>NW_027526214.1:49774500-50974500 GCF_048455015.1 Haemaphysalis longicornis | reverse complement strand
TCTTAGCTCCCCATTCAGTGTTTTTTCATTTAGTGTTTCAAGGCGTGCTTATCCCATTCACTGAATGATTCAAACGACCCCATAAGGTTAGTTTTGCAAGATCAGCCGCTGCATTGATACCGATTATATTAAAACCCCCTTCCTTTCTGACCAGCACCTTGCCGTTCCTTGTCCACTTAAATTTGAACCCTTTCTCTTTTGCTGCTTTCGGGTTTGCCAAAAGAAATGTCCTTGGGCTTTGGTGAGATTGTCATTGACGAATATTTCTTCAGCTCGATTAGCTTTCTTTTTAGTTATCCAAAGGTCTTTGGTTGCTTGGTCCATCAATCCGACTATAATTGAAGCAACTTTGTCTTGGCGCGATTTCAAACTATGCACTGCTTCTACCCAATGCCGTTCTGGTGCTTCGATTACCATTTTACCGCACAACTTCAACAAGACCTGGAAAAGGACTTTCTTTGGCGATTCGGCTATGCCATGAATCTCAAGGTTTTTTCGACGCGAGTACTGCTCAGCACTTTTTACGCTGTCTTCTATGCAAGCAATTTCAGCATCCTTTTCTGTCAGCTGCTTTTCAAGTTCCTCGGTTTTTACCTTGAGTTTACCGATTTCAGTTTGCTGTGACCCGATTTTGGCAAGAAGTTCGCCATACTTCGTTGACAGCACTTCCATGAAGGTTTCTAACGATTGCGTTGTTATGTTTTCCTGGTCAATTTTCTTATCAACGCTATCCAGCTTGGACAAAATCATGGCTAGTTTCCGATCGAAGTTTCCCGCTTGTATAGCAGCAGTACCTTGGTGCTGTGGTTTTTTGCCGACTTCGCGGTTTTCTCTGCTTATGTTGCTGCTGTCTCAATCCGAGGATTCATTTTCTTCATCTGCGCGTGCTTTATTTTTCAACGTGTCGACATCACATTGTTTTAGCCTCTTCAATGTTTTTTCGCGATGCCTGAACACTTTCCGAAGTGGTAGTAAAGTTCACAACGAGAACATGGCAACAACTGTTGTTTACCAAGCTTCTTATGGCATGCAAAACAGTCGCGTTCCGCCGTAATCCCCAAACAGGCTATAAAACACTACAATGTTGGAATATTGCAACACCGCAGTCCAGTGGAGCATTGCTTTCCGGCAATGAAAGTGTGCCTCAATGAGCCACAAGTTTCTTACCTATGACAAAGAAAACACAGTCAGAGCGTCGTCGTTGCTCCGCCGGACTACGGGGTGTTCCTATTCCGAGCTTCCTTTTGTAGCCCGTCGAACTCATGGTTTGTGATGTCAGATCCACTCACTTTCACGGCTTTATCGTCCAGTTGTCATAGCCATTCACACGGCCTTGATCCCCGCGTAGATAGCTGCTGCCAGACTAGCACCTTGCTGCGTCCATGGTCATCGGGCGTGTTGGTGGTTCGTCGGGCAGGAGCTATAACAAAGAAAACACGGTCAGAGCATCGTGTTGCTCCACCGGACTTCGGGGTGTTCCTCATCCGAGCGTCCATTTGTATCCCATCGAACTCGTGGTTTGTGACGTCAGATCCTCCTACTTTTACTGCTTTATGGTCCAGTTGTCAGCGCCATTCACTTGACCTTGACCCCCACGTAGATAGCTGCTGCCGGCATAGCACGTTGCTGCGTCCAGGGTCATTCGGCGTTGTGGCGGTTCGTCGGGCAGGAGCTATAACAAAGAAAACGCGGTCAGAGCGTCGTCATCGCTTGTTTAGAACGTGGGGAGGACAAGATTGATCACCCGCCACGGTGGCTCAGTGGCTAAGGCGTTGCGCTACTGAGCAGGAGGTGGCGGATTGAATTCCCGGCCGTGGCAGCCTCTTTTCTCATGGAGGTGAAAAGAAAAACGCCCGTGTGAAAGAGATTTCGCGCACGTTACAGATTCCCAGGTGGTCAAAATTAATTCGGAGCCCGCCACTATTGCGCGCCGCATCGCCTGCGTTGCGTCTGCGCGTTAAACCCTACAATACTTCAATAAGGGCGAGATTGATCACCTAGTTTTTGGATGGCAATGCCTGCACCGCACTCAACGAGTTGGCAGAAAAACAAGGCTAAAACCGGGCTAGTTGGTTATACATCTTCTTGAACCGCGCTGTTTTAAAGTTTTAAAGGACCCGAGGTAGCGCGAACCACTGATTGATTTTACATAACACACATATTAATATATAACAAGACACTGGTACAAATCAAGCTTATAAATTGATAACAAGAAATTTTCAACCCGTCAAAAAGACCCCTCTCGTCCCAGAGCCTCTGCGCATGTGTAAGACATTCAACCGCGTTATCTGTGAGGGTGACTAACGGCATACTTATGCAAGCGTCTGTTTTCATGATAGCGAAGGCTTCAAGAGTCTGTCTTTCTATCTTCTCTCTGCCTCAGCCTATGACACTTGTCTGGGAAATTTAAAAAGCTGGGACATTTGCGGAAAAGTTGGCAAATATAGGCGAGCCACCTCGGGTGAGTAATCTGCTGGAAATTATCCCTATGCTCTTTGAGCCTCGTATTGACGCAGCGGCCCGACTGTCCAACGTAGCACTTTCTGCATGGTAGTGATAGACGATAAATATCTTTTTTGCATTCAATAAACGTGTGCTCGTGCTTGGTGGACCAGGCGAATGGGGGTTTCTGCGCATTGTTGACCTTTTTGCAAAGACCTATCAATTTTGTCGGCGCTGTAAAAATAACTGGGAGCAATAACTTGCAGCAATCTACGCCCCTGCGCCACTTTATGGATACAATGTCGTGCGACCGGCCGCATTTTCTCCTTTGATTATTCACCTTCTACTGTCGTTTCCTTCTTCAGTACAATCTTCAGTGCTTTTTAAGCCACTGCTGCTAACAAAGCAGCAGGCAACCTGTTTCCTCTTAGCCTGTCTATTTGAACTGTGAGGCTCTGCGCCATCTTGTGCACGCAAGACTCCCTGAGGTTCTGAATCAACGCGGAACACACAACGCTTCTCTTCACGAGTTTCTATTTTCCCTAATTGCACGTTATCTGGTCTTTGTCCCCTGTAGTCTTGTATCCACAGCAGGTGTGCAGTTAACACCTTCCAGTGCCTGCAAGTACAAGAGCCTGAAGATCGACTTTTCTCTCATTTTGAAAGTAAATTCGAACCCCTGAAACACATTTCTAAACAGTGCTTGTTTTTCGTGTATCAACACTGGCACCTTTCTGAAATGGGAGGCGCAAGCGGAAATCGTCGACATTTCAAAAGGCAGCCAACATACCTAATTTTTGCAGCTTCGGAACTAAGGAACAGTTGCTGTGTGCCATAAAGTGATTAGAGAGGGCTGGCGCTAGGCATGACAAAATGCTGGCTTGACATTTGTGGGCTGACTTTCACACAATGTGTGTTGCACAGTGAAGCATGACCACCCATCCTCAGAGACAGTATGGTTACAGTTCCCCCAAAGCACACGTGTTTGGAGGTGAATCGACCTAACTAGGATCTGTGCTGGTTTGCGCTTTGTAGGCTGGCTATAACACAACGTGTATTGCCCAGTGAAGCCTGGCCACCCATCCACAGAGACAGCATGGTTACAGTTCCCAGAATGCACACGTGTTAACAGGTGAAGCAAATAACTAGGATCCGTGCTGGCTTGGTCTTTGTAGGCTGCCTTTCACACAATTTGTGTTTCTTAGAGAAGGATGACCACACATCCACAAAGATAGTATGGTTACAGTCCCTCACAATGCACATGTGTTTGGAGGTGAAGTGACCTTACTACCATCTGTGCTGGCTTGGTCTTTGTTGGCTGGCTTTCACACAATGTGTGTTGCACAGAGAATCACGACCACCCATCCATGGAGACAGTACGGTTGCAGTTACCCACAATCCCCACGTGTATGAGGGTGAAGCGACCTAACAAGGATCCGTACTATCATGGTCTTTGTAGGCTGGTTTTCGCAAAATGTGTGTTGCACAGTGAAGCATGACCACCCATCCACACAGACAGTATCGGTACAGTATCGCGCAATGCACACGTGTTTGGAGGTGAAGCGGCCTAACTGGTATCCTTGATAGCTTGGTGTTTGTAGTCTGGCTTTCACACAATGTGTGTTGTAGAGTGAAGCATGACCACCCTTCTACAGAGACAGTGTGGTTACTGTTCCCCACAAGGCACACGTGTTTTGAGGTGAAGCGACCTCACTAGGATCCGTGCTCGCTTGGTCTTTGTAGGCTGGTTTTCGCGCAATGTGTGTTGCACAATGAAGCATGACCACCCATCCACACAGAGAGCATGGTTACAGTTCCCCACAAGGTACACGTGTTTGGAGGTGCAGCGGCCTAACTAGGATCCATGCTGGCTTGGTGTTTGTAGGCTGGCATTCACACAATGTGTATTGCGCACTGAATCATAACCAGCCATCTAGAGAAAGGGTATAATTACAGTTTTCCACAGTGCACACGTGTTTAAGGGGAATCGACCTTATTAGGATCTGTGCTGGCGTTCACACAATGTGTCTTGTACAGTGAAGCATGACCAGCCATCCACAGAAAGAGTATGCTTACCGTTCCCTACAATGCAGACGTGTTTGGAAGTAAAGCGCCCTAACTAGGATGTGCTGGCTAGGAATTTGTAGGTTGGCTTTCACACAATGTGTGTTCCAGTGAAGCATAACCACGCATCCACAGAGACAGTATGGTTACAGTATCCAACAATGCACACGTGTTTGTTGGTGAAGTGACCTAACTAGGATACATGCTGGCTTGGTCTTTGTAGGCTGGCTTTAACATCAGGTGTGTTGTAGAGTGAAGCATGACCACGCATCACAAGAGACAGTATGGTTTAAGTTCTCCACAATGCACACGTCTTTCCAGGTGAAGCAACCTAACTAGGATCTGTGCTGGCTTGGTCTTTGAGGGCTGGCTTTCACACAATGTGTGTAGCAGTAAAGCATGACCACCCATCCACAGAGACATCATGGTTACAGTTCCCTACAATGCACACGTGTTTGGAGGTGAAGCGGCTAACTAGGATCCGTGCTGGCTTTGAATTGTATGCTGGCTATCACACAATGTGTGTTGCAGTGAAGCATGACCACTCATCCTCAGAGACAGTATGGTTACAATTTCCCACAATGCATACGTGTTTGTATATGAAGCGACCTAACTAGGATCCATGCTGGCTTGGTCTTTGTAGGCTGGCTTTCACATAAGGTGTGTTGTACAGTGAAGCATGACCTCCCATCAAAGGAGATAGTATGGTTACAATTTGCCACAATGCACACGTGTTTCTAGGTGAAGCAACCTAACTAGGATCGGTGCTGGCTTGGTCTTTGAGGGCTGGCTTTCACACAATGTGTATGGCACCGATGGCTTGGTGACCGAAGGTGACCGATGGCTTGGTGACGCCCTTATCCCCTCTCGCGGCGATTTGGAATGCTTCAACAAGTTCCAGCGTGATTTGGTCCTTGTGCTTCTTGATGAGGTCGCATCTTTCAAGAAGAGGCCAACAATTTTTGCAAGATGCGCAGTGGGTGGCAAGATTGCTTCCTGTGCGATTTTTGCTTCCTGTGCAAGGTTGCTTCCTGTGGTAACCTTAACTGCGAAAGAGATGCTATGCTTGAAATGATGAAGCAGTAACCAGAGTGGTGTTACTAGTTCGGGCGCGGCGAAAAAATGCTTACGTTGTCTGCATTACTTGTGTTTGTTTTTTGTACCTTTGTTTGTATAGCGTATATATTTGCGTTTGCAATAAACATGCTCTGTTGTTGTCAGCGCTCGTGTGTGTGTTCTCCCTCGTCCTTCGTTTTTTCGCGCTGTTTTGCTTCAGTTCATAATTAATCACCTGCCCCCACTTCCGACAATAACACAATGTGTGTTGCACAGGGAAGAATGACCACCCATCCATAAAAACAGTATGGTTAGTTCCCCACAATGCACATGTGTTTGGAGGTTAAGTGACGAAACTAGGATCCGTGCTGGCTTGGTCTGTGTAGGCTGGCTTTCACACAATGTGTGTTGCAGAGTGAAGCATGACCACCCATCCACAGAGACAGTATGCTTACAGAGCCCCACAATGCACACGCCTTCGGAGGTGGAGTGACCTAACTAGGATCCATGCTGGCTTGGTCTTTGTAGGCTGGCTTTCATACAATGTGTATTGCCCAGTGAAGCATAACACCGATCCACAGAGACAGTATGGTTACAGTTCCCCACAATGCACATGTGTGTCCAGGTGAAGCAACCTCACTAGGATCTGTGCTGGCTTAGTCTTTGTCGGCTCTTTCTTACAATGTGTATTGCCCACTGAAGCATGACCACCCATTAACAGAGACGGCATGGTTACAGTTTCCCACAAAGCACAGGTGTTTGCAGGTGAAGCGGCCTAACTAGGATTCGTGATGGCTTGGTCTTTGTAGGCTGGCTTTCATACAATGTGTATGGCCCAGTAAAGCATAACCATCCATCCACGATGATGATGATGATTGATGATTCCTATTGGTTTCCCCTTTTAAGCTGGGTGATTACATGTCCTTTACCAAAAAGGACTAATATAACCATGTTTTACACTCTTGGTTTAATACTAGAGCTGCCTATGGCAGGCCCTAAAGCTTATTAGGCCCGAAATACTTTTTTCCCTGTTACAGGTGGTAACTGTCCTAGGCAATATTCCCCTCTCTGCTTTTTGTCCACCAGCATTCTAATCATCCTTTCGTCCCCTCGACAGACTTGGTTAACTTCCTCTCTGATACCCTTAAATCCTAGGGCTTCTGAAAGCCCAATATTCCCTTCATGTAGATTTGGATGGATACGCTCACCATCTAACACTACGTGCCGCATAGTTTCTGTTTCTTTTCCACAGAGCACACATACCCCATCATTTTGTGAATACTTCCCCACAAAACTTTTAGTTCGCAGGCAACCTGCTGTAGCCTCAAAAAGCAAAGCACTGCCCTGGGAATTATCGTAGAAATTTTCCTTTCTGATGTTCATCTTCTCAGCCCTGTACATCTCAAACGATGTTTTAGCTTCCATTTTTCCCTCCATTTATTCGTTTCAATCTGCCTTGCCTCTTTTTTGGTTACCTTGGCTGTTTTGGATTCCGCACTGTTCTTTCCGTATTTCATCGTTAGCCGTCTAGTCTTCCTTAACCACTGCGTGTCCACGCTTTTCAAGTATAGGTACCTAAAAACCTTAGCTGCCCATCTTCGTTGATCCATTGCCCTCAGCCTCATCTCAAAGCATATTTTAATTTGAGCTTCTCTAACTTCAAACGACGCCCAGCCCATATCTCCCTGAACTGCTTCGTTAGTTGTTTTTCCATGCGCGCCTAAGGCCAAACGTCCTACCGTTCTCTGGTTTACTTCAAGGAATAATAGAACGTCTGATTTTAAGCAGAGTACAGCATTCCCAAACGTGAGGCCCGGAACCATTACTCCTTTCCACGTTCCTCTTACTACTTCATATTTGTTATACCCCCACATAGCTCTATGCTTCATTATATCTGCGTTTCGCTTTCCTTTAACCTTAAGTTGCTCCTCGTGACTCCTTAAGTAGTTATCCCCTTCGTTTATCCACGCTTCCAAATATTTATATTTCTTCACTCTAGGTAATTCGCCTTGCTGGATAGACACTACGTCGGTGGTAGCGTCATTGAAAACCATTATTCCTCATTTTTCTGCACTGAAATATAAACCGAGGTCAGTGGCTTCCAGGCCGCAAATATTTATTAGCCGCTGCATATCGGTTTGGTTATCAGCTAAAAGAACAATGTCGTCTGCGTACAACATTCCCGGAATATGCTGTTGTACCACTTCGCCTTGCAGCATATTGGTTAGGCTAAACCCTACTTAACTTTCTTCCAGTTTTTTTTCTAACCCTGCCATGTAAAGCATGAACAGTATTGGGTTCAAAGGGCATCCCTGTTTCAGTCCCCGATGGATGTTGACCTGCTGGGTGCATTTCTGTCCTTCCCAAGTAAGGTGCACTATATTGTCTTTATAGATTGTCACAAAGACCGTAAGACAGTATAGTTACAGTGTCCCACAATGCAGACGTGTTTAGTGGTGAAGCGACCTAACTAGGATTCATGCTGGCTTGGCCTTTGTAGGCTGGCTTTCACATAATGTGTGTGGTAAAGTGAAGCATGACGACTCGTCCAAAGAGACAGTATGGTTACAGTTCTCCACAATGCACATGTGTTTGCCAGGTGAAGCAACGTGACTAAGATTCGTGCTGGCTTGGTGACTAAGATTCGTGCTGGCCAAGCAGTTGTTGGGGGGCTCCCACTTGGGCTCCGGCCAAAAACAAGTTTTTCAAGGGAATTCAAGTAGTACAACGATCGAAAAGGCTCGCCAGAAATTCATGAAGCATCCTGGACCCTGGACAAAACAAGATTATTCCTGAGGAGCCCCTGGAACCGTTGAAGTCTGCCGGAAAAACAAGTAAGGCGGCGGTCAAGCCTAACCACCGAATTTTGATTGAATCCGGCTGAAACTTCACCCTCAGCGATCATTCCTTGCCACAAACTTCCATCGGAACTTACAATTAGGCTAAAAAACAAGAAACTGCGTCTGAATTGGTCAAGAATTTGCGAAGAAAGTGCAAAAACCTACCGTGGCCGTTTTGCGTGTGGGCGCAGCCATCTTGGTATCAGTGTTGCCAGTGTTGCCAGCGCAGACTTCGGAATCTGCTAAGTTTGATGAAACTTGGAATTTGACTTGGCTGCTACGCAGCTTCCCTTGCTCCTGGCTCCAGTGACTAGTGGATTCGCGACACTGAAGTGAAGGTGTGGTTTGTGTGCCTTCAACGAGCAGCGCAACGCCTGGCTAGGACAACTGGTCGTCGCAGCTAGTTCACTTCGCAAGAGTGGTGCAGCGTGCGCCAGTCGGTTGGATCACTCCCGTGTTCCTCTCGGGTGCAGTGGGTTGACAGCGCCCTTTGGAAGAGCAGCCGCTCACGCATCCGGCGGGATCCAAGATTGTTGACTCATCGGCGTGGCTTCCAACGCTACTTTGATCATCGCCGCATCGCCCACCAATCAGCGTGGGAGACTACCATCGGCTACCTTTGTAAGGGACGGCATCACGGGTGGCTGCTCAGTTTGGTAAAGGTGCGTAAGCGGTCTCCAAGTTCGCTAACCTACCTGTTTTGTGCAAGTAAGACTTTGGCGTTGTTGAAACAGTATCCCCTTGTCAAATTGCTGCGCACTGCTGCCAAACTTTTACTTTGATACATGGCTGGCAACGCTAAGGAGATTATGAAGGCTCTCGAAGACTTCAAACGAGAAATGAGAACCGAGTTGCGGACTGTGAAAGATAGTGTTAAGTTTTGTAGTGATACATGTGACGAAACAAAAGCGATCGGTGCCGGCCTGAAGGCACTTCGACAGGAAATACCTCATCTGCTCGAAGCTAATGAAGCCCTTCAAGACGAAAACAAGCGCTTAACGCGGAGAATTGACGAGCTGGAGCAGTACACAAGGCTAAATAACTTGGAAATAAAGGGCATCAGCTCAGACGAGGATCCTGTTGACGTTGTCAAAAAAATCGGCGACGTTCTCAAAGAGCCCGTTTCTAGCCACGACATTGACACGTGCCACCGAATCCCAACGCGGAAGCCAGGCGAGACCAATATCGTGGTTCGCTTCGTCCGGAGGGATAAGCGCCACGCGCTTCTTGCTAAGGCTAGGAAGCAGAAGCTCACAACTAAGCAGCTCGGCTTGTCTCAGGCCAACGCAGTGTACGTCAACGAGCATCTTACTCAGGCCAACAAACAGCTGCTTGGTGCCGCTATTGCCCGCAAAAAGGAAGTGGCATGGAAATTTGTCTGGACGAGCGGAGGAAAGGTTTTTGCGCGGAAAGACGAACAAATGGACGCTGTGAGGATACAGGACTTGTCTGATCTGACCAAGATGACGAAATAAGAATGAGACGTTTGCAGCATGCTCGTCACCCCTGAATTGGCACCATGCATTTTACACCTGCCTGTATTAGATACAAAACCGATCACTTTAATTCTAGCTTTAGCAGTGTCAACAAAAAATTGTTTTCAGCCTTCCATGTTAACATTCGTAGCATGAAAAACAAGCGAGACGAGGTTGATTTATTACTTGGGTCACTGTCGGTTGAGTTCGACGTTATGCTTTTCTCAGAAACATGGTTTGGCACTGACAGCGATGTGTGCTCCTTCGATAACTATGTTTACAATGGTTTATCCAGGCCCCATGGAAGAGGGGGTGGGCTTGCTGTATATGTTAAAAAATGTCACTCACATTCTGTGATTGGCGATGTTACAATCACAAATTCCGATGTTGAATGTTTAGCTATATCTCTCAAGAATATAATCGTTGTTGCTATGTACAGACCCCCTCAGGGTAACAAATCACAATTCTTCGATTTTTTGGAAAGCCTCTTCCTTTTCCTCGACTCCACTAAGCTACCCTTCATTTTAATGGATGACCTAAACATTGACCTATTATCGGACGCCGCTCATGCAAGAGAATTGCAGAGTCTCCTTTCCTCGTATGCATGTATTAATTATATCAGTTTACCGACTAGAATAACTTGCAACACGGCCACATTATTAGACGTTTGTATCTCCAATGTACAGCTTCCGCACACTGAGTCTGGCGTAATATCTTCCGATATTAGTGACCATTTGCCGATATTTTGCTTCATACCCCTCAAAATAAATGCCATAACAAACACTGTTACCCACATGATCAGAGATTTCAATGATCTTGCGCTCAACGACTTTCACAAACGAATCGAAGATACTAATTGGGAGCCCGTATACAAGATCACGGAAGTCAATGCAGCATATTCTGCTTTCATAGATATGTTCATAACCCAATATAACACCGCCTTCCCACAAATAGAAAGAAAAATTATTCCTAAGAAGTTTAAGAAGCCTTGGATGAACCAATCACTTTACTCAAGGATCAGGAAGAAAAATAGCATGTATCACGATTTTCTCAGCAGCAGAAATCTCACTCTACTTGCTGAGTATAAAAAATATCGAAATAAACTAAAAAAAGATCTAAAAAACGCGAAATCGGACTACTATGTAAAAAATTTCTCCCGCATTCAAAATGATAGTCGTAAAGTTTGGCGAGAGGTCAACAACTTGACCAATAAAACCAAATCTATGCAACTTCATGAAATAATCACAGAAAATGGTAAATTAACTGGTCACGAGCTATCAAATGCCCTGAATGACTACTTTATTAATGTCGCTTCTCCAAATTCTGTCACGCAAACTCCTGTAAATAGCTCCCTGAGCCTCACCACTCCCTTACTCAATTCTATAGTACTCGCGCCCACAACTCCTCAAGAAGTAGCTACATTGATCCTTTCTTTAAAAAATGACGTATCTGCAGGGTACGATGATATAAAGGTGATCCCGTTAAAGCACGTTTGCGCCGTTATATGCGATGTCTTGTCACACATTGCAAATCTAATGCTGTCAACTGGTGTTTTTCCTGAAGATCTCAATTTGGCCCGAGTCGTTCCAGTACATAAAGGAGGCAATATAAATGAACTGTCGAATTACCGACCAATTTCTCTTCTGCCTGTGTTGTCAAAAATTTTTGAAGGTATTATCAATTCTAGGATAGCCGATTTTCTGCACAAATATAATGTGATTGTTGATTCACAATATGGGTTCACGAAAAATAAGACCACAGAGCAAGCACTGTTAGTTGTTAAAGACAAAATAATAGATAATATTGAAAACAAAAAATGTACCCTTGGCCTATTTTTAGATTTTCGCAAGGCATTTGATTGCGTACACCATGAGACCCTTTTGAAGAAACTTTGTAACTATGGGGTTAGAGGTATTGCGTTGAACCTATTGCGGAGTTATCTGAGCAATAGGTCCCAATATGTTCGAACAAATAACATATCCTCTGATACACAGGTGGTTAAGCATGGTGTCCCACAGGGATCAGTACTAGGGCCGTTATTATTCATTACATATATCAATGACCTAGCCGGCATACATAACTCTCCCGATCTGGTGATGTACGCTGATGACACTAATCTTTTCTTCTCTTCCTGTTCATTACCGGCGCTTCAAAATATGGTCAATGCTTATTTAATCAACCTTCGTGATTGGTTACAGAGGAATAAGCTTAGTTTAAATATAAGCAAAACGAAATATATTATTTTCAAGCCCATCAACACCGTGGAAACTAATTGTATACATATTCATTATGACAGTATAACAATCAATCAAGTTTCTTCCCAAAAATTTCTTGGTGTGTGGTTTAATGAAAATCTTTCGTGGTCTGTTCATATTTCCAAACTTACTTCTGAACTAAGTAAAATTGTTGGCCTACTTTATAGGATTTCTAATCTACTGCCTGTTTGGTTAAAAGTGTCTATGTATAATGCCCTGTTTTTTTCAAGACTTTCTTATTGTAATCTTGTTTGGGGTACGACCACGTCTTCCAATTACCAAAAATTACTTGTCCTGCAAAAAAGAGCCTTGCGGGCTATTGAGGGATATTATGGTGCACCACGAAACTTACGCACGCAACCATTGTTTGTAAAACACTCCATATTAAAAGCCGACCAAGTGTATTATCTGCGGCTTCTTCAATACATTCACCAGAATCGCTTGTACTCTGTCCCTGATAGCAACATAGGTTACAATCTTCGCGTAGTAAAACTAAGAGTTCCGCGAACGCGAACAAATTACGGTGAACAAAAACTGAGTTGTAAGGTACCCAATGCGCTAAACAAATTCCCCTTTCCTGATGAGTTTTTTCTATCTGGAAACATGTTCAAAAAAAAGACCAAACAGCATCTGATTGAAGGTGAAATTCTAATGTAAAAATGCAGCTTACCGTCTTTGATATATATGCGTATGTGTATGTATGTGTGTACATGGATGTAAGTGTATATATCTATTGTTCTATCTTTTTCACACAAGTACTTAAGTCGAAGGATTTACTTTATTTCATCCGTATGTACGAAATTGAACTCGTACAAGTATCAATTTGTATTGGCCCATGCTTGTACACATGTTTTGTATTCTGGTAAGTGTTACTGCTTATATATTACTTTTGTATTTTGATTGCTGCCCATTCTATGTATTAAGTGTTTTTGCGTCTGCATCTCTACTGCTTACAGGCTTAGGGTACCGAGGCCCCGTCAGGCTTAACCGCCTTTTGCCTCGGTCCCCTCTTTTCTATGAAAAGGAAAATAAACTTCACTTCACTTCACTTCACTTTGTAGGCTGGCATTCACACAATGTGTCTTGCACAATGAAGCACGATGACCCATCCATAGAGACAGTATGGTTACAGTTCGCCACAATGCACACGTGTGTGGAAATAAATCAGCCCAAATAAGGTCCGCGCTGGCCTGGTCTTTGTAGGCTGGATCTCACACAATGTGGGTTGCAAAGTGAAGCATGACCACCCATCCACAAAGACAGTATAGATATAGTTCCCCACAATGCTCACTTGTTTGGAGGTGAAGCGGACTAACTAGGATTCGTGCTGGCTTCGTGTTTGTAGCCTGGATTTCACACAACATGTGTTGCATCGTGAAGCATGACCACCCTTCCACAGAGACAGTATGGTTACAGTTCACCACAAGGCGCATGTGTTTTCAGGTGAAGCGACTTAACTAAAATCTGTTCTAGCTTGGTCTTTGTAGCCTGGCTTTCGCACAATGTGGATTGCACACTGAAGCATGACCACCCATCCACAGAAAGAGTGTAATTACAGTTTCCCACAATGCACATGTGTTTGGAGCTGAAGCGACCTAATTAGGATCTGTGCTGGCTTTAACACAATGTGTGTTCCACAGTGAAGCATGACCACACATCCACAGAAAGGGAATGCTTACAATTCCCCACAATGCCCTAGTGTTTGGAGGTGAAGCGACCTATCTAGGATCACTGCTGGTTTGGTCGTTGTAGGCTGGCTTCAAACATTGTGTGTTGCAGAGGGAAGGATGACCACCTATCCATCAAATCATACCGTTACAATCACCCACAGTGCACACGTGTTAGGAAATGAAGCGACCTAATTAGGATCTGTGCTTGCTTGGTCTGCGTATCCTGGCTTTCACACAATGTGTGTTGCACCGGGAAGCATGACCACCCATCCATAGAGGCAGTGTGGTTACAGATCTCCACAATGCACACGTGTTTGGAGGTGAAGCGAGCTAACTTGGATCTGTTCTGGCTTGGTATTTGTAGGCTGGCTTTCACACAATGTGTGTTGCATAGTGATGTACGACCACCCATCCACAGACACAGTATGGTTACAGTACCCGACAATGAACACATGTTTGGAGGTGAAGCGACATAACTAGAATCCGTGCTGGCTTGGTCTTTGTAGGCTGACTTTCACATAATGTGTGTTGCACAGTCCAGCATGAACACCAATCTTGAGAAGACAGTAAAGGTCCGTCCTCACTTGCCGCAGTAATCTCGCGCAGTGTCGTGCGCTTACAAACGCCATAGCTTTTTCAAGGCCACACTACTGGAAGCGCGCATGTTCAAAAGCGGCGGTGGCAGCGAATCAAACCGTACCTCGCCCTCTATGATGAAGGAGCAGGGAAGAACTGGTGTAAGCACTTGCGTCTCTCCGCGCTGGCCAACATTCCCAGGCAGAGCACTGTCGTCGCAGCTCCCGTGACCCAGGCGCTGATTGTCTCGTTGAGTTGGCGCAAAGTACCCTGCCTCAAAAATCTGTCTGGACCCATCCTGGCGTGGCAGAGAAACTTTGCCGCGAGAAGGAGTTTTGTGCGCGCGCATTTTTGCACGCGTGGCGCCACAAGTAAGGACGTACCTTATGGTTACAGTTCCGCACCCTGCACACGTCTTTGGAAGTGAAGCGGCATAACAAGGCTCCATGCTGGTTTGGTCTTTGTGGGCTGGCTTTCACACAATGTGTGTTGCTTAGAGAAGCATGACCACCCATCTACAGAGACAGTATGCGTACAGTTCCCAACAATGCACGCGTGTTTGGAGGTGAAGCGACCTAACAAGATCCTTGCTGGATTGGTGTCTGTAGGCTGACTTTCACACAATGTGTGTTGCACAGTGAAGCATGACCACCCATCCTCAGAGACAGTATGGTTACAGTTTCTCCCAAAGCACACGTGTTTGGGGTGAATCGAACTAACTAGGATCTGTGCTGGTTTGGGCTTTGTAGGCTGGCTATAACAGAACGTGTATGGCGCAGTGAAGCATGGCCACCCATCCACAGAGACAGTATGGTTACAGTTCCCAGAATGCACACGTGTTAACGGGTGAAGCGAATAACTAGGATCCATGCTGGCTTGGTCTTTGTAGGCTGCCTTTCACACAATGTGCGTTTCTCAGAGAAGCATTACTAAACATCCACAAAGATAGTATGGTTATAGTTCCCCACAATGCACTTGTGTTTGGAGGTGAAGCGACCTTACTACCACCTGTGCTGGCTTGGTCTTTGTTGGCTTGCTTTCACACAATAAGTGTTGCACAGAGAAGCACGACCACCCATCCAAGGAGACAGTACGGTTGCACTTACCTACAATGCCCACGTGTATGGCGGTGAAGCGACCTAACAAGGATCCGTGCTATCGTGGTCTTTGTAGGCTGGTTTTCGCAAAATGTGTGTTGCACAGTGAAGCATGACCACCCATCCACACAGACAGGATGGGTACAGTATCGTGAAATGCACACGTGTTGGGAGGTGAAGCGGCCTAACTGGTATCCTTGCTGGCTTCGTGTTTGTAGTCTGGCTTTCACACAATGTGGGTTGTAGAGTAAAGCATGACTGCCCTTCAACAGAGACAGTATGGTTACTGTTCCCCACAAGGCACACGAGTTTTGAGGTGAAGTGACCTCGCTAGGATCCGTGTTTGCTTGGTCTTTGTAGGCTGGCTTTTACACGATGTGGGTTGCACAGTGAAGCATGACCACCCACACACAGAGACAGTATAGTTTCAGTTCCCCACAATGCACACGTGTTTGGAGGTGAAGCGACCTAACTAGAATCCGTGCTGGCTTGGGCTTTGTAGGATGGTTTTCGCACAATGTGTGTTGCACAGTGAAGCATGACCACCCATCCACATAGAGGGTATGGTTACAGTTCCCCACAAGGTGCACCTGTTTGGAGGTGCAGCGCCCTAACTAGGATCCATGCTGGCTTGGTGTTTGTAGGATGGCATTCACACAATGTGTATTGCGCACTGAAGCATAACCACCCATCCAGAGAAAGGGTATAATTACAGTTTTCCACAGTGCACAGTGTTTAAGGGGAATCGACCTTATTAGGATCTCTGCTGGCTTTCACACAACGTGTGTTGCACAGTGAAGCATGACCACCCATTTACAAAAAGAGTATGCTTACAGTTCCCCACAATGCACACGTGTTTGGAAGTGAAGCGCCCTAACTAGGATCTTTGCTGGCTAGGAATTTGTATGTTGGCTTTCACACAATGTGTGTCCCAGTGAAGCATAACCACGCATCCACAGAGACAGAATAGTTACAGCATCCGACAATGCACACGTGTTTGTTGGTGAAGCGACCTAACTGGGATCCATGCTGGTTTGGTCTTTGTAGGCTGGCTTTCACATAAGGTGTATTGTAGAGTGAAGCATGCCCACTCATCACAAGAGACAGTATGGTTTAAGTTCCCCACAATGCACACGTGTTTCCAGGCGAAGCAACATAACAAGGATCCATGCTGGCTTGGTCTTTGTAGGCGGGATTTCACACAATGTTTATTGCACAGTGAAGCATGACCACCTATCTAGAGAAAGAGTATGCTTACAGTTCTCCACAATGCACACGTGTTTGGAGGTGAAGGGGCCTATCTAGGATTCGTGCTGCTTTGGTCGTTGTAGGCTGGCTTTCAACATTGTGTGTTGAACAGTGAAGCATGACCACCTATCTATAGAAACAGTATGGTTACATTTACCCACAATGCACAAGTGTTTAGAGGTGAAGCGACATAACAAGAATCCGTGCTAGCTTTGTTATGCAAAGCCTGGCTTTCACACAATGGGTGCTGCACAGTGAAGCACGAGCACACATCCACAAAGACAGTATGGGTAAACCTCCCCACAATGCAGACGAGTTTGGAGGTGTAGCAGCCTAACGATGATTTATGCTGGTTTGGTCTTTGAAGGGTAGCTTTTACAGAATGTGTGTTGCACAGTGATGCATGACCACCCATCCACAGAGACGGTATAATTAAATTTCCCCACAATGCACGCGTGTGTGAAAGTGAAGCGGCCTAACTTGAATTTGTGCTGGGCTGGTATTTGTAGGCTGGCTTTCACACAATGTGTGTTGCACAGTGAAGCATGACCACCCATCCACAAAAACAGAATGGTTAGTTCCACACAATGCACAAGGGTTTGGAGCTTAAGCGACATAACTAGGATCCATGCTGGCTTGGTCTTTGGAGGCTGGCTATCACAGAATGTATATTGCCCAGTGAAGCATAACCACCCATCTACAGAGACAGTATGGTTACAGTTCCTCACAATGCACACGTATTTGGAGGTGAAGTGAACTTACTAGGATCTGTTCTTGCTTGGTCTTTGTAGGCTGGCATTCACAGGAAGTGTGTTGCAAGGTGAAGCATGACCATCCATCTACAAATACAGTATGGGTACAGTTCCCGACAATGCAAACGTGTGAACAGGTGAAGTGACCTAACACGGATCCGTGCTGGCCTGGTCTTTTGAGGCCGGATTTCACACAATGTGTGTTCCGCAGTGAACCATGACCACCCATCTACATATACAGAATAGTTACAGTTCCCCGCAATGCACACGTGCTTGGAGGTGAAGCGACGTAACTAGGATCCGTGCTGAATTGGTGTTTGTAGGCTGGCATTCACACAATGTGTGTTGCAGAGTGAAGCATGACCACCTTTCCGCAGAGACAGTATGGTTACAGTTCCCCACAAGGCACAAGTGTTTGTAGGTGAAGCGCCCTAACTAGGAATAATGCTTGCTTGGTTTTTGTAGGCATGCTTTCCTACAATGTGTGTAGCATCGTGAAGCATCACCAACTATCCACAGAGGCAGTATGGTTACAGTTCCTTCAAGTCACACGTGTTTTTCAGTGAAGCAACCTAACTAAGATCCATACTGGCTGTGTTTTTGAAGGCTTGCTTTCACACAATGCGTATTGCACACTGAAGCATGACCACCCATCCAGAGAAAGAGTATACCAACAGTTTCCCACAATGCACACGTGTTTGGAGGTGAAGCTCCCTAACTAGAATCTGTTCTGTCTTGGTTTTTTTAGGCTGCCTTTCAAACAATGTGTGTTGCACAGTGAAGCATGACCACCCATCCACCAAAATAGTATGGTTACAGTGCCCCACCATGCACACGTCTGTGAAGGTGAAGCGGCCTAACTAGAATCTGTGCTCGCTTGGTTTTTGAAGGCTGGCTTTCACACAATGTGTGTTGCACAGTGAAGCATAACCACCTGTACACCAAGACAATATGGTTATAGTTCCCAACATTGCACGCCTGTGTGAGGATGGAGTGGCCTTACTAGGATCCCTGATGGCCTGGTCTTTCTAGGCTGGATTTCGCACAATGTGACTTGCACAGTGAAGCCAGACCTTCCATCCACAAGGACTGTATGGTTACAGTTTCCCCCAAAGCACACGTGTTTGGAGGTGAATCGAACGAACTAGGATCTGTGCTGGTTTGGTGTTTGTAGGCTGGCTTTCACAAAATGTGTGTTGCACAGTGAAACCTCACCACACCATGAACAGAAACAGTAAAATTACAGTTCGCCACAATGCACACGTGTTAGGAGGTGAAGCGACCTTACTAGGATCCGTGCTGATTTGGTCTTTGTAGGCTGACTTTCACACAATGTGTTTTGCACAATGAAGCATGACCACCCATCCACAGAAATAGTTATGTTACACTTCTCCACAATTCCCACGTGTTTGGAGGTGAAGCGACCTAACTGGAATCCGTGCTGGCTTTGTCTTTCTAGGGTAGATTTCACACAATGTGGGTTGCACCTTGAACCATGACCACCAATCCACAGAGACAGTATGGTTAAAGTTCCCCACAATGAACAAGCGTTTGGAGATGAAGCGACGTATCTAGGATCCGTGCTGGCTTGGTCTTTGTAGGCTAGCTTTCACGCAATGTGTGTTGCACAGTGAAGCATGACCACACATCCAAAGATGCAGTATGGTTACAGTTCCCCAAATGCACACGTGTTTCAAGGTGAAGTAGCCTTACTAAAATCCGTTCTGCCTTGGTCTTTGTAGGCTGGCTTTCACACAATGTAACTTGCACCATGAACCATGACCGCCCATCCACAGAGACAGTATGGTTACCGTTCCCCACAATGCAGATGCGTTTGGAGGTGAAGCGGCCTATCTAGAATTCGTGCAGGCATGGTCTTTGTAGGCTGGCTTTCACACTATGTGTGTTGCATAGTGAAGCACGACCAGCCATCTACAGAGACAGTATTGTTACATTTCCTGACAATGCACACGTGTGTGGAGGTGAAGCGACCTAACTGGAATCCATGCTGGCTTGGTCTTTGTAGGCTGACTTTCACACAATGTGTGTTTGCCAGTGATGCATGACCACCCATCCATAGAGACAGTATGATTACAGTTCCAAACAATGCACACGTGTTTCGATTTGAAGCGGCCTAACTAGTATGTGTGCTGGCTTGGCCTTTGTAGGCTGGCTTATACACAATGTGTGTTGCACAATGGACATTGACCCCCCATATTCAGAGAAAGTATGGTTACAGCCCCTCTTTATCATGCTTTCCACCACTGCCGCCTCTTTCCCCTAACCAATCATCACGAGACACGACCCACAAGTCCTTTCTCTCTATGCCCCACCCCCACAAGGCGAAATGCCCCATGCCCGTTGGTAGCCACCTAGTCAGCGTACTAGTCCACACCAGTGCCGACTCTATTGCGCTGCGCCAATCACGACTGGCGTAGCCGCACTATAAAAAAATGTAATCGTCTCTGCCCACCATTCACATGTCTAGAGCCTGTGATGTTAAGATTGTGCTGCTGTCTTTATATTTCACCTTCGGAAATCAAAAAAATTGAAACAGAACCAATTCCGCTAGAGTGCCTGCTTCACTGAACATCGCTACTTTTTATTCCTAATATCGTCCATAAAACAAAGTACACAATAAGAAATAATAGGTGTAAAGAAATACTAAGACTAGTGCACAAAAACACAAGTATACAATGGCGTAGAAAAACCACGCAACACTCAAGGCCCTGCAATAGCGGATCAGTATATGCAGATAAGAATGGCAACCACTTGACGTCAAAGAAGATTTAAAATTCTTACTAAAATCAAAATGCTTCTCCTCAAATGTGAGTAAACATGCCACAGGTATGCATGACATTGCCTCCAAATAGAAATTAAATATGTCGCCGGCTGTTCGTATGTTACGAAAATGACACTAGGAGTTACTTGTACTAGAAAGTGCATGCACCAAATAAGGGCATGAGTAAGAAAGACGTGTAGGCAAAAAAGTGTTCTCCTTGTGTCACACAACTATACATATGGTACTGGCTCTCAAACATAAATGTATCCCAGAAGGGTATGGTGACGGTCCAGTTGATTCATTGTTAGACTGAGGAGAGCAGCGCGAACTACGGGACTAAGAAAGGTAAGACAAACCAGCGCCGATGGTTTGTCTTACTTTTCTTAGTCACGTCGTTCGTGCTGTTTTTCTTAGTCTAATAAATGTATCGCACACTCCTCATGGGCTTCTGAGGAGTCCCACAGCAGCAGAGAGAAAAGAGATTATTGCATCATGTTCTCATAAAAATTTCATTTGCACCAAAATTATTCACCCGTTTTTCAATCTTTATGCACATTGCCAGTGTTGCTTACTTTTTGCAAAGCTTTTTTGTTGTGTAACAGAGTCCAACTTAACAAGCTATATATTACAGAATACCAAGAAATGCCTGTCTCACTGGTAAGAACGTAAGTTCAGAGATACAAACGTTACGCAGAAAAAAAGCGGTTTCACATGCAACTCTTCGCACATATAATTATCAGTGCAGAATTCATGCGGAAATTGACATGTCCATTGATAAAGGTTACTAGTTTTTCTTGGATCACACAGCTAATTGCAGAAGACATAATGTGACCCTTTTGTGCTTTTGCAGCAAACTAAAAATGCCTGTCTTGGTAAGGGCAGAAGGAAATGATGTTCATTTGTTAGGGGAAGTAGAAAACATGTGTCCAGTGTCGATATCATCTGAAGTCAGAGAATACGCAACATTTACGCCAGTGAGCTCGTCAGTCGTGGTGTAATTTTTGCATTTTTGTTATGAGCATGTTCCAAACTCAATGTTATTCAAGCATGAATGCTGTTTGAGATGCGCGAAACAAGCTGAAAGCCAGGTAATAGACATCAGCAGATCTTTATTTCACACAAAGAGTTTGCTTCCTTTCTTGGAGGATCAAGAGTGTTCAACAAATTTGTTGATTCATTTCTGAATAATTCACAGGGCCCTTTCAGCATCACTGCAATCCGTGCACTATTCACGTGTTCAGTAAGAACTGAACACGTGAATAGTTCTTATGACACGTGAAAGAAGTTTTTTTCCCCTCATGATTTCATACTCTCTAACTCACCCAAAACGGTTCTGATAGTATGGGTAATGCTGGACGGAGCAATCTGTCAACTGTACAACCAAATAAAAAACCCTGAAGTGGGGTCGATACCTGAACTGAAGAAATTTCTTGAATAGAAGGTTTTAGTGGTGAGCCGGTGTTTGGTCCCTTCTCATTCAGTGAAAGATGTCGAGGCATGATGGTAGGTTTCAAATCCGGCTGGCGACTCAAGAGTTGCCGTGTCTCCAAGACGGGAATTTCACAGCTTGAAAATTACCCCGCGCGGCGCACCAGGCAATTTATGCGAGGAGCCAGAGCCGGCAAATGCAACGATGAAGCATTAGATAGCAGGAAGGGGGTCATAGTGCAACATAGCTGAGTGGCGGATAATCGTTGAGTAGTGCCGTTGGGTGCTAGTCACAGTGTTCTATTGCTTATAAGTAAGACAAGTGTATAGGATACCATGCGAACACACTTGTGGAAACACACGGTGTATTGCAGAAACACTCCTTCGACAACTTGATGTTATATAGTGGGCTTTGATCAGAATAAGGTGCTCAAAAATGTTTGGAGCACGAACAGAGTCTGTGTATGATGAAAGCAAAGACCTCAATAAATGGAGTGAGTATGAAACCTCAAATAATAGACACCCAACGGTGATTTAGGTGAAAACATAACATTGGCATAATATTGCAATAGTTTATTAACAGCAACATCGTGTTATTTGCTTTCAATGTGTAGTATTTCACTCTTGTAGGTCCATCGGGAGGAAGGTAAACATATGCCTTCTTTCTACAGCTCTCAAAAGAGTAGGCTAGTTTTTTAATCAAAGCTTTTTACCTCTACCATTCAACGGTTTTTTTCGTGGCGTGCGGGACAATAATCTCTAAACGTAGCTAGGGAGGCGGCGGGTGCTTTTCACTCACCGAGCAGTGTAGATGGCGTGGCAATGGCGCACTATTACCCAGTGTTTCTCGTGCTTACGCCGGCGGGCACGTCGGCGGGACCCTTCCGTCGGCTTTGTTGTCGGCTTTAGCCACAGCGTTGGGCCTGTTTTGGCGCAGCTTCGCGTTCATTGCACACATACTTCACACGGCATGATTAACATGTTCCACAGCACCTTTTGGGTACCCCGGACCCGGCGAAATCGGATGGTCTTACCAAAAAGGTATATTAAAGATTGATTTATTTGTAGGGCGAGAAAGCAAGCAAAATCTACAGAACGCAAACGCACATCTGGCCGCCAGAGAAATGCTACCTTTTGCGCACTGCTTGTCACGAATGGGAATGCGAATACCAATTTGGTTGTGTTTTAATAGGTATTACAAAAGATGATTGTAGCAACTGGTTCTGATATATACCGAATATAAAGGTTTTGTCACCTTTCCTGCAATTTTCTATCTTTGCCAAGTTTGCCTCGATTACAGCATCGTTCAACTTGTTCACAGGTTAATGCACAAACATTTAAAATCTTGTTCTTACTGATGTACCGAACCTGATTTCTTCTATCACGTACCTTCCTGGAATTAATGGCCACTGGATACTTCATTTAACCTTAAAATCTCAAATTCCTTCTAAAAAGCTTACAAAAACTATACAAGAATTCGGCAGAGCCGATATTGCGTCAATGGCCAACGAACTAGAAGCATTCACCGATGATTACATTCCCACGTTTTGGGAACGATTGCGTGAAGACAATTGGTGAACTTGAAAAAAAAAGTTGCTACATTTGATTCAGTGCCACGTGCTAAATGACGAGTAACTTCAAATCGAACTCCCCAAGGTTTAGCGCAACCCTGGAGCGACAGCGTAACACAAAAAAACGCCTTTTTCGTCGCGCCAAACTAACCAATCACCCCTATAAATGGTCTGCTTATCGTCAAATAAAAGCAGATTACAATACGGTCATTACAAGCGCTAACAAAAACATTTTTCAACTTCACGCTTCCTTTCCTTCTGAAAGAGAACCCGAAAAAATTCTGGAGCATTTTTATTTGAGCTAAAAATAGACAAAGTGCAATAGTTGATCCCAACGATGTGGTTGTTGCACCTGACAAGTGTTGGGTTGTTTTAAATAACGCGTTTGCCTGTTTTTTTTTTTTTCAATAAATATGTTCCAACCAGTTATGCACCACTACAAAATGTAAGTTTTCCCGAGATGAAGCCAATTATTATAGACTGGGGTGGTGATGTCCGACCACAGGTCCGGACATCATCAATTTGAAGATTATGAACTGTACGGGTTTGTCTACGTTTTTCAACACTCGCTGCTCTCTTGTACCTTGCCGAGCGATTGAAAGATGGGAAAGGTGGTTGCAAATAATAAATCAGGCTATATTTTTTCGTTTGATAACTACTGCCCCCTTTATTTACCGTCCATTTCTTGCAAACTTTTAAAGCATATCCTTTATTCTCACCTTCTGGAATTCCTCAAGACGAACTGCTTTTTAAAGTGTCCCAGCATGGTTTGAGACGAATGTTGTCTTGTGAAACCCAACTAATACCTTTTACAAATGATTTGTTTAGTAATGCTGACGCAGGAGCTGACACCGATTTCACCTTTCACGACTTCTCTAAAGCATTTGACACCATTTCTCACAACCTATCATTTCTTAAACTCAGCAAACTTAATATTGACGAGAACGTTCTTGGCTGGATCAGAGGCTTCCTCTCAAACAGAGCACAATACCTAACAGCAAACAATTGCCCATCTGATACTTGTGCAGTTAAATTGGAAGTTCCGCAATGCTCAGTACTGGGGGCATTACTTTTTATTACCTACAATAATGACCTTCCTGATTGTGTTAAATTCTCATCACTCAAGCTTTTTGTGGAGGATTGTGTAATCTATCGTAAAATTAGTAACCCAGGCGACGTCCACAGGCTTCAAGGAGATCTCAACATTGTGTCGAGCTGGTGTGATAAATGGCTGATGAAACTAAACATTAACAAGTGCAAAACAATGCGTGTACCTAGGACAGCAACCAAAATGAAAGTTTGTATGTTAATAATAACTCTGCCTTGTTGCCTGTTAACATGTACGAATACCTCGGTCTTCCTATCTCAAACAACCTAACCTGGAATGCGGATGTTGACTTAATAACTAACAATGCTAATTGTATGCTTGGTTCTCTGCGTCGCAATTTCGCATTTGCGCATTGCTCGCCTAAATTATCTTTGTACTAAACACAAGTCCGCTTAAAGCTAGAGTACGGCTGCGCCGTGTGGCACCCTTCGCAAACCTCACTCGTCACTGAATTAGAAACTGTAAAATACCGAGCAGATCGCTTTATTTTGCCGAAATATTCCCGCCACTTCAGTGTAACCACGATGAAAACATCCCTTCACCTTCCTGCATCTTCACTGCGTCGCAAGTGTTACCGCCTATGCATATTTCATAAAATGTTCTACCACAACCCTATTCTGAAAAATACATCTTTTACACGTCCCTCGTACACAAGTCGATCTCGCCATGTGGATAAAGTGCGCGTACCGACAAGCAGTACTAACATGTGTTACGATTTCTTCATTCCTACAACCAGCAATGACTGGAACCACCTTCAGGACGCCATCGTTGATATACCTAATCCTGTTAAATTCAGGATTGCTCTACAAATGCCCTGAATGGACAATTGACAATAGGCTCTTTTTTTGTGTACGTACCATCTTTGTACCAGTTCTTTCTGTAAAGCCTCCGGGCCTAGAAAGTATTTTAATTAAATAAATAAATCGTAGTAAACTAAGTAGTATGAAGCGGCATACGTGGGGTTCACTAAGCTCACATGCTGTATTGTTTCGGTGTCTGCGCTTGTGTCACGTGGGGGAGTAGCCCAAAGCTAACACTTAGGGTGGCTAGGTTCTGCTGTCTCACCCTTCGAAAGACGCTCCTAGACGTTTTCTTTCTTCCGACTCACGGCCAGGCTGCAGTGGCGGTGTCAGCCGCTCAAGCCAGGCAGTGGCTGGCGCTGCTTCGTTCGGAATGGCGCCCCCACGAATCCTAGGTAACGGCTGGTAGAATCTCTGGTTTTGGTCTTTCTAGAGCCACTTGCGTGAATTCAAGTGGCGTCGCGTGTGGAAATATTGTGGGGGGTCATTCACAGATTTGCTTTCCAACCTTCTTCACAGCATGGATTGAAGCCAATGTTGCTGCAGAAGTTGACATTTCCATAAATAAATGGAAGGATGTCCAGTTACATCATAGAATGCGGCAATATAAAAAAATGAATTTATAAAAAGCTCTTGATAAAATGGTTTAACGCACAAACTTTCAATCTGGTGGGGGATATTTACAGCAAATTTGTTTACAGGTATTAGGAGCCTGTGAACAAATCTACTTGAGCCTCAAAACAGGTTGCAATCCACTCGCTCAATCTAGGTTTCAAACTGCACTAATGAGAGGTTTTACACACACACAAGAACTGGTAAACTGCAGTGTTCGAGGGCAGTGTTTGGGTATACAACTCATTGCAGATGGTTTTAGCAACCTGTTTTGTTTGGAGCCTTCCCCGTGTTTAAGATCTGTCTTCCATCATTGAGGTAGTTAGACGATCTGCTTGCTAACAAAACGACATCACATAACTGCCTCTGTGTAAGCATGGTCTCGGCAAAGCGTGCGTCCACCTGGCAAACACGGCTTTCCAGAGCCCATAAGCCAAGTTACACATCATAGAGGGTTCAGCTTCGGATGCTCTTGGCATATATCACCACGGGCTAAGAGCCAATGGTAAAACTGTAAAACAAAAACTCTTGAATGTTGTTACGTGGCAACGTGTATGTTATGACTCCACGTCACCACTGTTGTACACAAGGTCCAAAGAAAAAACACAAAATATTATTCTGTAAATTAGGGGGATTTTATAGACAAGATTAAATGTGCTAACAGATTGCAGTGTGAAATGTGCCATCACAAAATTTAGCGTGCTGTGGCAGGGCCAATGCAACAAATTTATTCCAAGCAAAAAAGTGCAGTCTAAAATACCTCAACAAAGTCGATATGTGTTAAGCTGCAAGGAACTTGAAAAGTGAGTAAACAAGCGTAGAGCAAACAAAATTGTTTTGTTTTCACCAAAGTAGACAGCTATGCATGTACAACTATCCCCAGCTTTATGTCAGTGCTTAGTCCTTGAGATAGGGCTGAACAGAAAAAGGTAGAAGAGCAATAAAACAAGCGGAGGCTGGCAAAGAAGGCACCTAATGCTAAACAATAAAAGATGATTGTAAAGAACACCATAATGTACACAATTCAAATATAAAGCCACATGGAATTGACACGGTATAAAGCCACATGGATACACGGTATAAAGCCACATAGAATTGACATTCACAACACCTTATAAAAAGCTATCTCAAAATGTAAGACAGCATATATACCGAAAGCACATAAAACACAACATAAATAGTATCACAGGACCTCAACCAAGTTTGTGACAGTTTCAAAGGATAAAGCGTTTGTCTCGACTACTACATTATTCTTTGGAAGAGAACAGGTTCCAGCCTGGCTTTAGTTGCAAACGCACAAGTGGTATTGACGCCGCTGCTTTGTTTGCCACACAACCATTAGAAACAGTGCAGAAAGTGTTCAATTTCTTCATTGATAATTAGTATACACCAGGCTATCTTGAACATGAAGTTATGGTGTGACGAACATTGATGCACGGTCAGTTCAGTGCAGTCTTCTGTCACACTTTGTCAAAGCTCGTGGGAGCTGCAATTACAGGTGAAGATTCTGCTGCACTTCCATCTGCGCCTATGATTGAACACCGGTGTGGTCATTATCCCTTTCAGTGTCACTGGGATAGGGGTATGTTTCAACTGCTCTGTAAAAAATGTTTATCATTGCAGAGCCAGCATCTACCAGGAATTAAGGCATTCGCATTCAGTTGTGTACTCAGCAGAATTTTGTACATTAAAAGTTTATTCATTAACAACTCGCAGGAATGGCGTTCTCCGAGATTTTTCCTGGAACATATATCCAACAAATCAGCCTGTTCAACTTTTTATGCTACTAACACAAATGGAAATGGCAATTTGCCACTAATAGAAAAGCAAAATGCCAAACTGGCTGAGCCACTGCAGAGGATCAGTGGCTAAGGCATTGTGCTGCTGAACCTGAAGATAGAAATTTCCTCTTCGACCAAAGGGACCATAGCTCAGCTAGAGGCAAAATAACAAAATTGCCTCTGGGCTGAAATTGCAGCAAGCACTAGAGGCCAAGTGCACTCCATTTTCACCTGAGTCAAATATACTGTGAACACACAGTACGTAGAGGTGTGCATGGGTCTGGGCTTAACCGAAAGACCAGGCCCGGCTTGTGGGCCGGGCTCGGCCCACCCTACTTACTTTTCACCAGTGCCCGGGCTAGACTCGGGCCGAAATTTAAATGCTTCGGACGGGCCGGGCCGTCCTAACTGCCCAGGCTGGCCCACCAATGTGAAGCAATGCTTAGGTTTTCTATGATATCACAGACACTACATGTTACTGACGTGGGAAAGGCAAGGGTCAGGTTTTTTTTACATTCCACGGAACTTATTGTTAGGTCCTGATCCACATGTGCACTTCCCCTTTGACTTCTGTGAACGCTAAGCATTACATGCACGGTTGGGCCGGCCGGCCAGAAGGTCACTTACAGGCTGAAATGTTACTTGAGCCTCACCACAACAGTCATGCTCTTCTCAATTTCAATTTCAATATCGCCATTTTTTAAGGTTGCTTGCGCCATGTCCATGCGTATTCCGGCTCTCTTTTGCAGTCTCTATAGGCAGACTATAACAAAATATTTTTTTCTAGAGGTCAAAGTTTTAGTGCAGTTGGGCTTTAAAAATCCGAGCTTGTCAAAATTAAGCCAGTCCTTCACAAGTGGTGTACCCCAAAGCCTAGGTGTAGTTTTGGCATATGAACCACCTCCGCCACCCTTCTCCACCACACACAGAACACTGAGAAGGTTAAAAAAACTCAAGTGCTAATTGAGCAGCACTACCTCAGATCTTGAGACCACCTTATCTCCAAGTTCCAAGTCCAAGCATTGTTGAACAGCTTCAGCTCCTGGCCTTGCAGCATGCATATCCGCAGACTTTGCCACACTGAAAGAATACCAATGCCCGTTAAATTCAACAAGGTTCATTTTTTCAAGAAGTACGGTTTTCTTTCCCATAAAAAAAGATGTTAGTGATCTGTGAAAACTGTGCATCCTCCCCCTTTCTCATAACAAGCACTTCACCAACGTGGTACGTTATGTGCAGTAGAGTCACTGTCTTAACTTGCCAGACAGTGCTGTCGGGGTGCATGTCTTGAATGCAGGGCAGCAACAGTCATTTCCGAATTGGCGCGGTGCCATTCACAACAGCAGGTTCAGCTAGCAACTGCTCACTGAACTCATAGCTTAGGAGCAGCTTTCGGCATTCAGCAAGAGTCTTGCAGATGTTTCTCAAGTTTTTCACCCTTACTGCCACATTCTTGAAGTACTTATGTTTAGCCTCAAACCTCATGCACCAGACTCGCTTCAGTGGCCCAAAAATGGAGATCATTCTTGGGTAGTGGAACATATAGTGAAGTTTCGGGATGAGCTTCGCTGAAGGGTAGCAAACAACGAATGCACGAAGGACCTGCTGAATCTTTAGCTCAAGGTATGACAGGGACTCAGCAGGCAATCCATCTGCCAAGACAAGGTGTACTACTTCACTCAACAGAAGGTACACTTCCCAGTGTTTATTCCCTTGCGCTATGCTTGACGCAAAGATCTTTGGGAGGAGGCGAAAAAGCCCCACTTTTGTGAAGCCGTGCCTTTCATTGTGCTCTTGCGATGTAGTGAAGCTGCGCTGGTCTCAGCTGGCCGGTTCGTTTTGTCATTGCGTCAATACTCAAATGTAGCTATCTTTTCGAGGTCGTGCTCACAGAGGATGCCATCGTTAAAAAGCCCTCTCGAAACATCATCCGACACAAGTGATAAAGCTCCCTAAAGTCCAGGCGGCAGCTGCCTGGTTGGATCAAAGTCCTGAAGCTAGGCCATGGCTGACTGTTCGTTTACTCCATATAGCCTTTTGCAGAGAGCTGCACTGACTTGACTGGCAGCCAAATGGCTGTCATGAAGCCGCTTAGATTAAACTTCCCACAACTCCTCTCTTGTTATTAGTTGCAGTTGTGCCGAATGTGCGAGACAAACACGGCACACTGAACCCCGTGAGAAGGAACAAGAGAAGCCCCCTAGGCGGTTCATGGAAAGGTTGCCCCGCTACACGCTAGGAGACAAACTTTCAGTATCACCTCGTGTCCGCCCAGACTAAGGTGCTGGCGTTTGCTCTGCGACTCCCTTAGTTCTTGAAGGAGTGGCCTGAGAGTGACTCCCATGAAATATTGCAGCACATCACCCTATTTATCTAAAACGGCCAGGTGCAGAAGCTACAGCTGGGAGCAGAACCTGGCGTGAATGTCCAATACAGTGTAGAACACAACAAGGAGCTTGTGCGAACCCCGTGACGGGCAAAGTGGATTGGCTATTTCTAGCTAGACAATGTAGAGCAAGATGTGCACAAGTTTGTCGTTAGCACTTATATGACTCTTGTACATGAACCCATCCCTGGAGCTGCACAACATTGTGGTTTGGGCTAGCTGAGGCTCCACCAGATGTTAGTCAGCACCCTTACACCGCAGTAAACTCGGCACAACTTTGCGAACAGAAACACACTGAAAAGACGCACGGTCATCAAGGGCATAGCCGTACTGCTGTGGCTCGGTATATGGCAAGCTGGCCTTTGCATACTGGGGCCTCTGATATTGTGAGCGAACAACATCAAAGATGGCCTGAAGGAAAGTGCATTTAGGAACAAGTGACAAACTTTAGGGCAAAACATTAGAGTACAAGGTGAGCTCTTGGCTGATATGCTCAGCAAAACCTTTTAAGGATACACAAATCAGACTCTCTACTTCTTGAAAAAGGGCTTGACAAACACAATAGGCCACCTTATGCTTTCCAGCCAAGTTTAAGAATAGCTTGGCGAATTTTCTTCGAAGTTCAACGATGAGGTGTTGCAGAGTTGGTCGTCCCAGTTCTGGAGATCTGTCGCGAGTTGAGCCTAATGCACTTTGCTCAAAAGAAGGCGAAGACGCAGCACCACTTGTATCGGTTGGGCCTTGATCACTGACACTGTCGTGCGAAGGCTCTTGTATATCCTGCCTAGGCTGTAACTCATCATTGCTGGAACAACAGGAGCAGCAGGAGCAGCAGGACCTTAATCGAAAGAGGCACTGTCATCGGGAGGCTCACCTGTATCATGCCTAGACCCAAAAGCGGCAGTCGAAAGCCATTTCTTGTGCTTATAATAGAGATGACTGCGGAAGCTTTCCATGAATTTGTACTTTTATAGGCAACCTTCAATTGCACAGGTAACAAGAAAGTTTGGCTCCAGAGAGTGCGTACGTTCTAGATGTAGAAAAACACAAGTGAACTTCGGGGCGAAAAAAGGACATCATGGACATCGAAACAGGGCTGATGCGTCCATGACGACGACAAGGAAATGAAGGCTTAGTTCAAATTATTTTCGTTGCCGTTCACAAATGCCACCTGCATGGCAATTCTCAAAAAAAGCAAAGACGTACGGGAAGGTAACTTCAACAGCAGCCAACAACGCGTCAGCTGTGCGAAAATAATTTAGGTTTTTGGCCACAACGACTAAGCCAAAACTTTTCCCAAACAAACTCGGTTATCAATTCCGATGGTCATGTCCGTATACGTTTCTTTATGGCACCACAGAAACACAAACGTTGGACAAAAGCACAATACCACGGACCCCGGACCAAAGTAAACACGAAATTAAAAGCAAATAACGCCCTTCGGAGACCACGGACGCAACGGTATTTGCTATAGCATCTTTAATTCTGGCGAGGTTTCGAATGCATTCTAAATATAAACACACAACACAGTATTTATACTTTTGAAATTACTTTTATGAACATTTTTGTATATTTATTGATTAATTGTTTTGATTTAACTCCATCAGTAACATCTAACGAAGCCGGCTTGTACTATATTCTGGATTAGTTTCTAATAAAGCAGGAGATCCTACCTAGCTATGGGCGCACAAGCGAAAGGACCAGTGGAGACGCTGGGCGGCCACTTCATCAAATTGGAAGGGAAAAGAAGTTGAACTTCCCAACCTGGATTTTCTGGACAACATTTCACTCCTGCGCGCCAAGTTGAAGGGTGTGCGCACCGCCGGTCCTACGCAGACACAATGTTTGCGGCGGAGCTGGCGGGTCCCTCTTCAGCGCCCGAATCTAGGAATGCGCAATGCCTTGTTTTGCATGGCCTTTCAAAAAAAAATAATATGTGTCTCTGGAGCCAAGAAACTGGAAGATTTGCACAAGAGCCTATTCAAGGACTTTGCGAGCGCGCTGCATGGTCGTCATTTAATTCAGGTGAGTACACGTTCAGTTGTACAGTATTGACGTGCAGAGTGAGCGCACCGGCCACACCGGTGGGTGAACTGTACCGAAAACTCTGGCGCCATGAATTTGGAAGATTTAACTGGAACCATTGATGGAGCTTTGGTGTTTTTTACTATAAAGCGAGCCTATTACAACAGAGTGGCGAACGTGATAAGCATAGAAGAAATAATGTCGCTTTTCCCAGCGTAATTAGAGGTTGTAATCTACGCAAATAGGTTCTAGCTAGCTCTTTTTAAATTTATATCAAGCGCAGATGCATAAAATGCAATTTGGGGGGCAAAGAAACGGGAATGTTTGACATATTTCATCCCTAATAGCATTGCAAACTTGTCAAGGCAAGCTACAGAACTGAAAAATAAAAACAATCGCTTCTGTGTCATGAAGGATCCTTGCCTAAATTAAGGTATTCATGCACGCAAACCGTACTATATCGACACTTGATTATGTGCTATGCGTACGAGTACACTTCTTAATACCTTTTTTCTTATTGTGCAGAAAAAACACGGCAAAACCTGGGTCATTTTCTGGCAGATGTTCGTTTCCTACGATCAAACTGATCTCTTTAACAAGCAGCTCTTGACGTTGATAGCCTGGGCACTGTATTTTCAATGAGTAAGGGGTGTGGTATTGGGATGCACAGAGTTAAAAAACTAACTGTTTCACTTATTTTGCTGCTTTTGTTCTTATACTCCTTAAGTATGGTACCCTGGCAACACCGTTGTTGCGGAACAGTGCGAATGAGCAGGTTTATGGTTTTCTGGATACACAACGAAAGGTTCGTTGACTTGGCAATGACACCACGGTGCCAGACGAAGCAAGGATAAACTTGATTGCCTTACCAATTTTTTAGGACACTACCACAGACCCGTAAGAATCATTACAATCTTTTTTCATTGGCGTATCCGCTAACAGTAATTTTGTTTTGTATTTTAAAAGTGAATTTTTATAGTGCATCATATGAGTAATACTCGTGTTACACGAGCGTTTGAAAGGACATTTCAGTCGAATGGCCTGTGAAATTTGAAATGCCATTTAGGCTGAAAAGAGCTCTGCCAATCTACGTGACAATTTTAAAAGGTAGTTAAAGAGTCCTGCGTTTACCCGCCTTATGTTTTTGTTGTCTCTGCGGTCCGGTTTTGTTCTCATAACATGGCCAGAAAAATTTAATGTCGCCTCAACAAATTACCTTTGGGAGTATGAAATTCAATATAACCTACATACATTATCAAAATAGGCAGTCTCGTTTTCTTTTCACACCGCAGGTGTTTAGAGTACCAAATTGTTTTGCCTTCGGTTCAAAAGCCTTCGACGGAGTCATAGAAAAGAAAAAAATTATTAGGAGCGTGCTCTTTAAAAATAAATTTTACATTTACGTAATTGGTTTGTAAATATCGCATGCCGAAACTGCACCTGATAGTACGAGCGTTTGTGTTTCAAAGGCGCTGTACAATTTTAAAAGTTGACGCGCGTTCAATTCCCGGCCCCGGCAGTCGCTTTCTGACGGAGGCGAAAAGCAAGAGCACCCGTGTGTACGAGATTTCGGTGCACATTTAGGATCCCCAGGTGGGCAAAATTAATCTAGTTCAACATGCATCACCAACTTGGCCAAGTATTCCCGTTGCTAAATAGGAGCCCTCCACTACAGTGCGCCTCATCGCCTGCGTTGCTTCGGCGTGTTAAAACCCACAATCAATCAATTTAAAAGGTCGTTGGTGGTGCTCCTTTGGCTCAAATGGCATTTCAACTAAATGCCTTTGACAAAAATGTTCTGGCGGTCACGATACAGTCCTTTGTCGTATTTGGGCGCAGAAGCAGTGCACTGATACAGCACTCACTCATTGGTTCTCTCGATGAGAGTGATGATGAGCCTCTGCGTTGGGTGCGTGAAGTGCATTTCAGGAAAGAAGCACGACTTGCGTTTTAGGCAGGGAAGGCACATCATCGTCACGCGCACATGCCCCTCATGTTTTGGCCAGCTTCTCGCAGACGAGCGTGTTGTGCAGGCACAGCATACTGCCCCCCTGCTCCACCTTCACACTCTGAGAGCACTCGTCCTGCCACGGTGAACTGCCTCCCCTCACATTCTCGCGACTCTCTCCTCCTTTGCTGTCTTTCACTATTCGCTCTCTTTCTCTTGCCACCATTTACTCGGTTACGCCGACGACATGTCTAAGCCCAGAGACGGCCGCGAAAAGGCTGCACCCCAAAACGTCGCCCAGCAGCACAAACGATTCACTTGAGATTAATGACATTTGCTTAAAAGGCCTTCGAATTGGCTGTGTAGCCGGGGTAGAACAGAGTGGCTACGGAGAAATAGGTCTTGAAGAAGGCGAAGGCCCATAACTTGATGGAGGGACAAAATACAAAACTTTTGGGCAAAAAATGGACTCGAGCAGCGCGGTACAGGAGCGGTTGGAGGTCATTGGGAGGGGCCTTCATACTGCAGTGAATATAGATTTCATCATGATGTTGATGCATCAATTTACGCTGCTCTATTTTGCAAGTTCTTTTAGGTGGGATTTACTGTGCGAATGAGAATTTCAGAAATTAAGGATGTCTTGTGGGTAATTACACTTACGGCCAGCACGAGTTATAGAGCTGAAGCAAAGAAGTGGCATTAAAAAAGGTTACTAGATTTTTCTATTTTACTATATATACTACGGTCCACAATAACATTGCCCTTCTCTGCGAGTTTTCTGTAAAAAGCATTGTTCAGCTTTCAAATGTGGAGAGAAATTTAACCAGAAATTCACTTTCTTCCAACGTCCATCCCCTAAACTAAACCTGCTTGAAGGAATAATTTTATTCCTTGAGGTCCTGTACGTTTGACAAAAAGCACAAAACGTACACTGTTTCTCTAAAAATACTGAAATTCAGACTGCGCTCTACTGAGGGGAATTTGGTTATTGATCACCATCTTCAAAACCTTTTAGCGGCCTCTGCTATATTTCCTCTGTTGACCAACCCAAATAATGAAACTGAGCAAATACCTAAATGTTGGTTTACTTGTGTATACTTTTAATTTGGAGCTCTGTATCTCTTCAATGGGTTTGTTCTAGACAAATATAAACGAAAGGTCACATATTCCTTTACCAATGTGAAAAATTGCCGAGTTGCTACAATATGAGAGTGCCTGTAAATTCGGTTTGGCTTATGGTATTTAAGCTGGTTCTCAAGGACCATAAAGACAACCCGTAATTTCGATCCTTTCGAAAGCTTTTCCTGTCAAAAAAGTTCCCTGGGGCACTTAGTCTATGGGCAGACTAAGAAAGGGGTGAGTTCATCAGCATCAGCCTGCTCAGGTCCACTGCAGGACGAGGGCCTCTCCCATTGACTTCTGACCGCTCCTGTCCTGTGCTGTTCAACTCCACAGTTTATGTGCAGGGGTTGAGACAGTGCATATAAGTGGCAAAAAGCATCAGATGATTTTTTGCTGATGTCCTTGCGATTTGGTTCTCTGACTGTGTAGATTTACTTCTGTGAAACTGCTAGTTTTCAATCAGGAGTACCATACTTCTGGTCTAGCCAGGGAAGGTGACTGCAGTTGTGATTGTTGGTCTCACCACCTACTTTTAAATGTGGAGAATTTGAATTTATTCTACTTGGCAGTATAGTATACTTCATGGGCTACAAATGTCTGCACGTAAGAGCAGTGCACACTTTGCAAAGCGCACATGCTAGGCTACAGGGCAGTCTCAATTGAAAAATTTCACTGGTGACGCTTATTCACCCACGGACGGCCGGTTCCTGTAAGTAAAAGTGGGCAATGCTTCGAAAAACATCCTCTTAGCATTGATGATGTCAAGAAAGCGTTTATTTTGAAGCAATTTGAAACATTCAAAATTAGCAAAAAACAGCCCTTCAGTTTCTCTTCGAAAATGTGACTGTAGCTCTATAGGCTGGATTCATTGCAGGCTATTAGTGGTTTTCTGTAAAGCAAAACTTTTGTTATGACTGCTGGAGCTACGTTATGAAAGTGGTATTGTTGTTTCTCAGTTATAGAGCATAATTTTATGAAAAACTTGCCCAGTCGTTTTCTTTTTGCCTATTCGTAGTTGCTGCATGGGCAGCCCAATAACAGGCTACCCCTCTCTCATAAAATTACCTTGCACCCTTCCAAATGAACTTGGAGAACACCCTCACTCATTCCGCAGGCAGCGGTGAAAGAGGCCGAATCGTGTGAATGGCTGACGAAATCATTGTAAGTCTGAACTAGACTGCTTGTCTGACGTATGCTAGTTGGCACTCTTTGTGCAATGTGGTTGTCTCATGCAGCCTCATGGGCCACTGGTGCAAATCCCGAACATTACTGAGAGTGATGTCGTGCGCGCTATCCGCAAACTCCCCTAAAAAAAGTCGGTGGGCTGCGACAGCATTCCATGCTTCATTGTGAAAGGCTGTTGCGTCATCTTTGCACCTCTGCTCTGCCACATCACACGCATGTTACTTCTAGAGCCACATTTTCCCTCAGACTGGAAATTAGGCGCTATCTTCCCTTTGCACAGGTCTGGCAGAACCACTGTCCCCGGAAACTACAGGCCTATCTCTCTATTGCCTTCTTTTTCTAAAGTCTTCGAAAAAGTCATGCATGGTTACCTTCTGCCCCTAATAACCTAATTAACTCTGTTTCGTACCATCAAGTATGTTTAAAAACACCGCTTTATGGTAGGTGCTTCCAATTGGTAATTTAATGAGGGTTAGGACATGTTTCTAGTTATGATTGTGTTTGCTGTTGATGAATCGCATTGCTTTTTTTTCTAGGAGAGCTTTATTGTTGAAAATTTCTGATTTTTTATGCAATTCTACAACAGGCAACATTAAAAAGTGCACTTTGACTTTACTTCAAGACATGCATTTGCTTGGCTCGTCTTGCCGGTGCACTGCAGTGGAGTCATCGAAGCCTTATATGAGGGTGAATTCGATTGGATGGGGGTTTATTTACACCAACAAACAACAAGCAATGGGTTTATACACGAGGAGGTCCCGATGTCAAAGACTGCAGGGGGACCTCCTGTGCAGTTGAACCCATCTAACCAACCATTTGCATACGAAGGTGAGGTTTAAAGCTCCAATTTTTGTGCAATGTGTGTTGAACACAACAGAAATTTATGGGCCATATCTACTAATGCGAAACCTGGTGAGGGCAAAGCATGCAGTTAAAAAATAAGGTGCATTCTTGCCGCCTTGGCCAAGATTTCACTAATGGCAAACAGAGCACCCTGACTCTTCTTCCAAGGGTGTTTTCTGCTAAGCTTGAGTAACAATTGTGTGATCAGAAGTGATTGCCAAATTACTTTTGGTTTATTTAGTCTCTAGCCATTATTGCTTGCAAGAAATGGTTATATATAAATGTTGCAAGAAAAGCTCTTGGATATGCGGACACATTATTTTTTTATTCGAAGAGAAAAGTGCGGGGGATGTTGCATTCAGGAGGCCTTGCACTTGAAGTGCTTCCTTGCATGCAAAAAAACGAACTTTTAGCCCTTTTATTCTTCCCTTTAATGCTTTTGTTACAACTGAAAAGGAGGATAAGACTGGGGACAAAATAAGGACAAGTTCTTGCCACTATTTAAATGATTCCGAAAAGTCTTGTCTTAGTTTTAAATACTTATGTTTAAATTTTGTTGTTTTTTTGAGTAACCCGAGGCAACATACCCACCAAAGCCTTTCACATGATTTTCAGACCAAAAATTGAATCCAGGACTGAAAATTGAGAAGAAAATGGGAAAACTGAGTGTGGATTGAACTGAATATTTTTAGATAAAGCTAATAAAACTAAATGTAAGTACAGTGCATTATTTTCAAATTGAATACCTTTCCTTTTTGAGCTTTTAGGCAGATTCAAAAATAAATGTTTAGTTCAGCAGTTCGAAAACGGTAAAAAAAAGCTGAGGACAAGATGCAAAAGCAGAGCAAGAAGAAAGAAAGCAGTGCATCTTCATAAAGAAATGCAGGGTCTTCAACATTCTCTGAATCAAGGAAATATATTTGACTGGTCCCTCTAGTTGAAAAGAGACGTGGCCTACCAATCGCTGGTACGCCCTTACTGAAAGCCAACCAGCAATAACTCGTGATTTTTTGCTGGTGCAAATATACTGACAAAAACTTTTTGTCAGCTTAAAAATTTTGTACTAGTAGTGTTGCAGATCAGCTATGCGCCTGTTTTGTGGAAGGCTTCCTTATGTTACACCCTTGCATGGCCTCAGCGTCGTGCCGAAAAGTCAACCCAAAATGGTATCCCATGCAGTGAGGCTTGTAGGGTTGTATGTTGTGTGCTAGACACATTTTTAATGCTTCAAATGGTGAAATTGAGCTGTGAATTGAATCAAATAGCAAACACTAGTTGCACAGTATGCATTGTTTTGAACATTTTCCCAAGTCGAGTATTTTTATAGCAACGAAAATTGATGTGAGCAACAGCAGCTAAACCCACATACACACTATTTGAACTCCGAGCTATTGATGTTGCTTCTGATGGCTGAAGAAAATCCATGCCAAACGTCCCAGCTGTAAAATCGACCATCACGGATTTGCTCATTAAAAAACTTGCGCCATCCTCGCATGGCCCACAGTGCTCCCTCAAGGTGTTCCAGTCCAAAAAAATTGTTCTTTCGCAAGCGACCCTTTTGTCTCCAGGGTTAGAATATTAGGACTGTCAAAAAATCCATTAAAAAGAACTTTTTTTAATCACCACTATTTTTTTATGGACACCATTTTCAGACCCTGGACGGCTCTATGCCTCAATTTTAAAACATTTTTCCTGTTTTTCTGCCAGTATGTCCAGGGTTTAGAGCAAAGTAAGGCCTGTCATAAATGTTATAAGAAATCACGTTTGTTATTGACCACTATTTTTTCGTGGACATTATGTTGAAACCCTGTACTGGTCTATGCCGCATTTTGAAAACATTTCATTTTTTTGCTGGCATTATGCCATTTAGAAAATACACGATGTCGATAATTTTCAAACATTTTTAGAAAAGACAAGCACATTCTCGCAGTCACTGAAGCAGTTTCTGTATTTCATCATTGTTACAAAACATATTGACACTGGAAAAGGAAGCAATGTGCCAGAACACATTATTCAAATTTGGAAAAATCTGTTTTCTGACCCATATTCACCCCGAAATTGCACATTGCTGTGCTCGCAGTAACAATATCAAATACAAGGCAGTCGCCAACACAATGGATCGCAGTTTATTTTGAAAAGTTTATTTCGAGCAGTTTTTTTTTAATTTGTACACATACACTACTTCACCAAGTTGTTCCACAGAGTGTTTTCTCTACATGGCTTGCACTTCCTGCATAAAAGGCGCCTGAACAATCGGGTTCACGCTGCAAGAATACCTTTCCCTGTAATGGTATTTCATAACGTCACTACAGGAAAAAGGGATAATTCGCGTGTTGTTTGGAAAAGTAAAATGTGGAACTAGTTGTGGTGCGCCCATTTTATGAATACGTGTAACTCAACGGCTGGCTGACCGTCAGATGTGGATCTAAAAATCGGTGTGTGTGATTCCCGCTAACACATAGAAATAAATCCGTGTAACTCAATGACTCCGTCGCAGGCTATTTTTAATGTTCGACGTGCATAAAACATACCACATATGAGATACCATGATGCTTTAAATGAACGTCTATGTCCAGCCAGCTGTAGGGTCAACACGTGCTTATAGAATGGGCGAACCACCGCTACCTCCACATTATATTTTTCCAACCAACATGGGAATTATCCCTTTTCCCGTTTTGACGGTATAAAACAGCCTTGCGGGAAAATGTATTCTTGCAGCGTGAAACCGCTGATTCGTGCACTTTTCCATGCGGCAGCTGCAAGCCTTGCAGAGAAGACGCTGTGCAGAACAACGTGGTGAGGTAGTGTCCATATACAAATTTAAGTTTTTTTTCACTGCAAAAACAAAACTTAGGATTGAACTTTGAAAAATAAACTGCCATCTTTTGTTCTACAGAGTGCCTTATATTTCATATTTTTACTATGAGCACAACAATGCGCAATTTCGGGGTGAATATGGGCCATAAAAACGATTTTTCCAAATCTGACAAATGTGTTCTCGTATATTTCTTCTTTTTCTAGTATAAATACATTTTGTATCAGTTGTCTACAATGAAGAAATACAGAAACAATTGCTTCATTGGCTGAGCGAATGTGCTTCCTTTTCAAAAATGTTTAAAAATTATCAACACCGTGTATTTTCGGAATAGCATACTGGCAGAAAAAGAGGAAAAATGTTTTAAAATTGAGGCATAGAGCAGTCCAGGGTCCGAACATGGTGTCCATGAAAAAATAGTGGTGAATAAAACAAGTTATTTCTAATGAATTTTTTGACAGACCTAATATTGCTTCTAACCCTGGAGACAAAAGGGTGGCTAGCAAAAGAACAATTTTTTTGGACTGGAACACCTTGAGGGAGCACTGTGGGCCATGCAAGGATGACCCACAATTTTTACTTAGCAAATCCGTGATGGTAGATTTTACAGCTGGGACGGTTGGCATGGAATGACCCTATAATGTTCTGCATTTTTGTGGTAACCATTTTTAACCTACTAAGTCAGGTGCACTGGTTTCCTCATTCGAAATACTTGTCAACAGAAGCAAATTTGGGAAAGTGAATGCAAGAAGAGGCAACAAGGGGCATCTGCCTGACTTGTCCCTATTTGGTGTATTACACTTTGCCGGACACTGGGCACTTGAAACAACCTCGGTGACATTACTGTGCTTGTTTACATTGTCATTTGACTTTTGTAGGCTTATTTCTTTAAATTGCCATTTTTTCTCCCAGTACCTAGAGAAGCGATTTGGCTGTCCAACTTTTATCCATACTGGGGAGGACACATGGGCCCCTGGGAGTTTCAGCATGGTGTGCGAGAACATTCAAGTGGACAGCCTGAGCTTCGCGGCCGGAATTTCACTGGTGTTTTCCGCGGACTCGGCGTACAGCATCCAGTACGTGGCATCGGCAAGGCACACGCTTGCCGTCCTGGAACATTTAATGTACATAAAGAAACTAAGCTTTTAGCAACTGCTGTGAAAGTGGTAACAATTCTCAAAGCGCGACCCTGAGTCACTGTGGTAGCCTAAGCAGGCTTTTTGCTGAATTGGTATCACTTTGTTTGGTGTCATCATTGGCTCTATTACTTTGTCTCATGGTATTTTAAAGTATTAGTTTTTTAAGTCAAAACATTCGTGATAACCTATGCACGGCTTTTACTTAATGTCTCACTTTGCTTTGTTCTATTTTGAAGCTAACTTTTTCAAGTCATGAGAACACCCACGGGCAGCCTAGGCAAACTTTTTACCTAATATGTGCAACTTTTGTTGGTCTTTTTTAATGTTTTTTTTGTATCTCAAGTCATGAGAAACCTGTTCCAGATTTTGTGTCAGAGCGCGCAAACGGAGTGCGCATATTCTCATAACACTCACATTTCTCTCCTCCCCTCACCACTCCGGAATCCGCCGCTAAAACGAACTTAGGGTTCGCCGCGTGTACTGCAGTAACATATGGTGCACGCGCTATAACTCCAATAAGAGGCTTTTACGGTTTTCTCTTTTGCCTACCCAGCAACGAATGCGCAATTAAACATATAATTTGCCCATGCACGTGAAGCGTTAGGGTGTGCTAGTTTGAGGAGGGAACATCTTTTGGCAGAACAAGGAAAGAGGTGTTTTTTTTTTTGCCAATAAATAACCAGGTTCCCCTGAACGTTTTTTAATGGCAAGTAAGCAGCTGAAATGCACAAGTGATAATATTTCCACAACAATTAAAACTAATATATTGACAAGGATTTCTGCCTTTAAATGAGCTGAGATTTTAATCGCATTTTTCGCATTTCTGTTCCAAACCCGTTATGGGGTTGTCCCTATTCTGTCTCCAACCCTGTACCACATGGTATGGGAGTGTCAGAAAACCCCATTCCTTACCCCCATCCTCACCCAACGTACGAGCAGTGGGCGGGCCAGCTGGCCAGCTCAGACAAGTCCAGCGTAGCCTGTTGGAGAGGGCCAGGACAGCCACCACCGACCAGGGCTTCCCGGACTAGAGGAGGCCCCTTACCTGGCGGGCGCCCAACCTTCAGCGCCTCCAGCTCGTCCTAATGAAGTTGATGCCCCCTCGCATTCGTTTCGTGTCTTGATCCGTTCACAAGGAATTATAATACCCTTTCTTCCAAATCTTTTTTCCCATTTTAACTGTAAACAAAGTACTCTGTTATTCATTTTGCACTCCAATCTTTTAGTAACATCTCCACACTAACAACAACGAACGAATATTAGTGGGACGGATGGCTAAGGGCCCATGAGAAAGGGAGGAAAATGGTGGGGAGAGGAAGGTCGCAATTGTGTCGAAACTTCAGACACCAATTGTGTACTCAGAAAAATATTCTAGAAAAAGTGTGGCAAAAATGAATGGCGATATTAGATTGATTGTGTGTCCGTAGTTACATTTTTTCAAGCCTCTATTAGGCGCACGATATCTTCTAAATAAAACAAAACTGCGAAGAAATTTGGAAATTTCATGACTTGGAAGTGTGGTCACTGTTCAAATCATTGCTTAAGTACTATTTTCTGACTTTTGTCACGAAAATGTAATATAAAAGGTCAAAACTCGTCAAATATTTAGCAGAGCACGTTTATATCAATATTATTTCACAAACCATCCAAATACCGGAGCTTTGGTACAGCGGTTAATATGTTGCGGAGCATCCCGGAAGTGGTGCGGAAAAACATTTAAATGTTTAGGGCTGTATTCACTCGTGAAGAACCTAAATTCACATTTTTGCGTTATATACCCTGTGAGATGTTAGCAGTTGGTTAAATTTGTTTCAGAATGAGGAGGTAAATATTTTTTACCAAGGAGGTTTATTTTTATTTAAAGCAGTTTAGTTGAAGTGGCCTTGAAAAACGTAAAATGGTTTTTGTTACTTTCTCAAAAAATTTTATTACGTGTAGACTAACTTTACCTTCCAGCAAGACTACAAACAAATGAAAGTGTTGGCATGGGCAATGATCATTTCTAAGTAAATTGTTTGCATCAGTAGAAAAGAAGTGTAATTGGTAGGTGAGTGTGCATCAGAATACTGAAGTGTAGTGGTATCGTTAATTAAGCATATACTCAGTTATTACATCGCAAAGAAAACAATAACGAAATCCATCGGGAAGAAATTCTTTTTGAAAAGAACATATTGAAGATAACGATGTATGTTTGAACATACACCTCTTGAAACATGTTTTGGATAGGACTATGTAGAGAAGCCTTGCACGCGCTTGTGTCTCTTTCTAATGGTTCGCCAAATGGTTGCTAAAATAAGAAGCAAAAGATTCTTCTGGCAATATGTATACAAAAGGTTGCCTTTAAACTTCATAAGTCTTCAGCTAACCAAGCGTCCAGACGGGAACAATTGAGCGATGTGGTGACATAGACATCAGTACCATTGTATCAAAATAAAAACTTTGAAATAAAGTGGATGGTATTCCTTGCTATACACTTGCTAGTGGACGCGTAAACAGTATCACTGCTACATTTTGGGGCTGTATTTTAAAGCTCACAACTTCGTTTTTGCCCAATCAGTGTGCTTTGGCACACGAAAGAAATAAGCTGTCCGACATTTACAGGTGGTATACACTATCCTTGAAATGCATTAGCACTGTTGCTGAAACGCCATTTGTTCCAGTTTGGTGCGCTTCAGTAAAGCATACTTTTTGTATTCGCGAAGCCTATGTTGTCTCTCTAAGACTTAATTCCGTTGGTCGAACACTCTACTGTTTTGGACATCAATAGCGTGCTAGTGATGGCGGATTACGCATGGAAGCCCCAGCAACATTAAAAACGTTCCTAATAAAGAGTTTAAAATTCTTGCTAAGGCCGAGAACATGGTTATTGTTATAATATTATTGAATTTTTATTTGAAACGTGGTAATGTTTCACCTGGGACTCTCGTAGTAAAACCGCTGTACACTCAACATATCTCCATTTGGTTTACGCTTTGCTTCATTTCTGTTCAGGTTTTTATATTCAAGTTTTTATATTCATACACGAGTCTTCCTGGGTACTTTTATTTTTTCGATGCACATTCTGGCAATTTTTAACTGAGCTTTATTGGACTTGGGTTACTTTGGAGTTAAGTTAACGTCGAGTGCTTCTGGAGGCTAGATGTCGCCTTCACTGATGACTGGGTGATGGTATTTGAAACATGTTAAAATCTGTCGCAACGTATGCTGCTTCCTTCTTCAACCTGGCCAAAATGCTTCTTGTACCTGATCGCCGTACGCATTATCGTTCGCAAGCAAACCATGGTGGCTTCAAAACGTAAAGCACATAACTTTGTGTTCTGAGATATTTTTAAAAAATGAGGTCCTAGTACTTTCTCTTGAGATATTTAAAAATGTTTTCTTGCATCTTTTGCTCAATGTGTTGTCTATCACCTCCTCACTCCCAGTTAGAATCTCTTGTGTTTTCGAATATTTTAGTATTTTGCATACCTTGTCTTGAGCCTTCTGTGCTTCTTTTTTGTTGATGATGGTTGGTGTTTAATGGCGCAAGGCCAACGAGGGCAAAGAGTGCCAAAACGGTCTTTTTTGTATATATTTGGAATGTACAATTTGAACATCGGTGTTGGAAAGGTACTACTCCTCGTTGAACTAATATTTTTAACCACTGATGGTGTGCAGACAAATCATCCCAGTTCGTTCGCACGCCGCCACTCCAAGTAAAGTTCCTGCAGCAGCTGTATGTATTTCTTTTTGTTGCATAATAGGTCTTTTTGGTGGCAATTTTTTATTTTAATGTATATGTGATATCTGATAATACTAATATTATTTATTGTTTTATTTCAAAGACTTACATATTTAAACGGCGTCATTTCAAATTGAAAGTTATATTGCTTGTTTGAATTTCTAATCATTCTGATAGCTCTCGTTCCCTTAACGTTTTCTGTGAATATTTTAGAGTTTTCCTAAACCCCCATGTTTCGGACTGGTTTTCGGAGCACCCGAGACTGTCCCATAAAGTTTTCACGTGTTGAGCCAGTCTGGTGCTTCTGGTCAATGCGATTTGCTGATTCAAACATCAAAGTTTCAGGCCACGTTCTGAGCAATGAGGGGTATTCCTCCTAGCCCACACGAGGTGGCTGCTTCCGGCCAGTTTTTTGGCTTAAACAACAAAAGGCTGTTAGTAGCTTTCGTTTTCTGGCATCTTACTTCCCCTGCATTGCACGCAACGCTACTGCATTTGCTTCATCCCGAATCAAGCTCCCACTCTCCCGAACTGCCTTTACGTGGTCCCACAACTGCGATGATCTTTTTCAGGAATTGGAGGCCGCACTCATCTTAGAGCTATAAGCGGCAATTTGAATAAACAGGGGCAGTCAATCTTGATATTGCCATGGGAAATGGCAATTTAAAGAAGTTGCCATTGGGACAGGTGTTGTCATGCCGTTGGATTGACAGTGTTGGAAGTGGGTTATTTCTTACGCCAGTCGTTCTCTCAGTTACACTGAGAAGTACAGTATCACGAGAAGAAGTGTCCAACCGTGGTTTGATTTATCCAACTGTTTCTTCCCGTCCGCCACAGAGGGCACTTAACGGTCGTGACAGACCACCGTGCATTATGCTCTTTGGGGACGCTGAAAAAATCATCACGATGCCTCGGACACTTAATACTACGACTTGAAAATTGTGACTTCCTTGTAACTTACTGATCCTTAAACAAGCAATTTGTTGCCGATGCTCTTTCATGTTGCCCACATAAACCTACGGGCACAAATTCAAGATCACAGTATTTTGACCAGCAGCTCCTTACAGCCCCTAACTAACTGCACTGCCTTTGATTTTTAACACCTACGTCTTTTTGTAAAGAAACACCCGTACAGCGTATAATAACCACCCTTCATACCCCCGCAATGCCTCTAGCAGTCGCATTGGTAAATTAGAAACTTTCGACTACGACGCTCCTGACGCTAATGATTGATTGTTGCGCAGGTCGTCGTACACCCGCAGGTATTGGAAGCCATTTACAACCTTGCCACAGCGAGGCCCCTGGGTTGTTATTTTTCCTATAGCGTTTCTATTCGCATTGGCCGATTCGTAGCGTTAGCACAATTTGTGAGCAGCACAAACGATCCACATCACTGCTTGCCGAAGTGTACATGCGCTTCCTTGTTCTTGTATGCCATTTCAGACTTTTACCATCCACTTCTTAGAACCCTTGTTATGCCCACCGAATAGCTACCGCGGAATTTCTTCTTGTTCCTGTTCTATTTACCGGGATCGGTGGGCGCAGCACCCATTCTGTCTGAATATACCTATGAGGTTGCAGATTTTATCATCGCGTGCGATGTCATTGCGCCATGGTGCCAGACTGTAGCCGGACATTTTGAGTTACCATTCCTAAACAAGTTCGTTGCACTTGGAGCACTTTTTAGTAATGTGCGTAAGCTACAATAGACATACAAACGGGTTAAACAACGTGTTTGAACTCGTTCTGACGTGTTTTCAACTATATAACGTCTGACTATACCAACTGGTGCACGATTCTGCTGTTTCTTGATATAATACTGCAGTTTAAAGAACTATAGTCCAATCTAAATTTTCTGTCGTCCACGTCTGCGGACCGTTTTCCATGCTGGACGCCACCTTTTTATTACATTCTCCATCCAGCTCAAGCCCGCTCACTCAGCAGTTCGATTCCCATAAGTAGTGGGTCTTTAGCCTCAATAACTCACTTCTAGTTGCCAGTGTGTAGACTGAAGAAAGTAAACATGTGCGAAAGAAACCGTATGACGCCTGTCACCGCGCTTTTAAGTTGCTTCTCTTCTACGACATGTTTGTTTGGACCCCCACGCCTAGGTTATTTTTATGCGAGAAAATGTTCCAAGGCAACACCCGTTGCTAAAACGTACTACCGCGCCTAATGTGATTACACAACATTTATTATTACTGTTATACCGCCTATTGTGGTTGTACAAAATTTCCATTCATTGCGTGTTTTTTCTATTACGTCAGAGAGACCTCTTAACTGTGTGGAACTATTTTTCGTTGACGTATCGCTCGGCCGCCTGAGTGAAGAGAAGATGCAGCACATTGATGCTGCACAGCAAACAAAGTAACGAAAAAATAAAGCGCCATCCCTCATTCGTAGCTAGAAGCCGGCATACATTTACCGGTGTGGAGCGGTGGACAATTTACAAGGAATAAAAAGGAAACATAGACAGCCGACGGCGGGTGGTGCGTTGTCTTGGTGCCATAGGGAGCTTACGAGGGTTCAAGGTTAGTCGACCACTCTCGACATGTCGTATATGCTCGAGTCACGGACCGGGGGTTAAAAAGAAGGCCCCCTTCACCCCGAGTATTCTGATTGGCGCTCGCTACCACCCCCAAGTGCAGGAAACAAAAACAACTGAACATATATACCACAGACAGTGGAGGCTAAAGTAGCCCCGCTGTAACGTAGTGGTCATCGCACCAGACCGGCATTATGGAGGTGGTGGGATCGGATCCCACCTGGCGGGCATTTTTTCTCCACTTTCCAATTTTCCAAATTCCATATCCTGACCTACTACATCCTGCCCTTTGCTTTCCGAGGTTTTCTTGACTGCCAATTCTTATTTCTATCTTATTTAAACAAGATCCCTCATTTCCTATTCTGATTCGCTCCTTGCATAGCGACGGCTTCTGTTCAGGCAGTCTTGGTGCCATAGGAAGCTTAAGAGGGTTCACCGCTGGTTGACCACTCTCGACATGTCGTAGACGCTCGAGGCAGGGCCCGGGGGTTAAAAAGAAGGTCCCCTTAATCCCGACAGGTCCGAGTGGCGCTGGCTACCACCCTCAAGCGCAAGAAATAAAAACACCTGAAAATAAATACCCCAGAAAGTTGAGGCTAAAGTGATGATGATAGTTGGTGTTTAATGGCGCAAGGCCGACGAGGGCAAAGAGGGCAAAGGCTAAAGTAGCCCCTCTGGTAGCGTAGTGGTCATGGCACCAGACCGGTATTCTTGAGGTCGTGGGATCGGATCCCACCTGCCGGGCATTTGTTCTCCACTTTCTTGTTTTCCAAATTCTGTATCCTGGCCTACTACATCCTCCCCTTTGCTTTCCGAGGTTTTCTTGACTGCCAATTCTTATTTCTCTCTTATTTAAACCAGATCCCTCATTTCCTATTCTTATTCGCTACATGAAAAGCCAGGGCCTCTGTTCTAGCAGTCTTAGTGCCATAGGGAGCTTACGAGGGTTCAAGGTTAGTCGACCACTCTCGACATGTCGTAGACGCTCGAGTTACGGCCCGAGGGTTAAAAAGAAAATCCCCTTCACCCAACACAGGTTCGAGTGGCGCTGGCAACCACCCTCAAGTGCAAGAAACAAAAACACCTGAACATAAATACCCCAGAAAGTGGAGGCTAAAGTAGCCCCGCTGTAACGTAGAGGTCATCGAACTATACCGGTATTCTGGAGGTCGTGGGATCAGATCCCACCTGGCGGGAATTTTTTCACCACTTTCGTATTTTTTGAATTCTGTATCCTGACCTAATACATCCTCACGTTTGCTTTCCGAGGTTTTCTTGACTGCCAATTCCTATTAAGGTCTTATTTAAAGAAGATCCCTCATTTACTATTCTGATTCGCTTCATGCCTAGTGACACCCTTTGTTCTGGCAGTCTTGGTGCCATAGGAATCTTAAGAGGGTTCAATGCTGGTCGACCATTCTCGACATGTCTTAGACGCTCCAGTCACGGCCCGGGGGTAAAAAGGTCTCCTTCACCCCGACAGGTCCGAGTGACGCTGGCTACCACCCTCAAGCGCAAGAAACAAAAACACCTGAAAATAAATACCCCAGAAAGTGGAGGCTAAAGTAGCCCCTCTGGTAGCGTAGTGGTCATCGCACCAGACCGGTATTCTGGAGGTCGTGGGATCGGATCCCACCTTGCGGGCATTTTTTCTCCACTTTCTTATTTTCAAAATTCTGTATCCTGACCTACATCCTCCCCTTTGCTTTCCGAGGTTTTCTTGACTGCCAATTCTTATTTCTGTCCTATTTAAACAAGGTCCCTCATTTCCTATTCCGATTCGCTACAGGCATAGCGAGGGCGTCTGTTCTGGCAGTCTTGGTGCCATAGGGAGCTTATGAGAGCTCAACGCGGGCCGACCACTCTCGACATGTCGTAGACGCTCGTGTCACGGCCCGGGGGTTAAAAAGGATGTCCCGTACACCTCGACTGGTCCGAGTGGCACTGGCTACCACCCCCAAGCCAGCAAACCAGAAAAAAACCCCTGAGCACAAATACCCCAGAGAGTGGAGGCTAACGTACCCGGCTGGTAGCTTAGTGGTCATTACACCAGACCAGTCTTCTGGAGGTCATGGGTTCGGATCCTACCTGGCGGGAATTTTTCTCCACTTTCTTATTTTCTAAATTCTTTATCTTGACCTACTACATCCTCCCCTTGCTTTCCGAGGTTTTCTTCATTGGCAATTCTTATTTCTGTCATATTTAAAGAAGATCCCTCATTTCCTGTTCTGATTCGCTCCATGCATAGCGACGGCCTCTGTTCTGGCAGTTTTGTCATAGGAAGCTTTAGAGTGTTCAACGCTGGTCGACCACTCTCGACATATCGTAGACGCTCGATTCACGGCCCGGGGGTTAAAAAGAAGGTCCCCTTCACCCCGAGTAGTCCGAATGGCGCTGACTACCACCCCCAAGCGCAGGAAACAAAAACAGCCGAACATAAATACCCCAGAAAGTGGAGGCTAAAGTAGCCCGCTGTAACGCAGTGGTCATCGCACCAGACCGGAATTCTGGAGGTCGTGGGATCGGATCCTACCTAGCGGGCATCTTTTCTCCACTTTCTTATTTTCCAAATCCTGTATCTTGACCTACTAACTCCCCGTTGCGTTCCGAGGTTTTCTTGACTGCCAATTCTTCTTTCTATCGTATTTGACACGAGATCCCTCATTTCCTATTCTGATTCGCTACATGCATAGCGAGGGCCTCTGTTCTGGCTGTCTTGGTGCCATAGGGAGCTTAGGAGGGTTCAACGCTGGTCGACCACTCTCGAAATGTCGTAGACGCTCGAGTCACGGCCCAGTGGTTAAAAAGAACGTCCCCTTCACCCCGAGTAATCCGAGTGGCGCTGGCTACAACCCCTACGCGCAGGAAACAAAAACACCTGAACATAGATACCCCAGAAAGTGGAGGCTAAAGTAGTCCCACCGGTAGCGTAGTTATCATCGCACCCAACCGATATTCTGGAGGTCGTGGATTTGGATCCCACCTGGCAGGAATTTTTTATCCACTTTCTTATCTTCCAAATTCTTTATCTTGACCTACTACATCCTCCCCATTGCTTTCCGAGGTTTTCTTGACTGCGAAATCTTATTTCTCTCCTATATAGTTATAAATATCTAAACATATAGATATATATGTATATATATATAAATATATATAAATATATTTAAATGTAATCGGAAGGCGTGGGTTCGGTCCCAACTCTGGGCGCGTGTTTTTCTTTCTTTCTTTTGTATATTTATAAAAAACAAATGTTTACTTTATTAACCGTAGTGAGAAAGAAAAGAGCCTAACCACACCTCTATGCCTCCTTTGGCGTTGTAGACTGCTGACCTATCTTTCTGTATTTCCTCAACGGGCCCCTTATTTCCTTACTATATTATTCTGCGAAAGCCTAGCGAGGGTCTCGGTTCTGGCAGCCTTGATGCCTAGGTAGCATAAGAGGGCTTCCCGCCAGTTACCTGTTCATGAGAGGCTGTAGACGTTGGAGTCACGCCCCGGAGGTTGAAAAGAAGGTCCCCTTCTCCCCGTGTAGTCAGAGTGGCGCTGGCTACCACCCTCAAGCGTCAGATACACTTTTATTAAATATAAATAGCCCAGAAAGTGATGGAGAACACAGTCGCCCAGATAGCCGAATTGGTAAGGCATTCGACATGTAATTGAAAGGCGTGGGTTTGGTCCCCACTCTGGGCGCGTGTTTTTCTTTCTTTCTTTCTTCTGTATATTAAAAAAAACAAATGTTTACTTCATTAACCGTAGTGAAAAAGAAAAGAGCCTAACCACACCCCTATGCCTCCTTTGGCGTTGTAGACTGCTGACCTATCTTTCTTTATTTCCTCAACGAGCCCCTCATTTCCTTACTATATTATTCTGCGAAAGCCTAGCGAGGGTCTCGGTTCTGGCAGCCTTGATGCCTAGGTAGCATAAGAGGGCTTCCCGCCAGTTACCCGCTCATGACAGGCTGTAGACGTTTTAGTAACGCCCCGGGGGTTGAAAAGAATGTCCCCTTTTCCCCGTGTAGTCAGAGTGGCGCAGGCTACCACCCTCAAGCGTCAGATACACTTCTAGTAAAAATAAATAGCCCAGAAAGTGAAGGAGAACACAGTCGCCCAGATAGCCGAATTGGTAAGGCATTCGACATGTAATCGAAAGGCGTGGGTTCGGTCCCCACTCTGGGCGCGTGTTTTTCTTTCTTTCTTTTTTCTGTATATTTTAAAAAAAGAAATGTTCACTTCATTTACCGTAGTGAAAAAGAAAAGAGCCTAATCACACCCCTATGCCTCCTTTGGCGTTGTAGACTGCTGACCTATCTTTCTGTATATAAATATATATATATAATATATATATATATATATATATATATATATATATATATATATATATATATATATATATATATATATATATATATATATATATATATATATATATATATATATATATATATATATATATATATATATTATATATATATATTTCCATTTTTATATAGTCTGGACACAGAAAAACTCACAAAGAGCGCGAAAAAATAAAGTAGGTAGAAGCACAGACACGCGAGAAACACATTCAAAATATCAATAAAAGTTTACTGACGTTTCAAGAGGAGGAGTTCCTTTCCTCAGAGTAAAGAATAAGTTCGTTTCAGTGTTATATATATACCGAATTTGTTGCAAGCGCGAAGACAGGCCAAGGGAAGGGACATCGTACAAATTGATCATGGTTGGTGCGCAGCAAAAGAATGAGAGAAGTGGAAGAGAGTGGGGAAAATAAATTAAATTGAATATAAAAACCTAAAAACGATAACAAGAACCAACAGTCACACGATGCGAACATCAGAAAATGTGCCAAACAAGAAAAGAAACAACGTATGAGAAAAAAGAAAAATAAATTCAAAAGGCAACTTCCCTCCCCCTTGGCTACCGGGGTAAAAGAGGGGTCATAACAACATAAGCCGGTGAACGTGTTTGGCATCGGCAAAAAATTTATACACACGGAACGAAGAAGGTCCAAAGATCTGCCCGTGCATATAAAGGGCGAAAATCTCTGCCCATACACACCAGTTCTAAGAAAGATGGTTAGGTGGTTGAACCTTGAGACACTTCGAATCTGTTAGTGAGAGGCAAGGGTCACTCCCCAAAGCAGCAGGACAGACAGTTTCGACTAGAAATGAATGTACGTTGGTATACAAATAGCAGGAATGAAAGGCATGGTCAAACAAGTCATGAAACGAAAGAAAACAGAAGGCAGGTGCCCGCGTATGACGAAACACAGGGTGGTATGCATCTGGGCGCCGCATGGTACCAGTTCAGGAAACGCCGAGCTGGTCAGAAACGAATATTAGAAAACAGCAATACAAAACACAAAGGGCAGAGGAAAGCAATCACACACGTTTGCCTGCACAAATTGATCACGAGGTGTCAAAGCTAACAATGGTACTGCAGCCATATACCCACATCATAATGTTTAGATTTGTTTGTCACATTTGGTCAAGTGAAGCCAATATCCTAAAAAACGCGGTTCTAGCACGAACCTAAAACCATCTACGGGGGGTCTCAAACTGATGAGAAAATATAATCTAGGAAAAGAAATGAACAGGCGTAACACCAGCCTGAGAAATGCCGCCGAAATTTTATTCGGAGGAAAGAATCGTCTATTTCCCAAACATTCATTGATGCCAAACGACGCTGACGTAAACCTATAGATTGGGTAGGATTCACGAACATCGCCATCGTGATGCTTTTTAAAAATAGATTCAAGAATTGTGGACTTTAGTTGTTCAAAACAATGACCAGGAGTGTTATTGTGCCTTGATAGGGGCACAGTAGGGCCGGTTTTTTGCATGAGAGCGGTGATTGTTAAACCTGACACGAATGGTATTTCAGTCTGGCCGATGTATTGCTTGCTGCCTAGGGTGCATTCCAGCAGGTATACGACGTAGGTGGAATCACAGGAAAGTTTCCTTTCACATTACCACAATAGTTTGAAGCTGTGCTGGTGGCGCGTTGTGTGGTGGTGATTTGTGGGCCTACCTTACACCGTGGTTTGTTAGAGGGCATGCAACCAGTAGTCTGTGGTCGGCTGATGCTGGATTTGGTGAGAAGGTCGGCCAAATATTTGCCGCATCTATAAACAATGCGTGGCGGCTCGAAAAATATTGTTTTTATGCGTTCAGTTTGGGCAACAATATTGTGATGTTTCCTTATTACAGATGCAACTTTCGAGAAGAGGCCGAATGGGTAAAGCGAGGTTTGTTTGTGGATTCAGTTTTTGAGCTTTTTTTACTTAGACTGTTGGTGCGGTTTAACTGGTTAGCTTCTGTAATCGCTTCATCGGTCACCACCTCTGAATATTTTTGATTAAAGAGCGCAGTTTAAAGTTCTCTGCAGCTAGAATCGAAATCCGCCTGGCTTGTGCAGATTCGCCTAAAACCGTGTGATTGGCTGTAGGGATTCTAGTCTTGCAGTCCGTGATATAGCTGCTGTGGAAGTGGAAATGCTGGCGCTTGTCGGTATGTTTCCTATATAATTTGCTCAGAAGTCTGCCCTGGGAAACTCTGACAGCAACATCCATGAAATTTATGCTATGAACCGAGTAGGAATGAGAGCGGGACATAGAAGGTTGCTAAGGTTAAAAGCCTAAATAAACGCAAAACGTTCCATTTCACCGTGCGGCCATATCATGAATATATCATCTATATACGTTTTGTATCGCAATGACTTCAAATTTTGGGTGTCGAGGAAGTTTGGCTCCAGACACCTTGTAAAGATATTCGCGTAGTTGGACCCGATTTTGGTTCCCACTGACGTTCCACTCACTTGCGCGTAATTGACACATAATAGTTTGGCTGGTGGTTTCGACGGGCGGTTTCGACAAATTTTAACTTTTTACGGACTTAGATAACGTCGCCAGAAATAAGAGACTGCGAGAGTACTTCCATGACCGTCCTCCAACCGACGAAGCCCGAACTGCATTACCTAGCCATAAGCATGGTGATGTACTAGCAGAATACCAAAAGCAAATCTCTTTTTTACGTAACATAAAAAAAAAGAAAAGAAAGGCCTGGAGGAACTCGCTGGTTGCACCGAAATAGTAAGCAAACCGACCAATTAAGGAGGCACCATCGTGATCCTCGACAAGCTGACTATGTAAAAGACGCTCATAGACAACTATCAAAATCTACGTTCTACAGAGTACTTCCTAGTGATCGCACTAATGATAATAAGCTAAATGTTAAATGTAAACTCACGGAGCTTGTTCAAAATAAGGAAAAAACTGAAACAACAGCTCCTTCTCTTATCCCCTTATTCCAGGTGCCGATGGATTCTGCCTTCCCCCTCAGATGCATAAAAATACCATCCCTGGTCGCCCCACTGTTTGTGGCATTGGTACTCTTACCGAGAACCTCTCGCGCTATGTAAGATCTCTCATTCGTGACATTTCCCCAGCTTTTCATCCTTCATTAGGATACAAATGATTTTCTCTGGGATATCATGAAGACAGAAACTCTTAACAAATGTTTTCTTGTTACCCTAGATGTCGTGTCGCTATACACTAATATTCCGCATGCGGTTGGAAACGCCGCTGTATCATGTGCGTATGAGTGGTCGGTGGGTGACCAGCCTTTCGATTCTCTCACCCTTAAAACTTTCCTTGAGCCTATCATGTAACTCAACAATTTTGAGCTTGATGGTGTCAAATCTGTGCAAGTCAGCAGAAAGTTAATGAGACCCAAAATCGGGCCCAACTACGCGAATATCTTTATGAGATATCTAGAAACCAACTACCTCGCAACCCAAATTTCAAGCCATTGTACTCCAGAAAGTCCACAACTTATATGCTCATCATATAGCAGCACGGTGAAATTGAACTCCTTGCGTTTATTGAGGCTTTTAACATTGCGCATCGAACTATCTCCCTCTTTCATTTCTACTCTACGCAGAGCCTAATTTTGTGGATGTTGCTATCACAGTTTCTAAGGGCAGGCTTCAGACCAATCTCTATAAGAAACCTTCGGACACGCGCTAGTATTTACAGTTCTACCGCAGCCATGTCCCACACTGCAAGAGTGAAATACCTTATAGCCAATCGCACAGTGTTGGGCGAATCTGCACAAGCCAGGCGGATTTCGAATCTAACTGTAGAGAATATAAAAACGCGCTCTGAATAAAAATACCCAGAGCAGGAGATCGATGACGCGATTACGCGAGCTTAGCAGTTGAACTACACCGACATTCTACGTAAAAAAGTTCGAGAACCATATCCACAAACAAACCTCATTTTGATCAATTCAACCTCTTCTTCGAAAGTTGCATAAAGGAATAAAACAACGCAATAGTGTTGCTCAAATTGAGAGCCTAAAAAGAATATTTTTCGAGCCGCCACGCATTGTTTATACACGCGGCAAATATTTCGGCGACGTTCTCACTAAATCCAGCATCAGCCGACCAGAGACTACTAGTTGCATGCCCTCTAACGAACCACGGTGTTAGGTATGCCCACAAATGACCACCACACTGCGCGCCACCAGCACAGCTTTAAACTATTATGTTAATGTAAAAGGGAACCTTAAGTGTGATTCCGCCGACATCGTACACCTGCTGGAATACACCTTCTGCGGCAAACAAGACATCGGTCCTACTGAAACAACCTTTCGTTTGAGGTTTAACAATGAGCGCTCTCATGCAAAAATGTTCCCTTCTTTGTCTCTATGAAAGCATGTTAACATTTCTGGTCATTATTACAAAACACTGAAAGCCACAATTCTTGAATCTAGTTTTAAAACGCATCATGATCGTGAGGTTCGTGAGACCTACCTGATCTATATTTTAGGTCAGTCCTGTTTGGCTTAAAAGAAAGTTATGGGAAATCGACGTCTCTTTCCTGCGATTAAACTTTCGGCTGCATTTCTCAGTCAAGTGTTATGCCTGTTCTTTTCTTTCCCTCGATAATATTTTCCCATCAGTTTGAGACCCCCCGTAGATGGCTATAGTTTCGTGCTAGCACCGCGTTTTTTAGCACAATGTCTTCACTAAACCAAATTTAACAAGCAAGTCTTGATATCTTGTACTGAGTAGAAGGTCGCAGTACCATTGTTAGCTTTGACACATCGTAATTAATTTGCGCCAGCGAGCGTGTGCGATCGCTTTATTCCTACCTTTTTTGTATTTTTGTTTGGTAATATTTGTTTCTGACCTCCTCGACGTTCCCTGAACAGGTAACATGTGCCGGCAAGATGCTAACCGCCATCTGCCGCGTTACACGCGTGCTCCTGCTTTCTGTTTTCTTCATCTTGGTGAAAACAGAAGCGCTCAAAAAATAGGTACGAAGGAAGAGGTAGACACTACCCACTAGGCCGCCTTTTCGTTCTTCTGTTTTCTTTCTTTTTATGACTTGTTTAACCGTGTATTGTTCTCTTCTACTTTTTGTATACCAATGTACTTTATTTACTGTCGAACCTGCATGTACTACTGCTTTTTGGCGCAACCCTTGCTTCCCACCAGCCGAATCCGTGCGTCATGTTTCAATCACCTGGACCTGATTCGTAGAACGGGTGTGTATGGGCAGATGTTCGCCCTTTGTGTGCATGTGCATATCTTCCTTGAACCTTCTTCGTTCCGCGTGACTGATTTTTTTGCAGATGTCAAACACATCCATGGACATATTTTGTTTTATCCCTCTCTCCCACCTATTGCCCCTGGAGAGGGGGGAATTACCTTGTGATTGTTTTTTCTTTTCTGCCCTTGTTGTTTCTTTTATTCTTGATTCTTTTTTCTCATGTTCGCTCCACGTGACTGTGAATTCTTATCATCCTTATTATATATTTTTGTTTTTAGTAATTCGCTTTATCATTTATTTATTCTTTTGCTTCCCACCAACCATGATCCAATTGTACAATCTCTGCTTCCCTTGCCCTGCCCTCGCCCTTGCTACAATTTCTTTATATAAATAACCCTGTAACAAAACTATTCGGTACTCTCAAGAAAGAGACTCCTCTTCTTGAAACGTCAGTAAACCTTTATTTTTATTTTTATTGTCTTTCTCATGTGTTTCTGTCTGTACTTACCTTATATATATATATATATATATATATATATATATATATATATATATATATATATATATATATATATATATATATATAAATATTTATATATATATATAAATATATATATAGAGGACAGAGAGAGAGAGAGAACCAGAATAGTAAATGAGGCGCTCGTAAAGATACCACAGAAATAAACGTTGGCAGTCTTAAAAACCTCGGAAGGCAATGGGGAGGATAAGGTAGGTCATTGAACCACATAAAGGATTTTGAAAGAAAGAACGTGGAGAAGAAATGCCTGCCAATTGGGAACAGAACCTACCACCTCCAGAATAATGGCCTGGTGCGATATCCACTACGCTACCGCCAGGACTGTGTTTCTCCTCCCCTTCTGGTATATTTATGTCAATGTAATTTTTTCTTGTGCTTGGGTGTGGTAGCCAGCGCCACAATGGCTTCTCGATGTGAAAGGGACCTTCCTCTTATTCCCGGGGCCGTGACTCGAGTGTTTACGACATGTCGAGACTGGTCGACCAGCGTTGAACCTTCAAAGTCCCTATGGCACCAAGAATGCCGTAACGGAGGTCCTCGTTAGGCATGTAGCGAAACATAAAAGGAAATGAGGGGCTCGTAGAAATAACACAGACATAAATATTGGATGTCCGGAAAAGCTCGGCAAGCAAAGGGGAAGATATGGTAGGTCATTGAACATTTAAAGGATTTGGAAAGAAAGAAAGTGGAGAAAAAGTGCCTGCCGGGTGCTATCCAAACCCACGACCTCCAGAAGGTAGTCTGGTGCGATAACGATTAGGCTATCGGCGGGGCTATTTTTCCCGTCCACTTCTGTGCTATTTATGTCAATGTAATTTTTTCCTGTTCTTGGGAGAGGTTGCCAACGCCACCCTGACTTGTGCGGGTGAAGAGGACCTTTATTTTAATCCCCTGGTCGTGAATCAAGTATCTACGACGTTCGAGAGTGTTTGACCGGCGTTGAACCCATTAAGGCTCCCTATGGCACCAAGACTGCCAGAACAGAGGCCCTCGCTATGCATGTAGCGAATCATAAAAGGAAATGAGGGGCTCCTAGAAAAAACACAGAAATAAAGGTTGGTTGTCCAAAAAACCCCGGAAAGCGAATCAGAGGATATGGTAGGTCATTGAAGCATATAAACGATTTGGAAAGAAAGCGGAGAAAAAATGCCCGCCAGGTGGGATGCGAAACCACGACCTTCTGAAGAAGCTCTGGTGCGATAACTACTATGCTACAGGCGGGGCTATTTTTCGCCTCCACTTCTGGTTTATTTATGTCAATGTAATTATTTGGTGTACCTGGGGATGGTAGCCTGCGCCCCTCTGACGTCTGGGGTTGAAGAGGACCTTCCTTTCATTCCCCGGGCCGTGACTCGAGTGTCTACGACATGTCGAGTGTGGTCGAACAGCGTCGAACCCTCTTAAGCTCCCTAGAGCACCAAGACTGCCAAAACAGAGTCCCTCGCTACGTATAAATCGAATCAGAATAGGAAATGAGAAGCTCGTATAAATAACACAGAAATAAAGGTTGGAAGTCCAGATAAGTTCTCCGCTTTCTCCCCTTTCTTTCTTTCTAAATGCTTTATATGGTTCAATGACCTGCCATATCCTCCCCTTTGCTAATATATATATATATATATATATATATATATATATATATATATATATATATATATATATATATATTCACAACTTTCTTTCTCACTCAAAAAATTCATCTGTTTCTATGGCCAACCACAACCTCCCCTTTGCTTTCCGAGGTGTTCTTGAATGCCAACACTTCTTTTCTGTCTTGTTTCACCGAGACCCACATTTCCCATTTTCTCATTCGCTACATGCATAGCGAGGGCCTCTATTCTGGCAGTCTTGGTGCCATAAGCAGCTTAAGAGGGTTCAACGCTGGTCGACCACTCTCGACATGTCGTAGACACTCGAGTCATGACCCGGGGGTTAAAAAGTTGGTCCCCTTCTTCCCGAATATTCCGAGTGGCACTGGCTACCACCCCCAAGTGGAGGAAGCAAAAACTACCTTAACATATATACAGGAGAGGTTTGTGGGGAAACAGCCCCGCCAGTAGCGTAGTGGTTATCCCACCTGACCCGTACTCGGGAGGTCCTGGGTTCGGATCCCACCCGGCGGTGAATTTTTCACCACTTTCTTTCTTACTACAAAATTCTTCATCTGTTTCTATGGCCCACCACAACCTCCCCTTTGCTTTCCGAGGTTTTATTGTCTTGACTGCATATATATATATATATATATATATATATATATATATATATATATATATATATATATATATATCAAAGTTGCAGTCCTTATTGCCAGTGCTGTTTTGCGTTTTTTAACAGTGTTTTATAGTGCCGAATGAGGTATGATTGCCTTTTTTTTATGCAGGAATAAATAATAAGAAATTCAAGTCGAGAAAAAATGCGCCGTTATTTCCGGAAGCGGGAATCGAACCCACAACCTCCGCATAACGCGTGCGGTGCTCTACCATTGAGCTAGTTCCGCGGTGACTCCCCTCTCGACTGTACCGCGGGGTTTTGTATTTGCGACTGCTCAGAGCCCGGTCAACTAGCGCCGCCCCTCGACCACCACGGGAAGACGTAGAACGTCTTTTCCCAGCGGCCGCAAGTAAGACGTGGTCGGAAGTCGGGGATAGCCAAAGGCATTTCAGACTGCTGAAGCCAGAACCCTCGTAATGCATTTTGTAGAACAGAGACGTACGGGACGAGGGATTCCGTAAGGATACATATCAAAGTTGCAGTCCTTATTGCCAGTGCTGTTTGGCGTTTTTTAACAGTGTTTTATAGTGCCGAATGAGGTATGATTGCCTTTTTTTATGCAGGAATAAATAATAGAAAATTCAAGTCGAGAAAAAATGCGCCGTTATTTCCGGAAGCGGGAATCGAACCCACAACCTCCGCATAACGCGTGCGATGCTCTACTATTGAGCTAGTTCCGCGGCGACTCCCCTCTCGACTGTACCGCGGGGTTTTGTATTTACGACTGCTCAGAGCCCGCTCAACTAGCGCCGCCCCTCGACCACCACGGGAAAACGTAGAACGTCTTTTCCCAGCGCCCGCACGTAAGACGTGGTCGGAAGTCGGGGATAGCCAAAGGCATTTCAGACTGCTGAAGCCAGAACCCTCGTAATGCATTTTGTAGAACAGAGACGTACGGAACGAGGGATTCTTTAAGGATACATATCAAAGTTGCAGTCCTTAGTGCCAGTGCTGTTTGGCGTTTTTTAACAGTGTTTTATAGTGCCGAATGAGGTATGATTGCCTTTTTTTTATGCAGGAATAAATAATAGAAAATTCAAGTCGACAAAAAATGCGCCGTTATTTCCGGAAGCGGGAATCGAACCCACAACCTCCGCATAACGCGTGCGGTGCTCTACCATTGAGCTAGTTCCGCGGCGACTCTCCTCTCGACTGTACCGCGGGGTTTTGTATTTACGACTGCTCAGAGCCCGGTCAACTAGCGCCGCCCCTCGACCACCACGGGAAGACGTAGAACGTCTTTTCCCAGCGGCCGCACGTAAGACGAGGTCGGAAGTCGGGGATAGCCAAAGGCATTTCAGACTGCTGAAGCCAGAACCCTCGTAATGCATTTTGTAGAACAGAGACGTACGGGACGAGGGATTCCGTAAGGATACATATCAAAGTTGCAGTCCTTATTGCCAGTGCTGTTTGGCGTTTTTTAACAGTGTTCTATAGTGCCGAATGAGGTATGATTGCCTTTTTTTTATGCAGGAATAAATAATAGAAAATTCAAGTCGAGAAAAAATGCGCCGTTATTTCCGGAAGCGGGAATCGAACCCACAACCTCCGCATAACGCGTGCGGTGCTCTACCATTGAGCTAGTTCCGCGGCGACTCCCCTCTCGACTCGATTCCCGCTTCCGGAAATAACGGAGCATTTTTTCTCGACTTGAATTTTATATTATTTATTCCTGCATAAAAAAAAGGCAATCATACCTCATTCGGCACTATAAAACACTGTTAAAAAACGCCAAACAGCACTGGCAATAAGGACTGCAACTTTGATATGTATCCTTACGGAATCCCTCGTCCCGTACGTCTCTGTTCTACAAAATGCATTACGAGGGTTCTGGCTTCAGCAGTCTCAAATGACTTTGGCTATCCCCGACTTCCGACCACGTCTTACGTGCGGCCGCTGGGAAAAGACGTTCTACGTCTTCCCGTGGTGGTCGAGGGGCGGCGCTAGTTGACCGGGCTCTGAGCAGTCGTAAATACAAAACCCCGCGGTACAGTCGAGAGGGGAGTCGCCGCGGAACTAGCTCAATGGTAGAGCACCGCACGCGTTAAGCGGAGGTTGTGGGTTCGATTCCCGCTTCCAGAAATAACGGCGCATTTTTTCTCGACTTGAATTTTCTATTATTCATTCCTGCATAAAAAAAGGCAATCATACCTCGTTCGGCACTATAAAATACTGTTAAAAAGCGCCAAACAGCACTGGCAATAAGGACTGCAACTTTGATATGTATCCTTACGGAATCCCTCGTCCCGTACGTCTCTGTTCTACTATTTATATATATATATATATATATATATATATATATATATATATATATATAAATATATATATATATATATATATATATATATATATATATATATACACATATGTATTTACATGATGACGTCCATTACAGCCCAAAAAAAAGCCACGCACCACGCACACAACTTCTTCCTCTTCAACATGCCTTCGTGATATGGCCGCTTGTCGACGCGTTGACAGTCGCGGTCGAGGGCGCAGTGGTTGGCGAGCTCGTGGAATAAAAAATGAAATGATTATAAACAGTGAGGAAGTCCATGCCGCCACGGACGAAGGGGATGAGCTCGGCGAACCGCGACCCACGGACAGTGATGCCCGTCAATGCAACTGAAACGCCGAAGGACCTTATAGATACGCCGGTGTACTGGGTGGGGAGCGGCATCGTCGTCAGTTCTGGCCACGGCACGTTACTTCTCGGCTGTTCGAGGCGGCTCATCGGCTGGGGACACGGGGCTGGGGACGTGGACGTATCCATGAAACTTTAAGGCTGGGGCAAGCCGACGCAATCCAGGAACGCTCAGCAAAACGCATCAGGAGCAGAGGCGGGCAATTCTTGAGCGCCGGTATGGGGATGTACCCCGCACGCTCCACCAAAATGTTACGTGGCGGCAGGACAAATGACAGGAACAATGGCTGAATGCGAAGCGATGTATTTACATGATGAAGTCCATCACAGCCCCAAGCAAAGCCACGCACCACGCACACAACTTCGTCCTCTTCAACTTCTCCGCATTCACCCCTTTGCTTTACGAGGTTTTCCTGACTGCCAACCCCTATTCTATCCTAATTAATCAAGCCCCTCATTTCCATTTTCTGATTCGCTACATGCATGGCGAGGGCCTCTCTTCTGGCAGTCGTGGTGCCAAAGGTGGCCTGAAAGGGTTCAACGCTGGTCGACCACTTTCGACATGTCGTTGGCACTCGAGTCACGACCGGGGAGTTAACAAGAATGTCGCCTTCTTCCCGAGTATTCCGAGTGGCGCTTGCTACCACCGCAAAGTCCAGGAAACAAAAAAGAGCCTCAACTTAAATACCTGAGAAAGGGGTGGGAAAAAAAGCCCCGCCGGTGGAATAGTGGTTATCGCACCAGCAGAACTTTGGAGGTCGTGGGTTTGGTTCCCCCCCGGCGGGCACTTTTTCACCACTTTCTTTCTGACTAAAAAATTCTTCATTTGTTTCTATGACCTACCGTATTCACCCCTTTGCTTTTCGAAGTTTTCTTGACTGCAAACTCTTGCTCAGTCTTAATTCACCGAGCCCCTCATTTCCCTTTCCCGTTTCGCTAATATATATGTGTATATATGTTTATATCTATCTTTATTGGTATACAAATTTATATTAATTCATTAAATATTTATTTATTTATTTATTTACAGATACTGCCAATCCCATTTGGGATTTTAGCAGGAAGGGCATTTTATAGAAGGTAAATAATAATAAAAAACAAATCATTTGGGCTTTCAAGTTATGACACATACATACACGAGGGGAGTACATGTTGAGAGCTAGTCACTTTTTAGCACAGGGTAATTGTTTGAAAAAGGAATGAACAGTAAAGGGGTAACATAATTTGCATCGTACCTAGTATGACGTAGCATGTCAAACAAGTCTCGCAGTATATAGAATAAAACAACAATCAATGTTCGTACTTGTACCTATGACAACCTGACAACAACTACCTTCTTTTATTGATTTAACAAAAGCACAAAATTCGTACAGAACACGAGTAATTCAGAGAATCTCTAATGTAGTCGGGTTATTCGTTGTCGCCTTGTAAATGCTCTCTTACTGCCGCGGTAAAATTATCCAGTGAAGTACAGTGTAATATGGAAGGGCTGAGCCGGTTCCATTCCCTTGTTGCCAATGGGAAGAATGAATATTTAAATAAATCTGTGTGGAATGAGCACTCGTCAAGCATTTCGGAATGTGTGTGACGTGTCAGTCTTGTTTGTGCAATAGAAATGTATTTGGAATCATAATCTTTATCTCTCCATGTATCAGTTGGTACATGAACTGTAGTCGTGCTAGTTTGGCTCTGTTTTGAAGAGTTAGGATTCCAGCTTTTTTTAATAAGTTCAGTGGGTGAGTCAGATAATCGATACTTATTGTATATAAACCTGATTGCTTTCCTCTGAATTCCTTCTAACTTGTTACTTTTAGTGACAGAAAATGGGAACCAAACAATATTGGCATACTCTAACACAGGTCTGCCGAAAGTTTTGTACGCAATTAGTTTTGTTTCTGCAGGAGCTAACCGAAGGCGTCGTCTAAGGAACATCAAGCGCCGTAACGCAGCTGAGGTTACTATGGATATGTGGGAGTCCCACCTGAGATCCTGGGTTATTGTTAGCCGAGGTATTTATGTTCGTAAACTCGTGGCAGGGGAATGTTATTAATGGTGTAGGGGAAATTAGACCTGTTTTTTTTTCTAGTTATTGTCAGCAGAGCGGATTTTTTTGCGTTAATTGTCATTTGCCAATCAGCGCAACATTTTGACACGGTTTCTAGGGCATTGTTTAGCGCTATATGATCTTCGTGGGAGTTAATTTCATTGTACAGTATGCAATCGTCATCGAAAAGTTTTACGGTAATAGGAATATTCAGGGGTAAGTCATTAATAAATATAAGAAACAGCAAAGGTGCTAGGACGCTGCCTTGAGGTACCCCGGAAGTTACTGTTGCTATAGAGAAAGTTTCAATATTTATCTCCACGTACTGTGTCCTCTCAGATAAGTAATTTTTATTCCAGCGAACAACCGAGCAATTTCCTATAGCTGACTGAAGTTTCTTAATTAATTTTTTGTGTGAGAAACGATCGAAAGCTTTTGAAAAGTCTAGTAGGATGAGGTGTACTTGTTTTTGGTTATCAATGCTCGAAGACAAGTCGTGTGTCAGTTCAGCTAGCTGAGTTACTGTCGATAGCCCTCTACGAAACCCATGTTAGGAAGGTGACAAAAAGCGTTTTTGGTCGAGGTAAGTGGTGAAATGTTTAAGAATTATGTGTTCCAAAATTTTGCATACTGTGCATGTTAAAGAAATTGGTCTGTAGTTTGATTCATCACTTGTGTTATCGCATTTAGGTATAGGAATTATTTTTGCCTTCTTCCATTCTTTTGGAACAGTACCTGTGAGGAGGGATTTGTTGAAGATGACATATAAATACTTTGCTACCCATTCGGCATACCTTCTTAGGAATTGGTTTGGAATCTTGTCAGGGCCAGGGCTTTTTTTCATGTCAAGACTTAGCAAAAGGTTGAGTACGCCTGCTTCAGTTACAGACACTGGTTCGAGGTGATTTTCGTCACATGAGTCAATATGCGGTAGTTTACCATCATCGATAGGGAAAACAGATGTAAAGTACGTGTTTAAGGACTCTGCTTTTGTGCGGTTTCTTCCCGTGGTCGGTTTGTCAGTACGTTTTTTAGGGTTAATATAATCCCAGAATTTCTTTGGCGCATTTCGAATAAAGCTCGGTAGAACGTTTTTAAAATACTGACATTTCGCCATCTTAATTTTAGATTTCATTTCAACTATGGCAGTGCAAAGTGAATTCCTAGAAGGATTAGGTTTATGCTTCAGCGATTTCCTAAGTCTTTTAACCCTGCGTTTGCAATGAATAGCGTCTCGCGTTATCCATGGGTTATGCTTATTAGTTCTTTTTGTTTTTACTGGTACGTAATTGTGAAGGCAGTGTAGTACAATGTTTCTAAATATTTGCCACACTGTATCTATATCGGCGGAGGGATGATCTGAAGCATTTACGAATGACTCTAACTGAAAGGAAATATAATCAATTATAGTTGTATCGTCAGCGTTTTCGAAGTCCGCAATTGTGGTCCGTGATACTGAATCAGTTTTACTTCTTTGAATGTGGGAGGTACATAAAACTAGTTTGTGGTCTGATATACCGGTCATTATTTCAATTTTAGAGTCATGTGTTGGGAAATGGTTGTTTGTACAAATCAGGTCAAGTATGTTTTATTTCGTTCCTTGAACACGTGTTGGCTCTTTCACGATCTGGCTGAGGTTAAAGGACAACATTAAATCAAAAATTATTTCCGAGCGTCCGCACTGGAATCGTAATGTTGCCCAGTTAATAGTCGGGAGATTGAAATCCCCCAACAAGATAACCCTTGCACCAGCAACATGTCGTTGCATGTAGCCATGCAGTGCTTGCAAGCTATCTGTTCCGGAATTGGGGCTTAGATAAACACATCCTACAATAACGTTACGTGAACCAAACATCAATTTACAGAATATTGCCTCTACATCGAAAGCTTCAGGCATAACAGTATAAGGTATTTTTTTGTTAATAAGGCTGGCCACGCCTTCTCCACGTGTTGTTCTATCTTTCCGTACGATAACATAGCCGGGCGGTGTAATTTCAAAATTCATAACGTCGTATGTGAGCCATGTTTCGGTTATTGCTACGAAGTCGGGTTTTATGCAAAGCAGTAACGATTCAACAGCCTCGGATTTATTTAGAATGCTTCGTGCGTTCACATTGGCAAAGAATATGGTTTGGCAGGTTGATTTGGGCGCCGAGGGCGTAGTGCCGGTGCTTCGACTTCCTGCTTTTTTTCAATTGATGAAGCACTCGAGTCGGTACGTACGGCAACTTTGCCTTTTTTGCTTCATCCCATTGATACGAGACTTTGTTTATTCGGAGTTTATCATAGGCTAGTGAAACTTTGTCCCCTGACTCTTTAGTAGCCTTTGCACAGTTCCACAAGTTTCTTCTTGTGTCCCGTACCCGCACCGAAAAATCTTCGCTAACCGATATGTCTGTTCCTTTTAACTTGTGGCAGTTTTTGAACACTCGCGTTTTGTCTCAAAAGTCGATCAGCTTAAGAATTATGGGCCTAGTTTTATTTGCGGCTGGCTTCCCTAGTCTGTGTATTCGTTCAATACCGACACCATCAAATTCAAGCTTCTCTTTAAACACCGTTTCAGTTACAGTTTCTTCTAGGGTGGAATTATCCTCATTTTGGTTTTCAGGTATTCCGTATAATATTAAGTTGCACTTCCGTGAACGGTTTTTTAAATCGTCTACCTTCAGTTCGAGGGCAGACACAACTTCCTGTAAATGTGCAACTTGTCAACACAGCTCCAAATTTTCATAACCAAAACATCGAGATTTTCTAGTTTTTTGTCAATTGAAGTCAGTCTATCTTCTTTAATTTCCTTGATGTCGCCAGCAATCAGTTGCAACTTTTGTAGCAGCTGATCCGTTTTAGGTCCGTCGTGCCTTACCGAATAGTAATTCGGTAAGGCACGACGCTAGTTCATAAACACATGAGCAAAGCAGCCTTGGGCACGGCAGCACAATTATGCAGGGGTTATCGGAACGGAAGCATTTACAGTAATGTTTTCTCACCTGCATGAAAAATACGAAGGGGTTATCCACCCGCGTGCCAAGAGTGCCGCCGTGCCCTTTGCTGCGCAGAGGATCGTGGATGGCCTTTATACTTTGCAGAGCGGGCACCGCCAGGGCGCCACATGTTTTCGCGCCGCCGCAGAATGTCTCCGATGACGAGTGGTAGTGACGATTCCAGTTGCTATCCAAGATCGGGGGCGTGGGACACAATATGAGGCCTGCGCCGTTGACCGTGATCGTCGCCTACGCTTGCTGGTGTTCTGCGTTGCTCCTTGCTGGTATCAGCAGCAAGGGAACGATTAGCTGCATGAAAAATACGAAGGGGTTATCCACCCGCATGCCAAGAGTACCGCCGTGCCCTTGATATAGTGAATCAGAATCAGCAATGCCGGGCTCGTTGAAGTAAGACCGAAATAAGTGTGGGCAGTCAAGAATTCCTCTTTAGGCAAAGGGGACAATGTGGTAGGTATCTGACACTGATAAATTTTTTTGGAAGACAAAAAGATTGTGGAGAAAAAATTCCCCGGCTGTGATTCGATCCCACTTCCTACAGAATACGCGTCTTTTACGTTCACCACAATGCTTCCTGCGGGGCTGTTACGCCTCCGCTTTCTCGGGTAGTTATGTTAAAGTGTTTTTTGTTTTCTGCACTTGGGGTTTTCTCCAGCACCACTAGGACTACTCAGGGTGAAGGGGACATTCTTTTTATCCTCGGGCTGTGGTTCGAGTGTCTCCATTTTCGGAGTGGTTAGGATCCCATATGGCGGCCATTTTCGCCACTTCATTTGTGTCATTCAAAATTCGTCTGTTTCAAAGAGTTGTTAGGGGAGCACAAGTTCGCTCCAATAACCTTTGTTCTTTTTAAACAACTCCGTTGTCGTTAGCTTCGCGACAATATTTATAGAGCGAATGAGAGTGGGAAATGGGTGGCTCATTGAATTAACCCAGAAATAAGGGTTGACAGTCAAGAATGCCTCCGAAAGTAAAGGGGAATGTGTTAGTCGTTTGAAACAGATGAATAATTTTTGAATACAGAAAGACAGTGGAGAAAAAATTCCGCCAGTTTGGAACCGAACCCACGATCTTCAGAATACGCATCTGTTGCTACGACCACTTCGCTACCGGTGGGGCTGTTTCTCTTCCCTTTGTCAAGAATTTATATTCTTTGTTTCCTGCGCTTTGGGGTATTAGCCAGCTCCACTCAGACTATTCGAGGTGAGGGGAATACTACTTTCACCGCTGGTGCTGGCTACCACCCCCAGGTGAAGGAAAATAATACTTTAACATAAATGCCCGAGAAAGTATAGCGGAAAATAACTCCGCCGGTAGCGTAGTGGTCATCGGACCAGACGCCTATTCTGGATGTCGTGGGTTCGTATCCCACCTGGTGGTCATTTTGTCTCCACATTTTTGTCTTCCAAAATTAGTCTTCAACGATATATATATATATATATATATATATATATATATATATATATATATATATATATATATATATATATATATATATATATATATATATATATATATATATATATGTATATATATACATATATATATATATATATATATATATATATATATATATATATATATACACATATATATATATATATAAATATATATATATATATATTTTGTAGAACAGAGACGTACGGGACGAGGGATTCCGTAAGGACACATATCAAAGTTGCAGTCCATATTGCCAGTGCTGTTGGCGGTTTTATTATTGCCGAATGAGGTATGATTGCGTTTTTTTTTTTGCAGGAATAAATATTTGAAAATTCAAGTCGAGAAAAAATGCGCCGTTTTTTCCGGAAGCGGGAATCGAACCCACAACCTCCGCATAACGCGTGCGGTGCTCTACCATTGAGGTAGTTCCGCGGCGACTCCCTTCTCGACTATACGGCGGGGTTTTGTATTTACGACTGCTCAGAGCCCGGTCAACTAGCGCCGCCCCTCGACCACCGCGGGAAGACGTAGAACGTCTTTTCCCAGCGGCCGCACGTAAGACGTGGTCGGAAGTCGGGGATAGCCAAAGGCATTTCAGACTGCTGAAGCCAGAACCCTCGTAATGCATTTTGTAGAACAGAGACGTACGGGACGAGGGATTCCGTAAGGACACATATCAAAGTTGCAGTCCTTATTGCCAGTGCTGTTTGGCGGTTTTATTATTGCCGAATGAGGTATGATTGCGTTTTTTTTGCAGGAATAAATATTTCAAAATTCAAGTCGAGAAAAAATGCGCCGTTTTTTCCGGAAGCGGGAATCGAACCCACAACCTCCGCATAACGCGTGCGGTGCTCTACCATTGAGCTCATTCGGCAATAATAAAACCGCCAAACAGCACTGGCAATAAGGACTGCAACTTTGATATATATATATATATATATATATATATATATATATATATATATATATATATATATATATATATATATAAATATATATAAATATTTATATAATAGAAAAGAAGTGTGGAACAAGGTATGTACTACGGTTGTTGCCTAGGTTTCAGCATACAGATTTGCCTTTGCAAGGGCAAGCATTCGCTGGCTGGGAGGCTTCATATAGGGGGGTAGGCCCCCCGAAGAGAAGAGAGTAGGAAGTGTAATGTGCAACCCTGATTGGGTGGGGAGTATGCATGGGGAGATAGATTTGCAAGTACATTCCCATTAGATAGTAATTGCACGTTTTTTCAACCAGCATGAGTACTCCTTTCGCGCCCACCAATGCCAATATTTTATTGGGAAAACTTGAATCCGACCTATTAAAATATTTTCTGCATAAACCTAACGTCTTATTCAGAAGATCCGCTACATAGATGCCATCTTCATGATTTGGGACCACACTCGCATAACTCTAGACATGTTTATATGCCATCTGAATTCTTCACATCCGGCTATTAATTTCTCATGCCACCATTCTTAAAAGAAGTGAGCTTCGTGGATACTACTGTCATTCTAGAAAACGGTAAACTTTAAAGCACACTTTTCAGAAAACTAACAGAGAGGCAGCAGTATCTAGAATATAAAAGCTAGCACCCGAGACACCTAAAACAATGGATCTTTGTAGGACTAGCCACCATACTTAGAAGAGTATGCAGTAATGGCAGGGACTATGTAAAGCATCTCTACGAACTCAAGTCCACCCCTACTACAGAAACCACCGCAAATGATCGCTCGACAGGCATGCCAACGTTCAGTTAATCTCAAAACTGACGACGTGCTCAACAAAGAGAGACAAAACGAAAACGCTAAGGCGCCTGCCCCTATTACTAAATTTGCAAACACCCTCCCTAACGCAAACAATATCTGCGGAAATACTGCTCCTTTTATCCAGCAACGACCGGCTTAAAAAGCATTACCCGGAAGCACCAAGGCTTACCTGCCGGAGAAATGGGGTTCTAAAAGATATTATAGTGTATGGTAAAACAGGGTCTTCAAAGCAAACAGTCATAGCCAGCTGTTCCGGTCGTAAATGCAAGACTTGCAGCTTCCTGCAGACAGACTGCATTGCAAAAAGCACAGTCAGAAGTTACGTCCACAAGAATAATTCAAGTTTTACGCGCACGTCATCCAACGTTGTGCATATGCTAGAATGCTTAATGTGTCACCAGAAGTATAAAGGAAAAACGAGGAAACCTATGAGCTTACATCTTAACGGTCCCCACGCAGACACTCTTAGCAAATCCTCCATAGCTCTAGCGCAGCATTTCAACCAATCAGGCCACAATTTTGAGTACCTAGGTTGTATATATTTCAGTAAAACTTTAAGACTCCTACGTAAAGTAAAAACAGAGGATCGTACTTATTCACAAATATAAACTCCATGAAACCTGCTAGAAGTAATGCGTGTAGGGGCAACTGGAAATCTTTAAGATATTCGCAAAGCATACAACATTAGGTGTTTTAATTGGTTGTACCTAATGCAAACAATTTGAACCCATTTCTTTGCTCCCTATGTGGTCACATAATTCATTTTCTCTTCTTTGTTTAGCTTCAAGTTTATTACGAAGAAGCATCCAACTACTATTTTTACCGGAATTCCATTTACTTTTTATTTGTATTTTTAAAGTCTTTTTGAACCGCTGCTTATTTTGCCTCGTATGTACTTTTAACTTAATCTTTTCGTTTTCGACTTTCAGAAAAGGCCGGTTTCTTCAATATTGATGGTGGCGAAACGTGCCGCTTTCACTCTGCGGGTAATGCTTTTGTGTGTGTCTGTCTGGTTTTCACTTTTTCTTTCTCTCCCTTGACCTAGTTATTATGCCCCTTTTCTTACATTTCTTTTCACCTGGGCATTGCAGATACCTTCTGATAAGAACTCTCACCACTTTCTCTGCTTTCGGCATTTCTGAAAACCTTTCTGTGTGCCACGAGGCGTGATAAGAATCAACCCCTCACCCTTTCCCTCCAAGTATCTCACGAAATATCCACACACCTACTTACCCCTTACGAACTTCGCAGTTCAAATGATTAGCCTTTCTTCCCCCTTACTAATCCCACTACATACTCCCAAACCAATCAGGGTTCTACATTCTATTTCCTTTTCTGTTCTGTCCTGGGGCGTATGGCTATATAAAGCTTGCCAGCCTGAAGAGGTCTTGTCCTTTGACGAAGGCAAGTATCTTTGCTGAAACGTTGACAAAATTGTGGTTTATACCTTGTTCGAAGATTGCTTCCTTGTGTTACCTCCCATCTTCCGAGTTTTATTCCTATATATATATAAATATATATATATATATATATATATATATATATATATATATATTATATACATTTAAATTCACACATCAGAATAGGAAACCACACACTCATTCATTATAAAATAATGAGGATTGGCAGTCAAGAAAGCCACATAAAGCAAAGGGGGAAATGTCCTCGTTTTGTCCTCGTCTACTGTGTCACAGTTTTTGTGTCACACACTGTATCACATACTGTGTCACAGTATGGAATACCAACTAGCCGAACGCAAGCCCTTCGGGGAAATGTCGTATGTCATTTATGCTGCTTTAAACAGAAGATATAGGAGCATCTGTACACAGTCGCCGACATCCCCATTGTATTCGTCCTCTTAAACGGGTAGCAAAGAATTTAGTGTCGTGGTGACCGTGCGACCGTAAACCAATTGGAAGGGAGTCAGTCCTTTAGTTTCTTGAACTGCCGTGTTGTAGGCGAATGTTACGTAAGCTAGAATGTCATCCCATGTTTTGCGTTTGACGTCGACATACATGAAAAGCATGTCGGCGAGGGTTGTGTTCAATCTCTAGGTCAAGCCATTCGTCTGCGGGTGGTATGCTGTTGTTCGCGTACTGATGGCCTGAGTGAGATAGGCTGCATGATAGGCTGCATGAGATTGTCACTAAAGGCTTCCCCTCTGTCTGTTATTACGACCAGCGGGGCCCCGTGCCGTAAAACGACGCTGTCCATAAAGAACTGCGCAACCTCAGCCGACGTTGCCCGCACTACAGACGTTGTATCCACATAGTGCGTAAGGTAGTCTGTCGCTACCACTAACCATCTATTTTTTTTGTTGACGTCGGAAATGGGCCAAGAACGTCCATACCGACTTGCTGGAATGGTGCTGTAGGCGGTTTTATCGTCTGAAGAAGCCCTGCCGGTGTTAAAGGTGGAGTATTTCTTCTTTGGCACTCCGGCAGCTCCTGGAGTACTGCTGGATTGTTTGCAAACGTTTCGGCCAGAAGTACTTTTCCAGAATCCTGGATACTGTACGGCTGACACCCAAATGGCCGGCTGAAGGTTCGTCGTGACAGGAATAGAAGATTTCCGCACGCATGGCCGATGGCACGACGAGTAGAAACGCTTCCTTCGTGTTTCCAAATTTGCGTGTGCAAAGCGCGCTGTTCTGGACCCTGAAGAAGGCGATGTTGCGGATAAACGCTAGTGGTATGGGAGCCTCAGGACTTTCCAGATGATGGGGAAAGAGTACAGCTCTGGGTCAGCTCGTTGCAGTTGAGCCATTTTGGGCTTGCTGACGGCTCTAAGAAACGATATATCCTCCTCTATTTCTTGGCCTGGTAAGGCGACAGGAGCTCCGGACAAGCAGTCGGCATCGGCACGTATGAGTCTGGACTTGTAAACGACCTTGATGTCGCACTCCTGCACCCGAAGGCTCCATCTAGCAAGGCGCCCAGATGGGTTCTTTAGGTTTTCCAGCAAACACAAATACTGGCGGTCGCTGACGAGCTTAAATGGCCTACCGTAGTGGTATGGCCGGAACTTCCTGATGGACCAGACTGCGGTGAAGCACTCTTCCTCGGTTATGGAGTATTTACCCTCAGCTTTGGTGAGTGTGTGACTTGAGCACGCTAAGACTCTTTCAGCACCGTCCTGCAACTGCACGAGAAACGCGCCAAGACCGACATTACTGGCGCCTGTGTGCACTTCGGTATACGCATGTTCGTCAAAATGAGCAAGAACCGCAGCTGTTTGTAGCAGGTTTCTCAGGTCGTTGAAAGCGACTTCTTACTCTTCTTCCCACACAAATGGTTCATCGTCTTTTGTCAGACGTTTCAAGAATCTGCGATGTCCAAAGAATCCTCAACAAAGCATCTGTAATAAGCACAGAGTCCCAGAAAACGCCGAACAGCTTTTTTGTCAGCAGGTTTCGGGAAACCTGCGACAGCCGCCGTCTTCTCCGGGTGTGGGGCCACTCTTTTTACGCTGATAACGTGGCTAAAAAACGCAGCTGTTTTAACCAAAGTGGCGCTTTTACGGCTTTATAGTTAAACCAGCGGAACCAACTGCCACTGGGACCAGCCGCAGTCTATGTAGGTGTTCTTCGACGGATGCGGAGAAAACAACAACATCCTCGAGGTACACCAGATATGAGTACCATTTTAACCCGGCTAAAAGAGTATCCATCATTCGCTGAAATGTCGCTGGTGCAAAGAAAAGGCCGAACGGGAGCACTTTAAATTCATACAGTCCGTCAGGTGGAACGAACGCCGTTCTCTCCCGGTCTCGCTCATCGACCTCAATCTGCCAGTATCCGCTTTTCAGGTCTAATGATAAGAAATACCTTGCATTGTGCAGCCGATCCAGCGCGTCGTCTATGCGCGGAAGAGAGTACACGTCTCGTTTTGTCACGTTGTTTAGCTTTGTGTAATCCACACAGAAGCGCAGAGTCTTGTCCTTCATTTTTACCAGCACCACAGGGGACGCCCACGGACTCTTCGACGGTTGAATTACGTCGTCTTGTATTACGTCGTCATCTTTACTTGTCTCCGGATGGCTTCACTTTCTTTGTAGGAGACGCAATATGGGGGCTGGTGAACGGGCTTTGTGTTTTTGTCCACGATGATGCGATGTTTCGTGACGGGTGTTTGTCGGACCTTTGACGACGTGAAGAAACAATCGCAGAAGTTCCCCTGGAGGTCTGTTAGCCGCTGTTTGTGGGTCGGTGGCAAATCTGGACCGATGTCCACTAACTCCAAAACGCAATTGGGATCCGAAGCTTCCGGTCCTTCTGTCCCCACGGTCCACAGATCTGCCAACTGATCGAACTCATGCAGGGAAGCGATGGCAGTTCCTCTTGTAACATGTTGGACCTCATTTCCGAAGTTTTTGAGAAGAATGTCTGCGCAACCATCACGCAGATGTACAAAGTTCTTGCTACGCAATTTTTTTTCCAACAGCAAATTGGTGTACCCTTCGGCTAGGCGCTCACAGTTTTCAGATGCGTCTCCACTTACGAAGACCACGACACTACTTTGTGGCGGTACAGTGACATCGTCGTCAACCACCCGGAGGGCACGGACTTCAGCAGGGTTATTCGTGGCAGTGACGACTCTGCTCGAGTAGGTCACTGTGGATTACTGCCGGTCGATGACAGCTACGTTCGCTCGCAAAAGTCTATACCCAGTATAACATCTCTTCAACATTGTGGAAGTACAAGGTATTCGCCGATGTAACAGTAGCCCCAGAAGCCAACCCTATCTGTGCAGGAGCCTGTTGGAGCAATCAGATGCCATCCCACTGTGCGAACGTGAGGCCCTGTCCACTGCGTCAGTACTTTCTTGAGCTCCTGTGCCAGGTTGCTGCTAATAACTGAGTAGTACACCCCTGTATCAATAAGTGCAGTAATATCGCTGTCGTCGATCGTCACAGACATGTGGGAAGTGGATGCTTGTTCCGAACTGGCCACACGTGTTTGTTCATCGGAATGCCGTCATGAGCAAATTGTTGGATCTTCGCTGGAAGGCCGTTCAGCGACCGCACCTCCAGAGGTCGCTGCTCTTAGTTTTCCCGTCGCGGGCTGGGCGAGCGACGCCAGGTCAGCTGCATAGGCGATGGGGGCTTGAAGACGGTAACGGAATGACGACGCTGATTCGACGGCTTGACGGTTGGACACAGGGAAAGGTTGCCGTCTGGAGAGGTACTCCCTGATTTTCGCTGGGACGCTCACCGTAACTGGGAGCAAGGAATATCAAGATGAAAAACGCCAAGGCCGGCACGGCTATACGGGCACACCCTGTAGAGATGGCCGGCTTCTCCACAGCGATAACACAGACGAGTGCGTTCCGGTGCGCGCCATACATCCGTCTTGTGAAGTATGCCCTGGTACGCAAGTTGTGGGTGCCTGAATCCAGACTGGCGGGGACGAACGGCGCCATTTACGTGCGCATAAGGCGGGGTAGACACGGGAGGGGCGACACTAGCAGCAGCACACGTGCTGGGTTGTTGCAGAGCTTGAGCGTAATTAGCGGAGTAGAGCGGAGGCGGCTGCAGATTCAGTTCCACGGGTTGTCGTACAGCTTGCCTTACTTCCTCTGTAAGCATGTGAGCCAGAGAGGCACACGCTGGCGAAGCCTTAGTCACCTTGGACATACCGAGTTCTTCCCGCACAACAGAACGAAATAGCTCCCGTAAGGCATTCTGGCTGGTGGCCAAGGCAGAAGACTGCAGCTGAGATTGCGGTCATACCGTCCGACGCGCTGCTCCAGTGTCCTCTCCATTGCCGTGGCTTCTGCTATAAATTCTGTGCCGGTGAGCGGAGGGTGGCGTACACGCCCAGCAAAGAGCTCCTGTTTCACACCTCGCATGAGGTGTCACCGCTTGTTGTCTTCAGCCAAATAAGTGTCGGCGTGTCTAAAAAGGCGGTACATATCCTCGCAGTGCATTTTCATGCTGTCATTGGGACGCTGATTTCTGGTGTGTAGCGCAGCTTCGCCCATTTCCTTGCGGTCGCCGCTTACATAGGCAGCCAGAAAACTACTGCAAAATACGTCCCAGGTGTAGAACTCCCTTTCGTGGTTCTGAAACCACGTCCTCGCGTGGTTTTTGAGTGAGTGTTCTTGGTGTTCGAGCGTGTTTTTCGAGCACTGCATCCCATCTAATAAAGCTCGCGACACGCTCATAGAGGTCAAGCCAGTCCTCAGCGTCCTCAAAGACATCACCTTTATATATTGGCGGAGGTCGCGGCTGAGGGATAACGAACTGACCTGGGACGGCATAGTCGTTCTGCGTCGTAGTTGAGGTCATGATGAGTGTTCTGACTGCCCTAGTTGTCGCTGGCAGCAGTCCGAATTCAGGTGAAGCACCTTGGAGTCGACGACTGGTGCGTTGGTGAACAGAAGTCAGCTTCATGCGAGGCGCTTCGTCTCTAGCAACGCTTTCTTGACTAATACGGGGTAACAACCCGCACCCTCCACAAAAAATGCAGCGTGTGCATAAAAGAAGGGGGCTTTTTAATTACGCATGACACGAAGAATTAAAACGGCGACCCAGCTGGAGCAAGAGCACCGGCAGAAAACCATTGTCCTTCTCTTCGTCCAGTCTAGTCTCGCGCCACCATTAGAGGGATTAACCAAGTCGACACTGTAACAATAGACACCGCTACCATATCTACCTCATATGCAAGCACTGCACTTGCAGCCCACCAACATTCCGGGCGGGGCCGGCAAGTACCCCCATTCCGAGCACCACATCATCAAGGCAATTCGGCTCGCCACCGGCAACACCAACTACCTCACCAATCTCACTGTGCTGTACCGCAGTTGGAAGAAGTCTTACTAGGGTATTAGCACGCTGTCAAGCTCAAACCTGCCATGAAGATTTTGTTGCCGATTACTTTCAGTGTGCGCCACAAAATGTGTGGGGGGCAGTGTATATGATTTGAGGGACGTAGCTTTTTTTGGTAATATTTAGTAACAATCGGTAATCTTTTGTAATCGTCTTTTAATAATATTTGGAAATAACCGCACTTTGGGTTATATGTACGCTTAGAGGTTCAAAAATATTTGTCTGGGAATATAACTAGACATTTTATTGCAAATATTTGTATTTTGTGACCAACAAAAATATTGAGAGGACTGTACACCAGGTTACTAATTGCTCGGCAACGCCAACTACCTCACCAATCTCGGTGTGCTGTACCGCTGGTGGAAGATGTATTACTAGGGCATGAGCAGGCTGTCAAGCTCAAACCTGTCATGAAGATTTTGTTGCAGATTACTTTCAGTGTGCCCCACAAAATGTGTGGGGGGGAGTGTATAAAAATTGAAAGATGTAACTCCTTTCGGTGATATTTAGTAACATATGGTAATATTTTGTAATCTTCTTTTAATAATATTGGGAAATAACCGAACTTTGGGTAATATTTAGCTTAGAGGCTCAAAAATATTGGTCTTGGAATATAAATTGAAATTTTATTGCAAATATTTGTATTTTGTGACCAACGAAATTATTGGGTGGACTGTACACCAAGTTACTAATTGCAGCTTAGGACTTTTTCCCAGGACAGACAATGCTATGGTTTGCCGAGGCACACAAGCCGGTAGTGGTGGGGTCCACCTTGTCGTGTTCCATTTTTTTACAGTTGGACAGTTCTGTTTCCTTGGAACATGATGGTGTACTGAACATTGAAAAATATGGGAGGGACATTAGGGGAACTGCAGAGGTCGGCGAGCAACCCTTAGTTTTTCATCCACTTAACTTTCCAATTAGAGTAAGGCTCTAGATTAAGGGTCATCCGTAAGAGGTAGGTTGCAAAACTGCCACATGGATGCATTTTTGCTGTACCGTGCCGAAAAAAGGGAATCATTTCTGAAAGTCCGAAACAGAAATATTGTTGCTGCTATTCAGGCGGGAAGGAGAATACATTAATTCATAAAAAGTTAAATTGCAAGACATTCACAGCCACCACAATCTGTTTGATAAATTGATACTGCGACTTACCATAAACAATTGGGTAAATATTTGCAGATACCTAGGGTAAGTTTTATTTATAAGCAGTGGAGTTTTGCTTAAGGTTTAGCATGGTGGTTTAAGTTATAATAAAACGAGCAGAAAACGTTTTTATGATTTTGTAAAAACATAATAAATATAAAAAATACACAAACGTACAGTGTAAAAACATTCTCTTGCAATGAGACACAATAAAAAAAGCTTGGATAATGATTTGTGATTTCTCCGGTTTTTATTCCTTGTATTGGCATGGAATGTATTCCTTAGGATTGTCAGCAGAATATAAAAGGGGACTACTAAGCCAAATTAGGCCTACTATGTTTCGGATTCATGGCTAAATTGCTCTTCAAGTATGCTCCTGGAAGTATTTATCTTTGAAAACACTGCAAAAAATTAAGATGACATTTTTGATATACATAATAGTAGGAACTTTCTGCAAGATATGTTAGAGGGGGACAACGTTTTATAAACTTCAAGAAGAGTTTCAGCTTCCAGATTAGCTGCTGTATCACGTCCTAAAGGGTCCATTAAGAACCATCGAGATAACGTTATCAATAATACGCACGAATGAATGGCAGCACTTAATTAAGAATCATTGGTTGGTCACATCATACAAAAAATAGGTTATTACACCTTGCTCAACCAACCATCACTTCAGGAACAGTTACCACAATGGGCTGAGCGCGACTTTGAGAGGTGTCAATATTTATAGGTATGCATTTTGTTCACGTGAAAATTATTGCCCAAAGAATTACATTTTTCTGCACAAAATATGGTTATGTTCTTTTTAAAATGTTTTCTTCTGGGCTTTATAACCTCGTGCAGGGTGTCATTTCACATAATTGTGCTCACTTCAGTCCAGCTAGCTTTGATTGTTTTTTTCTCTCCAATGGCCTGTTTCCAGTACTATTTATTGGGGCTTTTCAAAAAGAGCAATAATTACGAACTCCTGTGTTGAACGTTGTGTAGCATAGCAATATATTTAAATTATTACAGAAATGTGGGGCAACTTGTTAACATTCACAAAGGTGGATAAACAGTGTGCTTCACTTGAGGACACAGATTAGCTTACAAAATCGATTATTCGCTAAACAAGTCAATTCACACACAAGACGATACTTCTTAGTTTTTTGAAAGCTGTATACTGTTAGGTCTGGTAAAACAGGCCATCTTGTCTGATTCGGGAGAAAATAGCGTCAATATTTGTGCATTTCGCAAAGAAGTCGAGTCTGCTAGCTACAGAATAGAAAGTGGCGTACACCATTATTAACATTCTATATTAGCAACTGGCGATGATATTGATCTCATTTTTCAAAGTCAAGGCGGCCGCCGTGAAAGCTGTTAGATTTTTTCTCATTGCAGGACTTCGGAAGCAAAGTGGCAAATCTTTTGACTAACTGTTCTTTCGAGCATAAGGCAGCACAAATTCCACGAGTAGGGTTTCTATACCAAGAAAATGTCAACCAGATGTACGAACTATTCTCCTAATTCTGACTATCAAGAGTGCGAAGCAGGCCGTGGCAGAAAACAACACGAACGGAAAACCTTAAACAAGAAAGAGGTTAGAGGAAGCGACTTCTCGCAATAAGTTTTATCAACGTCAGTTTTTCCGTTCATGCTGACACATCCATCCCCAAAAGCTGGTTCACTGCCAGTGTACTAAAAATTCATCAACTATCCGAAATGTGCCAATGCCGTTTTTGCCGTTTTGGTCCACTTCAATACGTTAACTCAGAAGTAAACCAAAAGAGAATATAAAGACTCTCTTGCGATGCTGCCGATGAAGTCGGCAATGGGCGTCTGAAGAACGTACAGTGGAAGGTCTTCACATATATGCACTTATTAGATTAAAAAAGGTTTCGAAAGAGTGCTGACACCCGTTTCGTTATACATCAAAATGAAAGGTTTTTAATATTCCTCGTTGGCAAATTTATACGACTTCCCATATCTTGTAAATTATGATACCACGAAATGTAGATGTGCCCAAGACAAATGTATGCTAAGTTTTTCGTCACTTTGGTTCCTTACTGCTAAGTGGTGCTATTTAGGCCTGCCGATAAAAAATAGGTAATGTAATATTTTTCGCATAATTGCTGCATGCATAAAGAAGGGCAGTGCAATGAAATGAGCAGTTGTATTTTTTGAGCGCTGAGATGCTTGCTGCTGAATTTGCGTAGAAAATCTCAGCGGCAGCGTGTCCTGTTCCAAGAAACAACACTCCAACATTCCGAGCCACCTTCACAATGCGATTGGAGAGCAGGTGGACGCAAGGTACCGCCGCTGGTTTTACGCGTTAGGAGCCCTAATTACTCGCTGATGTGCTACACGAGGCATGAAGGCGATGTACATATCTGAAACAGTTTCCTGCCTTCCATGGAAAGGCAATAGAAAAACCGTTGTAACTACGTGCACAACACAGTCGACTGCCTTCCAAGAAAAGTTTGAGTTTGTCGGTGAAGGTAAAATAGGCTGGCTTTATCTATATGCCGAAAGACTTGCTTCATAAAAGAGAATATATAGCCATGTTACTTATAACTCTAGTGCTTCAAAGAACAGAAGCGTTGAAATAATAAAAAAAGCCATCGGCGTCTTCAAAGAGGTGTATCAAGTTTATGTAAAACAACGCGTCTGCGGGAAGACGAACAATTCGGGTTAAAATTTGTAAGTATCATAAGCATTTCTCTCTCAGTAAAAGGGCACAAACCGGCAACGACTTTGGTTGACCGTGACCACTAAGATGTTTTTTAAATTTAAACCAAAATGCCAGCAGCTTTTACATGTTAATGACCGTTCTTTATGGGACATCTCAAAAACGTCTTGACTTTCATGCAAAATTCTCTTCTAGAAATTATTATACGATTTCGTGTGAATTTTCGTGATATTTACATACTCTATCAATGAATATAAACAACCTCTATCCTAATTCTTCTTTGGCGTCTGTCGTGAAGTGCTCAGGTCTAAGTTGGCTTACCTTCATTCTGAACGGCGGTGCATGCGCTGATGTGGATGGTTTCACCTAAATAAAAGATATGTATTGCATCATAACTCACTCCCATTCTAAGTGATATATCTGATATACCTAGATTTAGGTTACTGTGCGAAGCATACTGCTTAGCGCCTAGAATACACAATAGTTGCACCGAGTTTTTTATATGTTGCTGAGCACGTTGTAATATAAAAAGGGTAGAGCCTTGAAAACTTTTCGGGCGATTGAAAATGTTCTGAGAAAGCATGATAGGGCGGGGTTTTTGGTACATACTTGACTGATAATAACAGCGCTTAAACTGGACGCAAGATAGACAAGACAGGCGCTGGCGCTGAGGTCTTTCGGAAAACCTCCTATGCGTTTTGTTTCACTCATAAACGCCTAAAAAAAGGTGTTTTCAGTACACCGACGTCTGCATACATAACCCGTAAAACATATTTGTCATATCTACTGCCAAATATCAACGAGAACGTTGTGCGTTATAGTTAAGCCCACTCCAATATTACAAACAAACGGAATAAAAGGTCCCGCATGCGTCTCTCTGTAGATCAAGATCTCTATATACCCTGTGATAAAGAGGCTCCACTAGTCTCATGAAAAAGGGTTAAGTACTAAAGCTGCAGGCCTTCAGAAGAAGTTTTGGCGGCTTTCCGTAGTAATAAAAAACCTGTGCATAACATGTCACATGTGTAATGTGTAACATGTTTAATAAAACCTGTACATAACATGTCACCATAAAAGCAACCAAATACCCTGGTGCGGTGAATATAACACTAAACTACACCCGCAACCCACTTTTGTTGAAGCAGTTTTGCTATCTGCGACTGTGCTGATATAATATATTGCAGCTTAAGGAAATAAGGTTATCTAACAACCTTGCCAGAATGACTTAACCAAGCGAAAACAAATCAAAATTTTCAGTACGGTTGAATGACTACGTGATCCCGCCTGCCCAGGATTGCCCTACTTACCAGTGTACTGCTACGATCAGGCGCCTCACTCGGACACTATCCTCGAGAGCGACCACACTTTACTTCTTGGGCGTTGTTTTGTTCGCTTGAAGAATAGTATCCGCAGAGATGATGAATAAACTTTATTGGAGACCAGGTGCTGATGTTAGGGCACCCGCCCGGTGGGAGGCTTCCTTAGTCCGGGATGCCTTGGGCTATGCTGGCCATCCGTGCCCTCTCCACCAATCGTCGCTGGTGTGGAATTTGGTGTGGAATCCGCAGAGAAATACAAATTTTATAAGTTTATTGCAACTGTCAGTGTGCAGTGTACGCATTTGAAAAGCTGAAATAGCCTGTTTCTCGAAGAAATTTAAAAAGCACGTAATGTGATCATTTGTCGAAAGCCTCTCACCTAAGTTCGACGATGCCTTAGAGCCTGCTCTATTATTTAGTGTGAACCAGTTACTACATCACAAAAAAGAAAACATTCACGTTCTTACGCATTTATTATAGGGACTTCTTTGTAGACTTTGAGGTCAAGTTATAAGCTCATTGAAACGCAATGCGTTCCCATCCAAAATATTACCTGATTAATCCGACTTTTACCTTTTCTCCTGTCTTCCCATAAGGATGAATGCATGAAAACCATTTGAAAAACGCTCGCTGAAGACTTAATACAACGATCGAAAAGCTCTTAGAATGCCCAGTTGTTTTTTTCGCGCAAAAAAACGGCACTCTGAAGCTGTTTGTTGACTACCAACAGCAAAACAAACTGACAGAAACGACCTGTAATGACATTGGTTATTGTAAGATGTCATTGGACACCTGCGTCTTGTAAAGCGCTTTTCTTGGGCCCATGGGAACATCATAGCGGATAAATTGAGGTCATTGAAAGGTGCCATGAGCTGCGCACGGGGCACTTTGATCAATCTTTGGGAAGGTGTTGGCGACACCGTGGACCCGAAACCCCATACTCACGCTCTAACCGACCGTGGTAATGAGTTTTAGGAAGGATAGAAACCTCAAATGGTGGGCGTCGGAGCCCAGGTCGAGCTCCGGCGGGTGGGCTCGCTGCCTTTACTGGCAGGGAGGTTCGGAACATCTTCAGCCATCAGGGTAAGGATGACAAAAAAAGTACGTCTGTCTCACTGCTTTTATACTATGCTATATGCTATTATCTAAACTTAAACCCAAACGTGAGCGGCAACCTAAAAGGGACCGCCCCAAAGTTTCTTTTGCACTACATCGTAAGTGCAGTATTCCTAAATCAAACAACTACTCTCGCTTCTTATGTGATATAATCAGTTGACCAGTTGAACCCTCTTGCTTCCAAGTCAGTATTTGTAGCATCCAAATTTCTTGAAGGTGGCATCGGCGATTCATAAAAAGCCAAAAAACAAATAACCGCTGAAATCCTTGTTGAGGTCAGTAGTGAGGATCAGGCTGCTAAATTACTTGCACAAACCCGCATCGCCGATCTGGTCCTCCGAGTCATGCCCCACCCAAGCCTAAACTGCTCCTAGGGCGTGATTTGCGAATACGAACTACTAAATGAATGTGAAGGTGAACTGCTGGAGGGCCTTCGTAGTAAGAGCGTGACAGCGGTCACGCGCACAACCATCTGCAGACATGACAAACAAATACCGACAAAGCACCTCATCCTAACTTTCAACAAGTCGACCCTTACAAAATTTATCAACGCAGGTTACATCTGATGTTCAGTCCGGCCTTACATCCCGAAACCTCGGCGCTATTTTAAGTGACAATGGTTCGGGCACGGCAAAAACTGCCGTTGCAGACGTACCTGCGCAAAATGCGCCCAGCACGACCACCCGTCGGAAAACTGTAACCTGCAACAATTTCTTTGCGTAAACTGCCAGGGTCCACATGCGGCCTACTCGATAAAATGCGAACAGTTTCTAATAGAAAAGAAAATTATCAACATCGCGGTCACTAAAAACATTACCTTCCCAGAGGCGTGAAAGAGGTTCGCATCTTTCCCCTTGGGCAGGTACGCCGACGCAGTTCGCCGGGGGGCGGAGCGGAGTCGTGCTTGAGTGGGGACACAGTACTGGGAGTCAGACTTTGTCCATCGTCCGTCGCCCCTGGGCTGCCTCTTGTGGCCCATCCCGTCTCCCCACCGCTGGTTGAGCCAGCAGTGGTTGTGGAGACAATCACGTCTGGTGGGACTGATGCTGAATCCTCCACTTCCGCCTCACCATCCCAAACAACACCCAAAGGCACGGGGGTGATAGAGGCGGAGGAACCAGCGGCAGCTCCTACCCCTACCGCACCGCCTGCGCCATCCAAGGCGTTCCTGAAACCCTGGCCGGTTGCGAGCAAGGAAACTCGGGTCTATATGTGTGGGCGTTCCAGGCTGTCTTGTCACACAGGCATTCCAAGGACATCAGAGGACAAAATAGACGTCGGACGGTTGTCTACGGTGTACCGCAAGGAACGCGTCCCTACGCCAAAGCCTCCGGACAAGCCAAAAAAGAGGAGTGTCACAGCCCCAAAAGACTACACATAAACATACACAGTCCTGTAGCTCTCACACTAAATCATGGGAAGAGTAAACATAACTGAATGGTACCGGAGAGGCCTTTTTAAAAATATTAAAAATGTGAACAAGATACTGCACTTCAATCAGCAGAGTGGCACGTGTCTACAAGAAACAAGTGAAATTCAAAAGATAAAAATGTTTTGAATTGTTTCCTGGTATTTAGGAAGGACAGGGATGGTGATGGTTCATCTTCTGGAGGTGTGGCCATTATTGCCCGAAAGTCCTTGCCGTGTCACACTATCCAGTTACAGACCGTCCTCGAGGGTGTTTTCATTCGTACCGTAATTTTCAATAGGATATTAACACGATGCTCCATTTACATGCCTCCTGATTTCCCGCTAACGACCTAGGATTTTGAGGGTCTTGTAAATAAGCTACCCGCATATTTATTTCTGTTAGGCGACCTCAACGCACATAACTCTTTTTGTGCTTTGATCGGACGGATGCCTGAGGTCACCTTATCAAAAAATATCCAACATCTTCGGGAGCATCCCTATTAAAAAAAATTACATACTATAATGCAGGACACAACAAGTATTTACACCCCGACTTGGCTATTGGGTCGGCAGTACTCTTTCCATGTTTTGATCAGGATGTTAACACTAACCCATATGGTAGTGACAACTTCCCAACCACATTAACATACATAGGTAAAAGCCAGAAGAGTTCACCTTTCCAAAAGAGGTTCAATAAAGATACAGCGAACTGGAGTATATTCCCAGAAACGACAAACTGCACCACACATCCATTGGACACCTACACGTTGAGGACGCTACCAAACACCTCAAGGCGCACATCCTCGACGCCACCGAAAAGTTCATTCCCCACGCCTCTGGTGCCCCGCGCAACAACAGGAGGCCGTGGTAGAATGCGGACTGCGGGCGGGTGGGAGAGGCAGGGAACAAGGCATGGGGTATCCTCCGTCGGTATGCAACGTCAGGTAAACTTTGGTTGTTTAGACGGGCCAAGACGTTGGGAAAACGTGTGCGCCGTGAGGCCAAACGAGATAGGTGGCGTTCCTTTATAACATCAATAATATCCTCTCACAGCCTACGAAAAGTATGGCACGAATACGCAAACTCAAGGGACAACAAACACAAAGCCTGCTTCTAGTCAGCACAACACAGGACACACTCGACGACCAGGCTCACACACTCGAAAAACACTTCCAACCGGTTTCCAGCTCTGCACACTACAGAAACACTTTCATAAATCACCAACAATCGGCCAAAAAGAAGGCTATACAAAATAACAATAGGTCAACATCTTATAAATCGGCGTTTTCACTCCATAAGCTGAGGGCTGCTCTGAGCACGTTTAAACCCTCAGCTCCAGGACCAGACAACATCACGTATACAATGATACAACACCTACACGCAGACACACTTACAACACTTCAACTTCTATATAATAAAATATGGCTTTCAGGGCCTATTCCACAAGTTTCGAGGGAGTCCATGGTAGCGGCTTTCTTGAAGGAGGGAAAGGACCCATCGTCCCCCTCAATTTACCGTTCTACTGCTCCGACGAGCTGCCTCTGCCAGATCTCCGAGAAGATGATCAATCGCAGGCTTGTGTACTTCATCGAGTACAACAGTCTTTCCGAGAGCTGGCAGCCAGGCTTCAGGGTTGGGTGATGGACAAACGATCAACTGGCAGCAGTCTTTCGTCCATCAAGGATGCCTTCGTGCATAAGCAGTAATGTTTATCTGCGTTTAGCGACCCCGAGAAAGCCTACGACACCGCTTGGCGTTATGGGATCCTTAGTGACCTCACGTCGTTTGGAGTTTCGCGTAACATGTTGAACACCCTTGTTATTTACTTGTCAGAGACAAAGTTTCGAGTAAGAGTTGGTTTTGCACTCTCAAACGTTCACGTGCAAGAAAATGGCGCGCCGCAACGTGGCATGCTGAGCGGCACTCTCTTCACAGTAAAGATTAACTTTCTTGCAAAGGCACTGTGACCTGCAATCTCTTATTCCATGTAAGTGCACGCGGTGCAGATCTTTTAAATCATGTATAATGTCAATATGCGAATGTCGGGTCCAGCTTGGTGTCAAGAAACTTGCCGGTTGGGCAGACCAGAATGGTTTTAAATTGAATCCTGCAAAAAGCTCCTGCATTGTGTTCTCAAGGATGCGCGGGGCGCATCCAGACCCAGGCAATACTCTTAATTTCGTGCCGCTTCCTGTGCGCAAGCAGCAGGTTTTTAGGTGTTGTGTTTTACCACAAACCCTCATTCATTCCACGCATCAAGAAACTTGAGCATAAATGTCTGAAAACAAAGAATGTCGTCCTCGTTTCCAGCGCTGTGAACAATATTCCAAAATGTTGCATGCACGCGACACTGCAGACAGTCTCCGTCGGCGGGGTCATTGCCATAGATTTCGTGCCGAATGCCGGGGGAGAATGCTATGACTGCGCCAAGTCATCGCACCAATCTCTGGGTGGCCCGGGGTAAACCCTCCGGCATAAAAGGAAGAGGGCGCTTATGCTGTTTGGTACGGTCTTCCCTATTAGCACGAAGGCGCCAGAATGTCGGTTGGCGTCTGTGTTTTGACAGTACTTTCCTGACAGTGACATCTGGGGGCTCGCATTACTGCTGGGCAACGCCTTCAGCGAGGTTCGTTGTCTAGCCGCAGCTCGCACCTCGCTGTAAGACCACTCATTGCCCTCAGTACCCAAATGGAGGGACGAAAGCAATGGAGGTGGTTATGTTAAGGTAAGAATGTAAATTCAGGAATGGTGCTACTGAGGTGTCGAGGTTTCCCGAATATTTTGATGAAGCTCCGCTTACTCGCCTGAAGCAGTTGTATGCACGAGCTTAATAGGTGGAGAGCAAAAGCTTGTGTGGTACACCCCTTCGTTCGAAAATACACGCAGCAGGGCAACAAAATCAAGGTGCGTTGTGTCGCCGCTGGTGGTACTGGTGCGGAGACCTGTATACTTTCCTTCCTTCGTGACACTGCGGTTAGTGTTCCACGACCCCTTACAGAAACGGTTGTGTTCTTTTCAAAATGAACCATTTCCAAGAACACTGTTACGGACAACAATTCAAAAGACTGAGCTGAACCGTTCTTTTTGCCTCATCTTACAAAACGCGGAACATTGATAATGATATACTACATCACCTGTACTACATCACTTCATTGCCGTCACTCGATTGAAATTTTCTTGAGCTGCGGAACTACCAAATGGTCACAATCGTCGACACAAATAAGTAAAAACGCGAAGTAATGGGGCTCCTAGCGATCGCACGCGCTGGGCCGCGCCACCACCGACGCTGCGTGCCACAAGAGTGGAGAGAGGAACATAGTGGGAGCGTGATACAGAGGCCCCAACATTGCACTGTGCCACTATGCTCTCCGTATTCTAAAATGAAGATATGGAAATGTCGACGTTTGCCCACGCGCTATCTCGGGACGCAGAGCGGTCACCTCACTACATATACATCAGTATCATAACAGGCATTCTTGAGTCACGTTTTGGAAGTGCACAACGTAGCAAGTTGTGTTGTGAGTGACCGCTACCTTCGCTGGGGGAGGCCGCGATTGTGACGAGCTCACCAATGCCCCGGTCTTAGACAAAAACGTTTGCCGTACATCATTTAAAGTTCCTCAGCCATACGCACCCACCGACGCCGCCCCCCCCTTGCCTATACCACGCGCCTAGAAAAGCTTGCAGCACGCTGACACGGCCGTGTAATGGGGCAAACCCGGTCACTTGCAAGGGGACGTGACGCAATAGCAACCACCAAATAAGCAACGATAAGCTACAACTCCAGCTTCGATTACGTACATAACCAGGCGAATGGCAGTGTGAGCGCCTCCATTTCACCGTCAGGTTCCGGCCTGCATGCTGAGCTGAGCTCCGCTGTTTCGACAGACTTCCTAGTCTTTTTCTGTTGACGGTTTATTGTTAATGGCGCACCAAATGTGCAATTAAATAATATAAATGGAAGAGTAGAGTGTATATTTAAGAAATAAAAACAACAAAAAAAAGATAATCGGTATGGCTAGGGTAGAAGGCGAGGTTATTAGGATGGATGGTGTAACAGACGAGGTTGTCATTAAGTCAGCTATAAAATTAGTAGAAAAATTAAATTTCATCTAATAAGTTTTAACAGCCCTGATTAAAAAATGTGGCTTCTTTATCTGAAAAGTATGTTAGGTTAATAAATATTGCGGTCTGCAAAGTATGGGAAGTGTTTGCGTCTTGCTTTGCCAAGGTCCTTGAAAGAAATGAGAATGTCGATATGAAGAGTCTCTACGCACACCGGCGAGATGGTGGACTTCGAGACCAGTTGAGAAGGTGGGAGTAAGTTGCATGTGTTTGGCCTAAGCGTAACATAGCCGAGGGCACTTCACAGTGTTTGTTTCCTGACTCGGTTGCGTATGGTTCCACACATGGTATAATTACTTCTATGTGGGCGTTCGTTCAATCGTGTCTGCTGTAAGCCTGTGCAGAAAACTAGTACTGATTACAATTATGGTTTGCCTATCATCAAAGGTATATTCCTGCGCAATGCAAGAGGCAGTGGTGGCATTTTTTGACGCTTCAATATAAAAATCTGCACCCTTTTCTTTCTCTGGCAGACTCAAGCAGAGGTGCAGGACCCGGCTCTTCGTGGGAAATTGGTTTTTGCGCTGATGTATGGAACATGCACCACTTATTATAGGTCCAAGTAGAATGGGCACTTCAAAGGAAGCTGTGATACGCATGTATTGGGATGGACAACCTGAGAAAATATTTACGCCTTTATGATATTTTTAAAGCACAGACGAGGTCCAGGTATATTGAAGAGTGCGCTTTCCTGGAATAAATCTAAACCCATTGCTATATCTAGAGACAGCAAGTTTGTTGACACGCGGAATGATAGGTTAGATGATGATTGAGATAAAGATTGGAAGTGTACATAGAATAATAAAAAATTCACGGCGGTAATGCCTTCTAAAGGAAAAAAAACGAAACCGTACACAATGTGCAGCTGTAAATTCCACGCTGAGGCCCGGAATTTCCTTGAACCTAAATCGCGGAACATGTAGCACCGTATGTTAAATCCAACCAAATTAAACAGCTTACTCCACTTGCCAAAGAGTTATGATACCTGAATGCCACATCGTTACCGTCCATCAGTATTGCTGATATAGGAGAGCATCCCCGATGTATGATTTATACACAATAATTTGATCATTTGTGCGTCTACAAGTCCTGAATCGACCCTGACAGCGGTTGACTGTGCCATTGTTTCCTAACAATATTGAATTCTTGTGCATATCGCCTTCTCCAGAAGCTTGCACTGACAGCATGTCAGTGCGAAGGGTTGAAATGTTGCGGTAAATATATGTTTTTTCTTCCCAAAAGCTACTACTATGGTCTACCTCAAACCCCTGGGAAGACGCCCCCGAAGGCAAATGTAATAAGATAACAAGAGTAGTGTTTCTAATGCATATGTGTGGTGTGTTAGTATGTCATATGTGATGTTGAAGGCGGCCGGAGCCTAAAGTGTATACTTACTCGGGAAATCCGCGTACTCATGCAGCAAAAAGTCCTATTCATAAAATGTTGCTGGTGCGTCGTTATCAAGAAAAAGCTTCTTTTTGCCAGACTATTTCTGTTTTTAGGAGTGTTCGAATTTTGCACATAGCTCGACACTAGTAGGAAGTTTTGTGAAAACACATTAGCGGGCCTGAAGCGGTTCAAGGCATGGGCATGCTGTATGAGTGTTGTTCTCTCAATTCATTTACTTTGATGTGTCTACGTACGAGGTAATGGATAAGTGGATGGCGTGCATACTCGCTCGTTTCTTTTCAGAATTCGCAGGCTTACCAACAGCCTGTTTTTTTAAAGATATGAGGATATGCGATTGGAGGTACCGACGAACAATACCCCATGCCTAGTTCTGGGCCTCTATTGCTCACCAACAATCCTCGTTGGACCACGGTGTCCCGTTCAACGTGTGGCTGTTCTATTTTTGTGTTGTAAAGTCTAGCCACGTTAAAGTGTGAGTGAGTGTTGTATTTTATGTTCATATTTTCCGCGTGTTTTTGGTTGAATAGGCATGCTCGTAGGGATGTTGGATTTTTGTATGAGGTCACCTTATCGTCCAAAAGAATTGTACACCCTCAGGTCACCTATCGGAGTAATGTTTTTTCGCAGTCAATCTACCAGCCCGAAGTTATGTTTGGAGTTCTGCTCGCCGCAGTCGTCGGGAGCTGTCTTAAAAAAATACCCCAGGGTGGCTCGCACGCCCGTATGTACGGAGGATACGCAGGTCACGCTACATTCACACAAACACATAAACAAATCCTCCTGTCTAGCACAGATTGGGAGCGTTAGATCATACACCACTTTGCCTTTAAATATGGATAGAAGAAAAACCCATACACGTGCCAGCTACGTACATGCTTTTCTGTCATTTTTGCCGAAATGAGCAAGCAGAAACTGACCGTGCACAGGTTGCTTGGGCCGGCAGAATGCTTCCTGGCGACTAAAATGTCGGCAGCACGGGATGTTATTTCATGTATTGCGCGTAAAGGCCTCTCCTGTGCGGGTGAATTTGGTCACGAAGCGCCGGTTTTACGTGAACAGCCCGTGGAATCTTAGCCGTTTTTGCCAAGTTTCAACGTATGAAAGTTCGAAATAGTTGGTACTGTTTGTCCGAACAGGCAGAACTTTTTCGGCGATTACAACGTGGGCAAAATATTTATATTGAATGTAAAGATGCCTTCGCCGGCTTCCGCAAAAGTACCGATATTTCGAACGCATGCAGTACTCATTGTAAACTCAACTTGGCAGAAAAGGCAGGCCTAGTCGGTCAATAATTTCTAAGAGCATTGCATATGCGCTATGAGACGGATCCCAAGAAAAACACAAAACACACATCCTAGGCGTACGGCTTCACGTCCAGCATTTGTCGCGTGAATTTTTTATTTCCCGTCCAATTGCTCTAAAACAATGTCGAGCTCATTATAGCATCGTGAAAATACAACGACCTCGCAAAGGTATAGGATGAGGTGTGGCACTTTAGTAGTAGCAGCGCCGTGCTCAAAATTGGGGAAAACAATTCTAGTTCCGGAAGGAACCCAAGCAACTTGTTTTAGAACTTGTTAAGACTGCATGATATTAAAAAGTTTCTGATGGTTTCGCCAATAAGTTTCCCTTTCTCGACAGCCGGTTTTCACGTATATAAAAAAGAAGTAATCTAAGTGCGACAATGGTTAGGAGCCTTGTACCTTGCGTAGAGCTGCGCTGTAGGCCATAGCTGGCTGATGGCGGGGCGTCTCCGGAGCTATACCAATTCGCCCTTCTTCTGGCACGTCTATACGGAACACACCGCTCCCAGGACATCACGTAATGCATATCTGAAAAAGATTTTCCACCTTCTGACACTACTTGGCCAGTGGGCTCACATCATCAATTACAAATAAGTGTTCAGCTACACACAAGCCTGACCATACACTGATCACAATACGCCAGTGAACATGTCAAAGGATGGTTGGCGGCCATATTTAATCCAGTGCTTGCATGATACACCTTCCTAAACACATTGCAGGATTTTTTCAAGTGTATTTTCTCAGCTACATTGGTGCAAATATTTTCTATGTAACACATATCTTGAAATATTTTCTATGTAACACGAGACAGCAGTTCACAGGAGATAGACATCCCACCAGTAACGACCGAAGAAGTAAGGAAGGCTTTGAAAGAAATGAAAGGGGGCAAAGCACCTGGTGAGGATCAGATAACAGCAGACCTCTTGAAGGATGGCGGAGAAATTGTCCTTGAAAAACTGGCAAACCTGTATACGCAATGCCTAATGACCGCAATGGTACCGGAATCTTGGAAGAACGCGAATATCATCCTAATTCATAAGAAAGGCGACATGAAGGACTTGAAGCATTACCGGCCGATCAGCTTACTGTCAGTCGTCTACAAGGTATTTACCAAGGTAATCGCTAACCGAATTTCTGCAACCTTAGATTTCAGTCAACCTAAAGAACAAGCAGGGTTCCGTAAAGGTTATTCAACAATGGACCATATTCACACGATCAATCAGGTGATAGAGAAGTGCGCTGAGTATACTCAACCCCTATATATAGCCTTCATAGATTATGAGAAAGCATTTGACTCGGTCGAAACCCTAGCAGTCATTCAGGCATTACGGAACCAGGGGGTAGATGAGCATTATGTAACAATACTAGAGGATATCTACAATGGGTCTACAGCTACGATCATCCTCCATAGGGAGAGCAGTAAAATACCTATAAGAAAGGGTGTCAGACAAGGAGACACAATCTCTCCAATGCTATTCACAGCATGTTTACAAGAAGTATTCAGAACGTTGGATTGGGAACAGGTGGGTGTAAGGGTTAATGGAGAATACCTCAGTAACCTCAGATTTGCTGATGACGTTGCCCTGCTAAGTAACTCGGGGGACGAATTGCAAAGCATGCTTTCCGCTCTGGGCGAACAGAGTAGAACCGTGGGACTGAAAATTAATATGCAGAAAACTAAAGTAATGATCAATAACCTCGGGACAGCACAGCGGTTTGACATAGGTGGCGAGGCAGTGGAAGTGGTAAGCGAATATATCTACTTAGGCCAAGTTGTGACCCCAGATCCAAACCATGAGGCAGAGATAATTAGAAGGATCAGAATGGGGTGGGGTGCATATGGCAGACATTCTCAGATAATGAATAGCAGCCTACCATTGTCGCTGAAGAAGAAAGTGTATGACAGCTGCATCTTACCGGTACTCACCTACGAAGCAGAAACTTGGAGGCTCACTAAGAGGGTTCAACTTAAATTGAGAACAACTCAGCGGGCAATGGAGCGGAAAATGATAGGTGTAACATTAAGGGACAGGAAGAGAGCGGAGTGGGTCAGGGAGCAAACTGGTGTGAAAGACATATTAGTAGAAATTAAGAAGAAGAAATGGACATGGGCAGGACATGTAATGCGAAGGCAAGATAACCGCTGGTCATTAAGGGTAACAGAGTGGATCCCTATAGAAGGCAAGCGTTGCAGGGGGCGGCAGAAAGTTAGATGGGCAGATGAGATAAAGAAGTTTGCGGGGATAAATTGGTCACAGTTGGCACAGGACCGAGGCAATTGGAGAATAATGGGAGAGGCCTTTGCCCTGCAGTGGGCGTAGATAGGCTGGTGATGATGATGATGACATATCTTGAATTGTTGTCATCGTACCTAAAATTGCTATAACACATTCACTGTATTTTATATTATACCTACCGTAATATCTTTGTAACATTTCAAAACATTTAAAATCTTTATGTTCACGTCTAAGGAAAGAGGTCCGGCAGCCTGTAATACTGAGTCATCCTGCTCTTATACACTTGAATGGAAGTTTTTATATCTTAAACTAATAATAAAGTGCACCTTGGACTGGTTTCGCTGGTAAATATATGTATCCCCTTAAATTATGGCACGCAAATTTGTTTTTCAACTGTAATTTAAGTTTATCTTTCTCAAAGTTGCTGCATTTCTGAAAAAGAGACAACGTTTTTACAGCAGAACGAAACACCGAAGAAATTATGCCACGTACAAGGCGTAGACATTAAGCCCACGCAGCAGCTGCGCATCCTGGGTGTCTTGGTCCAACAAGACGGCAAGGCGGTAGCGGCCATTGCTAAGATCACGATGGCCTCCGAAGAGGTCACTAGAATGATCCGAAGCGTTGCGAACTGGAACAGAGGACTTAAAGAAGACGACGCCTTCCGCCTGGTCAGAGTGTTCATCGTGTCTCGCATCCCCTACTCGACCCCGTATCTCCAGCTAACGAAGGCGAACAGGAACACGCTAGACACGATCGTAAGGAAAGCCACCATGGCGGCTATGGGCCTGCCCCAGTATTCGTCTACGCCGAAGCTGCTGGACATGGAGGTACATAATACGGTAGACGAACTCATAGAGGCTCATCGGTCTAACCAGAGAGTGCGACTGAGCCAGACTGAGCATGGCCGAGCAGTCCTCCGGAAGATTGGTTGGCCCATCGAACAGCAGATACAAAGCACCCTCTACCTCCGCCGTGGAGGGTAGCGCTCAAGGCGGAAGCCCCTGCCGCGCAACATGCAGGCAGGCAGGAACGACGAGAGGCGTGCCGCGCGGGCACAGGCAGTCGCCCGACAGCTGGACGCATTCCCCCGGGTCCTCTACGTGGACGCCTCACTTCCCCAGCACAGCAGCAAAGCAGTGGCCGCCATTACGACCATCGACAAGCTGGTGACCAGCGCGTCACTACGGACGACCGACGCCAGCCAAGCAGAAGACATGGCCATCGCTCTTGCCCTCACGCACGGAGACGTACATACAATCGTCACAGGTTTGAAGATGGCTTACGGCAAGTACCGCAAGGAGATCGCCTTCCACGCGGCCCTGGCAATTCTCCCAAAGCGCAGCCCCCCGTAGCGAGACGTAGAGCTCGTCTGGGTACCGGCACCCTGGACAGTGGAAGGCAACACCCTCGCCGACCACTACACCCGCGAACTAGCAGACCGGGCCGAAAACGAGTCGGAGCTACCGCACCCAGTTACGAGCTACCGCGAGATTACCCGGTTGTAAAGGAGCGCCAAGTGCAGGCTTCCTGTTGCGCACCAGCAACTCGACCGCAAGCAACAAGCGATAGTGCGCCCCGCGCAAGAGGGTCACTGGCGCACCCAGCTTTATTGAAAAAGATGTTCCCGGCAGAACAAGACCTCATCTGCCTGTTCTGCAAAAAGGCTGAAGGCACCCTGCTGCGTCCTCGTCTTTTTTGCGCTAAACCTTCCATTAAGTATGTACAAACTCACCCAACAGCACATTATGATAATAAGGTTCCACCCCGTCTGACGCCTGCGAGCGTCACCTGAAATGGGCTCAGCGAAAGTTGTTTCTCTCTCTCTCTCTCTCTCTCTCTCTCTCTCTCTCTTAGCAACACCTCCTTGTATGTATGTAGTATGTTTACCGTAATAGAGCACTCGCAGAAATATCTCATCCTCTTTTCAGACACAACAATTTGTGAGTTTTTTTCTTCATGTAATATTAAACACATTTGTCCCTGTCCCTACCATACCAAATTTACGTCTTCAAAATATACTTACAGTATCTTTTAACCAGAACCATTTTACTAAGCAGAACAATACTGGTTTTTTGGCCAATAGAATAAGATGTGTGTCGAATGCAGCAGAAAAATCGTTTTCAAATTAAACAGAATAACTTCGCGCAAATATTTATGTGCAAATAACGAAAAATGTGTCACGAAACAAGACATTTGCATAATGGTAGTTTGCATTGTTCGTTCATATTTTCATGAATAGTAAATAAACAACGTTAACATTGTCATTATAAATGGTTAACTGTTGTTAAGATGACAATAAATTTAACATTCTGAGTGTTTTTCCCTTTTGAAATGAAAAAAGCAGCAAAAACAGCTTTCAGCGTTAGAGTGTTTGGAAAATACTTGTTAGCAAAAAATACGTTACATCTTTGTAGCACATATTCTTTTCCAGTACATTGAGTGATTCAATGTATCAGATCTGTATACCTCTAACAGTTCATCGCATATAAAACAGCGAGAACAACATTTTCAGATTCATATGGCAACATAGAGAGTTAAGAACACAGTGTTCAATAGTGTGTGCATAATTCCTTTTTGTGTGTTCGAAGCACAAGCTCCAAGTTTCCTCACATAATAATAAAAACAAAGCGATACAAATGAAATTTCGACACGAGGACAATATAAGTTTTTCAAAACGCTATCAGAGTGCTTTCCGTAAGTCGTCTTTGAAACAAGCGTGACCTTCAGTGCAGCTCAGGTAAATGAAGCGGTCTGGGCAGGCAAATAAGCACTGGGATTATACAAATGTTCGGTAGCTGTCAGACCAACATGTTCATGAATTGCTTGAATTTCTTAGGTGCCGAAAAGTGAACTTTTTTAGAAATATACAATGTAATACATAACTTCAAATGAATTGTGAAAAATATCCATAAATTCCTGCAATATTTTGGAATGAAAAACACAAGAAAATGTTGTAACAAAACTTCTATCACAATGAAAATAGTATTAGAAGTGTATACACCTGAGCTCTGCTTTGAAAACCTACCTGAGTAAGCATTTCAATTTATACCTGCTGTAACATTAAAAATGCACCGCTTCAACTGTCATCTCAAGGGGAAACAACAACACAGAACAAGGCGTGATGAGTACGCCCATTCGCCATTTAACTTTTCGAATTCCATGAAGTCCATACTTTGAAAGATTAATTGCGTGTGAAATTATTTGCTTCTCATCGGGCAGTGTAACTACTGGAATTTTGATTACACTAATTGGTTGATGCCGCGAACAGAAATTCACAAAGAATAAAACCCGCATACAAATTATGGAAAGGTAATCGTAAAAAACCAATAAATTGAAACATCCAGTCATGGGAATTACATTCATTCAAGTACGTCTTCTTAGGCAAACAATTACAAAGCATTGGTACACAAGAACTATTTAGGCTATCCCAATACTCATTTTTTTCTGCGTTGCCTTGTCCATGTTTCTAGTGGAATTTTTAGCGAACGCCTCTTGTTATCTGTATGCAGGGTTAAGTTATCTGTCCGCAATGCTGAGCCTCAGGCTGTGTCAAGCAACGCGATACACATTGTAGGTAAAGCTAAAGGCACTTTGTGACAGCAATTGTGCATCCGTAAAGTTATTCGTACTATAATACTGGCACATGCTCGTTTTGGCACTGGTCGGAGTCAGGTGCTTTTACTAGTGCACAGGCGTAACTTGGAAGGTTTCGGTTTTGTCTTAGTAATAGTATTAGGTTCGATAGCGAGTAAAGCTGGAATTGTGTGAAAGATTGCGTAGTACTTGTCCAACTACGTCAAATTACACAGGTTTGGTCAAATTACACAGGTAGCCTGAGTATATTGCTTAAATCATTTCCAATCAAAGGACTCGAAAAGTGTACTTGGTCAAGCCCTTCTCTAAAACAGCCAAAGAAGGATCATGTCCTTAGATGTTTTATTGGCTTTAATGATGCCTGTATTTTGCTGTGTTCGAACGAGTGTTTGAACCTTGGAATGAACTTGTTTGATGGGTAGATTATCTTTGACGTTTATATTGAAATATTTTGTATAGACGACTTTTAGGCTAACATTTATGCGCATCACTAGTTCTGTATTTCATTATGCCAAACCCCAATGGAAGGAAGCTAATTTACCCCATAGACACATGAAAAACACTCCCTGTGATCCTAATAAAACATGTGTCCCTCACGTTGCGAAGCGTATATCTCATCGATGTTACATTCTGGCACTGTCGAAGCAGTTGGAACTTGAGATTTGCAAGTTGCATACTACAGAGCCTTGCTATTTATTCACCTTTCTCACAAAAAACAGGCTTTGATTTCATCCGTTGTGACTTTAAATTCCCAAACACAATTTTGCATGTGCATGTTCATGATTTTTTAAGGTATCAATATATTCCACCATTTTAGCAAAAACTATTCGGCACCCGAGGTTTGAACCGAAAAAAATGATGGCGTATAACGATTGTTTCTACAAAGTACAGAATCAAATGAAGTTCGTTAAGTCTCAGCGTGGTACAAGCAATGTCCAAATGGTAGGCGTACAACGTTGAAACCAGTCAAAAATTGGTGTGATTGCATGTCACCATGGATATAAAAAATAGAGTCAGTTTAAGAGACGTTTACAGAGATTTTTTTTAATTTACCTCAAAAGAAGTAGTACCGTAAATAAAGTTACTAAAAGGACGACTTGAGTGTTGTGCTACAGAGCATGCTTTATGTTTCGTCGAAACGTTCCAGAAAGTAATGTTTCTTTGCACGAAAACTTCGGTTCGAGAATTTACATCGACAATTCAAACACAATGATCAAGAAAAGAAAGGTAAAAACGACCATCTTCTTTGTCAAATTTCAGATTAACCAAACCAGGATCAAATATTTGCTTGTCAAGATTGCTAAACCGGCATTTTTTGTATGGACGATGGATGGGCTGCCTTTACAGCACATTTCAAAGAAATAAGAGGTAGGAGTAAGAGAATCAGTGTTGAAAAAGTTACTGTTGGCTGCCAGATGGTAGGGAGTCGAATTATGAGGCGGGAAAATATTTACATACATTTTTGCCCATTTCTCACAAGTGCCAATTTCGAATGGACGTTTTGAATATAATGCTAACCATCTATTGCTAGACAGCAAGGACTGTTTTGGTGATCGGGGCACAGTAGAGCTAAAATAGTCCATCAAGTGCTACGATGTTGGACTCCGAATTGCCATTTGTTTTTTTTTGTAGCCATTGCGACAGGGCCATCTGAGTGTCTTTTTCCTAATTACCCATGTAGTGCTTTATTTTAAAGAGCTGGCAAGAAAGCTTGTCTTCATGCGTTATTACGCGAATACATACGATACCTTTCAGGCAAAGATTGCCTTATTGCTCATGAAGGATGAGTGCCTGGAGGTTAGAGTGCTGCAAAGATTGAAAAGTTTCAGACAATCTTTCATTTGAGTTTGATATATATTTTATTTTTACAAAGTACCTTACAGGCCCAGCACGTCATTAGGTAAGGCGGTCAAGAGCGGATAATCAATAAATAATGACAGATGTTACAAAAAATACATATATATCACAGCAAAAACTCAGTAAAAAAAGAGAAAAACAACATAATACCAGCAATCAAGACTCGCAAGACAATAAATACAATGAATAGCAACATTTAGTGTGGTAGCCACCACCGCAAAAAAGAAAAAGAAACGAAAAGGAAAACATTATGGTGCTAACAGAAAAAATGCCAGAGTTCCTGTTTGGTGGTTTTACATGAAAAATGCTTGTTCAGGTGTTTGTGGGATGTTTCTGGGTTAGTAAGCGATGCGGTGTTATCAGGGAGGTCGTTCTACAACCAGATAGCACGTGGGAGAGGAGATGAATTGAAATAGTTTGAGCTGCCGTTGATTCTGGTGATGCTGCGTTGATTGAATAATCGGCGTGATGTGGAAAGAGGGCTTACACTGGGTAACGGGGAGGGTCTGGTACGAATAATGTATTTGTGAAACATGCATACAAGCGCTATTTGCCATCCGATATGCAATGGCTCTAGTGAAAGATTGTGTTTTATTTTTGTTAGGCTTTGACTGGAGTCGTATGAGTTGGATATAAACGCAGCCGCCCGAATTTTTACGGCTGTTATTTTCCCACTACATAATTTTCATAGTGGGACCAAACTCAGGATGTGAACTCCACTAAAGGTAACAGAACTGTTTGATAGGCTTGTTGACGAATGTTAGATAGAGAAGCATGAAAATTTTAACGTATGTACCCTAATGATTGTGAGGCTTTTGCACTAATGGCGTTAATGTGGGTAGACCATGAAAGTTTAGCCGTTAGGAGCACCCCTAGGTATTCATACGTTTGTGTCTCAGAAACAAAATGGTTGCTCAGGAAATACGAAAAGGTACAGTTAGTGTGTTTTCGGCTGATAATATTTTCTGGCAGTTAGTTAAGTTTAGCTTTTACCATGTGTTCATGGCGTTATTTTTTGGCGCAAGGTTTCTATACAACGTTATTGCATTTCCCTTTTTCCCAAGCGCTGACAGATGTTCAAAAAGAATATGCGCCCTGTACTACTGCTCCCACACACAAAATTGTCGAGTTTACTGCTAGGACAAGAATGCGCAGCGTGGCGTTGTTCGAGAGGATTTGAATTTTCATACAACACTAATATTTTTTCTTTCTCCACGCCACCTTTCTATAGAGCTATTGGCGTCCCCGCATTTGTCTGTCAATATTCACTGCTTTTGTGAGACAACAATAAATACGCAATCGTAAGAAAGATCTAGGGTTTCGTTTTCCTATGCGTATGAACTTGGGATTTCTGCTAGAGATAATACCGCGTGAAGTTTCTTTAGTTGAAATATATTGCAATGATGGTAATACAGTACAATCATTTTTCTATTCCTCGATGCTGCTAGAGCGTTCAGTTTTCTCGCCAAGATTGTTTATGAGCTGTCTTCCCTTCGTTGGTAATTGCCGACAGACAAAGAAAAGAAAGATGCACAGTGTACTGCTCTACAGGTAGCGTGGAGTGTAATGCTAGGAGAAGAACAGGCATCGGGGCTTTGGACAACAGGAATTTTAATTGTCATACCATTTAAATGTTTTTATTATCTCTTCGCTTCCGTCCTATAGCGCTCTGTGCGCCGCCATTTGTTTATATTTACTACCTTTGGCTTTTCTGAGCAAGCAATGAATAAACACTGGTGAGAGTAAGACGTAAATATTTTCGCGTGAGATGAACCTGGAGGTTACTACTTTGTAGAAGAATGCAAAAAGTCCCTATAGAATTACATGCTTTGTATTGATTGTCATACACTACAATACACTCTGGCCACTTCTCATGAACTTGCTATAGCGTTTTTTTACGGGGTAAGATTTTTATTATCAGTGTTTTCTTCTTTGTGAAAAGCTGACAGACAATTAGAAAGACGTCTACATTACCGCTCCACAGAAACTGTTTAGTTTGGTGTTTCAAGAAAAACGCGCAGCATAGAATTGGTAGATAACGTTGTTAGTTGTGGAACAATGCGAAGCTATTTTGTTTCTCACCGCGACATTCCGATAGCGCCGTTTGGCTACGCCGTTTGTCTATATTTACTGCTTTTTGGTGAGTGAGGAGTGAATAGCCACTCTTAAGAGCTACGGGTAATAAGTTTCATGATATAAATGGTGAGCTTACTGCTAGGTAGAAGAATGCGGGCTGACGGGTTACTTGACATACTTTACATTGATTTTATTACAATACAAATCATTTTCGTCTATCAACGCGGCCTTGCTATAGACGATTGTTTCTAGTTAGGTTTATTACCTAAACATCTTCCGTTCACTTGTGAGGGCCGACAAACATTTTTAAAGAACACACGCATTGTGGTTCTGCTCCAACATAAATTGTTGATCGTAATGCTTGAAAAAGAACGCGCAGCGTGGCCTTCGTCGACAGGTTTTTTAATTGTCATGCCATATGAAGCTTTTTTTGTCCTCGCTGCCTTCCTATAGCGCTCTTTGAATCCACCGTTTGTCTATAGTGTCTGCCTTTTTTTGAGCGAGATATTAGTAGACACCGGAAAGAAAGCGCAAGCCGTAATGATTTTTATGTCATAAACAGGGAGCCTACTGCTGGGAAGATTCATGCACGAAGTGGCTTCAATTTTCGTGCATTGGGTTTATTTACTGTGGACTACAAATCATTTGACTCCTTTTCATGGCCTTGCTAAAGTTTTCTTCTTCAGAGATATATTTTTATTACCCACTTTCCTTTCCTTCTGTGGCGAGACCTGACAGACATTTCAAAGTAATACTTCCATGTATTTGTGCTCCCACAGAAATGGTTGACTTTATGCTGGTAGAAGGACGTGAAGCGTTGCCTTGGTCGACTGTGTTTGTAATTGTGATACAATACGAACATTTTTCTTTCTCGGAGCCGCCATTGTATAGCGCACTTTGCCTCCAGCATTTGTCTTTATTGACTGCCTTTTGGCGAATGAGGAGTGAACAGCCACTCCTAAGAGCTACGGGTAGTACGTTTCCATGATATAAGTGGCGAGATTACTGCTGGGTAGAAGAATGCGGGCAGATGGGTTACCTGACATATTTTACATTGATTTTATCACAATGCAAATCATTTTTGCCCCTCTCGCGGCGTTGCTGTGTTGTACTTTTTGCTGGCTTTTTGATATTCCCCTACTATAATTTTTATGTGAGTGCTTCCAGACAACCAAGAAAGACGTGCCCTTTAGTTCTGCTCCCACAACAACGGTGGAGTGTAAAGCTGGCAGCACAATCAGCAGTGTGGCGTTTGTCGGTCGGGCATTTAAATATCCTGCAGTGTGAATATTTTTTTTTGTTTTTGTTGTTTTTCCAACCAGCCTATTTGTTTAAAATCATTTAACTTTTTTTTGAACTAGCGAGGAATAGACACTCACCAGAAAGAGCCAGGCGTGATATTTTTACATGAGGTGGTGATGATGATGATGTTTTGATTTTTATTGCGCAACGGCGACAGAGGGCGAAGAGCGCCAAAGGATAGTTATTCAATTGAGGGATAAGTCGGTTAAAATATTTTAGTGAAAGCAACGTAGAATCAATAAAAATCAACGTAGACTTGGGCAAACGGCCAGGTTGTGATGTTGCATTAAAAGAAATGAGATGTAAAAATATTACGCTGCTAAGAAAGACGGGAAGATGCCTTGCGATTTATAGTGTACGCCAGAAAAACACTGTCAAAGTTATTATCCAACTTCACGGCAAACGAAACGAAATGTCTGGCCGTCATGTGGGTCGTGCTGAAATTTCGATCGTAATCTATGGTCGTTCATTTATAGTGGTGAGCGGTCCCTTCTTACTTTTCTGGTTATTGCGCCTCAAAGGCCTGTCCGGATGCATAGTACGCTCTAGGCGTTGGCTTCAAAAAAGTTGTGTGGCTGTCGTGTGCAAGTTCGGTCAACAACACGACAACGCCGACTGCCTCGAGTGACCGCTGGGTATTCCATCGTCGGCAAGTGACTTCGATTATGACGACACAATTATTGGCGTGCTGGACGCATCCTCTTTTTTGGACCATGAACACCCAGACCCGGAGCTTCGGTCTCTCACAGAATTTGTAGGGGCGAAGCTCCTGTTGCTCGGGCCCTTTCCCGTCCCTCGTTGCTGCTGTGTCCGGTAAAATACTGGTGGTTGCGGCAGAATCCTCTTAGGGATTGGGCAACCAAAGATTGCCCGAAGAGGTCAAAACGCTCAACGCGTTCATTGCTACCCAAAAAGAAGGAGAGGAAGAAGAAGAGATGGTCGTTTGTCGCCTGCGAGCTGAATACGCGTACCTCAGGTACGCTACACAAGATGCTCTGCGGAAGGTGACGGCCAAGGTGGCTAAAACGTCACACACCGAATTGGCCAACTTACTCATGGAAATTCTCATTGTCCCTAACAAGCCCTTCATAATCACTACAAACATCGACGTCATCGACGAGCTTGTCAACGGAGCGCTGGTAAGCTTGAAGTGTCTAGTCTTTATATGATGTGCGGGCGAATGTTTCACGGTTTTACCGATAAGCAATTTAGCTTTGCCCCTCTCATCATCATTCACTTCGTGGAGATGACGGGTTTTTGAATCACGGACCTCACCATGGCGAAACTGTTTTGGAGAAGATTATGATCCTTTGTTTCACATGATGGCATTGCATACGGGAAAAACGTTTCCTCACGTTACAGAAGCTACCATCTAATTATCTCCGAAGCACTCAGGAAGGACGTTTTGCAGGCTTGCAAAGGTGAGCTGAGAAGCGAGTGAAATCTTTTAGACCTGCAATCTTGTCAGCACCAAGCAATCCTCTTACTGGCCCAAGCTGGCATTAATGGTGCGGCATTACGTACGCGCGTGTCACGAGTGTCGACGTCGTAAAGCTGCGTCTCTCCGACCAGCCGGTCTACTGTATGCTATTCGAATATCACGAAACTATTTGAGCAGATCGGAACGAATCTCTTCACACCGTTTCGGACGTGATCTTCTGGTAACAAGTGCAGTATAGTTGCCGCCAACTACGTCTCTCGGTATGCGGAAACGGAAGTCCTCAAGCTGGAAACGGTTCTTGAGGTCATCTACATTTATTACGAAGAATATTCTCCAGCTGGCTGCGCCTGCTATCTTTACTACCCACCGAGTAACAGCATATACTTGTGCCCTCGGCGAGGGAAGCATGCGTAAGAGCGATTCCTCCATTCGGACGTCGAACGGGGCTCACGCGTAGAGAATAAGCCTTACTGAACGCCTTGACAATACAATAGCGGAAAGCATGTTCAACACTCTTGAGCACAGGATGCGGGACGATGTTTTGACTTACGTCACTGTCGTCTTAACCAGGGATCAGAAAAATACCACACGAATGACACCGTTCTCCTGTGTTTATGGCCGACAAGTGACCAAAGTGCTGGGTGCAATGTTCCGGCGTGACACCACCAGCGACAACATGAAACTGCATGAGTTGACGGAACGAGCAGAATATGCGCCGGAACTTGCGCGCCTGGGAACAACACAGCGACCGATGTACGGCACCGCTGCTACAACCTTCGCCACAGAACAATCGTTTACAGACCAGGCAACATAATTTGTGAAAAGCTTCTGACATCCCAGTTTGTACCATATCCAATGCTACGCCAGGCTATAGATGACTTTTTATACGGTCTAGAACACTTAAAATAGTTTACATTTTCACTAATGAGTTCGGTATTGTGTTTGTTTTGGGAATAAATCCTGTGAGTACCGAAGTCAGCATACGTATTATGACCTCACCTCCCCCTACAGAAAATAACCTGCATTTTCAAAAAAACTTTTTCCGAAATATCTCTTTTCTTGAACACCAAAAAAAATAAAGTGGTTCATGCCACCGACAATTCATCTTTCGAGCGGTGTAAACGCATGCAGCACACTGAAGGTTCACGTAGACTCTTTTTATAACAAAGCTAATGCTTTTTGCAAAATGAAACAGCAAAAAAAACAGCACTCCCACTTTTGCCACGATGCCGCTTTCTATTACGTATGGGCAACACTGTTCGCGCGTATAAGGCGTAGTTTCTTCTTTATTATTTTTATTTACTCACGTTTTCACATACCCCGTCTATTTTGCGCAGGAGCGTCATAACGTGATGCGAAACGGCATCTTTATTTTCAATTTCAATTCGTTTATTTCCACTCTAAGGATCTGTGGGCCCAGAAATAAAGCCACAGCGAGCTTCACAAGGTTCCCGAGCCCAACAGAGTACGGCAGAAAGCATTTACCATATTGCAATCACAATCTTCCCTGTGTTGCAAAAAGGCTGGTCCACGGAATTATAACAAAGCAAAGTATTAAATCATTTACACAATGTTAAAGAAATAAAAAAGATCGGTGTAACACATTACCCTGTGAAATCATACACTCTTATACGTTAACAAAGCACTAAAATGAGTACAAGAGGGACAAGCGTGATAGCGCAAATACATGTAGTGGAAGAGCGTTTTCTAAGAGTAGCACTAAAAACACGAAACAATATAAATACACATGCTAGCAGTTCAAATTTAACGATTCGATTCAGTCATATTAGAATAAAAAGCACGAAAAAATACACGCAATAAAACAGCGTTCTCGAAAAGCAACCAAAAAAGAGGTGAATACATTTCCTCATGGCTTCAAGTTTAAGCAAGAAGTACGCAGGTGTGACAGGGAGCTTGAATAAAAATCTAATCCAGTTTTAGCCAACCTCTGTAAAAGCGGAGGAAGGGTGTGATGCAACATTTGAATGCCCTAATTGGTTCTAGGTGTCGTAATATGAATTTTTTTTGTGGCGCAAGGTGTAATTGGGCATGCGCTTTCACCTAAGCTTGCTCACAGAGAAAACATAAGGTATTTTTCGTTCGTGCTTAGCGCAAATGCTAGTCGCCGTCGGTGCATACAAAATATCTTCGGTACGTTGGCAACGTTAAAACGTTGTGCTGTTAGGTGATCTCTCGGTAAATTACAAATTATCCTTAAGGCCTTTTTCTGTAGAATGTGCACTGCCTTGAAGTTTCTGTTTGTAGCTGTCCGCCAGACGAGAGTGCAGTCATTCAGGTTCGACATAAATAACGAATTAAACAAAAGCAATTTGATACTGTTTGGAAATAAATCACGGTGACCGAATAACCGTGCAGCTTTAAGACACACACTATCCACATGTTTCCCGTAGTATATTTGTCTGTGACCCACACCTTGTGTTTTGAATGATTGTGTTATTTCAATATTCTCAAAGGCATATTTAATGTCTTGGAAATAGAAAAGGATTTGCGCTCAAGCCGGAAAAACATGGCTTTAATGTTCGAAACATTTATATGCAACCCATTCTGGTTTGACCAATTAGCAAGGTCAGAGAGTGTTTGATCCGCCTGACCAATTATTTCGTTTGGGTTTATACCACTGACACATATCGTCGTATCGTCGGCAGAAATTGTAAAAAAACGCATGTGAGCTAATTTTAATAATATCGTTGATATACCGGATGAACGAAAACAGTCCCGATATGGTGACCTGGGGTACGCCGCAACGAAATTGTAATAGCTCAGAGATTCGTCTGTTATTGTTGACATCTTGGCAGCGATGAGACAAGTAAGACTGAATAAGATCCAACGTTTGACCTCTTATCCCGTAACTTTTCATTTTGGATAGAAGAATTTTGCGGTTAATACAGTCAAATGCTTTTCTAAAGTCGACAAACAGGGCAAGTAATAAGTTTTTGTTTTCAAAGTTGCGAAGAATGATTTTTGTCTGGGCATGCAAAGCTTCTTCGATGGAACGATTTTTCATCAATCCGTGTTTGAAAGGAGGTATTATTTTATGTATTTTGCGAAGTTGTTTAGGCGTGTTACAATATCTTTCTCGAGGCCTTTACAAAAAACAGGGAGTAAAGATATAGGGATGTATTAGGGCCATTGTTGTTATCGCCTTTTTTTAAAAACCGGCACAACTTCAGCGATCTGCTTACGCGAGAAAAACGTGCCCGATGCTATAGACAGGTTAAAAATATGTGTTAATACAGGGGCTATAAAATCAATACCGTATTTGATAAGTGTGATTTGAAATTCATTAGGATCAGAAGAAGTGTTGTTAAAGCTGGGAAATATCGAAACAACTTCCTTTGTATTAGGGCAGAAGAAAAATACTTGACGAGTTATTGTAATCAAGATACTGTAGTGCGTCTGGCTATTGTGTGGAAGGGGAACTTCAAGAAAGGATCTATTAAATATGTCTGCCACTGCCAAGCCGATAATTTCTTTGTCGTTCAAAGTGATGCTATGAGTTCTGGTCAGAGAGGATGAATTCATAACTGCTGATAAGTTTTTTCATAAGACATTGCTACGAAAACTGCAGCTCTTAAACATTTCGCATGGTAACGAATATTACGTACGTATTGTCACTATTAAATTTATTCCAAAACGTCTTGTATTCTACAAAGCCCGAATGCTCTCTTGAGGAAATAGATGGCTTGTAAAGCCAGTCTTTTTCTTGATGCGACGGTACAATGATGGGCTAATTCATGGTGCCCCTACTTTTTTTCCGTTGGCTTGCTTTTTTAGTGGGAAAATAGAATATATGAAAACGAAATTAAATAAATTAAATGCTTTGCCACTTATTTTAAATGCTTAGTACTAGATCATATTAGTCGAAAGTTGCTGTAAATTATTTTGATTGACAAATAGACGTCAACGAATAGAGAAATATACGTTACGACATTTGGATTGACGAATGTTCGCATACGTCAACAGCTAAATACAAAACAGCCGTGTTTATTAGGAGCTTGCGACTTATAAGGCTTTGCGCTGGCTGCTTTTATTTTTAAACATTTACAGTGGAAAGAACTCGTAAGTTACTCTCAAGTTTATGGCCTGACATTTTTTGTAGGGCTCAAAATATTCGGAAACATTTTCAAACCTAGTAATTGCGCTGACTCAACTCATACACTATTCTCTAAAGTATACCAACATCTGCAGTTTTGATGGTACCAGGGGGCCTACACATCGCTTTTTCAAAAATAATAGAAAAAAGAACAGGCATTGGAAAACGCGAAAAGTTCGTTTTTCACCTATTTCAGACAACTTTTAGCGCTTTTAATAAATTATAATCACCGCTTTCAGTTTATGGTAGTGTCTGGCAAAGCTAAATGAAACCTTTCAATGCCTCCATGCTGGTCAGCCTGGGCTGAGATTGTACGCATCTTCGATTCGCAGCGGTAAACGCGGCAACAAGCTGATCGGTATCCATTAAGAATAAGTGTACGCGTGTTACATTTCAGAAACATTTAGGTGTATGTGTCATGCAGCCTTTGTGCCTGCAAGATTGGTATTTCTGTCTGAATTAGGTGCCCGACGCCGCATTCTGCCGCCGTTGGCAGGACGCCGTATTCGCCAGTATGTTGACGCCGCTCCTGACATTTCAGGTCCTGGCTTGCTGGCTGCCCGCGGGCATGCCTGCACTCCAACCTGCGCCGTTCGTGCTCGCCCCTGCCGAGCGCCTCCTTCCGTGCGGTTGCCTGTCGACGCTCGGAAACGCAGCACCTCCCCACCTACACCCGTGCACCTGCCTCCGCTGACCAGCCCCGCATGGATTCCAAGCTTCGTGACGTCAGCCTCCCCGAATTCGACGAGCCTACTTAAACTCTGGAAAGCCGCCAAAAGTCCGGGGCACAACGCCGCATTCCGCAGTATGTTGACGCCGCTCCTGACATTTAAGGTTGGTTACTCCAAATTTTCTAAAGAATTTAGGAGCGGCAATCGTTTTGTTGTGGTGGTGCCCCTGCGATTTTAACTGGTTGTGAGTGACACCAGAGACTGGCTATTTTTGTTTGTTAACCGTTGTACGTCCGCGTTGTGCCATGTTTCATTTTCACAATTGCTGCTAGCTCTATCAGGCGACGTGGAGTCGAACCCAGACCTTGTAGCATTCAGGAATTTAGTACGCAGATCAACACCGGAGATATCTCTGCTGTCATGCAGATGCTTACCAGGCTCGCGTGAGGTCAATAAAAATTTTTGTCGGATTTAGCGGACATACAGACTAGACAATTCGCCACTGACGAAAAAGTGAAGAGCTTGAATGAACGTGTCAATCTTCTAGAACAAGCTCGCTCGCAGTCCAGTAACTCTTCGGACGATTCCAAAGCCCCGTCTGCAGAAATGGCTGCTTTGAAAGCTTCCACGGATGATTCCGAAAATAGGCTACGAAGGAACAACCTTCTATAATTTGGTTTTGAGGATAAGCCGTTCGAAACCGGGAAGCAAGCAGAAGAAACTGTTGTTGCGTTCTGCTCTACTAAGCTAGGTGTGTCGCTTGACCCACTAAATATTGATCGAGCGCATAGACTGTGATCTTACAGTGAAGACAAAAACTGCGCCAGAATATTTCGCTTTGTTAGATTCAAAGATAAAGATGCGGGGTTGGGGGCGGGTCCGAAGCTGAATTTCAGTGACACTTTCATCAGGGAAGACTTCTCTCGTTCAGTGCGCCTAGCCCGCAGGAAACTTACCGAATTTTCAAAGGCTCGCTCTTTCTCCTATATCTTAAGGCATGATAAGCTTCGTATGGACGGACGTGACTTCATTTACGACGCTGATACGGATGATGTCATGCTGCAAAAAAAGTGAACTTGAAACGGAGTCGAGCAATCCCTGTTACCGCAATTAACGATTCCGTCAGCGTTCCTGGATGCAGCATTATTGAGTATGAGTCCTGCCGTTCTTCACTGCTAAACATTAGGCTTATCAATTGCCGAAGCCTCAAGAACAAAACCGACGAGTTAACAGGGCTCGTATCATCTTTTGGGCCTGACATTGTTATGGGGTCTGAATCTTGGTTGAATGAATCAATTTCCAGCTCTGAAGTATTTCCTGCGGAATATGTGGCCTATCGCAAAGACTGCAATAAGCACGGTGGGGGCGTTTTTTGTTCTGGTCAAGCACAGCTTGCCAAGTTTCGTAGTTTACTATGAGGCTAACAGCTGTGAATCTGTTTGGTGTAAAGTTGTTCTCGAACAAAACAAACAGCTTACAGTTGGAGCATTTTACCGTCCGCCTAATGACAACAGCAGCCATACCTTAATTACCCTCTCTCAAATATTACTGTGTTTGTTCCATAAATTTTATCATGCATTGCACCTAAACCATGTTATCATTCCAGCTCATCGTCTTTCATGCCGCATTAGCCATTCGAAAGCCGTTTATCCATCCCGTGCGCATACCACTGCTCATCATTCTTCATTTTTTGTGAAAACATCAACAGAATGGAACGATCTTCCTGCTGACATCGTGCACCACTCCAGCATCGCCCATTTCAAAGAAGCCATCGAACAAATCATCTGTTTGTGAACTGTCTACCCCCTCATGTAACACCCCTTGACTGGGGCCCTTGAAGTATTATAAATAAATAAATAAATAAATATGCCGGATGCGCAGTGGATTAACAAACTTTCATTACTTCCCTCGGGGTCAGCCCTGTCGTCGGCTTTTTACGATCTTTTTGCAACAAATGGTCTGTAACAATTCGTGGAGAAACCAACACGGCGCCATGGCAATGCCGCTTCCACCTTAGATCTTCTGATATCAAACTCTCCTTCATTGTTTCAATCTGTTTCCATAGTTCCCGGAATAAGCGACGATGATGAAGTGGTTGCCCGTCTCGTTGATTCCAAACCGTACATACCGCCTCCCAAACCCAGGAAAGTTTATTTCTTTGGTAGTGGAAATTACTCTCGTATTTCTGAAGCGCTTGAGTCAAGTTTCGATAGTTTCTCAGAACAAAGCAGCACTGTATCTGTCCCTGAGTTATGGCTACTGTTTGAAGAGCAACTGTTAATTCTCATTGACAAGCATATTTCCTCTAAGCTTTTTTCTGCGAAACACCGAAAAAATAAACCTTGGTTTGATAAACCCATAAAGGTTCTACTTAAGAAGAGGAATCGTATATTCAAATGGTATAGAAAAATCCCGATCCACTGCAATTTTCTAATCTTGAGCGGCTTGGTTCCGAAATCAGCGTCAACATCACAGAAGGAAAAAGGGGGTATTTTGACTCTCTTGGTTCTAGATTTAAAGAAAATTCAATGCAACTCTGGAAATTGGTGAACTTTAACAGCCAAGACGATGTTGGTATCCCTCCGTTATTCTACAATAGTGCAGTTGTTACCAATGATAGAGATAAATCAAGCTGTTTTAATGATTACTTTGTCTCAGTGTATTCCACCCTAGTACCTCAACATCTTCCAGTCTTCTTGAGCAACGCAATTGATGATATGCCGGATATTGCTATTCACTACTCTGGAATAGTCAACCTTCTCAAAAAATTAAAACCACACTCGGCACTAGGTCCAGATAGGATACGCAATCTTGTTTTGAAATCCTGTGCACATGTCATCTTAAAGTATCTAGAAGTACTGTATCACAAATCTCTTGAAACCTCAGAATTACCTGAAGACTGGAAGATGGGCGACATTGTTCCGATTCATAAACGTGGGCCCCGTGAGAGTGTCAAGAACTAAGCCCATATCTTTACATCTGTGCGCTGCAAAACCATGGAACACATAATTTACTCTAACATCTTTACCCACCTTCAAAACAAGTTTCTTTGATCCTTACCAACACGGGTTTAGAGCTGGTCATTCATGCGTAACTCAGTTAGTGGAATTTACCCATGAGATATTTATATCATTGGATAAAGGATTACGAACAGACTGCATACTATTAGATTTCCAGAGAGCATTTGACAAAGCGTTCCATGTTATCTTACTTCATAAGCTTTCACTTCTTGGTTTACCACATAACATCCTTTTTTGGCTTCAAAACAATTTGAGAGGTCATTTACAAAGAGTGGTAATTATTGGCGCAGAATGAGAATATGCATGCGTATCTTCTGGCGTTCTGCAGGGTTCCTTCTTCGGTCCTCTTTTATTTCTTAAATATATACAAGACATTGGCACAGGAATCACTTCGAAAATCCGGCTGTACGCAGACGATTGCTTCCTTTAGATATAAGTTACTAACGATTCTGACCGAGTAGCATTACAGACAGACCTAAATGAAATTTCTTCACGGTGTGACAGGTGGCGTATGTCCCTTGACATCTCAAAATGCAAGCATATTTGCTTCACGCGCAAGCGTCAACCAATCGGTACACAGTACTACTTGAATGGCTCCCCATTATCAGAAACAAGTGAAGCGAAATACCTAGGTTTCAAGGTTTCCGCCGATCTGACATGGAATCGTCATGTTCAAAGCATCACTTTAAGAACAGGACCAGTACTAAATTTCCTTAAACGGAACTTTAAGCACGCGCCAATAGATGTCAAGAGAACACTTTACCTAAGCAACGTTCGCCCGATTCAAGAATACGCGTCCGTTGTGTGCCACCCGCACACACAAATCCTTGTCAATAGCTTAGAAGCGATACAGAAACGTGCAGCCCGATTCATGACCGGCATTTACTCATTCCCAAGCAGTGTAACAGAAATAAAACAGCACATATGTTTGGAAGATCTTTCACTGCCCCGTGTTGTTTCCCGCCTCTCTTACCTTCGAGATGCCGTCTTCAATCGCACACCACTTAACAAAAATCTACAATCACCAACATACATATCCGGGCGCCGCGACCATTTACGTAAGATAAAAGAAATGTGCGCCGGCACAACCACATACCAAAACTCCTTTTTTCCCTGTACAATACGCGAATGGAACCTGCTGCCTCCTGAACTAATCGAAGTTTCTTCAGATGTGACGTTCCCCACGGTCCTTCAAGAATATATTTAAAGATAAAAATGTAGTCGCCATTTGAAACTTTATTTGATGTTTACGCTTTGCAATGTTAGCCAGCGTGCTGTGTAAATGAATGTATCTTGTTACCTGGCCGATACTTGTTTTTAGTGCTCTCTCATGTGCTCCCTCAGAATGTACCAAATGTGTGATTAGTATTTCACTCACGGTCTGCAGTGTATGGCTTACTAACCCAAACATTTTATGTTTTCTTACAATTGTTTTTTATTCTTCAACCTTTCCAAGAGTGTGCAATGTTGTATTTTATATCGAATATTTGTCCCCCCTACTACAATGCCCAACGGGCGAAGTAGATATGCAAATAAATAAATAAAAACTCTTTTCGCCGCAAGAGAGAAAAAATTAAGGTCCTCTCACTCATTTTTTTTCACACAAAGAAGATCAATAACCTCGCGAAAGCAAGGAAAGGTCAGTAACTACCCAAAAAAATATGCCACATAAAAAAGCAGGGTATAAAAAGAGTGAGAACAACCTTTGCAGAAACCAGTGATGGTGGTTGGGCCGTCCTTGAGCGTGATGGGCTGGCATAACCGCAAGTACTATTGTTCCGAACCCGCAAATTTGGAATATTTAGAAATCAATGGTAAGCAGAACCGTTCTCTTCAAATGAAGACGTTTTTTTCTGAACCCCAACTTCAGAACCGTACTCTAGGTTCGAAGGAGGAGCGCCAGAGAGCTACATTTTTCCGCCGCTTGTGACACAACTTACCGCTCGCTACAAACGTCTCAAGGTAGTTACTAACTTTTTATTAACCTTGAAAACTAAATTTTTAAAGAAAGTAAGATCATATTACAACGCAATTCGGAATAAAAATCTTCCATTTTACCTCAATGTTTAACAAATATCCATTTTTTCACATTGCCACTCAATCTTCCTGCTCTGGTGCCCATGGCCGGATGTTACTGTGCATCTGTGACAGCGATATTTCGCTTACATCCGCACGAGCCGCTTGGTGCGCTTCTGATCGGCGAACCGGCAGCGGCTCGAAAAAAAACCATTTGTTGCGGCGGAACGGAAGCAGATTTCTTCTTTATCAGGTGCTGCGGTTCATGTGCAGAAAATATAGTCTTCTTTGGTACCAATAGCGCCGCAAAACGCGGCAGTATGTTAAAAATAACATACGTCGAAATGGGCTGTTTGCCGTTACAACACACCTCAAGCGTATTTCTTCTTCTTTGAACGCTTTGCGCAAAAAAGCCTCAAGAAGTACAAGCAAATGGTAATGGCTGAAGTTTCTGCTATCGAAAATTACGTAGGCTAACAAAACGATAAAAACGATAACAATCAGCACACAAGCAACCACAAACTCAAAATCAATACTGAGTCCTGCGTGCTTCGCAAAGGATGTTAAAAACAGTCAGCAGTAAAGGAAAAAGAGGCAAAAAAGGGGGTGAAGGAAGACGGACATAAGATGGCGGTACAGGCATAGATCTTTGACTCGGTCACTGCAACGCCGTATACATGAGGGCCCGCCCAGTCGACGCATGGTCCGTGCATAATACTCCAAATTGGCTTTCCATTTTCGGTTTTGGTTTACTCCTGGTTACGGATGCAGCTGCGCTCCTATTGACGCCCCTTGACGAAACCGAGGAGTGCAGCAAAGCTTTGCCGCGCGTCCAGCTAGCCCTGGGAGAAGTAACACTGGCGTTCTTCGGCTGTTTGTCTGTCAGCGGTGCGGCAGTCATATTCAGGCCACTCTGCATCGGGGGCCCGCGGGGTGCACTGACAGCTTTTCAAGGTCACTGATGAGAGGGGTAATTGTTGCCGAACGTGCCGGAGGGTGGTTCTATTGCCTTTTTTTTCCTGGTTTAGTTCTTAAATCGGGATTTTCCTTTTTCTTTCTTGCTTTTTTTTAAGTGGTACCCACGATCCCGGTTCTACACTCACCCCCTCTACTGCCCGCAAGGTCCCGATATTTCTTCCTAAGCCGCCGCTTTTTTCCGCCAGAATGAGAGCCCGCAGGATCCTCATTCACGCGATGAGTGAATGCCTGGAATTTATATATAAAGTAAAACACCCTCGGCTCGCGTTCGAGGGAAGAGCGGAAGCCGTACTGCAGGAGAATAGTTCTTATATGCTCAATTGAGTGGTCGGGCAGGCGCATCTGTTTGGAGATTGTTAGATCCGGCTGTGAAGTGACGTGGGATTTGTGTTAGTTGAATCTGAGTTGGAATGGATTCTCGGTCTGGCGAATATAGTCCTTGCAACACATTTCACGGTGCAGTCCGTATACGACGTTAATGAAATTAGAGTCGAGGCGTTCTTTTATTTGTAAGGAAAATATAAAGAAGTTAAATTTTGCCGTTTCGGTTGGGGTGATGAGAGAACAAAGTTCGCAGCGCACTTTTCCGCATAGGCGACAGCCTGAATGTTGTTTCGTGGCTTCAATTTTAGCCTTAACAACCACATCTCTTACGTTCTTGTCTTTACGGCACACTACACGGGGTGATTCGGGGAAGGTAGCTGACAGGTGCTCACTTCGTCTGTTCATATTCAAATGCCTGCTCAGTATGTTGTTTACGGGTGGCAGGTACTCACCGTATCTAAATACCAGGTTTATCAGGGATGTTTTCCTTTCTTGTGAACTGGCTTTTGACAAAGCCGACTGGCGGTCTGTCTGGCGGGCCCGATTTATGGCTTCATAAATTATATTAGAGGCGTCCCTGAGAGCATCTCTTGCCGGTGGCCCTGTCACTCCTGGGTGCGTCCGTCGTCCGCGTCCGCACAGCTGCGGCCCTCCTCCTCTCGCCGTGATAGCGTGCCCTCTCCCCCACCATCTGTGGCGCGCGCAGTGCGGCGCGCTCACTCACTTCGCCGGTGGGCGGCGCTGCGCCCACCTACCCTAGCGCGAGAACCCAGATATGATTGAAACGCAATTGACGTTCACTAGGCGTTTTAAGCAATTCGAGTAATCGACCTAAGGGAAACACCCAACGGAACCCCCTTCAGCGTCGCATCACACCAGGGTTCACGCGAGGGTAGGTGGGAGTAATTTTTTTCTGCATAATTTTAATTCAAAAGGATGTCCTTTAGATTTGTTGAGTTCCTGTCAAATTCCTCGACAGCAGTAAAGATTCTAAGGTGACTGTATGCCTTCGAGTATGGTATTCCAACTTTGCAATGTTGTAGGTGGTTCCGGTCAAAATGCAGGTACTCTTGGCGATTCGTGGGTTCTTTGTGCACGGTGGTAGCGAGGGAGTTGTTATGTACCTTAAGGGGTGCACCCCAAAAGTTGAAAGCATCTTGAGATAGATCGTTGGGGAACCTGATTGATTGATAAAGACTGTTAAATTTTTACATGAAGTCGAGAAGGCTCGATTTTCGTGGTTTCCTATTATGAATATGCCATCTAGGTAACCCCTGTAAAATAATGGTTTCTTTGTTGCTTCTCAATGAAAGGAGTTTCCAATGATGCCATAAAATATTGGCGTAATTTGGAGCTATTTTAGTTTCCATCGCCGTGCCACTGATATGAAGAAAGTGCTTTTCGTTGAATTCAAAGTGATTATACCTAAGTACAACGGTCAGAATTATTGCGAGAGTATCGCGCTATATATCTATTGCTTTGTTGTTTAGGCCAATAAATGCTGCCACGGTCGTGGTGATGCCGTCGGAGTGGGGAATATTGGTTTACAATGAGCACACGTCCATCGTCACAAAGAACACCGTGGAGAGAATAATATACCAGCAATTTCCTGTAGAAAATGGCTGGTATTGTTGATGAGTATGGGAATGTAGGGGGGATGTCCTTAAATAGGTGAATAATGAAGCTTTAAAATTTTTTCTGTCACCGTCCCGTTACTGGACACAATGGGTCTGCCTGGGTGGTTGCTCCGATCTATATATATTGTTACGGGGAAGGTATTGTATTAACCAAAGTTATTTACAAGGCGGAGCCAGAGCAGAGTGTCCAGATTCACGCACGAACCAAGTGGAGAGCGATCGAAATCGACTACCTCTTCTAGCGGCTGAGCTCTCATCAGACCCTCTCTCCAGCACAGACACTGATGCATACCCGTCGGCTCAGTACATAGGCGAACATCCCCGTCACATAGCCCCCCCGCCGGGAAAGCACCGACTCGGTGCTGACGAAGGTGTTGCGTCCAAGCTGGGAGAATTGTAGGGCTTCAGCCGCAGTACATGCACGATGTCGGTCTTCGGCGTGGAAGACGATGTGGACGCTGCAACAGGACTGATCTCATACGTCACATCCGTGACCTGCCGGAGGACCTTGTAAGGGCCATAATAAGGCGGAAGAAGCTTTTCAGAGAGGCCTAAGCGGCGAGAAGGAGACCATAACAATACGAGCGTTCCAGGAGGATAATAGACGTTGTGGTGCTTAAGGTCATAACGTGTTTTCTGCGAAACCTGGGAGGCCGAAAGGCGGGCGTGGGTGACCTCACGTGCTAGAGTTGCTCGAGAAATAGCGTCGAATGCATATTCGGTCTGTGGAGGGATCGATGAGGGCATCAAAGTGTCAAGCGGCAAAGTGGGCTCACGTCCATTAAAACGTTCCGTAAGTCCATTGGATTGGGGATGGTAAGAAGTGGTGAGCTTGTGTGTCGTGGAACTCAAACGAAGGAGATGAGCGACCACTTAGGATAAAAAGTATCGTCCCCGGTCGGTGAGAAGTTGACGTGGAGCGCCGTGGTGTAACATGACGTCGTGAAGCAGGAAGTCAGCGGCATCAGTCGCATAACTTGTAGGTAGCACCCGCGTAATAGCAAAACGGGTAGCATAGTCAGTTGCCATGGCAATTCACTTGTTCCCGGAGGTTGACAAAGGGAAGGGACCAAGGAGTTCCATTCCTACACGGTAGAATGGTTCGCTCGGCACGTCGAGGGACTGTAAGGGACCAGCCGGTGCCGTTGTTAACCTTTTCCGTCGCTGGCAGGCGTCACAAGGACTGACGTAGCGTCGAACTGACCTATATCGGCCAGGCCAGAAGAAGCGCCGCCTGACGCGGTCATAGGTGCGTGAAAGACCTAGATGGCCTGCAGTAGGTGCATTGTGCAGTTGATCGAGCACGGGCCTTCTAAGGTGTTGCGGAACAACCATGAGCAAAGCAGGGCCGTCAGGGCGAAATTTGCGGCGGTAAAGCACCCCATCTTGCACTAGGTACGCCTGCAGCAAAGGATCGTGTGCAGATGAGCGCAGATTGTCTATGATCGCTCGTAAGGTGTTGTCACGACGCTGTTCATCCTCAATACGAATCAAATCAGAAATAGCCAGGACACAGACGTCGGCGTCCTGGGCAGAAGAACCAGGTGGATCGACGGGATGCCGGGACAAGCAGTCCGCATCTTGGTGTGTACGGCCAGATTTGTAGGAGACAGTAAAGCAGTATTCTTGTAAGGTCAAAGCCCAACGCCCCAAGCGGCCCGTGGGGTCCTTTAAGGAGGAGAGCCAGCAAAGGGCGTGTTGGTCCGTGACAACTGTGAACGGCCTCCCGTAGAGGTAGGGACAGAATTTTCCTACGGCCCAATCAAGAGCAAGACATTCGCGCTCCATGATAGCGTAGTTCCGCTCTGACGACGAGAGAAGACGGCTGGCGTAAGCAATGACTCGGTCGCCGTTTGCTTGTCGTTGCGCTAAAACAGCGCCAATGCCGTGTCCACTCGCATCTGTACTGACTTCAGTGGGTGCCGCCGGGTCAAAATGTCCCAGAATGGGAGAAGCAGTGAGTATGTTTGTGAGCGTTTGGAAGGCTTCCGTTTGTTCTGGGCCCCACGAGAAGGTAGCGTTCTTGCGAAGGAGATCAGTTAGTGGCTGGGCGATATTCGCGAAATTTGTAATGAAGCGGTGAAAGTAGGACCACAAGCCTACGAAGCTTCGGACGTCTTTGGGCGAGCGAGGTTGAGGGAATTCTCTGACAGCCCGAACCTTTTCAGGGTCGGGACGGACTCCAGTGGCGTCAACTATATGGTCGAGTACTGTGATCTCGCGTCACCCGAAGCGGCACTTCTTGGAATTCAGCTGTAATCATGCTCGTCGGAAAACGTCAAGGACCGCCGCAAATCGTTCCAGATGGCTTTCAAACGGGGGCGAGAAAACAATAACGTCATCAAGGTAACAGAGACAAATAGACCATTTAAAGCCATGGAGCACGTAGTCCATCATCCTCTCGAACGTGGCTGGCGCGTTACATAAGCCGAAGGGCATTATTTTGAAGTGATAAAGACAATCCGGCGTTACGAAAGCTGTTTTTCCGCGATCGAGCTCATCAACGGCAATCTGCCAATATCCAGTTCGGAGATCAGTGGAAGAGAAGTACTTGGCCCCGTGGAGGCAATCCAACGCGTCGTCAAAGCGAGGAAGGGGTTACACGTCTTTAGTAGTAACCTTGTTGAGGTGACGATAGTCTATGCAAAAGCGCCATGTACCATCCTTCTTCTTGACCAGGATAACGGGGGATGCCCAGGGACTAGTGGAAGGCTCAATAATGCCTTTGCGAAGCATCTTGTCCACTTCCGATTGAATGGCTTGGCGTTCCGCCATGGACACCCGGTAAGGTCGTCTGCGTACGGGATTGGCATACCCTGTGTGTATGCGATGCTGAACAGCAGTGGCCTGTCCCAGTGGGCGATCGTCAAGCTGAAAAATTTCTCTAAAAGATGACAATAAATCACGAAGTTGCCTCGCGTGTACAGTTGCCAGATCAGAGGCCAGCATGGGTTCGAGGTCGAGCGGCTGAGGTGAAGTGGGCTTGGCCTCGCGCTGACAGTCTAGGCCAGTGACATCGGCTAATGCATTCACCTCGCACTGTGAAATTGTACATAGTGTAGCCAGCGACATTCCCTTTGGGATAACCTGCGGTGTATAGCCAAAATTGGTAAACGGCAGTCGGACGCGACCATTCAATACCGTTACGACAGCGTGCGGCATCATCACATTACGCGCGAAGAGTACGTCAGCAAGAGGCGAAGCGAGGTAATCACCATCAGGGACAAGGAGGGACAGAGTCAAGGACACGAGTGTAGTGGCTAGGGGCCGTAAACGAACGTCGGCTGAGGAACAGAAGTGCTGCCTGCGGACGTCGTCGTGGCCGTGATAAGAAAGCAGCTCTAAGTGAAGGACTCCAGCCGAACAATCGATGAGTGCCGAGTGGTCCGCGAGAAAATCCAGGCCAAGAATAACGTCGTGAGTGCATTCGTCTAGCACAGTAAACAACACGACGGTTTGTCGGCCAGCTATAGTAACACGCGTTGCACACATCCCTGCGACAGTGGGCGTACTTCCATCAGCGACTCGTACAACACGTGAAGTGGGGGGCGTAAGCATCTTGCGAAGGCGGCGGAGAAGCTCCGAGTTCATAATCGACGTATCTGCACCCGTGTCAATCAAGGCAGTAAGGGCAAAGCGTGTACAAAGCGTCAAAAGAGGATTTTCGGTGGTCGTCGGACATGCAGCATCACCTTTGAGAGCTGCATCATTTGGTTTTCCAGGCGGGAGTTGTTATACGGCGTCGGCGAGAGTAGACGCCGGGGCGGCTGTGGCGAACGGGACTGACAGCGCTGGGGTGGCGGCGATCGGCTGTACCGGCGGAACGGAGCGTTGACGTCTAGTGGTTGCGGCGGAGGCGGTGGAGTAAAGCGACGAGGTATCTGATCAGGGTGCGTGTAGCTGGAAACGTCTTGCCGGAATGAGAATGGTGAACGCCTCTGGCAGTACCGTGCAACATGCCCGACTCGGCGGCAGTAGAAGCAAATCGGCTTGTCGTCGGGTGTCCTCCATTCCGAAAGGTAGCGGCTACGATAGGTAGACGGTTGGTATTCATTGCGGCCACCGTAACTCGAGGAAAGGTGAGGCGCGTGAACGCCGGGGCCTCTCACAGCGCCAACCGGTTGAAAGGCGAGCTTGGCTACCTCTTCCCGAACGACCGCTTGGATCAGAGGGACGGAGGGAAGGCACGTTTCCGATTGGGGAAGCGTCGTGGGGGCCATAGCCTCGAGCTCTCGTCTGATAAGCCTGGTGAGACTTCCTGTCGTAGCTGGGCTCATGTCAGTCTCCGGGGGTCGATCTTCGGAAAGACAACGATCCTCGCACGACGACGTTGGAGCGGTGTTTGGAAGTCGGGTAAAATTAGTTGTCAGGCGACGTCCTTTTGCCTGCTCAAACCGGCGACATTCCTTGATGACTGATTGCACGGTTGTGCATTCCTTGCACATGAGTAAATTGAAAGCGTCGTCCACTATTCCCTTGAGGATATGCCCGACTTTGTCCGCTTCCGCCATTTGGTCGTCAGCTTTCTGGCACAAGGATAGCACGTCCAGAATGTACGCCACATAAGGCTCGGTAGGGGTCTGTACATGGGAAGTGAGTGGCTTCTTCGCGGCGGTTTGACGTTCTACAGGGTTCCCGAACAGCTCGTGCAGCTTAGATTTACAGTCGTGCCAACTTGTTACCATCTCCTCGTTAGTTCGAAGCCAAGACCTGGCCGCTCCCCTCAGAGAATTATCCACGTTCGCAAGCATGATGGTTGGATCCCACCTGTTGGAGCGCTAATGCGCTCATACGTCTTCAGCCAGTCTTGAAGGTTAACTTTATCTGTGCCGCAGAACTTGCCCGGGTCACGCTGCTGGGAGATAACGACGAATTGTGATGCAGTCGCGGTAGCTCCCTCGGGCGCCATCGTTGGTCAGGGAACTTGCCGTCCGCTGCGGAGCTCCGTGCTGTGCGTGTCGTACCCCGCACCTCTACCAAAAATGTTACGGGGAAGGTATTGTAATAACCAAAGGTATTTACAAGGGGGAGCCAGAGCAGAGTGTCCAGATTCACGCACGAACCAAGTCGAGCGCGGTCGTCGTCGACTTCCTCTTCTAGCGGCTGAGCTCTCATCAGACCCTCTCTCCAGCACAGACACTGACGCATACCCGTCGGCTCAGTACATAGCCGAACATCCCCGTCACAATATATACAGAAGTATGTATATAGATATAGATATAAATATATATATATACATATATATATATATATATATATATATATATATATATATATATATATATATATATAGAAAGATAGGTCAGCAGTCTACGACGCCAAAGGAGACATATATATATATATATATATATATATATATATATATGTTCATATATAATAAATTAGAGTCACCACGAAAAACATAACAAAATTTAATACGACGTTTCGGCTGGGAACCAGCCTTTTTCAAGTGAAGTACATAGGTCGAATACAGGGTATATGTTGGTTCGGAGGGAGGGCTGTGAGCCCGTGGACACATATTTCAAAAGTGTACAAGAAGGAAGTACAGCAAAAAACAAGTGGAAAGAAACGTACTGCACGACTGGGTGCGCAGATAATCCATCTCAATATATAACGCGGCGAAAAGCAAAAGCGAGGCACTTAGGAAGCGTGTTTCCTTCAGCCACCGCCCACCCACGCACAGCAATATATAAGAAAAGTAAACAAATAAGGAAGGGGTACTAGGCATCTCACTCCAAAAGAGCGGAAACAACCTGCCGCATAAGGCGGAAGCGTAGAATCGACAATTAGTCATCCAGACACTGGGGTACGCGAAATGGCAAAAGACCACGTTGAAGTTCAAGAATGCAGGCGGGAGGATTAGCGAGGGGGCCGCGTCCTCAAAGGAAAATGCCGCCGCTTCCCCACGAGACCAGATAACAGCCATAAATGGGTTATTTGCGGCCCGCGTCCCGGGGACAAGGCGGACAATGACGACCCCTCGAAGGGCACCGACGCCGACAGAGGTGTGCGTGAGCCACTCAAGAAGAGCGCAGGGTGGGCGAGGATTCTGAGAAATGACACACAAGGCTGGAAACAAACAAAGAAACAGCACACAGAAAAAAGCAGTTGAACGAGCCCCGCGCTTATGACATGAAATGGATAGATACAACAAATTGTTAGCTTACATTTGATATTTTTTCAAGTAACAAGGGTTTGCACATTATGAAAAAAGTAAAATAAATATGTGAGGCACGTACGAGAACAAATCTCCAGTGATCTAGGGAGAAAAAAAAGACACGTCATAGCTAGTCATCAATGGCAGTATAAACTCGCACACAGCATTCTTTAAACAAACCGGCAAACGAAAGAATACAAAGAATACGCATGTACAAATCGTAAAACATGGGGAACCATAGCAGTGAAGAAAATAGCTTACAAAGTGACATTTCGGGCATAAGAGCAATGAAGCATACGGAGAAAATAAGTTTTTCACAACACTAGACCGAATAGTGCTTGGAAAGTGTAATGATGGGATACAGCAAGATTTTGTGCAGAAGAAGCATTAAAGCATACGGAAAAGTAACCTGCTGACAACGATGAACCATCCAACGGTTGAGAAGTGGTAACATGCGATACGTGCCGCTACAAGTTCTAGGTTTGAAGGCATGACAGCCTTCCCTGAGACTCATTGATACATCTTGTGAGAGTTTTACATTAGTGGATCAGATAAGATTCGCAGGCTTCTCGGTCGAAATGTGTTTTAAATCCTGATTTGAGCACTGTGGCCTTAAATTGGTCGAACGGGTGTTTCAAAGAGTTGATATGTTTTGAAAGGGGGAGATAAGGTTTTGTTTTTGCATCGGATCTGTGATTGTTGATGCGAGTTCTAAAAAAATTTCAGTCTTGTCAATATATTGCGCACCACAATCACCACATTCTAGAAGGTAAACTATATTTGCAGTGTCACAAATAAAGTTGCCCCTGATCTGCATGGAAAAGTCAGATTTCCTGGTCTGAGCGCTTGTTGTTGGTGCCATTATTAACACAATTTGCAACGGGGTTTTCCACATGGTGTGGAACCTGTGAAACTAGTTTCTCTTGATCGAGATGATGTTACAATGTCTCTGATGTTTCTTTCCTGGCGATACACCACGCGTGGAGGGTCTGGAATGACGTGCTTCATTCTTTCACTCTGGAGCAAGATTTTGTGGTGTCTTCTTAAAATTTCATTGACGTTTAGGCCAGACCCGAATATGTCAGAATCAGATTGGTTTCTGACCTCGAAGTGGAGGTTTTATTGCCACTTATAAGGCTAGAATGCTCCTGTTCTGATGCCTTCCTGATTCAATCTTTAATGAGTGGTAGTGGGTAATTTTGTCGTGCGAGGTCAATGCGGAGCTGATCACAATTAGAAGCGAAGTCATTTTGGTTAGAGCAAATTCTGCAGAAGCGTAGGGCTTGGCTGCATGGAATGGCCGTTTTGCAGTGGCTCACATGGCTGCTGTGAAAGTTCGAGTATTGGTGTCGGTCGGTGGGTTTTCTGTACACAGAAGTATCCAGTCTGTGTCCGATAGTTGTTATCTGCACGTCAAAAAAAATTTATTGTAGAAGTTGAATACTCATGTGAGAATGAGATATCACTGTGAGCACTGTTGAAATCGGATATGAATTGTTTCAAAGCTTACTCACCATGATACCAAACCAAGAAAATGTCGTCGATGTACTGTTTGTAAAACAGTGGTTTTAAAGGAACGTTCTCCAAGAACTGTGTCTCAAGGGTTCCCATGAATATGTTTGCATAATTTGGCCTATTTTCGTCCCCATAGATGTGCCCTTAATTTGGACGTAGTGCTGGTTATTGAATTCAAATTTGTTTATTTCAAGTAATTAAGTTAACAGTTTGGCCAAAGTGTTGCTGTCAATAGGTTTGTCCCCTTGTGAATTTTCGTAGGCTCTTATGACAGATTCTATTCCACCGGCGTGAGGTATGTTTATATACACAGAGGCTACATCTAATCTTACAAGGAAGCAGTCATCCGGTATCGTGAGGTCTTTTATTTTACTTACAAAATGAGTAGTATCCTTTATGTAAAAATTGAATATGGGCGGAATTTTCCTTATAATGTTGTCGACATAGCTAGAAATGTTCTCGGTCATGGTTCCTTCTGCCAGAGACTATGGGCCTGCCGGATTGTTGAATTTGTGAATTTTGGGAAGGAGGTAAAAACGCCCTGGCATGGAGTGCAATGGAATAAGAGCTCGCGCAGTTTTTTTGTCTATCAGTTTTTCATCCCTAAGTTCGATTATGGTACTGCGGACTCGTTCTTTGTATTCTAATGTCGGATCGGCCGCAAAAGGCTCGTAGGAAGACGTGCCACCTAATTACCTTTGCGCTTCAGTGTTATAATCCGTTTGGTTTATGACAACAATGGCTCCTCCCTTCTAATCGGGCTTTATAATGATGTCAGAGCGGGTGCTAAGGATTTCTAGTGCCCTCTGTTCCTTCCCTGTGAGATTCGGTCGGTAGGAAGTGCGCTTTCTATATTCCGCTCTGACATCTTTTTGAACCGCCTTGATGTACGTATCCATATACTTGTCACGTTGTGGTGGTGGCTTCCAGTGGCTAACTGATGGAAGGCTCAGTACTGTGTTAGTATCTCTGGGGACATCATAATAGTACTATTTTAACCGGAGTGAGCATGAGAAATTTTCTAGATCCTCGTACAGTTGCAGCTCATGTAATTTTCCAGTGGAGGGACAAAAGGATACCCCCTTAAACAAGGCTCTCATTTCATCCTTTGAAAGAGTAACGGTGGAAAGGTTGACTACATTATAAGGAGTGTCGGGCTCGGGTACATCATTATGTGAAGATGATGTGCTAGGTTGGGATAGGAATAAATCAACACCGTCGCGGAGCATTTTTTGGCCTTGAGAGCGGAAAAATGGCTTCTTTTGTTCAGTTTAGACATTTCTAGTTCGGTCTTTGCTTGCGTAGTAAATACATTATTTTAAGTAGAAAGGTTTCTTCCTTTTTTAAGGCATCCAGGCAACACTAGTCATGTTCGATTACAATGCTCAAAAGATCCGTTGATGCCTTATGTTGTATGCGCCGCCAGTTTGCCTCGTGAGTAGGCGAGAGGTCAGAGGTAGCTGATTTGAGGTTTATTATCAAGCCTTTTGCGGCACTGCCTGATTTCCTGTATACAGTTAGGCTGCTAACGTGATGTTCATATCGAATTATTTTTTCCGCAACTTTCCTTAGCTTTAAAAATTCTATAGAAAATGAATGGACACCGGGTGTTCACCTGTTGGCTCTTCAGGAAGTCAATCTCGGCGCTTTCCCCGGACGACATCGGAATATCCAGGCCTGGTGGAGGGGTCTCGGAGGATAGAGAAGCGGCTGTTGGTGGAGGCGAAGGTGGAGGTTGGGCCTGTCCTTGCACTTGTTAGGATGGGGCACTGGCAGCGTGTTGTAGCCATGTCGACTGACTGCGTGCAAAATTTCTCAACAGTGCCCAGTGCAGGTGGCTGGCCATGATGGCGACGCCGCAAAAGTTGGGGTGGATCCCATCCGCGGCAAACACCCTAGGGCAGCCACTTAAGGCCGTGGTCCGGGTAGAAGAGGCCCCGGGTGCGGAGATAATGCTGGCGAAGAAGGTCATTAAACCGGCCGGCTTCTGAGTTGAAGCGGTGCACGGCCCGACAGTTGCTCGGTTGTCGGCGCCGATCAGGGCAGCGAGGGAAGATGAGAATCGCATAGTCGGTAAGGATTTGAGGATGGTTATGCCTGATGGAAGCGAGAAGCTTCTCGTACCGTTGAAAGGTGACTCTATCTAGCCGGCTTTTGGGCGATACCGTTCGTGCCAACATGGAGCACAACGGTGGTCATGGTATATATATATATATATATACCCGAGAAATCAGAGTGGCGCTGGCTACTACCCCCAAGCACACAAAAAATTACATTGACATAAATACCCCAGAAAGTGGAGGATAAAATAGCCCCGCCGGTAGCGTAGGGGTTATCGCACTAACTATACTAGTATTCTGGGGGTCGTGTGTTGAGATCCCACCTGGCGGGCATTTTTTCTCCACTGTCTTTCTTTCTTCCCAAATCCTTTATGTGTTTCAATGAGCTACCACATCCTCCCCTTTGCTATCCGAGTTTTTCTGGACTGCCAACCCTTACTTTCAGTATCTATATATATATAAATACACACATACACACGCGCACACATACACACACACACACACACACACACACACATATATATATATATATATATATATATATATATAAAGTAAGAAACCTCGATATGTATGTAAAATCCAAGGAGCAGTACAACTTTGAAGATGTTAGAGAACACAAGAAAAGAAAAGAGAACTTCGAACAAGGCACAACTACGATTGTTGCCAACGTTTCAGAAAAGAGACTTGCTTTCGTAAGGGCAATCTCTCGACTGGCTCGGACAGTTTAAATAGGGGTAAGTGCCCAGGAGAGAGGAGAGAAGGAAAGGAGGTGAAATTCAGAAAGCGGATTGGTTTGGGAGTAGGTGGGGGGAGATATTGACGGGGTAAGAAGTCTGTATAGTTTGAGCCGGGAAGAAGTTCACAGGGAAGTCAGCCGGTGGTTGATATTCCCAGAAATTTTGCAGGGAAAGGATGAGAGGGTGTTTGTTGTCCCACCCCAGGGCATACGGAAAGGTTCTCAGAACCGCCGGAAGCAGAACAGGCGGTGAGTGGGGTTCTTATCAGAAACTATCTGCATGCATCAGGGCAAAAGGGAAGGGGGTAAATAAATAGGTCAAGAAAAAAGAAAAAAGAACAAAAAACAAAAAAGGAAAAAACCACAGGAAGGGAAGTCACACAACCATACACACAAAAGAAAAAGCAACAAGACACCTGAATTGGCAAACTTCGCCCTCAGCAACACTCCTACAAAAGAGTTGTCTTGAAACTCAAAAACGAAGAGATAAAGTTAGACAAAGACAAGACAAAGCGGAGCAACCAGAAAGGAGGAATAGAAGTCAAATGGAATTACAAAAGCAAAGGTAGGAGGGATGCGGGTGCGTACTAAGCTGGAAGCTAAGGAATGAAAACAAAAGGATTTAGGTGATCAGGTAAAGAGCAGAGGGAGGGGGCATAGTCTTTGTATAAGATATATGCAAGGCAATGCCTATTGCTGTATTCTACGTGAATATATCAAGGATTGCAAGTTGCCCCTAGACGCATTATTTCCAACGGGTTTTATGGAGTTGAATTCGTGAAATAAATATCATTATCGGTATTGCCTGTTCCTAGGGAGACCAACAGTTTGATTGAACTATACAGTCAAACCTGGGTATAACGAACCAAGATAGAGTGAAATATGCTGTATATCGAACGAAAAAATACATGGGAAACATATTCCCTATAACGAAGTTCGCATTGGATATATCGAACTCAGTGCGCCTAGAATGGCCGCCGAAACGCATGGTCTCGAAGCGGTGATTGAGATGTGGATTGGCCGCGACCGCGGAGCACGAACCTCTGCTAAGACATTGCGCCTTGTACGGAGCGACATGATGCCCGACACTTTCGCAACTGTTTCCGACGCGCGGAACTCACGACGGAACGCGCCCAGTCAGCGAGTTCGGACCAAGACAGCAGCATTGGTCAACTGTGAGAGGAGCTCGACAATGTTCCCGATAATGTCGCGAGTGAAAGCCGTCCGACGCTTATAATGAAGCGCTTTCGGCAGTCGATGTGCTCCGCCTATGCTTCTTCGATCTTGGTGGACGCGGACTCGAAGTGGTGCAAACAATATTTCGTGTAGAGAATGCTATGCTAGTTGAAGCCGGCAAAATGGAAGTGAAAACAGAAATCATCGGTTTTTTTTTTTCAAAGTACGAAATTAAGGCAGAAAGTAGCTTTATTATTTGTAATAAAGGGATTGTTTTGGGTGTAGTAATGGCTACTTTACTGTGTTCATTTCTGCATGCGGGGATGGTGGAGATGGGGATGGGGGAGGGCTCCCGCGGATTGCGAACTCTTAACATTCAGCTCGTTAAAGGCAGGTTTGGCTATATTGAATTATTGGATATATCGCAGTAATCGAAGAGCATATTGCAGTTCGCTATAAACGGGTTCGACTGTATACAACTGAATGTCATCAAAATTGTGGCCGAGTGGGTTGAAAGGCTGCGCTACAGCTATGGAGGATTTGCTAAGAGTACCTACCCCGTGACCATGGAGAGGTGTGCTCATAGGTTGACTCGTTTTGCCTATATACTGTTTGTGGCAAATTGAGCATTCACATATATACACAATGTTGGATGAAGTGCACGTAAAACTTGAAATAATCTTCTGGACATAGTTAGTGACAGTGCTTTTTACAGTGCAGTCAGTCTGCAGGTGCCTGTAAGTCTTGCATCTGGGACGGGAGCAGCTGGCTATGCCTGGTTGCTTTTAGGGCCCTGTTTTAGCTTGCACTAAAATATCTTTTAGATTCCTGTTTCTCCAAGAGGTAGCCCTTGGTGCTCCCGGAAAAGTCTTTTGAAGTCGGTCGTTACTGGCTAAAGTGGAGTAGTACTTCCGCAGTATATTGTTTACGTTTGAGAGGGCGTTTCAAAATGTAGTTATTAGGCCAGGCTCCCTGGCGCTTTCGTTTTGTCGCTGTTTGTTTTGAACGTATTCCATTTTGAAATTGGACGTACGTTGGTACGCGTGATCGAGCGAGCTTTTGGGGTGATTCTGGTTCATAAGGCTGGACTTGAGTTCGTCTAGGTGCTCTACGTAGTAACTGTCATTACTGCATCCTCTTCTAAGCCTGTTGGCTTGTCCTACAAAGATCCCTTGCTTGCAGTTCCTCGGGTTATGGCTTTTATTATCTAGGTTCTGCTGCCTGTCGGTTGGGTTTCTAAAAAGGGTAGTTTTAAATTTACCGTTGTCATGAATGACGCTGGTATCTAGGAAGTTCACTTCTTTTTCGGAATACTGGCAGGCGATTGTTTAGTCGGATGCGAAGAATTGAGATGAGATATAAACGTTTCTAGTGTAGCGCGGCCGTGTTCCCAAATCATGAAGATTTCACCTATGTAGCGGAGGCAAACCTGAGGTTTATGTGGAAAAGAGCTTAATTGGGTGCCTTCAAGTTTCCACATGAAAATATTGGCATACCTAGGTGCGAATGGTGTACCCATGCTGGTTCCAAAAACTTGCAAATATAAGAAGATTCCAATTGAAAATATTTGAGAGTGCCCCGAAGCAAAATGTCCTTGTAGATGTCCAATTCAAAATGTGCAAAATTATAAATGTCCAATAAAAAATGTGCCCCGAAGCCATATGTCCTTGTAGAGGTGCAGATGTGTTTCAAGTGGGTCTTTGTGTAGGTGCTGTAACATTTTGTACATATTGCTTCTCCTGGTGCTGAAGGCGTGCAAGTGCCGAGAGGTAGCATCTGCTGATAAAGTCAAAAGGGGGAGTTAAACGAGGTATTTATGTTATCTTGCAAGTAGTTCTTTTAAAAGGATGTTTTGTCTTGAATGAAACTGTTAATGGTGTGCGCTGAACCGGAGACGTGTTGTAACTGTTTTTCGAGTGGGTTAGCCAGATCTTCCAATGGATTCACTATTGCACTAACCTGGAGCATGGTTTGTGTCTGATGTACTTTGAGTTTTCTTATGCCTGTGCAGAATTTGTGTGCATCGGTGTAGGCATTTACGGATGTCATGAAGGGGCTCCTACTTTCTCGGTATGTCCCAAGATGCATACATTTTCCAAACGGCCTTGTTCATTTGAACTAAAGGAGGTTATCCAACTTGGGGTACCAATGTCGGTTATGTGAGGTAGGAAAATGGCCACTACCCTTAAGGTCGTGCCCACGGCCCACTCAAGACAAGCACAAAGAACGACGCAACCAATAGCCAATTTAAAAATGAGTTTGTGTTGTGTCCTAAATAAATTGTAGGTAGGCTACTTTCTCGCGAAAAGGAATGCTTTTCAGTGTGTAGGAAACTTCTCTATCAGGCGACTTTCGCCATCTGCGCGGGAGGAGCCCCATAAAGAATTTCGGGCGTTCAGGTCGCCGGTAGGAGGTATGGTTCGGGCAGCTGGTAAACCAGTACCTCGAAATCACAGATCGAAAGTGGAAGATCAGGAGGGACGCAAAGACAGCATACCATTAACGTATTAAAAGTTGTGCAATTTGCTACAGCCTCAAGGACAGTATTCAATATGATATGGTGGCATGCTAAGAATTTTTGCGTGATTACGCGCGCACTGCCTGACGAGTGTGCGCAGCCTTCCACGGTTCTTTGGGTTTATGGTATAATTATTAAAAAAACTGTGTGTTTCGAATTTAAACGTGTTTACCGTATACAGATTACACTTGCGTGATTGAAATGTAGTATCTCATGGTGATTGGTATGGTTATAAAGAAGGCATCTTCTGTTGACTTGAACAATATTTACTTTTTGATTTCTTACAGAGCTAGTGGAGTATGATTATTTTTGTAGGGCCTTCAGGAATTGTACTCTTGGAAGGTTCTTTTTAGCCATTTCAATTGTTCTGGACGCCGCAGCCTGTTACTCTCGGCGTGTTGCCACCACAAAGAGAACGACGTTCATGCCGTCGTCGGATGCCCAGAAAGATTGCCACTGACGGGATTTCTTGGACCGCCACCCTTTCAGTTGTGATTTTCCTGAGCCGCGACCACTGAGGGCGTCAGGAGCAAAGTGCAGTATTGGGCGAGTTGGTTATCCATCATTACTAAACAGCGCAACAAAAACACGGACTATAGCTGAGGTACACAAGACAGCGCTCGTGGACGCCCCGATGTTTCTGGCATTGGCACTGTTACTGGCATTGGCACTGTTTCTGGCATTGGCAACAACCGAGGACGCCCCACTGTTTCTGGCATTGGCAGTGTTACCGAAAACCTCTTGCGCTATGTTGATAATCTGATTTCTGACATTCCGCCCAACTTTCCCTCCTTCATTAAGGAGAGAAAGTTGCCCTTGAGGATGTGCCTGATCTTGTTGGACTCAGGCATCGCAGGATCCAACGGCTTGCAGAGGTCCACGACGTCCTCAATGTAACTGGTGTAACCCTCGTTGTCTCGCTGTGCTCGCCCGCGAAGCCGCTGTTCTTGCGCACAGAAGCTTGCGCAGAAGCTTGCGCACAGCTGGGCGACCGAACTCCTTAATGAACTCGGTCGTGAATTCAGGCCAGGTTTTCATGCGCGGTTTGTGGTTATGAAACCACGTGTTGGCGAGCTCGGTCATGCAAAACTCGACGTTGTTCAGCTTCATCCCATCATCCCATCGGTTGTAGGCGCTCACCCTTTCGTACGCAGACAGCCAATCCTCGGCATCGGCGTTGTCATTGCCATTGAAAAAGGTGGTGTCGCGTTGGCGAAGAGACCCGGATCACACGATGGGTGCCTGCTGTGGCGACGCTATTTCGTCGTCGATTTCTCGATGCAGGGGCGGGAGCACTCGCTCGCTTCGTAGTTCCAGGCTGGGGATCGCGTGAAGACTAAGACCTGCACCAAAATATAATGGGGTTGTTTGGCAGGTCTTGCAAGAGGCAGCAACGAGGTCTGACCGTTTCAGAGTGCAAACGAGGTCTAGCGTCCGCGCAGGTCTCGCGCCGAAGCACTGTCAATAGAGCTAACGCTGTGTCGCTACGGGGATATATACCCACTGGCGGATTGACGCCACTCAGTAAGTCAGCCTCCGCTTTAGCCGAACAGATACCCGCTCTAGGAGACTGGTGATCTGATGGTTGCTCACTATCTTTGTTACAATATATATATATATATAAATATATATATATTTATATATATTTTGTAGTGGGGTTTATTTAGACAGCCGAGGAACCGAGGGGATCAAGCAACGGAGGCAGAAGAAGCTCGAGCAGCCGAAGAAGCAGAGCAGCCAGCCCTAAACACGATCACGCTGCGAATGCTGTGCACTTGATGCGTGGGGATTGTACGTGGGGATTGTCCTGCTTCAGCTTGGATTTCAGCCTTAGCTTTAATCCCTTGACCCGGACCTCTCTTCTTCGTTACAATTACCCCCGGGTGACAAGGAGCCATCCTGACGACTTCATGTCGAGGGCGACACGATGGGCTCGTGGTAGGGCTTCAAACGGTTGGCGTGGACAGTCTCGCGGCCACGCGATGAAGATAGTCAGATGGTCAGATGGTGTGAGCGGCTCGACGACGTAGTTGACTGGTGGTGCGCGCTCTATGATGCGATACGGGCCGTGATATTTGGCGAGGAACTTGAAAGACAGGCCAGGCGTTGTAAGCGGTATCCATAGTCAAACAAGAGATTTAGGGGGGAAAGAAGCCGGAGATGTCCCACCTAGGTCGTGTTGGTACTTTTGGCGACATTGTTCACTGGACGTGAAGGAACGTACTAACTGGCAACATTCTTCAGCGCGTCGCGCTATATTGGAGACGGCTTTCCTTCCGAGGCATCGGGGCTGTATTGGAGGATGGTGTCCATGGTGCATGAGGGCTCGCGTCTGTAAAGAAGGAAAAGGGGAGAAACCCGGTGGTGGTTTGCGTTGCGGTATTATACGCGAAAGTAACGAATAGAAGCCCCACGTCCTAGTTAGAGGGGTGCCATGCTATGTACATGGAAAGCATGTCACCAAGCGTGCGATTGAATCGTTCCGTCAAGCCATTTGTCAGCGGGTGGTAGGAAGTGCACGTTCGGTGAACAATCTTGCATTCACTGAGTAGAGCTTCCTGAACTTCGGAGAGAAAGACGCGTCCTCTGTTGCTGAGATGCTCCTTGGAGGAACCATGACGTAGGATGAAGTGATGAAGAAGGAACAGGGCGACGTCGCGTGCCGTAGCGCTGGGAAGCGCGGACGTTTCCGCGTAGCGCGTAAGATGGTCTACGGCGACGATACTCCACCTGTTCCCAGAAGGCGTGAATGGTAACTTCCGTAAAGGTGAATTCCAACCCGGTCAAAGAGGCGCGAATGGCACGGTAGAGGTTGCAAGTCTGCTTCAGGCTTTGGATGGGGCAGCTTGCGTCGTTGGCAGGCCTCACAGCCACGGATATACTTGCACACATAACTATACATTCCCTTTCAGTAATACCTTTGACGAACCCTAGCGTAAGTTTTCAAGACGCCAGCGTGGGCGGATTGGGGGCAGCGTGGAAAGCTGCACATATTCCGGCTCGTAGATGGCGTGGTATTACGAGCAGCCATTTCCTTCCGTCAGACATATAGTAGCGACGGTATAGAAGACCCTCCCGCACAGTGAAATGAGCTGCTTGCCGTCGTAGTTCTCGAGGTTGGGAGGTGGCCCTCGGGGCGGTAAAATACGTTATAATAGAAGAGACCCAAGGGTCTTGTTGCTGGTGAAGAGTCAGGTCAGTAAACGTGAGCGCACAGACGATGGACTCCGGTTAATCGGGGCACGTCGTCGAATATGGCAGAGGCGAGCGAGAGAGGGCATCGGCGTCACAGTGCGCCCTGATCTGTAAACGACGCGAATGTCGTATTCTTGAATACGTAGGGCCCAACGCGCAAGCCGTCCCGTGGGGTCTTTGAGAGACGACAACCAACATAGGGCGTGGTGGTCGGTGACAACGTCGAATGTGCGGCCATATAAGTAAGGTCGGAACTTTCCCAAGGCCCAAACAATTACCAAGCACTCTTTTGCCGTTACGGAATAATTGGACTCCGCTTTCGTGACGGTCCGGCTGGCATATTCAACGACGTATTCCGAAAAACCAGACTTTCGGTGTGCGAGAACAGCACCGAGCCCGACACCACTGGCGTCCGTGTGCACTTCGTAGTGGTCGTAGTGGCGCAAAATGGGTGGTGATGTCAACAAGCGCCGTAAAGTAGGAAAAGACTCGTCCCACTCTGGCGACCACGAAGTTATTCCATTGTCGCTGGCCAGTAGTCTTGTTAGGGGCGCTATGATGGAAGCGAAATTTCTGACAAACCGGCCGAATTAACAGCAGAGGCCAATGAAGCTGTGGAGGGCCTTGAGTGACTTCGGCTTGGATTGCTCCGCGACTGCCTGCAGCTTGTTCGGATCAGGTAGAACACCCTCCTTGGACACCACATGACCTACGATTGTCAATTTGCGGGCCCCGAAGCGACAATTTTTCAAGTTAAGCTGTACACCAGCGGCCGCCAGGCAGGTCAGAATTTGTTTGAGCCGGATGAGGTGCGTCTCGAAATCTGGAGAAAACACGACAACATCGTCTAAATAACAGACACGTGTTCCACTTGAGACCTCTTAAGATGTTGCCCATCATCCATTCAAATGTTGCTGGCACGTTGCACAGACCAAATGGCATTACAATAAACTCATATAAGCCGTCGGTAGTAACAAAGGCTGTTTTCGGTCGGTCAGATTCGGAAATCGGAACCTGCCAATACCCGGATCGCAAATCTAATGAAGAGAAAAGTTAAGCACAATGCAAACAGTCAAGGGCGTCGTCAATGCGGGGCAATGGGTACACATCTTTGCGGGTCACCTTGTTAAGCCTCCGATAGCCAAAGCAAAAACGTATGGAGCCGTCTTTTTTAGTGACGAGCACTACCGGCAATGACCACGGGCTTTGCGACGGTCGGATGACACGTCGCCGAAGCATGTCTCCCACTTGCTCACCAATGACGCGGCGTTCAGATGGTGATACTTGATATGGACGCTGGCGCAAAGGTGGCTGTGCGCCGGTGTCGATGTGATGGGCGACAGTTGACGTATGGCGCAAGGCAGTTTGGTTCGACTCAAAGGAATAATGGAAGGCGCTAGGCAGTGCGAGCAATTGTGTACGCTGCGTTAATGTCAAGCTGCTGTCCAATGAACAGCCGAAAGCGTCGGCCGGTAGCGGATGGGCATGGGAGGAAGGAGTGGTGAGAGTGTTGAGGTCCAGGGCAGATGTACTTTCGCCATCGTCCAAGTAGAGAATAGAAACTATGGGTTCAATATTACCGAGGGGTTTGCCGCGCAGCAAACTGAAAGGGCGGGGGGTCGGATTCGTAATCCACATTGACGTGCAGCCAGACTGCAGCACCAAAACAGGGAAAGGAAAGGGTAGGTTTTTGCGGCGGAGGAATACTTCGGATGGAGTAAACAGAACCGTGTAAGCGAAGGTAGAGTAGCATGACAGAGGTACATGGATAGAGCTGTACGGCTGGATATGAGCGTCTTCGGAGATGATGATTTTGTCACTGGAAGACGACGAACCGGAAACATCGCAGAAAGTCTCATAATATTGAGCAGATAACTCGACCTCAGCACGGGCACAATCAATTCTCGCGTGATGGCGAGACAGGAAATCCCAGCCCAGGAAAATGTCGTGGGAACACCAGGCCATGACGACGAGCTCAATGGGGTAAATGGCATCTTGAATAACTACATGCGCTGTACACGTCGCAAAGGGTTCGACTTGTTCGGCGCTTGCGGTACGAGGCGAAAGGCCTTTGAGGGGTGTGGTAACGTTTTTCAATGAGCGACAAAGTTTTTCACTTATGAAAGAAATAGCGGCTCCTGTATCTACGAGGGCGACTTTGCGTATACCGTCAATTGTTACGTCGATGACATTTCTTGGGGCGATCGCGGTCTTGTGCATTTCGATGGGTGCGCAGTTCGTGCCTCGTGAACTGCGCACGGTAGTTTCCCTCTTGGAGATCTTCGCGGCGGCGACGCACGGGCGACAGTGAGCGGCGGCGTGGTTACTGTGAACGGCGGCTGGCGTCAACGGCACGAGTGGGCGGAAACTGATCAGAAGTTGGACCAGGATGTGCGCCACGACGAAGCGGCGGCGGCTCATAGATCGATATGTGATGGGGTGAATAGGCAGTGGCACGAAGTGCGTCGGGACGAGATAGTGGCATACGGTGGCAATAACGTGCAACATGACCCGGTATGCGGAAGGCGAAGCAGATAGGCCTTTTGTCAGGTCTTCACCAAGCAGTGGCGACTGGCGGCGTCATCTGAGAAGGGAGCGGCGATAACGTTGGCCCCACACTACGAATTGCGGAGAACTGGCGTGGAGTTCGGGCCGCTAATTGAGCGTGAGTGAGCGGTGCAGGGTCTTAGCAGAAAGTTCAGCTGTCGGAAGCGCTTCGGCGATTTGCTCCTAAAAAACAGTTTGAAGAGGAGGAGCTAGAGATGATGACGTCTCCTGAACGCAAGATATTTGGCGCGCCACCTTTTCTCACAAAAAAGCTTGTATTTTTGCCCAAAGGGACGGGCTTTCCGAAGGGAGATTGAGGCCCGACATGGTATTTACTGGTCCCAAAGATTGACGGGCCACGACCTGGCGCCTGCGCAGTTCGTCGTAGCTCTGGCATAGACTTATAACTTTACTCACCGTGGTCGGATCTTTCGCAATGAGCATCTGAAAAGTACCGTCGTCGATGCCTTTCAAGATGTGCCGGATCTTCTCGGCGTCCGTCATTGCGGGGTCGACCGGCCTACACAAGTCCACGACGTCTTCACTGTAGCTGGTGAGATATTCTCCCACTTGCTGGGCTCGTCCGCGAAGGTGCTGTTCGGCGAGAATTTTACGCACGGCAGGGTGATCAAAAGCGTCTACAAAGCGCGTTTTGAAGTCCGTCCAGGTATGAATGCCGGTCTTGTTGTTGTACCACAGCTCTCCGACCTTCTCGAGGGACAAACTCACGTTGAGTTTCATCGGGTCGTCCCGTCTGTTGTAGTTGCTGACTTGCTCGTATGACGAAAGCGAATCGTCAGCGTCATAGTAGCCAGTGCCACTGAACTCGGCAGGATCACGCTCCCGGAGCGCGCCAAAGCAGATAACAGGCAAGGGCGCCGGCTGCGGTTAAATGGCTTTGTCGTTAGCGCGCAAGGTTGGAGTTGGAAGTCACCGATTTCGAAGTTCCAGGGTGATGGCAGCTGAGCTCGAACCCGCACCGCTACCAAAATGTAGTGGGGTTTAGTTAGATAGCCGAGGAACCGAGGGGATCAAGCGACGGAGGCAGAATAAGCTCGAGCAGCCGAAGAAGCAGAGTAGCCAGCCCTGAACACGATGACGCTGCGAATGCTGTGCGCTTGATGCGTGGGGATTGTCCGTGGGAATTGTCCTGCTTCAGCTTGAATTTAGGGCTGAGCTTTAATCCCTTGGCCCGGACCGCTCTTCTTCATTACAATATATAAATATATATATATTGTGAGTTTTGTTTGAGGCTACACCTTGTCTGCCAGAGTTAGTAGCAATTGCTCCTATCATCAATACTGGCTTTAGTTGATCACTTCTTCATTCCTTGTACATACTCATCATCATCGTCGATACCACTTCTTTGTAAATCATTACAAGTGCTTGGCCTTGAACACCTTCTTGGGTTCTCTTTCTACTCGCCTCCGAATAAAGGAGCAACGAAGCCACGATCTGATCGCCTCCTACCTACGGCCTCACTATATATATAAAATTAAGAAAATCAAAACACGCCAAAGAGGATTGGTTTCAACATTCCCAACAGGGACGGGTCTATGTAAGAATATATGCGTATATATTTACATTGGCATTGATTTATTACGTAGTTCAAAACCGTTTTTACAAAAACAGAGTTTTAAGAAGAAGGTCCTAATGAAAAAATCTGCCAGGGTGACCTCCTGTTTCAAATTGCAAACAAAAATGTCGTGGGGGAGGCTGTATACACACCGTTAAAAATAAAACACAAATTAACCAATTCATACAAACAGGTATTAATTGGTAGAAATTCGAGTACTGCACAAGTGCACAGTTGGTAGTTCAAAAAGTTATCAAGTATATTTTTTTGTGCCATAAGCAAGAGGCACCATCTATATCCGAGGTTTAGCGGGGAAAGAAGCAACCGATCGGAGAATATGATAGTGTAACAAGTATGTATTTTCTTACAGACCTATAAAATGAGTACTGGGAGGGGTAGGATTTAGGGGAAGGGGGTAAGGCATTCAAGGTGGTGGCATCAGAAAATACCAGTGTTTGTTTATGAAGATTTTATATGAGTTTCCCCAAGAAGACAAACAACACGTAAGGTTGCTGTGAATGAACGAGAAATATAACGATCGTAGAAGGGGCAATTGGAAAAAATAACGGTTGTAATTAGGACACCAATGCCGAATGCAATTTTAGATGTAACGGCTCTAATGTCTTTGTCAAATTTCAGCTGTTGTCTAGTATAACAAGAAACGTAGTAGTATCTGATGAACAGTATACATGATTCTCAAAAATAATATATGGTGTCTTTGTAAGTTCTTGGTAAGCGGAATAAAATATCATGAAAGTGGTTTTAACCTGTTAATTTGTAACAGGTTGTTTTTGCACCATGAGGTACACTTTTCAAGATCGGTGGTTACGTTTGCTGTTAGATTAGAGATATCGTTGTGGCAGGAAAATATTGTCGTATCCTCAGCATAGAGAATATAGTTACTGCTGTTGACCAGGTAGGGAGGTCATTGATATATATAAAGAATAGTAGATGACCTTAGATAGATCCCTGAGTAAAACCTTGTTGAAGATTCTTTGGTCAGACATAGCGCTGCCCAATTTCACGGACTGGCTTATTGCTTAGGTAATTATCTGAGTAAATGGGCCTTGCCTCACGCCCAAGTGATTCTAGTTTTTCCCACAAGATATTATGATTGATAGTGACAAATGCTTTTGTAAGATCCTTAAATACGGCTCCGCGAAAAGGCGATTATCTAAAGTGTGTTTTTTATTGTCCATAAGCTCAATAAGGGCAAGGTCTGTTGAATAATTAGGCCTGAAGCCGAACTGTCGCGGTGTTAAAATCTGAATTTTGTGATGTAGTTCATTAATACTTGATGCAATAAACTTCTCAATCAGTTCGCTCAAAAAGGGCAGCATTATTATGGGTTGGTAGTTGGATAAGACATTTCGGTCAGCCTTTTTAAATAATGTTAATATCTTGCCATTCTTTAGTGTTTCGGAAAAGATGCCACGTTTTGAATATTGCGTTTGATTAAATGCACAAAAACGGTCGAAATATGGCCAGCTACGGCCTTTACTTTAGCAGGGAAGATGTTGACAAGCCCCGCTCCGCTGCTTTTCACGGTCATAATAGTTTGAAATACTTCTTCGTGTGACGTAGGTCGTAAGTGTAAAGAATGTGCACAGCGAGTGAAGCTTTGTTTTGGTTGATTGGCAGCACAAGAATTGTGGGAAAAATATGAGTTGAAGGCATTTGCGATGTCGCTGTCTTTATTATAGACTGTGGATTCATTAGTGATAAAATTGGAAATAGGTTCCAGGGCATCCTGGTTAAGAAATGCTTTGATAGGTTGCCAATTCTTGCGGGTGTTATTCTAAGTTTGGACAATTTGAGATTGGTAATAGTTTCTGTTAGCTACATAAAGTAAAACAGACAACTGTTGGGGATACGTCTTCTATTTTTTTAGCAAAGTAATGCTAAATGGTTTGCCCTTTTGCTTTTATGTAAAGTATTTTATTACGGATGGAGGGTCAAGGACGATTTGATGTAAAAACTTTTTGAGCCAGGAAACCAATTTGTTTCAGTTGACGTTGTTGTGCAAATTTTGAGGCTTTTAGAGCTTTTAGATATTTCGGAACCAAATGTTTTGAAGGCACTGTTAGCGGAGTCGTCCTACAAAATTTTGACCCAGTATGTTTCCTTTATGTTCTCACGCAATCTACGGTAATTGAATAAGCTTTTCTGGATTAGGTTCGGCCAATTTGTGAATGCAGATTCGACCAGAAGGAAAATGGAGTAATGATCCGTGATACTAAATTCTATGATTCGAGCGGTTTGGGATGCAGTCACGTCGGATAAAATATGAAAAATCAGTGTGCTCCGTCCCTGAGGAATGCAACGTGTGGGACATTTTAACAGATTAAAGGCCATGAGCTGGCACAATAGTAGCGTAATATAGACACGTGCTATAAGACGTGTCTAGTGTGTTTATGTTTAAATCTCCCGCAATAATGATATCTTTATGTTCTTTGTTAAGTCGAGTCATAACTTCATTAAATTCATGGCAGAACTCTGGATAAGAGGATGATGGACAGTGAGAGATGGATCTGGATATAGTGGTTGTTTTGGAAAGAAAAGACGTATCTAGTTCAATCCAGACCGATTCTCATTTTTCTATTTGTGATTGAGATGTCATATCGGCGGGTGTGTGTAATGTGCTTGAAATGAAAATAGCAGGTCCGCCACAACGACTGCCCACACGGTTAGGAAACTCTGCTCGATAGTTAGGCAAAGAAAAGAGGCGGGCATTGGCAGGGGTTAGCCAAGTCTCGCAAAGACACACTTGGGAGAAATTGTGATCAATTAGGGCTAAAATTTTACCAAGTCCTCTTAATGTTGGGTAAGCTACGAACGTTTACATGAGCAAGAGATTTAGAATTTATAGCTTTATTCTGAAGATTTGAAAACTGCTCGATGGAATTATAAAGACCTAAGCAATGACGTGCAGGTCCTGGGCGCCATAAATGCGAAAGACCCGACCGTTCTCCGATCTCCGTGCCAGGATCCTGCAGTTTCGCATCCAAAGAAATTACCACCCTTTTTCCTTTTTCAACTCCAGGGGTTAGGCGAATAGGCGCTTCTTTTCAGGCGTCAAAAGATCGTTTATGTACAGGGGTTTGTGTTACTCAAATAGCATTCCGATCGACCCAGCTATTAAGCGAGCTTTCCTTGCCTTCTTAGCGAAATCGCCTTTTTTCGCGCGATCCGAACCTAACAATGAAGTTACATTCTTATTTTGCGGGAAACAGATGGACCACGTCCAAGTCATTGCTTGTGATTGTGCAGTTCACTTTCTCGCCAATTTTCTTCAGACTTTCGGAGCAATCTTCAGCCTTTGTGATTGATACACCTCCAATTTCAGCGATGTTTACCCTTGAGTGTTGTTCAAAGGCTTCAACACTTTCCGTTAGCTGTTGGTTCCGTTTGCCTAAAATCTTATTTTCTTTTACATGTGATTGTTGGTTTTCTTTGACTGAATCATATAGCTTTTTGGACAGGGTGAGACTGGACTTTAGTTCACCGATTTCCTTGCGTAGTGTTTCTATTTCTTTTGTAAGTTTCGTGTTATTTGGCATGGTTACTTCGAAAAGGGAGAAAGTGAACAGAAGCCCCAAACACAGCAATACGGACACACACACACATGAGCAAAATTTGACAGGAGCAGTCTGGCAGCAGTTGGCGCGGAAAAATCACCAAAAGCGCTAGACAGTACCTGTAATGTGCGACTAACCTGCACGCAAAGCAGACGAAGCTTAGTTGTGAGTCCTTTTCCGCAATCGCTGCTTCCTCGACTGTGAAGGGGTTGAGGTGGGATCGTTTCTTACATAATCCTTGAAGGGGAGAGGGTGGCGAGGGTTTTTCGTTGACGATTGATGACGTGCAGATGATATATCGTCATAGAAACTTTCACGTGCCAAGCTGTTGACACGTGGACGTCCTGATATAGGCTCGTCCTGCACGCAAAGCAGACGAAGATTAGTTGCGCAGTCCTTTGCCGCAATCGCTGCTTCCTCGACTGTGAAGGGGTTGAGGTGGGATCGTTTCTTACATATTCCTTGAAGGGGAGAGGGTGGCGAGGGTTTTTCGTTGACGATTGATGACGTGCAGATGATATATTGTCATAGTAACTTTCACGTGCCAAGCTGTTGACACGTGGACGTCCGCATATAAGCTCGTCCTTCACGCAAAGCAGACGAAGATTAGTTGCGCAGTCCTTTGCCGCAATCGCTGCTTCCTCGACTGTGAAGGGGTTGAGGTGGGATCGTTTCTTACATAATCCTTGAAGGGGAGAGGGTGGCGAGGGTTTTTTGGTGACGATTGATGACGTGCGGATGATATATCGTCATAGTAACTTTCACGTGCCAAGCTGTTGACACGTGGACGTCCGGATATAAGCTCGTCCTGCACGCAAAGCAGACGAAGATTAGTTGCGCAGTCCTTTGCCGCAATCGCTGCTTCCTCGAATGTGAAGGGGTTGAGGTGGGATCGTTTCTTACATAATCCTTGAAGGGGAGAGGGTGGCGAGGGTTTTTCGTTGACGATTGATGACGTGCAGATGATATATCGTCATAGTAGCTTTCACGTGCCAAGATGTTGACACGTGGACGTCCGGATATAAGCTCGTCCTGCACGCAAAGCAGACGAAGATTAGTTGCGCAGTCCTTTTCCGCAATCGCTGCTTCCTCGACTGTGAAGGGGTTGAGGTGGGATCGTTTCTTTCTTAATCCTTAAAGGGGAGAGGGTGGCAAGGGTTTTTCGTTGACGATTGATGACGTGCAGATGATATATCGTCATAGTAACTTTCACGTGCCAAGCCGTTGACACGTGGACGTCCGGATATAAGCTCGTCCTGCACGCAAAGCAGACGAAGATTAGTTGCGCAGTCCTTTGCCGCAATCGCTGCTTCCTCGACTGTGAAGGGGTTGAGGTGGGATCGTTTTTTACATAATCCTGGAAGGGGAGAGGGTGGCGAGGGTTTTTCGTTGACGATTGATGACGTGCAGATGATATATCGTCATAGTAACTTTCACGTGCCAAGCTGTTGACACGTGGACGTCCGGATATAAGCTCGTCCTGCACGCAAAGCAGACGAAGATTAGTTGCGCAGTCCTTTGCCGCAATCGCTGCTTCCTCGACTGTGAAGGGGTTGAGGTGGGATCGTTTCTTACATAATCCTTGAAGGGGAGAGGGTGGCGAGGGTTTTTCGTTGACGATTGATGACGTGCAGATGATATATCGTCATAGTAACTTTCACGTGCCAAGCTGTTCACACGTGGACGTCCGGATATAAGCTCGTCCTGCACGCAAAGCAGACGAAGATTAGTTGCGCAGTTTTGCCGCAATCGCTGCTTCCTCGACTGTGAAGGGGTTGAGGTGGGATCGTTTTTTACATATTCCTTGAAGGGGAGAGGGTGGCGAGGGTTTTTCGTTGACGATTGATGACGTGCAGATGATATATTGTCATAGTAACTTTCACGTGCCAAGCTGTTGACACGTGGACGTCCGGATATAAGCTCGTCCTGCACGCAAAGCAGACGAAGATTAGTTGCGCAGTCCTTTGCCGCAATCGCTGCTTCCTCAACTGTGAAGGGGTTGAGGTGGGATCGTTTCTTACATAATCCTTGAAGAGGAGAGGGTGGCGAGGGTTTTTCGGTGGCGATTGATGACGTGCGGATCATATATGGTCATAGTAACTTTCACGTGCCAAGCTGTTGACACGTGGACGTCCGGATATAAGCTCGTCTTGCACGCAAAGTAGACGAAGATTAGTTGCGCAGTCCTTTGCCGCAATCGCTGCTTCCTTGACTGTGAAGGGGTTGAGGTGGGATCGTTTCTTACATAATCCTTGAAGGGGAGAGGGTGGCGAGGGTTTTTCGTTGACGATTGATGACGTGCAGATGATATATTGTCATAGTAACTTTCACGTGCCAAGCTGTTGACACGTGGACGTCCGGATATAAGCTCGTCCTGCACGAAAAGCAGACGAAGATTACTTGCGCAGTCCTTTGCCGCAATCGCTGCTTCCTCGACTGTGAAGGGGTTGAGGTGGGATAGTTTCTTACATAATCCTTGAAGGGGAGAGGGTGGCGAGGGTTTTTTTTGACGATTGATGACTTGCAGATGATATATCGTCATAGTAACTTTCACGTGCCAAGCTGTTGACACGTGGACGTTCGGATATAAGCTCCTCCTGCACGCAAAGCAGACGAAGATTAGTTGCGCAGTCCTTTGCCGCAATCGCTGCTTCCTCGACTGTGAAGGGGTTGAGGTGGGATCGTTTCTTACATAATCCTTGAAGGGGAGAGGGTGGCGAGGGTTTTTCTTTGACGATTGATGACGTGCAGATGATATATCGTCATAGTAACTTTCACGTGCCAAGCTGTTGACACGTGGACGTCCGGATATAAGCTCGTCCTGCACGCAAAGCAGACGAAGATTTGTTGCGCAGTCCTTTGCCGCAATCTCTGCTTCCTCGACTGTGAAGGGGTTGAGGTGGGATCGTTTCTTACATATTCCTTAAAGGGGAGAGGGTGGCGAGGGTTTTTCGTTGACGATTGATGACGTGCAGATGATATATTGTCATAGTAACTTTCACGTGCCAAGCTGTTGACACGTGGACGTCCGGATATAAGCTCGTCCTGCACGCAAAGCGGACGAAGAATAGTTGCGCAGTCCTTTGCCGCAATCGCTGCTTCCTCGACTGTGAAGGGGTTGAGGTGGGATCGTTTCTTACATAATCCTTGAAGGGGAGAGGGTGGCGAGGGTTTTTCGGTGACGATTGATGACGTGCAGATGATATATCGGCATAGTAACTTTCACGTGCCAAGCTGTTGACACGTGGACGTCCGGATGTAAGCTCGTCCTGCACGCAAAGCAGACGAAGATTAGTTGCGCAGTCCTTTGTCGCAATCGCTGCTTCCTCGACTGATATATATATATATATATATATATATATATATATATATATATATATATATATATATATATATATATATATATATATATATATATATACCTCTGCTTATGATAGGCTATGGAAGTCCCCGTCACGCCCGGGGGTTCAAAACAATGTCTCCTTCTCCCCGTGTAGTCAGAGTTGCGCTGGCTAGCTAATACAAATATCCCAGAAATTGAAGGAGAACACAGTCGCCCAGAAACCCGCATTGGTAAGGCATTCCAGATCTAATCTAAAGGCGTCGGTTCGGTCCTCACTGTGGGCACGTTTTTCTTTCTTTGTTTCTGTTTTTCTTACGAATATTTAAAAAAGGTTAACTTCAGTAACCGTTGTAAAAAAGAGCCTAACAACACCCCTATGCTTCCTTTGGCATTTTAGAGTGAAGACCTATCTGGCTGTGTATACATATATATATATACATATATTTATGTATACTCTACACTCTCAGGGCCTTCGTACAACGTCCTGGCAATGAATGCCGCTTTATTATATATGTATATATATATAAGCGGCGTTCATCATTGCCAGGACGTTATACGAAGGCCCTGAGAGTATAGAGGGAAAATTTCGTTCAAGCGAACTCTCGGGTCTTGCAACCGGTCCCGCGCACAGCACTCTCGATGATGGGGCTGCCTAGCCCAGGTCCAAGTATATACCTGTTTCCCGTTTCACATCAGCTCTCTCGTATGCACGCTGCATATAGAATAAGCATCATAATTCCAACTGGAATAGCGTTTGCTGGATTTTCCGACATTCAAAAACACACCCACTTGTGTGAATTGTCCCAGGACAGTGCCCATACATCGAATTTGTATGGAAATGCGTAGGGGACATACTAATTTAAGGAAGTGGTTGCTGCCGGTAGAATCTTCATTACAATCACCCCCCTGGGAAAAGAGGAGCCATCTTTGCGTATGCGATGCGACCACAAGGAGGTCATAGTTGGGCATGATACACTGTACGTGAACGGTTTCCCTCCGACGGCGACATATATCGGTCGTGACAGGGCTCGGCTGAACGACCTAATACGCAGGGGACGTTTTCTCGAGAAGTTGGTGCGGTCCATAGCAGCTAGCCTGCTGTTTCGGCTAAACACCGGGTGTCTTGGACGGTATCCACAGCCCTGCCCTGTAACCAGGAATTTTTTTCAAGGGGGGGGGGCACTCGCTGCAGGCCTTGAATATTTAAAGAAAGTGCCCTTTTCAATGAATATTTTCCATAAAATTAGCACTATGTAAATAATTTGAGTTTTTATTATTATTTTACTTTGTTATCTTTTTTGTAATAAAAATTCTTCGAAAGAGTACAATATTTTCTACGGACAATGTGTCTCCCCAAATTTCGCTAATAAAAATAAAACTACGTTAATCAGGGCCAAAAATGAAACGAAAAATACCCGAAATATTTTTTCGGTTTTTTTTTTCACCATATAGCAGGTGAAAACCACTGCGGCCGAATTAAAGCTGGTTAAGGTGACGGAAGACGGGCACCAGTGTCCACTTCTGTGAGTTTGGGTGATCTTGAGGCCGGCTCCACGAAGAAGTGGCCAGGTCCTTCTTTATTAAATCACTGAAGAAGGACCTGCCCGAGACGAAGTGCGTGTGATGGGCCGATGTACGATCGTGGATCGATGTGCGATTGCGGAGAAAACTCGACATAGGAAATCCTCATGCATTGTATACATGTTCTATTATGGTCTCGAATGTATAGAAAATTGCACAAATCTAGAAAACTTACCTACGGATGCTTGTTGAAATATTTCATCAGTGGTGAACCTTGCGGCTTCTTTTTGTGCATATATTGACAAACGCCGAGAACACCACACATAATAGGGCAAACTCGCGATATATTCCGGCCATAACTTGGGCTGAACTGTAGTGCGTCTTGGCCTCCACTGCAAAGAACCTCGCACCCGAATTTTAGCCGGGGGGGCCCTGCGTGGCACCGTGTCGCATATTTTGCTTGATGGTGGCGTTAAAAAGGGGAGGGGTGGGGTGGGGTGGATCATTAAAAGGGCCAGGAGGCTGCTGTGAATGAAAGGGCCTCGGTGGTTACGGTTGCAAACCGGGATAGCATGGTCGAAGTGCACCGCCGTTGGTGTCATGCCGCAACAGAAATGAGGAACAAGTTGAGGGAGAAAGAAAACTTTTTGTAAAAGCATTTACATACTTGACCATCGTGAGCAGGCATTGCCGTAGTTCCGTGCACTTTCTCCCGCTGTTATTAGGAACGCACCAATCACAAAAATCTATGGTCCGCATACTCTCACCCACACTCGGCACAGAGAGGACACGTTTCCCTCTCGCACGCGTGAAGGACGGGTTTACCCCAGTGAGGCAATCTGCTTAAGGTCGAAGCCCTTCGAACCACCGATGTTGAAGCATCGGGAGGTCATCTGGGATCCCTTATGGTATTCTGGCATTGGGGGCTCGTTGAATAATGGCTTTACCAGAATCATCAGCCACACCTCAAACTGCACGATGACGATGCGCGGCGTGTTCCCAAAGAAGAGGACAGGAACGTCCCGCCAGCCACCAAAATTGAGGATCCGCGTGAAGCCTTTGTCGCCATCTCTTGGGTACGTTTCCGGTCATTAAGGGGGCCTTCGCGGGCGTTTGGGTGTCCGAGAGGGCCACCGTAAGCAGATTATGTACAGCGGCCGCGGCACGGTTCTTCGACACGTCATAGCGTAGAAGACGAGATATTCTTTGTCGATGAGTGGGGTTCGGAGGAGGGGGCACTCGGTCGACGGCAGGCTTGGGTGATCGACACCAGGACGGTGAAGACGGCTTTCGTGACATCACCTACACGTGGCTTGATGCCTCCGGGTCGAGCAGTACCTGCTTCCATATAGATTGGGAGGGAAATGGTCTGCTGCGCCCACGCACAGAAAGTGAAGTGCTCGTCGAGGGCGGCGCAGGCAGGGAATGTTTGGGGGTAAAATAATTGGTGTGGGTGGTCCAGGCGGAAGAGCCGCAGTGGCGGCAAAGTCGGAATCGCAGCCGCCTTACTCTTTTTATCGGCCGCCCACTGTCGCGTGCTGCTTCCTGTGCTCTTTTCTGGTGCTCCGGGTTGCTTACGCGGCGTAGGACACGGGCTTGGAAAGAGATGCTCGGTTTTCACACGGTCATCCGCTGTAGACAAATTTCTTGGCGCTGCGTAGTGACGAAAACCCTGCTGCTGCAGAACAACCTCCGCCCTCCTTCATAAAAAATTCAGAGGTGGATCGGGCCCCTTGGCCCCACGAAGGTTGTTGGTTGGATGTATACCCTCACCATGTGTCTTAAACTCCTTTAAAAAACAAGCAATGTCTTCGTAATTTGCAAACCTGGTCTCTTTCCTGAAACAACATGGAAGGCATCCATTTAAGAAGCTTGATAACAACACCGATGTGGAGTACGTCACGCAGAGCACGGTCAACATCGGATAAAAATATGTAGCATAAAACGGGAGCGACACACCACCCTATACATATGCCCCGTTTTTGGATTTAAGTTAAAAACTCGAAGCTAATAAACGTAGATTTGATGGAAATCCTAGCTTGGCTATGAAGGTACCCACCTTTACTCTATTTAGATTTTGTGATGCAACTTCACCGTTAAACTCAGTACATTTGCGAACTGCTTTTAACATTTGCGCATCAGGGACCGAGCAAAAAATATTTCTTCAACATTGATTGAACAGGCGCTTCTAATAGAGCCGTTTGCCTATAAGGATTCAAATGCAGCTTCTGAGTTTTTAGTGGCAAACGGAGACCACTTCAAGCGTCCCTCAATGCTTCACGAAAAACCGGAAAAGTTCATTTGGCCTGGTTTCCTTTAGACTGACAATCGTTCAAACGGAATTTGAGGCCTTTGCATTTTGGCTGCAAAAAAGACATTAAGCTTGTCTCCTTAAAGTTAAGGTTCTGAATAGGTGTAGCGACACGAATGCACGTGGAACTTTAGACGTCGATCATATAAGAAAGAGGTGAAAACAATGCGTGAGTCACACATTGCTTTTCCTACATAAACAAGAGCTTGTATATCTTGACACGTGTCTGAAACATTCTGATTGAGCTGCTTTTACATAATGCTATAATTGTAGGAAGTGCGCATGAGCGACCCGAAAACAAGCGTACTTATATTTGTGTGCTCTGTCTAATAAAGTTAGGTAATAGTTTTCGCTTGTCCTGTCCGTCCTGTATGTGTTGTAGTTTTCGCATAAAGAACGTGTTTATCACCAAGATGCACCAATTGGCCCTAAAAGTTCTTCTAAACACGCTGATAGATTCGTTAGACCATTGTCTGCTTGTGGGTAGAGTACTCGAGGTCTTTGTGTGCTCCTACAATGATGATGTGTCCTACGGTTTGCTTTTTAATAGAAGCTGGGTCATAATGATATTTTATTCTGCTGCAAGTAAAAGCGATGATATATCTGAAATATAAAAGCATATGATGTTTTATGCCGCTAGAGTAGACAGGGAGAGAGAATGCTCTTTAATGTGAACTGGTGAGGCCAGCCCTGCTAGGAACAAGGCATAGCTACACTAGATCTGGGGTTACTACGTTGATGAGCGGTGAATATTACACATTAAGGGTACCACAGCAAGAAGACAAACACAAAACATAAAAAAAACGACACAAGACAATGTTTCCTGCAGAGTCCGGACCTAACAATACAATTGAAAAGAAAACCGTTAAGGTTAACGCTGAATCAAACTGAACCGTAAACAACTAAAAAAAAGATTACCAACACCAAACAAAGAAAAATGAACAGGTGAATGCCGCCATGACACCAACCCAAGAAAAATAAATATTTTAACGCCACAGTGCGAAATAGTACATATGGTGACACACTTCCTTTGCCTATAATGTAGAGAGATTTGACCAGTTGAGTCTGTCGCAGAAAATGGAGCAGAACTTTTGTATCTAAGGTACTGTCAGCACTATTAGCCCCGCACCCCAGAAACTGACAAAGTTCGAGATTGCCTCTATGATGTACACGAGAGAGGGAGCTCGCTACAGTTTTTCCCCAAGCCGCGAATGGAATGAAGACGCACAGCAACTAATTAAATGTCTCACGATCAGCGGATGTCGGACACTCCGGCACAGGGGGAATCTTCCCAACCTATCTTGAACTTAAATCTCGGAGTAAACGCTTTGCTACTTCGGGCGCAGTCGGTGCAACACTCCTGCACACCGCTTGCTGAGGCCACCAGGAAAGCGTAAGTTACGGTTCGGGTCAGTAGCCTGCAGTGGTGGACATCAGTGGTGAGGGTACTGCAACTCCGACATTTGCGCAGTTCATCCGCTTTCGAGGGTAAGGGCGTTGCTGTCCTCTCGAGAGAAATGAAACTGGGTCGTGTAGCTCATAAAGTGTCCTGCGCTGGTGGATGCGTCCAATATAATATTGCCTTGTATGCCGGAGCGAGCAGGCAGCGACGGAAGAAGGATGTTATGACCACCGCGCACTGACTTTGTGTCAATTTCGGCACTCTCCCATACAAGCTGACTGCGGTTGTTGTGAAGGGCTTGTAAGGTGTTGCGGGAGTCGAGGAACATTACCCATTGCTGCGCATGATGTGCTGATGTACTGATGTGCAGCGAATAGAACTGCCAATTCGGTAGTAGTCGAGAATGTTTCGTGGCTATGTTTTCTTTCGATAGTTCACCGGGCTGGTGTGATCTACACTGCGATGGCAGATGAGCCTGGGCGAAGGGAGCTATCGGCATAAACATGTGTGTGTTCTTTGTAAGTGCTGGAGATATATACGAGTGTGAAGAACTTGAGCCGCCCACGGACATGGCAGACTTTTTGCTGTTTCCGGATATTGTCGTGGAAATTTTTCATGGCGCCAGTATCCACAGTGCTACTATCTACTTTCGAGGTCATTGAAAAATCGTCGAGAGCAGGTGGCTTCGTGCGGTGTGGTCTGCGACACATCATGCTGTGTGGTCTGCGAGGTCGGCCCAGGCAGGTGCGCATAGCTTTTGCCAGCACTGAGTCTATGACCTTCATGCTTGTAGGCGATAGCTGATGTAGTGCCGGCAGGCTGCACCTCAAGAGGCCGTCAAAAAGGGCTTAGTATAGGCAACAGAAGAAGGATACAGGGCAGCCACATGAACTTCAACCGAGCATACGTAGAATGCGCACAAAACACAGAAGCCGCTCCTTTAGTGGCCGAATATGTGTGCTTATGAAATTGATCGGTCAGAACGTGCCGCCATGAAACTTCTGGGACTTGACATAAGGTCTTTGAGTGCACTTACGGTAGTATATAACGGGAAACATCGCCTCGCGTGAATGGAATTGCAACACACTTGCCAGGGGAAAATATGAGACCACAGCTTCTGAAATATTTTCTGATCTTCAGAATTGCCTTCTGGAGTGTGGCGCGAATGTTTCGAAGGTGTCTGGCTTAAGCCCAGATACAGATGTCGCCTGCATAGAGTGAAATGTTAATATATTTGGGTAGGACTGTTGGGAGGCGTATGAGACACATGCTAAAAAGCGTCGGGCTCAACACGATGCCCTGAGGAACTGCTTGTATGACGGTATGTTTGGCCGATTCGCCTTCACTGGTGGCAATGTAGCTGTAACAGTCTTTTGAGTAGTCACATAACCTCTGGAACATGCCTCCTCGAAGCGCTTTGCATGTCATCTCTTTTCGGATGCCTTCGTGTGCGACGCTGCCGAATGGTGGTTTGATGTCAAAGACGAGAGATATAGTTATGTATCCGGCTAGTTTTTCCTGGGTGATATATGACACCAGATTCCGCAACAAACTCGCCTGCATTAGTTGGGATGATGTGTTTGCATGTACCTCGGCAGACACGGCTAATGACCGTTTTATGGAAAAGTTCTCCTCAGTCTACAAATGGTGTTTTCTCTACAGATAAGCTAAAAGCCAAAACGGGCTCGTAAGCCATGGATTACGTCAACCCACATAAAGATGATCAACTCGAAAAACATTTTATTCTGATCTTTTTTTGAAAAACCGCGATCAAAATGCATTTCAATGTTGTAAGACGTATAGACACAGCTTAACTAAAATCCTAAGACAAGCGAAAAATTCCTAGGATTTTTGTATGTTTCAGGGCATCGCAGTCGTTAAGTACGCGTATAAAAAACCTAATTCTTTTTTTTTTGCAAACCTACATCAAACATACGCAAAATTTAATGATCACTTTACCTATTCTGTAGAAACCACCCACGACACCAGTGTTATAGGCTGCTTGGCAACACTTCCAGCTACTACAATTCTCTTTTGCCCTACTGATGAATTTGAGTTTGCTAGTTTTTTCGGGAAACTAAAAACAAGCAAAAGTGAGGACATCGATGGTATAAAAATGGAGCCGGTTGCCTTCGTCTTTGGTATGCTACTGCCATCGTTAACTCACAAACATAACCTCGTCGTAGGCACAGAAGTTTTCCCTAAGCGAGTGAAAAATGATAACGTAGTTCTTATTAAAAAAACGGTGAGAAAAATATTATGTATAATTAAAGGCCCATATCTGTGGTGCCCATAATGTCGAAGCAGCCTGAAAAACAGTTTCTGTTAGGGTATCTAAGTTCTTTGACTCACACTTCATAATAAATGCCTCTGAGTATGGTTTTAGGCCAGGTCTACCGACTGAGACCGCTTTGTTAAACCAAAAAGAGTTTATTCCAGGTAATATTGAAGAAAAAAAGGTGACGCAGGAAAATATTTGTAGATTTTACAAAAGCATTTCACAGAGATAATCATGATACTCTGCTGCTAAAATTATCTTATGGTGTCTGGGGATTGCTTACGATTTATTTAAAAGCCATTTGACGGATCGTGATCAGTTTGTATGTATACAAAGGGAACTTTCTTCACACTACAAAATTAAATACGGAGTACTTCAGGGCAGCATCATAGGTCCTCTGCTATTTAATGCCTACATAAATGATATCGTGAATATAGATCAATCGGCAAAATTTATTATCCATGCTGACGACACCAGTATATTTCTTACGGGCAGTGATACCAATGAACTAATACAGAACGCGAACTAAACATTAGGCGAACTAAAAAAATGGTCCAACCGAAATTCTCTACTTATAAACAGCACAACAACCAAAGGGGTCCTTTTTAGTGGGAAAAAGAAAAAAAATGTGAACTTTCTAGTAAACTTTACCAAAACAATATTGAAATTCAGCTGTCACGAACCTCTGAGACTTTAAGAGTCGTTTTTCATGAATATATGCTATGGGACTGTCAAACCAAAGCTGTGTGCATCAAATAAGTAAGTCTATGGGTATGATTAGAAGGTGGCAGGCGCTCCCACCAACTCCCCTTAAACTTCTCCTTTTTCATACACTTTTCGCTTCCCATTTACATTATTGCCAACTGATATGGGCATCCAGAACTGAGTCCTCCAAAAACATGATATACACACCTCAAAAAAATTTAAGGCGTGCGGTTGGAAGTCTGGGTTATAATGCGTCATACATCTCATTTATTCGCTAAATAAAAAGTCGTAAGGTTTAACTCGGGTAAAGAATATCTGGTTTTAATGTCTTTAAAATCCCAAATCCGCACGAACAGTACTTTACACTGAGAAGCCTAGCCCACCTGCAGCTAAATGTTTCAGCTCGCTGTAATCGTCACAGCGAACTCTGGCACATCCTTACACCGAGACAAATTACGGCTTTCAAATGCTGAAATTTGCAATTTCACATGTGCTAAATAAGTATAAGCTTACTCTAGGACAATTGCACTCACTTTCTGCAGGCGCTCTCTTAACTCTATTCAGCTGCGGGCAGCAACCTATTCCTCCTTCAGTCGTAGTCGTACACAATTATGGCCCATAGGATACCTGTGTCTGTAACAGACATATTCATATCATTTTGTCTGTCTGACATTTTTTTGCTAAAATAAGTGTACTACGATAGAAAAACAGGTTTGCAATGTTTTAGTCTGCGGCCATAAGAAGTAGTGCTTTGAATGTGTTGTTTTATGCAAAAAGATATACATTTGATACAAATCGCGGAAGCCTTGTTTGCTAAGAACATGATGCACAGTTTGCGGCTGTCTTACTTCTTGTTTTCTTTTTGTTGTGTTTTTTTTTGTTGTTGTTTTTCTGGAAGGTGGGGCTTTGTCACACTGCATCTGCGCACCTTTCTCCTCATTTTCTACACCACCTTGCGTTGGTGACATTTATGTTTGTAATTTCCTTTGTATGAGGACGCACTGCTTTGTAGTGAAATAAAGATATTTCAAACCAGGGAAAGGACGTCTACGCTACTACGCCGTCTCATAAACCCAGACTTTGCGATGGATAAACGCAAAATGCAGGTAAAGAACCTGATTGGCACAGCATAATGGAAGAATTACCTAACCTTGAACATTTTTGTATGCAGATAACATAGTCGGTGGTAGAGTTGTAATGAATATATTGTTGTTAAAGCATGCGTTACAAATTCTTTGTATTCACGGCGGTCTAAACAAGTGCGCGACTTCACAATTTTATAGTCGATGGCTTCAGAATTTATGATACAGAATTTGTATTCATATCCCGAAAAGCGTCTTGTTGTTCATGCGCTCAATGTGTCTTTTAGAAGCTTTTTGTGTGAGTGCGCTTTCCTGGATTGCTGTAATAAAAGTAATAGAACTTTCATTTTTCTAGCCGCGGTGCCAATGTAGTAATTACATAATTACCTTTTTATGGTAATTACAACAACTTTACAAGATAACAATACTACAAATTACATACTACAAATTTACAAGATAACAAATCTATTTACTTGAAATTTGCTTGGGATGTGTATATCTTGAAACTATTTGTGGAAAAGAACCAATGAATATGTATTCCGAATATGATGAGTGTATGATGAACTGGAGGTCCCATCGGTAGTGCAAACTGTGGAGCCTTCTTCTGTAATCGTAATTGTCACGGTACTTTTATGATCCTTGAATAAAACCTTCAGTACGGCTAGTGTTGGTTACAAAACCTAAAAATAATAAAAAATGTGAGCGTAAAAAATACTTTAAATTTGAACCGAACATTTTCATTAGCTTGGAGGTAAATTAAAATGTTAATCTGGATATTTGCTTTTTATTGTAGCTGCAACATATTGAAGGTACACTAACACGTTGTAGTTACAACGGCGCTATGCTGTTGCACCATTCGCGTTTGTTGTATTTACCCCATATGTGAGGCACTGTACCCAAAAAAGAAAAGGGTGTTACAACTTCGACCCAATAAAGCTGCAGTCAAATATTTTATTTCAGTTTCCTAAATTGGTAATATTTTTTCTTTCAGACTGCTATTTTTGTGTTTAACTTGCAGTCTTCAAGAAATGTGTTTTTCTAGAATTTCGGAGAGCAAAAGTAACTGTAACAAAAGCTGTTTCATTTTAAATTTGAACTACAGAGTTTTGGAAGCAAAATTTTAAATAGCACTTGCAGATCCACATTAGCGACACGCACAGCTACTTTGCATCTATCCGAGTTACACTCGTCTGCACAAAAGCAGAAGTCCCACTTTTTCTTCAATGCAGAATAAAATACCCGGCAGAACTTTGTTGCTATGGCAATTAATTTTAGTCAAAGATGCTAGGAAAGCTGATGAGACTGAACTCACTGGGCATTTTCAATTTTAGGGGAAACATGTTTTGTTTAAAAATATGCGGATGCACCACCTTAGGCTGGGTTACATCACTATACATGCACTGTTATTATTCGGAAACCAAGTACACATTTTGTGATTTAAAATAAATAAAAAATCAGTGCCCTTCCACTCTCTAAAGGAGGATGACCAGCAAAGCCCGACGCAGTCCACGGAATGCACGAAACAGAACATGTTTATTGTAATTTTTTATGACGTATACTTTCTTGCTGCTTAGCTGAATGAACCTCTCAAAGATCCAACTCTTGTTCTAGCGGATAAACATGGAACTGCCTGTGTCCTTCCACCGTCGCAAGCATCTTGGGAAAGTTTCTCTTCTAACGAGAGAGATTGGCAGCTACTCGGCGAAATGAATTTGAGCGGAAACGGCGAGGGCAGGTTTCGGTCATTTTAGGGAAAAGCTCTTGAACAGCCGCTGCCTGGGATTCGCGGGAGCGTCGTCTGTACATGTCCTTGTAACCGAGTGAGCGAACGCCGCAGCGATGACAGAAAGAAAACGGAAAGGAGTGTCTAGCCAAGGGTGAGGTGGAGTACAACACCGGCGGCTATGTAATTATCTCTCTCACTGACTTTCCTTCACACATGTCTCATGCGTCGCCACCAAGGAGCGTACTCCCCCTGACAGTTTCCCCAGACACTGCTCCATTTTACGCTAGTCCAAACCACTTGATGATTGCGCGGGAGGTCCAAACACGATATTCAACAACATGCTCGCTCCTCCCTTGTGCGGGGCTGATCCGAACCACGGGATATTTGCGCGGGAGGTTCAAACACGATTTTCAACATGCTGACCGGTGGTGGCGGCGCACTGCAAGGTACCAGCAGAGTAGCGCACGCCGCCGTGCGTTGGCTGCTCATCCGAACACTTCCTGAGATGCAGGAGTAATGCGCCATGACCTAGAGGACTGCAGCTCGCGATGCACATGAACTTAATATCGCGGAGTGTAGTTATCGTAAGTGCATTTTTTACGACCATCCGCGCTTCTGTGTATCTGTTGCAATCACTTGATAACCACACTACCTCCATCAGCTGCCCACTGCGGAACGTTCCAACTTAGGGGCATCGGTGGAGGCGAGGAGGAAAATAGTTGTGAAAGAGGTATCACCGGTGGTTAGGAGGAGCCCCGGAGCGGCGCCGAGTAAATCGATGACACCGGAAGGGAAACACGGGGGGTTACACATATTCTGCTTTAAAGTAAAAATATAATTTGTTTCTGGACGTTAGGACACATACTTTTTGCTGATAGTTTTACAAGCAGCAATGGAGAAATGTTGTGTTAGTATGCAAGTATTGACGTATCCAAAAATGTTTTATGGCAATAGTACCTGCCTGAAAAAAACTGAAATGAGTGTAATTAAAAAGGTCTCTATATTTATGTAGATTTGGTCTAAAAACACTCAAAAGCCAATATTAATAAACTATAAGCACACACTAAGGTTGTGTTCAAGAGCCAGTAAGTTGTTTTTTTTATTAGAAAGTTTTCGAAAGCATGAATCAATTAGGACAACACATAACTATCACTCCTAACATAATTTGAAGAAAACAAGAATCCTTTTTTATAAAGTGTTCAAAGTTTGTTTTAAATGTTTTTTTTTCATATTGTGTCTATTCTTTTCTTGCTCACAAAAGTATTCACAACTTTTGTGTGATCAGACCACCTTGCAAAGAATAATTGCATTAATAGATCGAAGGAGGAATAATAAATGTTTATTTTGCGAGCGTTTGAGCTCCTTTTAGGGCCCCCGCCCGGTGAGGGGCGTCCCTTGTCCGTTATGCCCTGGCTTTGGCTTGCATTGATTCAGGCCCTCTTCACTAGTATGGTCTTGGTCCGAGGGTCCGGACTTTTCCCGCAGCCCACCAACTGTTTGACAGAAGGGGAACGGTTGGGGGTAGGTTTTGCGATTGTCCACACTTCCATAGTTGATGGTATAGGATGTCCGGTAATAGACATAAATTACTGGTGGCCGGGTATTAGGCCAGATAGGTGGCATAAACAAGTGTGCGATGAGGATAAGAGTTTATTCTTTGCAGGATGGCACCTTCTCGTCCGGATAACTGGGGTTGTGCAGCCGGGTATATTCTGCTGCTTTGGAGATTTGGAGCCAGAATACCTCTATATTTTAAACGAGGTTTGCGTTGGTGTGCATGGCGTCTAGGTGTGCATGCGTGTGGGCGGGGCCATAGCCCGCGTCATTACCGGTGAGGGATGTGTCCGGGTACTCTGACCATTTCTATCTCGCATAGCTCACCCCTGGTTTGGAAGATACAGAGGGCTGTTTTGGAGATACATACCCGTGCATAACTGCGGCACGCTGTTTGCAAATCCGTAAGCACTATGATGGCGCCGCCAATAGTCGTTACGGCAAGGGCAATCGCCACTTAATCTGTGGTTTCCATTTGTGTTGTACTGACAGTGACGCAGGTCATTTCTTCACCTGTTGAATTGGTGACGCATAGCGCGTGGGCTGGCCGCTGAAGTTATAGATACGCGTCATTGCACCTTGTAGACGGACTTTGCTCATACTTTGTGTGCATGACCCATGCTCGTGCAATCCGATGTGCTTTATTCTTAATTGGGTCCACGTGACGTGGAAGTGGAGTTATTCTTTATGTTCTGCCTAATTAGTGGGCGAATCCTAACCTTGTGGTCTTGTATTTGCGCCGTTGTATAATTCAATCTTCTTAGTGTGGCTCGTCGTGTTCGTTTTAGCCTGAGGCCTTCTATTTGAGAGGGATAATTGGCTTCCTTATTCTTTTAATTATTACAGCGATTAGTCCTTTTTTTACTAAAAGAAGCGCACTGCCGCCTCTACGATGTACCCGGTCACAGCAAAAAAAGAGTAACTCATAGATACACACAGGAATCAAATAATCAGAAATAGCGTCACTGAGCCTAGTCTCAGTTAGGCAAATTACAGATGATGAACATAAAGCGATCACTCACAAAAGCGTTACGTTTCTTGACATTACACTACTAATATTAGTAAAAGAAAGCTTGAGATCGTGGTGGAACTCTTCTGCGCACTTGAAGGTGAGGGCAGGTTAGTAGCTGGGTGTAAACGAAAACGTCAGTGGTTTTGGCTTCTAAGAAGTGCTTGTATCTGGTTGAGTGCTAGGGGTCTGCTCCGAAACATGCACTTCGCAATGGCCATTTGAGTCCTAAGCGTACGTATCAGTGTTAATATGTAGTTTGTCAAAATATAGATGGACACGATTACTGTCTTTCGTTAAAGTCTTAAAAATGCAGCAGTTTTTGGCATTTATCGAGACCGGCATGATAATACGCGTGAAAAATGCTGAATGTAGTGTTTGTTTTTATTTGAATCAGCGGGTAATCAAAGTATCTACTTTTTTCTTGTTGTAAAGTTTAGCTATAATTGGCCGCGGTTTGTCAGGGGAAAGCGGCCTATCCGGTGAGCTCTCACTACAGTCGATACAGTTAGTTCTAGCTTTCTATTGCAAAATTTCTTAACGAGGCACTCATAATCGTCCCCTGTCTCAGATTTGTTGGGATCGTTAATGCCATAGAAGAGTACGTTCGACTTGCGGGAGCGATTTTCCAAATGATCAACTCTCCCTCGAGCTTTAGAAAATACTTCGCTTTTAGAAACGGCAGCGTCCGGAAGCATCGCCGATTTATTTGTTTCTCTGATTCTTCTACACGCTTTGTTAGGGACTGTAAGTCATTCTGCAGTGTTATGTGAATCTGTAGGATTTTGGGAATTTCTTCAAGACGGCTAGTGTTACTGGCCTCCAGTCTCTGTACAGAAGAAAATTAGGATTCTATCTTTTCTTTCTGAGTCTTGGTCATGCGATCCGGGTGGAATACCGTTTCCCCACCAAGCCTCAAGAGCCGCCAAATGTACACTGCATTTGCACGAAATCGCTTAAAGATTTGGGGTGGCCACGACACTGCTGAGAGACAGACATCATCATGCCGGTAACAACCGCGATCATAGTAACTGACCTGGAAAAGTATTCCACGTGAGTGGCGAGACATTTACCGAGCGGTGGCGTGGTGGAAAGCCTCGGCGTAGGTTGTGCGCTTTATGGTCTCTGGGTTGTCTGAAGCCAGCGTCGCCTGTTGCCAGATGAGATACCGAGTCTTGTCCAGAACTGGTAGTAAAACGAGTGTTGGCGCCTGAAACATTGTCATTCAAGATCGGGAACTGCATGCTCTGTTCCTGGGGGCGAGCAGCTGTGTTGACTCATGAGGCACCAAATGCCCGAGCGTAGATAGCAGCAGCATCCGGAAAAGCATTCCCGGTGAGTGGCGAGACACATCCCGAGTGGTGTCATGATCAAGCTAAAGAAGCGATCTTGTTAAGGTAGTACAACCGTAGGCGTGAAAAGCTAACTACGATGATGGTAGACCAAATTTAGTAGGTGTACGCCCACCTCCAGGCAGCCGTACATGGGCAAAACAGGTGATGATGCTGTCGTAAAGAGTTTCAGACGTGTGTTTATCAAAACGTTAGAGAACAATGTATAAAATCTATGCTGTCAATGAACTAACCGAATATTCCCAACGGAGACAAAGGGATTATATGTCCTTCATACACTGTGAAAATACTTTTGACTCAGAAGCCGTAAAAGCAGTTCTCGAAGCAAGTAATATCAGACAACATAGTGGACCCCCATAGGCCTGTTAGACAAACTTTATAACGGCGTTAGGGGCAGCCAAGTCGTTCACAAGCACCGCAAGAAATTTCTGATACAGAATGCATAAAGAAGGTGATATAGTTACCCCAAAACGGTTTAGAGCGAGGATGTATTAGGCATTCAGGTAGCTTGAGCAATAAAACAACAGAATTACTAACTTAAGGAGTACACTGGAGCTTTTCGAGGTATCCAAAGCCATAGTAGAGTTCACTCATACTGAAAAACACTGGCAACAAGTGTTTGAGGAAGTAACATGAGAAAGTACGGCCGAGGGGCTAGAAATCTGTGAGAAAAATACAAAGTAATGAGGTAGAATGATGTCCAAAGTGAGCCTTTACCCATCAGAAACCAAACTATAGAAAAATGAAGGAATGTAACTATATGGGACACAGTGTTAGTTTTGACTTAAAGAAAGCGAGAAAAATTCGTCGCGGAATATGTACGGGATGAAAAGCGCTTGGCTTACATTCGCGAACAATGCTAACTCAGCTACCTTTATTACCCGAAATAAACCTTTCAAACCAATGCATATTGTCGGTGATATATTACGAGGTGAAAATTGGCGCCTTACAAAGAAACCACAAAGGACACTTAGGTAAGCTGAACGTGACCGGGAACGAATAATGATCGGAGTAACACTCACAGTTTGAAATCGAGTTTTCAAGATGAGGGAGAGAACTAGAGTGGAACGTACGAAATTTCAAATACCGAAAATTGCCCTTGAGCAGGCTATGCAGTGAAAAGAAATGACAATCGGTAGACCACAAGGACAACAGATTGGATATTGAGCGACAAATATAGAGGGAGAAGTCCAATATTTCGATGAAGAGACACAAAAAATTCGGGGACAAGGAATGTACTTGAGTAGCACAGTAGACAACCGCTTAGACAAAAACAGGAGAGGCCTTTGTCGTCCAGTTGACATCAGGCTGCCGAAAATGAAGCTGATGATGATGATGATTATAAAGCAAAATTACTGATCTACAATGCTCTATTTACATACCATTTGGCTGACGGAAACTTGGTATGGGACCGCGGTTCAAAAAGTCCTTGCATAGCTTAGTTGGATACGATCAGTTGCAAACCAGAGCTATAATGCTCACGCTTCAGAATTGCTCAAAAATATACCATCGTATGGTTCAATCTCCTCAATGAATATAAGCTGTTGTTGTATAAATCCGAAAATAGAAACCGTAGGACAAATATAACAATAACATTTAAGATAAAAATTTATCTGAAAAAACAACCAGCTTTTATGAGGTTTGGTATGCCCCAACAACACGTACAAATTGTGGCGTACAAATGCGTTATTACAGTCTTCCCCGTGCGCCTAACACGTAAACCTAACAGAAGAGATTAAAAACGTCGATTTAGAAGTGGCTTGAGAAGTATGTTTATCCAATAGTTGCGATGTGTTCATTCCTTGAGTTGGTGTTTTTCAATATAATGTACCGAGTTTCACGCTGCTATGTTTCAATTTATATCATTTGCGTTGATATATACAATAGTAAATATTTACATTAGTGTCTAGTAAAGCTAATATATTGATTTTGTGTTCACACATGCAGCAAAATGTGTTATCTGCATATATTTGTCGTCTGCTGCCTTTGTGTTGTTATTTTGTTTTTTGTTGTTTTCAGCACTGGGTCTAATAGACCAGATCGAGTAAAAATCCCGAAGTTGGAGTAAGCTTATGCAAAAGGAAGTTTTTGCATGCACCTCAATGTCGCCGTAAGGCTAAAATGTAAAGTTTACAGCTTACCAAGAAACATCGTAGTTGAAGAATTCTATGTCGTGCTACAAATCACTAGCCTCCTGGTTAGCTCAGTGGGTAGAGCTACTGCTCCAGTTAAGCGGTAGTCCCGGGTTCGAATCCTGGAGCTGGAAGAATTTTTCTTCAACTAGGAAGTTTTTGAGGCAGCAGTACAGCTTTCCTTTGTAGCCGTACGGCTGCATTGAGGTGGATGTCAAGACATTTCTTTGTAGGCTGGGGCTATGTGAAGCTGCCGTAAAGCAGCTCTTTTCGTCGTGAACCGCACAACTACTGTTGTGCAACGTCTGTACAAGTTGTGAGAAACAAAATTCAGTTCAATTTAATTTAATTCAAATATACACTGAAAGAGGGCTATTTATGTTGCAGGAGATATTATGTATTTTGAATGAGAGAGAGCGAGATCTTCAATGGACACTGAAGAGGTTAGCCCCACAAACGGCAAGGCTTGCTACTTCACATAGGGGTGAACATAGTGAGGTGACAAAAAAGGTGGGGAGTACGCAGCAACAATGAATAGAGGGAAGAAAATAAGAATATGTCGGAAAGTAGAAAAATCTCAGGATCCCAAGGTTAAAGAACCTCTATTAATCCAAAGTCAGAAAAGAGAGTTAACAGCCCTTGTCCTCGTGCCGCGTCACCGTGATTTTGCGATGGACCAAGACAGTTATGCAGCTCTAAAGAGTTTCCGCGTAGCACCCGCACAAAAGTTTCTCTGTTTCGCGATGAGTTGTGTGCTGCTGGCAGTAACACGAGACGTGCAGTATGTCTTCCCTCACCGAAAACAATGGCGAGTCCGCCCTACCTATTTTAAAAAGAAAGCTACCAGTAAAGGTGACATTCAGGCGTAGTCGGTGAAGAACACCCTCTGTTTTCTTTTGTCGGCATCGAGGAACTGGAATTTGCACTGAGGGTCAATCGCGTGCAGAGGCCAGGGTATCCTAAGAGGGTCCTGCAAGCCGGCAACTGCAGTTTCTATCCCAGTGCGTTCACGGCCGTACTTTCGTATTTTCTGGAATATGGGATTCCAAAAGACACATGCAGACTGTGCGCCTCTTTTACTGCTGCGTCCGACACGACGTTCCCATCGATGCCGGAATGACCTGGAAGACATTGAAGTGAGATACAGTGCCCGTCTCGTAGTCCAAGTGTGTGCATTGTGTGTTGATCACGCCCAATTTGGCTGCAGCAGTCAGATGGCCTTATCAGTGCTTGCTGGGCAGGCCGCGAGTCTGTAAAGATCACCCATTGCCGAGTGGAACTATTGCTGATGTGAACGAGGGCTGCCCTACTAGCAGTCAACTCAGTGAAGGTGGACGATGTCTTGTGACTGAGTTTCTCTTTCACAGTTGGTCCCACCGAAAGTAATCCACACTGCTAAAGCTGACGAGTCAGACCTCACGTACCCGTCTGTATACACGTGAATGTGGCCAAGGTAACGTGAGCTGATATGCTCTACCGTGAGGTATCGCAAGGCTGGCTCAGTCAGGGATGATGTTTTGCCTGTACCTGGTATGTTGAGGCATATATTTCATGCTGCAACTTTCCGTGGTGGAAAGGCAGGCTTGCAAGGTCGTTCAAAGTTGACCGTAGGGCGCTTCGTAGATAAGTGTATTACACCTGTGCTAGAGGATGGTCAGCACACCGTGTTACGTGATAAAGGCTGGTGCGAAGTAGTTCTTGAGCATGGAGTGTCTGGGCTGACATGCACCTTGCTTCGAAGAGAGTTCCATTCGTGGATGTGCACCTTGGAAGGCCAGGCGGTTGCGACATACTTGAGCCGGTGTACACTCTAGTACTCCGAAATTTCTCTTAGACCAATTAATCAGTGCTGGGAGGCTGTACCGCAGAAGACTAAGGAATTGTACCTTATAAAATTGTAGTAGTGAAGGCACTCAGCAGCCCCATATTTTTCCTGTCAGCATCCAGAAAATGGGCCTAAATGGCCATTTTGAAGGATGCATATAAAAAGGCGAACAGTTAATTGTTCGTGCTTTCCCCGCACAACTGCTGTTGTACAAAATCTGTAAGTGTTCTGAGAACCAAAATTTCAATTTAACTCATTCAATTTTCCTATATACTGAAACGGGGTTTAAATATTTTGTAGGGTTAATCATAGCTTTGGAATTTTTTATATAAAACGCGAACAGTTATATATTTGTTCTTTTTACTTATTTGCAGATACAATGGCTGGTATGTAGAGTAAAATATGCTTATTGTAAAACTTGTTATTCTATTGGTTTTCGCTGCACCATTTCTACCCCTTTTTAGAAAACTGTGCCACGAAGGCCCAAATTTAGCAACGAAATTTCTTTCCCAGTAGCACGGATATTAATGTATGCTGATTATATTTCTGAGATTTCGCACAAACTGTGGTGGACATCAATCTTATGGTTATTTATATGCATTTATGGTTGTAGTGCTCAAAAAGAATAAATTATTTCTTGAGTATAAGAACAAAAAATATACAAAGCGCACCAAAAAATGTTTGAACTTCGAACAAGGGCGTATGGTTATTGCTGTTCTGAAAAACCTGTCTTAAACTCTCAGGTCACGAGCTATAAATGGTCGGACGGAATATGGTTGCTAAGCTTAAAATGTTTTTGTTATAATTTGAACCAAATTGAACCCTTATTGTGAGCACCCAGGATTTGTTAGTTTGTCTCCATGACTTTGTGTTTGCATTCATTTGTTCAGAACAATGAAAGCAATGGTTGAAGCTCTACGCTGAACTTCATAGGTCAACAAAATTCGTAACAGCAGCTACATTTACTGCTCTGTCTTAGTTTTTAATATCACTATGGAAAGTGTAAGTACTAGACAGAAGTGTCCTTATCAGAGGCCAAGTTTCGAAAACAATGTTTCAAAGTTATAACTGTTTTTTGTTTTCAAACGAGCTACAAAAAAATTTCATCTTGTTTTTCGGTTGTGGAAATGCGTGAATCCAGTATTTAATGAAAAAGCTAAAGATAATAAACTTCCACTTAGTATAAAAAACGTTTAAAGCAAGGCAGCAATTCGCCAGAGAGGATTTGTTTTTTAGCATTTTGTTACAAAACTTTATGTTGGATATTAGATATGTTTCTTCATTACGATTCCGATTTTATGTATCCATAGAGCTGGCATGCCTTCTCTTGGGAAAACTCGCATTGTATAGTTTGTCATTTGGTTTTATGATCTGCATTTCAATTTGCACGTCTAGGAGCATTTCGACTAGAGTTTGGCCTCGTCGTGTTTTTATTTCTCTCAAACGTTGTCGCTTACTATTGTAACAACTAAGCGAACAAAAATTCCCAAATAAACACCGCGACAGTGGGCTAAGTACATTTTGCTTAATACCGTAACTACAGTCTTCTTTATGCTCAATAGTTCCGGGGGCCTTTGAAATGTTCTTCCGATACAAACCCCTTGTTTAAATATCATGATTTTAGCCTTGAAGCTTTGAGTAGAGGGACAAGAGGGTATCTATAAAGCCTCTGTTGTGATGCGTGAATCCTCGTGAATATGGGTGTGCGTAGCCTCCGGACTCTCTACGGAGCACAAATGTGCAGTTGAGCACAATAAATTTGCATAGATTCATAGCAGGATTTTGCTGTTTTTTGACATCACATTACGCATCGCAGTTGCATCCTCCCACAGAGCAATTTTCAATTGAAACAATACAGGGAAAATACACGAAGCCTTTGAGAAGGGACGCTTCTATTTCAAATACATGAAATATATAGATGGGTTGAATTATTAGCATAGTTTTAGCAATATTTCGATATATGTGATTGTTGTGAAAACAACATAGACTTAAAACACACAACCTTTTAAAGGTCGGCGTTTGTTCATACTCTAGAGCATACAAGGTTGTCTTCTTGTTGGTTAAAGCATACACTGACTTCCACGTACTTTTCGTACGTCATCATCATCACCAGCCTATCAATGATCACTGCAGGGTAAAGGCCTCTCCTATTAATCTCAAATTACCCCAGTCCTGCGCTCACTGAGTACAATTTATCCCCGCAAACTTCTTGATCTCATATGACCATCTATCTTTCTGCCGCCCCCTGCCACAGTTGCCTTCTCTAGGGATCCACTCTGTTACCCTTAATGACAAACCGTTATCTTGACTTCGCATTGCACGCCCTGCCAACACACATTTCCTCTAAATTTCTAATAATAAGTCCTTAACACCCGTTTGTTCCCTGATCCACTCCGCTCTCTTCTCGTCCCTTAATGTTACACCAATCATCTTCCGTTCCATTGCGCGCTGAGTCGTCTTAAATTAAAGTTGAACCATCTTAGTGAGCCTCAAAGTTTTTGTCCCGTAGATGAGCGCCGGAAAGATGCAGCTATCATACAGTTTCTTCTCTAGCAACAAGGGTATGCTACCGTTCAATATCTGAGAATGGCTTCCGAATGCACTACAGCGCAATCTTATCCTTCGAATTATTTCTGCCCCATGGTTGGGATCCCCTTTCACAACTTCAACGAAGCAGATATACTCGCTTACCAAACCGCTGTGCTGTCCCGAGGTTATTGATCATTACTTTAGTTTTCTGCATATAATTTTCAGGATTGCGGTTATACTCTGTTTGTCCAGTGCGGTAAGCATGTTTTGCAGTTACATGCCCTATGTAACTTAACAAGGCAACGTCCTCAACAAATCGCACGTTACTGAGGTATACTCCAATAACCCTTACTCCCACCTCTTCCCAATCCAAGTTCGGAATACTTCTTGCAAACATGCTGTGAATAACACCGGATAAATTGTGTTCTTGACTGACGCCCTTTTTCATAGGCATTTTACTGATCTACTATAGATGATGATGGTAGCTCTGGACCCATTGTATAAACCTTCTAGTATTCCTACATAATGGTCATGTACACCCTGGTTCCCTATTGACTGACTGGCTGCTGAGGTTTCGACAGAGTCAAATGCTTTCTTCTAATCTATGAAGGCTATATATACGGGTCAATTATACCCAGCGCACTTCTCTATCACCTGTTTGATCATGCGAATTAGGTTTATTGTTGAGTAGCTTTATTGGAACCTTGATTGCTCTTTAGCTTGAATGAAATTTAAGGTTCCGGAAACTCTGTTAGCGACTACCTCTGTAAGGACATGGTAGACGATTGACAGTAAGCTAAACGGCCCGTAAATTTCAAGTCCTTCATGTCACCTTTCTCGTTGATTAGGGTGATGTTCACGTTCTTCCAAGTTTCCAGTACAGTTGCTGTCGTTAGGCATTACGTATACAGTTTTGCCATTTTTTTCAAGTACAATTTCTCCCCAATTCTTCAAGAGGTGTGCTGTTATCTGATTCTCACCAGGTGCTTTGCCAAATTCCATTTCTTTCAAAGCCTTCCTTAGCCCTTCGGTCATTACTGGTGGGATGTCTATCTGCTCTGAACTACTTTCTCGTTCGCCATTATCCTGGATATCCCGACTACTGAACAGATCCCCATAAAACTCCCTTGCTACATTGACTATTTTATCCCTATTTGCGATGACATTGCCTTGCAAGTCTTTAAGTGTATGCATCTGATTTTTTCCCACCCCAAAGCACCTCTTCATTAATTTCAGGCTACCTCCGTTCTCTAGAGCGTATTCGATCCTCTCCATTATATACTTTAGTACGTCAGCTGTCTTACACCTATTGATTAAACTAGAAAGCTCCGCTAGTTCTCTTTTGTCAGCTGTGGTTGAAATTGTCATGGTTTTTTTATTTTCTCATTAGATATTTTGTCTCTTGGGAAATTCTGCCAGTATCCTGCCTAGCCATCGTACTCCCGACTTTTTCTGCACAGTCCGTGATAACGCGTGTAGGGTTGTCGCTCGCTTCCTGTGTTGTAAACTCTGCTTCCACGGTAATAGCTGAATTTCGGTTGTGCAGCGCGAAGCTGAATTCTTCTACTTAACGTCTTGCTGCTAGCTCAATATTTGGCTTCTTTCTTACTAGCTTGTTACGGCCCCTCCTCAAATCTAGCCTAATTAAAGATCGTACCCTACGGTAATCACTAAACTTTACACTTCACGGCACTTACACATCCTTCACGACGCCAGAATTGTCCATAATATGAAGTCCACCTCATTTTTATGCTCCCCATTCGGGGCCCTCCACTTCACCTTCCGGGGCTCCAGTTTGCTTATAATGCGTAGAATATTGCGTTCGGCGAACTCGACTAGTAGGTCACCTTGCCATTTCTACAGCCCAGACCATAGTTCCCAACAGCCTTGCTTCCAGCCTGATTTTTGCCTACATTAGCATTGAAGTCCCCAATAACTACGACATACTCTGTTTTTACTTTAACCATTGCCGATTCCACATCTTCATAGAAGCGTTTCACTACCTGGTCGTCTTGGCTGGATGTGGGCGCGTAGCCCTGTACCACTTTTCGCAAACTTTGTTAAGAAACTGCACCTTTAGTTTCTTTTAAAAAAGAAAGCAGTAGTGATAGGTGCCAAGAAAAAATTGTGGCCTACAATTTGCTAATGACGAATCGCGGACATCACTTTTTTGGGAAAAGAATTGTTAATAGTGCAGCGGCAAGTCAAGATGCTGCTGCACGACAAATGATACGCCCTCTAGCACCACGGCTGTTCCGGTTGTCCAGCACGACAGGACACACCACGGGACTCAGTACGGCGAAAAGAAGACCACGGGCTAGTCCTTCAAAACAGGCAGCACATTCCTAGACAGCAAAAAATGCAAGATGCACTGATGCCCTCTTTCAAGCTGGAACTGCTAACACTCCATCCACAAAAGCATTGCCTCAAATAGCCGATGTTGCCCAGGAACAACAATATAATAAAGATGATAAAAACAAAGTAACTTTTATTTCACTTATTTTGTTTTATTTTGTGTGTACTAAGCTATACTAAGTAATGTGGCTCCCTGGATTGCCAAATAAAGTTCTCCACATCAAAGGGGTAAAGTCTATATAGTGAGTCCTTGGAGAAGGCAACCATAGCAGACGGGGCAGAAAGTTAGATGGGCAGATAAGACCAAGAAATTTGCGGAGATAAATTGATCGAAGGTCCCACAGAACCGGGTTATTTGAAGATCTATGGGAGAGGCTTTTGCACTGCATTAAGTTCCTGTTGCGCCAGATGACGACGATTGTAGAATGCACCTGTCATGGTACTTCTGTAGTATGTTTGAAAGATGTAACCTTAATGGCATATTTTATGGATATGCTTATCGAACAAATACACGGAATAAAGCCATGCCTACTCTACATTGTTTTGATGGCTTTGGCATAAAAATTACATTTTAAATATATGTTGTCGTCTATGTTAGCACGATATCATTGAGATGAACACGTAAGGAATAAATTTTTGTTGTTTATAAATTATTTAGGCGCTGAAAAATCCACCTTTAAGACTTTGTGTTTGTCTCGAGAAAACTAATAATTTATATAAAGGTCTTGCTAGTTTTAAAACTCTTTGATTAGATGACGCCTGGTATCTACAGTACTGTGCACCACTTTTATATATGCTGCAAACTGCACGAAGTCTCATATGGGAAGACCCATGGTGACCACAAGCTGTTATACATGCACGTAAAACACACCTCTAAACAAAAAACGATGCTTTCAAAAACGGTGGCAACAAACCAGTCCTCATCAGCACAAGTGCCAAAGACACGCAGTCAACGTTATTTGTGACATCGTATCTTGAGACTGTAGGACAGAACACAGCTGTGCAGGGTCTCTGCAAATACGTTATCGCAGATACAAGTTAAAAATAAAACTATAATAGTTTAAAATGACAGCTTTCCCAGGCTGGCCTAAAATGATTGCAGTTTCACTGAAAACAAATTCTAAAAGTACACATAAAAAACAAAAGAGCTCAGGTAAAACAGTTTATGTTCACTTGAAATATAATATACTCTTGCAAAACAAGCAATTTAGTTTTGAGGGGTATCTGCTTCAGCTCAAAATAGGCAAATTTGTAAACACAAAAAGAGAACAATTGTGTGACATAAAATAGGTGCCACGCAGGAGAACGATTGCCAAAATGCAAAACAGAAAGAAAACACAAATCAAGAAATGATTGAAGGGGGTAACAATACCTGCACAGTTATGCAACATGAACTACCTCACTCAAGTTGAATTGGTTGAGACACACGCAAGAAAACTAAACGCCGAAATAATTGAAAGGTGGAAAATATACAATATCAATAAAATAAAAGCAGCTTCTAAACACGGAAGGAATTAACCAATGGTTACGAGTACAGTACGGTTATAACCTACTTCAACAGAGCACATATAAAAAATAAAGTTGTATGCATGATATTTGTTCTTTATACTATATTCAGTGTCTGGCCAGCACCGTCTGGGATGCTGCATGCGTGTCGTGGGCACTCAAACAAAAATACATGTGTCGCATTGTGTCGCATTTCAGCTTTGGTGGCTGTCGTTTTGTGTGCTCTAAGGCGTAGTGTTTTGCAATTCCTGAAGTGCTGCCAGGTGCAGGTAGTCTCTCTCATAAGTAAAGAGCCAGACTGGCTAGACGCTTCATATAATTAAAAAGACTGCAAAGGACGACGACCGAGAAACACAGTAGACTGGACAAGCGCTCACTACCAACTATTTTATTTAGAAAAACATCTCAGAGTATTGCCGTGAACCATATATGGGTTGGTTTATTTATTGTTTGTTTTTAATGCAAGACCGCGGCCAGCCCTGTTATCGGTGTCCCAAGCGAAGCGGTTGTTCTATTCTGTATTTTTATCCCGCACGGGCGATCTCATTCAGATTAGCAGACTGTTTCGGCCTAACGCCACAATCCTAGAATAATTTTCTTTGATCTACGATGACCTGGATGTAAATCGATGGTTGGAGAAACACTCGCACCGGAAGAGAAAAGGCCTGTAGAGAAGAAGCCGCGGTATTCGATTGGCCGACACTCGCATAGGCACGCCACTTTCTTCACTGCTTCTTTGCTGCCTCTATATTGTTTGAGTTGTTAGCGGAGCACAAGGTCGCTCCAAAAAACTTGTCTTACCTTCGAGTCAGTTGCGTCATCTTTCAGTGCGTGATATCTAATAGAGGTGCTGGGTACGCAATCTTCATGCTCTTTACGCCTTCTGGAAGCCGACGAGCAAGCCCACGCTGGGCAAGCCGCCGACTTCAAGGTTTACCATCCAAGTTTGGTCTACTATCAGAACAAACCAAGAGAGAGACCGCTAAAACTGACGACATGGTGCAACAAGCAACTCTTCCCACTGTCCTGGAAGAACCGCGGCAACCACCATAGTTGCGGGATCCCCCGGTGAAGACGCTGAGGATGGCTGGAGAATTGTCAGCGCGTCCGTATCTTGAACCCTTAAAACGTCGGAGAAACAGTTCGGCATGCGCTCTTCTATTTCGATGACACAGCTCAAACTTGGTTCGCGAACCTCGAAAGCTCTCTGACAGACTGACTCCCTTTAGGAGCAGTTTCTTTACCACTTTTGCCACCGTCGTGCGAAAGGAACGAGCCAAACGTCTGGCAGAGACGCGCACGCAACACCTCAATGAAGGGTAGTGAACTTTGTTAAAGAGATGAAGAGATTGCTTCGCCGTGCAGACCCGGAAATGACAGAAGAAAAGAAACGAAAATTTGTGATGCGAGGGTAAAGCAAGAGCTTTTCGCTTGTCTGGTCCGTAGCCCTCTAAAGATGGTGGTGGAATTCGCGTATCAGGCAGCACAGATGGAGAAGACGCTTGAAGTTCCAATGAGGCAGTACGACCGCCCAGCCCATTCTATTGTTTCGGGGCGATTGGTGCCGGGGCCATTCCCTTGGAACCGCTACTCAGCACCATCTGTGATGTGGTGCGAGTGGAGCTACGGAAACGTTTCCTGACGACGCCGCAACACCACGTCGCTTGCCTAGCTGACGTGATCCGGCTTTGAGAACTTCTATGCTAACCGAAGCCACAAGCTATGACGTAGTACGCGGCTGCTCGTTGAACCCTGGCCGGCTCCAACTCATCGTCAAGAGGCCCCGCCTTACCAGCGCCCACTGTCGCACACCCGACCCCCTGTAGTCCGAAACCAGATGCCGAAGAAGACTGACGTATGGCGAACAGCGGATACTCCTCCTGTGTGCTACCACTGCGGAGACGTTGACCACATATACCGTCGCTGCCTGTAAAAATACTCGGACTGTGGTTTCTCCATTCACGCACCGCGCCCACGACCCGGCCAGCGCTGATCAAATAGCGAAAAATACCTCGAAAAACAGCGCGAGAAAACTTGGATGTAGCGAGAATATACCGACACGAGCGCTGAAGAGTACCTTGTAAACTTTTATGAAAGCTGGCACTTAAGGGAAGAAAAGAAACTATTCATTCGCCAGTAAAAACAAGATAAACAAACAGCCTAAAAGCGGCGTCGGGAATAAAGTTAAGGAGACACATACAAATTCCTTGTATCCGCCCAGATAAGCAATCTCGTGCCCAAAAAGTGCAACGGAAGGCGAACTCACGCAATCCTCCCACTTAGTGGCTATTACTGAAGCCTCAAAAATTTCGCGGGACGAGGCGTAAACCTATCGTTTTAAAATGCAGGTTTTCTTGAGCTTGGGGTTGCAAGTTTTACAATTATTGCTGTGTAAGGCTGAATTGCTACCTGTTCCTGTGCGCAAGTTATTTGCCTGCTCACGAAGACAGTCGTTGACGCACCTACTGCTCTGGCCCACGTAGACTCGCCCGCACGAAATTGGGATCTCGTGTACTATGCATTCCATTCATTTACAACTTGTTTTTTATGTTTCTTTCCACAACCAGCCCTAGGATCCTTTCGGTCATTCACCATGGCACACAAGGTGGCTTCTTTGTTGGGTTGCTGAAAAACCTGTCCACACTTCTGCCTTGTCTCCTATCTTCTTCAAGGGGTGTGACACGGCGTGCACGTAGGGGATGATGTTGAGGTGTACCCTGGCATTCTCTTGCGACCTTTTCGATGTACCATTGCAATTCACCCGTTTCAAAAGGGTTTCTAGTGAGCCGCGGAGCAATGGCGTAGGATACCCTGCCAAATTGAGTCGGCTGACCTGTCTGTCAGGCTCCTCGTCCTCACGTGACGACAGGACCTAGTCACTGCGTTTTGAATGGCTGCCACGGCTATCCCACGTTTTACAATCTTCGAGCTGCGGTGCCGAGCGTCAACGTGAGCTTTGACTGGGTTGTAGTGCAAGGGGTGCACGAAGCAAAACACGTTTGTTTGTAATTGGCGATTCAGCCTACTTCCGGGTTGATTAACTCAATGAACGTTTTGACGAACTATAGTTTTGTTCCGGTGGACAGCTTGGGGCTATCCGTTTGCCTCCCATAGAATCCCATATATATTGACAGCGGACGAGAATTTCGCACACTTTACAGCTCAATGTGAACCATTTATTTTGAAAACTACATAAATCCTGCGTTGTGTTAATGTGGTCTTACCGGCTAATTGCCATATAGTTTTTTTTGTTCTAGTTTCAATAAAGCAATCGTTAGAGCCACTTTCGGTAATGGTATTTTCCTACGAATATTCACGTGATTCACCGTGCAACACTAGATTTCGGGACCCATATTACGAAGATCAAGCTTACAACCATCCCCTTAAGTCTGCCTCCCCTCCTAAAACAGATCAATTGCTGGGAAGACATTTCAGGGCGCAGCCCTTCGGCGCCCATCTCGGCGCAGCCACGTCGGCGTCGCCGTGACCGCGCGGACGATGGGAAGGCAGACGACTGAAAGAAAGCAAATCAGGCTTAGGTCGAGAAATGGGGGGGGGGGACGCTTTGCCGATGCGACTTGAGCCAGCGCCCACCGAAAGTGTGCGGCGGAAAAAGGGCAGGGGCAGTATTGTGTGCCCGCCCGAGGCGCTCGACGCTAGGCAAAAACGTGAGGGGGGCGTTCGCGTGACAATGTCCGTTAGCTTAATACAATTTCATTTTCTTCGTCCTGAGGGCTTCCGTTTTATCAGTGGGCTGTGCCAGCGGCTGTACCATTGGCGCAGTGGAAAGGAAAATGTAACTGCGCATGCGCAACATAGCGCAGAACATGCTCTGATCTCATTTATGATTAACAGATGAAAAGGTTTTTACAGCTATGTTAGTCTAAACCCGTATCGTGCGCCATCGACGAAAAAAAAATGGCGTTCCACGCAGTTCGGTTGACTGAGACGTCAATGACGTCATTATTTAAAAATATTACGACAGGTGCAACAACAGTCTGAACACGGCCTAAAACTGTCACCAACGGCAGGCCAGGCCCTGCATTTTGTATTCGGGCGGCCGACTTGACGGCCTCCCGGACGGAGTCAGCCATTTTGCGACGCAATGTGGAATCCGGGGGCCCCTCTCCGGCTTGGTGCTCATGTACTTTGTTTCGCCCTGCCTGCTCCGAGGACAAAGTGAGCTGCCACATTCCAGTGGGCAAGTGCAGGGGGTGACGTCACCATCGCAGGCGCGGACGTTTGCGTGCAATGAAGGCGAGTGGGCGGTGACCCCAGGATGGGGGAAAAGAGGAACGAAGGGAAAGACGTCAGAGCAGGACAGATCCGCAGCCGGCGAAAGTTTATGTAAGCGATCGCAAGCGGCCGCTTAAAACAGTCGGCTGGAGATTCTTGAATGTGCAACGCGGAGAAGGGTGCGGGGGTGACGCGCGTTAGCGGAGGTACCTCGAAAGACTCGCGACCGATCGACCAAAGCGTCGGCTAAGCCCTGGAGTTCGCCCGCCGACGCGAGTCCCATGGTCGACCAGCTTCGGCACCCCGGAGCCCCCAAACACCTAAGCGGATGCCCGGCGAGGCCGGCTCTACCTCGTCGTGACTTTCCACCGTTGAACCGGCTGGTTCTCCTTGCCTCGCAGAGACTTTCTTTTTCCGCGCCTCGCCTTCGTGATTTGTTTGTTGGATCAGATTAAGATATCCGCCTCCATGGGGTTTTTGCTAGCGTCACTTGTAGCTAACGAGTTGAGGGTTGGTTCTTGTGTGTTGTGTGTAGTAATTGTCGGTGTCGAGGGTAAGCATGGTTGATGGCATTTCACGTGTAGTGTGCAGCTTGCAGAGCTGCTAGATTTTTTTACAGTAAGTGCTGTTGTCGGGGGTTAGCGATGTTTGTGACCTAGAGTGTTTTGAGCGTTGCGTACTTGTTAGTATTATTTGTAGTTGCGTTGTCGGGGTTAAAACAAGTGTTTCCCTCTAGAGTGTTTGCCGTGTCGCGTACAGTTGTCTGAGTTATGATTTCGAGGTCGAAGGTTAGGGCGTAGGCCACGGCGGGTCGAGTGTCACTGTAGGGTCCACCTTGTGTATTTGGTTTTCCTTTATTGTGTTACTATCTAGTTAGCGCCGTGCGCTAGCGTTCCAGCATGCGCCTCATGTACGGAAGATTAGTGCCTGCCCGCACAAGGCCGATGGCGATGTGAAGCTTTCTTTTTCTTGTGTCGTGTGCTGCAATGTAATCTTTTATTCGTGCAGTAAACTCATATAGTACAAACACAGTCGAGCATCTCCGCTATGATTTCATTCACCCCAGCAATCTCGGCACAAGTGAAAAATCCGGGCCGGCCGTCCTGCTAAAATATAAATACCTGTTGCCGCACGCCCTTCTTCATTTGTTTTTGCTAGTGGACGAAGTTATCCAGGGGAGGGGTTTGTGACAAAGACGCAGTTTGCGGTACCCTCCTGAGACACAGTTCACGCCTCCGCCGCAGAGACTCACTGTCGAGAGAACCCGCGCTTGGGTGCGGCCCCAGCCCACTGCAGCCATCTAGAGTGAGTGCTGAACTGCGAGTGATGCAACCGGTAGTGCGAATCTGCAGCGGCTGTTGTGGAATGCACACATGCGCTCTCAGCCAGTTCTTACTGAGCGATGAGCGACGCAAAATGGTGCAACTGCGTCGTCTGCCGCTGCTGCAAGACGAGCTGCCCCAACAGTTGCGCCCAAACATTGCATTGTTTATTTATTTCAGATACCCTCATCGCCCCACGGGAAATTCTAAGGGGTGTATCGTAACCGCCAGGCAATTTTAAAGAAAATATAAGCCGTCTTGTATTAAAATATGAAGGACCTAGGACCATTTAGTTTTACATTATCTTTTTTCATGCGCCCGGGGTGTAGCGCGCAATTTTACGATCCAGGGCATTTCAGTAGGCTCCGCAACGTTGCGCTACGCTCGCTATCGGTTCTTGTCTACATGGCTACGTTGCCGGAGACGATGTGGTAAATCCTAGCCACAGAGAGCTTTGCTGTATAAAATGGCAGATTTAGGTTCTGCGCCCGCAACTGACGACTGAACAAGATCACCAAAAGGGACGTGTACCAACTGCCACGAATCGACAACGGCCTCGACCACCTCTGCCACCTGAATTACTTGTAATTGATGGGTCTTTAGACAGGCTAATGGCAAATAGACGTGGACGAGAGAGACCGAGTGAAGACTGCATTCATAAACTCGGAAGGCGTTTACGAGTTCAAGGTGATGTCATTCGGCCTGCGCACGGCACCAGTAACGTTTGAAGCAGTCATGAACAGCGCGCTAGCTCGCCTGAAGTGGCACGGTTTTTTCGTATACCTCGACGACGTTCTGGTATTCCCCCGGAATTTCGACCAACACCTTGCAAAGTTGGAGTTGCTACACGATGCAATTCGTACATCAGGGTTAACGCTGAAGGATGAACCAGCGTCGTTTCGCTTACGAAAAGCCAAGATTTTGGGGCCACACCCTCAAGGCCGCGGGATTCCTGCCTGATCCGGCGGCATTTCTCGCACTATACGCATACACCAACGTGTGCCCCATTATTGAACACACGGGTGTTTTTGCTTTTTGCCATTATCAGCCAGAGTATCATTTTCATTCACTGACAGAGTTTTCTTATGTGATTAGTTCAGAAAGCGCTGCCACAGTTCTGATGGCAGCTTGAGAAATTTGGTTGCACGCGTAACCTCGCGGTGTGGCATTCAGGAAGCATCACTTTACTCAATAAACTGGTCTTCCTTGTGTTGTGCTATATGGGCCATTTCTTCATTAAAAATTGTTTCTAGAACAAAATGATCTCTTTGTTATTGTTTTTGAACCCGCCCATTCTTCGAACTATCTTCGAATTTTGCTTTATCATATTTGAAGCAGTGCTTCTTCAATTAGAGCTCAATTTAAAACAGATCAAGATACGCTCCTTAAAACACCTGTCCGCTGCTCCAGCCAATCCAGGCGCTAGAACAAGCATGTCTTATACCAAGGTGTGTTCATTTCTGTCATTACTGCGTTTAATGCCATTGGCTCATGAGCCAAGAGTTGAAGGCACGGCCACTCAACCTGATGACTTTTTCAACCTATCAGAAAGCCTCATCGTCATACGACCAGTTCCAAGAAGATTTACATACAGTTTTCCTTCGCCCTCTGCAAATAAGCTGAGGTCATGACAAATAAGCCCGAAGATGACCTTCAAAAAGATATGGCTGGGCATCTTCAATTGAGGAAGTGCAAGCAACTTCGACAAAGGAGCTTTGTACAAAGGGATAACATGTTTTGTGCCGTTGTATTCGCGTAATGCAATCCCTGAAAAAGGAACTAACTCCCCTCTGCTAGAAAAAAAACGTAGCATCTTCTTTGAGTACCACAGGCCATGCGACAAGCTGGCAAGAAGGTTGCAGAAAAGCCAAATACAATATACATGATGCATTTAATATTTGCTCAAGGATATAAATTTTATTCGTTGTATAAATGATGTCATTACCCTTAACTGAAGGTGTACAAGTTTCAGGATTCTTTTATTTGCCTGTAAATATATTTGTGTTTTGTGTGCCTATACATGCGCATCTCTAAGGACTTTGAAAAGCCAGTGCTTGAACTACAGCTTCATTAGCTAGTTTACTGTCCTTAAAAAGTTTATATGCTAGTGCAATGCTATTTCTATGTGAAAGCGAGGCGTCCCCTCGTATTTGTGGCGAAATGTTGTACCCCCGGGTAATTTAAAGATACGTATTTACAAATTTTTATATTGCTTCCCAATAAAAGTCTCGAAATAATTTAAAAAGAGTTTTCTGTTTTATGATACTACTATCACCTATACTATAATATATTATTGTACTATACTCCTTAATATCTCCTTATAAATCAAAGTCTCTGCCGAGTGAGATCTCCTGGGTTATCCCTGGAAAGGTTTTTATACTTCCAATTACTTGAGGAGGCAATGACACTACCTGCCCTACATAGTCAAGATGCTACTGAGAACAATGCAAATAATATCCTGAGCAAAAAGAAAAAAAGATGCGAAGGATGTTCATTTCACAATACTTGGCTAAAGACAGCTTCAGAATGTACCGCAACCCGTCGCGGTGGCTCAGGGGCGAAGGCGTTGCGCTGCTGAGCACGAGGTCGGGGGTTCGATTCCCGGCCGCGGCGGCCGCTTTTCTGATGGAGGCAAAAAGCAAAAACGCCCGTGTGTACGAGATTTCGGCGCACGATAAAGATCCCCAGGTGGTCAAAATTAATCCGGAGCCCTCCACTACGGCGCGCCTCATCGCCTGTGTTGCGTCGGCGCGTTAAACCCTACAATCAATCAATCAAGAATGTACCGCAGATGAAACACCGTAAAGAAATAACATTCTCAAGGGGAGGTGGTGGGGGGCTATACAAATTTGCCAGTCCCCCCTTCTTATTTACCGCATTTGATTTTTGGTTGTCTAATATCAGTTCACTTCATATTGTTCGCTAGTACAAGTCAACATTTTTCCCTTTTCATTCTTGCATTGCTGCTTACTTTTATTCACCTCATTTCCACCACCAGTTAGTTGACCCTTGTTTCCATTTCCTGGTTTTATGCACAAGCAGCAGTGCTTATAAGTACATTATCAAACATCGTGACCAAAATATGGCACACCGATCGCAAAATTGGTGGAATAGCGGATACAACAAACACTGCACGGAATGACGGGTAATTCTCCAGAAAACTCCTCCAACAAAAAGAAATATTGAATACAAATTACTCTGTGCGGCCTTTGAATATGGGTCCCTTCCAAATGCACAACAGGAACCCTCATCTCCACCAAACTGGAGATGGAACTTCTGCACCTCATTAACGTTAGACCTTGTGGCCCCTGACCGCTACATATTTGGGGTTCCCCTTCTGACAGGTAATAGTACACTTTTGCACAAGGTTGTCTTTTGCACCAGGAAGCTATTAAAACTTCTTGTACAATGTGCTGCAGAAGCATCATTATCTTTTTTTACAAAAAGCTGTGTCTGGTAGGAGCATGACGCTGCTATTCCCGTATTTCTTTACGTCATAATCAGCTGCACGATGCGTAGATGTTAGAGCAGCTGAACGGAAAAGTTCATTAGCGCTCGTCTATAATTGATAGCCCGCACTTACAAGAGAAAGATTGCACTAGAAATTCAAAAGATGATCCAACTATGTTTATGCGACACAAACTGACCTCATGGCTTCATGTAGCTACACTTTTAATTAGGCCACAAACACGAAATTTGATTATTTCGATTTCAGCTTCATTTACGCCCCTTCATTTCATCCACACATTAGGCTTCATTTCAACCATAAAACATCCTATTGTAGAGACAAATTGCCTAAAGTATTAAACATTTTAAAATTATAGTCCACCTGAAGTTAGCATCGACAGGCTGGGGGATCCATAGAACATATTTATCAGTGTTTTAACTACGCATTAGCATTGAAGTTAGATACTCAATAAAAATTGAGGCACAGCTCCGATCACCCAGTACTGGTTCTTGCTGTAGGTTTTATTATGCATCAATCTAACACATTACCAAGATTTCCTAGAATTATAACAAAACTATACGAGAGCGGTGGGTAGTCGCCAGTACCTCCTCTGTTCCCTTTACATCTCTGTGCTTTCCCTGATGTTTGCGATAAATTGGCAACCTAGTGGGTGCAAGCTTTCTTATTACAAACATTATATTTCGACTTGATTGCGCCTGTACAAAACTGCCACTGCATTCATAGATCTCAGTACAAAAATGAACCGTCAGTTTCTGCACAGAGGCTTAATAAATCTAGCCTGCAATAATATGGATGCTTCTATAGCCTAAAGTGTTTTGTTTAATTAAATTGCTATGCGAGTTCTCTACTTCGAGAATACTGCATGTCAAAAGACTCTGCCAACGTTTACCAAACCGAGTAGAGAAATTAACAGTATTTGTAGCATTTGCTGAACCCATTCCCAAGATTTTAATGACACTGTCAAAACACTCCTTGAGCAGCAGAACCCTGGTAGCTTAGCCATGGGCGACTCTTGAAGTGACAACTTCTGCTCCGCCTAAAACCTATTCTGCCATACAACACAGCAAAACGCTACGGCAAACACGAAGGCGAAATCGCATGTAAAAATGCCCTGAGCAACCACTACACTTTGCTCAAAGTCAAAGAACTGGCCTTCGGCATTTCGCAACATCTATTGCAACTTCAATAAAGTGTTTCGATGAGAAATATGCAAAAAATATTGAAAACATCGCAGACAGATGACGTAATATGAGCAGGAGTGACTTCATGGGCTGCTACTATAAACTCTTTTATAAGTAGGTATGCTATCCTTTAGCATTTATTGGTACAATCAAATGAGTTGTTCGTTCAAAATGATCAATTGCCCAGTAATTTGTCTTGATGGTGGTTGTGGTCAGTGGCGACCAATTGCCCAAAGAGGGTTGTGTGATATCACGTAGACAGCTCCACGAGGTGACTTGGTGTTACCACTGCATCAGCTGTTTTCCATAACAAGCAGATATTTGGATGAGGTTTGTGATAAAACTGTCACCACTGTATCGTGACAATCAACGTGTATTAGACAGCCAAACTGGTATTTTATGTTTAGGACGTCTCAACGGCATTCTTAGCAGCCAAGATAATCCTAAAAGTGGTGCCAAAATACGGTGTAGGCTTGCAATTTGAAAGGATATTTCAAGGCAGCTTGCATTAGTCCTGCTTATGAAATAAAGTGCGACCACTTTGTGTTCCCATTTTACGTATGTCTGCAGGATGTCTACAAATTCGACCTTTCAATAGTCTTGTAATTGACGGTTTTTCGTGTCTATTCTATGCATAAATCTTCCCCGACAATCCTGCCGAATAGGCACGTTGGGTATGGAAAACCATCCAGTGGTAGAAAAAGGACAGGGCACTTTCACAAACTAAAAAATTCTGCGGGATTATAAGCTCTTGCCATTCACGTTGCGTTTGCAGTAGATACAAAAAAATGGCGCGATATAATTTCACTTACAAAAAGAAATACCTTCCACTGTTTCAGAGACTTGATGTCTTGCTGCGGCGAAGAAGGCTAACTTCTGAAACTTTCATGAGTTTGCATTTTTAATTAAAGTTCCTTTACAAAAGCCGCGCTTACCTTCTTTCTCTCAACATGTCAACAATCTAAGCGTTCTTTTATCGTCATCATCATCAGGAATAGCCTACTGAGGTCTATTACAGCATGAAGGCCTCTTTCTTTGACCTTCCCGTGCTCCTGTCCGGCACCGCTCACGCCGGTTCTTAGCTTCCGAAGTTTTATATTGCTTGTGATCATCGAGTTAGTAAGCTTCCCGTTCTCTGATTGTCGTTTCTTATGTCCATTTTGTAACCTCGTGATCCACCTGTGGCTTGTGTTGTTCTAACTGCATGGTAAGCCGAAGTCCATTTATATTTCCTAATTTGAACAATATTATCTTCTAATCGAGCTAGCTCCTTGATCCTTGGTGCTCTTTTCATATCCTTGAGAGTTATTGCTACAATCATTCCCTCCATGCCCGTTGGACCGACAAAATTTTGCTTTCGAGTTCAGTAAAGCACGAAGGTTCCACTCCGTATATCATCAACTAGTAGAATGCAATAGTTGAATACCTTTCTTTCGGATATAGAACCTGCCTATTTACATTATTTTTGTGTTATTGCCATGTGCACCCAAACTCAATTCTATTATGCCTTGGATTATATTTCTTTCTCGTGATTGACATCACCTCTGACCATTAGTCTGTAGGTAGTTATTTTCTTGTATTTCTTACCGTATGCCGAACAGGACGAAAAAGGCATATTTTTTATTCCTCAAGAGTTATTTATAATAATGTTCATACTTACACGAAGCTTTCGGATTGTCGTTATTCAATATTTCTGGCAGGTACTCAGCCGGCTTTTGAAATGTCATGCGCGGAGCGCAAATGGTTAAAGTAACCCTTGTTTATTTGTAATCCTGCCTTCCCCCAGTCAAGCTTCGTAAATACCACCTCCAGACACCTGTACACAATGTTTGCAAGATGGTATCTGCGTGTCGCACTCGCGTTCCGACGGGAAACTTTTTGCTTTGATTGTGAAGAATTATCCTCGCTGTCACGACCATCATCACAGCCTATCTACAACCAGTGGAGGGCAAAGACCTCACCCTTTATTCTCTAATTACCCCGGTCTTTCGCTACCTGCGACCAATTTTCCCCCGCCGACCTATTGATCTCTTTTGCCCATCTAACTTTCTTCCGCCTATCCCACGCTTGCCTTCTCTAGGAATCCACTCTTTTACCCTTAAGGACCAACGGTTATCTTGTCTTCACAATAAATGCCCTGCCAACGTTCATTTCTTCCTAATTTCTTCTAATATGTCCTTAACCCGCGTTTGTTGCTTGACCCACTCCGCTCTCTACCAGTACCTTAATGTTACACCTATCATCTTCCGTTCCAGTGCGCGCTGAGTCGTCCTCAATTTAAGTTGAACCCTATAGTGAGCCAGCAAGTTTCTGCCCCGTAGGTGAGTACCGGTAAGATGCAGCTTTCATACACATTCTTCTTTAGGGACAATTGTAGGCTGCCATTCATTATCTGGGCATGCCTGCCGAATCCATTCCTCCCCATTCTGATCCGTATCTGCCTCATGGTTTGAATATGTGGTCACAACTAGGCCTAACCAGATATATTTGCTTACCACTTCACCGGACTCGCCACCTATATCAAACTATGGTGCTTTCCCCATGTTAATGATCATTACTTTAGTTGTCTGCATATTACTTTTCGGTGCACGGTTCTACTCTGTTTGTCCAGCGCGAATACAATGCTTTGAAACTCCTCCCAAGAGTTACTAAAGAAGGCAACGTCATCAGCAAATCTGAGGTTTCTGAGATATTCTCCATTAACCTTACTCCAACTTGTTGCCAATCAAATGTTCTAAATACTACTTATACTACTTATAAACATGCTGTGAATAAAATGGGAGAGATCTTGTCTGCTTGCATGATGCCCTCCCTAAAAAGTATTTCACTGTTCTTCTTACAGAGAATGATGGTACCTGTGGACCCACTGTAAATATCCTCTAGTACTTTTACATAATGCTCGTGTAAGCCTGGTTCCGTATTGCCTGAATGACTGCAGAGGTTTCGACCGAGGAAAATGCTTAATCACAGTCTATGAAGGCTATATATAGACAATAATTATACTCCTCCCACTTATCTACAACCCGATTGATCCTGTGAATATTGTCTATTGTTAAATGGCGTTTACTAAATCCTTCTTGTTCTTTAGGTTGACTGAAATGTAAGGTAGGAGAATTTATGTAATCGATTACCTTGGTATGTACCTTGTAGACGACTGACTGTAGGCTGATCGGCCTTTATTTATCAAGTTCTTCATGTCACATTTCTTAAGGATTCCGGTGCACTCGCGGTCATTTGGCATTGAGTGTACTGTCTTGCTAGTTTTATTTGTACAATGTGCCCGCCATGCTTCAAGAGGTCTGCTGTTATCTGATATTCACCCGGCGGTTTGCCCTTGTTCATTTCTTTGAAAGCATTCCTTACTTCTTCTGTCGTTACTTTTGGGATGTGTATCTCCTCCGAACTACTTTCTCCTGAGGCATTATCCTGCATGTACTGGCTATAGTACAGATCTCTATAGAACTTTATGGCAAGTCTGACCAATTTACCCCTATTTGTGATGATATTACCTTGCTTGTCTTTAAGTACGTAAATGGGATTTCTCCCCACACCTAGGCGATTGTTTCCTGTTTTCAGTCTGGATCTGGTCTTTACAGCATATTCTATCCCTTCCATATTAAACTTACGTCTGTCAGCTGTCTCACGCTTATTGAATAACTTCGAAAGCTCCGCTAGTTCAATTCTCTCAGCTGAGGTGGAGATCGCCACGCTTTCCCGTTTCTTAATTAGATCTTCAGTCTCCTGGGAACGTTTGCCACAATCCTGTCGAGCCATCGTGCCCCCGACTTCTACTGCACACTCTGTGATAATGCGGGCCCGATTGTCGCTGGCTGTCTGTATCGTAGACTCTGCTTCCTTGAATATCGGTTCTGAATATTGGTTCTGCAGGTCGATTCTGAATTTTTCAACTTTACGCCTTACGGTTAGCTCATTTCTCGACTTCTTTCGTACTAGCTTGTTGAGCTCTCTCCTCAAATCTAGCATAATCTGAGATCTCGCCATACGGTGGTCACTACACGTTACCCTTCCGAGCACTCGCACATCCTGCACGACGCCAGGGTTATCGCATAATATGAAGTTTATTCCATGTTTATGCTCCCGTTTCGGTCTCCTCTATGTCCACTTCCGGCACTCCCGTTTGCAGAAGAAGTTGTTCATATTGCGTAGATAATTCCATTCTGCGAACTCGACTAGTACGCCCTACCTGCAATTTCTACAGCCCAAACCATAGTTTTCAACTACCGTGTCATTACTGATTCCTGCCTATTTTAGCAAGGAAGTCTCCCAGAACTACTGTATACTTTGTTTTTACTTTAGCCATTAGCGATTCCACATCTTCATAGGAGCGTTCAATTACCTGGTCGTCTTGGCTGGAAATTGGGACGTAGCCCTGCACCAGCTTGAGTTTGTGCATCTTATTAGGACTAATCACAAGACCAGCTACCCTTTCGTAATGCTATATTATTCGTCTATGTAGCCCGCTATGCTTTCATTGACTAGAAATCCAACTCCGATTTCTCTTCGGTCCACTACACCATGGTGTACAGCCTCCCTGTACAGCCCTCATATATGCCGTCTGGGACTCATATAGAGGTCTTCTTCATTTCTTGGTTCCACGTACCTTCAAACACTTTGTGGTGGCGTTTGTTTAATCAAATACTTATTGAATTGCGGGTAAAGTCTTTTAAATACCCTTATTACTTTTAATACATAGTTGGTCACATGGTTGTTACTTATTGTAGAGTATCCTTTGCGAACCCCTGCGCGTACTTAGCGTTGTTGGAAATACAATTTTTCACTGTTGTGGTTAACTAAAACTTTGGTAAACAGCCTTTATACAACTGACATTCCGTAAACGGGTCTGTATTTATGACAATAATTTTATCTCCATTCATGTGAATCAGAACTATGCCGGCGTTCTTTTTACTTGTGAGCATGTTTAGTGTCCTGAAGCATTTTGAGAATAGCTTACCAAGCTTTTCAATGACATTATCTCCTCCCTACTTTAAAAAGGCGACAGTTGTGCTATCGTATCGTCACATCAACTTTTCTCTATTTTATATTATTGAGCTCCCTTTCAACTTCATCCTTGTTTACTGGCAATACATCGCTAGCTAGGCTTGCTGGTTCCGTAGTTTTCCATGGTGCAACGCTGCTGGCTTATATACTGGCGTTGAACGGCTCCGCTACTTTTATTATCACGTCCACATAACGCGTGATGTTTCCCTAGTTGCCCTAGAGGGCGTATATTGTCTCTCCAAATAGCCAGTTTCATCTTTGGTACTTTCAAGCTCCTATTATTTCTAGCGGTTCCTCAATTATTGCAGTGTCGTATGCAGAAATGGTCGCTTTACCTTTTTAAAAACTTTTTTCAACTTCTATAACTCATTTTCATTCACCGTACTCAAGAATTGGTTGTCACGTGTTGCAGTTATTTTTTTATAGTTGTCTATTGTGTGGCGTTATTGTTGCATCTTCGCAGTGGTTGCAGGGTCTGTGGCTTCTGATGGTAGGCGGCTATTTAGCTTGTCAAAACTATCTTTCTTCAGACTAAATTCGTTCCTTTAGGTCAAAGTTGTTCCGAAGGTTCTTTTTACTGGCGCGTGTACTGGTTCTGACGATATTGTACTGACGGCGTGTGCAGCTAATGAATTAACGACTGTACAACTTCAGTGCACATTGGAGAAAAAGAACCTTTATTCCAACAATAGCATACCTTTATACCTAAACCACACTCACGCCACCTGCGGCAGTAATCGTGGAAGCGAAGCCAAATAGACAAATATACAACATATTCCCCTCCTTAACATAGCTATGTAGATTAGTAATGTAGTAGATTAGTTTGTAATGACGTATGCGAAAATACTATACAAAATACAAACTCTACAATCAACATAGCTATATACAAATACAAGATAATATCATTTGCAACAGAAATCCACCACACTAGATATGTCAGTTGCATTCGCTTTAGCATAACCCTGCGTCTCTATGTGACGGCTCCAGGAGACTTGGCCGACTATGTAGCAGCAGGCGACCTGTGCGCCTGTGCAGCCGAAGGAGACGAGGGCGATTGTGCAGCCGAATGAGACGTGGGCGCGTGCGCCGCAAAAGGAGACGTGGGCGTCTGCACAGCGGAAAGAACAGAAGCTGAAGTACTCATTGTTACATCCAGGATAGGGCACTCACTTGTAGGTGGAGACCCTCTTTCTCTAGCTGTTCAGTTTCCTCTCCACATTTAAAGGGTGGCAGAGGCTCTTGGCACCTTTGAGAACTTCGATGCATTCCACATTTTACCTTCATCCAGGCGGAAAAAAGGACTGTCACCTCCTGTCGATCACGTCTCTTGGGCGGCTAAATTTCAGGTCGCATTTAAAATTACTTGCGGGTTTATTCACTTTGACGAAGTCACAAACATCAACTGAGGTTATTCTTGCAGCCCTCCTTCCATCCGTGCATAGCTTGCTGCCCGGTTTCTTGGGCTTCACCCACCTACGTAAACGCTAGATATCCAAGTGAGGATCATTAAACAAGGTGACCGGCGAATGCCCAACGACATCCAACCAGGTGCTCGGCCGCCGCCCGTGTAGCAGAAGCGCTGGAGCTTTTGCCGTTGTAGCAAGCGGTAAGGGCTCCAGCGGCAAAGACTCAGTTACTGCCTGGCACAAGGGCCGGTGCTCAAGAACCGCCACTTGAATTGCGGTTTTTAATATTCTATTAAAGCGCTTCAATTGGCCTTTTGCTTGTTGGTTGTACACTGACAAATGTTTCACCTGGATGCCACGATCTTGCAGAAATGCCTCAAACTCCGAAGATGCAAGCTGTGGAGCGCCCCCTACGAAACTTGCATCCCACTCTCGTCGCCAATGTTGGGACGGGGTGTGCCGCCGACAAATGAACGACTAGACAACTTGAGTGAATATCGGAACAAAATACCCTTTATTCCAATTTGCGCGTGCTTATATACCTAAACAAAACTGGCGCCACCTGCGGCAGTGAACGCGCAACTGAAACCAAATAGACAAATCTACAACATACAACATAAGTTTTCTTTGGTTCATTGGTGTCTCATTTTCTCTGTTTAGGTTGAGCTTTATTTTTCAGTTGATCATTTTATGATCGCTGCTTCGAATGTTGCGCAGCATCTCCACATCTGGTCATCCTCGTAAATTCTTTCTTACATGAGATGCTGGCACCACAGGCAATGTCGATCATCTAGTCTCCGACACACTAGCTCTAAAAAAACTTCTCCTCTTGACATTACTTCAGCTAAATTATTTTGCACTACAAGCTATTTTTGCTTCACATTTTTCGCAAAAATTTCATGTTATCTACTTTATTTTTACCTTGTACACTGCCAGTCCTAGGCGATAACATAGCAGGTTGACTTCCATACAACTGCAATATGAACACCAGCAATGGGCCTAACACTGGTAAACTGACAAAAAAAAATAAAACCTTACAACAGGAAGTGACTGCCCGTGTGACTTCACATGCCGGTCCTGTGAGTGTTTCATCATCATCATCTTACGGGCTTTCCACAGGGTACAATGGCGGGGTATTCCAAAATATGAAGGGAAAACGACAGTACAGACACGAGAATTCAACCAAAAATAGAGACACACAGACGCAAAGACATGTCAAGAAAGTAATGAAATACACACCTGCATATTTTTTGCGCACTCGAGAGCACCACAGTTTCAATGTCCGATATCCAATATAAGATATCCACTCCGTTACCAGTACCCTCGTGCATGCGAACGAGACGGCTCCACCTTCCTTCTTTCTCCTTTGATGTGCAAGGGAGGAGAAAAACCAAGAGCCTGGGGTTACCCCTCACAGAAAGCCAACGGACGCGTGTCGCCACCCCCAGCGTCCTTAGGCTCAACCCTTCAAGCACAAGGCCTCAGTTAAGTTCCCTTTATTTAAAATTCGGCCGCCATTTTTTTTTGTTTATGCAAGCAAAAGAGAGGAGAGTCGAATTATTGGGGACCTAAAAAGCCATTTAAGTATTTATTCGTTTCGTCGTGCGCACCACAAAGCAAGAGAGGGAGAATCACTACCGGAGGGCGTAAACCATCGGCGCCCTGAAGCACAACAGACCGTGTCTGCATTCAAGGAGCAAAGCGATCCGACGGGCTGTGTATTCAGAAGATATGAATGCAAATCATTCCTAAACAATCCACGACTACGGGCAACACAATCCCTGCCCCACAGACCGTCCGAGAAAGGGAGAGCACCCGGAACGCAGAAAACGGGGTCGAGAGACATAAGAAAGAACTACGCCATCACCGAACAATGCGGGACGGGATACACCAATGTTGACCTGGCTGGAACAGGCATCATCGAAAGGGAAACAAATGGTCGGAAGCGGCCCATCCTTGTGTTTCTCCGTGGTGCTTGTTTACATCGGCCGGGACGCCCCCTTCCCGGTAGATACTTGGGCGGTGTGCCACACTGAAGAGCCCTGGGTGAGATCGACTAGGCTGTAAAATTCAAGGCGGGTATATAGTAAGGGCTCCGGTATTACCAAGGCTCCTGCGCGGCCTTAACACTTCGGCCTTTGATGTTGGGCAGAATTGGTTGGTATGTAACCATAACCACGAAATAGGGGAAGAAAACCAAAGAATCAGTTTATCGGGCTAAAAACAGAAGTTAAAGATTAAAAAAAAAACAAAATGACCAGTGTCGGGCATGTTACTTTGAAAGAGAAGACAGATAGTAGTTGAGGCGTTTGGCGTTTTCAAGTAGTGGAGAAGAAATTTACACAACGGGTTTTAGGTTCCCAATTGTGATCGGTTGAGAAAATCAGTAATTCACAAACAGTTAAAGAGCAAACTGGTTTCACACAGTTGGGTTCAGGTCTGGTGCTTCTTTCACGGTAAGCAAAAAACATCAGGGTATTGAATTGTATCATTTCAGATTGAAAACTGTGTGAGTGTGTACAAGTTTCTGCGACAAGCGAGACCGGACTTATAAGCGATGTGTATTTATAAGCATAGATTTTGAGCCGATTGTAGAGTACCTGGTGTAGTATTTTCAAGTGGGCTAGTTTTGCTCGGTGCGGTAGTGTTGAAAAACCCGTGCTAAGTATCACGCATGTGGGCAGGTTATTACAGGTTTATTTCTTGTAGAGGAACCTAATCGCTTTTCTTTCACCCTTTTGTTTTTATTTGTGTTGAAAATTGCGTGCACATCCCAAAAAACTTTGGCATATTTAAGTATTGGGTGTACGAACGTGGTGTGGGCTTGTGGCTCTGTATGCCACAGTGCGAGTTGTTAGCGCCATCTACGAAAAAATACCTTTCGTACAGCAGTTGATGTGATGATGTGTAGGTGCGAATCCTACTGAAGAGTTGATGTCAGATTGACTCGTAAAAATTTAGCGTAGTTGGCATTACTGATGAAATTTCGTCCAAGAACGCAGAATACATTAAAGGAATTCTTTTTCTCTGTAATTGACATACACGATGATTTTTTTGCAGATTAAACTTGCTGCGAAATACACCATGTTGCCATTTTCTTGCGTAAACAATTTAAACTGCTGGGCACTTGGGGCGGGTAATTGTGTTGCTTTTAACGCAGTCACCTTTAAAAACTTTACTTTTACTCAATGCTGGAGGTAATGCAATAAAAAGTACGATAAACAGACCTCCGGGGGACATCTGAGGTGAGGTTAACTGTATTGGGTGGTGCTTGGTCGCAAACAGTGTGTTACAATCGCTGGTATGGAAAGCTTGTGATCCATGCCGGAACGGTTATTTTCACCATATTGGCCCTTAGATTGCAGATTACTTTGGTAAGGGGAACACAGTCGAATGCGTTTGTGAAGCCTACAAGAAATGTGTCTGTTTAACCGTGGTGGTTGATGGTTCCCGCGATATCGGGTACTACCTTTGGTTACACGGTGATGTTTGATAAAACATTTTGGAAAGGATGGTGGTGAGGCGCAAGGAGGTTAAGGAAGCGTAAAAAAAGAGGGATAAGAATTTCAAAAGGATGTGTTTTGTATATTTTTCACCTATACAATTAGAAATGTTGATCAGTTTACATGGTTTGTCTACGCAGGATTTCTGTATTGGTACAACTTTCGCTATTTTACAGTCATCTGAGAACTTGGTAGTGTCAAGATATTTGGTGAAAGCAATTCCAATGTAACGAGTACACAATTCCGAATATCACTTCAGAACCTCATCGGGATATTTTCGAGAACGTTTTCCGTTTGTGGTCAAGGTTGAGTAAAAGTTTAAAAATGCCAGCGACCGTTATATTTATCGGCTTCATAGGTACATCCACAGCAAAACATAGTTTTGGTAGCGCGCCGTTGTTAGATATACACACAGAGTGATATGAATTCCTAAACTGATTATCCCTTACTGTTTTTTTTCAATACCACTGAAGTGGCGTTTGGGGGTTTGCGGAAGTAGTTCCAAACCTATGCAAATTGATTCTAATAAAAGTGTTTCGTTAAAGTAGTGTTCTTTTCCGTTAGTCACTCATCTTTTTAAGTTCTAGAATACCTTGAAATTTGTATTCAATATTAGCTAACTCAAGATGTTTGCCTGTGTTAAGCCGTAAGAAATGAGGTTAGACCTTCGTCGACTGTTCAAAGTCATAAACGGGTTTTTTCCGTGGCTTTAAAACCTCGTTTGTAGCGACTATTTCATGTGCACATTGCTCGAGCTTTTGCTCCACATTGGCAATGCCGTCCATCTTTTCGTCGGCGTCGGCTAGTCTTGTTTTTTATTTTGTTGATGTCTTGTACTATGGCTTTTGGTTGATGAACAATTTTTGTTTTGGGGCCTTGGTTTGTCTCGTAATCCCCGCAGGAACAGAAAAAATTTCTGATTCACCTGCAAACACCCGTAGACGAGAAGGGCGGTTGGCACGGCAACACCAAGAGAAATGTGTCGCTAGATTAGTAGCACAAGTCATCATGCCGCCTTCACTGTGCAACGAGAGAAAACGGGTTAGCGACTTTTATTGCTGCAGTGCAACAATGTCCAGTGGCCCCGGGAGGGAGTGGAAGATCTTTTTTAGTCCCGTAGGTGAGGGGCGTTGTCTACGTCGAGTGAAGCGGACAGGCATCCCAAGGCGGTCCCCTAAACAGGCTTTGATGGCAGTCTTCAGCCAATGCACACGTTGGGTAAGTGGAAGGGATTCCGTTTGGACGCTCGTTGTGGATAGCAGCAGGCCGATGCATTCTCTGTAACGACACTAAACGGGGTAGCGAAGGTCATTGCTGTGGTGCAATCGTTCCCAGTGGTCCCGGGGAGGGGTAGAAGGCCTTTTGTAGTCCAATAAGAGAGTGGCCTTGTGGACGTCTATTAACGAGGTCACGAGTTCCAAGGCGCTCATCTGATCCGGTCGCAGGCATAGACGGTGGCCTTCTGTAACCGATGCATAGATTTCGTCAGGCCAGGAGCTCCGGTGTACACTCTCGACGTTGTTAGCAGCAGCGCAAAGCAAATCTGTGCAACGACAGTGAACGGGGTAAGCGTATGTCATTGCTCTGGTGCAACGGGGCTCAGTTACACACAATGCAAACTAAAATTCTAATTTCAAAGCGAAAGGAAAAGTACAATGTTCCCAAAGAAAAGTAGTTCGTTTCAGCACTTGCCCACAGTTCTACCCACCGCGTTTCCAAGCGGTGCCAGGTGCAATACATTTTGCATGTGTGCCTGCCAGTGTTGGTCAAGCACACTTGGAAGTATGAGCCACTTGCCATTTCCGCTTGTAGACCATAGAACCAGCCATAGTATTTTAGCACTTGTAGTGGAACGCTGAGCTGCTTTTGACCAGCTTACACTGATAGGGCAGATGCCTCAAGCAGCAGACATTTCAGCTTGTATTTCAGGTGCTTCCTGTCAATTATCTTTCCTGCAGAGGCCTTATCAAACGAGATACATTGTCTTAAATTCCCCCATCGCAATATACGTCTGTCATGTGTCAAGGGCGCGCTCTGAGAGGACGCATCAAAAGCATCAGAAAAAATGGGAAGAAAAAAACAAAGAAATGAAAATTTGAAGCGCGCGCCAGGAGCACACGTATGAGCGAGCGCCAGCGCCAAAACACCGAGGCACCATGGGCAAATATGGCAGCGCACTGGTTATCCAATCAGAGAACGCCTCACATGAGAACAGTGGCGTGAAGGCCTTATATGGGTACGGGAAAGGCAAGCAGCCAATGAGAGTGCGCCACAAGAGAAGCCAGAGGGGATAAACCGGGGCACACAAAGTAAAGGGGAAGCAGGAGACCGAGAGGCCAGAAACCAGGAGGCGGCAGGAGCACAAGAGCTTCACGGAACGAGCCAGAGGGACGTGCCAAGGCGAACGTCTATGCCTGCAAAGCCTGGGTGAGAGCGGGGCGACTTGGATCGGCTGCAGCATCTCACGTGCACCACGAACCTGTGACTTCGTGGCCCCAGCGGTGGTGTTCGGGCATCAGGGGCCAACGTCCACACTCCGTCGACCGTCTCAACGGCCCCGGAAGGCTACATTTGTGCCCACTCTACCTGGTACTTCCAGTGGTAGCGGCTACCAAGGGGGTAGCCACTAACGAAGCACGCCGTCCAAACGAAGGCGGCGCGCGTCGAATGGCGGCATCAAGGACGTCCAGCGGGAGCGGCTACGAAGGCGCTGGCCACAAAGGAAACACGTCAGGACGCGCGGAGCCCACGCTGTCCAAGGAGTGACCGCGCGCATCGAACGCCGGCACCGAATCGAGGCGAGGACGGCTACCACCAAGTCGCGGTCACGCAACGAGTGCGACACGTGAGCGCCGACGACAGCGGGGTAGGCCAGTCTATTAGGGATATACTCGCCGGACACAACTGGGGAGTTGTGGTGAAAAAGAGAATAAGTAGGACTTGAGTTAATGAGGGCATTTAAAATAAAGATGTCGAACTTTATTATAAAAATTTTAGTGTTTTGGTGTGGAGTGTATTTTGGATATTTTAGTTAGGGGTTGACTGGGTGGCGGTTTTGTACCTTTCATTTCTTTGTTGCTTTGTTTAGGGGCTTCCAAGTGTACATAAAATATATGTTTTGTTAAACACGTCAATGGCTTTCCTGTGTTCATCTCTCTCAGCTGGTAAAGACAACCTGACCATCGGTTCACGTGACAGTGTGATGGTTTAGTAACTTTTTGAAGCTCACTTTGGCGGCAAGGCCTATGTCGAACCCAGCAACAGCATTATTGCTGTCAAAGTTGTTGATGTCAATTTTCAAGTTTCGTACACGTGTGAGCAGCATCCAGCTTTTTCTTCAATATTATTCTGGCAGCTTCCAGCCCAAAGCGTCTGTAGAGGTTGAGCACCTAAAGTAAACGGCGGATATCTTTTAACCTTTCAGACAACGGCATTATGTCGCCCATGCGTAGAGACGTGCCCGCCGTTCGCAGAGGGCGTCCCTTCGGAGGTTAAGGAAATCAAGCCTTTCGGTTTTTATTACCTGGCCACATTTTAAAAAAGAACTATATCACAATGCACTTGCTTTTAGAGACGTCTGCAAAGTCCCTGGACATTCCAATCTTCCCCGATTTCAGTTTGGTTTACAGAATCGTGCAAATTTGTTTTTTCGTTTAGTTCTATTCTACTAAGTAAGAACAAGCTGCAGTGAGTTGCAGCGGCTTCTTATCGCTGCAGTGTTCTTCTTCTGAGCCGTGCAAGGTACGCACCATAGCAAACTTCTGGTGGACGTTGGGTATGCCTCGCTTTGTCACCTTTCCTCATTGACATGACGGAATGCTGCTTTCATGGGGACGCTGCAGTGTTGCAGAATAAACGATTCTTTCTGGGCTATTGTTCAATACACAGTACTACGTTGAACACAATGCTAACCACTCTTAGTTCAAGCACAATTTTCAAATCAATCAAGAAATGAAACTGTGCAATGCTATTATGGTCTCAATGATTGTTCAATAAAGGGCCCAAACACAATGCCGTAGAAGTTGCTGCCATTAACACAATCCAAGCCAGTTTTACCACTACCACGGTGGACATAAACTACACCAACATTGTGTAAGCAAGGGTGCGAACAAACCTAAATGTTTTAGCAACAAAAACTATGAAGCTGCAGGTTTGGAAATGTGCTGATTGCACATGATGTCTCTGAAAATGGCTAACGGGGTAATATACTTTGTCTGGTCAAATAATCGTAGGTCGACAACAGCATGAAAATATAAACTATATACACACCACGGAAGATGCAAGTCGCAGCTAGAAATTAGTTTGCTTCTGGTATTTTCAAAACCATGAGAAGTTCTGTGCCAAGCGCTTCGTAAACCATCGCTCAAGCTAGAAGCTTCAGCAGAATCCTGCACTAGCACTAGATTGCCAGCCAGTTCTTGAATATAGGAAAGAATTCATGTATATTGTTATACCAATAAAGGTTTTCACACTACAATGGTGCACACCTGTGTAAACAAACTACAACAAACCTTTGGTAAAATATTTCCGCGTTTTGTGATCCCGAAATCAGTAAGTAATTTTAGTGACATTGTCTGGCTGTAGAACGAAGAAGTTAAAATATTATGTTTAATAGTGCATGGAGGTCTGGTTATGATTAGTAAAGAGCGCATGCAAGGTGTGCTTTTTGAGCGGGAAAAAACGGCAGGCTGTTCGGGAGTGCTATTCTTCTTTCCTTCCGCGTCTGGGTAAATCGTTATAAGGCGTTCCAGAGATGTTTGTCGTTTTATAATCGTAAGGCGTTTTACATAGTTGTAAGCATATTATTTCGTTCTCAATTATTTTTCATTGGCCTAGGTGGCTGTTGTGTTTGTAGATAGTTACAAACACCGTCTTATATTGTTACAGGTTAAACGTATCAAAAACATGATTGCTTATTCGTTATTGCTCTCCTGAGACGATGTAATTACGATGTAGTTTGTAGTTGTGTACGTCCTGGAGGGGACAAAAAGAAAGGGGTACTATCATGCTATCAATGCAAAGCACTTGAAAAGTAAAAAAAAGAGGTAATATTGACTCGTTATTTGTAATGAGCAACAGATTTTGTTTTTCGTGTGGTTTTATTTACTGCCTTTTTCGCTTCAGATTGGGTGTGTGAAATGGGCATTCAATAGTACGCAACTTCATTTTAAATGTTTTCATCCGTTTCATTTTTTAAATTCAATGTTTGTAGTAGTGGAACCTATAAACAATCTTTAAAATTTACATATTTTGTTTAGTATTAAACGCTTAATCCTACTCACAAGACATTATAGCGTCACCAACGTAGTGCCAGGGCACGCTGAGAACCAATTGATACAGAATTTGTTTTTTTGAGACACCGATGATTTCCATAAACATATGTAAACATACAAGTACGAGGAGGTCTTTTTGAGCCTTCTAAATATAGAGTTTTAGTTTAAAGCACTATCGCACTTGCAAGGTAAAACATTGGCTTTTTGCCAATTTTTTATTCTTGTGTTCACAGCTTCTGGCTGAAAACTTGCGGCCTTTGTGGTAATACCCAACCACGGGGTGTGGTTGTAAACACTTTAATCGCTTTCAATAACAGCAGGTTTTTGGAGGCGACGCTACACAAGCGATTACACGCGCCATATGGAAGGGCTGTGTCGGAATATTTTCGTCTACTTTTGATGTTTATTGTACGAGGCAATGTCATACACACGGGCATTTTCACTTTCCGCATCCATGCCATAAGCGCCGACCCGCCCAGCATCAAATCCTTTCCTTGGGCTCAGCCGCACAATGCCATTGACATTCAATGCACGGTGGGTAACACTGCAATCAATAATAAACATCCTACGACATCCTTAAAGCTGCTGCACCTAAAAATCTAGAGCAATGAAAAGATCAGGACATTCATCATATAAAATATACCTAGTAAAGGCAAGTAAAATAATAAGTAGAAAACCTACTGGCCGCACAGAACCCGATGGTGCGAGTGTAAACATGTGACTTAGAAGACGTTGCTGCGTAGCTAGTTGGTGATCACTTGTCATGACTTGGAGTGCAACAAAAACACTGACAAAAAAACAGAGTAGACGAGACAGGCCGAAACTTCCCAGTATGTTATTTGGCTACGCAAGTGCTTACAATTCCTATGCAAAGAAAGGGCGAGAAAAACTTATCGTGCAGACACATAAGATAACAAACACAGACATGTTCACAGCACGTTTTTCAGAAATACCATTTCGCTATTGTACAGAGCAACCGAGGTATATACTTACACAGTTGTGCGCTCTCTCCCTGATATAATACGCTAGCGCTAATTCACCCGCCTCCCTGCTCTTGGTTTTGTTTAGTATTTTTATCTCCTTGAACCGTGGCTCATACCCTCAGGCATGAGAGTGCATTGGAAAATGTGGCCCGTTATCGTTTCCAAGCGACAATTCATGTTTCCTGGCTTCCTCGTTGACGCAACCGCCCGTTCACCAACGTAAGACATTCCGCAGGATAGCGGTACTTTGTAGACAACACGGACAGCACAAACGACGTACTCATTTCAGTGTTTTTTTCCCACATGCCTCCATCCTTCGTTCACCCGGTATGTGCGAGCAGAAGCGCGCATTTTTACACGGGGAGAGAATGCAAGGGTGATCCTGTATCTTTCGGTGACCTTTTTGACGTCGTAGAACACTCTGTGAATGTACGGGGTGACTTCCGTTTTTAGCAGACGGGAGATGTATTTGGCCTTCTTATCTCCTTTAACTTTGTTGAGCAACATCTTTTCCACCGTGATGACGATATTACCAAGAACACCTGCCAAGTGAACCCTGCCAATTTGATTGCTAAAACTGTCCTGCTTCTTGCGAGCACACGATATTTGTAACGCAGATTCCAGAGGGAGTGAGGCGATTGCCCTTTTCAGTGTTTTTAAATGCGCCAATTTATAGGGCAGCAGTTCTTTCTGTGCGCTCGGATTGTTCTTCCAACAGACATGGTTTTAAGAAAACCTCATCGTAAGGTGTAAAAGCTTAGAATTGGATAAGGCCTTCAACAACGCAGAAGGACTTTCAGGACTCGGCAATGACTGAGTGCCTAGAAATATACCTTTGTGTTTGCTTTTTTATACTCTGTTTACGAGAATATAGGAAACGTTTTTTCAACTTGGGTTTCACAGGCAGCGTTACACTCTTCATGATGGTTAGGTAGTTCATTCTTTGTTGGACATTGTTTCCCAATTTAGTGTACCTTGCAGTGGTTTTATATTTACTGGAGAAAAGTGCACGGGGCTTAATTCTTCAAAGAGGCTTTATAGTTTTCACTTTCATTGTTTGCTTTCGCAGTGACAAATACTCAGGGTATATCATAGAGGTTGTTGGTGGCAAGCATCAGTAAAGCTTTTTATATTACAAATTGTGACCGTAGAGAACATATGGCACAAGTGCTTGAAAATAGGCTTTAGGTGTGTGACTAGAAATATCTTCATGATAAAAAAATACAAAATTGCAAGACCCACTCGTCTACCAAATTTGCAGTACGTAGGAAGAGTACTGCCTTATTCAAATAAAGACTCTCGTTGTGATGTTTGCCACACATAATAAATGGGCGCTGCCAATAATAAAAAAATTCAAGTAAGTATAAATTTATACAATTTGGAACACGGATCGACCGTAGCCCATTTATTCCTCCAATGCGCTACAGTTGTGGTAAATTACAACGTGTGTTCATTATTACACAAATCCTTTTTCCATACTCACACAACATACAATGTAAAAGCTAACAGACCGAAAAGAAGACGCCCAGCGCAGTGACAAAAATTGTCTGTGTCAGATCAGAGTCAAGCAGACACCCACATCCAAAAGACGCAACACGTCGGTGAAACATTGTCACCAGTAAAACAAACGACGTTACCGTTATTGTGTAATTCTTTGCGGGTGTAACCAGGGTGGGATTGCCCGGAAATCGGGAGCTTTCATGAAAGACCCTTTACCGAAAGTACAAACCTATAATTTGTAAACGTAAACAAGGTAGCATGCGGTATTCTTCATGAAACGTGGACGTTATTTTGGTAAATGCGAAAAAAATCTGCTTAAGAGAATTTGTGCATAATTACACCAAAACAAAATTGGAGGAACACATGATGATACAAGGCATACAAGAAAAACATTTTGTAACAGTCATAATGCTTCCGTCTATAAAGCACAATGGGGGATTTAGGGGTCTTGATGACTTTTTGTTTGCAACAACCGCGAGAGGCGGCTGCGTTGCATTTTAATCATTGGCATAAGTATTCATTCCACAGAAAAATTAGTAATTGAATATTTCAGCCAGTTTCAAACATCTCAACACGTTTTCCGTCTTTTTACAGGAGTAAAAACGCCTGCCAATAAGTGTAACTTCTTTGTGGGCAGCAGTTCGCAAGTGCCATTTATTACTCGGTGATGAAACTTTTCCGTATATTTTTGCGCTATGATGTGTTGCTTGAAGGTGCGAAAGTATTTTTATAATTTTGAAAGCGTTTTATTGTATTTAATTTATTTAAAGGCTCCGGGGGACCCCTTTATTTATTTTGATAGATAGACTAGAACAAAAATGATGTGTCTCACATACTAACGAATTTTGAAAAATTGTAATAAATCTTTTGCGTGGTGGCACGTTCAATTAAAACATAATAATCTGTAGGGGATAGAAAACATTTTTTGTAAAAAAAATGGGCCCGATAAAAACCTGAAGAGTGTAAATTTCGCCGTAAATAGTTATGTGGTCTACACGCCAACTATAAAACAGTTTTTGGGTCACATAGCGTACAGTAAATTGTTTGCTGATGGTCTCAAATACTGTGCTCAGTCTACAATATGAGGTCATTACCGGATGGGCCATATACTTGCCACAGTCGAAACAGACCAAACAGCGATTGGCGCACAGGTATTGTCGAATAAGGCTTGATTTGTAAAGAGTCAAAATTGCTAGTAGGAGACAATGTGTAGGTAATCAGTGAATGATAAACATCTTATTTTTTCAGTCTGCAGAGGTAAATCTACTCCTTTATTTATTTTTCGTCTCGTATTGTCTCTGCGGTAATGTTCAGTGGCACGAAACACTGCTGCTTTCCGGGATTAAAAAGCAGACATTGCTTCTTCTGTGGGATGGAAGAATGGTTGGTTTTATTTCGCACACTATAGTAGCAATTCATAAAACGCTAACTGAACAATTTGTTTAGAATCTTCTTTGTATTGGTGTAAAAACATTTTTAGGGTCGGTTTGGCGCCATGAATGTCTTTGTACATTTCTGTGTATTTTTGCTAGCCACAACATACCAATACAGACATTCACGAATCTAATCAATTATGCCTTGCGCATTACGTGTTGTATAAACACATCAAAATAAAGCACCAGTATTGATGTTTATTGGGGAATGTTTCCTGCTAAGAGTAACGTATGAGAGAGCCTGTTTCTACAAAACTTTCTGGGAATTCTTATACAAATTGTTTAAATGTGGTGGATTTTCTTTTAACCAAACCTAAGGACTGTTTTGACAGTTGCCATCATTAATAGAAGGCAAAATTTCGCCTAATTATGCGCCTGCCAAAAATAAACAGAACCCTGCACTGGCCGCGAAAGCTGAACGTTTAAAAGCACCCCAACGACTAGAATTATTTTTCGCCTTGTAACGGGGTGTAGCCGAAACAAGCTCATGCGGCGGTCAAAATGTACGCACTCACATAGCCAAGTGGAGGCTGCAAGAGCGTATCTGAATGCTAGATTGGCAGTTTTATGCTGATGTAGTGGCGACACAGATGGTGGTCGTGGTTTCCGCTACGAAAAACTACAACTTTTTCGACCAGCAATAAGGACATAATAAACAACTCAGTGTAATATGACGTGTCGTATCTAAATATGTAAATACATTTTAGCACCGTAGCAATTTACTAAAAATACTTCTGATTTTTTCTTCTTTTGCAATGACCGCAGGCAACACACGAACGCTATGTTGCTAATTCTTGTTCATTGTCGGGAATAGTTTTTTCTTGTGTTGTAGTCGACAATTTCAAGTGTTGTTTCCTTAAACTTGCCTTACCTGCTTATATCCTGCTGTTACCTTTGAGCGACAGTTGTTTTTCTCGGAATAATGAAACCATAAAATTCTGGTAGGTCTGTATTCTGTTTGTGTGTGCCTATCTCACACGGTATTCAGCGTCCCAGCTAAAATGTAAACTGACACATGATGGTTAGGTGCACGCAATACCTTTCGGAACCACTGCATCTGAAATACAATTGTTACTTTTGAGCATTGTTGACATTAGTACACATAAAACGTGTTTGAGGCAGAACCGAAGCAAACACCGTATTTTTAGTGATCGTTTAAACAAAGATAAATGGCTTGTTGTCTTTGTTGTCAGCAAAAACACGACGCCCTGAAATATATATTTCACCCCGCACGGGGCACCTTGAGTAATCTTGGTGACCGTACTGGCGATACCGCGGACCCTGAGCGCCCAACATAAGCTGTGTCCTACCGTGGTGATGTGTTTTTAAGGTGAAGGGTAGAAACCTCTAACGGTGGCCGTCGGAGCCTTGGTCAAGCTCCGGCCGATGGGCTCCCTGCCTGTCTACAAGGCAGGGAGCTCCGGGACCTCTCAGGCTATCAGGGTAAGGTTTGAGAAGAAAGTACCCCAGTCTCCCTGCTTTTATACTATGCCCTATGGTAATTACAACCCCCCCCCCAAACGTGATCGGTCCCTGAAAAGGGGCCGCACCGAAGTATCTTTCCCTTCATTGCCATCTTTGACATTTCCTGAACCAGATCATTACTCTCGATTTCTTTTCATGGAGTCCCTCAATCCAACCCACCCTCTTGCATCTCAGTCAGTCTTCTTGATCGCAAAATATCTTGAAGCCATAATAGGAAAATCATATAAGTGCAAAAAACAAAAGTCTGGTGAACTACTAATCAAGGTAAATGACAAGCAGCAATCCACGAAGCTTCTAGCTCAGACTAGACTTGCTGATCTAGACATCAGGGTCACACCCCATCGGAGCCTCAACAGCTCGCAAGGTGTGATATCCGAGACGGATCTCTTGAACAAAACGGATGCTGATCTCCTTGCCGGCTTGAAGGATCAGGGCGTCACTGCCGTGAGACGCATCACTATTCGCAGAGACGACAAGGAGATTCCCACCAAACACATTATCTTGATTTCGACCGCGCAGTTCTTCCACAATACATAAATGCAGGTTTTATCCGTTGCTCCATCCGTCCCTACATCCCGAACCGGCGGCGCTGTTTTAAGTGCCAGCGGTTCGGGCACGGTACAAACTCTTGCCGTGGCCGAACGACGTGTGCAAAATGCGCGTCGCATCCGAGCGACAACTTTCCATCTGACACCCTCTCGTGTAAACTGCGGGGGGGCGCATACAGCCTACTCCCGCAAGTGCGAAAAATTTCAAATTGAAAAAAAGATAACCAACATCAAGGTAACTGAGAACATCACCTTCCCAGAGGCGCGAAAGAGGTTCGCCTCTTTCCCCCTGGGGAGGTACGCCGACGCAGCTCGCCGGGGGGCTGAGCGGCATCTGGTTTCCACAGGGACCCAGTTCAGCGAGTCTGACCTGGTTCCTCCCCCACCCCTCACATCTGGGTTGCCTCAGGCAGCCCAACCCGCCACCACGCCGCTTGCTGAGGCAGCAGCGGTTGTGGTGCCAACCTCTTCCGTCGGGACCGGTGCCGCTCCCGCCTCTGTCTCCCCGTCCTCCAGTGCGTTGGAGGGTACCGAGGTGATGGACACCACGAGCCCCGCACCGGTTCCCACCGCCACCGCACCGCCCGTGCCACCTCTGGCGCCCCGGACGCCCTCAGCGGTGGCGGCTCAAACGAAGGGCTCCCGAGGAGGGGCCAAATCCGGGGGGCTCGGTCCGTCGGGCACCCCTCGGACATCCGACGACGAGATGTGTGTCGGGCCGTTCCTGCCTGCAACGCAGCGCAAGGAACGCGTCCCGACGCCAAAGCCTCCCGACAAGCCAAAAAAGGTGAGAGTCACAGCCCTGAAAGACCACACATAAACAAACGCACACACTCCAGTAGCTCTCACACTAAATAATGGGAAGAGAAAACATAATTCAATGGAACTGTAGAGGCCTTCTTAAAAATCTTGACGATGTATACGAAATACTGCATGCTAATCAGCCAAGTGTAATGTGTGTTCAGGAAACACATTTGAATTCCAAGCACACAAATTTCTTGAATAGTTACATTGTCTTCAGAAAGGACAGGGATGGCTGCACACACTCTTTTGGCGGTGTGGCCATAATTGCCCGGAAATCCTTAGCTTGCCACCCTGTCACTCTGAACACTGTCCTTGAGGCTGTAGCAATTCGAACAATATTATTTCATAGGTTGATAACGGTATGCGCAATATATATTCCTCCTGATCATGCACTTTCGAGCTCTGATTTCGAGGCGCTGGTGGACCAGCTGCCCGAACCATACATACTAACAGGCGACCTTAATGCGCACAACTCTCTTTAGGGCTCCTCCAGAACAGATGCCCGAGGTCACCTGATAGAGAAGTTTATTACATCCTCCGTAGCATGCCTCTTCAACAAAAAACAGCCTACATACCATAACTTAGGACACAATACATACTCTCATCTTGACTTGGCGATTGGTTCCGCAGTTCTCTTTCCAAGTCTTGAGTGGGGTGTGGGCACAGACCCATATGGTAGTGACCATTTCCCCACTTCATTAACGTATATAGGTATAGGCCCGAGCACTCCATCTTCCTATAACAGGTTTAATGAATCAAAAGCAAACTGGAGTACATTCACAGAAACATCTAAACTACACCACACAACCATAAAACACCTACACGTGGAGGAAGCAGCCCAACTCGTCGCGGCACACATACTCGACGCCGCCGAAAAGTCTATGCCGCAGGCCTATAGTGCGTCCCGCAACCCAAGGAGGCCCTGGTGGAACGAGGACTGTAGGCGGGCGCGGGAGGCCCAGAATAAGGCGTTGGGTGTCCTTCGGCGGTACCCCACGTCACGTAACCTCATTTCTTTTAAACGGGCAAAGGCTTTTGGGAAGCGAGTGCGTCGTGAGTCGAAAAGGGAGAGTTGGCGCGCCTTCCTCACTTCCATCAACTCATACACTGACACACACAAAGTCTGGACACGAATACGAAAACTAAAAGGACAACAGACACACAGCCTGCCCCTGGTTAGTACAACAGGGGACACACTGGAAGACCAGGCCAACACGCTTGCACAACACTTCGAACACGTGTCCAGTTCAGCACACTACACCAACACTTTCAATAAACACAAAGCATCATGTGAGAAGAAGTCCTTGCGAGACACTAATAAGTCGAACTCATGCTATAACACCCCCGTTTCACTTCATGAGCTGAAGGTCGCACTCGGTACTTGTAAACCTTCAGCTCCAGGTGCAGACAGGATTTCATACACAATGATACAACACTTACATGCAGATACGCTTGAAACACTTCTTCACCTCTACAATAAAATATTTCTTTCGGGGCACTTCCCACGCTCTTGGAGGGAGGCCATAGTAGTGTCTATCCTAAAGGAAGGGAAGGACCCTTCCTCTCCCGCCAGTTATCGCCCCATTGCCCTAACAAGCTGCCTGTGTAAGCTCCTCGAGAAGATGGTAAACAGGAGACTCGTGTACTTCTTAGAGTACAACGGTCTTCTCGAGAGCTGTCAGGCGGGCTTTAGGGCGGGGCGATCTACGAACGATCAACTCGTTGCGTTAGAGTCATATATTAAAGATGTTTACCTCCATAAGCAGTACTGTATGACAGTATTCATCTTGAAAAGGCGTACGACACTGCTTGGCGGTACGGCATCCTCAGCGATTTGAAGTCCTTTGGTATGTCGGGTAACATGTGGAACACGCTTGCCAGTTACCTCTCTGAAAGAACGTTTCGCGTGCGAGTTGGAACTGCACCCTCTATAGTTCATGTGCAGGAAAACGGTGTTCCGCAAGGTGGAGTTTTGAGTTGCACGTTGTTTATTGTAAAAATGAACTCTCTTCGGAAGGCTCTGCCACCAACCATTTCCTGCTCAATCTATGTAGACGACGTGCAATTTCCTTTAAGTCTTGTAACCTGTCTATCTGCGAGCTTGGTGTTAACAAGCTAACTGGCTGGGCAGATAGCAACGGTTTTAAATTTAATCCAGTGAAGTGTACTTGTGTTTTGTTTTCGAAAAGGCGCGGCATTCGGCCGGATCCAGACATCAAACTCAATGGTGTCTCAATTCCAGTCAGAAATGAACACAAGTTTTTAGGTGTAGTCCTTGACGAAAAGCTCTCGTTCATTCCACACATAAAACAACTTAAACATAAATGCTTAAAGGCCATAAATATACTGAAGGTTCTCTCCCACTCTGCACATGGGGCTGACAAACAAGTTCGTTTACGTGTTTTTACCAGCCTGATAGGTTCACGATTAGACTATGGAAGCGTTGTTTATGGGTCAGCAACTAACACATCCCTCAAAATGCTGGACCCAGTGCTTCATCTGGGGCTCCGGTTGGTATGTGGCGCCTTCCGGACTAGCCCGGTCGAAAGCCTCTATGTGGAGTGTAATAAGTGGAAGCTACAACGTAAGCGAGCTTACACAGATCTTCTATTTGCTTTTAAAATTTCATCTATGCCACATCATCCTTTTAAATCGGCTTTTTATGATACGTCTATGACTGCACTAATCCTAAACCGACCATCGTTCTCTGCGCCCTTCTCTTACAGAGTTAGAGAGGAAGCGTCAGAGCATTCTGTCTCCTTTTTAGACACAATACAAAGTTTTCAAACAGATTTTATAGCACCATGGCATCTCCGCCCTGTATCATGCTACACATCCTTCACACATGTAGATAAAAACCGAGCTCCCACATGTGCAATTCTGCAGCACTTCTTTTATTTGCAGCAGAAGTATCAATTTTCTGAATTTTATACGGGCGCCTCTAAAACTGCCACCTCTGTGTCCTGCGCGGCGCATGGGCCCGGCCTTAATGTCACTAGAACTCTTAACAGTAATACCAGTATCTTTACGCCAGAGGCTTATGGTGTACTTCTTGTTGTTAATCATATTCTTCAAAGTCACATCCCACAATCCATTATATATACAGACTCCCTCAGTGTCGTGCGGGCGTTGTCGTCAACAAGGTCTTCAAAAAATCACGTTGTAAATCTAAAGTCAAGGGTGTTATGTCTGTGTATGTCCACAAATTTGAACTAGTCCTTTGCTGGGTCCCTGGCCACTGTGGTGTAGCCGGGAACGATACAGCGGATCGAATGGCCGCTGCTGCTACACTCTCGAATACAGTAGACATAACCACATTACCCTACACCGACGTGAAACCACACATCAGACGACAACTTCGCAAAACATGGCAAACACACTGGAGCGAACAAACCGACAACAAGTTACACGTAATAAAACCACACTTGGGACCATACACCACCGACACACGCAATAGATACACTGAAGTCGCCTTGGCTAGATTACGGATAGGGCACCCTCACGCAACTCACTCGCACCTGCTCACTGGATCTCCAAGACCTCTGTGCAGCAGGTGCGGAGAGGGCCTATCCGTGATCCACATTCTCATAGAATGTAAGGCACTCGGCACTACACGACGCAAACACTTCCCTCAACTACACACACGACATATTCCACCACACCCATCATAGTTCTTAGGAGATGATGCCATGTTTTCTGTTCAGCGCACCTTTACGTTCCTATCAGAAGTTCACTTTTTACAACTCATCTCATACCACCCATAGCTTTACCCCTGGTCCTATACACCAGCCACCTTATTTATTTTTTACCCACTCTTGTTCTTCACCCTGGCCCTTTATACCAGCCGTACTTATAGTTTTTAACTGATTTTATTTCGTGTTGTCTCCTCATCAAATAACTTTCTGTTTGGCGCTCTCTGCCCGTGTCGGCCTTGCGCCAATAAAATCAAACCATCATCAAATATATATTTCACCAAAAGTGCAAAATGGGCAACCGCTAGCCACAGATCTCGAGGGTGCAATCGAAACAAGACGTTGACGAACTGTTGTAGTACACGGCTCGTAAAAAGTGGAGAATGAGCAAATTGTACCCACTTAAGCAAGCTTTCATTGTTCTGACAGTGGCACTGTAATAAGGTATAAGAAGAGCTTTAGAGCTTGGTGGGAAAGAGACGAGAGAAGTTTTGTGGCAATGGTGGCTAAAAAGTAATCTCTCTGGAAAACATTTTCAGCGACGTTAGCCAATACGCGGCCGAAATTTGTTATTGCGTTCCTCAAGGCTAACTCACGACCTATTTAAAGAAATAATTGAGAGATTACGAATTAGGTGTAAGCGCTTTGCACCCACACATGCTTTTTATACAAAAATGGCGTGATGCCTCGAGTACTGTTCTTTAACGAGATCACGTGCGTTTGCTCTGAACGTGGGAAGCACAAGCGTTGAGTTTACAACGCAGCCACTGAGTTTGTGAAGCCAGATGCCGAAGGGTTCAGGGCTTAGCAACGCGGATAACTTTAGAAGAGATGTGAAAGTCCGCATACCAGACGATCTCGGCCTGCCAGTCATTGATACCTTTTAGAGGCATGTTGGGGAAATTCAAGTCATGTGCAACTGCCGCGTGTCCAGTAAAGAGAAAGTGGCCTCCAGCTTTGGCGTTTGTCAAGCCTTGTACCGCAAGCACAAACTGCGTATTCTCGGCCCTCGAAGTCACCTTCCAGTTTCCTAAAATCTACATTCACGAGTGTGCCAGCCTGAACCTGCAAGAACGATATCTTTGAAGATATAAAGGCCATTCAGACAAGTACAAAAAAATAAAAACCAATTACTTCGTCCAAGAAGGCTTTATACTTTATAAAAAGCTTTATACTAGATTTGAGGAGGTACCGTAGCAAGCTAGTACGAAAAAAGCCGATTAACGACCTAACAGTAAGGCGTAAAGTAGAAGAATTCATAGTAATTTGTATTAAACGAACCTCCTGATGAGCAAGAGTTACATAGCCCCCATCAAGACATACACCCTTCCATGGCTTCAGTTGATGCCATGTCTCGTCGCAGCACGCCCGAGGCAGGTTTTGCGTTAGGCCACCGCGAAACTGTACTTCTGGACGGGCGCCCGGATTGCTTGCTCTCTCATGGATTTCTGCAGCACCTAGTCGATGAACACCTTTTACCTGAAACCGCGTCGAATAGCTACAGCGGATGAAGGAGGGTCACCCTTGGCAATACTGCCGAAGCAAAGACAACCCTGCTGACCTTCTCACGCGCGGTTTACTAGCATCGGCGCTCAGAAATTCTCAACTTTGGTGGTGCGGGCCGCCATGATTTGCTTTGCCAGAAGAGTCATGGCCAGTGGAATATCTCAAAATCTTAGGCGAGAGTGACGAGGGGCAAGCCGTTCCAAATGCTGCTTGTGCACAGCGGTAGCGCTTTTGCAATGGGCAGCGTGCGTCCTGAGACTTTGTTTCAAAATGACCGGTACAGCGCATACTTCCGATTGCTCCAGCTAACTACCTTTGTTCGCCGCTTCATCAACCACGCGAGTACAGGCAGACAGTCGAGAGCCGGGTCGTTGAAGACTGAAGAGTTGGCTCAAACAGAGAAGTATTAAATTTGCCATGTTCAGAGAGAAGCCTTTTTTGAGGAGTTTCAGGCGTTGAAACGAAAAAAAACCCACTAGGGCCCCGGCGGAACCCACCTATCGCTGTTTCATCCATTCGCCGACGAAGATCGGCTTATCCGCGTCGAGGGCCGCGTAAAAGAACTGCAGTATACGATCAACAACCGCAATGCAGTCGTTCAGTATTCAGTAGTGAGGTTCCAGGGCCTCTTTACGGGTGGTGACACACCACTTACTTCAGAAGGGGCTGTTTTGATTGGAGGCGTCCTAAGAAGGCGGAACTGATTGAGGTGCCACCAAATTGTCGTCCCGGGAATGTCGATGAGCCAAGACCGCAGGCCAATCTGTTTTTTCACGGTCGCTGGTACCCATTCCGGCTTCTGTTGAAACTGGCAGCCGAGCACGCATTCGTTCTTCCGTATCCACCGGCTACTAATTGGGTCGCGGGCATCCTGTGCCGCCGCCTTCGAAGATGGCTCTGGTCGAACGGCCGTGAGAGACCTCCTCATTTTGCGAGAAAACATTAGCCGCGCAGGGCTCTGGCCTGCGGTATTTTGCACTGGTGTGTTTGCTGCTTGAAGAGGAAGCGGGCCAAGCGTCGGTGTAATGACCCTGTCTCGTCCTTGCAAAGTGCCCTCTTCAGTTAAGGGACATAGCGTTTGGTTTTGCCGGTTGTGTCTGGGTGGTACGGGGCTGATGTCACAGCTGTGATGCCGGTGTCTTTGTAGAACCCCGCGTCATCTCTGCTGACCCAAATGCCGTGCCGTTGTCCGATACTATCTTTTGAGGTAGTCCTAACGCTGCAAAAAACGCACACAGGGCGTCGATGACTGCCGCAGATGTTGGCCTACTCATTTGTAACACTTCTAGCAGTTTCGTCTAGGCATCCACCACAACTAGAAATGTTGTTCCTTCCACTGGGCCTGCAAGGTCAACGTGCCGGGTGTGCTATGGATTTGTTGGCTTCTCCCAATCAGGAACGGGGGCACTCGGCGGTGCCTGTTGGTTTCCCTGGCAAGTTTGACACGTTTGCGCAGGTGTTTTGATGTCGTAGTCAATTCCTGGCCACCACATGTAGCTGTGAGTGCACGTTTTATGGCTATTACTCCTCGATTCCCAGCATAAATCAGGGACAAGGCTTCCTCGTGTAGTGCGTGCGAGATAACGATACATGACCCTAGTGTCACGGAGTCGCGATGGAGACTGTGGTTTGTTGCTTTTTCCTCTAAGGCATTGCAGTTTTCTCCGGTCAGTTTCTGCACGCGGCCTTGGTGCCATGGCTCGCTCGGTTGCGACAACGTCGGGTCCTCCTGTGTTGCTACGGTGACCGTGTCGGCTGTTAGCGGTGGATTAGCCAGGGCTTCAAACATCAGCAAGCAGCCCACGTGGGGAGGATCATCGATTGTTTCCCCCAGCGGCCAACGACTGATTGGATCTGTGTTCTGGTTGACACCAGCTGCAGTGCCGAGTACTCCAAACCACCGCACGAGCTCACACCGGCCGCCTGCAAATCGCGAGCCGCCAGCGACAGCGGCCGATAGCAGAAGGGAGGCCGTGAGATGAACCAGGATTCGGAGTGTAGAGAGTGATCGATATGTACGGTCCGGGATGTACCCCGAGATGTCTTCCAAAACTGCTACCTCCAAGTGGTCTACTCCGCAAGCGAATCAGTTGGGCAAACGTCGTAAGGAGACAGCGACGCCCCAAGAGACCTTCGTTCACTAGACTGTGGTACGAGAGCTCGGTGAGAGCTCTACCACTGCGGCTACTACACGATGCCAGGATATTTCATCCTGGATCCGACCTGTGCCAGTAACAACCACTTACTGTGTCCCCTCCCTTTATTCCGATAATTGGGATTTTTCTTATTTGTTCGAGCTCGTTTTTGTCTTTTATTCCGCATTCTTACTAGATTCTTATTGTTCTCTAGCTCTACATTGTTCCTTATGGTCCTTTAGTTTTTCTTCGCTCTTTGTTTACATTTTTGTGGGGTTTCGAGGTTATATACCAACATAGTCTCGTTCCCCCTTTTTTGTAATAAATACTATTGTCCATGTACAAGAAAATAATTGGCTTAACAACAGGGCGGGGCTTGTTTGCTGTGTAAACCCCCAAAACCGCATATGGGCACAGAAGAGCTTATGGACCTAGGGGAGCGTTTAGGCTTAATCGGCCACGAGCATGAACAGCAGAGTTACTGGCCTGAACAGAAAGCGTTAGAGCTCCAAAAGCTCCAATAGATTGCTGACAAGAAGAAAACGCTTGGGGTGATACGGAAAAACCGTGATGAGCACGTGCGAGCCCGCTTGAAAATTCCAAAGGGAAGTGCGGAGCGGCGACTTCGGCTCGCAGAAATTGCGGGCATGGAAACGGTGGCACGTCACTCTGAGGGTGGTGGGGAAATCTATGATCAAGTGCTATCCTTATCTTCAGACCGCTCTAGAGCAGACCAAGTTGCGCCAGCTCTTGAAGAAGCATTGGATGCCAATAAACCACGGCAACTGCAGCTCACTACATAAGGTCAGGCGGCACTTAGATCGCATGATGAAGGAATTTCACTTATTTCGCAAGTGGCCGCCCTTCGCTTGACTTTTGGTGAATTTGCGTAGGTTGATGTAGACCGCAAGCCATGTTTGCAGAACATTCTGTCGCAAAAGTTTATTTCTGCGCCAGAAAATGCCCGTATCAGAGAAACGGACGTTTCACCACCCCAAAAATCTATCCTGGGTGGCCGTGTTTTTAGCAGGATGCACCTGCAGCATATTCTCCGAAGGAGATAGTTCGGCCGGTCTAAGTTGCCGTACAGGGCCGCCAAGAGAAAGCCAGTTGGGCATGGAAAACAGCCAAGATAGAACTGATGCGTTTACGCAGAGAATTGACCGTTGGGAATAAAGGTTCGCCCGCACCACGTTCACACACTTCTCGTATAGGCAAATGCAAGTTGTCAGTTCGTAATATTAAGCGAGAACTCAGGCACGACTATGCCAGATAAGTATATCGAAGAGGCAGGGAGTGGCACCGTAGGTGCTGTACAAAACCCTACGAACTTTGCAGCAGCTCCACTTTGCAATTGTTTCGTGCAGCCCGTATTTCCCCAGTTACCCAATACCCTTGTAAATAGAGGCAATTGGTGGTGTTTCGTCGCTGACGAACCACAGTGCTCTCTTCAAGCTGATGCTGGACGATATTTGTGTGACTGTTATTTTCATGAAGTGTGAGTGTCCTCTGCGAACATTTGTTTTTGTGAAGTGATGTTGAACGGTGCATGGAGTGTGAACATTTTTCGGTGAATACGCTTAAGTGGGGGACTTGCCGTGGAAATAAATCGCATGGTCAGAACGAACCACCACGAGAAAAAAAGACGTGGAAAAAACGCCGACAACAAAGAAGACACCTGGAACACATTACCAGTGTATTTTCCTGGCTACGGCGCCAAGAGCTGCAGACCATAGCACCAGCTTCGCCGGTCGCCGGCCATTAGGGAGCAGCCAGGTACATTGGCCGGCGGCCGGAGGGATCCTGTGAGAAGAAGAAGGAGTTGGGGTGTAGAGCGTGAGTGGGATGTACGGTTGTGTGGCGTCCGAACCAGTGCTGTGCCCCTCGAGGTTCTCCAAAACAGCAACATCCAGGATGTCTTATACGCAAGCGAGTCGGCTGGCCGGACCCCGGTAGGAGACAGCGACAACCCCCGAGAGAGCTACGTTCACCAGAATGTGCAAAGCGGGCTGCGTGCGCGTTCTGCCACCGCGGCTGCGACACGACACCTGGACATTTTATCATTGATAAGACTTGTGCTGGTAACAACCACAACCAGTCCCTTCTCTTCATTCCCCCGCTTCAAAGTTTCAGTTTTTGTTAAGTTCAGTTTCAAAATCTCGTTTTTGTTTTGTGTGGCGAATTCTTGCTAGTTCCTTATTTTACTCTGGCTCCCTATTGTCCCCATTGTTGTTTAGTTTGTCTCTGTTCACCGTGTACATTTTGTATGGGTTTTGGGGTTATATATAAACATAATCTTGTTCCCACAGTTTTTGTAATTATTGTTGTTGTCCCTGAACCTCACTCAAATCAGGCAGCCATAACTCCCAACCGGAGGCCAGCATTTCCAAGGTGATTGAGATGTCGAGGTAAGCCCGTCGAGTGACACCGTAGCGTGGAATAGTGAAGTTGTCCACGAATGCGACGAGCTGCTTCGGAAGCAAAATTTACGGATGGAGCGGGAGTGCTTAAGGCAGAACCCGTCGCACAAGGACAGTTACGTACTGAGAGCAAAGGTGAACGAGGAGAGCCTTTTTAAAAGCCTCCGGACAACGAAGTAAGGAGCAGTTATTCGGAACAGGAAGCGAGCGGTTCAGCCAGAAAGAGCTGCATTGAAACGTAAGCGTGCATGAGGAGTGTTAAAGGCAGTGCGTCTGTTTAAATCCAAGAGCTCCAGTGTACTCCAGTTCCTCAAGCTGAAGGTGCGCAAATTGCCTTGGCGCTAGAAAACTTAGCTCGAACAGACCGATGCCGCTAACCTGAGTAGAGCCGTAATTCTAGTGAGTAGACCGGAGGGGAAGGTGGGCATCGTGCATGAGAGCCTTGAGGCATGGGCAAGGAGCGCTCTGAATCCCTTTGGAAATTCGCAGGTGAGACTGAGCTCTGATTTATCTATACTGACCTCCGTTCAAGAGACTGAGGTTAGTTCGGGTAGAGAGGATAAACGAGAGGAAGGCGAAAGAACCAGTAGAAAAAAGAATAGGTGAGATGACGCAAAAACAAGAGGGAGTCTAAGATTAGTCTGAGAGGAAAAAGCTCACAGCAATAAAGAGCTTAGAAAACAAACGGAGGCAGAGAAAGAGGAAAGCGAAGAACTGTATGCAATCACCGATCTCGTAAAACCGATGCCTGAGATAAATCTTCGCACTTTTGTGTTCTTTGCAGCGTTTATGGAGAGTTGGTCTGTAACACCACCGGAAGGTTGGACGCAATAACTCCTGCGATAAAGCAAGGGGTCAAAGAACGGAGCCTTCAGATGACCCAGGCTGAGTGGGCGTCAAGCAGCTGAAAAGCTCCTGTTGTTCTGCCTCTGCACGGAATTCCCAGATGGCACACGAGCGGCATTTGCTGGTTAGAGACGTTTGTGAGGTTGTAGCGTCGGGGCACCAAGTACGCCAGGGATAGGATAATCCCGAGAAGGTAGTCGCGTTCGCAGGCTACCATTCCGCTCGAACTGAAATCATTCTCACCCTAAAAGTGTGAAGTACTGCCTAACATTAGGGCAATAGGAAGGCGTGGTCACTGGGTTTTTGGGACAAAAATAGACGTCGCATCTCATCACATCCCTTCGTGTTTTCTAAATTCGTGTAATCCTTATGAGGCTTCATTGTCGAGACGTGAATTGCCGTTACAAGATACAAGGTAAGGGTTAACTGCAGGAGGGGCAGCAACGGCGCGGTTGCACTGCCATTTCTCCCAATATCGCTAGGAGGCTAGCATGAAATCGCTTCCACCGTTAACAAGTCCACTCGAGACGTGAACGTCACCCCTCCTTTTCATACACTAATGCCCGTTTCATTGTGTGGTGTGTGTGCGCTATTCGAAGGCTTCGTTACGTGACACATACAGGAAACTTACCTTTCCGTCATTAGCTTGTGTGCAGAACCAAGGTTAACTTTCTCGAATGAACGCTATCGTGCTACGTCATCGAGGAGAGGATTGGCGCACGTGCGCGTAGTGAGAACGCATACTTTCGGAACGTTTTTTTTTTGGCTACAAAACTGACTGCAATGTCAGCTTATGTACTTTTGTTTTTTGGTTTGTTCTTGGTCAGTACCTGAACACTTTTGTCTTCGGAGTTATACCGAACGGCAGTGTTATCACTTACGTTGTCTTGTTAGTGTCGTTAAGGCATCACAGTGGTATAGGCACAACTATTTTCTCACTCGCTCAAAGTACTTTTATCAGTTATACATTTTCGGTTTGCGGAATTCTTCAGTGCCTTTTGAATGGCTAATGAATACCCTGTTTTGCCGTAATCGACTAACAATTTGTCAGCACAACCGCAGCCATATATACAGAGGCCGCAAAGTTCCCCTAAATGCCGCGGGGTACAATATGTAGAGGATCATTCAAACAAATATTAGTGCCCTGTCCGGCAGGGCTACGGAAGACTTTACCCAATTCAAAGCAGGACGACTCACAACGGGTTCAACAGATCCAACATATCCATTTTGACGAGTTATGCAGCACTGATTCTTCTTTTTTTCGTGTGGTCTGGCGAGCGCGCAAAACGTGCAAAACTTGTGAGCAGGAAAGAAGACGACGTCACTACCCATCCTACTCCTTATTTTCATTTGGTATACCTACCTTTCGCCCAAAGGGCGAAAGGTAGGTATACCAAAGGGCCCAAAGCGGTTTTACACACACAATGTGCCCACAAACAAAGAAAGAGAGAAAGTAAAAAGAAACAGGGAAACAAACAGAAAACTATTCATTACACAAATATAGAAAATATACATATTATACAAAAAATAAGCAGTGTTGAAAGTAAGACACGTATGCAGAAACGTGGGTACAAACTCGGGCGCAAAATAAAACAAGTATGCAATGAGCAGATATCCGCCCTATGAAGACTGGTGTACAAATTTTGATTTTAAGATGATTGCGCAGATCGTATAACGGCTTATCTTATCACGGCTCTAACCACGGTTTATCTGACCTTTGCATTCAAGAACGTATCATAAATATTACATGTATATCAATAGGCGCGAATATTTTTGCTTAAGCTTAAACCAAAATATGCGACGGCTGATGCAGCGCTGCGGAACTTACAGAAAGGAAAATTATTTCCAAACTTGAACACAATTGAATCATATTCACCCCTATCGTGAGGTAAACCTACGTAGACCGGCGCTACGGCACAGCCAATGTTATGCGGCGTGCACTGGTGACGTCCTGGTGCGGTAGTACGTGCGCCTTCGGGGAAGAGGAGGAGGACGAAAAAACTTCATTTGTCCCATCCGTTGAGTGCAGTCACTCCGGACCAGCGACGAAACTCCAGTCCAGGACTCAGTCCAGGACTCCCTGGCTGTAGCCGGCCTTCCGGGCACTATTCACCAGCCGAAGCTGGGAGCAGGGGTCGGAGCTGGTCAGCGCCGCCGCCCACTGTGAAGGGGTAGGGTTGGGATTGGGAGGGAGGTCTGGGATGTTTGGGCATTCCCACACTATGTGGTATAGTGTTCCTGATGTGGGGCAGAAGATGCACTGAGGGGAGAATTGGGTGGGGAATATTTTGTGCCACAGCGTGTTGTGGGGAAAGGTGTTAGTTTGGAGCTGGCGAAGTATAACTCCTTCCTCTTTGGTCAGCTGCTTCTGTGGGGGTGGAAGCTGTTGGCGGGATAGTCGGTAGTGAGAGAGGATGTCGTTGTATGTTAGCAGGGGTTGGGGCGTATAGTGAGTGGGGGTGGTTGGCATAGGGTTGTGGCTGTCCGCAATGGCCCGGTGTACTGCTTCTCGAGCCGCGGTATGCGCCGCTTCATTGCCGACTACGCCCGAATGACTTGGTGCCAGATAATGCAGAGGTCAGGTAGGTGAGTTTTGGTTTTGAGAATATTGAGGGTTGCTGGAGGAGAGAGTGCCTCGCAGAAAGTTGCGGCAAGCCTCTTGAGAATCGGTCAGTATCGTAACGTAGTCGCTCGGTGTTGTGGTGGCTACCACGGCTATTGCAGCTTCCTCTGCAATGGCGGTGTCCGTGGTGAGGACAGTGGCTGTGACTAGGGTCTGAAGTGTATTATTTACAACTGAAATCGCATAGGCGTTTTCGGTGACGTAGGGAGAGACATCTGTGTACAGCCCCTCCTTTTGATTTTGAAATTGTGCTTGAAGATAGTTGGCGCGGGCCTTTCGTCTTCCAATGTGATGAGTAGGATGCATATTTCTAGGAATTGGGGTAACGCGGATGTGTTTCCTTATAGACAGTGGAACACGTATTCTGCATCTGGAGACCGTAGGCGGTGAATATCCAAGACGCACTAGGGTCGCACGTCCAGCATTAGTGAGTAGGAGCCGTTGGAGTTGTGAAGTGCGTTGCGCCTCACAGAGCTCGTCCCAGGTGTTGTGTAAGCCCAGTTGCAAGAGCTTGGCGTTCGATGTGCATGTAGGAAGTCCGAGGGCCGTCTTGTATGTTTGTCGGATAAGAATATTTAGCTTTCGCCGTTCGTCTGGCTTGAGGGACAGGTAAGGCGTACCGTACGTAACACGGCTGATAAGCACGGCTTGAATGAGTCGGATGAGGTCTGGTTCTTGCAGTCCGGTCCGTTTGTGCGTGATACGGCGAAGTAATTGGGTTATCTGAGTCATGGTGCGTTGAAGTTGTAGGACTGCGTGGGAGCCCGTTCCGTCCTGTGGGATGTTGAGTCCGTGTATGCGCAAGTGGGTAACAGTTGGAATGGGAAAGTTTGAATAGGGAGTTTAGGGTGTGGTACTGGGGAGATTCTTCTGTCCTTTGTGCGTTGTTGAAGGGTAAGGAGGGCCGATTTCTCTGGTGCGCATGTAAGACCGAGCTCCTATAAGTACCTGCATGTGTAATCAACACCTGTTTGAAGGGCTTCTTGCTGGTCTCCGATGGATCCGGTGGTAGTCCATAAAGTTAAGTCATCTGCGTACAAAGCATGCTTCAGGTCCGGTATGGCAGAGAGTTGCGCAGATAGATCTTTGATAGCGATACGTAGATAAAATTCTGTGCTGTCCAAGCGTCCAAGCACACACCGAGCTTCCGAAAGACCGATGGTGGTCCGCGTCGCGTGCCATCCGTTCACGCGCTCGCGCACCAGGGCATTATGAGCCTCTCATTGCAAGCATACCCTTTCGGGGGTTGGCAGTCCCATTACACTACTACCTTTAGAGTGAACCCACAATTTGGTAAGAGTTCAACCGGCAACCCTGTTTAAAAGTTTGAACGTTCCGACGCAAATGACAGCAGCTCATTTTGGCAGCGTGGATTTTACATCCAACGAAAATGGCTCTCCCTTAGTCCAACTAGAGATCAAGAAACCTAAACGTAGAGTTCTCAGGAATCTCACGGGTCAAAGGTCCATGACCCCGTGAATTTTCACAAGTTTGTCATTCTTTGGTCGACATGATGCAGAAAGCATTCACTTGTGCATTGGAGCCCATAGCTGTTCTGTGTAAGCTGTATCTGGGGCATTTTAACCGTGGCCGCTGAGCTGCATGGTTTTGAAGTTTCGAGAACTTCTTATTTGTGCAATACTACCTTGTTTCGCCGTAATTCGCAAGTGAAAGCTTTTTAGATTACGTGGAGCATCCACTGACCACCTTCGAAAAAATCTTGGCTACGTTGGTGTTGACAAACAAGGTCACGGAAATCTCTGAGATCAGGTTCCTTGGTCTAGGACTTCAGCTCGAAAAAACCTATTTCTGTTGGATGAATGAGCTACGCGGCCAAACTTCACTGCTATAGTTTAGCTAAGCATCTTCAGAGAGGGTAAAAAGAGCCCTTGCAAAGGGTTGCCAGTGGAACCTTCTGCCGGGTGGTGTTTTCTTTCAATGAACTGTGGCTTTCTCCACCAAACACTGTGGGTCCGGACACCTGCTAATCCAGCTTTTTTGATTATTTCAGTTTCAGGAATAATTCACGAAGCATTTATCAATAACGTTCGGGGTTACTAGCAACAAGAGCATGGTAAAGGGCTTAAGGCAAGGATGTCGTATCATTTATCCACAACTGTCACATAACGTAAAGATTTTACGAAGTAGGGTAGGTGCGGAAGTAAGCTTTTATGAACCTAAGAATCATACACAGCCCGCGACAACATCGCAACCAAGCATTGCCAATGCGAGAAATTATTAAGGGCTGCAAAAGTAAGCATAACATACTCAGGAAGTGAGCACTAGGGTGATCGAGGAACTCTCCTTTAGGGTTCAATACTATCCCCCACAATGCTCTGCCACTCTGCCAGTATCTTCGTGCTTGAAACGGCTGCTGAGAAGCTCGGGAACAGAAAAATTGCTCGCTTCACTCGAACACTTATTAACCAAGCAGCGCAAACGCGGGAGGTGAAAAAAAGTTCTCCAAATTTAGGATGCCATATTCACAGGCAGTCAGCGTGGGAATGAGCGAGGAATGTGCCCTACTGGGTTCAATATTCTACCTCGGAACACTCCGCCTTATTTCTAAGTTCTAGGTGCTTGAAATTCGCTAGTAAAATCCGCGATCACAAAAATTGTACGCTGCACGGGACGACAATGCAAGCAAGGATCGCAACGGCGGGAAGGTAAACCTGAGGGCCCCACAAGCAAAGATACCAACCCTTACGCACTCAGCGTGGCAATGAGCGAGGAGCGAGAAGTTCAGTTTTGTGAAGGTGTACCTGGTAATACTCCACGGCATTTCTAAGCAGTAGGCGCTTCACCTCGGCTTCTCAGAAACATCCAAACAAAAAATACTTCGCCGCACGCGAGGGCATTGCCACTAAGCAGATCCCAGGGGGGGGGGGGGGGGGAGGGGAAGAACTATAGGGCCAAATAAGCAAACACAACATACTCTCCGGCAGTCAACGCGGGAAAGAGCGCTAATCCCGCCCTTGAGTGTTACATAATATCTTTCACGATGCTTCGCCACTGTGCTAAGCTGTAGACGCTTAAACTGGCCTACTTACACACTTGCGAATAAAACAATGCACTACACGCTAACACACTGCAACCAAGGAGGAAAACATTGCAAAAATAAAGAAAAGGGTTACTAACGCACGCATAATATTCTCTAAAACAATTATTTTGGTAATAAGCGAGAAACGCGCCGTGTCACAGTACTGAGCCCGTTGGTAAGCTTTAAGCGCTTGAATTCGGAAACTAGGACATTCGCGAACAGGACACTCGTTCACTGCAGGCGACGACTTTGCAACTAAGCAGCACAAACACGCGAAGGAAGAGGGCCCTAAAAGCAAGCATCTCAGGCAGGTAGCGAGAGAATGAGGGGGCAACGCAGACTTTTGAGATAACTATCACCAATCATCATACTTTGATGCTTTGATTACCTCTCGGCGCTTGCAGTTGTGTACGGAGGAACCTGTGAACGTATTATTCGAACACTGCGCCGTGCAACGACGTTGTAACAAGCAGTGAAAAAACGTGAAAATAAAGACGAAGGCCCCAAAAGCAAACAAACGTACTCTCAGGTAGCCACCCTGAGAACGAGAAACACATGCGATTGTATACGCTTCAATATTATTCATCAGGATACTTGGTCTTTTTGATAGCATCTTGCAGGTTGAAACAGGCTAAAGGAAAATCGGCGAACACCGAAATTGTGCACTGCACGCGAGGAAACTGAAACCTAGCAAATCAAACACAACAAAAAGAAGATCGCACCCAAAACAAGCGCAACATACCCGCGTGGGTAAGAAAATAATGGGCCCGGAACCCACCATTTCGAGTCATACAATAACCCTTGTCGCCCCATTTTTCTAAGCTGTATAAGCTTTTGGTGCTTCAGCGCAGCTATGAAAAAACCCGCAAACGCAATATTCGAATGCTGCACACGATCACATTGCCATAAAGCAGTGCAAATAGGCAAAAATATTATAATACGAGACCACCAGCGCGGGAATAATCAATGAACCTGCTCATTAAAAAAATATTTGTCGGTATTCTCCACCATCCCCAAAGCTCAAGGCGACTGAACTCGGCTTCTGCGCAAGCCGCGAACACAAACTGGAACACTGGACGCAGCGTAATTTCTACGAAGCACCCATAATGCGCTAAAAACAGAAGTCGGCGAAAAAGTTATCATAACATACTATGGGGTAGGAAAGCGGGATCAAGAAAGAAACGTGGCGTTCCGTTTTAAATATAATTGTTCACAATACTCCGCTTCTTTCCTTAGTTGTCGGCACTTGAACTGGGGTTCAAAGCACGGGACGAGAGTGCAACCAAGAAACGTGAAGCGGAGAAATGATGACCTAAAAGCACGCGTAACATATTCTGTGCAGTCACCTCAGGAAGGAGCGGGGAGACCACCATAAAATTATGAAGATATTTTCTCGCAAAACGTTCGCTGCTTTACCAAGCCGAAGGCTTTTGACCTTGGCTACAGAGAAAACTGTAAAGGCCCACATGAAGAGACGCCGACATCTCAACCAAACACCGCAAGTGCTTCAATATAAAGGGGGCCCCAAGGGACTCCTAACATATTACAGTGTAGTGAGCGCGGGTACAGGTGAGGACTGCGGCATTTAAGGTAATTAATATAATTCATAATACTCAGCCACTGTAGGCTCTTGTTCTAGATTATAAAAACCCAGCGTACACAACAATAACACCATGTAGGCGACGACAATGCAACTAATCTGGCTAACGCAGGCAAATAAAGAGCGCCCTAAAAGCAAGCCCAATATACCCGCAGGTAGTCAGCACTAGAATGAGCCGGGAGCACGACTTCTGTATTGAATATAATCGCGTAAAACAGTGACCCTTCTTGCTAAGCTCTATCAGTTGAACTCGGCCACTAAAAAATAGTGCACACAACAATCATACTCTGCACGTGAAGACATTGCAACCAAGCATCGCAAAGCGGCAAAACGACATAATACCTAAAAGCAACCATAACACGCTTTCGTAGTTAGCACCAGAATAGCGAGGAACGCATCTTTGGGGTTTCAAGATTATTCTTTAATATTCAAGATTATTCAAAATGTTTGACTTCTGGCTTGGTTCGCACAATATCTTTGAAAGTGTTTGGATAGGCTGGACCTTGGAAGTCGCAATCATCTTGTCCTCCCCGAATAAATTGATGGAAACTGTCTCCGTGACGGAAATTTTACATTGCTCAATAGGACTCATATTCTCTGAGGTCCTTAAAATGAAGATGGAATGTGTTGAATTCTAATATATGAGTGGCCACTCACTCTGGCCACCCAGGAATGAGAACGCACATGACTCAGCTCAAAGCTTCGCAGACCATTCTGAAGTTGCTGCCGTCATCTCACTCTAGCACTCTGGCAGCACGTCTGGTGTGACCTCGACAGGTTGGTCACCTACCAGGTCGTCGAAAATAACTGCAGGCTTGGAAGTGTAACATTTCTTGTAGCAGACAGGAGCGTGTCCTGATGGTAGGCAGTGGTCTCGTGCCTTCTCTAAACGAATGATTTTCCCAACCTAGTGTACAACCGCTGCTACCAGGCACTATACTCTTACGTAAGTAGGCAGCGGGAATACATGTCGAACAAGCGACTGGTCAGGGCTTGCGATAACAAGAAAAATACAAATCATCGAAGTGAAACTCAGGCTTTACTAATAAACTCTACATCCAGTGAGCAGTCAGAGACCATGCTACTCAGCTCCGACTCAAAGAAAGCTGTCTGGTTCGGATGGCGGCCGCCACCGCCAGTGAAGAATGATACTTGGAAGCAGACTATGGGGTGAAGAGTCATCAAGACTTTCCTTTCTGACATTCATCTCTTGAAATAGATCTTTCACTCACAGCGACAGACTAAATCAGGAAACGAATGAATTTATTTTGAAGTGTAAGGTGAAAGGTTAAACTACTTTGGATGGAAATGAGTTTGTGGGGATGTCAATACTATATACTTGAAATGAACTCAATGAGCCTAACGAGTACACCAAGGTGGCAATCAAGGAAACTCCAAATGCGGCGGTAACGACAAAATCAACTAGGAAGGCAGTTTTTTGGAGTGACAGAATGAACGTACTGAAGTACCAACTTGTTAAAATACCCGCGCTGAGATACTCTGATACACCCCCAGTCGGTGATTTGCTAAGATACCTGCGACTCCACCAGAGCATGCTATGTGGCGGCAAGGCAAATGAACGATATATTTACATGATGGTATAGCAAGGCAATGCGATCTATTTAAAAGTGGCCATTATCGCTCGAACCACGAGTCAAGGCCATTCAAAGTTTCCTTGTCGTCTCTGACGGCTCCCAATAAGCTATTCGCCACAGCCCACTTGTGTTTTTTTTTCTAACATTACTACGCGCATCATGGGCGGTAAAATTTAGCAGCAGAAAAAGTCAACTTCAGGATTTATTCTAGAGCATCATACCAACGCTATTCGGTTAGCGTACAAAATTATTGTCTGAATTATGCCAGTAATTGTGGGAAAGTTGAAAATTCGTTTAGGAGCACGAAACAAGTAAACACTGCTGGAGATGAGGACACCACCGAGGATCTTTCACATCAAAAAAAAAAAATCGTACAAAATGTTTTAAATCTTTTTTTCTGTATTTAAACATTTCATGATGTGCATAGGTTTCAGAACTCCACTCAGCGTTTCTCGGTTCTAAAATTGTGTCTGTAGTATACAAAAATGTGATTCTAACATTCATCAAGTAAAGTTCTAGAGAAGTGGACTCCTTAGCTTACTTTCACTTGTGACAGGCTATTTCGCGATGTAACACATGCCAGGCTCAGCTGTAACCTGTCACAGCAAGTGAACGGCTGCCTCTCTTGCTGATGCTTCGCAACGTGTTTGTAGGTGTGTTTAGGTTGTTTGACTGAGAAAATACATATTAAACATAATCAGGAAATACTCTAGAACCTTGAGGTTTGCAGAGAAAATTCTCTTGGCGGGTGAGTAGGCAGAGCGCGCACAACGATGCTTCAAATACTGCAGACAGAAAACATAGACAATAGGACAACAGTAAATATGTCTCAAAAGTAATCATATCAAGGATGCTTAAACGCCCCTTGACATTTGTATTTGCAAAGAATGAAGAAGTATAATTCTATAAACTCGCGGGAAACGTCCAAAGACGTCATTAAAACCACGTGGGTGAAATACTGCGGAGAACTGGAATCTACTGTTGCGCTCTCTTTAGGCACTGAAAAAAAATAAAAATAAATTGCATTGTACTCCTTTCGCTGCAAAGATTAGTATACACCCAATGCACTCCGCCGCTAATGACGTAGCAGTGAAGAGATAGCTCCTGACTAGTGAACTATAAAGTAAAGTTGCTTCTATAAATATACATGGAACGAACATTGATAGGATTAACACTCAGGAAGACAAAACAAGCCTGTGGATTCGCGACAAACTCGAGGAGGCTGTATAGTCAGACAAAATGAGAACTGGCTGACCACAGTGAAACAGAGTGGGCACAGGGAGCAGCCATTACTTCGAAACATAGAAAAAATATTAAAAATGCCCGGAAAAGCAATAGACACGGCAAGCGCAGGATGAACGTGATTGCAGGTCTTTAGAAGAAGCTTTCACCAACACTGCACATAAGTGGCTTGATGATCATAATGACCGTCACAGGTACTTAAGTTGGTTAAAATAAAAGTGCGTCTGCTGGTTACGTCTCAATTGGTGTAGTAAAAATACATTGTAGCGTTGTAATTTTTTGTAAAAATCTCTGAATACTGTTTTGTATATAGTACTAACAATTGTTTCTTTCGGATTTCAACTTCACGTTTTAATTCTAGGCCTTAAAATGCGTAAGTATTGCCCACTACAGATTTTTGTAGAAACTTGGGTAATATTGCCTTTCTGTGTAAAAGATATTTCGTGCTCACTATCTTTTATGATACAAAGTGTTTATTAAAATGAAAATATTCACAAGACGAAGTTTTGCTCTAGGCAGAGGGCACAGGTCTTGCCGGGGGAAAGGAGTGAGAGGGGAAAAGAAAATAAATATGATTTTCTTGTAACTGTGGCTTCTGAATAAAAAAAGGAGGGAAAAAATTCTTGAAGTGTGCAGCCCTGGCAAGAGTGAAAACTCACATGCTTCGAAGTTGCGGTGGTGAGTAACAAAAATAAAGCTTTCAGTGAGGAAAGAATGAAATTTACATGGTGCAGTAAAGTGATCGGTAATTAAGAAGGGAGAGGGAGAGAGAGAAAGACTTTATATCGTCCTCTCAATCTGAAGTAACGAAGGGAGGAGGCGCAGAAGGTAGCAGTTACCGCTAACGCCCGGACAATGGTCAGGGACTAGCCTGACTCTCCTGGGTAGCGCAACGTCTGCACCCTGAGGAAAGGAGAGCAAAAGGGCAGAATAGGTTTGCCGTAAATTCACAGTGGCAATCGTAGGGGGTGTCGAGTGCCAAAACCTGAACAGGCAGATACAGCAAGGAGCTGTTGGTTAGTGTGTTTAAAGTATGTTCAGTATGGACAAGTCTGTTGGTAGGTTTCGAAGATGTGGCTGGTCTCCTGGGAGTAGTGTTAATACGGCGATGTACATCGGTGGCCGCGGAGGCGGTAGTGGAGGGTAATATTCTTATATAGCAGGAGGGAGGTTGTGTTGCTTGCATGGGGGTTACTTTTAGCTGTGGTTGAAATGGTGACTCCGCGAATATGTTCGGCAGCACATATGTACTCAACCTCATTAGCACTTACGCTTGTTTGGGTCGTGCCAACAACTGGTTTACGTTGTCGAACGACCAATATTTCGGGATAATTTGCAAGGGCATCGGAGAGAAATGTTGGCGTATAATATTGCGGATCGCCTGATGAGAAGAAGGTGAGGACAATTGAAGGGTTGGGACATCTAGGAGCGCAGAGCAATCACCATGTCCTCGTTCATGGTGAGGTCGATGGTCAGTATGGAGGCCCCTGAGACGTTTGCGGAGGTGTACTTGCCCAAACATGCTACACCGTGTGCAGGTATGTGAGGATAGGGTGTGTCCTGAGAGCAGTGTGCATAGTGGCGGTGGGTATGATTTCGTATTTGTGTTGGCTTGTGTTGGCTTCGTGGAAATTAGCGGAGCAGTTGGGAAGAATTAGCTGCATTTGGAGGTTGCTCTGGATTTTAGGTACAATGAGCACAGAGAGAGGGGTAGAGAGAGTAAACCATATTCAGGATCAGTCGGTGGTGATACGGACACCCCTAGTCCCGGCTGTCTGCTTATGCACAGAGATGCAGTGAATTCCCTATGTGTGTTACCAGAAAGAGCTGGCGAGGAAAGAAGGTAGAGTGACTCAGCCACCCAGGCCGCAGAAAATGTCAATGAAACGTCGTATTCATTTAATAAACGCCAGAAACGGATTTTAGACTGAAAAGACGGCTTCTAGAAGTCAATAATTTTGACGGTCACACCGCTCCGAAAACCGCGTTTTCGAAACGTATATAATGGCAACTGCTTTTATCCTCTGATCCTCTGGCAATGTTGTAGCCTTCAGCAAAATAACTTACCAATCTATATGTCGAGGGTATTGTGTTTACCCCGCTGCCATTTTTCGTAGCCTCTTATTACCTTAAAACCTTACCCTCTGTGCCTGCCTCCTTTTCTGCGTTGGGAGTGTCCGCATGTGTACGGAGTTTATGGTATGGGCACCCGCAGGGTATACAGTAATCTGATTTGGCGCTAAGTTCATTGGGTGCCGTTCTGAGACGCTGTGGACGAGCCCCTGCAGACAACAGGGGGGATTTTCGTATATGGAGTTGGTGTTGTGCTCATACTTCATACTCTTTTACGCGCGATATGACCGCCATGCTGCAAACCGTTATGTTTCTGATATATTTGAGACAGCAACTGCGAAGGAAAGCTTAATTTTATTTCCAGCTGCAAGGACCCGTTAAGTTCTTGTGATGTGTGCAGTTTGCACGGTTGTGAAGTAGGAAAGTTCCAAGCAAACCACTAACATCCTTGCGACTGCCCAAAAAGAGCAGAACGTCTATGTCCCAGCAGTAACTCTATTAGACATCCGTACAACGTGCAATATTTTATGAAATTTTTTTTATGTTGAGATAACGTTCCTGGATGTCGGACGTTCTTTCAAGTTTGCTAAAGACGTACTCTCAATGTTACTGCGGTTTCATTTCGGGATGGTATTCACACATATATTGCTGCCGTTGTACAGATTTTGCTGGTATGACTGTTTTTTAGTTGGAACATGCCTATCGCAGTTACATTTATTTTAGGTATATCTGCTATACTTTATTTTCAAACTCTCCACAGGCGTACTGTATTGAAGTTTCCGAAGGGCTTCGTTTGTGTTTTGTAAGGCTTTTGTACGGAGGGATTTTGTACAAGTATTCTAATCCACAACTCTTGCTTTGAAACTTTGACCAGCAAAACAGTAGCCTATTACCGAACCTCACGGAAAGAGGCAGGGACTTAGTGCAGAATTCGTTTACAAGCGACGTTGCCAACGAGCCATGTAAATTTGGTTGGTGGGGGGGAAGCAAGGCTGGTTGCCGTCAAATCTGAACAAAATAAGATAAGACGATGAACGAAGACGCAATTAGCATAACTTTACTTGCTACTTGATTTATATAGTCCAGAGTTTCACGGAATACCGTCTGGTCAGGTAAAAGCATGGTTGTGACGATGAAACGTAGGTCACTGACCAAGTCAAAGAAGCCAAGAAGAACCTTGATGTTACGTACAGACTGCAGCTTAATGAATTCAAAAGTGTGAGCAAAGAAAATTTGGTCAAACGTCACTTGTAGGTTAAATGGCAAGGTACTCTGCCTTTTTTTGCCTTGAAAAAAAAAAGTCGATGACACCCTCATTGCAAAAAAACTAAAAAATTGTTGAGGTTTTGCCAAGATCCGAACCATAGACTTTCAAAACACAACACCAGCACCTAAGCTCCAATCCACTCGACCACGACGGAAAACGATGAGTGTACAAAAGAAATTGGTACCCAAACAGAGGCTCCCAACGAATATTCTTTGGATGATTCGTTTCGGTCGTATTTGACAAATTTCGGCAGTGGTAATGCTTATTTCTTCCGCACCGATCTTGGAGGCGAGGCTTATTATGCTAATAGTGCAAGTTTGTAACCAAAGCTTCCTAATTTAGGCCAAGAAAAGCTATCGCGCTTCATCGTTCCCCCTATGCAAGCTACGCTAGCCGCGAATGAATTTGAGTGCACCACCATATTTATGGCGCTAATAAACTTTGTTCGTTACGCACCGATCTTGCAGACAAGCCAATCATGCTAACACTACAAGCGATGTAGCGAGAGCTCTCGTATTTAACTCGCAAAAAGCTCTCCCAAACCCCCGATATCCCCTATTTAGGTCAAACTAGCCATTGAGGAATGCGCACTTTCGAACAGAAATAGCTTGTAATTTCCCTCGAGGCACCACATTACCACACGTAAAAAAAATGATTGTTTTCTGCGAACGCAATGACCCCAAACCTTGAGATGGATATGGAATCCGGACGATGTCGCCTGCTTTCGAATGTTTTCTGCCACTCTGTAGACGCTAATATCTGGCGGGCAGCATATATACATCGGCGTAGCTACATACGAGCAGTGGGAGAGAAAACTTGGCAGCTCTGACCTAAGTAAGCAGCTTCGGCTCGCTGAAAGGGCGAAGATGGCAGGCGCACCAACGGAGTCCTGGACTGAGGACCCCGCCCACTTAGAAGCTAGGTCTACCCGTTCAATAAAGTTTTCTCCTCCTTCTGCTCCTGCTCCCGCGTCAGCTCACGTCGCCGTGCATTTTGCCGACGCAGTCAGCGCGGGGCTATGTCGACGCGTGAAAGCGCGGAAAATACGCTGCTAGTAGTTTCGGCCTCAGAACAAACCGTAAAATTACGCACCCACAACCCTACGGGAGCTGTATTTCAACCGCCGACCCTGAAATTGCCTTAAATACCGTAATCTATATTGTCGGTACAATAACTGTTTTCTTTAAAAATACCCACGCTCAAGCTTTTGGCAATTGGCAACTAATATCTGTGTTTACCAATAACTTGGGCATCTATTTCGCAACGCTTTTTTATCAAGGGGGGGTCGTTCAGGAACTAGTTTTTGCCTTGCAGGAACACGAGACAGAAAGTTGCTGCGCGCGGAGTCCGATCGTAAGACAGTTCTTTAACTGTACTCCGTATTGATACGTACGCTACAGGCCGGTGACGGCACGGGTGTGCACGCCTTCATCTTCCGTTATTTCGGTGATTTGACTACCTTGGATTTATCTACCGGACGAAAAAATACTGCCAAATAGTGGACGTAGGTAGTACAAGTGAACCTTGTTTTCTGGTCATATGTATTTAACGTAGCAGAGTTGCTCTCAAAATTCGGTACGGGTAAGCGGTTAGCCCTAACGATTTTTGCGGCTCGCGTTGTTCGTTGCGGAGATTTGTCGGTATACTTTTGTACCTGGCTGCTGCGTTTGTAAGCAGAATCAATTCTCGCGCAATTTCTAGCCCTGTGTTTGCTGAAGTGTTTGTGTTCTGTAGTGTTCTGCTAAGCGAATGTTTCGATATTAAATGATATAAGGGATGCTGGAGATTGCGAATATCAGTGCGTGTGCGAATATAATCGTGCATGCGTTACACGCACATCGCGTACTTTTAGCGTGATATTGGATTTTGTTTCGTTTCTGCAGATGCCGTTTTTTTTGTCAGATTAGTTTTTGGTTAAAAAATGTGCACAATGAATTGAATGATTGCCGTGCGTGTAGCATGAAAATAAAATAATAAATCGAGCGGATTCCTAGAGTTCAGCATTAGAATAAAATGCCATCTCGGTGCTTTTTTCGTATTTCGATTGAGTGTTCAATATTTTCGAACGCTCAGTTTCGTCGTGAAATGTGGAATAAACAATGTGTACGCAACTCGAATTTATTTGTAACGTCAGAACCACACGCATGTCGTAACTGGTACAGTAGTACGAGCAACGCTGGTTGTGCTTCGTACTGTTACTGCAGCAGTGCAAACGTAAATTAACCTTTCAGAACCCAGTAAAGATATTCAAGAATGGCTGTTAAATTTTTGTCACTTATGAAATTTTCAGAATAATGAATTTAGTGTGTAACACACCTTGGTGATCAGAGTAATACACCATTTGGGATTTCGCAGGTTTAATGCAGAGTATGATCCTGGTGTCTGACCTGTCATTTGCTAATAACTTACATGTTGCAGGCTGCTGACTGGTTCAACTTAGAATACGAGTGAATGTGATTCTGCTGTAAAAATTAGTTGCAATACTTTGATGCCTCCTGCTATACAAACGTGTACTTCAACTAAAGTTGTAGGTAACAGGACAAGCGAACAGGACAACATGAAGAGTTTTTTCGTGATGGGTATTTTGAAGGTTTAGTTATGCATATAAAGTCATCATGCACCAAGATATATATTAAAAGAAGAGAGATCGCGTAACTCGAAAAAAACCTAGTGCATAATGTTTGCAGTCAGTACTGTGAAGAAGCGGAGAGTAGTGTTTTTGTTAATGAGACTTTGTTATTTGTAATAATTATTTGAACAAGAAATACTGTCGTAATCACTAAAGTGTCAAAGAGGCACTTGTAGGTAACCACGAGGGGCATCTAACTGCGGTATTTTCAGCGACAAACTAATTGCGTACTTATTTATTCTGACTGATAAAGGAAACCCGCGAAATATGAACAATACCACGTGACGACGCTTACGCGTACATTGTAAAGCAGGCTTTTCAACCGCATGGTGTTTTGAATGATAACGATATTTTTGTGCTCACTACTTTTTCCCCTTTCTTAATCACAAATATAATGTATTCTCATGCCAAAGGCCTTTTTATTATGAATGCGTGCAGCACACCGGCTAAGAGCCACGTGTTTAAAAACACTAAGAGCCACGTGTTTATAAACCGATCTGTTTTAGCTGGCAATGGCTTGGGGTATTAGCCCTGTAAAGAACAATAAAGGAGACACCAGAAGTTTGAGAGAACGTCAGACGTCAGCGTGGTTTAGACCTAGTGCGGCTATTTCTAAAAAAGTGGGCCTGTTTCAAAAAATACATTTTCTCAGTATTTACACAACCTTCACAAACCAAAAACTATTTTAATATTGTTGAATTACGGAAACAATACTTCAGTTGGCCTGTGGTCATTTCGCCTTGAATGTTTTAATATTTTGAAACCATAGTTCTATTTTTCGGTAATATTTATGCATGATCGGCAGCCCCTTCACAGTAGGCTGAATAAACTTTACAATGTTGATGCAGTTCCAGAACAATTGACCATGTAACACATACCAAATGTGGTTATATAATGCCTTGCTTTTAATGCAAGAATAATTAACCTGGTGATACAGATCTTTCGCAGTCAAATATGAAATATGGGCTTTACGGTATGTATTAATTCCTTTTTTAAGGAGGCTTCGATGTGTTGGTTTATGGCCACTACTATTGTACTCGCTCGGCCTTTAGAAATATAGTATCATATTTTGTTATGCCGAGTCACGCTTTGCATTTTAAATTTGAATAAAATATATGTATAGTTATTTCGCTATAATGTTTATTCTACGTTACAATGCCATTATAAACTGTTTTACTTGAATTTGTTTGTTATGTTTTGTTTGAAACCCAATGATGTCCTGAATATTCAGGAGTGCCATATCTTCACTGCCATATGTTCAATCGTTTTGATTTGAAGAATACGCTTTGTGTTTCATTTCCAGAGAGGCCTGTGCAGCCATGTTTCCGCGACCGATTTCTGAGGAAGTCAACAATGCTAGTAACGATGCCATTAGTGACAAGGGAGCGGAGACTGCTCAGTGCAGCCTTGCTGTTAGCTAGGGGCTTCTATTCGTGATGTGACCTTTCTATTTGGACACAAACTTCTGTTTGTGTTTGAGTGTGCAGTGGTCGGCTTGACGCTTTGGGGCTAATAATTTAGTAACCACAAGCGCCGGCTGGCGCACTTGGTACCACACAGGTATGCACCACACAAGTGTGCACCCACTCATTGGAAAGCGCAGAATATGAGGGAGGGAAAGCACATACTCGAAAGGGCTTGAGCATGCGCCCCGCTGCGCTTGATCGGTCCGCCCAGTAAAGTAAGCAACCCAAAAAATGACGTGCCATTTGCAATACTCAAAACGGTAATGCAATACTCAGCAGACCCACTTTATCTCATAACGAGATCAAAGTAACTTTGCTTTTACTTGTACACTTAAATACAGCAGCGTACCCACAAGAAGAGGCACACTGTGTCGAGTGCTAAGTCTGCGTCCCGCTGAAGAGGTTCGGTTCTGGTAACATTGTCATTCCTTCATGGTGTACGTTGCCACTGTGGTACTGTAAATTGTATGTGCAAAGTAAACATTTCCAGCCACCAAAAAACTACATTTTTTACCACGATGAAGAACAGACTCAACATCAGTAATTTTGCTTGCTGGCGCATTAAACTCACGCTCCGGAGCCGCCCTATAACAGGCGTAATTAGCGATATAACGAAATCGTGTGGGCCAGCAGCTCTGATTGCTCCAGGCCAATAAGCAGCTTCTGTGCCCTCCCAATTTCCTGGTGCTATCTTACATTTGAGAACATGCTCGCCTCGTACCTTGAATACAGTTGTTTCAATGTGGCACACAATACAGGAGTGCATCAAATCGAGTGTAAATGCGTGCATGGTTACTGCATAGCAAAGCCGCAAACAATCAAAGAAATGGCGGTTCGTTCGGTAAACGTTAGGTGCCAAGTACACTAAGCGATCAAAATAACCCCGAATGCAATATTTCAAACTCTAGCACCCACAAACTTTGGCAGGCTTAACAACGTAACCAACTGTTGGCACTAAGTAATTCATAAATAGTGTGAATTTGCTTTTTTTGTGTGAGCTTTGGGTGAAATATTTGTAGAGCTAAGCAGCTGTAGTTTTATTTTTACAATATATTTCCAGTATAAACTGTTTTGCCGTAATTTGTGTCTTAGGCTTTCTATAATACCTTTCGATGTGCTGAATAATCAGCAGGACCAATGTTTATCATTTTGATTACGAATAATATACTTCTTTTCAGAAGAGCGTATGTAGCCGGTTGTCCTGGACCAATTTCTGTCGTGAGATTGACATGCGTTTCCCTCCCATTACCCTCATGCTAAACCCCAGTGGACATATGTTCAAAAAACCTGAGTTTGTGCCGAAGACATAATGTAGGGTAGACATAACTATAGATCTTGAATACGTACCACTACGATATTCATATATGTAAAACAAGCGTAACCTCCCATCACCACCATTAACAGAACCATGGCAAATGCATGTAAATACTCAGATGATTAAAACATGTTTTTCGTAGTTGTAGCAGCCAGAAATAGACAAAATGTTGATCCCAGTGGTATGTCTCCTGGACATCCGCAGCGTCGATTACATACGTATGCAGTATACTGTAGCACGTAACACGGTTTGCCCGGAGGCATGAATCTTGACCCTTCTGTTTAGAAGGGTCAAGATTCATGCGTCCGGGGTGATATTGCGCTCATAAAATTGTAGGAACCGGTTTTGGTTGTAGAGCTTGCGGCTGGCGCACCAAAGATGAGAGGCCGCCCATGTGCGTAATAATGTTAGATTTGCTGCAGGGTCAAGATCAAGCGCAACTAAATTCTCCTGATGCTTTTGAGGGCTCTGGGGAAGGCGATCGCGATGTTGTCATTACAAAATGTACAGAAATAACTGCAAACAATCAGCCGGAACAACGGAGACAAACAGGCATCGAATAAAGCGAAAACAACAAGCTGTAAGGATAGCTTTTTTCAGGAGGCTCTGCCCATTAGGTTGCACGCTCGAAAGAGTCGGGTAGCGGCTGCGTCGTAAAGTCCTCATTGATTGCTGCATTTCCGGCTTTCGGCGAGTCTCCCCTGCAGTGTACGTAGAACGAGGGTAATTAGGCTGATGTTGTCAATGTACGAGACTATGTTGATTGCGAGGCAGAGGCTTATTACGGGACTATTTGTAACCGAAGTTGTGATAACCGAATTGGCTGGAATTGAGTTTCTGGTAGGGCAAAAATTTTAAAAGGAATGTTAGAAGAAAAACAGCCGACTATAGCGTTTTTCCGCAGATGTCGAAATACGGTTATTTCGAAGCAATTGCGGTCTCGTCAGATTCTTTAAGCAGAGTGATATTCGAAAGGAACATTTATTTTGCCTTTTATTTCCGTTTTTAGGAACGCAAGATGAAAATGACGCACTTGGATTGCACCAGCCAAAACGCCACCGTAAACTTTCAACTACACTCTAAGATTTTCTGGAATCTCCTACATTAACACGTGACATCCTTACATCGGGATCAGTGACCGGGTGTTCCGAGGGTCGGTCTTCCATTTTTTATTGCTAAATTGCTGCAATTTATGGTCAGGGACACTATTTTCAACAGCGGTGCCGTGCAGTTGAGCACTCATAGTTTCTGCAAGTTTGCCTTCTGCATCCCTTTACACAGAAAGTTTCCGGCTTACCGCCTTTTTGGAGCTGCCTTCCTTCTACTACTTTATTACCAGGCTCAAACAATTTCAACGAAAATTTTTCAGTGTCCAGTCGACGAAACAAGATGGTCCAGACGCAGCTGTTTGTCTTAACCACAACGCCATTAGTTTTCTCCACAGAAATGTTGGCCTATTCTCCTCCCTATCACACTCAGTTGTCACCGAAGAACCTAGTGCAGTTAAAAGAGCTGGCGCCGCGTTGACAACTCAAGAATGAAGGTATATGTCTAGAGCGTCTCGGCACAATCTTGCCTATGCAGAAGTCGTCAACTCATCGTAAAAGCGTTTAAACGCAAGCGCATACACTTCGAAAATACGTGCTAGACTGGCGGCAACACTGTCACATGATAACCAATGATGGCAACACAAAAATGGTTGCTCCAAGGCTAGGCTTGCGATAGCCCGTCGGTACCTTGCCTGAAAGACAGAAATGCCTCCAACAATTCTGGCTCAACAACAGGTTCTGGCTCAAAAAACTTGCTTCCCGCAAAACAATGTAATGGACAGATCATTTACTCAAAGGAATAGATCAGCTCGCACTACAGGCAAAACAACACGCCGGTAGCATTGTGGAAATGTCTTCGCCAGACAGCCAGGCCAGCCCATTATAACTCAATCCGTCAAGCCTGCGCAATCCAGCTTCACTTCTTAGTGAATGTTTTTTTGCAAATTCTGCCTGAATCCGTCCTTAACCTCGGCAAAGCCATTTCACCAAGGTTTGAGTACCGTGATGTTAATCTGAAGAAACAAGAAAGGTTTCTTCAGATACGCACAAATACCGCTTTTTAAACTCTGGATCTGGTTTGCCAAATTTCCATGAGAAGGCTTTAGGGACAAAGTCAACTCCTATAATTGGCTTGCTTTCACTATAAAAATATTCAACGAAAGGAACACATGACACTCACGTCAAGATTCACCGATGTTTGATCGTTGGTTCTTCCATCTATTGACCGCGCTTAGAAAAAGAGGATCAGGATGATGCCGCGCGCAGCCACACTTGGAGGAAGACCTATGATCTTGACGCCCATGTCGGTGAGATCGCGGAAATTGCTGAGACGGTCTTAGACGCGGAGGGGCTAGAGGATCTTCGGCCAAGAACACTGCACTCTATTGTAAGCCGGAAAATGTTTCTCGTAGAAGAAATGCTAGCAGCGCTTGGGTGCGGGACAGCCATAGCGGCGGTGGTACGAGCCCGGACTTCTTACCGGAGGAGTATGGTGACAAGAACAAGACTGATTCTTCGATGGTGAGGTAGTATTGAATAGTGCGCTAGCTAGCTTGAATGGCAGGTATATCCGCGGTGTATTCAACGACGTGCATGTATAGCGCCAAATAAATAAAAAAGCATTAGGAGTTGTCCCGAGCAACTCCACTGGGAAAGCGAGGGCAAGGCGGGAATGTATAAAGGGACCCTGCATAACTTACCATCCACAACAAGGAATGTATTTTGGGATAAAATCTATTATCCCAAGAATCTCTTCACTCAAGTATTATGAACATTCGTTCATAATCACCGACACTACGCGCGATGAAAAATCGCGCATAATCGTTCCCTCTCAACTCAACCGCGTACAACGCGAGGAAAGCTGCATGCTCTCTTCCGAAGAGGAGATGGCTCACGGCGTTTTCTCCACAGGCCACAGGCCGGTGAGTTTTCTCCTTTTTCTGCAACTTGGAGGGGCCTATTTCCGGTCTGGTGCAGCACAAAAGCAGGCATCGGTGCATGCTCGCATGCAACCGCTCGGGCTGGTAGGGCGTTTTTGAAGCAATAAACTTTTGTGGTTAGGTGGTCCCAGTTAAAGGTCAGTATTGCGCTAATCAGTCAAACTCCACACGAACTCAAAACACAAAAGAAACGTGAAAAATATCTATTCAGGATCAGGCATAGAAGAGGTGCGTACACAGAGGTGACGAGGGCGAAAATTGGAGAAATTAGCCGCGAAGTTGACCAGTGACAGCCGATCATACAGCTATGGCCTCAGTGACGTAGCTTAGGGCATGTCAGAGGTGCATAATAAGGAGAACTGAAGAGAGCGCGGTTGGTTTTTTAGCGTCTTTAACAGCAATTTGCGCGCTCACCGCTTCACGTGCACGTGTAATATTTGGCTCAGGTATTCCTGGCAGCGTAATTTAAAAGTCGCGCAGGTTTTCTTGCACTGCTCAAACAGTGTTGCAGGGACTGTTTGTGTACAAGAGGGAAAAAAACCGAAATCCATTTCATTGTCAGTTAGCTGAGCCACGAACTGTATGTGACTTAACCACTTCAATGGCAAATTTGTTAACTGTTGATCACTCAACCAGCGCGGTCTGACATGATTGAGTACACTTCCTCAATAGCCGATTTTAAACGAAAAACCAAAATTTATTGGCGATTTGATTTGTAAGATTTACTTAGAATTTTGTGTTATTTTGTGTATATCTTTATGCAATTTTTGTTTAGTAGCAAATTAAGAGTGATTGCAGGGTAATGCTATTTTTTTACTGTTACGCAAGAAATCTCTAACAATCTCTCCTCAATTATATGTATTTGTTGTAGGTATTATCTCAGTTTATTACGGTGAAAATGTGTCTGCATATTTGTATTTATTTAGGCAGGTATAATGTCTTATCTTTGTGTGGCTTGCGCTGTCATTTGCTTGGCGCCTATTCAGATAAAAAATACAAAGGTTGTGTGCCGCTGCAAATTGGCAATGCCGGAAGGTCAAACGTTCTATAAACAAACAAAAATGTTCAGAATATTGAGAACTGGAAGTGGAAAGCGGGGTAAGAAATCTCTTGCGGAAGGGCACTGTCGATTAAGGAAGTCGTGTGTCAAGCTACTGACTGTCACTCATGGAATATGTTGTTTGAATTACGGTCGCAGAGCTCCTTCGAGGCGACGAGTTGCTGTAGTCGACGCATATTCGTCTCGATTTTCAGTTTCATAAGTGCCTCCGAAAGGTGGTCATTGGGCTGATCTCACAGATGGCAGGCTTTGAAGGTTGCCCGCTTCAGCAGTTTTCATCCTAAGCGCTCCAACGACGTTCCGGACAATAGGAATCTGGGAGTTTAAACGGTCACGTTTGATTAAGAAAACGATGGCAAGGCGCCTATACTCAGATGAAAAATAGACGACAGCGTCAATGCGAACACAGTAGCCTCACAGAGTGGGGTTTCCGGTGAAGCATGTGCGACACGTTATGGGAGGGATCTGGAGTCACGCCGTACACGTGCAATAGATAACGGCGAAAGGAGCGGTTCCCGAAGTCCGGACGACAGTAGAAAGGAACGCAGAATCTTGAGGGAACGGTCGACACCAACAGTCACCAGTTTTTGCCTCTGAGGAAACATGCAGACGTCAGTAATTTAATCCACAAATTTGTATACACGCCGCACTCTGCTTTAAATAGACAGGTAATGCACGCCGCTCTTAATATCTTTGCCATCCTTATTGTCCGCAACACCAAAAGCATGGCCGCCGTGCCCTTGCTCTTCACTCTAGCTCCACCTTCTCGCATCCTCAAGCGTTTTCTTTTCATCGTCTTCTATCATGGCACCTTTGGAGCCCTCTAGACAAGTATTTTGAGAAATACTAATAGTAATAAAAGGAGGTGTGCCCGTTGTGGAGTGAGCAATGATTCTTTTGCAGCCTTTGGTATATGGGTAACGTTTTATCTGGAACTCTATGGCGAAAGGCAAACAGAACAGTTGCACAGATGGTGAATACACACCAAAAAACGCCAATTGTACTCGAAGTGGATTTATGCGAGGGGTGGGTGTAAGTTGGTCATCCATATTGTCTACTTTTTACGCTACCGCTCACAAGTTAGAAAGAAATAAGTGCGAAGAACTGCACACTATCGACCAGGGGAATTTCCTACCCAAAATGAAATCTTTTCTTTCCTTAGGCGGCAACGTTTAAAGTGAAGTTTAGTGGTTCTTTAGTATTTTGTATTCTTGAGAGGTTAATTAGCGCTCGTTGCTCATGCCATTTAGGTCTAGTTAGGTGCTTGTGTCTGTTGTTTTTTTTTATATCCATGGTTGGGGAAATGTAGCGGATTGGTTGAACAGAGAAATATTTCATTTCCTAATTTATAGATATATAGCTATTTTGACTATACATGCATTGATGAACGAATTGTCATAAAACTGTTAGTTTTTGTTACCTAAACGTCTCTTTGGTGATGATCACAAGAAGGCTTTTTGGTAGCTGCAGCTAGACATTTCCACTGATCATGCAAAAAAGTCCACATCGAACAATACATTTGGCTTCTGCGTGAGTATGGTGGGCTGCGTGCATTATGTCAGCATTCGTTCGTGATAACGGGTTCGTGTGGATCTTCACTTTCTAAATATGGGTTATAATATTCTAACGGCAGCGGGTTCTCTTAAATGGTATTATACGATAAGGAGACATATTCGGCCGTGTGCCAAGTCTACGTCTTCCAAGTGTGTAAATTGAACGACCTAAATTATTAGTACCTTGCTTGAGCAGGTCAAAGCCGATGGATATTATCAATTCAACTGGCTTAATCAGTGGCTAGGCGAGCTAGTGAGTCGCTGTAAAAATTATGTAGGATGATAGTCACGAACAGGTAAAGTGGGCTTTATTGTAATGGCATTAACGAATCGTAGTAAAAATAGGTAAATAACTATTTGTCCGCCTACGTAGGTTTCCGAGTTTGGACAAACTTTCACTGCCACAAATCATTAGGTAACCTGCGTATGATGATTGGTTCATTATGGTCCTGTATGGAAGTTGTTGTCTTCGTTTATAACAAAACTCAAACTCGAACAAGTGGTGTACCTGTTGGTAAGACTCAATGTGTGTTCAAAATTTGCTTTTGTCTGAACTATCAGAGGTCTGATATACTTATTTAGTGTTTTGGGGCATCATATTTCTATTAGCTTGTTGTGCCACCTGTGTGGTTCTCAAGACATTCCCAGCGAATTGACAAAAGGGAGTTGCTATACTTTGGTCCATAAACACCACTTGAGTACCACAGTGTGAACTCTACCAATATTCCAAAAACCCGCGGTATTGTTTTCAAACCTAAAAAAACCCGTTTGTTGATATACATTCTCTCTGGCGTACCCTCAGGAGGCGCACAGGGCGTTACAGCCCCTATATTTGCTCATGTTCGCAGTGGTGTAACCTGAACAAGTAGACGCAACTCTGAAGTACAGTGAAGAGGAATATCATCAGTATTACCAGCTCTTTGTCTACAAAGTGCGTAAGCAGGCGTAAATATTGCAGAGATTTTGATCTATAAGTGCACCTGGGCAATATAAACGCCATTGCAACAGTCTTCGCACATATGTACGAATTCGCTGTTACCACTGAAAGAAACACGTCGGACCACCCAAGGAAGCAAAACTTCTTGACTGTAATAGCAAACGCAGCCTTGCGGGCACGTTACGACTATCACGATAGGTAATATTGTGTTATGGCGTCAGGGCCAACAACGCTAACACCGGCCGTAAGCGATGTAAGGTACTATCAAAATATCGGCCCAAAAGAACCCGCACCGCTGTCGCACTACCTGGCTTCATCCTAAACGTGCCCGTTCCCATAGCGCTATCCTGTAGTAGAGTCTTCTTTTTTACCTTGTGAAAATTTTTTAAGGGCAGCTTCAACAGTACTGATCAAGACAAATACCCATGAATTTCTTCTGGCACTGCGGGATTTGTCCAATATGCTAAGCTTTCATTACCAAATGGAGAAATACTGGCTGATTGTTCCTACGCATAAAACATTTCGATGTTCATTATTGCATTTTTAAATGAAAATCAGGAGAATTGTATTATGCGCTGCGCATTGCAAGTGGTTTCAATCTGTAAAACAAAATATACAGGCTTAAAATAAAGGATGCTGAATGAATTAAAACGCTTTACGCATTCTTTACGCTTGTTTTTCGTATCAAATTGCAATATCTCGTTTGATGGTTCTTGATAATTCGCGACACCACTCTTTGAGAATGTTAGTGTGTCATTACAAATTGCACATAACTATGGCGTGTTTATTTCTTTATTTCAGGGCATTTATTCGGTGCGTGATATCAAGGCTGTCTTTCCAGAATATTTTTATTTCTTGGCTATGAATATTACTTTAATGTTTTTTTCTAGATACAACACAGCGGGGCAGTATTTTATTATAATCGTCAAAGCACGCATGCGTGCACCAAAGAAACCAAATAATCCCGTTCCCTTTTATGAATGATCAAGGTTTTTAAAATTTGTCTGTCTTCATCTCACGTGAACGAGGCTGATATCGGCATTTCTGTCGCTGCAGTAAAACCCAGTTGTCACTTCAAACCAAATAAATAGCCTACTTCGGCGACAACACTGTCATTCAAAACCCTGCTGTATTTTGGTTACTCACGTCCGGACTTTGGGTTTAAAAGTTTATGTACTACGTCATTTGTGCAGAGGCTGAACTGGCCTCAAAATTGGTTCTCCTAGAAACGCCAACAGTTCACAAATCCTTGTGGATAAATTAAAAATAAAATGTTCAAGCTAATACCCACTAGATCTTTCTTCCGGATCGTGCTGCTGCAGCCTTGTGGTGGACCCTTCGGCTGAAGCACGAAGTCTTCGTTCTCTCATTCAAATCGCTTCAACTCATTTTATAGATATAGCTCATTTTATTATAGCTCATTTTATAGATATATCATTTTATAGATATATATATTTAAGAGTACGAACACATGTCCTGACACCACACGGATACATTTAGACTTTTTCATGAGACTAACCAAGCCGTGGCAATATCTTACCGTCCTTGAACTCTCTTTTTGAAATGCATATATTTTTATCTTCCATGGCTATGGGGCAGGATGCAGCGCCCTTTGCGCTTATCTTGTATTCGTAACAGAATTTTCGATGCACAAATGTACTTTCCATACGACATCCCAGTATATACATTAGTTTCATTGATACAGTAATATTCGGCGTCTTTAAAGGAGTGAAAGTTTGCAAAATGATTTCGTCGACGCACGCACGACATCACCGTATAGTGATTGCACAAACACACTGGACCTTCTGCGATCTTCGCAAAATACGGCATATCACGCACTATGACTTAGCTTAGCTAAAATTACGAAGTAGCCCACGCGATAGGTCGACCCAAGATAATAATAAAAAAATAGAGTTGAAGGTCGATATAACGAAGTTGCCGGAACCCGTAAAATATTCCACCAACAACTGTATTCCTACCAAACGGCACTGGGCGCATCAGAGCAGGATGTGCTGAAGCAGGTCGTGCCCGTGGCACTGGTGCGAACAGCTGCACGGTGGAGGCGCTGCCAGCCGGCGTTCACGTCGATGACAAATTTTAAGGACCGCTAACCGCGCGGAGTTTATGCCACACGATTACGTACATCTCATGAGGCACGAGCCCCGTCTTCGCACCCAAAACCCCAAGGAGACCCTCCTGGAGTACGTGAGGGCGATGCAGGAGCTGTACAAATTGGCTCAACTAGCGGCAGCTGACGCGGATAAAGTAGCATGGATATGCAGGCAATGCCACCCATGTTTTAGACAGCACTCTTGGGGCCGGAGTTTTCTAAACCTCGAGGTCCTCGCACAGGAAGCGCGCATAGTTCAGGCAAAGTTCCTCGCCGAGCTGCGTTAAATACAGCCGCCTAGGCCTGGAGAATCCCTCGAACTGGGTTGCGCTTGGTCAGCAGCGTCGGTGCCTAGCGCCCATCCGTCCGAAACAATGGCCGTGAGGCAAGAGACTACAGTTTTAAACTCCGCCACTCTCAGGGCGCTAGACCCGTACTCTTAGGAGCAAAGGCGGCGTTCCGGGCTGGATGACCGCCGATCGGCCCCTTGGCAAAACGCCGGCTTTCGAGCACAAGGGGGTGGGAATAGCGGCCACCCAAACTCCTCGCGCGGAAACAACCCAGGCGTCCCAAGGGGGCAGGAGGACCTGGTTGTGCTGGTTTTGTAACAACCCTGGCCACTTTTCTCGTCAGTGCCGGGAAAAACTGCATAGTTCGCGGGGAAACTCTGATCGCTGGCGGCGATGAAGGACGGTACCTCGTCGTTACCGGCGGGAAGCGAAAAGGGGGGACGACACAGAGGGTGCGAGAGAGCCCCCAGAGCACCCCGACGCTGGCGCTGGCGGGCAACTACTCCCCTCCGCATGCCGGGTGCATGGGGACGTCTTCGTCAGCCCCACTTATGCGAGTGCAATTAGTTGGTCAAGAACTTTTTGCACTGGTCTACACATGCTGGTCTACACACAGTCATTCAGGCATTACGGAACCAGGCGGTAGATGAGCATTATGTAAGAATACTAGAGGATATCTACAATGGGCCCACAGCTAGCATCATCCTCCATAAGGAGAGCAGTAAAATACCTATAAGGAAGGGTGTCAGACAAGGAGACACAATCTCTCCAATGTTATTCACAGCATGTTTACAAGAAGTATTCCGAACGTTGGATTGGGAACAGGTGGGAGTAAGGGTTAATGGAGAATACCTCAGTAACCTAAGATTTGCTGATGACGTTGCCTTACTAAGTAACTCGGGGGACGAATTGCAAAGCATGCTTTCCGCACTGGGCGAACAGAGTAGAACCGTGGGACTGAAAATTAATATGCAGAAAACTAAAGTAATGATCAATAACCTCGGGACAGCACAGCGGTTTGACATAGGTGGCGAGGCAGTGGAAGTGGTAAGCGAATTTATCTACTTAGGCCAAGTTGTGACCCCAGATTCAAACCATGAGGTAGAGATAATTAGAAGGATCAGAATGGGGTGGAGTGCATATGGCAGACATTCTCAGATAATGAATAGCAGCCTACCATTGTCGCTGAAGAAGAAAGTGTATGACAGCTGCATCTTACCGGTACTCACCTACGGGGCAGAAACTTGGAGGCTCACTAAGAGGGTCAAACTTAAATTGAGAACGACTCAGCGGTCAATGGAGCTGAAAATGATAGGTGTAACATTAAGGGACAGGAAGAGAGTGGAGTGGGTCAGGGAGCAAACTGGTGTTAAAGGCATATTAGTAAAAATTAAGAAGAAGAAATGGACGTGGGCAGGACATGTAATGCGAAGGCAAGATAACCGCTGATCATTAAGGGTAACAGAGTGGATCCCTAGAGAAGGCAAGCGTTGAATGGGGCGGCAGAAAAGTTAGATGGGCAGATGAGATAAAGAAGTTTGCGGGGATAAATTGGTCACAGTTGGCACAGGACCGAGGCAATTGGAGAATAATGGGAGAGGCCTTTGCCCTGCAGTGGGCGTAGATAGGCTGGTGATGATGATGATGACACATGCTCGACGATTTTTTTAATGAGGGATGAAATTTTTGAAGCCTACCGAAGGACAAAAACCCGAATCTGTCAACTGGGACACCCTTGAGCTTAGCAGCAGGATTAGCGAAAGCAGAGGGAGCCATTAGACTTTTGCTAACTTTGGAAGGCAAGACGCGAGGCAGAGTTTTGTTTACTTGCCTGACTTGTCTACCTCGGTTATACTGGGGAGAGACTTCCTTTCAAGGGAGGGCTTTCCGCTCGACATGGGGAGGATTGGCTACCAGTACGGGCCGCTAACCCAGTTTTTTTTTTCGTAAAAACGCCGACGCCCGATTTACAACTGCAGACGACCAACAATCTCTACTGTGCCGAGGAGGGCCTGAGGGATGCGTCGGGGAAAGATGAGTGCCCAGTCGAGGCAATTGTCGCATCTTTTGCAGGATGCGATGATCATCGCCGAATGTTGGCACAAAGTTTGCGCCCCTTACCGGGAGAGGGTGGCATAACCGTGCGCGCCGACTTGAGTGGCTTCATTGGTGGGGGCGCCGCCCCGAGAGGGGTCGGACAGGGTCGGACGGAGAAGTCGAGACCGGCATCATAGAGAAAGACAAGCGGCATCTCGCAGGGGCGATTTCTCGCCCATAAGAACAGAGGCACAAAGGAATCTGTCGGGAGGGGGGGGGATGTAGTGAGTAAGAAAGAGCTCATTGAGGCACAGAAAGCAGACGTTCTGTGCCAGCGTGTGCTGAATAGCGTAGCGAGCGACGTAGCTTGCACCGGTAACGCTGAGGGGTTTGACGCGTAACCACTGGGCGACAATGGCTTACTACTTCGCTACATTCCCCAACTAGACAACGAAGAAGCAGTTTCATCCCAGGTTCCAGTCGTGGTCCCAAAGAAGTTGCGGAGAAGGTTCATGCTTTACTTTTATGGCTCAGCGCTGACAGGACATGGCAGCAGCCGTAAGACTTAGTATAAGGTATGCCGTGTGGCGACCTATGCAGGTAGGAGGAGAGAAGTACTGTGCTATTCCAGCGCTTGCCCTCATTGTCAGGTAGCGAAGCCGCGCGCTGGGTAACCTGTGGGTTTCATGAAGCAGGTGGACAGCATCTACCCGGGGCAGATTGTAGCTTGTGACGTACCGGTACCCTTTCCAAGATCCGCGCGCGGAAACCAGTTCATTCTGGTTATAACGGCCCGCTTTTCTAAGTGTGTGTAGTTATTTTTGTTTAGAAGGGTAGCGTCGGATCAGATCGTAGAGAAGCTATTGGAGACATTCATTCGTTTCAGCTTCCCCTCCGACCTAATCCATGACAATGCTTCGTATTTCACAAAGTCTTTTTGGGCTGTTGTCCAGCGCTGCACGTTTGGCACAGGAAAACCAGTCCTTATCATGCTCAGAGCAACCTCACTGAAATAGTGAACCGGAACCTGAAGTGCATGGTGGTTGAGACAACCAAACAGTATAAGGACTGGGGCGCATGTTTGCATCAGCTGGCTTTCGCGACTAGGACTACCGTAAATAAGTCAATGAATTTGACACCAGGTTACCTAAACTTCGGTAGAGAGACGGCTTTCCCAGCTGCAGAATATACTTCTGTACGTGGCTGCGGGTAAGGCCCCTTTTCTGTCGCAGTACGTTGCTTCGCTCAGGGAACGCCTTTAGACAACGCAACGCAACGCACGGCTCGGGAGAATCTCGAGGTGGCAACCATGGAGCAAGCTCAGCAGTATAACAAAAGTAGTCGTCACCTTCTGTACAATATGGGTGACCTAAAGCTAAAGATAACACACTCAATCAGTAATGCTCCGCGCGGCTTCACCGCTGTGCTCGCACACAAATGGCAAGGGCCATACCGAATAAAGGCGCAGACAACTCTGCTCACGTATGAGATGCAGTCGGTCGAAAGCGACGAGCTGGTGGTCCTGGGCAGGTTAGCGTTCTCAAGGCCTATCATATTCACACAGCTGATTACGAAAAAGTGATAGCGGAAGGTGGGAGTCGCACTTCTAATGATAGAACATCCGGTGATAGGGTTTGCACCCATCGCTATGACCTGAGGGTGCGGTACTGTATACTCCCCATTGGTTAGGGTTTTACGTGGTTCTGCCACGGAGCAACCTACACTTTCGCGCAGCCATACCTTTGAGTTTCATAGAGCGAGCGGCTTGGTGATGCAAGGCCTGGTTTCGCGCTTGGGCGTTGCGAGTTCGGCCAGGGGCTGCCAATCTGCTTGTTTTTGTGGTTCGACACAGGAGCTGTAGTGATGGTGCAGGGGTCCTGGTGCCCTTCCGAGATGCGAGGCGGCTGCGGTTCGCTTCCTGGTCAGCAGCGGAGTCGTGTTCTTGGGTTGAGGCCTGCTGCTCCGGTACACCTCCGGGTTGACGGGGAACCGTGTCCATGGGTTTGAGGCCTGCTGTGCTCCCCGTGGTGCTGTAACCCTAGTGGGGAGGCACCGTAGGGCGCAGAGCACACAGCTCGCTCTGGGGCTTCGAACCCGTACGAGCCCCAGTTAATCCGGTTTTCGACGGCCTTATTGTGGCGTCTCCTGCTCCGGCGGCGAGCAGCAGAGATCCGGGACCGGGGCAATGTCGGGAGAAACCCGGCCGTTCCGAGGAATCCTGCACCGGGCAGCCGATAAGGTGCTCCTGCGTACTCCTACGTGGTGGCGATGGTGACCAAGCGGCATACTGCTACACTTTGGCGGTTCTCGAACCATCCGCTGTCGCACAGGGTAGCCCCAGGTACTGACCTCCGGTTTCACGTGCACTAGGACCCGACGACACTCTTCATTGATGGACCCGTACACAATGTAAGAGGGAAGAGGTGTGGTTAGCGCCTTGGCTAGATACATTCTCGACTAGAGGATGTTGCGGACTTCCCTCGCCCTCCTCGCCAGCCATGTGGCCACTGGACCGCAAGACCTGGAGACGTCGGCGCCCGACGGATGGCGCTGGTGGACAAGGAGAGCAGTGGGGGTGATGCCGTGTGTAGGCACGAGGGCGGGACTAGGGTTCTGGACTGCAGGGGAGTTTCGGTGTGTGTGTGTGTGTGTGCGCGCGTGTGCGTGTGTGTGTGTGTCGTTTTGTGTGTGTGTGTGTGTGTGTGTGTGTGTGTGTGTGTGTGTGTGTGTGTGTACAGACGGGCGACAACGAAGTGGACGATGTCAGTAAATAGTTTTCTTGCACACAACCGCAGTTTGCCTCGTGTCTTGGCATACGGTAGAGTACAGGCCCACAGTTTTTAAACCTGCCCCTACAATAGCTGCACCAGCGACAGCGTCCGCTTCCTAATGCCGGGTATAGAGATAACAGGCAGGCATTCCTAACTTGCTCTTGCAGATTGATGTCAATAGAAAGTTAGGGCCTGATAACGTGTCTGATATTTTCACTAAACGATATCCAGAAAAAATTGGTGCCGTTGTTGCGTGCGATCTTTATGATTTCCCTTAGGACAGCCACTCAGCCCGACGGTTGGATTTGTGCAAAAATCACTCCGACACAAAAAGGGGGCAACCAAGTGCAGGTGTAAATGTACCCGCCAATTTCACTAACCAGCTGTTCTGCAAATTGATGGAACACATTCTAAATAAACATTTATTAAAATATTTGGAAGCAAATAACCTCATTTATTCAAACAAATACCGCTTTTGCAAAGGTTTGTCCATGGTAAGTCAGCTTCTAGAAATAAGTCACTATTTTGCTTCAGCAATAGATGCCAAACTGTAAGTTTATGCAATATTTATTGATTTCACAAAAGCCTTTGACCGAGTCTCTCACAACACATTAATTAGAAAGCTCAACTCTATTGGCATAAATTCTCAAATATTACCGTGGCTAGCAGCATATTTATCGAATCACACTCAGTACGTATCTCTAAACAAATCGCAATCTCACCATCTTAGTTTTTTTCAGGTGACCCGCAGTGTTCAGTACTCGGCTCTTTACCTTTTCTCGTATATGTTAATGAAGTTGCTGATTGCGTTGAAGATGAAGTTACTATACGACTTTTTGCCGATGACTGTTTTTACCCTAGTGTGCATAATTTTGCAGACAGAGTTGGGTATATTCTTTCCTCCGTAATACAGCCCGTGGCTGCGACACATGGAATTTTAAAATAACACTAGCAAAACAAACTGTGTGAGCACAAGTCAGAAAAGGTCACCTCTCCAATTTATAGATACGTTGAATGGCTTTCAAGTGACCCAAAAAAATTTCATATAATATTTAGGCATATCAATCACACCTACATTAAAATGAGATGTTCACATTGAAATCCACTCCACTAAGGCTTTAAGGAATTTGTTCTTCATTCGTAGAAAACTGTCGGCTGCTCCAACTCGTAAAATTAACGGCTTACACTGCTTTTTTGAGACCAATCTTCCAGTAGGGCAGTATAGTTTGGAAACCACATCAACAATATCTTGCCCACAAATCAGAAAAACTTCAAAATTGGGCACTTCGTTTTATTCACTGTAAATATTCTAGACATGACATTGGGACTTCATTGAGCATGCTAGCCCGCATTCCAACCTTGTCTTCACGTTGTAGTGTTGCCGCTATAAAATTCATGTAGCTTTTGTATCGGGAAGCTATAAAAATAAACAAAAGCGATTACTTTAAACAACCTCCCTGACACTCAACATGGATGAATCATGACAAACCTTTAGGACCAATTAGCAGTCGTACGAATGCATTCAAGCATTTTTTTTGTTAGCTATTGGAACTTCTGAAGGATTACCGTCCGATGTTATCAACGCCACATCGGTTCTTAGTTTTGCTATAACGCAGAATTATTGTTCACTTCGTCTTGGCAACAATAAAGGCTTTCGACACATAAATTTTCTTCATCTTGATTTTCTACCAAACCTGAACAAAATTACATGGCAAGTTAGTGTTTACGTCTTGTTACCGGATGTTTGAGTTTATTTCTTTCCGCCTTATTTTACTCAATCCCATATTGCATCTGTTTTAAAGTGTTTTACTGCATGTTTTGTGTTAGTGGAGACTTATTTAACTAAACCGTCTTTGCTGCTCGGTTCAGTTAGGTTTTTCTGTCAACCTAAAAACACAGCGGAGAGCGTTATTGCACTTTTATTTCCTTATATCTGTTTTGGCAAAAACGTGGTTGATTGTTGTGTTCTCATTACTGTCGAGAGTTTGTACCTATGTGTGTAATGTGCTTTATGTGCCCACTTTCTGTAGAGCCTGACCAAGGCTAACAGTATTGGTAAAAAAAATATATGGGATGCCTTCGAAGATCTTCCGCATTGGTCTAGCATAAGGTTTGAGGGTTTTTTTGATCCCAAAGGGCATAAACTTGCATTGGCATAAAACTGAATGGCATAAATATGCGGTTTCTTCCAGGCATTCAGAAACCATTGGTATCTTTCAGTATCCTTTGAACAAATCACATTTTGAATTATACTTCTTAGGGTTGATTTGTACAAGAATGACGTCAATCCGAGGAATCGGTTCACTATTAGCAACACCCAGTTTATTTACTCCGTTCAATGGATGCATAGTCCTAGTGTGTTGTCTGGCTTTCGAAACGCTTCCAGTGGAGCATTGTATGGTGATGTATGTGGCTCAATTATATCAAACCGCAGCAAGTCTTTAACGTCTGCTTAATGGCGAATAGGTTGAAAAATCCTTAGAATGTAGTCCCGTTGATCACTCCAGATTTCAGTCGTCACGAAGACCTCGTCAGAGTATTGATACGGAGTTGAGATGTCTTCCAGGACTTTCCGCATTATTCTAGCGTATACGATGGGGACGGGTTTTTAGGTTTAAGGGCACAAACTCAGATTAGTGTAACACTAACTGGCATACAAAATGTGTTTTCTTGCTGGTATTCTGGAGTCATTGGTATCTTTCAGTATCCCTTCAAGAAATTACATTTTTATTATTCTTCTTATGCCTGACTTATACAAGAACGACGTCACTACGAAGAATTGGTTCTTCGTCTTCTTTGATAAATTGTTGGTCTGCGATAGGAATATAAAAGTGTCGTGCTTGGAGTAGACTAGAGCTAGTTAAGTTCAAGGTACCCCTTTCAACCATGGATTTTTTTTTCAGGCAAATACTGTTTCTTTGCGTGTTTTCTTGAAGTATCGGGCCTGAAAAACCGCAGGTACTAGAAAGTGAGCTGATAGGGCTGGTATCTAGTAATTTTCTGGTATTACAAATACTGCGGAAATTTGTCAATTGCAATTTTTTTTTGCAGAAAAGAATTTTTCTTGTTGTATTAAGAGCTCTACATCATTGGCCTCCATTGGAAATGAAGGTTGGAGATCTCAACTTAACATTTATGAACATTTTTTTGGACATTTGGACAACATTAGGACATTTATGGAGCTCATCATTGATGGACATTTTTATAAAAGAAGATTTCAATTTCCTCACCCTACCCGTCATCATACCATGCGCCGGATACAGCTTCTACATTTTTGTAGCGTCCAGCTCTTAGAAACAAAACAGTGAGGCTTCTCAGAAAAAAATTAGTGCCCTTCCACTCTGTGAAGTTGGATTGCCTGCAAACCTGGACACAGTTCAAGGAGTGCATGAAGCATCTTGAAGTAAGCATCTTTGGACCGGGCTGGGGTGACCGCCTTAAAAAGTTAGGATTTTGTTTTATTTGAAGATATTCTCAGAACCGCATACGCAGCTCGCGACAGATATTCCTGTACATGCCGGACACGCCGGAGGTAATTGCCGCTACTCGACGAGCTGAACTTGAGGTGTTTACGGTGTCGCCAGCAGCTTTCCGTTGTTTTTGCACCCTTTCTTGATTTTTTTCGGGCGAACGCTTCAATTCTTGATCTTCTTCCTGCAAGCGAACAGCATACATATGTTCCATAAAAATTTAAACCTGGAAGCCTTTGAACTTAATTCTCGCGTACAAACATGTGGCTGTCTGTTTCCTACACCCTCGTAGGCATCATACTGTATTCGTAAGATGTCTGTGTAACACATGAACCCAGCCCCAACCATTCTATTAAGCAGGACAGCCGACTAAGCGCATTGAGCCATGTAATTTCGGCATCTTAATCTCCCACTAGCACAATTTGCATTATAATCGGCCGCGGCATGAAGCCTAGCTGTGCCTATACGTCCCCCCTTTCTACGCCTGCAAATCGTGCACGCATAAACCGGTAGCCGGTGATGCTGCTTACTTCGGCATTAAAGACACCGGTCAAAATGTCACCCGGAAGGCCTTCGAAGCTGAAAAAGAAATCAAGGCTCACGCCCTAGTTCCAACTTGGCAAGTTACTATTCAACCGGGAGGGATTCGCAGCTACTCAGCAAAGTGGAAATTCAGCGCAAACAGCGATGGTGGGTTTCGGTAGTTTTACGGGGCATCCCTTTGGCATTCGGTACCTGGGCTTCGCGGGAGCGGCGTCTGTCTATGTCTGCGTAACCGGGTGAGCGAATGCAGCAGCGACGAAAGAAAACGAAGAGGAGCGTCTAGAAAAGGTTGAGATGCAATGCGACACATGTGACTACAGCGCATCTCTCTCACTGCCTTTCCCTCTCATATGTCTCATGCGTCACCACCAAGGAGCGCCCCTCCTGACACTTTTCTAAAACGCTGTTTAATTATACGCTAATCTAAAACACGTCACATATGCGTGGGAGGTTCATACACGATTTTCAACAACGTGTTCGCTGCTCCCTTCTGCGCGGCCTATCGGAGCCACGTTACATTAACGCGGGAGGTTCAAACACGATTCGCAACATCCTGGATGGCAGCAGCGGCACGCTGCGATGTAGCCGAAGAGTATCCAATGACGCCGGACGTTCGTTGGTCAAGCGAATACTTCCTCAGATGCAGCAAAACTGAGCCGTGACCGAAAACACTGCAGCTCATGCTACGCACAAATTTTATATTAGGGAGTATAGTAATCTTCAGTGCATTTTTACGCGCATTCATGCTTCTGGTTATTTGTCGCAATCATCTGATAACGGCACTTTAGCCGTTAGTTGCCTACTGCACAACGTTCAAAAGGGGCATGGGCTGAGGCGAGGGGAAAATAGTTGTGGAAAAGGTGTCACCGGGGGCGAAGAGGAGCCAAGGAGCGGCACCACCGAGTAAATCAATGACACCGGAATAAAAAGTGAGGGGGGGGGGGTAGACATATACTGGTTGGCATTAAAAATTGTCTGAAATAGTCTTTCATAAAAGCACTACTTGATTTGCAATCGTTGGAAAGGCGCCTAAAAATAGTTTCTTTTCTCTTGTGTTGTCAAATAATGACACCAGTGAGAAAATACGTATTTATGTTTGGTCGGTATGTATCACGTCAAAAGCAGACTAGCCAGTGTGGGCATTAGTGTCAGGAATATTATACTTATAGAAAGCTTTTTGGAAAAAGTAGAGACTACTTTATTTTGAAATTTGTCGCAAACATTGCTGTCGGATTTCGGAAATCATTCAAGTACGAGGTTTGAAAGATAGAAACTGTTCTTAGGTTTGTGTTACTTTTTTTACGGAAAGACTAAGCTTGGATGTTAGTTAAGAAATGGTGCCATTACTGTGGTTAAAGTTCACCAACCACAAACCTCGTCAGCACAACGTTTTTTGGCGTGTTAGGACGGAGCCAAAGGCGGCATGGGCGCATTTCTCAGCTGTCCAACAATACCACATTTGCTTGTGAGACTAACCAAAAAACGGTGGTTGATTCCTCTGTCATATCAATCGTTACAACACGAAAGTGAAATGTGCAGCGAAATCTGCAGCGAGAGGATAGTGATTTGCTGGTAGCTGCCTGTCTTGTAGGAGTACTTAGCGAGCGACGACGGTGCGATCACTTTGGTCCGGCTTCGTGGCGTGTACGGCAGACGGCTGTGTTCCGACGAGCTCACATTGTTGAGCGCGAGGGGCAGTTGATAGCTAGGAACCTATACGAATGAAAAATTCTGCTTTGCGCTGGCATTTCTCTTTGCACCAAATCAGTCATGTTCGCGTCTTTTGGCCGTCGCTTGTTGCCTTTTTGCTGCGATATCGTGCTGCAAATCTAGGCCACTTACTCTGCCCGCTAGCATCCTACCCGCTAGCTCTGCCCGCTAGCGTCCTGATGCAATACTTCGCTTAACTTCTGCTAGACGAGAGCGGTTTCGGGTGAGAAAAACTTTTTTTTTGCCCTTTGTCCAGTGTTCGTTCTGCTGGCGTCATTTCTGTGATGGACGTGACGCCAGTAAAATCTACCTGTATCCCGTAATAAAACAATTTTGTGTTAAAAAGCGCACGCCAACACAACGCTCTTCCCATGACCGTAATCGTGGGAACAGAGCTGCATGGATTGAAACACACCGCCAGGATTCCTGTAGAGAATCGGAGAAAGGGGCTTTGGCGCTATCTACTGACAGGCCATGCTGTTCATGGTTGTCTTCTCGCACTTTAATCACAAAGCCAAGTCGCATTCGCATGACTTATCGTCGCTTTACCGAGAGAGCTGTGGTGCCAGTCGATGGAAGGCGTGGAGTGAAATGCGCAAAAAGGTGAGGTGAAGTGGTCGTGACCGGGCACTTAGGAAATATATAAATGGGAGTCGGGCATATCGACTGCAGTCAATGGGAGACCACCGCACCAAAATTTCTGCGACCCGAGGCAATAACGCGGTGTATTGTTGCCTAAATTGTTATTTAAGCCTTCTGAAATCGGCCGGTAACAATTAAAGGGCAGAGAAAACACGCCGTAATAATAAAATATCGCAGCTGTAGTTTTAATTGTGCCTGCAGAAAAGCACCTTCATCTTCCAACACGGGTTAGCACGAGTAACATGTTACACCACCTCTAAGGCTAACACCCAGGGCAGCGAGTACGTCACTGCTGCTATCCTGTGAAAGCGAACATATTATGGATAAACGAATGTGAAACAATGATATATACCACATTTTATTCCCGAGAACCTTCAACTTTAAGTTAATGAATAGATACAGGAGAATCACGCAGCTATAAAATAACTGGTATAAGACTAGAATTAGACCCCTTAAGAAGCGAAAGAAAATTTAGCCTAATGCTTTGCCTCTATCTATACCTGCTCATGGCCCTTTTTGTCACCCCGAATGGTAATACACCTTCTTGACTGGAGGTTTTTCAGTACCGACCGAATTGTAGGAATTCTGTGAGCGCAGACGTATGGAAGTTGACTAAGCAGCAAAAACTCTCGTGTTTCTTGTCTACCAGAACCTAAACTTACGCCCATGGGCTGTGGGAGAAACTTGTCCATCACGCCATTAACCCACTATTCAAACCATCTCGTCATATCTATATCTAAATAAGGATCTAGCAATCTAACCCTCATATTCATCATAATCATCATCATGAGCATTTTCTCCTTCAGGCAGAATGATAGGCTGACATTCATTACCTTAGAATACCTGCCGAATGCCCTCTCCATATATTATTCTAAATAAGCCTGCCTCATGGCTGAAATTCACGGTCACGACTTGGCCTAAGTAGATATATTCGCTTACCACTTCCACTGGCTCGCCACCTATATCAAACGGCTGGGCTATCCCGGGGCTATTGACCATTACTTTGGTTTTCTGCATGTTACTTTCAGGGTCACAATTTTTCTGTGTGTTCAGTGTGGAAACGATTTTTTGAAATTAGTCCCCTGAGTTACTAAGCAAGCCAATGTCATCAGCACATCTGAGTTTACCGAGGTATTCTCCATTCACCCTTAGTCCCACCTTTTGCCAAATGCAATGTTCTGAATCCATCTTGTAAAGATATTAAGGATAACCTTATACAGATTGCGTCTCCTTGTCTGACGCCCTTTAAAACTGGTATTTTACTGCTCTGCTTATGCTGAACTACGGTAGCTGTGTACCTGTTGTTTGTAAACTCCAGTAATGTTAGTGTGCTCGTTATCCTAGAGTCCCCCTGTAACCTCATCCACATGTCTCATCGAAGCTACGAACTCCGGCATTTTTCTCGCACACCAGACTGCTCTCCAGCTCAAAAACAGTTTGGATCTACGTCATGTGAGGATAACGCTAGCGCAAGATATCGAGAAGATGACGCCGAAAAAAAGGCAGCGGCCGTACGTAACAAACCTGTGAATTTTCGGGCTGCAGTGAGCTCAGTGAAGAACGGTGCGCTCCCGCAAGTGCGCTGAACTGAGCGGTATATGGCAATACAAAAATAGGTGAATGTGTCTTTACATTCTTCGGCGATTGCTTTGTTATTGCAGGAGGGAGGTTGCAAACAGATGTAAATTATGCCCGTCTTTTTCTTAGCAAAAGCAGCCCAGCCCAATACAAGTACTCCAGCGATTAGAATTATCACGTATGCCTACACTGGCAAGTGTACCTACGAGCGAGCCTGTGCTATTGTTTGTTGGACGATTGGTTGGATTGGGATTATAATAACCAGGGCGATCGCTACACTACTACCCAGCGGTAACTGAGTACCGCCTGCAGCTGTATGTGTCAGATTTGTTGGCGGATTTAGTAAACATTTATTTTCGCCCGTATTGCGTTGGCACTGTGTGGCAAGGAGCGAAGACGTAGGACGTTGCTTTCTGGGGACAGTTGGGCTAGAGTCTTGCTTTGTTGAGGAAAAGCAGAGTTGCGCGAAAATAAAGCAGGGCGAGATGAGTCTGCGTGGCCTCAGCGGCCAGCTTCTATAGGTCGCAAAACCGAGTTCTGAGAAGGCACATAAAAATCAGAATGCAGCTCTGCATACACTTGCTGATGCGATACTCTGTGGCGGCTGTCCGTTCGGCTTTTATTACAGCGCGTGCATTGTTCCCACCTAATATATCGCTGTTGGAAGTATTATTCAGTCAATTCCCTGCCAGGTCGCATGCTACGGTAGAATTCTATGAAAGCGATTCACAACCGGTACCTGGTTTTGTTGGCGTCAATGTGGTAGGCGGTTGACAAAAACACTGGTACAACTGCGCGTGTGTCTTCTCTTCCTAAGCGATGGAGCCAAGACACCCGCGAGCATATTTTTATCGGTAAGCCTTTAGGAGTCCATGTTTCCCGAGGTCGGTAATTCTGATAGCATCCTCATAAGCAAAGCACACTTCAACTTTATATCTTATCAACAGAACATAATGCTTTGGTGCCATCAGGGTATTGGAAGAGAACCTCAGATTTACTCACTTCCACGGCTGGCTTCTGGGAGGAATGGGGTCGTACCGTATGGGGCGACTTCTCTGAGAGAAGCCGTATGTGCGGCGGTGCTCGGCGTCCACAGCATGGCGATTTAATTCCCGCAGCTTACTTTGAGGCCTTGAGCCCGAACATTTTCCGCCTTGAGGAAGAAATAAAGCACAAATTTAGGAATCACGTTGATCCATTTCGCCGTAGCGCAGAATCGGAAGTTCATTTACTGAAGCTGCGCCTAATCTTGGCAAACGCATCTGGTTATTTGACAGGGCAAGCGTCACGGACGGCGGCGTCGTCTTGCCGCCTCCTCCGGTGTTGCCGGCTTTGTGTATGCGCTGCGCACAGCTGCGTATCCGGCCCACAACTTGACTGGCCACGTGCGTGCGAGATTGACCATGGATGAGAGTCCGGCCGGGCTGTTTTCACTGAGCGTTGCGCGGGAGTAGGAGGCTTCGAGCCGTCGTCGGGTAGCGGCGTCTGACAACCCTGCAGATATCTGCTGCAGTATAGAGTGTGCAGACAGCTAAGCGCTCATATCCACCATCAAAGACTGAGGAACGGCAGGTTTTAAGGTTTGAATCACGCGGGAAGCGGTACCCCAATGTAGACAAATGCAAGACTTTGGATACAACGCATAATAATTAAAGCTATATCAAAAAGTAAAAAATGAAACCAAGCCATACCGCGGATATGCAAAGCTTTTGTTTTGCATATTCATGGTTAGCTCAGTTATCCTGCAGTTATTTCTGGACGTCTTTATTTCCACCTTTCACCGGCAGTTCTGGAGGACATTCGGTGTTTTGGTGGTGCTGGAGGTGGGCGAGGGAGATTGGTGGCAACTTTTCCTTCTTCGTCTCGGCGAGCAAACGGCCAGCTTGTATTTTAGCCCTGAATATATAGCATAAAAATCCGCTACAGCCAAAGTGCCTAAGGTGATCTGATATAAGATAGCGGATGGAACAAGTCTTGCAAATTTTGATGTCTCCTGGTGAACTGAAGTGCACTCGGGCGGGCAGCCGGCTGGAGTGAGCGAAGGTTGCTTTAACGTCTCGTGCCATCTTGTGTTGCGGACAGTTTCGGCTACTGATTCGTTGCTTCAGTAACCGACTAGAAGGGACGAAAAACGTTTTTGATACCCCGCATGCTTGCACCTATGGAGTCAAAATGATGTGGCGTGCACCTAGTGTACTCCTTTCAAAAGACATTTTACCTGCTTTTCGTATTCCTGTGCTTGGCCCAATACCCTGCTCGCCATCAGCACTCGCTGGGGCGACACAGAAGTCGTGCCTGCCTCTGTATTCACAGCAGACCGCCGTAGGCATCGAAAAAAATGCACTCAATGTCCGTGTGTGCGCAGTTTGCTGGGCTGCAACTGTGGAGTGGTGACGGCACTCGCGTGCGCTACAGCGTGCTATTTGAAAACAAAAAAGCAGCGGAAAAGCGGACCGCACAGAAAGACGGTAGACTCCACAATACGCCGGCCACACATTCTGCCGAGGACACCATCCCTCTAGATATAAAAAACGCGCTGCCTTAACAAAATCCTTACAACTTCTCAGCAATATGGAGCAAATATTTACGGAGAAATATCCCAACAACCTCCATATCGTCTAATCCATTCGCAACATTACACTATCGATAACCTAGGTCTTGTCATTTTTTAAGCCAATATTATGAAAACAAACCAAAATATCATTATATATTGGGACAGCCGCGCCGCAATACAACCATCTAAAATTCACAAAAATAGTCTAGCAGAACAAGCAGCAAGCTCTATGGCTCTAACACATATATACCATGGTAACATATTTGCTGTTAGTGCCTAAGATTTTAACGCAACCTTGAAATAAAAAAAAACCTTTAAATTTTGTGAAAATCTGCCCCAAATTTTATACACTTTTTAAAAATGTGAGCATCTTGGTTCCCCGTAGATTCTTGGTATCAACTCATTTTACGGGTTTTCATTGTATCATAAGAAAAAAAAGCATAAATGGGACACCTTCGAAGAAAGGTTACTGAAACAATGGGCAAACACTGTAGTTCAAGCAGACCCCTTTACTCTTACTATTTCTTTGATTTAACAGTACAATTTTCTTGAACTCACTGCCGTACGAAATTTTCAGGCGTACGGTAATTCCTATCATATAGTTGCCAACGGTAAACGGTTGGATCAAAGTCTTACAACTTTTCAGTTTTTAAATTTTGTCTAAAAATATTTTTGACAATTTTCTTCAGTCCCGGATGCGCTCTATTCAGAACAATAAAAATTGTGTTGCAAAGATACCAAGCTTTTGTGCTAGCAAGCAGAACTATTCTGAATTGTTATTCCTGGAATAGGATCTACCACTGCTGGTATGCCGGGAATAGGATATAACATGGTTGTTAGCTTCTATTCGCACAGAAATAAAATTAATAAAACTGCAACTCGGATCTTACAAATACATGGCAAGAATTTTGAAAATTACATCTTTCGGTGTCACCTTATCCTTATATATATTGTGATTACACTTTTATATATAGTGCTTTTGTTTAAACAAAGTTTGCTCTGTAACCTATCTGTTTTATAAAACAGATCCATTTCTCCTGACATAAGCTTTATGTCGACAACATATGGTGGTTTTTAGATTTTTCCAGTAAGTACACTTTTTGTCAGGTCACTGATATTAAGGGTGTATTCAGTGGCGTCGAACGCAAGTGGGCAACTGTTTGTGCTTGCTACCATTGATTACGTCGGGCTCTGTGAGATGGTGGTACTTGTCCGCGCTCGTGTCCAAAAAAGCACAGTGCATGGAACCAGCTATACGTTGTTTGACCCCGAATACACAGTAATGCCTCGACGCCAGATACTGTTTTGTTGAGCACACTACAATCTACCACTCCCTGGACACGGTTGAAATTTCAGCACGACTAGGTAAAGTGGTAGAAATTTTGGAGCCTACGTACATTCGCCGGTGCGTTTGGATTTTGCAAATCGCCAGTGTATTCTAGAGAAAGTGGACAATGAATTCAAAGGCAGACATCTGTTGAAAGATAACAACAGAAATATTATTGACAAAAGTCTGGACGTCCAGAAGCCAAACTCAGATGATTCGTTGAAATGGCGCTCGCGAATCGACAGTGCATGCGGCGTCCGCTAGTGAACTCACGGTTCGCGACATGGCCTCGCATGCTTCCGCTGTATCTTAATCGAAGTAAACATGAAACGTATTTTCAGAACTAATAATTAATTTCTGCACTCAACAGCACATTACAGGGCACTTCTGTTGATATTCGTGGAGGCATGATACTGCTGCGTAAGCTCCTTTCGCTTCGTATCGCTTTCGTTGGCAGCCGGTGATTCATTCTCCGGTATTGCGAAGTTCTCCATGACAAGGAGAGCTCAACCACATAGCGTGAGTTCAATTACATACATATTGTCATAAAATAAAAACAACGACGAGCCGATAAACCCAACTCGCTCTCCGGGAACGTTTCAAAACCCCAGAGCACCATCACCATCAACGTCTGGCTGGGTTATTCACCCCCAACTCACGAGCCGGCCAATGAGGAGAGGCCAGCGACAGCGGCTGGTGCGAGAAGCGATCCCACGAAGAAAAAGAAGAAGTCGGAGAATATAGCCTGCCCGGTGTGCACGGCGGTCGAGCGACCAGACCCGTTCTGTGCCCCAAGAGTCCTCCACAACTACAGCCCACAGTAAACCTCCGCACGGAAATTGGCTTAGCCGGGCATCGCTGAGAGACAGCAGCTCGTTCAAAGAGCTGCGTTCGCAACGGCTGTTCAAACGGAGCTCAAAGCAATCTGCTCCGCCACGGCCACCAGACACTAGCTGGACCTTTCAACACCAAAACACACCACGACTGCGCTGTGGAACGTGATGTAGGGCAAATACGTTCCAGCTGCGAACACATATTGTGGACTTTCCATTAGCGTACTTTGTCTTCGCACCTCATTCCTGCACTTTCTGTGTTTCCGGTTTGTTTGCCTTCTTTACCGTTCACTCTACCGCATTCTCACTAGTTCCTATATTGTTCGCTAGCTTTCTATTTAATCGTTAGTGGTCTCTGTCCGTTGCGTGATTTTGATTTGGGTTTCGGGTGATAACAAGATAGTCGCGTCTAATGAGCTTCTTCTTTAATTTATTATGGCTCTTGGAGGTGACAATAAATGGCGTCCGCAACAGGACGAGGCAAGTTTGTTTTGGCATATCCCTAAAAACCCGAACCCGAAATGGACACAGGAGAGCTAATTGTACTAGGGCAGCGCCTAGGCTTAAGCGGCGATTGGCTTGAGCAGTGAGTTCTTGAGGAGAATAGATACTGCGGCAAGACAAGGCATTAGAGCAATAATCGCTCGAAAGATTGCCGAAATGAAGAAAGTGCTCGCGGCAATAGAGAAGAAGCGCGATGAGCGCGTTTGAATTGGCGTGGAAATTGAAGAAGAAACTTTCCAGCTGCGGCTACGGCTATCGGAGCTTCAGGCAACACCAAAAAGTGCTTCCATCCCAGGCCGATGGAGAAAACCCAAATGGAACGCACATGGGGACATCTCATTTGATTGTTGCGAACTTCGTTGAACCTGCGGGTAGGGACGTCCTTAAGGTGTCCCTGCATGGCATCTTGTCTGAAGACTGGAGATCAGTACAAAATAGTCCCCGATCCGAGACAGTGGGGTCCTACAACCCCATAGTTTCACCCAGAGTACACAGAAAGGGTAGAAAAGAATGCACCCACTGCCTAAGCTGAGTGGTAACTTCAATCAGCCAAAGCGGCAACATTGAACAACCGAGAAACAGATATACAAGACGTCAAGAAGGGCAAAGCCAAAGCCAAGCAGTTCACAAAAGAAGGTCACCGGAAGGCAGAAAAGTTTCAGTGAAGTTTTGTCTGAGAGCTAAAATGAGTTCCCTGGCGTTTTGATGATCCGTAAGAGTAGAAGTAATTAATGTCGTTCTACGCGCGTGTATCGAAAAGGCAGGGGATGTCGAGGTGCGATCTTCCTGTCGGCTTGCCTTTTCGGCTGTCACTTTTGCGTGCAGGAGACATGGCAGTATTAAGTTGATGCCTTGTTTTTTTGTTCACTGCAAACCGTTTTGTATCTGTGCGTAGGGTGTGAACATCTTCCGGATAAAAATGGTTAAGTGGGGGGATACTGCCATAAAGTAAAGAAAAAGACGATGTCGATAAACCAATCACGTTAGGCGCGTAAGTTTCAAAACCCTAGAGCACTACCATCATCAGCGTCTTGTGGTGTTTCTCGTCCCCCATTCACCAGCTGGCCAATGAGAAGCGGCCAGTGACAGCGGCTGGCGGCAGAAGCGATTCCTAGAAAACGTACAAGCAGTCGGTGGGTGGGGCATGACCAGTATGCACGGCGGTCAGGAGACCGGACCCGTGCTGTGCTCCAAGAGGTGCTCCCCAATACAGCCTTCTGAACATATCCGCAAAAAAAATCGCCTTCTCGGGAATCGGTGAAAGACAGCAGCGTGTTGAGAGAGCTACGTTAGCTACGACTGTTCTACCGCAGCTCGGAGCACGCTGCACTGCCACGGTCACGACACACTAGCGGGACCTTTGAACACCGAAACACTTCACTACTGCGCCTCTGGGACGTAAGGTAGGGCAACTACGTTACAGCTGCCAAACCATATTGTGGAAGTTCCATTAGTTTACTCTGTCCTCGCCCTTCATTCAAGGACTTCGTGTGTTTCCCGTTTGCTTGAACTCTTTACCATACGCTCTACCGTAATCTCGCCAGTTTTTACATATTTCTTTACCATTTTATTTATTTTTAGTGGTCTCTGTTTATTATGTGTGTGCTAATGCGAGTTTCGAGTGTAACAAAACTTCCGTTTTCGAAGTTTTTCTCTTGTAATTAGAATTGTCTCCAGAACCTGACAATAGCATACGTGCTGACGTCGACGCTGGATACTGTCGCGCCGTTGGCCAGATGGCCAAACTTGGGCGCAATCTAACGTGCCTTCAGAGCTTCAAACGTACGTAAGTGGCCCATTACACCGACATTGTACTTAGGCTGTCCTTACACATAATACAATTTTATAAGTGTTATGTGTCAACCTTGAAGACATGCCCAACTCTGTCATTAACTGGCGTACCGGTGTCGGCACTCCTGCTGAACTTGAGGATTTTGTCTATGTAATTTATGCATGTCTCCCCGGGCACTTGCGCTGTCTGGAGAAGCATTTGCTCGGCTCTCTACTTTTTCGCTATTGAGTCATTTAAGCACATCCTAATTTCGTAAAGAAACCGATCCCGTGTCGTCAACGCTGCCTCGTGGTAACCACATCAGCGCTGTTTCGGTCACGTAGAAATTTATGTGCCAGAATTGGGCCAAAGCTGCCAAGCGGTTACATTTACTCACTCTTTCGTAATGACTTGCCAATTCATTCACGTATTCTCCAGGCTTTCTTAAATATGCCAGCGGTGTTCGATAAGGCTGCCAGTTCCTCGTCAGTGGTTTCTAAGAACTGCCTTCAATCATAGCCATCGTTTCTCGGACGTCCGAGATGCAGGAACGTGGCGGTATCGGCGGATATCCAGGGACTCCGTTTTGTAGTATAATTTAGAGTGTTTCTAGTTTAGAGTGTTTCTAGTTTAGAGTGTTTCTAGTTTATCTAGAGTGTTTATTTTCAAGGGCTTGGCTGACCATGTTGTGATGATAATGATGCCATCAAAGGTTTTGGCAAGTACGCAAAAGGGATGATTGGCCAGGGCTAACTCGGTTGTTGAAATTTGTGAAGACCTAAAAATAATTTATTTCCGGAAAGACTGAAGTCGTAACATAAAACGTGGTTATGATTAAAACGCGAATTGCCGATTAATTACCACCCTTCAGCAATTCAAACCTCCTGAAGCAGAACGAAAATATTTTATACATTATATACATTTCTTTTTGCATATCCCCAAGTGGTTGGGCCAATACAAAATATAAGTGGAATCAGTACACTCCACCCAAAACGCTCAGATTGGTTCTTCAAAAGCAGTTGTCAGGCGACTGTGGAGTGGCAAAAAGAGATTGTTTCAGGGACCTGCACCTCACACATGGCTCCGTAGGTGAAAGCCTTGCCGGAAACAGATAGGTGCCGCCCCTTGTACTCCAGCAGTGCAACTCGGTGAAGGTCACTTCGCATTGCCGAGAACCATAAAAATGGACATTCCACCCGAACATTATATGTGTATACTCCTAAAATATAACGTGAATATGAACAAGCAGCGTGTGAATGCCAATATCGTCTCAATCTTGAAGATTCAAAAAGAGCCAGATTTGGTATGCCGAATTGAACTGGAGCTGCGATAGCGAGATTAGCTAAATGGTTCACTAGCTTGTTGCCCTCGATGTCCGTAAGCCCATTTACCCATGCCAAACGTCCCTCCTCCACGTGCCTTGGAAAAACCAAAACGCAGTGTCAAGAGTGCCGTCCGACGGCACTCTGGCTGATCGTTTTTTTCATGGCTAGAGTGACGTCCGATGACATTTGAATATTTAACACTAGGCTAGCACCGTTCCGAAGAGTATGTCGTTGTAGTGCGAGACCTCTCTGGGTTTGCACGTGCAAGAGTGTGTAACGTCTTCCTTGCCACAAAGCTCCTTTATGTGCTTCAAGTGCTTCACTGTGCGCGAGCAAAAGTTCAGGCCCTATATAGAGTTTTTGCAACATTTGTGTGGGGCTCTCAATGGGAACCTATGCGCAGGGACAACTTGTTTCTTCCTTTATCTGTTCAGCATGTCAAGGAAAACTATGACGAACACTCTTATTGAAAGTCTATTCCCGATGCCTGTTTATCGCTAGCCTTACTTAGGCCACCAGAAAAGCAATGTTTTAAAACGCGTAATGAGCATGTGTATCCCGCCAAATGCAAAAACATTTTTCTTCAAGCTTCATTCTTCCACACTCCCCGTTAAGACATGGCTGCGCGAAAAAGGAATGTCTATTCCTTGGTCGGATAATTGTCGCCTCTGTAATCAACCAGAGACAATGGATCATTGTTTTGTGTTGTGCCGGGACGCTGTGTTCTTCTGGGACGTTTTGCAGCGGACACTAAAAAAGGACATCGACATCACCCCGTACACCATTCGCTTCCTGCCATTTGAAGATGTTAATCGGGTGCCATATGACGTTTTCGTTCTCCTAGGATTGTTTAGCTTGTGGAAGTGCCGCATGACTGATAGGCATGCGGAACCCCCTAGGCCGACCAAGTGCATTTTTCGAGAACAGGCGGCGTTGGTGATCCACCAGAGTGATCCACCAGAGTGGCTGCCTCTTTTGGATGCGTGCGTTTGCTTGCCTGAGTTTTGATCTCTGTTCGACTGTCTGTTAGTGCTTAAATTGTGTGTTAAGTGTCTCGTCTTTTGAAGTTTTCTAACATTTCCATGCATTAAAGAAAAAAAAAGTCGTTGTAGTGTAGAGGATCTGTCTTAGCTTCTTGATCCCACGGTCGGTGGTTCGAGACCGGTTGTTGTTCGAGACTGGCCTCGGTTTTTTTTTTCATTATGCAATTGAAGTAAAATTTTTTGTGCCATAGATTAGTTTGGCGTCTTAAATAGTTTCCTTGTGTGCGTTAGGTTATCCTATGTTATGTTTAGGTTAGGTTGCCGAGCTGCACTTTATAGAGAGCAATGTAGTGCCAGACGCGGAAATTTTGTCACGAAACACTGGTGGACGTCGATATAGTGGACTGCTTATAATACCGTCGGACGGCACTCTAGACGCAGCCAAAAGAAAAATAAGGTGCGGTATATTAGAGAGTCGGAAATGGAGTTATGCCCATATAACTGACATCGATTTATGACATCGAACTGACATGATTTATGATGTATGTTGTGGTACTTTACAGAGTGAGAGCACTGGATTAACAATCTTCCGGGAATCAGAACGAATAACTCCAGTCTAGAGATGCATCCATATAAATCACAGAAGAAGCAGAATGCTTGGATATATACTATTTAAAATAGTGAATAATAGAGAGCGGACGAGACGTCTTGCAGCCAGAAGGAAGGGTTTGAAAGGAATACTTAGTTTCTCGCTCTGTACTGGATACTGGAATAATCCCTGCCCCGAATTCACAAAAAGCACAACGTTCTTCTCTTCGTCGCCCAGTCATACAGCCGGTTGGATTTGCCGTTGATATAACCAATGTCATCAGCCTAGCACAACATTCAATCAGTTCAGTAGCGTAACATTATGCTTTACAGAAGTTGCAGAGGAGTTCTGGATTTTCGGGCTAATTCAGCCCCCTGAAACTGAAAGCGCTAGGTTAACGACGCATTGTCGGTGGTACGGGAAGCAGGACGAAGAGACCAAACTATGTGGCGATACGGCGATGGTGATCAACGTGGTGCCGGGATATTGTGAGGAAGTTAGGTCGAGTCTCGATATCGAAGAACGGTGAAGTGGCAAAACGTTCCCGCTGCGATGGGGCTTGTTGGCAAAGTGGGTGTAATACCATTCAACAAGCGGTTAACCTTGTCTCTCGTGCTATTGTCGTCGCCGGAAAAAGCGTGAAATGGGGCCCCGGATCTCGCAGTTTCAGCAGAGGGGGCGATTTGTACGAAAAGGCATATGATCGGTCGGGAGCAGTGCGTCTGAGCACCCAAACTTCTGGAAAGTGCTTCCAGGTGCACGTGACAAAATGGAAGCTGTGTAGGTTCCACCAACATGGGTGATATAAAATTAGCCTCTGTGTTTACATGGCGTTGATGTTAGAAATTGCGGGGTGAACAGATGCAACTGGGCTCATGACGCAAGCTCCTATTTGCTGAGGTGCCAAAGGTAACACTGTTTCGGGAGACAGTTTTCACAAGGGCGGCACGGTGAGGTAGAGCTCTCTAGCTCCTCAAGGATGATATTACGTATCAGAGTACGTACGTCCCTGTCTTTATTCATAAAGTTCGATATTTTATAGGTCGATTTATTTATACAGGTTACAGGAGAAGAGAGTGCAACTGGTCGAGACGTTGGAATGTCGTCAGCTCATCGGTGATTTTCGTGGGATTGGTAAGAGCAAGGGCGCTAAAAACAAAAGCAGCAATTTCAACCAAGATTTGGTGAACCATATAAGCCTCTCGTACGCTTTGATGTACCCTGCGGCAGAGGACGTGAACGTCCTAAAGTTAGAAACTCCAGGTCTTTCGTGGGTGGTGCACGCGAAAGTTAACCTTTCTTTTTGTGCGAAAAGCCTGAACGAACCTGTGTCACATATATAGTGTTGCTCATCTGCAAGGTGGCCCATTCGTTCATGTTTTCTGTGTTATTTAAAAACATGTAGTTTCATATTCGGTTTCATAGAGCGATACATTATGAAGCTTGCAAAATGTTGGCCAACTACTTAAACTAGCTTACGCGGTTTACTGGCCGAGGCAGTGTTAAATATGGTCTCCACGAAGATCAGCGAAGAGGGGAGGGTCACGCTTGCGGCTTATCACCATTCATATCGACGGTGTTAGAGCGGCGGAATAATACAATCGACATTCTTGCTTCATCAGCAAAGGTTCATACAGGATACGTCGAACAAAACGAAGTTACATTGGAGTATCTTAAAGGGGCACATGTTGGGACAAAGGCGCAATTTTATCACAAGAGGACCAATGGTACGGGGTAGTAGTAACCCTTTATGCCGGCTTCGCGAAGCCCGCAATAAGCACAGCGCCTGATGAAGATGATGGTCACGCGAAGAAATGGATGTGTGTGTGACAGCAATTAGCGCGTGAACGATTATGCTGATTGTTTTGTCACGAGAGGTTGTCAGTGGAAAGAATCACAAATGTAGCGATCGGTATGAACATTGCTCTGTCTCGCTGTCGCCCTTCCCTCTCTCTCTCTCTCTCTCTATATATATATATATATATATATATATATTGTCACGAATACAAGGACGCAGCAGTTGTCTTGAATAAGAACCACGTTTATTGGGGCGAACTTGTGCTCCCCTAACCACTCAAAGGAATACAGAGGCGGCGAAGCAGCGGTCAACAAAGTGACTTGCACAGGCGAGTGTCGTCGAATCGAATGCCCCAGCGTCCGCACTGCAGGCTTTTATCTTTCGGCGCGCGTGGTTCTCGAAACGTCGATCCACATCGAGAACATAGTAGATCAAAGAAGATTATTCTGGGCTGATCACGTTAGATCGGAATGCTCTCCCTATAACAACAGATAACACATGCGGCACAGAAAGAATGGAACACGCGCTTCCCCTGGCGCAGAGATAACACAGAACGGCGCAGCCGGGCGGTAAAAGCAAAACACAAATAAACAAACCCAATGTATGGTTCGCGGCATTACCCCCCCCCCTCTAAGAGTGCATCGACCCGATGCTAACATAAGCGACAGTCCGAACAAATGAAAATAAAAGTTCGTCATCGTCCGTAGAAAGGTTTTAGGCGAACCACGTGGACCACTTCAGGCCGCGTGCGTTGTCGTGATGTGCCGGAGTCACCATCAGGGATCACTTCGTAGGTAAGATGGCCAACACGTCGTAGAATCTGGTAGGGTCCGAAATAGCGTTGCAGGAGCTTCTCACTGAGTCCGCGTCGTCGGATGGGAGTCCAAACCCACACACGATTTCCTGGTTGGTACTCGGCGTCTCGGCGTCGGAGGTTGTAGCGGCCCGCATCCACCAGCTGCTGGTCCGTTATACGAACTCGAGCGAGCTGGCGGGCCTCCTCCGCACGTTGAAGATATCCTTGGACGTCGGCGTTGAGGTCGTCGTCTTCTACGTGCGGAAGCATGGCGTCGAGCATCGTAGTCGGCCTTCTAGCGTAGACAAGCTCGAACGGCGTCAGCTGCGTCGTCTCCAGGATAGCCGTGTTGTACGCAAACATGACATACGGGAGCACTTCGTCCCAAGTATTATGTTCAACGTCAACGTACATTGACAGCATACCTGCGATTGTCTTGTTCAGACGTTCTGTTAGTCCGTTCGTTTGGGGGTGGTACGCCGTCGTTCTTCGGTGATCCGTGTTGCTGTAGCGTAATACTCCTTGCATCAGCTCCGCATTAAATGCCGTTCCACGGTCTGTGATTAGGACTTCCGGGGATCCATGTCGCAGCACAACTTGGCTTATAAAGAACTTTGCCACTTGTGCAGTCCCCCTCGGAAGAGCGGCGGTCTCTGCGTAGCGCGTCATGTAGTCTGTCGCTACGACAATCCACTTGTTTTGTGATCGTGACGTAGGAAACGGGCCTAAAAGGTCCATTCCAATCTGTTGAAATGGTCTCGATGTGACGGCGATCGGTTGCAGAAGTCCGGCGGGTCTTGTCGGCGGCGTTTTTCGTCGCTGGCAGTCACGGCAGCTCCGGACGTAGTGGGTGACGTCAGAGGTAAGTCCGGGCCAGTAATACCTCGCCTTGATTTTGGCAATAGTGCGGGCTGTGCCCAGATGTCCGGAAGACGGGTGGTCGTGGCACGCTTCCAAAATTTCGTCACGAAGGTCCACGGGGATGACGAGAAGGTAATTCGCTCTTGTTCCGGGACTGAAATTATTCTTTACGAGGACGGAGTTTCTCAGGCTGAATGCTGGTAAGCTGCGTTTGAAGGTCCTAGGAACGGCAACGTTGCATCCCTCGAGGTACTCGATTATGACGCGTAAGTCGGGGTCGGCACGCTGCTGGGCGGCTAGATCGCTCTCCGTCACGATCCAGAAGAACGCGGTGTTTTCATCAGCGTGTTGTGGTGGTGGGTCGACGGGGGCGCGGGACAGGCAGTCGGCGTCGGAGTGCTTCCTGCCGTATTTATAAACGACTGTAACGTCGAACTCCTGCAGGCGCAAGCTCCACCGCCCAAGACGGCCAGAGGGGTCCTTCAAATTGGCGAGCCAACACAGCGCATGGTGGTCTGTTACAACCTTGAATGGCATTCCATACACGTATTGGCGAAATTTTGAAATCGCCCATATAATAGCCAGGCACTCTTTCTCAGAGGCAGAATAGTTTTTCTCCTCCTTCGACAGACCACGGCTGGCATAGGCGATTACCCTTTCGCAGCCGCTTTGCTTTTGGACAAGGACGGCACCCAAGCCTATATCACTGGCGTCCGTGTGCATTTCCGTTTCGGCATTTTCGTCGAAATGAGCGAGCACGGGCGGGCTTTGCAGGCGTTTTTGCAGCTCGCAGAATGCTTTTTCTTGGTCGTTTTCTCAGCTGAAAGGGGTGCTATCTTTCGTCAAGCGCGTGAGTGGCTCTGCAATGCGTGCGAAGATTGCGACGAAGCGCCGGTAGCATGCGCACAGCCCGAGAAATCTTCGCACGCCCTTCTTGTGTTTCGGCCAAGGGAAGTTCGCGATAGCTGAAGTTTTTGCCGGGTCAGGTAGGACTGCCGCGGCGTTGACGACGTGGCCCAAGAACTTGAGTTCCTCGTATGCGAAACGGCACTTTTCAGGCTTCAGCGTCAACCCCGATGTACGAATGGCCTCGAGTACAGACTCCAACCTTGCAAGGTGTTCGTCGAAAGTCCGGGCGAATACCACTACGTCGTCGAGGTATACGAGGCAGGTGTGCCACTTGAGGCCAGCTAGCACAGTGTGCATGACTCTTTGAAACGTCGCTGGTGCTGTGCACAGCCCGAACGGCATCACCTTGAACTCGTATAGGCCGTCTGGGGTTATAAATGCAGTCTCCTCTCGGTCTCTCTCGTCCACTTCAATTTGCCAGTAGCCGGTCTTCAGGTCCACCGATGAGAAGTACTTCGCGTGGCAGAGGTGGTCGTGGGCGTCGTCGATTCAGGGGAGGGGGTACACGTCCTTTTTCGTGATTTTGTTCAGTCGCCGGTAGTCAACGCAAAACCTTAATGTGCCGTCTTTTTTCTTTACGAGTACGACGGGCGCAGCCCAGGGGCTTTACGATGGCTGTATAATGTCGTCGCTGAGCATGTCGTCGACTTGAGTCCGGATGGCTTCTCGTGCGTGTGAACAGACGCGGTACGGTGACTGTCGGGTAGGTCGGGCTCCATCTTCGGTTATTATTCGGTGCTTTGCTAGAGGGGTCTGACGTAGCTTTGCGCTCGACGAAAAACATTCGCTATAGCAACGCAGCAAAGCCAATAATTTGTTCCGTTGTTCTTGCGTAGCGCCGGATTGACGTCGAAGGGCTGCGGAAGCTTGAAGGAGTCGTCGGGCGTGCGTTCAAAGTCGGCGACCGCGATCACGTCACTTGCTTCTTGCGTTTTTTCGAGGAACGCAATTGCAGCTCCCTTGTTTAAATGCTGGTACTCTTCGGTGAAATTAGTGCCCAAAACGTGAGACTGGCGTTGCTTAAAGTGCGCAATCCCTATTGCGACGGAGGCACCGCGGTCGAGAAGCAACCTTCGATCACTCTCTACGATAGCGTCTATGTCAGAAGCAGCATCCTCACAGTAGACGGCGATCATGAAGCTTGCGCGGGGTGGCAGGGTGATGTGATCGTCGGCGATCCTGACAGCAGCACGGTGATCGGGGTTCGGCTGCGGCGTCGTGGATAATCGGAGGAAAAAGTTATCGACTTGGTCTGCAGATCAATTATTGCGCCGTTGTCCGTCAAAAAGTCCATTCCTAGAATTACGTCGCGGGAGCAGTTAGGCAAGATGACCAACGCGGCAGGGTACGTCGTGCCGTCTATGGTGACGCGTGATGTGCACGTTCCACTTGGCGTCACGACGTGGCCTCCTGCTGTGCGTATATGCGGACCGTCCCATCTGGTCATAACTTTCTTCAGTTTAGACGCAAATGGTCCGCTCATTACCGAATAGTCAGCTCCCGTGTCTACGAGGGCGACTACGTCAAAGCCGTCGATGGACACCTTGACGTCAGATGCAGTCTTCCTCGAGTTCCGGGTTCGTCGGGGCGTCGTATCTCTGCTTGTACGTGTTGACGGTCGGGCACTGTGCATCGTCGTTGTCGTCGTCTTCTCAACGGACATCTCGGTCAGGTCGGTTACGCGTCGCGCCGTGTAGCTGTCGGCGTGTTCAGGAGTCTCGTCAGGGCTGGGTCGGGTCGTCGGAAATGAGGACATGTCGTGAATCACTGTCTTCGGCGCGTCCTTGCGTCGTTGGAGGGTTTCCAGTATATCGCCGTAGAGCAACTTCACCTCCAGAAGTTGCTGCTTTTAGTTTCCCCCGCGTGGGCTGGGGGACCTTCCACGTGCGAAATCAGCATTGCTACGGTGGTTAGGCGACTGGTATGGGTAGGGCGATGGCGATCGGTGTGAGCGGGCTGGTCCTCGGTTGGTGTTGGACAGGTATTCGTCGATCTCAGTAGGGCGCTGGCCGGGTCGGGGGCGTGGGGCGTCGACGGAGAAACCACGCACTCCGAGTCTCCTGTACGGGCAGCGACAATAGATGTGATCGGCCTCCCCGCAATGGTAGCACAGCGGACGATGATTTGGCGTTCGCCAAACGTCAGTCTTCCTCGGCGTCTGGGTTTGGGCTGTGCACGGCGGTACGGCCGACGGCGGCGAGAGTGGGGACGGCGGTACGGTGGAGCTTCTTGTATACGGGTTTGAGCAGGGCGGGGTCGACGAACAGCCGCGGAATAGGTCATCGCCTGTGGCTCGCGGGTTGCCTCGGATGGCATAGAAGTGCCCAAAAGCGTGTTGAACCTCTTCGCGGATGACGTCAGTCAGGGAAGCCACTTGAGGTTGCGGCGTCGTCGGAAAAAGCTTCCGAAGCTCCTCCCTGACCACTGCTCGGATGGTCTCACGCAGTGTGTCGGAGCTTGTAGCCCCGGCACCGATCGTCTCGGAAACCATCACGTTGACCGGGCGATCGTACTGCCTCGTTCGAGCTTCCAACGTCTTCTCCATCGCGGCCGCCTCGGACGCGAATTCGGCCACCGTCTTGGGAGGATTGCGGACAAGACAAGCAAAAAGCTCCTGCTTTACCCCTCGCATGACAAACCTTAGTTTCTTTTCTTCTGTCATCTCCGGATCCGCACGTCGAAACAACCTCTTCATCTCCTCAACAAAGATCACTACCCCTTCGTTGGGGTGCTGCGTTCGAGCTTCGAGTAAAAGCGCTGCGCGTTCTTTTCTGACCACGGTAGTGAAGGTCTTAGTGAACTCGCTTTTGAACTGAGCCCAGTTTGTCAAGGAGCTCTGGTGGTTCTCGAACGAAGTGCGAGCCGAATCTTCCAAGTAAAAGAAAACGTGCCGGAACGTTTCTGCGTCGTCCCACCTGTTGAATTTTCGGACGCGCACCAGTTTTTCCAACCATTCTTCTGGGTCTTCTGCGGGGGCTTCTCGGAATGATGGCGGTTCCCGTGGCTGCTGCAGAACGACAGGAGGATTGGCTTGGTTGAGCATGGTGCTGGTAGCGACGTTTTTCTTCTTCGTCTTTACCGGTAGTAGACCGAACTCGGGTGGTAAATCTTGCACGCGGAGGCCGGCTCTTGTTGGACTGGCTTGGCGGCTTCCAGAGGTTGTAATGGGCATGAAGGGTGCGTATCCAGTACCTCCACCAGATGTCACGAAGACAAGGACGAAGCAGTTGTCTTGAATAAGAAACACGTTTATTGGAGCGAACTTGTGCTCCCCTAACAACTCAAAAGAATACAGAGGCGGCGAAGCAGCGGTCAACAAAGTGACTTGCACAGGCGAGTGTCGTCGAATCGAATACCCCGGCGTCCGCACTGCAGGCTTTTATCTTTCGGCGCGCGTGGTTCTCGAAACGTCGATCCACATCGAGAACATAGTAGATCCAAGAAGATTATTCTGGGCTGATCACGTTAGATTTATATATAGTTATATATATATATATATATAAATATATATATATATATATATATACATATATATATATATATATATATATATATATATATATATATATATATATATATATATATATATATATATATATATATATATGCATATAGTCGGGAAAGATAAAAACTCACACAGAGATCAAAAAATAAGGTTAGTAGAGACGGGGACACACGAGAAAGACATAGAACATGAAAATAGTTTCGTAAGGTTTCAGGAAGAGGACTTCTTGTCTTGAAATACAGAATAGGTTCGTTTTAGAGTTTTATATATACAGAAAACGTGCGCAAGGGCGAGGAAAAGGTAAGAGAACTGAGAGTTTGTACAATTGGATCATAATTGGTGGGTAGCAAAAGAATGAAGAGAGAGTGGGGAAAAAATTTTAAAACAGACAATAAGAACACACAGTCGAGCGATACGAACATTGAAAAGAGAGAGAGAGAGAGAAGAAATAATGACGAAGAAAAACGAGACAAAATTCACAAGGTTATTCCTCCCTGCCCCGTGGCAACAGGGCTGAAAGAGTAGTCAAAACAAGATATGCCCATGCACGTGTTTGACAATGGCAAAACAATTAGTCACGCGGAACTTAGCTATAAGCACTGGACCCCTCCCACACAGCGCGATACATGCCTCGACATGTCTATTAAAGCCGTACAATCACGATGTACTAGCAGCATACCAAGAGCAAATCTCTTTCCGCCAAAACATCACAAGCAGCAAAAGAAAGCCTTGGAAGAACTCGCAGGTTGCCCCGGAATAGTAATCAAACTGGCAGATAAAGGAGGCGCCATCGTGATCCTCGACAAAGCTGACTAGGTCAATGAGGCTAATAGAAAACTACCAGAATTCATGTTCTACCGAGTATTCTCTAGTGATCTTACTAATGATTATAAGCTAATTCTCATACAGAAACAAACTGAGCTTGTTTAAAATCAGGAAATAACTGAAAGAACTGCTCGTTCTCTCATTCCCTTAAGCCCAGTAGCAGTAGATTCTACATTTTCCCTAAGATTCATAAAAATAACAACCCAGGTAGCCCCATTGTTTCTGGCATTGGTATTGTCACCGAGAACCTCTCGCGCTTTGTGGACTCTTTAATTCGCGACACTCGCCCCAGCTTTCCATCCTTCATTAGGATGCAAATGATTTTCTCTGGGATATTCTGAAGATAGAAATGCCTAACAACTGTTTACGTGTTACCCTGGATGTCCTGTCGCTATACACTAACATTCTGCATGCGGATGGAATCGCCGCTGTATTAAGTGCGTATGAGCGGTCGGCGGGTGACAAACCTATCAATTCTCTCACCCTTGAAACTTTCCTTCATTTTAACCTTGAACTTAACAATTTTGCGTTTGATGGTGTCAATTACGTGCAAGTCAGCGGAAAGTCAATGGGCACCAAAATCGGGCGCAACTACGCGAATATCTTTATGCAATGTCCAGAGTCAAACTTCCACCAAATCCAAAATCTGAAGCCAGTGTACTACAAAACGTATCTAGATGATATATTATGTATATTATGCCATCTATGCGGCAAACAATACATCGGCCACACTGAAACACCCTTTCGTTTGAGGTTTAACAATCACCGTTCTCATGCAAAACCCTACCTGTCTTTGCCTCTGTCTAAGCATGTTAAAAGTCCTGGTCAATCTTTTGAACAATTCAAGGCCACAGTTGTTGAATCTAGTTTCAAATCGCATCCCGATCTCGAGGTTCGCGAGTCCTACCTGATCTGTAAATTTAGGCCAGCGTCGTTTGGCATCAACGAAAGTTATAGGAAATTAACGTGTCTTTACTCCGATTAAAATTTCGGCTGCATTTCTCAGGCTTGTGTTACGCCTGTTCATTTCTTTCCCTCAATATATTCTCCTATCAGTCGGCGAGCTCCCGTAGATGCGTATGGTTACGTGCTAGCACCGCGTTTTTTAGCACAATGGTTTCACTAAACCAAATCTGAATAACATGTCTGGACATTGTGATCTGGGTAGAAGGCTGCAGTGCCATTGTTAGCTATGATATTCTTACCGTGGTGATGATGATATTTGGAGTTTAATGGCGCAAGGCCGACTAAGGGCAAAGAGCGCCAAACAATAGTGATTACATGAAAGTGGCATGGAAGTAAGTAAAAGTAGAACATTTCAGTAAAAATAAACAAAGTAAAACACAACGTAATGAAGATGACTGGTGTAAAGGGACAGGTTGTCAACATGCATGATAAGAAATGAGATGTAAAAATTTTACGTCGGTAAGAAACTCGAAAACGCGTTTGATTGAAAACATGGCTTCATCTCCTAAGAAGTATGACGAGTGTAGTGGAATATGTCGCATGTGTAGTTGTGGGAAGTATTTGTGTCGTGTTGTGTCAAGTGCCTTACATTGTATAAGGATGTGGATCACGGATAGGGCTTCTCCGCAGCTGCTGCACAGAGGTCTTGGAGACCCCGTGAGAAGGTGCGAGTGCGTTGCATGAGTGTGCCCTATCCGTAATCTAGCCAGGCGACTTCAGTGTATCTATTACGTGTGTCGGTGGCGTATGGTCCCAAGTGTGGTTTTATTACGTGTAACTTGTTGTCTGTTTGTTCACTCCAGTGTGTTTGCCATGTTTTGCGAAGTTGTTGTCTGATGTGTGGTTTCACGTCGGTGTAGGGTAATGTGGTAATGTCTACTGTATTCGAGAGTGTAGCAGCAGCAGCCATTCGGTCCGCTGCTTCATTCCCTGCTATACCACAGTGGCCAGGGACCCAGCAAAGAACCAGTTCAAATTTGCGTACATACACACACATAATACCCTTGACGATCAGATTGACAACGTGGTTTTTCGAAGGCATTGTTGACGACAGCGCCCGCACAACACTGAGGGAATCTGTATAGATAATTGATTGGGGGATGTGGCTTTGAAGTATATGGTTCACAACAAGAAGTACACCGTAAGCCTCTGCCGTAAAGATACTAGTATGACTATTCAGAGTTTTGGTGACACTAAGGCCGGGCCCATGGGCCGCGCAAGACACAGAGGTGTAAGTCTTAGAGGCATCCGTATAAAATTCAGAGCACTCATACTTCTGCTGCAAATACAAGAAATGCTGCAGAATTGCACATGTGGGAGCTCGGTTTTTATCTACATGTGTGAAAGATGTGTCGCATAATACAGGACGAAGATGCCATGGTGCTAAAAAAATCCGTTAGAGAACTTTGGATTGTATCTAAAAAGGAGACAGCAAGCTCTGACGCTTCCTCTCTAACTCGGTAAGAGAAGGGCGCAGAGAACGATGGTCGATTAAGAAGGAGTTCAGTCATGGACGTATCATGAAAAACTGATCTAAAGAGATGGTGAGGCATGGATGAAATTTTAAAAGCATAAATGAGATCTGTGTATGCTCGCTGACGTTGTAGGTTCCATTTGTTGCACTCCACATATAGGCTTTCTACCGGGCTAGTGCGGAAGGCGCCACATGCCAGGCGGAGCCCAAGATGGAGCACTGCGTCCAGCATTTTGAGGAATGTTTACTTGCTGACCCATAAACAATGCTACCATAGTTCAATCGTGAACATATAAAGCTGGTAAAAACACGTAAGAGAAGTTGTTTGTCAGCACCAAAAGAGATGTGCGACAGAACCTTCAGGATATTCATTGTTTTTAAGCATTTATGTTTTAGTAGTTTTATGTGTTGGATGAATGTCAGCTTTTCGTCAAAGATTATACCTAAAAACTTGTGTTCCTTTTTGACAGGAATCAAGACACCATTGAGTTTATTGTCAGGATCCAGCCGGATACCACGCCTCTTGGAAAACAAGACACAAGTGCACTTGCCTGGATTAAATTTAAAACCGCTGCAGTCTGCCCAACCCGCTAGCTTGTTAACACCAAGCTGGACTTGGCACTCACAGACAGACAGGTTACAAGATCTAAAGGATAATTGAACGTCGTCTACATAAATTGAGCAGGAAATCGATGGTGGTAGCGCCTTCCGAAGAGAATTCATTTTTACAATAAACAAAGTGCAACTCAAAACTCCACCTTGCGGAACGCCGTTTTCCTGCACATGAACCCTAGAAAGTGCAGTTCCAAATCGCACGCGAAACGTTTTTTCAGAGAGGTAACTGGCAAGCGTGTTCATCATGTGACCCGACATGCCAAATGACTTAAAGTCGCTAAGGATGCCGTACCGCCAAGCCGTATCGTACGCCTTTTCAAGATCAAAGAAGACTGTCATACAGTACTGCCTGTGGAGGAAAGCATCTTTGATATAAGACTTTAATGCAACGAGTTGATCGTTGGTAAATCGCCCCGCCCTGAAGCCTGCCTGGCAGCTCTCGAGAAGACCATTGTACTCAAAGAAGTACACGAGTCTCCTGTTTATCATCTTCTCTAAGAGTTGACACAGGCAGCTTGTCAGGGCAATGGGGCGATAACTGGCAGGAGAGGAAGGATCCTTCCCTTCCTTTAGGAAAGCCACTACTATGGCCTCCCTCCAAGAGCGTGGAAAGTGCCCCGAAAGAAATATTTTATTGTAGAGGTGAAGAAGTGTTTCAAGCGTGTCTGCATGTAAGTGTTGTATCATTGTGTATAAAATCCTGTCTGCACCTGGAGCTGAAGGTTTACAAGTACCGAGTGCGACCTTCAGCTCATGAAGTGAAAAGGGGGTGTTATAGGATGAGTCCGACTTATTACTGTATCGCAAGGACTTCTTCTCATATAATGTTTGTGTTTAATGAAAGTGTTGGTGTAATGTGCTGAGCTGGACACGTGTTCGAAGTGTTGTGCAAGCGTGTTGGCCTGGTCTTCGAGTGTGTCCCCTGTTGTGCTAACCTGGGCAGGCTGCGTGTCTGTTGTCCTTTTAGCTTTGCGTATTCGTGTCCAGACTTTGTGAGTGTCGGTGTATGAGTTGATGGAAGTGAGGAAGGTGCGCCAACTCTCCATTTTCGCCTCACGATGCACTCGCTTCCCAGGAGCCTCTGTCGGTTTAAAAGAAATGAGGTTATCTGACGTGGGGTACCGGCGAAGGTCACCCCACGCCTTGTTATGGGCCGCTCGCGCCCGCCTGCAGTCCTCGTTCCACCAGGGCCTCCTTGGGGTGCGGGACCTACTGGAGGCCTGGGGAATGGACTCTTCGGCGGCGTCGAGGGTCTGCGCCGTGACGAGTTGGGTGGCTTCCTCAACGTGTAGGTGTTTTATGGATGTGTGCTGTAGTTTAGATGTTTCTGTGAATGTGCTCCAGTTTGCTTTTGATTCATTAAACCTGTTATGGGAAGATGGACTGCATGGGCCTTTACCTATGTACGTTAGGGTAGTGGGGAAATGGTCACTACCATTAGGGTCTTGGCCCACACCCCACTCAAGGCATGGAAAGGGAACTGCGGAACCAATCGCCAAGTCAAGATGCGAGTATGTATTGTGTCCTAAGTTATGTTATGTAGGCTGTTTTTTGTTGAAAAGGCATGCTCCAGAGGATGTAAGAAACTTCTCTATCAGGCGACCTCGGGCATCCGTTCTGGGGGAGCCCCAAAGAGAGTTGTGCGCATTAAGGTCGCCTGTTAGTATGTATGGTTCGGGCAGCTGGTCAACCAGTGCCTCGAAATTAGAGCTCAGAAGTGCAAAATCAGGAGGAATGTAAATGGAGCATACCGTTATCAACCTATTAAATATTATCGTACGGATTGCTACCGCCTCGAGGACAGTGTTCAGAGTGACAGGTTGGCAGGCTAAGCATTTCCGGGCAATTATGGCCACACCGCCAGAAGAGTGTGTGCAGGCATCCCTGTCCTTTCTGAAGACCATGTAACTATTCAAGAAATTTGTGTGCTTGGAATTCGAATGTGTTTCCTGAACACAAATTACACTTGGCTGATTAGCATGCAGTAGTTCGTATACATCGTCAAGATTTTTAAGAAGGCCTCTACAGTTCCATTGAATTATGTTTTTTCTTCCCATTATTTAGTGTGAGAGCTACTGGAGTGTGTGTGTTTGTTTATGTGTCTTCTTTCGGGGCTGTGAATCTCGCCTTTTTTGGCTTGTCGGGAGGCTTTGGCGTCGGGATGCGTTCCTTGCGCTGCGTTGCAAGTAGGAACACCCCGTCATCCATCTCGTCGTCGGATGTCCGAGGGGTGCCCGACTGACCGGGCCCCCCGGACTTGGCCTCCCCTCGGGAGCCCTTCGTTTGAGCCGCCACCGCCGAGGGCGTCCGGGGCGCCAGAGGTGGCACGGGCGGTGCGGTGGCGGTGGGAACCGGTGCGGGGCCCGTGGTGTCCATCACCTCGGTACCCTCCAACGCACTGGAGGACGGGGAGACAGAGGCGGGAGCGGCACCGGTCGCGACGGAAGAGGTTGCCACCACAACCGCTGCTGCCTCAGCAAGCGGCGTGCTGGCGGGTTGGGCTGCCAGAGGCAACCCGGGGGGGGGGAGGGCGAGGGACCAGGTCAGACTCGCTGAACTGGGTCCCTGTGGAAACGAGACACCGCTCCGCCCCCCGGCGAGCTGCGTCGGCGTACCTCCCCAGGGGGAAAGAGGCAAACCTCTTTCGCGCATCTGGGAAGGTAAGGTTCTCAGTTACCTTGATGTTGATTATCTTTTTCTCCAGTTGGAACTTTTCACACTTGCGGGAGTACGCTGCATGCGGCCCGCCGCAGTTCACACAAGACAGGGTATCGGATGGACAATTGTCGCTTGGATGATCATGCACCGCGCATTTCGCACACGTCGTTCGACCACGGCAAGAGTTTGTACCATGCCCGAACCGTTGGCACTTAAAACAGCGCCGCGGGATGTACGGACGGATGGAGCAACGGATAAAACCTGCATTTATGTGTTGTGGGGGTACTGCTCTGTCATAAGTCAAGATAATGTGCTTGGTGGGAATCTCCTTGTCGTCTCTGCGGATAGTGATGCGTCTCACGGCAGTGACGCCCTGATCCTTCAAGCCGGCAAGGAGATCCGCTTCCGTTTGGTTCAAGAGATCTGTCTCGGATATCACACCCTGCGAGCTGTTGAGCCTCCGATGGGGTGTGACCCTGATGTCTAGATCAGCCAGTCTAGTCTGAGCTAGAAGCTTCGTGGACTGCTGCTTGTCATTTATTTCGATGAGGAGTTCACCAGACCTTTGTTTTTTGCACTTATATGATTTTCCTACTATGGCTTCAAGATACTTGGCGATCAAGAAGACTGAGATGCTAGAGGGTGGGTTGGATTGAGCGATTCCATCACAAGAAATTGTGAAAAATTATCCCGTTCAGGAAATGTTAAAGTTGGCAATGGGGGAAAGGATAGTTCGGTGCGGCCCCTTTTCAGGGACCAATCACGTTTGGGGGAGGGGGGGGGGTTGAAAATGCCATAGAGCATAGTATAAAAGCAGGGAGACTGGGGTACTTTCTTCTTTGACCTTACCCTGGTAGTCAAAGAGGTCCCGGAGCTCCCTGCCTGGTAGACAGGCAGGAAGCCCATCGGCCGGAGCTTGACCAAGGCTCCGACGGCCGCCGTTAGAGGTTTCTACCCTTCGCCTTAAAAACACATTACCACGGTAGGTCACAGCTTATGTTGGGGGGCTCGGGGTCCGCGGTATCGCCGGTACCGTCACCAAGATTGCTCAAGGTGCCCCGTGCGGGAGATATCTCACCATGTAATCAATTTGTTTACGCGAGCGTATGATTGCTTTCGTGTCCTTTTTCTTTTGTGTATTGTTGTTTTCTAAGATTCGTTTGTGACCTCTTCGGCATTCTCTGAACTGGTACCACGCGCCGGTCAGATGCATACCACCTGCTGCCCGGTCATATGCGTGCACCTGCCTGTTTTCTTTCTGTTCATTACTTCTTTCACCTTGGCTTTTTTTCCAGCTTTTTGTATGCAATGTACACCATTTCCTGTCGAAAATGCCTGTCCTACTGCTTTTGGAAGCGACCCTTGCCTCACACCAGCAGAAGCAAAGTGACTCATGTTTCAATGACCTTATCCTCATTCTGAGAGCGGGTGCGTATGGGCAGATGTACGCCCTTTGTGTGCATGGGCATATCTTCTTTGGACCTTCTTCCTTCCCCGTAACTAATGTTTTCGCAAATGTCAATTCTGTGCATGGGCATAACTTGTTCTGACCCCTCTAACTCCTGTGGCCACGGGGGAAGGGGGAATTACCTTGTTACTTTTTTCTCGTTTTTTTCGTGTTTGGTTTTTCTCTCTCTTTTTTTCGTGTTCGTACCGAGTTACTGTGTGTTCTTATTATCTTTTTTCAAATATTTTCCCGCTCTCTCTTCATTCTTTTGCTACCCACCAACCATGATCCCATTGTACAAACTCTCCCTTCTCTTACCTTACCTTCGCCCTAGCTACATTTTCTGTATATATATATATATATATATATATATATATATACATATATATATATATATATATATATAAATATAACTGAAAATAACTTTTTCTGTACTCTGAAAGAAGGAAGTCCTCTTCCTGAAATGTCAGTAAACTTATTTCTATTTTCTACGTCTTTCTCGTGTCTCTCGGTCTCTACTAACCTCACATATATATATATTTAAATATATATATGTTTATATATATATTGTCGCGTACAGCAAATACGCGTTGGGGGTGTTGGTGAGCTTTACTAAAACGCTAATAGAAGAAGCAGCGGAGAAGAACGCTCTTGACCGCGAAGCACTCGAGCTGCCAGAGCAAAACACTGATGATGATGCGTTCCGGGTAGCGCTCGTTCGTCGTCGTCGTCGCCTCGGCTGGTATGTCACAAATTAAAAGTTCATTCAGAAGCTTGTGGGTACGTGACAGTTTACCTCCCCTCCAAAGGAAGCATCGTCCCGATGCTAAAGCAGAAAGGAGCGGAACTTCATTTGCGACCCGTCACATCATCGCGAAGAATGGTTTCATGCGGACTATGTGGACGACCTCGGGCCGACAACGACGGCGCATTGTGGAAAGGTTGTCCTCCGGAGTAACTGCATACGTGACGTCGGTTAGTTGATGTAGTACTCTGTAGGGCCCGAACTAGCGCTTCATGAGCTTCTCGCATAGCCCTCTTCATCTGATAGGGCTCCATACCCACACGTTGTCACCAGGCTGGAAAGCGGCGTGACTGTGGCGAGCATTGTAAGTAGTAGTATCATGCAGCTGTTGTTGCCTGATTCGATGTCTTGCGAGCTGACGCACCTCTTCCGCGCGCTGGGCGAACTCCTGCGCAGTCGTGTCGTCACCCCCACCGTCGTGAGGGAGCATGGCATCTAACATTGTGGTTGCCTCCCGACCGTACGCAAGAGCGAATGGCGTCATGCGCGTGGTTTCTTGCCTGGCGGTATTGTAGGCAAAAGTCACGTGTGGTAGAACTTGGTCCCAACTCTTGTGTTGCTCGTCGGCGTACATGCTCAGCATGTCTGCAAGTGTTTTGTTTAACCTTTCTGTCCGTCCGTTTGTCTGCGGATGGTAAGCTGTCGATTTTCGGTGGGAAGTACCTGTGAGGTTCATGACGGCGCGCACCAAATCTGCGTTGAATGCGGTACCCCTGTCTGTAATCACAATTGCCGGAGCTCCATGGCGCAAAACAATGTTTTCGATAAAAAAGTGGGCCACGTCGAGAGCTGTGCACCGCTAGAGGGCTTTCGTTTCGGCGTATCGTGTAAGGTAGTCGGTGGCGACAAGTATCCACTTGTTGCCGGCATGAGACGTAGGAAAGGGGCTTAAGAAGTCCATGCCGATTTGTTGAAACAGGGTTTCCGGTATTTGGACAGGTTGAAGTAAACCGGCTGGGCGTCCCGGCGGTGTTTTACGACGCTGACAGTCACGGCAGGTACGGATGTATTGCTTCACTGTCGAAGGAAGCTTGGGCCAGTAGTAGCTCGGTTTAATTCGGGACATCGTACGTGCATAACCTATGTGACCAGCGTTTGGGTCGTCGTGGCAGGCCTGTAGTATTTCTTGTCTAAGGCTCGAGGGAATAACGAGAAGAAAGTCTCTTCCATTCGGGGCGAAGTATCGCTTGTAGAGGATGTTGTTTTTTAAAGAAAAAGACTGGAGTCCACGTATGAACAGCCTTGGCTTGTGCGGAGTTCGTCCTTCCAGAAAATCTAGAAGTGGCTGCAACTCAACGTCTTCCCTTTGCTGATCGGAAAAAGTTGTGGCGTCGATGACACCAAGAAATGCCACGTCGTCATCATCTTCCGGTACAGGGCATTCGACTGCAGCTCGAGACAGGCAGTCGCCGTCAGAATGTTGTTTCCCTGACTTAAAGACAACCGTCATATCAAATTCCTGAAGTCGAAGGCTCCAGCGGGCGAGGCGACCCTTAGGGTTTTTCAAACTGGCCAACCAACAAAGGGAGTGGCGGTCGCTAACAACTCGAATTGGGCGACCGTAGAGGTACGGCCGGAATTTCAAGACCGCGCACACAACAGCCAGGCATTCCTTCTCTGTAGCTGAATAGTTAGACTCCGCGCAGGACAGTGTTCGGCTTGCGTAAGCGACAACTCTTTCCGCGCCGTCTTGCCACTGAAGCAGCACTGCCCCAAGGCCAACGTTGCTGGCGTCTGTATGGATTGTGGTGGCCGCATCTTCATCGAAATGGGCGAGCACAGGCGGCACTTGTAAGCGACGCCGCAGGTTCTCGAAAGCAGCCTGCTGCTCAGTGGTCCAAACGAAGGCGACGTCATTGCGGGTGAGGCTTGTTAGCGGAGCCGCGATGTGGGAAAAGTTTGGGATGAAGCGCCTGTAATAGGAGCATAGGCCTAGGAACCGCCGTACGGCCTTTTTGTCGGCAGGCGTCGGGAAGTAGGACACAGCGGATACTTTGTCAGGATCGGGCTTGATGCCGGCGTGGCTGACAACGTGGCCCAAGAAGCGTAACTCTTGGTACCCGAAATTACACTTTTCCGCCTTAAGTGTGAGACCAGCTGCTCTCACGGTGCGAAGTACACAGGATAGTCTTTTCAAGTGCTCTGCAAAGTTTGACGAGAAGACGATAACGTCGTCAAGGAATACTAGACGCGTCTGCCACTTGAGACCGGAAAGAACAGTTTCCATCATTCGGTGGAATGTTGCTGGTGCCGAGCACACGCCGAAAATGAGCACTTTAATTTCATAAAGTCCGTCTGGCGTTATGAAGGCTGTTTTCTCGCGGTCGCGCTCATCCACCTCGATCTGCCAGTACCCGCTCTTTAGATCCATCGACCAAAAGTAACGGGCATGACGAAGCCTGTCGAGGCAGTCATTGATCCGGGGCAATGGGTACACGTCCTTCTTTGTCACTTGATTGAGCTTTCTGTAATCAACGCAAAATCGCAATGTGCCGTCCTTCTTTTTGACCAGAACGATGGGTGATGCCCACGGACTTCGAGAAGGATGGATGACATCGTCGCGCAATATCTGCTCCACTTGGCTGCGAATTGCGTCCCGTTTCTTCGCAGAGACACGATAGGGGTTTTGTCGAAGTGGCCTCACATTATCATCAACAATGATGCGATGTTTTGTAAGCGGAGTTTGACGCACGCCAGATGTCGAAGAGAAACAGTCCTTGAAGGTCGTCAGCAGCGCGAGGAGGGCTTGTTGTTCACTGAGAGGCAAGCCGGAGTTGACATCGATGATGGCATCGGAGCTGGTTTCACCAGGTGCGGCGCCTTTTAACGCAAAGCAGTCTTCGCAATCAGCTATGTCTTCGAAATAGGCAACTGTCATGCCTTTGGCGACATGTTGGCGTTCATTGCTGAAGTTAGTAAGTAGCAATGCTGCACGGCCATCGGTTACATGCAACACGCCTCGAGCAACTGCGATGCCATGACGGAACAAAAGTTCATCGATTCGCTCTGCTATGCCGTCAACATTGCTAAACATGTCGCAGTGAACTGAAACTAGCATGCAGGACCGCGGTGGTATGTTCACGTCCTCGTCGATAACCCGCAACGGCGCTCGGCATGCTGCGAGTTCTGGTGGGCGGTGGCTCGACGAGAATGTAATTAGGCGTTCACCAACGTCGATCACAGCGTTGTATTCTCTTAAAAAGTCCATCCCCAAAATAAGGTCATTGCAGCACTCCGCGAGGACACGAAACTGCCGACAAAATCAGTGTTACCAATGGCGATTCTGGCGGTGCAATTCCCTATTGGAGTCATTAAATGGGCTCCAGCAGATCGAATCTGAAGTCCACACAACGGCATCTTAACTTTTTTTAATCGATCGGCGAGGGTTTGACTAATTATAGAGTAGTCTACACCGGTGTCAATAAGAGAAACCACTTCATGTCCATCTATACAAATTACGAGGTCGGCGCTTCCAGCTTCGGCGAAAGACATTCTTGTGGTATCCTTTTCCGTCGGAGACGTCGAGGGGTTTTGAAGGTCTTGCGTAGTTAGGCTACGAGCAACCCTGCCTCCAGAAGTTGCTGCTTTTAGTTACCCCGCCTAGGGCTTGGGGATCTGCCTGGCAGTATCCCGCCGAAGTTCCGACGGTTAGGGGAGACGTCGTTCGCTGGGGACGGTGAACGTGGTCGACAGTTCGGCGAAAGGTCTCACCTCACAGCAAGGTATTCCTCGATAGCAGGGGGTTTTTGTCCAAAGCAAGGGCGTGGAGCCGTGGGAGCGAATCCGGAAAGCCCAATTTCGCGGTACGGACAGCGGCGGTAGATATGGCCTGCTTCGCCACAGTGAAAACACAGCGGCCGGTTGTCATTTGTGCGCCAGACGTTGGACTTCCGTACCTGTCGTCCAGCTGAAGTTTCCATTCGAGGCCCGGGATGCGGGTTGGTGTGCACTCCCTGATGCAGGGAATCGGTCTGGGGAGTCCGTTGAGGTGCTGGAATAGGCGGTACAGGTGGGTGACGACGGACAACCGACACATAGCTTGGTTGGAGATGCTGCGGCTTGCTCTCCGGAATGGCTAAGGCTTGCCGGATCTCCTGACGCACGATGTCGGCGACAGAAGCATGCGAAGGCTGTGAAGAGCCTATCCCGTGCAGCTGTAGTTCCTTTCTAACTATCGATCGCACGAGCTCACGCAGGGACCTGTCACTGGATGCAGACGCTGAAGCAGTAGCGCTTGGAGAACCGCCGGTAACCCGGTCATATTCCCGGCATCTGTCCCGCAGGGCATGCTCGATGGCTGGGGCCTCCTTAATGAAATCCTTCACTGTGCGGGGTGGATTTTGTACGAGGCCGGCGAACAGTTGTTCCTTAACGCCATGCATTAGATGCCGTAGTTTCTTCGGCTCTGACAATTCAGGGTCGGCTCTACGGAAGAGGCGTGCCATGTCTTCTGCAAACATCGCCACCGTCTCGTTCGGTTTTTTAATGCGAGACTCCAAAAGGCGCTGAGCGTGGTCACGGCGGTCGCTGCTGGCGAATGACTCCAGCAGCTACTGGCGAAATTCCTCCCAAGTAGATAACCTGGCTTCGCGGTTCTCGAACCACGTCCTTGCACGTTGTTCTAGCGAGTAATACACCTCACGCAGCTTTTGACGAGCGTCCCAATGGTTGAACGATGCGACCCGCTCAAACTGCTCCAGCCAATCCTCGACGTCCTCAAACACCTCACCGTGAAAAATGGCCGGCGTACGTGACTGTTGGAGAGTTACCTGATAGGGAAGTGGTTGCGTCATTACTTGGGGTGCTGGGGCTTGAAGTCTAGATGCTGTAAAGTCAAGGTAACCGCACTCTGGAGACAGTCCGCGTTGGCGACCACTAGCCCGATGGACAGGTGTGTGGACAGGTTGAGGCCATTCCGGGCTGGCCGAAGGTGTCCTCTGCATGGGGTAGTCGTACCCCGCAACCTCCACCAGTGTCACGTACAGCAAATACGCGTTGGGGGTGTTGGTGAGCTTTACTAAAACGCTAATAGAAGAAGCAGCGGAGAAGAACGCTCTTGACCGCGAAGCACTGGAGCTGCCAGAGCAAAACACTGATGATGATGCGTTCCGGGTAGCGCTCGTTCGTCGTCGTCGTCGCCTCGGCTGGTATGTCACAAATTAAAAGTTCATTCAGAAGCTTGTGGGTACGTGACAATATATTGTAAGCACTGCAGTTCTCCGCGGCACAATATTTCGCTGATTTCAATCTTCTGTGAAATCATCATCACCTGTCATCCTTTTCAGTAATGCTTCATCTTCGTCACCTGTACATGATCATTATCACTCCTAAGGCTGGTGCTGGTTGGCTGCGCGTTCGCCAAATAAAAGGCGTCTCTCTCCTCCGCTCTATCAGTGAGCGACGTCTCCTTGAAGGCTTCTTACACGTGGTGGAGGTGCACCTCGATCCCACCCTCTGGCTCTCCTAGCGCACCCCTGGAGCTACGTTCAGGAATACGCCTTCAAATGCCAACCGGGCCAATGCAACAGGACGTCCCGACTCGCACCGCCCCTGCAACGGCTTCTGCGCCTCCTGCGTGGACCGTTACCAGCCGCCAACGGGACCCCAGATCCTTCGCTGGCCTTCGCGGTGAAGACGTCGACAAATTGGCTCGACTATTACGAGAGAGTGAGTGCGTTTAATCGGTGGGATGACTCTATGAAGCTCTATAATGTCCCGTTCTGCCTTGACAAAGTGGCTAGGCCGTGGTTTTATAACAACGCACATCGCCTAGGAGATTGGAATACGTTTACGGAGGAGATTTCCAAGATTTTTGGCACATCGGCGAGCCGATCCGAGAGCGCCACGAAGAAACTCTCCCAGCGCGTTCAACATGTAGGTGAGACGTACACGTCTTACATTGAGGTTGTGGTTGCGCTTTGTCGACAGGCGAACGAGGACATGTCGGAGAACGACAAAGTCCGGCACCTTCTGAAAAGCATTAGCACATTGGCCTTTAATGCTCTCGTCACTCAGAATCCCACCACCGTACGCGACATAGTTACAATTTGCCAGCGCTTGGATGCGCTGCAGTCCGCTCGCATCCCGCAGGATACCCCACCAGCCTGCCTTCCACCCGACACGGAGCTGCGCTCTTTGATACGTAGTATCATTAAGGAAGAACTTCAGGCCCAGAAGACCTCTGGACTCTCTGGTGATCGCCAGTTCTCCTCTGGCGCCAATTTGCGTGACCTGGTTAAAGAAGAACGGCGTCTCATGGAAAGCGGGCCCTCTACCGAACACGCCGCTCCACAGCACGTGGCTCAGTACGCCGAGATGAGCCCGCTACAGCCAGTCTTCCCGCATCCTGCGCCTGCTCAGAGTCATTTGTCTGCCCTTTCTCCGAGACTCCCTGAGCCGTACAGCCAGTACTATGCTCCTTGGTGACCCCCCCGACCCACTTGCTTCTACTGTGGTATCAGGGGTCATATTGCCCGATTTTGTCGACAGCATCAGCAAGACGAACGTGCAGGACTTATACCGGACCGCAGCACCTACCGACCTCCATATGGCTTTCGTCAACGGGCAGATCATTCCCCGCCGCGGCCTTTTCCGTCGACCCCGGACACACAGGACGTTCCTGGAAATTCCCGACCATCGCGGCGCCGTTCACCATCTCCCTTTCGGAACCGCTCGGTATCGCCCCTTCGCCCCGCTTCTCATGCTGCTGGCCTCCGACAGGAAAACTAACCTCTGCAGTTTTTGGAGGGAAAACTACTATACCTGGTAAAAGTACAATTCCTCCGCAGCGGCCATCGAAGATTTTATCTGTAATCGTCGAAGGTATTTGTGTTGATGCTCTTGTGGACACTGGCGCCAGTACTTCAGTTATACATGCAGATTTGTGTGGTCGACTTCGTAAAGTGCAAACGCCCTACTCTGGCCCGACCTTGTGGGGCGCAAATAATGTTTTGATTCAGCCCTCTGGACAGTGCACGGTACGCGTACTTATCGACGGCCTTCGACATCATATCCCGTGTGCGGTGCTGGCGTCGTGTGCTCATTCGCTAATTTTGGTGTGCGACTTTCTCTCTTTAGCCTCAGCCGTCATCTCTTGTGATAGCCCAACCATTGAACTCTCCGATGAGCAAGTTTCGAGTGCTTTTAGTATGCCTCAAGTGAACCTCGTAGTGGCTGCAGACTGTGTTCTTTCTCCAGGACTGGATACTCTCCCCACAGTTCGATCAGCCGACATCAGTGATGGGGACATTTTAGTCGTCCCTTGTGCCAGCTTACTCTCTAAAGGAGTCGTGATAGCTACGTGCCTAATACGCTTCTGCAATGGGTTCGCTACCCTTCCCGTGACCAACGCTAGCCCCGAACTGATCCTGCTGCATGATGGCACCACAGTGGCCTCGACTCATCAGGGAGAGACCATTGATGTTGTTCCTATCGGCTCGTTGTCGGCTCTTCCGCGTTCCGTTTTTTCGGACGCTTCTACATCAGCGCTGACCGCCACCATTAGCCCCGACGTCACGCAAACAGAGGCACAGTCCTTATTGGCCTTACTGGACAAGCACCGTTTGTCTTTCGACTCATTTTCCAAAACGTTAGGCCAGACCACTGCCGCAGCACACCGCATACAGACAGACAGTCCTCACATCATGCGCCGCCGCCCGTATCGCATGTCGGCGTCTGAATGAAAAATAATTGAAGAGAATGTCTCAGATAAGCTTAAGCGAGACATAGTTCGTCCCTCCGCGAGTGCCTGGTCTTCTCCTCTTGTATTAGTTAGAAAGAAGGATAGGTCAGTTCGCTTTTGCGTGGATTATCAAGCCCTCAACAAAATTACCAGAAAAGATGTCTACCCGATGCCAAAGGATTGACGATGCTTTGGATTGTTTGCAAGGAGCTGAATATTTTTCAAGCCTGGATTTACGTTCAGGGTATTGGCAGATACCATTGTACGAAGCCGATAAGGAGAAAACAGCGTTCTGTACCCCTGACGGCTTATACGAGTTTAACGTTATGCCGTTCGGGTTGTGTAATGCGCCCGCCAGCTTTGAGCGACTCATGGACACTGTTCTACGTGGCCTAAAGTGGAAGACCTGTTTGTGCTATCTGGACGACATCCTTGTCTTCTCGTCCACCTTCTCTCAGCACCTGCAGCGGTTAGATGAAGTGCTGACCTGTCTCGCTAGCACCGGCTTACAGCTCAACACAAAAAAATGTCATTATGCCAGCAAGGCCATCCATGTCCTTGACCATGTCGTGAGCAAAGAAGGTGTCCGGCCCGACCCTGAGAAGATTAGCGCAGTCATGAGCTTCCCACGCCCGCAGCAACAGAAGACGCTCCGCAGCTTTCTTGGCCTGGCTTCCTACTTCCGACGTTTTGTGCGCAACTTCCGCACCCTCGCGTCTCCGCTAAACCAGCTTCTTCGTTCTGGCACGCCTTTCGTATGGTCTGAGGACTGCGAAAAATCATTTCAAGGCTTAAAATACGCGCTTACCTCGGACCCCGTTTTGACCCATTTCGACGACACCAAACCAACCTTATTACATACGAATGCAAGCGGGTACGGAATTGGTGCTGTTATTCTCCAGCGCGACAACCAATCTAGAGAGCGTGTTGTGGCCTATGCCAGTCGCACTCTCAGTTCCTCAGAGAAGAACTACACCATTACTGAACAAGAATGCCTGGCTGTCGTCTGGTCGGTACAAAAATTCCGTCCCTACTTATACGGCCGCCACTTCACCGTAGTGTCCGATCATCACGCCTTGAGCTGGTTATCGACGCTGAAGAACCTTTCTGGCCGGCTCGAACGGTGGATTTTGCGATTACAGGAGTACGACTACACTGTACAGTACAAATCAGGCAAGAAACACCTTGATGCGGATGCCTTGTCACGTAGTCCCCTCGGGTCGACAATAAACACCGCTGGCGATGTTTCCTCCGCTGCACGAGCCACATCCTTGGCTCCCATCGACCCTGCGCCATCCTTTGGGTGCTCCGAGCTGGTGTCTTTTCAGCAGGCGGACCCGCACTGCCGCACCATAACTGACCGACTGTCTTGGGTGACGCAGCCTCCTAACAGCCGTTTACGACGCCAGCTTGCAAAGTACACGCTCCGCAACGGTGTGCTCTGCCGCGTTAACCATCACCCTGCTGGAGCAAAATGGGTGCCTGTAGCTCCTCGGTCTTTGCAGCCAAAGATTTTAGAAGCCTTTCACGATGACCCAGCTGCTGGCCACCTCGCCTTTCAAAAAACGTTCGATAGGATCCGAGCTCGCTTCTTCTGGCCTGGCATGTCAAAGTGCTTCGCTAAGTATGTCAGCTCCTGTGCTTTGTGTCAGCACCGCAAACTCCCTACAACTGCGTCTGCTGGACTTCTACAACCCATTCCTTGTCCGGCGGAACCTTTTGACGTGGTGGGTATTGATCTATACGGCCCTTTACCATCCACCTCATCCGGCTACCATTGGATCGTGACCGCGGTTAACCATTTGACGCGTTATGCAGAGACGGCCCCTGTTTGCTCTGGCTGCTCCCTAGAACTCGCCGAATTTATCCTGCATAACGTGATCTTACGCCATGGCGCCCCCCCCCCGGGTTCTACTAAGTGATCGTGGGAAAACATTTCTTTCAAGCGTCATTGCAGACCTGCTTCGTGCATCGAATACCATCCACAAAACGACGTCATCATATCACCCCCAAAAAAACGGCCTCACGTAACGCTTCCATCGTACACTTTCGGATATGATCTCCATGTATATCGGACCAAGCCATACTAACTCGGACGCCATCCTTCCATTCGTAACGTTTGCGTATAATACGGCACGCCAACGAACAACTGGGTACGCTCCGTTTTTCCTTGTTTATGGCCGTGATCCCTCCTTCGTCATAGACACGTGTCTGTTCTCGGCACCTGCGACGGGATGTGTTTCCGGGTCTGACGAATTCACCTATCGCCTTCATCCCTGCCGCCGTATTGCTCGTGAAAACACGCAAGCAAGCCAGTAGAACCGCAAGCTCCAGTACGACGCCTCTCACCGGTGTATCCAGTACCGCCCAGGGGACCAGGTTCTACTCTGGAATCCCGTTCGTGTGCTTGGGCTATGCGAAAGGTTTCTTCGGCGATTCATCGGCCCTTATACCGTTCTGGAGCAGACGTCGCCAGTCAACTATCGGGTCACCCCTGTGTCTCCCAGCACGGACCGTCGCTGTCGGGGAAACGAAATTGTGCATGTCTCCCGTCTCAAAAAGTTCCACTCTGGCACTTCCCAAATGCCAGCGGCCGGGCGGCCGCCTTCCTCGAGGGGGGGCATTTAGTGTAAGCACTGTAGTTCTCCGCGGCACAATATTTTGCTGATTTCGATCTTCTGTGTAATCATCATCACCTCTCATCCTTTTCAGTAATGCTTCATCTTCGTCACCTGTACATGATCAGCTGGTGCTGCTTGGCTGCGCGTTCGCCAAATAAACGGCGTCTGTCTCCTCCGCTCTATCAGTGAGCGACGTCTCCTTGAGGGCCTCTTACAATATATATATATATATATGTATATATATATATATATATATATTTATTTATTTATACATATATATATAAAATAGGAGTTGGCAGTCATGAAAACCCCTGAAAGTAAAGGGGGAATGCTCTGGCAGTCTTGGGTGCCAAAGTCGCTACCGAGGGTTTAAAGCTGGTCAACCACTCTCGACATGTCGTCGACACTCAAGTCACGGCGCGGGGATTAAAAACAAGGTCCCCTTCACCATGAGTAGTTCGAGTGGCACTGGCTGCCACTACCAAGGGCACGGAACAAAAAATACTCTAACATAAATACCCGTGAAAGTGGAGGGGAGACAGTCCCGCTGGTACCGTATTCTGGAGGTCGTGGGATCGGATACCACCCAGCGGTCATTTTTCACCACTTCTTTTCTGACTAAAAAAATTCTTCATCTGTTTTTATGAGGATGATTACTAATGATGATGATTTCTATTGGTTTCCCCTTTGTATCGGGGTGATGATATGGGATCTTACAAGAACGACTAATATACCTATATTCTATACTCTTGGTTTATACTAGCTCTGCTTAGGGCCGGCACAAAAAAGTTTATTAGGCACAAAATACTTTTTTTTTGCTTTTACAGGTGGTAACTGCCTTAAGCAATGTTCCCCTCTCTGCTCTTCGTCCACCAGCATTGTATTCTTCTTTTCTTCCCCTCGACAGCCTTGAAGTTAACTTCCTCCACGATACACTTAAATCCTTGCGCTTCAGGAAGCCGAATATTTTCTTCATGTATATTTAGATGGATACTCTCACATTTTAACACTATGTGCCGCATAGTTTCTGTTTCTTTTCCGCAGACCACGCATACCCCGTTATTTTGTGAATACTTCTCCACAAAGCTTTTCCTTTGCAGGCAACCTGCTCTAGCCTGAAAGAGCAAACCGCTACCCTGTGAGTTATCATAGAAATTTTCTTTTCCGATGTTCAATTTCTCGGACCAGTACATCTCTAACGACATTTTAGCTTCCATTTTTTCACTCCGTTTATATCTTTCAATCTGCCTTGCCTCTTTTTTTGTTAAATTGGCTGTTTTGAGTTCTCCACTGTTCTTTCCGTATTTCACAGTTAGCCTTCTAGTCTTCCTTAACCACTGCGTGTCCACGCTTTCAATGTAGATACCTAAAAACGTTAGCTGCCCTCCGTCGTTCATCCATTGCTCTCAACCTCATTACAAAGCATATTTTACTCTGTGCTTCTCTAATTTCAAACGACGCCCATCCCATATCTCCCTGAACTGCTTCGTATGTTGGTTTTTCATGCACGCCTAAGGCCAAACGTCCTGCTGTTGTCTGGTTCACTTCAAGGCCTGATAGAACGTCTGATTTTAAGCATAGTACAGCATTCGCAAACGTGAGACACGGAACCATTACTCTTTTCCACATTCCTCTTACCAGTTCATATTTGTTATACCCCCACAGCGCTCTATGCTTCTTTATAGCTGCGGTTCGCTTTCCCTTAACCTTAAGTTGCTCCTCGTGAGTTCTTAAGTAGCTATCCCCTTCGTTTATCCACACTCCCAAATATTTATATGCCTTCACTCTGGGTACTTCACCTTGCTGGATAAGCACTACGTTAGTGGCAGCCTCATTGAAAACATTATTCCTGATTTTTCTGCACTTAAATGTATTCCTAGGTTGGTGGCTTACTGGCCGCTCATATTTATTAAACGTTGCATATCGGTTTGGTTGTCAGCTAAAAGAACAATGTCGTCTGCGTACTACCTAACGCATCCTTTTCCCCCCTTTGCTTTCTGAGTTTTTTTTGTCTGCCACCCTTATTCTGTCCTAATTCACCGAGCCCTGTCTTAATTCACAGACAGGTATGCGTTTGGGTAAAGCAGAAGCTTACCTTCCCAGTGGCACAAATCCGCCAGTGGGTATATGTCGACCGTAGGGACACAGAGGCGGCTCTATCAAGAGTGCTTAGGGGCGTGACCCGGGTGCTATTTGCACTAGTCTACGGTAGAGAACCAACCACAATGTTCGACGCCATGCTGCTACCCGACACGCACGACCACAAAGACGGCCCCCTTCACGAGTTTGTGCGAAGCGCCAACGTAGCACGCGCGCTGGCATGCCAACAAATACAACCGCACCAGCGTTGTGGTGCCGCTCGCTACAATCTCGGCCACCGACATGGAACCTTCTCCACTGGGGACCAGGTCTGGGTGTGGAATTCAGTTAGGCGTCGGCGACTTTCGGAAAAACTGATGTGGTGTTACTTCGGGCCGTACACGGTGTTAAGACAGCTTAGCGATGTTACCTATGATAAGTCGGTCCAGCCAGCCCAGAGATGGAATTCGCCTCGGGTCCAGAAATGTTTGAATTTTTCTGGTGAAATCTTTTTGGTGACGGATTACAACCATCGGACTGCATACATAAAGCCATCAGGAGTGCGCCGGAACCAAACCTCGGGCAGCAAGTCGACTTTTACAAGTTTTACGGCCACTTGAAATTTCGATGCGGACGTTAGGCCTAGCAACGACCACGCCAGCCCCAGCTCTGTAGATGGCCGACAGGCCGCTCAATGGGGCCGCTGGACATGCGACCCACCTGTCTCTAGGCCCATCCGAAGACGAAGCAATGGAAATGCGTGACGTTCACGACGATCCTCCGCCAGAGGAAAAAGATGAGAATGCCCACATGCCGTGGATAAAAGTTACAAGTCGGTCGCAACGCCGCAATATGCAACAGCTCTCTACCACGACGCCGCTAAAATGGCCCTCCGCCAAGGACACGTGGCGCGCAAGCCGAAAACCCTACCGCTTTCCGCTGACGACTACAAGCTGACAATCCGTCCACGAAACGGCCTCCAACTGAGTAAGGTGAGACCTATTGACCTGACGAAAGCTATCGCACGCGAAGCCATTCGCCAATGTGGCATTGCGGAGATAAAGATCAGCATCGATGCAGCACAGAACGTTCTCATAGTAAGCACTCCATCACCGTCGACCGCTGCAGCGCTTAACTCTATCAAGAAACTCACGATTGGCAATAACACCTTCGAAGTTTAGTCCTACGGCGTTTCTCCACACAACTCATGCAAGGGCGTTATCTACAACATCGGATTGAATTACACCCCCAAAGAAGTTCAAGAAGCCATTGTGGCCCCGAACCACGAACTTTTCACCCGCAGAAGGATGGGAAACACCGGCACCTGCCTGCTCACGTTCAAAGGCAAGAAGGTATCGTTCAGCATCTATATCGCGGGATGATGATGATGATGATGATTCCTATTGGTTTCCCCTTTGAAGAGGGGTGATGACATGTCATATTACCAAAATGGACTAATATAACTATGTTTTACACTCTTGGTTTAATACTAGCGCTGCTTAGGGCAGGCACTAAAGCTTATTAGGCACGAAATACTTTCTTTTCCCTTTTACAGGTGGTAACTGTCCTAGGCAATATTCCCTTCTCTCCTTTTCGTCCACCAGCATTCTAATCTTTTTTTCTTCTCGTCGACAGCCTTGAAGTTAACTTCCTCTCTGATACCCTTAAAACCTAGGGCTTCTGGAAGCCCAATATTTCCTTCAAATAGGTTTGGATGGATAACCTTACATTCTAACACTATGTGCCGCATAGTTTCTGTTTCTTTTCCGCAGACCACACATACCCCATTATTTTGTGAATACTTCCCCACAAAACTCTTAGTTCGCAGGCAACCTGCTCTAGCCTCAAAAAGCAAAGCACTGCCCTGGGAATTATCGTAGAAATTTTCCTTTCTGATGTTCATCTTCTCAGCCCTGTACATCTCTAACGACCTTTTGGCTTCCATTTTTTCTCTCCATTTATTCGTTTCAATCTGCCTTGCCTCTCTTTTGGTAACCTTGGCTGTTTTGGATTCTCCGCTATTCTTTCCGTATTTCATCGTTAGCCTTCTAGTCTTTCTTAACCACTGCGTGTCCACGCTTTTTAATTATAGGTACCTAAAAACCTTAGCTGCCCACCTTCGTTGATTCATTGCCCTCAACCTCATCTCAAAGCATATTTTACTCTGAGCTTCTCTAACTTCAAACGACGCCCGGCCCATATCTCCCTGAACTGCTTCGTTAGTTGTTTTTCCATGCGCGCCTAAGGCCAAACGTCCTACCGTTCTCTGGTTTACTTGAAGGCGTGATAGAACGTCTGATTTTAAGCAGAGTACAGCATTCGCAAACGTGAGACCCGGAACCATTACTCCTTTCCACATTCCTCTTACTACATCATATTTGTTAAACCCCCACAGAGCTCTATGCTTCATTATAGCTGCGTTTCACTTTCCCTTAACCTTAATTTGCTCGTCGTGAGTACTTAAGTTGTTATCCCCTTCGTTTATCCACACTCCCAAATATGTATATTCCTTCACTCTAGGTAATTCGTCTTGCTGGATAGACACTACGTCGGTGGTAGCGTCATTGAAAACCAGTATTCCTGATTTTTCTGCACTGAAATTTAACCCGAGGTCAGTGGCTTCCTGGCCGCAAATATTTATTAGCCGCTGCATATCGGTTTGGTTATCAGCTAAAAGAACAATGTCGTCTGTGTATAACATTCCCGGAATATGCTGTTGTACCACTTCACCTTGCAGCATATGGGTTAGGCTAAACCCTACTTGACTTTCTTCCAGTTTCTTTTCTAAACCTGCCATGTAAAGCATGAACAGTATTGGGCTCAAAGGGCATCCCTGTTTCAGTCCCCGATGGATGTTGACCTGCTGGGCGCATTTCTGTCCTTCCCACGTTAGGTGCACTCTATTGTCTTTATAGATTGCTATCAGGAACTGTACTAACTCGTCATCTAATCCCTGGAGTTTCAGCATTCTCCACAGCCGTTCTCTGTTTACGTTGTCATATGCCTCTTTAATGTTCAAGAACGTAATCCATAGTGGTCTATTCTGTGCTTTCGCTATTTCAATGCATTGCGTTATCACGAACAGATTGTCATCCAGTCGCCTGTCTTGTCTAAATCCATTCTGCAGTTCCCCAAGTATTTCATTTTCTTCCATCCATGCTTGAATTTCTGATTTTATCGCCTGCATTATGAATCTATACACCACTGACGTTACTGTGAGTGGTCTGTATGAATTAATACGGGCTTTGTCTCCTCTGCCTTTATATATTAAATAAATCCTACTTTCTAACCAGTCCTCTGGTATTTGTTTGGTTTCTATCACCTTATCTATTGCCCTCATAAACGATTCCTTACTTTTAGGTCCAAGTAGGTTTATGAGTTGCATTGGTATTCCGTTCGGGCCCACTGCTGTCTGGGAGGAAACCTTCTGCTCTGCTTTTTTCCAATCAAGGTTGCTCAAACTTATTTCCCTTTCCGCAGTCTTTTGTGGCGCTAATGTTATCGGTGCAGGTTTCCCTACAACTATTGTCCTAAACTTCTCACTAATCACTCAAAGAATATGCGCCAGCGCTTCCTCTCCTTCTAAATGTTACCCCGTCTCATCAATCAGGAATTTTCGATGGTTATCGTTTTTTGAGCTTGGTGATTTTACATGGTTCCAAAACTTCTTGGATGCACTTTTGCCCTTCTTCCGTATTTCTGCCTACCATTGTTCGCTTTTCTGCTTGATCTTTGCTTGCACCATTTTCTGCACTTCTAGTTTTTTCCCACGGTAGACATCCCACTTTTCCTTCACTACCTCGGTTCCATACCAGTTCTTTTTGCTTCTCTATGTTCTCTCGACGCCTTTCTTCGCTGGTCAATAGCCTCTTTTATCTCCTTATTCCACCAGCTTCTCAGCTTTCTCTTCCCTTCCCATCGGTTTCGTTCCTTTGCTTCATTCATCTTACCCTTTATGAACGCAATCATTTCGTCGTAATCCCAGTTTTTGCCTGGGTATTTATTGATTTCATCTTCCAATCTATCAGCGATAATCTTTAACTGCTCATTATTCAAATTATTTCCTCCTATTGTACCTATTTCTGCATTTGTCCGGGTTGCGCCTCCAAAGTGCAAGCTAAACCGCTTGTGGTCGCTTCCTAAGCTGTCTGTTCCATTTTCATCTATCCTCATTTCCCGCAGCCTTCCGTATACTGTCTCGGATACTAAACTGTAGTCTATGCTGGACTGTCTGTTACCGCTTTCCCACGTTATTTGTCCGTCACACTTGCTTTCCGTGTTTACTATTACAAGCCGGTTTTCCTGGCATAGATCTATCACTAGAGAACCGTTGTGGTCTGTGTATCCATCCAAACCTTCTATAAGGGCATTCATATATCCAACTATGATTATTTCGCCCGAATCTTTGAACTCGTTTATATCTCTTCTCAAACAGTTTACCATTTCCACATTTTCCTTTCTAGCACTACTTCCGGTCCACAGATACACTACTCCTAACGATGTATTTTCCCCTCTATGGTGCCTCTAACCCATAGATGCTCTTTACAACGTTCGTGCACTCTCTGCCAGTCGGTCCCTTGTTTAATGAGCATGCCAACACGTCCCCCTTTCTTCATTCCTATGGTCCTGTTGCAACCTTCCAAGACATAATTGTCTATGATAGGTGGGGCTTCTAGGTCCCGGAGGTGAGTCTCGGCTAAAGCGTACACGTCTATTCCTTCCCGTTCAAGTTGCTATTGAATTTCCACCCACTTATGTGGCTTTCTGCCTCCCTGCATATTCATGTAGCTGATTAAATATTTATGGCATTTGCTTTTCCTTTTCCGCTTACGGGGTCTGTTTTCGTCTTTTACAGAATTGTTTGCTCCATTGTTTCCACTTAAATGGCTTCTGTCATCGCTCGCAGTTACGTCCGTAGGTTCTCCGTTTAGCTCTAGGCCTGCTTGCCTCCGAGGAGTAATAACGTGATGTTACCTGTACAAGCGCACGGTAGCATACTGCGATACTTGCCACCAACTGGGCCACAGAGCCGACGTGTGTCCCAACCCACCGAAAACGCCCAAGTGAAAACATGCGGATCGCCGTTGACAAGCAACCAACATGACTGCCACCCAAAGTGCCTTCTCTGCAGTGGCGCCCACACCACAGCGTCTAAGGCGTGCCCACAGCGGTTCCTGCCCCCGGTGAATCGCCGGACGCAAGTGGGGAATAGCCGGCCCCCCGTTCGGGCCACTACACGTCCCCGTCTCCACGACGGAGGAGAAACCAGGACCGCTCCCGTTCCAGATCCCAAACGTGGAGAGGCGGCTTCAGAGGACCCGACAGGGATTCGAGTGGCTGGAAGCTGCGCTCGGAGTCCAAGTCGCGGGCCTCCTCCCGAGGCCGTCCCCAAGCGCCACGAGAGGAAACCGAGAAGGCTCCCAAAACTCCCAGACATCGCTGCATCGGGTGAGCTGGGCAAAGATTGTCGATCCCAAAGCTCATAACTCCCTCACACCAACAGAGAAACGTTTGCTAGAAGAAACTGCAATGCTTAGGGATGAGATAGCAGCTTTGCCCGCAGACATGGCTGCAATGAAGGAAGAGTTAAACAACTACCGGAAAGCGTCCAGCGCTGTAAACAAACAAATGCCCTCCCCAGAACAGCGCAATTGCGCCGTGACCATACCGCCACAACCAGCCGAAGAACCCCTATGGCCGATTAACCTATTGCAGCCAGACAATAACTCGAACATCATTTTCCCCCAATGCGCAATGGAAGAGCAGGCACAGGTAAACGTGGCGCGTGCTATCAACGCCATGCAAGCAGCCCAAAGTGCGCAAAGCCTTGAGATTATGGAAACACTGAAACAACTTCCCACCTAACGAGGCTAGAGGGACGGATGCAGGTTCTCGAAGAAGCCGACTTCAATACCCGAACCAGGAAGACCACGAAAACAGATAAAGCCAACCCCACATGTCTCTCCTCACCCATGAATCAAGATGGACCTTCATCCACCCAGTAATAAATTGTCTCACGGACAAGGAATAACTATATGGCAGTGGAACTGCAGAGATTTCAAGAACAAATATGGATCACTCTCCCAATACATCTCCTCTTCCACGAAGATACCAGCAATTATAGCTCTGCAAGAAACTAATACACCAGTTCGCCTTACAGGATACACAACGTACGAAACAGACACAGACAAAAGCCTGCACACTATGGTCAGCAAACAATACGTGGCGATTGAACACCCACTTAAGCAGTCCGAGGAAATTGGCATTCAACTTGAAATAATACCACAAGTCCACGAGAAGGCCCGCTCGCGGTACGTTTTGTATGTGTATTGCAGGCCTAAAAGCTCCCCACTTATTCTTCAGCAAGTAATTGAACAAGCGACACTCAAAGCAGCCAACAACCCCTTTGTCATTACGGGGGATTTCAACGCTCCTCACCCTCTGTGGGGATTCGCATACACCAATCCAAGAGGGACTAGTCTACACTCGCTGATAGAATCTCAAGACGTCACGATTGTCACAGACCACAGTAGGCCTACACGCATTAGAACAATCGTCACTAGAGACACAGCCCCATATGTGACTTTTACGAAAAACATTCCTCAAGTTCAATGGATCCACACGGGAAATATCAAGGCAGCGATCACGCCATTCTATCTACCACTGTAATAGGATCGAACTACAAAGCCGTAATAGGTAGGGCTCGCCTCACAGACTTGACGAAGCTCAGAGAGGAACGGAGCAACCGCTCACCAGCCGAAGAAACCCAAGTCGAAATTTCGTTACACGACTGGATCAAACAACTTCATCAGGAGTTCCTTGCACACCAAAATAATAATAAAGACAACCACAGCCACGCCGTGCATCGACTCTCATTTACTGCACATCTGGGAAGCAAGGACTAGTTTGCAGCGGAGATGTAAGCGGCAGAGACATAATCGGAAACTACGAAAACGGATCGCACAGCTAACACAAGAAGCTGCGAAGTACGCCAACTCTCTCTGCAGGGAAAACTGGCTTTCTCTATGCGATGGCCTACGCGGCACCTTCACCACTGAAAAAACATGGAAGCTCCTCCGCTTCTTGATCAACTCCTCAGCTAGCAAAACAGAGTCCCAACGCAACGTGGCTAAAATCATACACCAATTTCCTGGACACGAGGAAGACCTGCTCACAGCCCTCAAGAACAGGAATCTCCAGAAACACCAAACAGAACATCTACAACCATATTCAGGAGCACCAAACCCGGCGCTTGAGGAAGACATCCAACTGCACGAAGTGACCGCAGCCATTCAGATTTGGAGAAGACACACAGCTCCAGGAATGAATCACATATCTAATAGGATGCTTGTTAACCTTGACGACCCGTCGCTCTTGAAGCTCACCAATTACTTCAATAATATCTGGAGGGAAGGAACAATACCTGAGGACTGGAAGACCGCGGAAGTTCGGCTGATCCCGAAACCGGGAAAGCCACTCAGTATAGAGAACCTCCGGCCCACATCTCTTTCTTCGTGCATAGGAAAACTCCTAGAGCATATCATCCTCAAAAGACTTCAATCCATCCTGGAAGACAGGGGAAAACTACCCCCCGACTTGGTGGGTTTCAGACCCCATTTATCAACGCAGGCTATACTTCTCCAGCTCAAAGAAGAAGCAATGAGACCCGCTTCTCGTAACTCCCCGACGGCTATATTGGCACTGGATTTAAAGGGCGCTTTCGATAATGTAAAACACACGGTCATCCTCGCGAAGCTGAACACCCTGAACTGCGGAGTCAAGACCTACCAGTTAGTCAACTCTTTCCTCACAGATCGGAAAGCCATACTCAAAGTAGGGGACCACACCACGGACCCCTTTCCAATATGAGGACGTGGAACTCCTCAGGGGGCTGTACTATCTCACCTCCTCTTTAACATTGCTCTCATAGGACTCCCTGCACAACTTAATTCTATTCAGGGTATAAATCATGGTCTCTAAGTGGACGACATTACCATCTGGTCCACCACAGGTTCAGTCGGAGCAATGGAGGAGCGCCTACAGGAAGCAGCGGACGTAGTAAATGGCTACGCAAGGCCATGCGGGCTGAGCTGCGCCCCTCAAAAATGCGAACTATTGCTCGTTTCTCCAACTGAACAGAAAGCTTCAGGGACACCCACCATCACCATACACATAGATGGCCGCATTATCACCCCTGCTCAAAGCATCAAGATACTGGGCGTCTCCTTTCAGGCGGACAAGTAAAATATCATAACAATAAACAAGATCAAGACCATGACGGAGCAAGTGACCCATGCTCAAGCGCATAACAACTAAGGCAAGGGGCATGGGTGAATTCGATACACTCCGACTCATACAGGCGTTCGTCATCTCGCGGATCACTTACACAATACCCTATGCTCTGCTCTCAACAACAGAATTGAAGAAACTGGACACCATTCTACGAAAAGCCTACAAGCAGGCTCTGAGCCTACCAGTCAGCACCTCGACAGACAAACTGCTTCGTCTCGGACTCAACAATACCGCTGATAAACTCATAGAGGCACATCTATCCCACCAGAGGGCAAGATTAGGCACTTCAGAAACCAGCAGATCCATCCTTTCGAGACTTGGACTATCGATTCCGCTTCAACACCCAACACCCCAAGTCACAGACATACCGCATGATATCTGGCGCCACATTACAGTACGTGTGCAACCACGAAACATGCACCCCGTGCATCAACCCTACCGCACAGAAGACAGAGCCCGTGCTATCTCGAAGCGGTATGGAAGCCATCCTGCCGTGGCGTACACGGACGCAGCCCTCTATTCCGGAAGGCGGGCCTCAGTAGCAACAGTTATTATAGGCCAAGAGCACGGCACCAGCGTATCACTGGACCGAGCCAACCCTCTACTCGCCGAGGAAGCAGCCTTTGCCTTGGCGCTTACCCAAACTCAGGTTGAGACCGTAATTACTGACTCTCAACAGGCTTGTCGCAACTTTTCGAGCGGGAGAATACACAAAACTGCACTTAAAATACTTCAACAGAAGCCACTAAGGAGACCCGCCAAAATAATTTGGGCGCCTGCGTACATTGGACTCTCAGGAAAGGAGATTGCCATCTCACAGCTCGAGAATTGACCAGCCGAGCACCTGAAGAAGAAGATCTGCGTCCGCTTCCTCTAGTCGTATTTCATGAGATTAGCACGCACTATCGGCTAGAAAGACAAACGTACGCCCCACCGCACAAACAACTGCCCAAGGGTCACGATAGAATACTTCGTGCCGTGCAAATTAATACTTACCCTCACCCTAGCAGAAACCACTACATAGCCCCACCCTGTATCCCCGCTTGTGCCGCTTTTGCGGGGAGATTGGAACACTTTTTTCACATGGTCGGCGGATGTACACAAAGTCCACTTGACCCGCCCAATCCATTCCACACCTATCAGCTTTGGGAGAGCGCCTTGGCAAGCTCTTCCCTCGACGTCCAGCGCAAGTTGGTGGAGAGGGCAGAAGACGCGGCCCGTGCCAATGGACTCATGGAATGAGAAGGCCACCCTAAGGGCTCTTTAATAAGAATCAATAAACATGTTTAGTCTCTCTCTCTCTCCACCCAGACCAAGCGCAGAAGGGCGCTCTTGTCCTCACCCAGAAATTGTGCATGTGGTCCGCATAAACAATATTTCTCGCGATGATAACACCTGCCGACTTCGGAAGGCAGGGGACTACATTTCCCGAAAATCATGGTAGCATCGTGAAGATGCTTTTGAGGAGGGGGTAATGTCACGAGCGTAATGGTGAAATAACAGAATTATCAAGTAGGGTGGACACGCTAACGGACACGCTAATCACCCGCGTGGGTACGTGCAGTGTGATGCGGCATACCAAAAAACTACGAAGGAGTGCGTGAGCTAGCGGCTCGTGGGCTTTGTTTTTGGTCGCAATATTGGTAACCATCAACAGTTTCCCTCTGTCAGTTTCACCTAGAAAGTTATTCACCTCGCCTAATAAATACTTTGCCCCTGCGTCTTCATGAAGACAACTTCCTGATGTCCCTGTTTGACAGGACGCTACAATATATACAGACGCACACACACACACACACACACCCTCACACACACACACACACCATATATATATATATATACATACATACAGGGTATGTTAACTATTATTCACCAAGATTTTATAAAAGAGCAAAGGCGTTACTCGAATAAAACCTATTTGCGTAATCTTTGCCGTACTGTGGAAAAGCGGACAGTATTTTGTTTGTTAATAACATTGACTAAATATTTGTAATAATTATCTAACTCGAGAATTACTGTCCTATTCACTGATGTGTCAATGAGGCACTTGTAGGTACCCACGAGGGGCATCTAACTGCGGCACTTTCAGTGACTAAATAGTTGTGTGCTCGTTTATTCTTACTGATAAAGAAAATCCACGAAATATAAAAATACTACGTGACTGCATCCGCACACATTTAAAACCAGCATGCCTAAATAAGCCGAATGAAAGCAACTGCTTCGCCTTGCACCCGCCGGAGGAGATAGCGCATCACCTTAATAATGACATGCATGGAAGGAGCAGCGACACTAAGATTCGCGGGGCGCGTGTTCAGATGAGGCACAAGCTCGGTCGCAATGTATTCTGTCTTTATTTGTTTAAATTATGCTAGCCAACTCAGAGGCAGACTATTTGAGACCACTGCTTTACGATGCGCCTAATGGGCAAGAAGGCGCTGTTACTTGGTATTTTTCATAGTTCGCGGGTGTTCTTTATCCGTCAGAATTATACAGTACGCCATTAGTTAGTCACTGAAAACGCCGAAGTTTGAGGCCCCTCGTGGGTACCTGCAATTGCCTCCTTGACACTTTAGTGATTAGGACAGTACTTCTCGAGTTAGATAATTTAATGCAATAATTATTAACCCTCAAAAAAGACCCAAAATGCTGCCCCCTTATCCACAGTACTGCAAACACTACGCATAATGTTTTCTCTGAGTTACGCCATTACTCTGTTTTTAATCTTGGTGCATAATATCTTGGGCACCCTGCACACACACACACACACACACACACACACACAAACACACACACACACACACGCACACGCACACGCACACGCACACGCACACGCACACACACACACACGCACATGGACACGCACACGCACACGCACGCACGCGCGCACACACACACACACACATACACACACACATACACGCACACACATATCGTCACACCCGAAACTGTACAGCGTTAAACTAGTCGTCACCAATCCCCAAGCGGGGTATGCGTCAAGGAAAGGAGCAGAAGAGGAAGTGGACGACGAACCGCACTTGGGCTGACAATATGATCGGTGGCAGCCTCCTTCAACGCTCTTATTTCTATTAACGGCTGTAATTAAACCCTTTGCACCGTAACAGTTTGTGGTGGTGGTATGGGGTAGCCTTGGAAGGAAGAAGGAGCCTTTGGAATTTCGCCGAAGCCGCCTAGTCGCCGGTCTCTCCCCGCAGTGTGTACCCCTTACTGGAGCTACAAAAACAGTCCAAGCCATGCCCATGACCAACTGGCAGCCGTACAGAGAGCCACGTACGTTCTCTGGGAACGAAGGGGACGACTTCGACGAATGCCTCGTGCACTACAACTGGGTGAGCAAATTTAACCACTGGGATGCAGCCGCCAAGCAGGCAAACATCGAGGTATTCTTGACCGACGCCGCCCTGACGTGGTTAGAAAACCACGAGGCTAAGCTAACCACTTGGGACCGTCTCGTAGAGGATATATTTTGGGGATTCGATGGCAAAAAAGAAGCTAGCAGAGCAGACGCTACATCAGCGAGCACAAGTGGATGGGGATTCTTGCACGGCCTACATCGAAGAAGTATTGCAATTGTGCCGGATTGTGAGCCCCGCTGTGTCTGAGGAAGACCGGGTTGGGTACATTCTTAAAGGTATCGCTGAAGACGTGTACGCTTTCCTTATCAGCCTGAACACAGAAGACGCCTTACGACATTGTCAGGTGTTCGGGGCCCTGAAGACCCGTCGCATTGCACCAAAGTTTGGTGGCTTGCCAAACGTCACGAGTATAGCGTGCGTAGAGGACACCCATTCCATGGACTTGTCATCTACGATAAGGCAAATAGTTCGGGAAGAACTGCGCCGACATGACGAATCGGTGCATCTCATCGACACCACTTGCGACTGGTGTCGATGCGATGCGTGGTATAAAAATATTACTTGGTATAAAAGTCACGTGGTATAAAAATACCACGTGACGTTGCGTCCGCGCGCATTTTAAACCAGCATGCCTAATTAGGCCTAATGAAAGCAACTGCTTCGCCTCTTCGCCGCCGCAATAGATAGCGCATCACATTATTAATGTCATCCATTGAAGGAGCAGCAACAGTAAGATTCGCGGGGCACATGTTCAGATAAGGCACAAACTTGGTCGCAATTTATTCTTTCTTTGTTCATATTATGCTAGCTAACTCAGAGGCAGCCTATTTGAGGCCATTGCTTTACGATGCGCGTTAATGGCTGTGACGGCGCTGCTACTTGGTATTTTTCATATTTCGCGCGTGTTCTTTATCTGTCAGAATTATTCAGTACGCCATTAGTTCGTCGCTGAAAACGCCGCAGTTAGAGGCCCCTCGTTGGTACCTGCGATTGCCTCCTTGGCACTTTAGTGATTAGGACAGTACTTCTCGAGTTAGATAATTTAATACAATAAGTATTAAGCCTCAAAAAAGAAAAAAATGCTGCCCGCTTCTCCACTGTAGTGCAAACACTGCGCGTTATGTTTTCTCTGAGTTACGCTATTACTCTGTTTTTATCCTGGTGCATAATATCTTGGACACCTGCACACACACACACACACACGCACACACACACACACACACACACGCACGCACACGCACACACACACATATCGTCACACCCGAAACTGTACAGCGTTAAATCCCCAAGTGGGGTATGCGTCAAGGGAAGGAGCAGAAGAGGAAGTGGACGACGAACCGCACTTGTACTGACCGTAGGATCGGTGGCCGCATCCTTCAGCGCTCTTATTTCAATTTACGGCTGTAATTAAACCCTTTGCACCGTAACAGTTTGTGGTGGTGGTGAGGGGTAGCCGTGGAAGGAAGACGGGGCCACTGGAACTTCGCCGAACCCGCCTAGCCGCCGCTCTCTCCCCGCAGTGTGTACCCCTGACTGGGGCTACAAAAACAGTCCAAGACATGCCGATGGCCAACTGAAAGCCCTAGAGGGAGCCACGTACGTTCTCTAAGAACGAAGGGGACGATTTCGACGAATGCCTCGTGCACTACAAGCGGGTGAGCAAGTCTAACCACTGAGATGCGGCCGCCAAGCAGGCAAATATCGAGGTATTCTTGACCGGCGCCGCCCTGACGTGGTTTGAAAACCACGAGGCTAAGCTAACCACTTGGCACCAGCTAGTAGAGGATTTATTTGGGGATTCGATGGCAAAAAAGAAGCTAGCAGAGCAGATGCTGTAGAAAATAAAGGTGGAATGGGTGGTTGAGACAAGCGAAGGCAGGGGGCGCGGCACGATCAGAAGAGGAAGATCGGCCGCGCTCGCGTGCTCGAGCTTGAGTGTTCCGTGACCACCACGAGAACCGGACGTCTGGGTCCTGCTTTCCTTGCTTGATCCGCCACACGCTGGTGCCGAAAACCCGCCCAGGCTCCCGGTTCCTTCCTTCATGGAGCACGAACGCCGAGTTCGGGGGTCCCTGCGCGCCGCCATCACGAAGGCGATCGCCGCGCTTGACGCTCTCCTCGAGGATCCCGCTGCCCCCGAGACCCGAATTCAGGGCTACGTCACCCTACTTACTGAGAAGCAGACAGAGCTGCGCGCCCTGGACGCCAAGATCCAGGCTCAACTCTCGGACGAGGCCTTTCAGGCGGACTACGCCACAGCATGGGACTACGAGCTCAGCATTTGCGAAATTCGGGCCCGCGTGCACACCGCCCGATCATCGCCTTCTGCAGTCTCCGGTCCCTCGACCTCCGCTGCTGGTGGACATACGCTAGATCGAAGGGTGAGCGAATCCACGGCTGCTCCCGCCGTGCCAGTTCCCCGCGTCGCCCTCCCCAAGCTGCAGATTGCACCATTCTCTGGGGACCGTCGCGATTGGCAGGGGTTCTGGGAACAATTCGACGCTACCATCCATGCAAACCAACACTTGACGAAAATCGATAAATTCAAGTACCTCCGCTCGTACATGACCGGCCCCGCTAAGACCGCGATTGAGGGCATCAGGCTTGCGGAGGATGGATACGACGCTGCGATCAAGATCCTTACAGACCGTTTTGGTCGCAGAGACCTATTGATGGCGGATCATGTCGATGCCCTCCTCGCCATAACTCCAGTGAAGACCTCTGCGGACGTCGCGGGGCTGCGGCGCTTGCATGACGACATCAGCTTTCGCCTAAACGCTTTGGAGGCACTAGGTATCGCGCCCGACCGGTACGCCGTCATAATCCACCGGGTCCTGCTGAAGGCGTTGCCGCATGACATCGCTCTTCTTTACCGGCAACGGATGAAGGAATCAGCCGCGAATGAGGTGAACGGGGATGCGAAGCAAGTTCAGGAGATCTTGGATTTTCTCCGTATTCAGGTGGAAATTCGGGAAGAAAGGTACATGGACAGCACCGGTCCTCAGGTTCGACGCCCTCCAGCACCCCGGCCGACACCGCATGAGGAGTTTTCTCCACCGTCAGCCGCAGCGCTACATGCGGAGTCATCGCCGCCTCCTCGTGGTGACTGTTGCCCCCTTTGTGACGGGCGAGGCCATGGGATCCCGCAATGCACCGCGAATGTGCCACCAGAGGAGAAGCGACGGCGACTGCAAGCAGGAAGACATTGCTTCCGGTGCGGCAAGCAGAATCACATTGCACGTGCTTGCCAGACTGCTAGAACGTTGTCCTGCAGCCGCTGTTCACGCCGGCATCTAACGTCACTCTGCGACGTGGCTCAGCCAGGTTCCGCGCACGCTACCAGGTCGTCCCACTCGGCTGGTCAAGGGGGCCCGCCCACAGTGCCCAAACCGTCACATGCGGCATCGTCGGTGGTTACAGCGTCAACTAGAAGCACACGGCCCACTCCAGTCTACCTGCAGACTTGCCGCGCATGGGCGACGGGTCCCAACGGTCAGCTTCTGGTGAGGGTTCTGCTAGACACGGGCAGCCAGCGGACGTTCGTTCGGCGTGACGTTTCGCGCGCTCTGGGCTACTCCGTTGAAGGCGTTGAGGACCTCAAGCTGGTCACATTCGGCAAGAGCCACCACGCAGCAGCGGAGAAGTATCCTCGCGTGTCAGTCACGGTGGCCAGCCAGAACAACGGCAAGCAGGTGGTCATCGACGCCCTTGAGGTCCCAAGTATCTGCGTCGTTACGAGTCCCCCAATCACCGATGACACGCTTAGACTGATGTACGACCATGGTCTTTTCGCCGCTGACACTTCGCCCGCGTCGGCTTACATGGATGACCACATCAGCATCCTAATTGGGTCAGATTTCTACTGGAAAGTTACCTCGGGGAACATTTCACGGCTGACTCCGCACCTGACCGCCGTCGAAACAATGTTCGGCTGGACTCTCCAGGGTGCACACTCCGACGAAACTGGCTGGACTTTGGGATCATCTAGTGCTTTATTCCTGGCCCTCATGGAGCCCTCGCTGGATGACGAAGCGGCAGATAACGAGTTATCGTCACTGTGGCGACTGGATGCTATCGGGATCAAAGAAAGACCTGATGCGTCAGTGCTGGACCGCGCGGCCGTAGAGCAATTCGAGAGCGACGTGAGGAAGAATGGCGCGCGGTACGAGGTTCCACTCATGATCCAGGAGCCAGGGCTGGACGCCAGCGCTGACAACTATAGGCTCACAGAACAGCGGTTGCGTGTGCAGATGCGGCGCTTTCGTGGTCAGCCTGAGCTGCTGTCCCAGTACGACAATGCAATCCGGACGTATTTCAACGACGGCCATGCCGAACGAGTTCCCGAGCATGACGGTGACCAATGCTCGACAACCAGGTACTACATGCCGCATCACGGTGTGGTTCGTCGGGACGCCGTCACAACCAAGCTAAGGGTGGTCTTCGATGCCTCGTCACATGTTTCGGGGCAACCTTCGCTGAACAGCATTCTCTGTAAGGGGCCCAAGTTGGATGCGGACCTGTTAAGGCTCATTCTTAAATTCAGGTGCTATCCCGTGGTCATGGTCGCAGATATAAAGAAGGCCTACCTCCAGATGATTGTTCGGGAACAGGACAGGGACGCGCTACGTTTTTTGTGGGTGGAGCGCCTTCCTACACCGAATGAGCCCTTTCCTCCAGTAGTGAAGTGGCGAATGACACGGGTTCCTTTTGGTGCGAGATCGAGTCCCTTTTTGCTCGCCGCCACTTTGCACCATCATCTGCGAGTCTCACAAAAGTTTCCGGACACCGCCGCCATCTTGCGAGAGTCTTTCTATGTCGACGACCTCATCATTGGCATGGACGACGTCGACCGAGCTCATCAGATATATTCGGAAGCAAAGGCTGTAATGGCCGAAGCCGGAATGGAGCTCCGAAAATGGGCTTCCAACATCTCTTCCCTGCGGGACTTGTTCATAAGAGATAAGCTCGCATTGGAGGATGAAGGTGGCGACGCCACCACAATGAAAGTTCTCGGGGTGAGCTGGAACCGCATTGACGACACGCTGCTCATCAGCACAGGAAACGTGGCCGCGTTTATCAACACCAAGCGCACAACCAAGCGAACCCTGCTACAAACATTTGCAAGAATCTACGATCCGCTAGGCTTCTTGGCACCATTCACGGTCCGGGCAAAGGTTATATTTCAAGACTTATGGAAGATGCGGCACCCATGGGACAGTCCTCTACGACGTGAGCAACTCACCGCCTGGAACGCATGGTGCTCCGAATTAACCGAGCTGCAACACCTTTGTTTGCCACGAAACGTATCAGACGACCAAGGTTACCCGGAGCAGTCCATAGAAATCCACTTCTTCGCGGACGCTAGCCCGCGAGCATATGGCACAGCTGTCTACGTCCGCCGACGCTCCGCGCATGGTGACCCGTTTGAGGCAAATCTGCTGATCAGCAAAGGTCGTGTGGCCCCTATCAAGGCGACGACGTTGCCTCGCCTCGAGCTCCTTGCCTGCCTCATCGCAGCGCGCCTTTACAGCTACCTAATGCGAGTTCCTGGCCTATCAGCCACACGTGCGTTCTTCTGGTCGGACGCGCAGATTGCCCTGCACTGGATATGCGGGGAACCTAGCCGGTGGCCACCCTTCGTCCGAAATCGCGTCGAAGAGATCCAGCGCCTGACCAAGGGATGCAGATGGGGGCATTGCAGCAGCAAGGACAATCCTGCCGACCTCATCACACGCGGAATAAGTGCAACAGTCCTCAGAACCTCACAGCTTTGGTGGCATGGACCATCATGGATCGCCCACACAGAAAACCTGTGGCCATTGAACCAGCCCCAGGAAGTCGCTGACTTCGTCGACCCGTCACCAGCCTTGGCGTCATCTTGCCCTGTGGGGTCTTCGCCACCGGAACCACTATGCCAAATTTCAGATTACAGCCGCTACTCACGGCTACTTAGAGTGACGGCCTGGGTTCGACGCTTCGTAAACAACGCTTTACCGCAGCGTCCATCGATGACCGGGCCACTGGTTGCTAACGAAGTCCAAGAAGCTGAACTGTACTGGATTCTCCAGGTACAGCAGGAAGCATTCCCCCAAGACCGGGAAGCTCTATCGAACAGCCAGCTTGGTGTGGGGACTTCCCGACTGCTTCGTCTACAGCCCTTTTTGGACTCCGCTGGCGTTATCCGCGTGGGGGGACGACTACACTGCTTACAATCTCCTTTCGAAGTGCGACATCCGATCATTCTGCCCGGAAAGAACGATTTAACACGGCTGCTTATTCTGGCAACCCACGAGCGCCTATTGCACGCTGGAATAGAAGCCACGCTCGCAGAGATCCGCCAGCGCTATTGGATCATTCGAGGGCGCCAGACAGTGAAGAAAGCCCTCCACCAGTGCTTGCCGTGCCGAAGGCGCAGGCTGACACCGGAGACAGCACCGACGGCACCATTACCACGTGACCGCATAACGGAAACAAGCCCGTTCTCTATTGTGGGCGTCGACTTCTGCGGTCCTCTGTGCTGCCGTACCAACGACCCGTCCAAAGTCAAAGCATACGTCGCCGTATTCTCGTGCGGCGTCACGCGGGCTCTACACCTGGAATTGACGACGGGGATGACAGCGTCAAGTTTCTTGCTCGCCTTCAGGCGCTTCATTGCTCGCCGCGGAATACCTGCCACGGTATACTCCGATAACGCCCTCGCTTTTAAACACTGTGCGAAGTCCTTCCATTCCCTCACCGACGCAACACTCCAAGATTTCTGCAGCGGAAAGCGCATTGTTTGGAAATTCAACGTAGAGAAGGCACCGTGGTGGGGCGGTTGGTGGGAACGAGTGATTCGGATAACGAAAGAGACGCTGAGACGTACCCTTGGGCGCAACTCTCTGACAGCTGAGGAACTGGCAACCACGTTGTGTGAAGTGGAGGCGGTTATCAACAGCCGGCCCTTGACGTACCTGACCACGGATGCCGACGGACCTCATCCCATAACGCCGGCTCACTTCTGGCTCGGCAAGCCGAACACGTGCCTCCCCCAGAAGCTCGGGCCATTCGAGCCATCGTCGACAAGCTCCGAGTTGACACGCCGCTGGAGGCACCGACAGAACGTCACAAATCGCCTATGGCAAAGATGGCGAAATGAATACCTGCTGCTTCTGCGGTCCGCTCACGAAGCGCCCTCACATCCGTTACACCAACTCGCAGTCGGAGACGTGGTTGTAGTGCACGATGAAGGATACGCCCCAACGTTTTGGAGACTCGGCCGTGTGGCCAAGTTGCTACCCGGACGCGACGGAATCACCCGCTCCTGTGTACTCCGCCTGTCAACTGGTCAAGAAATCAGGCGGCCCATTCAACGGCTCTACTTCCTTGAAGCTAACCCTTAGACTTCTTGGCGGGCCGGGGAGTGTGTAGAAAATAAAGGTGGAATGGGTGGTTGAGACAAGCGAAGGCAGGGGGCGCGGCACGATCAGAAGAGGAAGATCGGCCGCGCTCGCGTGCTCGAGCTTGAGTGTTCCGTGACCACCACGAGAACCGGACGTCTGGGTCCTGCTTTCCTTGCTTGATCCGCCACAGATGCTACATCAGCGAGCACATGTGGATGGTGATTCTTGCACGGTCTAGACGGACGACGACGAAGAAGAGCCTGCCTGTATGGTTACGGATCGGCTCCTTCTTCAACGGCTTTTAAACCGTGTTCGCTACCACCCACCTTCTTTTAGTGATACCCCGCTGCTTGCTAAGCGCCCCGCTTCATTTTAATACCCGATTTCCCCAGTTTCATTGATCCGCGGGGCTGTTTAGCCCCATCACCGCCACTGCTGCCTTAGGCCTCGCAGCTATATCATGTCGGCGCCGCCGGCGCTACTGCGGCCCCCTGTGCTGGACTTGCAGCCGGCGTCGCTTCAGCCTTCTGCGTCTACAACACCAGTCATCACCACGCTGCCCCCATTGACCACGGCTTCGCCGCCACCGACCCAGAATGTGACCGTCCCTCGATCACCGGCGCCAGCCCCCTACGACCACAGTGCTCGTGACTCCTCGCGAACTGATTTTTTTTTTCGCAAGGAGACCACGACGACGAGGAAATCTACGACGCCGAAATGTCGGCCCCCAACGAAAGTTTGCCACCGCGCCACACCGAGGAGGGCGTTGACGACGACGGAGACGAGGGCTGGATCGTCGCGGGAAGGAGACTACGCCGACGCACCGCACCGAAAGTGGGTGAGCCGGCTTCTGCCTCTCCCGCAGCCTCAAAGCAGCATCAGAGTAGTTCTAGCTTCGCTAGGAAAGTTACCACGCGACTGAGCAAGGCAGCGCGCCTACCCGTGCAGCTACCGCGCGGCGAAACCAAAATTATCCTCCGCCCGAGAGGCGGACTCAACGTAGCTCGCACGGAGGCCAAGCGCCTAATGTTGGCCATCTTTAAGGCCGCGGGGACCACCATGCAAGAGTCGAGTCAGGACACCATTTGCACAAACGCCACACAGAACGTCATTATAGTCAGTACACCCAGCGACGACAGAGCTAAGAGGTACGTACAGATAAAGCAACTCCAGATAGGCAACGCCGAGTACGAAACGTTCGCGTACGTATCGGCCCCCGACGGCACTGTAAAGGGCATTATCAGAGGGATAGATACGTCCGAATCGTATCAGGACTTACAAGCCAACATTGTCAATGCGGCCAACCCACTAGCGCTCGAGGCGCACAGGATAGGTAACACCTCCACAGTGATAGTGGCCTTCGATGGCAGCAAGGTGCCCAACTCCGTCAAGTACGGCGCTATGATAGTCAAATGTAGCCTATATCGCCAACACCACGAGTTCTGCCGTTGCTGCGGCAAGCTAGGACACCGCGCGGACGTATGCCCCAACCCGAAGACCAGGGTATGCCTGGCGTGTGGGAAGCGCGAGCCAGAGCCGAACCACGAGGCCACGTGCAGACCCCATTGCAAACTCTGCGACGGGGCTCACGCAACGGGCGCCACGGGCTGCACGAACCGTTTCAAGCTTCCCCACGTGGTGGCGCAGCGTCGCGGGGAGCGCGCGCAGCGACAGAAAGAAGCAGTAAAGCAACAAAAGCAAGCCCCCCCGCGCAAAACGGCGGAGAACTTTCCAGAGCTGCAAAGCGGGAACGCCCCCTTCGTGACACCGCGGGGCCAGAGGGGCGGCAACTTTAAGGCAACGACGTCAGCAGCTACGCCAATGTCCGCGTCAACGCGAGCGAGCGGAACAATGGAAAATAGGAGAGTGCAACTGCACCCGCCAACCGAAGTGACGTGGGCGGCGATGACATCGGGAGCGGGAACAATGGGCAAGCCGACCCGCGATGGCAACAACGGCCTCGGATGCGATTCCGCGCTCGAAAGAGAGATACAAAGTGTAAGGCGTGAAAACGCATTACTAAGGGCCCAAATGGAACGCCAAGAGGATACCATCGCGGAGCTGTGCCGCAAGCTCGAGAAAGTGTTCGAGAAATGGCAACCGTCATCGTCGCCGGAGACGAGCACCCCGACATCCTCTCCGGGGAGGACGACGCCACCGACGGCCGCCCGCTCGCGCGTGAGGATACCACTCGAACCGGTCGAGGACGCACAAGACGACTACCCTTCCGCAAACGAAGGCGCAAACGTCGAGGCAATGCACGACGACATGGAAGCCGAGAACGAGCCCGTCAAGAGGAGGCGCGCGCTCAAGTCGAAGGCGCGAGACGACGCGCGGCAACAGTACGTAACGAGGGAAGAGCTCCAAAGCTACCAAGACGCCACCAATAGACAGTTTGATACGCTCAACACCCGGCTATCGGCAGTGGAAGCGGCCCAGGCGGAGATGCTGTCGAGCTTCAAAGCCCGGTCCGACAAGATAGAGAACATGTTAGCGGCCCTGTGCAAGAAGCTCACGTCGCGATCGCGCTCAACAACACCGTCACCCAGACCGTCCCCGTAATGACGACGACGACGACGCAACCGAAACAACACGACCTCCTCGTATGGCAGTGGAACATCAACGGCCTGCGAGGGAGGAAGGCGACGCTCGCGCAATACGTAACGCAAGCGGAACGCCGACCGGACGTGATCTTGCTGCAAGAGACTCACAGCGAACACGCCCCGACACTGCCGGGGTACCGCACCTACGCCCTAGCACACCCCAAGGGCCCGGAACGCGGAGCCCGAGTGAGCGGCGGGGTCTGCACGTTCGTCAAGAAAGGCATAACAAGCCTGGAGCATACGCTCGCGCACACCGCGAACGTCGAGCACCTAACCGTGGAGCTGGTGGTAGGCCGCGGCAGCAAGAAGGAGCACGTCTACGTCACCAACGCATACGCGAAACCCCGGTACGCGCAACAACGATATGGAACAATCGTGGGGAAGCTCAAGCGGCTTGCCGAAGACCACACGACGCTGCTCTGCGGCGACTTTAACGCGCCGCACACGGAATGGGGCTACGGCCACGACACGGCAAAAGGAAAGAGTCTGCTGACGGAAACGCAAGCGGCCGGCTACCACCTCGTCAACGACGTTTCCATCCCGACCAGACACGCCCCGACGTCGGTGCACCGGGACACCAACCCGGACCTCGCCTTCAGTAACAACGCGAAGGTGAAGTGGAGAAACACCACCGAGACGCTCGGCAGCGACCACTGTCTCCTCGAGCTAACCGTTCCGTTAAAAGGCAGGGCGAGCCCCAAACGCACACACAAGCACACAGACTGGAACGCATTCCGGACCAACCTCGCGAACGCACCCAGCGTCATAGACGACATAGAGAGGTGGACGGAGGCGATCCGCCGGGAAGCAAAGAGGGCCACCACCGAGCTCGAAGCCGAGGACGAAGTCAACGAGGTAGACAGCCGGCTCGCGCACCTCATCGAGGCGCGCGACTCGTTGAAACACCGATGGCGAACTCAGAAGCGCAACCGAACGCTTCGCAAGCGCGTGGCGCTCCTTAACAAGGAAATCGAAAAGCACTGCGCAGCGCTCAACCGCCAACGTTGGCACGCCGTATGCCAAGAGGCCGACGGACAGTTACACAAGAGTAGGACTTGGAAGCTGCTGCGCCACCTCCTCGACGAGAGTAAGACCAAAGGGGAGCAGCAGCACGTCCTGGCCCGCACCCTCCTCAAGGCTCGCAGGGAGCTAGGGGACGACGAGGTGCGGCGCAGACTGGACGCTAAGTACCTGCCGGCCACGCCGCCGACTCCGCTACCGGACTACGAGGGCGAGCCCAACGAGGCGCTCGACGCCGACATCGAAGAGTGGGAGGTGCGTGCGGTCCTGCAAAAGCTCAACGGCAAGTCGGCGGCCGGCCCGGACGGCGTGTCCAACAAGGAACTACGAAACCTGAGCGACGAGGCCATCACCGCGCTCACGACGTTCTACAACGCGTGCTGGCGGAGCGGCACCCTACCCCCAAGTGGAAGGAGGCTCGCACGGTCCTAATACCCAAGCCGGGCAAGCCGCCAGACATCGAGAACCTGCGTCCCATCTCGCTCACGTCGTGTGTGGGCAAGGTGCTGGAGCATGTACTACTTAACCGATGGCAAAGGTATCTCGAGGACGGCGAGCACTATCCCAACACGATGCTCGGCTTCCGTGCGGGCCTCAGCACGCAAGACGCCATGCTGCTTCTCAAGCACGATATTATTGATAATAAGAGATCCGTCGACAACGCCGCCGTCCTGGGCCTGGACCTAAAAGGCGCCTTCGACAACGTTCACCACGACGCCATACTACGGCAGGTGTCCCGCCTCAACATGGGAAGGAGGACGTTTGCCTACATTAGAGACTTTCTCACGGCACGCACAACGACCATCGTGGCCGGAGACTTAGAACTACCAACGAAAACGTTGGGCAGCGTGGGCACGCCGCAAGGAGCGGTGATCTCTCCGACGCTGTTCAACCTGGTGATGATCGGGGTTGCGGAACGCCTCGGCAGCGCCCCCAACGTCAACCACACAATCTACGCCGACGACATCACCATCTGGGTGCCGGGCGGCAGCGACGGAGAGATCGAAGACTCGCTCCAGTGCGCGGTGAAAGCGGTCGAAGACCAGCTCGAGGGAACGGGGCTGCAATGCTCCCCCGCCAAGTCGGAACTACTAATCCTGAAGGCCCCGCGAAGCCCCAAGAACGGGAAGGCGGCAAACATCCAAGTGCGCACGGGCGACGTGTCGGCCATAACCGAGGTAGAGACCATCAGAGTCCTCGGACTACACATCCACGAACATCGACGCAACGCTCACACCGTCAAGCTACTGCAAATCAAAGCAAGCCGAGCACTCGGCCTCGTCAAGAAGATTGCCAACAGGCACGCCGGCATGAAGGAACGCAGCACGCTGAGGCTGGTCCAGTCGTTCGTCATAAGCCACCTGGCGTACGTGGCCGCCTTTCACAACTGGACCACGGCCGAACGCAATAAGCTCGACGCTCTCATACGCCGGGCATACAAAGCTGCGCTGGGCTTATACACCCACACAAATACACAGAACATGCTCGACTTAGGCTTGCACAACACGCTGAGCGAGATCATAGAGGCGCAAGCAACGGCGCAGATAGCCAGACTGGAAACGGCGCGCACGGGCAGGGCCATCCTTGTCGCGGTAGGACACGAAACGAGGCTGCGGGAGAGCAAGAGGCGGCTGCCGCTGGCGCGCGAGGCCCGCGACAGCATCCGCGTCGCACCGATCCCACGGCACATGGATCCAACAGAGAACCATGAGCGTCGCCTGGCCAGGGCTCGCACCCTGGCAGAGACGTACGATGACGACGCCGGCGCCATGTACGTCGACGTGGCCCGATACCCCGACAACCGCCGACATGCCTACACGGCGGCGGTCGTGCAAGCAACCACCGGCAGAGTCGTCGCGGCGTGCAGCGTGCGTGTCGAGACGGCCACGGAGGCGGAGGAAACGGCCATAGCGCTGGCGGCAACCGCCAGAGGATGCACGACGGTGCTAAGTGACTCGAGGGAGGCAATCGCCAATTTCGCAAGGAACCAAGTGTGTGTGAACGCAGTGAGGGTGTGCGGAGCCCTGGACTCGCGGATGCCGATAACCTTGCGATGGTTCCCGGCCCACATGGGCAGCGTGGGACCCGTTCGCAACCGCAACGAGGACGCGGACAGGGCGGCGAGGGCGCTAACCGGACGCCCCGTCGGCCGGCGCGCCGCGTCACCTCGTGCGGCCAAAGAAAACAACGACGCCAGAGACGAAAACGACAACGCAGAAGACGAGGGGGTGGAAGAACAGGAGCCCGCCCCGATTACAACGTATGGAGGGGTCCTGGAATGGCACAGGGAGCAACGTAAACGCTACCCTGCGCCGCACCCGGACCTCACCCGGCAGGAGGCGGCGCTCCTCCGACAACTCCAAGTGGGAGCGACGTTGACCCCGGTGTGGGCCGTGCATATCACGCCCGAACGATACATCACGGACCAGTGTGCGGTGTGCGGGGCCGCGAGGGCGACCATGACCCACATGATGTGGGATTGCAACGACGCGGAAGCGGGAACGAATATACTACCGCCCCATCTCGCGCGTGCGGTGCGAGAGACGGACAAGGACACACAGAAAGCCGCCGCGCAGTTTGCGCTGGCGGCGATCACACGCCAGCAGTCGCGGCCGGCACCCCCCTCCTAGCGAGGGAGTGAGAGCCACCGTGACCTTTTAGCCGGCGAGTAAAGATGTTGTTTCCTCCCCTTGCACGGTCTACATCGAAGAAGTATTGAAATTGTGCCGGATTGTGAATCCCGCAGTGTACCACGAAGACCGGGTTGGGCACATTCTTAAGGGTATCGCTGAAGACGTGTATGCTTTCCTTATTAGCCTGAACACAGAAGACGCCTTACGACATTGTCATGTGTTCGGGGCCCTGAAGACCCGTCGCATAGCACCAAGGTTTGGTCGCTTGCCAAACGTCACCACTATAGCGAGCGTAGAGGACACCCAGGCCATGGACTTGTCATCCACGACAAGGCAAATAGTTCGAGAAGAACTGCGCTGGCATGACGAATCGGTGCATCGCATCGACTCCACTTGCGGCTGCCATCCGCCATACGATGCCCTAAGGCGACGTGCACCGGTAGGCTACTACTCTCCGCGAGATTACGCTCCTCGACGTTCATGGGCCCCTACACTGTTGTAAACATTGGTAGCTTTGATGACCACCGTTTCCACCCTTCCCGGAACTCTGATAACTGCGACAAAAACCGTTACTCAGTTTAACCAGCTGAAACGAATACCCGGTCCTCACCACGCGATGTGTACTCACGCCGTGATGACGATTATTGCGGTGAAAGTCGGCGGGCCTACAGACCTCACACACAGCCAACTACTTTCATGTAGCCCGACAGGATTCGCCGCCTGGAGCCTGCCTGCAACTGGTGTAAGATTTCAGGCCACATTGCAAGGTTTTGCAAGCAAACACAGAATTCCCGGTATACTGCTTCAGGACATTCTAACCTAACTGTCGAAAGTCACTGGTCTCATTTCCCGCTTTCACCTAACAATTTTCGGACTACTTAGCAGCGAAACGCTTCTCCGGCCACCTCAGATCGCAGCATACCACTACCCGCTGTACGATAGCACCGATCCCCTTCGCCTCGTCGCCGCGCTGCATCCCCTTCGCCGGGGAACTAGCCGGCTCGACCGATGGAGGCGAGGTCGCCGGACAGTCTTCGATAGATAAGTAACCTCTACCAGTAATCATGAAGAAAAACAAAGTTGAAGTGCTCGTGGACGGTGTTTCTACCATGGCTTTATTTGACACTGGTGCACCTGTTCAATGATGAGTAATGCTTTTAAAGATATATTTATTTTATTTTTTTATTTATTGATACTCTGAGCCTTGGTCAGGCCCATACAGGGTAGGCATAAAAGAGAAACACCAGAGTAGCTTTTAAGATCGTCAGAGCGTATACATAAACAAACGCTGAAGAGCAACTGACCGCAACAAAAGCTAAATGCAAAAAAGGAAACACGCAACGCAGAGTTTATACACAACTAAGAGAGTTTAAACACAACTAACAGAGTTTATACACAAGTAAAGACGGCGAGGGATGTAAAGTGATGTTCAAATGGGACAACGAAACCTCGTTTCTTGGAGTCGGTGGGGAGCCACTGCACCCTCTTGGTGGTTGTGCTGTCAATGTTTCTATTGGAGGACGGACGTTCAAAGCGGAATTCGCAATTCTTGCCAAGTCAATCCATGACGTAATTTTGCGCATCGGCTTCTTAGGCGGTTGCGGTGCCACTGTCGATTGCGCGACGGGCAGCCTATGCTTCTGTTAGCAGCCTTCTGCTGCAAACGTTCTGTTAGCAGCCTATGCTTCTCTGCACTCGATGATGAGCCGCATATCAATGAAAATACTTATACTCTACGTGTTTCATAGGACACACTTATACTTGCGTGGTCCCTGGCCATCGTACCAGTGAGTGCTATAAGTGACGCCGGTATATTTGACGCTGTAGTGGAACCACTGTCCGCGAACTGTGCGAAGAAAGACCTTTTGGGGCCCCGCTGTGTTGTATCTGTTTAACGAGGACGTACCTATGTGTGCGCTTTGTAGTGTTCTTCACAGAGCGTGGTGTTACCGCAGGATATGAAGCTGGCCGAGTACGAGACAAGCGACCACATTTCAGTTGCCGCTTTGTGTGCCGATGAGGCTGCTCCTGCTGACAATATTTTCCCGAACGAACTCGAAGCTTCTCAGGATGGTCAACAAGTCGCTCTCCTCGGATGAACAAAATGCGTTGGTCGACATCCTTTCTAGACATGCCTCTCTCTTCGAGATCTCAGCGGATGTGTCTCAGGCAACACTTCCACCCTCCCGCACTCGTCACACTATGGATACCGAGTCGGCGCACCCCGTTCGACAGAAACCTAAGGGCGGCACCATCTGAGCGGAACATAATCTCTGAGCAAGTCAAAGAGATCCTATAAAAACGACATACGTGAGTCGGCCAGCCAATGGGGAGTTCCCGTGATCCTCGTAAAAAAAAGAGAGATGGTACCGGGAGGTTTTGTGTGGAACACCTACGTTTGAACGCCAAAACCAAAAATACATCTATCCAATGCCCAGAAATGGTGACGTCATAGATTGCCGGCACTCTGCATCTTATTTCTCGTCAATACATTTAAAATCTGGCTATTAGTAGATCCCCATAGACCCAAACCACAGACAAAAAACAGCCTTCGTCACTCCGGACGGTCTTTTTGAATTTAACGTGATGCCATTCGGCCTCGCAATGCGCCAGCGACTCTCGAACGGTTTGCGGACACAATTCTGTGTGGTCAGAAATGGGACATATGTCTGTGCTACTTCAAAGACATAGTAGTCTTCGGACAAACTTTTCACGAGCACAGCGCACGACTCGAGACAGTCCTCAGCTGCTTAAAAGGCGCCGCATTAATGTTGAATTCCAAGGAATGCAGTTTTGGTGAGCGTCAAACGCTGGTTTTGGGGCACCTTGTTGATGAGGATGGCCTGAGGCCGGAACCGCGAAAGATCGCCGCTGTTGAGAGATTTAAGCCACCACAATCAGTGCGAGAGCTCAGTAGCTTCTTGGGGCTTTGTTCATACTTCCGTCGTTTTGTGTCCCGCTTTGCAGATTTGGCTTCTCTCCTCACTAGCCTTCTGCACCAAGATACTGCCTTTCGCTGGACCGCCGACAGGTGAGGCCTCGTTCTCCCACCTTAAATATCCCCTCACCTCAAGCCGTATCCTTCGCCACTTTGATCCTGGCACTCACCCCGAAATGCATGCGGACGCAAGTGGTGTTGGACTTGGTGCAGTGCTCATACCGCGGGATAGCAATGCTGAGCATGTGATCGCTTACGCCAGTCGTTGCCTAAGCAAAGCTGAGCGAAAATCTAGAGTCACCGAGCAAGAATGCCTGGCTGTCATCTTCGCAATCAGCCAATTTCGTCCGTGTGTGTACGGCCGTCCCTTCACGGTCATCACCGACGAGCACACGCTTTGCTGGTTGACTAACCTCCGTGACCCTAACGGCCGACCAGGACGGTGGGCCTTATAGCTCCAAGAGTACAACTGTTTTATTGCCTACAAGAGTGGACGTCCGCACGCAGACGCTAATTGTATTTCCCGGCTGCCAAATGCGTTCACTGATCGGGAGGAGGCCATTTAAATGACTGCTTGGCAGTTGTCGAAACAGATTTCCCCGATGTCGGTACCTTGCTTTCAGAACAGCAGAAAGACGCAAGCTCCAGCACCTCTTAGCTGCTGCTGCTGATCCCCGGTGCTACTCGTTGCATGACAGGCTAATCTACAAGAATAACTATATGCATTGGGGAGCACGTCTTCTTCTTGTCGTGCCAAAACTTTTGCGTGCTTGAGTTCTACGCACCATGCAGAGCGATGTTACTGCCGGTCACGAGTTACATAAGAATTCTACAGCGTACCCAAGAATGATTCTTCTGGGCGAAAATGCGCCATGAAGTTCAACAATATGTGTCGAGTTGCCTCTGATGTCAGCATTACAAGCGCCCTACGAACATTCCATCTGGGCTACTCCAACCTATATAGCTTCTTGTTCCCCTTTGATCAAGTCGGCATTGATTTATTCGGTCCGTTTCCACGCTCTTCGAACGGTAACCGCTACATCATTGTCTGCGTTGACCACCTGGCTAGTTACGCAGAAACTGCAGCTGTAGCAGCTGCGAAGGCAGACATCATTTCGACATACCTGCTCCGGTTCGTCATCCTTAGGCATAGTGCTTCCCGCGTGATAATCAGCGACCGTGAACGTCAGTTCGTCGCTCATGTTGTGGAAGACGCTGCGCCTTTGCTGGACTCACTTTCGTCACTCGACAACCTATCATCCCCAGACGAACGGCTTGACGGAGCGTACCAACATTACCCTCACCAACATGATAGCGATGTATGTTGGCTCTCGCCACAAAAACTGGGATGAGATTTTGCCGTTCATCACATACGCGTATAACTTGGCCCAACATGAGACAACTGGCAACAGCCCGTTCTATTTGTTCTACGCCCGTACACCTCCTAACACCCTGGAAACAATATTGCCCTTTTCTTTTGGTCACGACACATTCGTTTCGCGCACACTGTGTCTCGCTAAAGAAGCTCGTCCCCTCGCTTGTTTACGTACCCTGGTCTCCCAGCGCAGCTCAAAACGCCTTTACGACAGTCGGCACCGCGCGGTCTCGTACGCTAGCGGCGACATTGTATTGTTGTGGACCCCTCTACACAATCGGGGCCTGTACAGCAAGTTCTTGTCTCATTACACGGGACCATACGTTGTCGCCGATCGGTTGAGTGATGTAACCTTCGTTATCTCTCGCGTAACGACACCTGGACGGAGAAGCTGCAAAACTAAACTCACCAACCTCACCCGGCTGAACACATTCCACCCTCGCCTGGGACTTCCTCGTGCCTCGACCGACGGGCTTCGTCTGCGAAGGGGTAAATGTCATGCTCGAAACTGTACAGCATTAAACTAGTCGCGACCAAACCCCAAGCGGGGTATGCGTCAACGGGTGAGCTGAAGAGGAAGTGGACGACGAACCGCACTCGTACTGAACGTAGGATCAGTGGCCGCCCTCTTCAACCCCCCTATTCCTATTTACGGTTGTAATTAAACCATTTGCACCATAATTTTATAGATATATATTTATATATATATATATATATATATATATATATATATATATATATATATATATATATATATATATATATATATATATATATATATATATATATATATATATATATATATTCATATTGGTCACCGGCCTGAACCCAGCGATCGTTGCCGTAACGCACTCCGTCACCAGAGCGGCATTGGCCACCCTGGTGTAGTAATGCCTACAACCTCCCATGAATACGACGCCAATTTAGCTTCGGCACTCGGTCTCCCGTGACTGCCTATGCAATATTAGTAAAAATTGAGAAGGAATAGTTATGGTGAGGGCTTTTAGCCCGAAGGCTAGATAACAGTTGGTCAGTACGGAAAAGAGAGTGGATTGCTAGAGAAGGCAAGTATTGCAAGGTGGAGCAGAATTTTAGGTTGGCAGCTGAGGTCCTAAAGTTTCCAAGGATGAATTTGTCGTGGTTAGGGGCTTTTGCCCTGCTGTGAGTGCAGAGAGGGTGATCATGATAAGCATTTCAAGAAATACTTTTCATGGCAAACCGGTCTAGCGCATCATATTTGCGCGAAAATGAGTCCACGTCTCCTTTTATTGCCCTGTTTAGCTTTCTGTAATCTACACAGATGCGCAAGGTCCTTTCTTTATTTTCTATCCGCACCACAGGAAATTTCATCCGACTATTCGACGATTTAGTTATTTCGTACAGAAGCATTTGCCTTACTTTTCTTTGGACGGCTTCCCATGGTTTATAGAAGAAGTAAAGACGGTTCTGGGGTACGGTTTCGGTCGTTTCGTCCACGATAATGCGATGTTTTGCAATTGGTGTTTGACGGGCCTTTGATGAAATGGACAAACAAACGCGAAAGCTTGTCAGGAGAAGTATTGGCTTCTATTTCAGGTTCGGTAGCAAGTGTGGACTCAAGCACTAACTCCAAAATGTCATTGGTATTGACTACCACACATCCGCCTTTCACCATGACGCACAGGTCTTTTGGCTTAATGAACTCATGCAGGGACGCATGACGGCTACTGGTACAGTGTGTGAAACCTCGTTTCTAGAAGCGTTCCGAAGGGTGTTTGCGGAAACAACACGTAGGTGGGCAAGGTCCCATTGTACGTAGACGTCTATTTCTAACAACAAAATATGTTGCCTTCGACTAGCCGCCAACAGTTTTTTGCCAAGTGTCCCCTTCAGAAGACCGTGGCGCTGTTTCGCGCCGGTACTATGAGGTCGAAGTCTACTACATCATGGTCACGGATTACTGCTTCGGCGAGGTTTTCCTTGGCGTGGCAACCATTGTTGAGAAGGTCACTGTGAACGGCTACAGATCCATAACAGGTTATCGCGCTGGCACGAAGTCCATATTCAGTATCACTTCTGTAGAACATTCTCCGAATACGGTGAATTTGTAGAAGTTGCGTAGCTCTAGATACAAACCCTACACGTGCAGAGGGGAATCAAATAACCCAATGTAGTCACAAACTCTCCACAGCGTCACCATTGCTAGAGCTCCTGTGCCAGATTGCTGCTAATGCCCGAGTTGTCCCTCCTGTATAACTGCAGTAACATCAGAGAAGTGGATGGTAATGAGCACGTCGGAGGTAAATGTTTTTAGCGCCTGACCGGAGATGTCTGCTGAATGTACTAATCGGAAAGATGATGGAGGATCTTCGCTAAAAGCGCTTTCAGACAACTCACCTCTAGAGGTCGCTTATCTAAGTTTTCTCGGTGCATGCTGAGCGAGCGGCGTTAGTACGTTACTACAAATGCGAAAGTGCTAAAAAATGCAAATTATGCAATGCACATAGCTATATACTAATAAGAATCACATCATTTACAAAAAAAAAATTCTCAGTCTGGAAATGTGTCAGTTCCGTTCGCTTGAGCAATAGTTTGCGAACTACACGTGGCAACCATAGAGTACTGGGATCGTCTGCTTCTTGGTAGTTGCACACTGCGTTCCTGTGTGACTGCTCCGGGAGACTTGGGCGACTGCGTAGCAGCAGGCGACCTGTGCCCTGCGCATCCGAAGGAGACGGGGGCGCCTGAGCAGCGCATGGAGCAGCAGCTGAAGTCCTCGTGGTTATCACTAGGGTAGGGCCCTCACATGTAGGCGAGAACTCTTCTTCACTTCCTGCACTGTTTGTTGCGCACGTATATATGGCGGTAGAGGCTCGTCGCACCTACTATAACTCCGATGAACCGTTGTACTGTCATCCAGACCGTAGAGGATGGTACCTTCCAGCTGATCACTTGTCTTGGGTGGCGTAATTTTAGGTTGCCTTTATATCTAATTGTCGGTTTCCTCATTCTGACGAAGTCACGAAAGCCAACTCCGGTTTCACTTGCAGCCCCCCGAGTGTCTGTATATCGTTTGCTGTCCTGTTGCTTTTGCTTCACCCACTCATGTGCGGATCATCAAAAAAGTGACCGACGGATGCCCGACGACATTCAACCGAGTTCTTGGCAGCCGCCCGTGTAGCAAAAGAGCTGGAGCTCTTGCTATGTAGCATGCCGTGTGAACCGGTAAACACTCAGATACTATGTTACCGCCTCGACCAAGGGTCGCTGCTCAAGAACTGCAACTTCAATGAAGCTTTTATATCTCTTTCAAAGCACTCCACTTGGCCGTTTGCTTTTGGGTAGTACACTGACGAGTATTTCAGCTGCCCCGCACGGGGCACCTTGAGCAATCTTGGTGACGGTACTGGCGATACCGCGGACCCCGAGCCCCCAAACATAAGCTGGATCCAACCGTGGCGATGTGTTTATAGGTGGAGGGTTAGAAACCACGAACGGTGGCCGTCGGAGCCCAGGTCAAGCTCCGGCGGATGGGCTCCCTGTCTGTCTACCAGGCAGGGAGCTCCGGGACCTCTTTGGCTACCAGGGTAAGGTCAAAGAAGAAAGTACCCCAGTCTCCCTGCTTTTATACTATGCTATATGGCATTTTCAAAACCCCCCCCCCAAACGTGATCGGCCCCCGAAAAGGGGCCGCACCGAAGTTTCTTTTCCACCACTTCCTAACTTGAGTCCTCCGAAACCGAACAACTATCCTCGCTTCATCGTGATGGAATCTGTAGACCAATCAAAACCTCTTGCTTCACAGTCTGTATTTCTCATTTCAAAGTTTCTTGACGGTATTGTTGGAGGGTCGTATAAGGCCAAAAAACCACGAACCGGTGAAATTCTTGTCGAGGTCAGTAGCCAGGATCAGGCCAATAAACTTCTTGCTCAAACCAGCATCGCCGATCTGACAATCCGAGTCACGCCCCACCGCAGCTTAAACAGCTCCCAGGGCGTGATTTCCGAGTATGACCTGCTAAATGAATCTGAAGCTGACCTGCTGGAGGGCCTTCGTAGTCAGGGCGTAACAGCGGTCAGGCGCATAACCATCCGCAGAGACGATAAAGAAATACCGACAAAGCACCTCATCCTAACCTTTGACAAGTCCATCCTTCCAGAATTCATCAACGCAGGTTACATCCGATGTTCAGTCCGGCCGTACATCCCGAACCCGCGGCGCTGTTTCAAGTGCCAACGGTTCGGGCACGGCACAAACTCCTGTCGCGGCCGACTTACCTGCGCAAAATGCGCCCAGCACGACCACCCGTCTGACAACTGTAACGTTCAACAACTTCTTTGCGTAAACTGCCAGGGCCCACATGCGGCCTACTCCAGAAAATGTGAAAAGTTCCAATTAGAAAAGAAAATCATTAACATCAAGGTCACTGAAAACATCACCTTCCCAGAGGCGCGGAAGAGGTTCGCCTCTTTCCCTCTGGGGAGGTACGCCGACGCAGCTCGCCGGGGGGCGGAGCGGCGTGTGGTTTCTGCGGGGACCCAGTACCGCGAGTCGGACTTGGTCCCGCCCCCGCCCCCCCCTGGGTTGCCTCGGGCAGCCCAACCCGCCTCCACACCGCTCGCTGAGCCAGCAGCGGCTGTGGGGTCAACCACGTCTGGTGGAAGCGATGCTGCAGCCTCCACTTCCACTCCAGCGTCCCAAGCCACAGGCGAGGGCGCAGAGGAGATGGACTTGGGGGAGCCAGCGGCAGCTCCCACCCCCACCGCACCGCCTGTGCCATCCGAGGCGTTCCTGAACCCCTTGGTGGTTGCGGGCAAGGAAAAGCGCGCCCCAAAGGGTTCGCGGTCCAAGGAGCCTGATCCCTCAGGCGCTCCGAGGACATCCGAGGATGAAATGGACGTCGGTCCGTTCTTGTCTGCGGTGCACCGCAAGGAACGCGTCCCGACGCCAAAGCCTCCCGACAAGCCAAAAAAGACGAGAGTCACAGCCCCGAAAGACGACACATAAACAACACAGTCCAGTAGCTCCGAACACTTCATAATGGGAAGAGAGAACATAGTACAATGAAACTGCAGAGGCCTTCTAAATAATCTTGACGACGTCTATGAGATTCTGCATGCTAATCAGCCAAGTGTAATGTGTGTTCAGGAAACACACCTGAATTCCAAGAACACAAATTTCTTGAATAGTTACCTGGTATACAGGAAAGACAGGGATGGCTGCACACACTCTTCTGGCGGTGTGGCCATAATCGTCCGGAAATCCTTAGCATGCCACCCTGTCACCTTGAACACTATCCTTGAGGCTGTAGCAATACGCTTAATAATATTTAATAGGTTGATAACGGTATGCTCCATATACATTCCTCCTGATGTTTCACTTACGAGCTCCGACTTCGAGGCGCTGGTTGACCAGCTGCCCGAACCATACATCCTTACAGGCGACCTTAATGCTCACAACTCTCTTTGGGGCTCTTCCAGAACGGATGCCCGAGGTCGCCTGATAGAAAAATTCCTTACATCTTCTGGAGCATGCCTTTTCAACAATAAACAGCCTACATACCATAACATAGGTCACAACACATACTCATGTCTTGACTTGGCTATTGGCTCCGCAGTTCTCTTTCCTCTTGTCGAGTGGGGAGTGGGAACTGACCCATATGGCAGTGACCACTTCCCCACCTCACTCACATACATAGGCAAAGGCCCAAGCAGTCCATCTTCCCATAATAGGTTCAATGAAGCACGAGCTAACTGGAATACATTTACAGAAACATCCAAACTACACCACACATCCATAGGACACCTACACGTTGAAGAAGCTACCCAACTCCTCACGGCGCACATCCTCGACGCCGCCGAAAAGTCCATTCCCCACGCCTCTGGAGCCCCGCGCAACCAGCGGAGGCCGTGGTGGAATGAGGACTGTAGGCGGGCGCGAGAGGCCCAGAACAAGGCGTGGGGTATCCTTCATCGGTACCCCACGTCGGGTAACCTCATTTTGTTCAAACGGGCCAAGGCGTTCGGCAAACGTGTGCGCCGTGAGGCAAAACGAGAGAGTTCGCGCACCTTCCTTACATCCATTAACTCATACACAGATGCACACAAGGTATGGACAAGAATACGCAAACTTAAAGGACAACATACACATAGCCTGCCCCTGGTCAGTACAACAGGGGACACACTCGAAGACCAGGCAAACACTCTTGCACAACACTTTCAACACGTTTCCAGCTCTGCACACTACACAAACACTTTCCTGAAACATAAAAATACTTGTGAAAAGAAGTCCCTACATGACAATAACAGGTCAAAATCTGCTTACAATTCTGAATTTACACTCTATGAGTTGAGGGCTGCACTGAGCACGTGTAAACCTTCAGCTCCCGGCGCAGATAAGATTACATACACCATGATACAACACCTACACCCGGACACTCTTGAAACACTCCTACACCTATACAACAACATATGGCTTTCGGGGCACATCCCAAAATCTTGGAGGGAGGCTATTGTAGTGGCGTTCTTGAAGGAGGGTAAGGACCCTTCTTCTCCCGCCAGTTATCGACCCATCGCCCTCACAAGCTGCCTGGGCAAGCTTCTCGAGAAGATGATCAACAGGAGACTTGTGTACTTCTTAGAGTTCAATGGTCTTCTCGAGAGCTGCCAGGCCGGCTTCAGGGTGGGGCGATCCACAAACGACCAACTCGTCGCCCTTGAGTCGTATATCAAGGATGCGTTTGTCCATAAGCAGTTTTGTGCTACGGTGTTTTTTGATCTCGAGAAAGCCTACGATACCGCTTGGCGATACGGGATACTTTGCGACCTAAAAGCCTTCGGTGTCTCGGGAAATATGTTTAATACACTTCGTAGCTACTTGGCGGAGCGAACCTTTCGTGTGAGAGTTGGCACTGCCCTTTCAAATGTTTTCCTGCAGGAAAACGGCGTGCCTCAAGGCGGCGTTTTGAGCTGCACATTGTTCATTGTCAAGATGAACTCACTTCGAAAGGCGTTGCCACGAACCATTTCCTGTACAATATATGTAGATGATGTGCAAATATCTTTTAAATCATGCAATATGTCAATCTGCGAACGCCAAGTCCAGCTTGGCGTCAACAAATTAGCAGGCTGGACAGATCAGAACGGTTTTAAGCTGAACCCAGTCAAGAGCACTTGTGTTGTGTTTTCCAAAAGGCGTGGGATCAGGCCAGATCCAGACATCAAACTGAATGGTGTCTCGATTCCGGTCAAAAAAGAACACAAGTTCCTCGGTATAATGCTTGATGAAAAACTTTCCTTTATTTCTCATATGAAACAACTAAAACAAAAATGTCTTAAAACAATGAATATCCTGAAGGTTCTCTCCCATCATTCGTATGGTTCTGACAAAGAACTCCTACTACGGCTCTATACTGCTTTGGTTGGGTCTCGTTTGGACTATGGCAGTGTGGTATATGGGTCGGCGAGTAAAACAGCATTGCGAATGCTTGACCCAGTACTACACTTGGGGCTACGGCTTGCGTCGGGTGCTTTTCGCACTAGCCCTGTCGAGAGTCTATATGTTGAATGTAATAAGTGGAGCCTTGAGAACCAGCGAACGTACATGGACTTGCTTTATGCTTTTAAAATTTCATCTCAGAATAACCACCCTTTTTATCCTGTCCTTAACGATACATCCACATCTGTGCTGTTTGTAAATCGCCCGTCCATTACTCCGCCTTTTTCACTTCGAGCGAGAGAGCGAGCCTCGGATCTGAGTGCTTCGTTTTTAGACGTGTACAGGTCATCCTCTTTAAACGTTTTACCGCCTTGGCAAGTTCGCCCTGTGTCCTGTGACCTTTCTTTTATAAAGCTTGACAAAAATCGGGTACCGCGAGCTGCAATACTTCAGCACTTTCTTTCTTTGCAGTTCAAATACCCACGTGCTGAATTCTACAGTGACGCTTCTAAAACCTCCACTATGGTGTCGTGCGCTGCTCATGGTCCAAACTTCAATGCAGCCAGAACCATGAGCGTGCACACAACAATTTTTTCAGCAGAGGCGTACGGAATTTTACTGATTGTACGACATATCCTTGAAAATCAAATTCCCAATTCTATCATCTACACAGATTCTTTGAGTGTTGTTCGCGCATTATCATCGCATAAACCCCCCAAAAACCACATAATTAATCTTGTATTCAACACTATCATGTCGGTGTATGCGGAGAAGCATCGGCTGCTCCTCTGCTGGGTCCCAGGACACGCTGGGATCGCTGGGAACGAGTTGGCGGACGAGAGGGCCGGTGCTGCTGCACTCAGGAACACTGTCGACATAACAAGCGTACCATATACAGACCTCAAGCCTCACATAAAACAGCACCTGCGCAGAACATGGCAAACACACTGGGACGAACAGACAGACAACAAACTACACGTAATAAAGCCACACTTGGGACGGTACACAACTGACTCACACAACAGACACACAGAAGTCGCCTTGGGAAGGCTACGGATAGGGCACACCTATGCGGCGCACTCGTATCTGCTGATGGGATCTCCTAGACCCCAGTGCGGCAGGTGCGGAGAGGCCCTATCCGTAGTGCACATACTAATCACATGCAAGGCACTTCACACAACACGACACAAACACTTCAGAGAACTCTACAGACAACATATCCCCCTACATCCATCGTTTTTCCTAGGTGATGATGCCATTGTTTCCGTGAAACGTGTGTTTGAGTATTTGTCCGACGTAAAGTTTTTAAACCTCATTTCCTATCACGCATCATGAAATCTGGCCCTATACACCAGCCATGCTCATTGTCGTTTTGTGATTTTACTTTTGTTTTTGCTGATTTTACTTAGTGTTTAAGGTATCACCTCTCATATACGACTATTGTTTGGCGCTCTTTGCCCCAGTTGGCCTTGCGCCATAAACATCCAACGATCATCATCATCATCAGTATTTCAGCTGGATGCCACGAGCTTGCAGAAATGCCTCAAAACTCCCGATTTGCAAACTTTGGACCGTTGCCGTAAACCACCGCTTCTCGACAGCCTTCGTGCGCAAACACAGACACTAAGGTCTGTATTACTGCGCAGGTCGTTTCCCTACAGAAGTGCACTTCGGGTGATTTGGACAACCTACAAGCATGATTGGATACCTTAAATCTTAGAGCACCCTCTTAAATGGGCCCACAATATCAATGCCCAGTTTTAGCCAAGGCTGCTCTGGAAAGCAGACCGGTTGTAAGTATGTAGCTCGCACCCGGACGCTCTTGTCTGCCTCTTCGCAAATGCTGCACATCTGGATAGCTAGCTTGACTTGGCGGTCCATGGCTGGCAAATATTTTTCTTTTAGCAGCGCTTTTGTTCACCCCCCTTTGTATTCACTTTTGTTCGCACCACTCCGGGATGCAACTGATCAGCTGCGCCAATTACCTGCTCTGTGAGTGTTGTGGGAACCCCAAGCCGTTCGCTAAGGAAGAGAGGATTGTCTTCATCAGTTATTCATATACTGTGATAAACGCTGAATATCGCCGGATTAGGATTTTTGCGACGGCCAGGAGTATTGCGCATGGATGTTGCTTTGTTGCTGCGTGCTATCTTGCAACTTGACCTGCTCATACAGTTTTCTTGTGACGCAAGAAAGTATTTCGAGAACTGATACCATATGAGATAACAGCGTTTCTTATTCGTGAAAGGACGACGCGGGCAAGCATATTTTTGCGACCCCTTGTCGTACTCGACTGTGTATGTGTACTGTAGCCGGCGTGAGGCTCGTAATGCTACCCGCAAGCGGCGCCTTCCTTTCCTTTCCCTTGTTTTTAAAGCAATGCCACCAAGGCTTGGTGATCGGTGAGCAACGTGAAGTGGCGTCTTCACGGATGCACATGCTGGCGCTTTCACGCCTAAACACAGGCCAGCACTTCAAGTTCTTCGACGGAATATGCCCTTTGAGCTGGCGAAAGAACTCGAGACACCAAAGATACAGTGTGCAGTTTATGTCCGTCCACCTTCCGCAGGACCGCTTCAAGCACGCACTCAGATGCGCTAGTGGATAATAAAACTGCGAGAGATGCATCGATCATTCTGAGTATAGTGCTTGACGCCAGCCTGTCTTTGGGCTTTCTGAAACTTGCGTCATTATGGTCAGACCAAACGAATCGCTGCCCCTTCCTTGCAGAGCACGCTTTGGTTAGACACTGTCAACGAAGTTTGGAATAAACCTAGCGTTATTTTTGACCAATCCCTGAAATGATCGAAGTCTGGCTGGATGATTGGGCGCTGGAGTATCTGGGATGAAAGCAAATTTTTTTATCAACTACACAACACCGTTGGTGGTTATCCTGTGGCCCAAACACGCAGGCTCCGGCGTATCGATGACCCATTTTTCGTACACTTTGAGTCCTGATTCTTTAATGCGCCGAAGCAATGCGGTAAGATTCGGTGCGTGCTCCTCTCTACCATTCCTGAACACAATGATGTAATCGATATGTAACAGGACGCCGCTACAACCCTGTAAAAGATTCTACATGATACATTTAAAGGCTGATAATGCTGAAGCCAGCCAAAAATGCACGAGCGTAAGACGGCAAAGGCTGGCGTGTGTTATAAATTCCGTTAAATCGCTGCTCTCGGAGTGAAGCTGATATTCACGGTAAGCGGATACGAGCTCCAGCATGAAAATATTTGTACGCGTCAGTAGACTATGCGATAGCTCTATTGCATGAGGGCGTGGAAAGCTATCTGCTACGACGGCTTTGCTCACCTCTCGAATATCTACGCATTGGCGGATACCTCCATACTTCTTTTCAAACACGACAATGCTGGAAGTCCAACCCCGTGCCTCTGCTCGCTCTATTAAGTCCATTCTTCCGAGCGGGGGAGTTGTTTCGAGACTCGTGGCCACAATTATAGCAAAAGCAACGTGAGTTTTGATGCAACTGGCTGTACTATCGATCGCGTTTAGACGCGGTGCACAAAACCGTTAGCGATAAAAAGTCCAGGATCAAAAATAGCACCAAACTCTTAAACTAATTCTGCTTGAAGGTTAATAGGCTGCTCCGCCTCTGTCTTGACAGGGTAGTGCCCCGTTCGAGGGCTAGTACGAAACGCTGTCGTTTCAAGGCACTGTAGTGACAAGCCACCAATCTGGCGACAGAGCGTCCTCATTGCATCAGTAGCCAAAAGAAGAGTGCCTTGTTCAACGACTGTAAAGGAACTCTGTTTCCGTTCTGGTGTGTGACATCTCAAACGAAGCGACCCCACACTGGAATTTGTTTCTACGAATAATTCAGTAGTTTATTTTAGGAGAAGAAATTGCCTTTCTTCGAAAATGCTGCCTGACCAGGCCATGCATCGAAATTGAAACTGAGGACCCTGAATCGCATCCTCGTCGCCAATGTAAGGGCAGGATGTACCACCGATGAAGGAATGACTAGACAGCTTGAGTACACATCGGAAAAAAGCGTTTATTCCCACTTGTGCATGATTACATACCTAAACAAGACTGTAGCGAAAAGCGGCCGTGATCGCGGATACGAAACTGAATATACAACATAGCTCCTATGCCAGATTGCTGCTAATGACCGAGTTGTCCCCCCTCTAACACCGCAGTAACGCGGCAGTAGCCGATGGTCTTAAGATGGCCGGAGTTAGCTATTTTTCTAAACTGGCCGGCCGAGTGCGTTCACCGGTACGTCATCAGGAGCAGTAGTGAGGATCTTCACTACAATCCCTTTCAGAGAATCTTCCTCCAGAGGTTGTTCATCTAAGTTTTCCGAACGCGGGCGGGGTGAGCAGCGTTCAGGTGAGCTGGATAGGAGATGGATGCTTGAAGACCGGGTAAAGAAACGTCAGCTCTTGCGCGAAATAATGACGGCTTGATACCTGGGAACAGCGTGGTCTGAGGAAGTGTTCTTAAATTGTTGTACGTTCACCGTTTCTGCGTCAAGGGTGATCAGATTGGAATCCGCTACAGACAACACGGCGGTAGGGGCAAAAAGTGTAGAGATGGCTAGCCTCCCCTCATTTATAACACTATAGTGTCAAGTCCGGTGCGCTTCACACATACTTCCTCTGAACGGCGCCCTGGTAAATCAATGGGGTGCATCAGATTCTATGCTGGGGACCAAACAGCGCCATTTCAAAGCGTAGATTGCGTAGTCAAAACGGCAGGAGTGATACCCGCAGGAGCGCACGTCACGGCTTGGTATAAACCTTGAACATGTGTTACAATTGTGAGGAAGCGGTTGAGATACAGTTCCTTTAGTTCTCGAACAGCTTGCCTTACTGCCTCTCCAACACTTCAGCCAATGGGGTGTATATTGGCGACGGCCGTGTGCGGTAGATTGCGGACACGTCAGGTTCTACAGTGCTCGTGTTTCACACCTCGCAGGAGGTGACGCAACTTCTTTTCTTCAGCTATACTCAGGTCGACGAGGCAGAAACGGCTCTAATGGCCTTCGTAGTACATTACCACGCTCGATTTGAAAAGCTGGTGTCCGGCGTATTGCACGGCGTATAGCATTCCAGCCGGGAAAATAGTCCGAAACGGGCAGCAAAGCGTGCCCCAATTGAGACCCGCCTCTGGTGGTTCTTAAACCATACCTTCGAGTGGTTTTAGAGCGCTAAATACACATTTTCAGTTCCTGCGCTCATGAAGGTATAGCCAATATTAAGCATTCTCAAAGACAGTGCCTTAAAAAGTAGGCGGCGTTTCCGGTTGATGGATCAAAAACCTACCTGGGACGGAGTTTTCAGGGTGCATCTTAGTCGACATTATGTCGTGTGTCTTCGCTATCCTGGTTGTCATTCGTAGCAGCCAAAATTCAGGTAAAGCATCCTGTAGTGGACGCATGGTGCGCTGGTGAATAAGAACAAATCTCCCTTGGAGATGCTCGGTTTCCAGCAAGGCTGTATTCCCAGTGCATACGGCGTGCACAACTTCTAACATCTACAATGAACGTAAGGGGTTGGTAAAGCTGCAGGACCCATTCAAGGACCACTATTCACTGAAAACACACAGAGCCAAATGGCGACGCAGGTTACCTAAAGCACCAGAACAAGGATCTTCATCATTTTTTTTTGTTTAGTGTACTCTTACGCTGTTAGCAGAATTGAACACATCGCCGCTGTAAATAGAGATTCCGCGACAATCCATATATCATCATTAGCCGCAGCCTGTTTTCCGACCACTGAGGGCGAAGGCCTCGCTAATAATTCTCCAAATACCCCGGTCCTGTGCGAACTCCAACGTATTAATCCCTGCAAACTTCTTGATCTCATTTGGCCAACTGACTTTCTCACACCCCCGGCCATGCTTGCCTTTTCTCGGGATGCAGTATGTTACCCTTAATGTTTAACGGTATCTTGCATTCCCATTACATTCCTTGTCCACACTCATTTCTTCTCTGAATTTTAACTAATATGTCTTTACCAGCGTTTGTTCTCAAGCCCACTGCGCTTTGTTCTTGCCCCTTAATTGTGCACCTATCATCTTCCGTTCCATTACTCGATGAGTCATTCGCAATTTCAGCTGAACCCTCTTCGTGAGCCTACAAATGTTTGCCCAGTGAGTGAGTACCGGTAAAATGCAGCTGTCCTACACTTTATTCTTCAGGAACAATGCTAGGCTCACATTCATTATCTGAGAATGCCAGCCAAATACAATCGATCCCATTCTTATCCTTATTATCTCTGGCTCATGGTTGGGAACCGGGTTCAGTACTTGGCCTAACTGAATCAATTTTCTTACCACTTCCACTGCCTCACCACCTATATCAAACGGCTGCGCAATCTCAGGGCTATTGACCTTTTCTTTCGTTTTGTGCGTGTTATTTCCAGGCCTGCAATTGTTATCTTTATGTCCAGTGCCCAAATGATGTTAGGAAATTAGACGCCCGACTTACTTAGCAAGGCAATGTCATCAGCAAATGTGAGGTTACTGAGGTATCCTCAGATTTACGCCCACCGGTCCCCAATTAAATGTTCAGACAACACCTCTTGCTAGCATGCTCTGAATAACAAAGGAGACATTGCGTCTCCTTGTCTGACGCCCTTCCGATAGGTATTTTACTGATCTCGTTATCATCGCCTGTAGTAGCTGTGGCCCAATTGTAGATCCTTGATAATGTTGTGTAACGCTCGTGTACAGCCTGAATCCGCAATGCCTTCATTACTGCTGACTTTTAAACCGAGTCAAATGCTTTCTCATAATTCATGAAAGCTTTATACAAGTGTTTAGTATAACCTGCACGTTACTGATCGTGTGTATAAGGTCTAGTGTTGAATAACCCTTACCAAAACATGCGTTTTGTTTATGTATACTGAAATCTGAGCTAGCAAAAATCGTGTTAGTGAATATTTTTGTAGTACCACGTAATCGAATGAGGGTAAGCTGACCAGCTTGTATGTTATTGTAAATAGCTGACCGGCCTATTTGTTATTGTATGTTATTGTAAAATTCCGTCATTCTCAATGGCGTTGCTCTCAAGCGCCGCGGGGCGCACGCTCAAGCACATCTGTGTATGTACTTTCTCTTTTCGACTTCTGCATTTTGCAGCAGCGCGGGTGCTGAAGTGTGCGGTGATTAAGTGTTTGGTATCAAGAGCGCACGCATGTTACCGTGGCTAACGCTTTGGTTGGCGCAGAAAATTCAAGCCGACGACAACACACTCACAGATAAACAGAAGCATGTCCCCAAAGAAAACATCCAGAAAGGGGGCCCAATACATAAACGAAAGCCTGCACTGACGAGATTAAGCACCCTTGACACAAGGGCAGCCATACCAACATTGTTGGCTCACCTATAGATTGGACAAAGAAACACGGCTGCCCGGCCGTTTGAAAAAGGGGCTAAGAAATATACTATTAGAGATAAAACAATAAAGCAGAGTTAGCACTACCTATTGTTGAGGAGAATAATAGGTTTCAAACTAAACATAGCTCAAAAGTGTATGTAAAACAGTTTATACATGCACTTTATCTAAAAGTAAAACTGCAGTGACTTAACAATGTGAGTATTTATTTCAAATTTCAAATTTGAATGAGACTTAAGATATGGAAACTTGATGCCACTTATTTGACATGCATTGAAAGCACAATAACAGTGGCAATAAACATAATTTAGAGCCGCCCCAAAAAAGACATGCATATAATAAAGAGGCTGTATAAATCTGTTACTATAAAACAGCTGTGTCACAAGCCAGTTTAATATTGCCTGAAAAGTAAAACAACACATTGATGGAATACTTATGTGAAAAAGTACTTCTTGCAGGAAGTACATCAACATTACAAAGCTCATTCTGCCTGGGAGAAGCAGAATCTACCAAATTTTTACGCGAAGAAATGGTGATTTGAAATATATTTAAACTTTATTGCAAAAAGACTGCAGGCCGACCCAAGTGCTTTGGAACCTAATTCAACAACAATACATCAGTGTATATTATAAGAGATTAGCTTATATTTCATGAAAGACGTGAATTTAACAGTAGCACAAAGGCAAGTTGATGTCCGTCATTCTCTCTAACTTGTACCGTCTTGTTCATTGTGATTCTTTAGGGGCTCATGCTTGAAATAATAGCAAGCAAAAACACAACGGTTTATGAACACGTAGATCTCCCCTACCAGTCAGTTCTCAGGGCACTGCAACCATCTCCCAAACAGCCGCCGACCCCTGTTGCATGGCTGCCCTCAACATTAGTTGCAGAAAAAATAATGAGGGTAAGAGGGAATAGTTGTCTCAGTGTCATGATGTGGTGCTGCAAGAAAAATTGACCTGCGCTGTACGACGTTTCGGAAGTTGTTCCCTCTCTTAGAATGTATCCTGCTCTCCGCAATATGGTCATTCGCAAAAAAAACATTTTCTGGATACCCTTCTGTTCCTGGAAGGCGTGTTTCAGAACTCTTTCATGCAGCTGTGTAGCAGTCTCTGCGTGTGAACGCCTCATATTGAGCTTTTATGCATACAAGCCCATACAAGGCTAGTTGTTTCAAACACTGAGGGGCTACTTTGTATCCCAAAACACCATCGCATTCAAACTGGTCTGTCTATGATTTGGGTTGGCTGATAGGTGAGAATAAAAGTCAGGCTAGAAACAAGAAGGGCGTGAAGATTTCACCCGATAGCTCTTATCAAACCTTCGCATGATTTTGCTATTTGAATATATTTACCTAATTTTAAGCACAGTCTACAAGACACGTGATTTCTAAAAGTGCTGCAACAATGTCACCACAAAATGGAGAGCACGAGAGAATGAAAGTGCTGTGAGGGGGCCCAGGGGTTGGGATACTTCCAATATAACACACATAAGCAATCAGTCTACCTGCGTTGCATTTTTCACTTAATGCGGTTGCTTGCTCTATGAGAGCCCTCAATTTTGAATGTGGGCAAATCTTCACGGTAACGCAGAAAATAGAAAGGTCTGTAGGCCAACACCACCAGTATTGTCAATCGAATTGGGTGAACGCAACAAAACCACATGTGATAAAATCTCTGAAACGAACAAAACAGTGATTACTGTCCAGGTTTGCCTCCTTGGTGCTGAATATGATTTCTAGAATTAGGAACGCTTATGCACTGTTTTTTATGATCAGTGAAAAACACGTAATGACGTGTATGAGTATGAGTAACTTTCGGATCGGTTATAGTCCGATTTTATTCTTTTCCTAATGACAACCTGGTTTCATGCAGTGACTGGACAAAAAAGAAAAAAATGTTCTAGTTTTCATATACTGAAACCACCTAACCAGATATGCCTTCTTGAGAAGAGGGCTATAATTAATTAAAAAGATTTTGGAACTTTGAATGTGAACTATATTCTCGACAATTGAGCATTGTTTTTTGCGCCTCTACCTAAATTACGGCAGCCGCTGTCAAGGTCAAACCGCATCTTTCGGTTCAGAAGCACGACACCTTTAGCGCCTACGCTGCCATGGCAGGTTAATAAAATCGAAATGCGTTGAAGATAACCAACAAATTGAGACTAAATGCTGGGGCCCCACTACATAAACACGCAACCTGAAATTCAGAGGCAGGTAAATCTGCGCAACTACTTAGGTTGACTCCCGCATTGTTGCAGTCCAAAGCCGACAGTTCACCTTTTCAGGGCAGCCCACTCATATCAATGTGCTTTTCAGCTTTAGCGAGTACACATCTGAGCACCGCATAACCTTGACTACCGCTCTTTTCCGCCCACAGTAGACTTATCCAGTAGGATTAAAAAAGTAAAGAGCAGGTCGGTAACTCTGGGCCGTGTTGTGATCATTGACTATATGGAAGTGCGAAGGAGTTTACCCTTACTCTCTTTTATCTGAGCAACTGGTGAGTGTCTGCAGGCACTATTGATGACACCGGCGCGATATCGGGTGTCGCTTCGAAGGGTAGAGTCACTGCAGCCTTAGAACTTTTCAATATTTTTTATTCTTCCACAAGTAAGCCTGGGCATTCATAACATCTATAACGCCTAAATGTTTTTGAAGAGGACACAATACCCAACGAGTCAAAGAAGAGATTGGATAAGTCCAGGAAAAAGTACTCGCTAAGTTAATCAGCCCCATTTTCTATGCCTTTATTTTTTAAGCTAATAATGTTGGCTTTGGAGTGAAGCACACTGATTAGTTCTACTCTGCATTGCACAATCCCTTCGTGACTCCCACTTGAAATCTGTCTGCCTTTCCATTTATTCTATGCCTTTATTATATCCCTTTTATGTTAAATTTGACCTAACTTTGACTCTTGGGAATTAGGAGTAAAGTACGAATTGTACAGCGCACTTTCATTTCGTTTTTTGTACGTTGCTCACAAAAAAGGAGCAGGTAAAACAATGCTGCCATATAACGTGTGTGCTATGAAAAGTAAGTGGTTTCACTTTTCTTTGATAAAGCAGCATTCTGATCAAAGCTGATGGAATAATGAAATCATCTGTTGTCTCTTCAAAGTGGTTGAGCTAAATTGTTTATGTATTAATTAAGTAGTTGATGGTTGCTTCCAGTGGAAAATGTCATGTCACATAAAAAACCGTCGCAACATTTGTTATGATGTTTGAGTAAGGGTTTGAGCGAGCCTTTCTCAAGCATAGTAAAATAGAAAAAAGTTTATATCAATAAAGTAGGGTCTGCTGCAAGCTCATGGTTGCTCACTTTAAAAGGCTCACAGCAAAAGTGTGTAGGAAGTCAGCCGATACATCCTTTGCAGAAAAGTTTTTATATAGCCGAACAAGACCGATTTTGGCTACCACAAATTATCTCCCCTGTTATTATATAGTACCCAAACGAAAGTCTTGAGAAATTGAGCGAATGATGTGTAACACACACCTGAAAGCAGCTATGGTATAAACGGGAGCATGAGCATCCAGAAAACGTGGCGGGTGGCAGAAGCAACCCCAAATGATACAGCCAAATTTGAAGGAAGTATGTTTGAAGCCGCTGAAAACCGAGATGTAATAATAATCAAACATATGAAAATCTACACAGCTGTAAAACGCTGGCAGCAAGTCTCGGCCTTTAGCGCATTTACACATCAGGTTTAAAAATTTCCTGCTTCCTAAAATTGAGTATAAGAAGCAGTGGTACCCTGCCACCTGGCCCATTACTGCAGACTTCCATCAGAACTTGTACGCAGTTCTCACCCGCCCCCCCCCTCCAAAAAAAAAAACTAAGGACTTTAAAAGGCATTTCACAGAAGTACAGCCGGAACACCGTCAGCACATATTAAATTATGTCGCAGAGACGAAGTGAAAGGGCTATTATTTATTGCACTCAGTTTCATCCAAATACATGAAGCTCTGAAGATTGCACCCACAGTTTCGATTGCTAGAAAAAATTTCTAAGCTCCAGGCAAGTCTTTTAAGGTGTTTTGAAACTGTGATATAATGCTGCTGAGTTTGTCTACGTTACATTTTGCGGTTTTTCTGTAACTGTATGTCTTCACGACACGTGTGAAGCCATAGGTTTCTCCATTTCTGGCAAACCTACCTGCACAAACTGTATATATGCAACTATGGCTTTCAGCCCCCTTTAGATCTACAAATCATCGGGTCATAAAGCACACCAACCGACTTATGGGACAAAAAAAAGCATCAACTGCCCCTTCGTTAGTACAGAAGAAGTAGACAATGGTCATGACAATTTGACTCATGCCGCTTTGTAACGGGGCGGGACTCTCAGATGGGTGTATATCTGAGGGTGTCCTAAAAATAAATAGTTTGTCGCCGTCACTTTTTTTCAATCTGGAGAGATAATTTTTACCATTCCTCCGGTCGACACTCCGAATGTACACTGGATTATCTGTGTTTGCAGACTCATCATCATCGTGCCCAGGTGATCGAACGTCCTTCACATCGGCTCCGCAAATTATGTGAATTTTCGGCAGACCAGCTCGCCCCAGTGAGTTCCAATCTTTACATTTGTGTTTAAGCTTCGTTTACGGAACCTGGTGATACCACATTTCGGTGAGTCTCAGCATTTTTCGAGGATTTACACGACTTTACTATTCTACGGCGGCGCCGCCTCGCTAAACCTACTTTAGGCCTAGCTCGAGCTCGGCACTCGGCCACGCCGGCGGCGTCCGCTAGGCCTAATGCCGACCAACCCCATCAACACCAACGCATCGGACGATATGGCTACTGCTATGGAGACGAATTCGGAACAAGAAGCTGCACCACAAATACAGCTCGGCCGTTCTGCCGGCCGAACAGCCGTAGTCGTGCGGGGAGAGGACTACGCGCCAGAGGACAACGCTGGCTGGGCTATCCAACGGCGACGACCGCAACCGCAGCGGCGAGACGCTCTACAGACCTCAGCCTCCGGTGAGTCTGCCAACAAGGCACCCAAATCTGCACCTACCCGGGCGCACTATACAAGACAAGTTACTGCGACCATAACGAAGGCTGCACCAATGCCGAGCAACATCCCTCGCAGCGAGTACAATATCGTTATTCGACCACGAGGCGGCCTACATACCGGTCGAGTAAAGGCGACAGAACTCATGGCCGCTGTAATGGCGGCAACGGGAATCGCGAGCGAAGGGGCCATGCGAGACACCATATGTCGAAACGTAGCGCAGAATATCAAACTTAATGAGCACTCCTGACGAGCGGCGAGCGCTGCAATATGCCCAACTCCGCGCCCTTACAGTCGGTGACCAAGTGCACGAAGTATACGCTTACCACACAGAGCCGAACGACACGGCAAAGGGAGTGATTCGGAATATCTCCACTGAGGACTCCCCCGAGAAACGTAGGGCAAAGATCGTAAATGAATACAACCCAACGGCGGTCGAGGCGCACGGAATTGGCAATTCGACCGTGGTGATTGTAATATTTCAAGGCACCAAAGTGCCTTCGACAGTCAAGTACGGCGGTGTGCTGGTCAGGTGTAGCCTTTACAGGCAACACCATGAGGTATGTACAACGTGTGAAAAAATCGGACATCGGAGGGACGTGTGTTCGCAGCAGCACGCGAGAGTGTGCTTGGCGTGCGGAAGGCAAACCCGGGCGAGCACGACGAAAATTGAGTGCAAACCACACTGTAAACTCTGCGGAGGGCCCCACCCTACCGGCACAGCGGGCTGTGTTAACTAATTTAAAACGCCATATTTTCTGAAGAAGCGGCAATGGAACCACAGGAATGCCACGTCGCCACAGAGGGAGAGGATTCCTAGAAAGGACAATCACAGCTCCCTGCCACTCAGCCCCCAGCAACAACGCGGACGCAGCCGCAGCCGTGAGTGACGACAGCGCTCCGCGAGCCGCTCCGCCAGCCGGGGCTCGCGTGGATGGAGCCGAAACAGGAGGGGAGGGGCTACGTCACAGTCGCGTGAGCGTGTGGCGTGGGCTGACGTCGTAAGAGCACCCTCTGCTCGCGCTAGATCCAAGACGCCTCAGAAGCGCCGGGAGCAGTCAACACAGCGGACCAAAAGCATGAAAGATCTACAAGAGGAAATCGCAGCCCTCAAGGCCGAGAACACAAGACTCAGTCAACGACTCGACGAAGCCATCAGACTCTTGGGCAACCAGCAAGCAGAACGAGAACGGTCACCGCAGCAAGCACCGGCCCAACCACAGTGGTAGCAAGGACGGGTTCCGCTTCCCCCGTCGCTTACGCCACGACAACAACCGATGACGCAAACAGCGGCAAGCTCACAACCAACGAGGCAGGCGCCACAGCCCAGGGAGAGGACCGCAAGCCCACCACCCTCCGATACCGCCAGCCCATAACCACCACCCTCCAAGACCGCCATGGAGTACCAAGAAGAAGAATCCCCACGAACGAGAGATGAAGAGCAGGAATCGCGAACCCAAGGGAGTATCAGTGCTGCCGTCCGGCTACGACGCTGCACCGAAAGAATAGACCGACTAGAGTGGAGGGTCGACGCACTCGAGCATCTCATGAACGCCCGGTTCGCGGCCGTAGAGCGACGACTCGTAGTGTTACAAGAATTTCTCTATAGAAATCTTGGCCGCGACGACAACGTAGCAGAAGGTCGCACCCAAACCGCTCAACCAAAGACATCGCTATGGCCCGAGCACCAAAACAAGCCCGTCCCGGAAAATCTGGCACTAAAACGCCAACGGGTTCCAGTGCAGAAAAGCAGGGCTACAACAACATCTGCAAGGCCTCGAAAAGATTCCGGACGTCATAGTGATCCAGGAAACCCACACCGAAAGTGCACCGACCCTCCCGGGTTACCGAACACACGCGAGCCCCCCGAGAGCGAGGGACTGCGGTAAGGGAACTGCGCAAGTGGTATGCACCTTCATAAAGAAAGGACTTACTGTCATCAAGCACGAGAACTTCCTTGGACGCAGCACCATAGAACAATGTGCGACCGAGGTGATACTAGGCAAGAAGAAGGAATCCTTCCTCCTCATCAACATTTGCAGTAAGCCAGCGCACAGGCACCAAAAGTTCAATAATCTCCTGCACAAAGCACTACGCACAGCGCCACACGACACAATCGCAATATGCGGGGACTTCAACGCCCCACACAAAGAGCTCGGCTACAACCGCACCACAGTCAAAGGAAGGTACCTACTGGACTAGGCGGCCGACGCCGGCTTCACCCTCCACACAGATCCAGCGGACCCCACCCGAATAGGAACGTCTGTCACACGAGACACAAACCCGGATCTGGCGTTTGTCCGAACAGCGGCAATGGCCAGGAGGGGGTCAACTGGAGGAACATGGCGTACAACTTGGGCAGCGACCACTTCATCGTTTAATTGGACATGCCAGCCTCCGCCCCAGTTACCAATGAACATAGACGCAAGCACAAGCTCACCGACTGAGCTTGTTTCAGATCGGAGTTTCTGGAGCCGCAGCGAGAGATCAAGGACATCAAGAAATGGTCGGCAGCCATAGTGCAGGCAGCCTCGGACGCGACCACAGAAGTGGAAACGGACGAGAGCGTGCCGGAAGTCGACAGTCGCCTGGCCCATATGATAGACGCCAGAGAGTCCATACAGCGGCGATGGAGACGACAGCGCCACAACCGCACACTACGCAATAGATTGGCGAAGCTCGGATGAGCTATCGAAAAACACAGCCGCGAGCTCTGCGCGCAGCAATGGCATGGTGCTTGTAGTGAGGCAGACGGACAACTCCATAAGGGACAGACCTGGACGCTGCTCCGCCATCTCTTCGATGAAACGAAGACCAGAGGGCACCAACAACACAGACTGGCACAAATCATGCACGCCAGCACCAAGGAACTAGGGCAGGAGGAGACGTGCAAACGGATAAACGCACGTTATCTACCGAGTACCCCAAGTGAAAGCCATGGCAATGACAGAGCCATGACAGAGCCTCAATTGCAAATCCGCGGCTGGCCCGGACCGAGCAACTAACAAGGCTCTGCGGAACCTCAGCCATGGGGCCGTAACGGCTCTCACGGAGTACTTCAACCACTGTTGGCGCGCAGGGGCAATACCACGACAATGGAAGACAGCCAAAACAATCCTCATCCCTAAGCCCGGTAAGCCGCCCAGCATCGAGAACCTGCGCCCGATATCCCTCACGTCGTGTGTAGGCAAAGTCGTCGAACACGTGCTCAACAACAAATGGCAGCGGTACCTCGCAGGCGAAGGCCTCAACCCGACACCATGTTGGGGTTCCGGGAATGGCTCAGCAGCCAGGACGCCCTGATCTTATTACAACAAGATGTACTTGACACATTCATCCTCACCGACGACAACAAAGCGGTGATGGGCCTTGAGCTGCAGAGCGCCTTCGACAAGGTGCGCCAGTCCGCCATACTGGCGCAGGTCTCGCGACTGGGCATGGGGGAGAGAACGACCAACTATATACGAGGCTTCCTGTCGCGGAGAACAGTGGAAATCCAAGCAGGGGATCAACAGTTGCCGGTTAAAGAGTTGGGCAGCATGGCAACCCCCTAAGGTTCGGTGACATCGCCGCTGCTTTTAAACCTTGTGATGATCGGTGTGGCCAAGCGGCTCTCGGAGATCCCGCAGGTCCGATACACCATCTACGCAGACCACAATACCCTGAAGGTTCCTGGGGGCAGCGATGGCCACATTGATACAACACTACAGACTGCAGTATAGGTCATCGAAAACCACCTGGCGAACACTGGCCTGAGATGCTCCCCGCAGAAATCTGAACTGCTCATCATCCCACCACCAGGCAGGTACCGCAAGAAGAGAGGAGTCACGATACGCACGAGAGATGGAACTGTCATCCCCAAAGTGCAAACCCTTCGCGTCCTCGGCATGACCCTCGCAGCGATCCGGAGCAACGGAACCACGGTCGACCGCATCACCACGAAATTGGTAATGGCCACCCGCCTTATCAAACCAATAACAACAAAGCATCACGGGATGAAGGAGGCCAGCCTCTTGCGACTGAAACAATCTTTCGCCATTAGTCACGTGGCCTACGTAGGGGCCTTCCACCAGTCAAAGAAGCACGAGAGCGACAGAATCAACGCAGCAATACGAAAGACATACAAGGCCGCTCTGGTACTACTGAACAGAACCAGCACCGACCGGCGACTGGAGCTGGGTCTCCACAACAGCCTGGAGGAGATTAGCGAGGCCAAAAGAATGGCCCAGCTTGAACGCCTTTCGACCAACAAAAGGCAGAAGAATCCTCGAGCGGCTGGGCCTAAAACCAAAGAAGACAGTAACACACCAGGCAAGGGGTCTCCATCTGGAAACGCTACAACTCCTCAAGATACTGACATTGCCCCGCAACTTCCATCCGGACTACAACCTAGGACGCCGAGCAGCGAGGCCCCGAGCTCGCACCGAGACGCACGCAAACGACACGGGCGCCTTTACGTGGAAGCAGGCAAATACCCCGACAGGCCAGACAACTACGCAACAGTGGCGGTGAGAGCCACCACCGAAGAAGTGTACAGTGCGTGTAGTGTTCGCGTACCGTCCGCTCAGCAGGCGGAAGAAGTGGTGCAATGTATAACAATACTGAGCGACTCGCGCTCGGCCATCGCGAACTTCGCCAAGGATAAAGCGTGTACAAGTGCAGTGCGCGTAGTGCAGTGTTGTGCAGTGAACAGTGAATCGGTGCCGGCTACCCACATCCGTTGGTTCCCGGCTCACATGATCGCTAGCACCGACGGCAGCGGCCACCCTAACCGCAACAAGACAGCGGACGCCGCCGCGCGTGCACTGACCAACCACTCGGCGCCCCAACCCGCATCTCTCAGACGGAAAGGCAGCAGGACGCTGACCAGGAACCCTTCGTGAGTTACCCCGAAATACTACAGTGGTACCGACTCAGCAGACAGCTTCGGCCGCCCCCACACCCCAAGCTCACCAGGGCTGACGCAGTGCTGTATAAACAATTACAGACAAACTCTGTGATAACTGCGGTGCTGTACGAAAGTGTGTTGTGCAGTGTGTACTCCGGTGCTGTACGAAAGTGTGCTGTGCAGTGTGTGCGCGAAAATGAACGCGACCTTACTCCACCTACTGTGGGACTGTGAACGAAATCCAGTGGAGGCGACCGCCTCAACGCGTTTGCCGGGTGATATCACAAGTGCTATGGACTCGTCCGATAACTATGTTCAACTCCGGGCAGTCCAGCGGCTCGAGGCTGCTCTTGCAGGGCAGACGCGTAGGGAGGTGCCGACGGGAGGTCTGAGGGATCACACCCGCCGACCCTCCTCGCGTCGACCTCGTAGACGCCCGCAAGGCGTTGTCTCGGGGACGACTTAGGAAACGTCAAGAAGGGGGCCGGCCCTGGGTGGCTCCCGCCCACCTCCCCCGCTGGACAATTCAATAAATTCTTTCTCTCTCTCTCTCTCTCTCTCTCTCTGTGTTTGCACTTCTTACCCGCCTTGCCAGCGCAGCACTTCTATCCCTGCATGCACTTTTGAGGAATTCGTCGTGCACAGAACACAGGAACACAACCACAAAAAAAGAAGAGAAACTCAGAGTGGCCTCCCGTCTCTCTTTTTTGTCCTGTTTCACTGAGATACGCAGGAAGAACGTCAAAATAAGAAATAGCCAACAGTATAAAAGTTGTGGAACAATACCTAGCGCCTCCTACATGGTGGTACCAGTGGGATCTCGGAGGCGAGCTTTTTGAACAAGACTTACATTGGCAAACTCTTGTTTCTCAGCCCATTTCTCTCTCACCTAACCACTAAAACTTCCCCACTTTCTTCTCCCCATAAGAGTCCTAAACCATCCACAACATGTATAAAAACCTAATGTGGCAAACAAACAGTGCGCAGACAAGGTCGACTTAGCATTGTCGGTGCTGCAGTAGGCAATATAGCATCATGTTTGTCAGTACCACGCTCACTTCCTGATAATATACAATTCACTCAAACTGGCCACGCGGAAATACGAAGGTGGAAGGGCGTGGAAAGACGAAAAAAAATTCCAGGATAATAAATGGCTTGAAAACCCAAATTACAATTTTAACGGTTCTAAGAACCTGTGTGCACTCTGATCTATGTTGACGAACGTCAGCAGCATCGTACTGATTTCTACTTGTCCTTATAACATGCTTCATGTAATTTTCACTAGTTTGCTGACTTGTATAGCGGTCTGCTAAGGTATACGTCACTTAAGTTTAAACGAAGATCTTTGGCTCATTCAAGCTATTTCGTTTGTTGATGGGTGGCAGACCATTTATTTTTCTTCAGTTTCATTCACCCAGCTTGCTTCTTGTGGTGGGAATAATGCGTTAACGCAGAATATGGCTGCATATACTTCACGACGCAGAGCATGATGTTACACGTAACACTTTCGCGTGGCAAATATTCCCATAAACGGTACAAGTTATAGCCAGGTATCAGGTAATAACATCGCCGAACCCTATTTTTCCACAGCGTATGTATTCCAACCAAAGCCGCATTTATTGTACTTGCTGCGAAAGGAAACCAACCTTTCACTGTGCCAGCACAAGGTCTAAGCGAGGCGCCAGGTGAATTCACTTGTGCCTGATGTATCTGCAATTGATATTGGTAATATGCTGCGGCCGCCGCATACGCCCGTGAGAGAGGCGAGGCGTCCCATACCGCGTCCCCGGATAGCTCTTGTTGGCGTTCGAGTGCTCTGTCAGGACGTAGCTGTTTTTATAGGTGCCCAAACGCACCATTTCTTTACAGTCGATCACCATAACAAGTTTTTTATGGCATCGAAATGCAAAAAGAAGCGAAAGAGAACCACAACATCTTTCCTCGCCGGCACTGGGACGATGCCCAACAACAGACCGTACACGTCGGCTTCGTCAGTATGCTCAGCCCACTCACTTTATTACTCATCAAATATTAGAAAAGAAAAAGGTGGCTATTAGCAGCTGCCCTTAACTATCACCATCATTGTAAACTCCCATCCGCCATTAAAACGAATCGCCCACGTCCAGCGGTCCCTGCCTCGGTTCTTCAACAAAATGGTGCCGTGACCAGGAATAATGGATAATACAGTTGAAGACCTGAGTGCACACCGCCCGACAACGATGACGTGGGTGACACGACGATGGGACTAGATTGTGACCGCTGACCACAGACCGCAGGCCGACGCGACTACCCAAGGATCAATAGAGGCCTCGCCAAGCGACCAACGATCAGACTGCCTCAACAACGCTACCGACTCTTAGCGAACGCCTGCCGGGACCAACGGAAGAAACGGCTTAGGTTTCTCGCCTACCATGACTCTACTGGGCGACCTACAGATATTACCGACGCCAAGCATCGACATGGAGGCCCTTTGCAAATGAAGAAGCCTAATCCGAAACGACGCCACTGCACTGATCAACGACATAAAATCACGGATGAATACAGAGCCACCATCAATCGGTGAGCTTATTTCGCTCAAGAAACGCCTAGTGACAAAACATGTGCTCCTAAAAAAGCTGGACAGCGAGATTGAAGTACTTCTCGACTTGGATGATTTAGAGAAAGAATATGAAGCCGCCTATGAATTCGAAGATGTTATCCTTTTGACCAAATTTAGAATGGAGCGATTGTTTCCAGAATAGGAAAAGTATTCTGCCGATGATATCGTTACAATAGCCCTGGAAAAGCAGGATGGTATCGTAAACGTCAAAGAATCGGCTTTTAAAAACAGTCAACTTATGAACGAAAAGAGCAATTTGACGACGCCTCTTAAAGAACTTCATCATCAGCCAGAAGTCAGGGAACAAGCAGTTTCCTTCAAGCAAGAAAAAATTTCAAAGAATAACCTAATAGAGGCACCCGTTCCTGTTGCTCGCTCCGACGACTGCAACCCCAACGATGAAATTTCTTGATTATCTGCAACAAAAGGGACGAATAACTTGATCAACGAAATGGCTGTGCAGGAACCTGCTGAGCGATCTTGTGTAAAAGTTTTAAGCGACAAGACGACGACATCAATGTGCAAGAAAGGGACTAATGAAAAACCACACGTTAACACAGAAGCACAGCAGAGCTATCGGAGCCAAAGAAGAAACTCAGGCTCACCCATGGAGACGCTGGATAGATGTCGCCTTTGCTGCAGCAAAGGTTTGAAAAGAATTTTACTGGCCCAGGTAAAGCGTAGAAATGTGAAGACACCGACTTCAAACGAAGACCACAAAAACTGAGAAACGCCGGGGACCCACTATGCACACAGGCAACTAACAGAAGTAAGGTTTCCCCAAAGCACCTGACCAACTGGCGTCTGATTGAAATAACGAGAAAGGAAAGGTGAGCTATGAACATCCGCACGAAAGGACCCAACCGGCAGAGTAGTTCCCCCAACACACGCCAGGCTGTCTGATGCGCATTCAGCAATATGCTTCCGCGGGAATCGCTACGTGATTATCCAGGACGACCGACACTCCAGACACACCGCTTACGACGGTCTGATTCCACAGAGCGGCTGTGCCACCGACGCTGGAAACATAGGTGGAAACAGAAGTATGGACAGCTCCGGTGCAGCTACCACGGACATTACATCGATTTGATTCATGGACTGATTAATGCACTTTATAGGCTTTGCTGTTCGGTGCAACGAAGGGAGCGACGCTAAATGGCCACTGAAAACTCTAGTTTCAGCACATCCATGTGCTAATCGCGCAACCGGATGATGTTAAAAAAATTAGAAGAGGAAGAGGTGGCTGTTAGCAGCTGCCCTTAACTATCACCATCATTGTAAACTCCCATCCGCCAATTAAACGAATCACCCAGGTCCCGCGGTCCCCGCCTCGGTTCTTCAACAATTACCCTTCCGATTCCGAGTCACTGCCGGCCCCACAAGCGACTCGCGCTAGGCAGGTGCCGTCGACATGTGCCCCGAACGCAGTCTTAGCACCACCCTCCACGTGCTGGACAGGAACGTGAAGTGCGCCGCTTCCGCCGCACACGTTATCGTGCTCCATGCAACGACAAAGCTGCCAACGCGACAGAGCCATCCAACACTAGTACGCCGTGTTTTCGCGGCTCTTTGGCTTGCTCTATGGAGAAGACAGCACACTCAAGCTGCATGGGACATCTCTGTGTGCTTCTGGCCGACCCTGGCAGTTTCTGCACCGCCAGACACCCGTTGCCGCAGGTGACCTCTGCGCCATTCCCAGGCAAGGCCCCCTGAAGGAAACACACACACCGGACGCCTTCCCTGGAGCGACTAGGGTAGTGTAACGACGTTGACCGCGGAGAAATATTACTGATCACCGGTATTGTACATACGTGTACATAGTTTTTCCCTATTTATCATAACGCGCTACGCGCTAAGGTGTCGTGCCCAGAAACTAAACTTTAATCTCAATGGTGCAATTTCAAGCACAAAGTTTTGCTGTGAATTCTTATCCTTCAGTATAGTAGGGTCAAAAAGCTGAGGGCTGAAATTATTTCAATAAATTTCATTTGTTCTAACGCTATGAAATACTAAAGCAACTGCCAACCTAAAGGGCCGTAATTTTTTATTTCATTAATATTTTCAAAACATTTTATTGCACTTTCCTTCGTTCCTGACGGTTCAGCTGGGTGCTGTTAAAATTTATTTTAAAATACTTCAAAGCGTTTTTTACACACACACACAGAGAAGAAAACTTTTTTTAAAAAATGGGTTACCGCGTGGGGGCGAAGCAGGACCAGATGTCCACCGCGACCACTAGAGCTCGGCAGGTGACCAGCACTTGGTTGGATTTCTAAAGCTGCCCACGGCCTGCACCCAGTGAGATGCGCAGGGTAGTGGGGAATATGGATCAGCAGGACATTCGAAAAGAGAGTGATACAAAGGATCCAGCTGACCGCATTTGGGGCAGTGGGGTGCGTGGAATTGATGTGGATGTGTATGTATTAGTAGAGTACGATGAGCGAACGTTTGCGTTTGTAGTACCCGCCACATGTGGGTAGCCTCAGGGGATAGGTGTGGGGGGATAATGTCGGAGGAGGCGGTAATGAAGGGTGATTTTCCTGAAACTGAAGAGAGACTCGGAGGTCTCGGTCTCGGGAGGCCCGTGTATAGGTGTACGAACAACAGCGGTCCGGGAAGTAAGAGCTCGAGAGTGTGCATTCGCTACCTCGTTAGCACGTAAGCTGGTGTAGGCCGGGGTCCACACCAGTTGCACGAGGTCGGTCGGGGGTCTTTGGAGAAGAAGTTTGAGGGCTACGGGGATATAAAGCCTTTGGAGAAGTGCCGGATGTCTTGCTGCGAGACTGATAGGACGGTGATTGGGGTGGGACTCTGTGTTACCCCAAGGCCAATGGCCGCTTCCTTCGCCGTAGTTGCACATGAGGTGGAGATAGTGGCAGTGCGTTTCGGGACGTTGATGTCAGGTCCGGTAAATGCGAGGGCCTAGCCCGGTTTATATGGGTATTGCGCTGTATCTACGTACATGGTGTGTTTTTCAGGGGGGTTGAGTTTTGCATGATGACTTGCTCGTGCTGCTCGGCGGTTGGCATGGATTATGGGGTGCATGTGATGGGGAAGCGGTTTGATGCGGATGAGAGCTCGGATGTTGCGTGGAATAGGTTGGGGAGTAGTGGTGTTGTGTGGGGTGAATGACCTGTGCTTTGGAGGATGTAATGGCCCGTGGTTGCCGTGGAGAGTCTGGTGAGTTGGGCTGTCCGGGGAGCCTGAAGAAGTTTAAGGAGGGTGTTATGGATGACTAGTGATATAAGGCGATTGGTAGGAGCGCCTGGAGGAAGGAGGAAAGCCCCGCGATCTGATTTGCGGACCATGGCTTCCAGGGCGTTTGTTGGAGTGTTTGTGGTATCCATGTAGTGGAGTTGGTAGAGTATGCGGCTGATCATAAAGCTGTGTAATAAACGTAGTGGGTCCAGTTATATTAGCCATGATGGCGGTTGGTGACCCGTTTAATAAGGTGGATAGTTTGGGCTGTGTATGTCTTATGTACTTGAGTGTGGGGAGTGTTTATCTGTTGTGTGTGATAGTAAGCCCCACGAGTCTTAGTTCGTGAGTGTGGGGGATGGGGTTGTCATTCGCAGATAGTCGTGGTGGCGGTTGGGGGGAGTGGCGGGTTTTGGAAGGTGTCATGATAAGTAGGCAGATTTTGTGGGCGAGCATGTTAGGCCAAGAGGGGTGATGTGTTTGAAGACGTGGTCAAGTCCAGTTTGTAAGATGTATTCCATCTGGCTATCACTGCCACGTGTCACCCATATGGTGATACCGTCTGCGTAGATGGTGCGTCGAACTGCGAGGATGTTGAGGAGTTGGTGAGCGAGTGGAATTAAGGTAACATTATAAAGTAGTGAGGAGAGAACTGCCCCTTAGGTAGATCCGTGATTAGGAATATGGAAAGGCTTCGATTGCATGGGGCCGAGTTAAATTGCGGCTGTGCATTGGTAAAGGAAGTTGCGGATATAGATATAAAATCGGACACGTAGTCTGAGGTTGCAGATGGCTGCGAAAATTGCCTCATATGATAAGTGGTCAAAAGCCTTGTGCAGGCCAAGTGAGAGTACCGCAGAGTTATCATTGGCAGGTGGGTGTTTTATTAAGTCGTGGTGGAATTGTAAAAGGGCATCGTTTGCGGTGAATGCGGGGCGGAAGCCTAACATATTGGGAGGGTATAGGTTGTTAGATTCTAGGTAGTGGCAAATACGGTTGTAGATGACGTGCTCTAAACATTTTCCAATGCAGGAGGTCAAAGATATGGGCGGATGTTGTTTATGCGCCTGGAGCGCGGCCTGCAGGGGCGCCATTGAAATCCCCCTAGCGGCCCGTTTGGAAAGCAAGCGCGGGAGTCGGCGTCCCTCTCCCCAGTGCCGCCACTGCTTTTGCGGCCCGTTCACGACTGAGATTTACCGTGTGCGGGCGTTTGAAATCCATTTTTATGTGAAGCCGTCAGTCTGTTCGCCAATGGGGTGGGTTTAGGAGAGTGTAAATGTTTCTGACGCGATCTTAGTGTGGTATAAGCGGCAGGTGTGTATAAGCGGCAGGTGTGTGTCACAGGCCAGCGTCGTGGAACCGGTGTATGATGGAGCCGATTGTAGTTACACTAACCTCAATTTACTAGCAGTGTCTCCGTAACCACCGGTTCCTCAGCTGTTCATGCTACGGCTATGCACTACGGTTTAAATTGGTTTTGTGTGCTTACATATTTAGCGAATCACTCATACGTGACAGCACGCCAGTTACGTTTGCCAATATATTATACCTGAGATATTCATCACCACCATTTACAACCGGTCTGTGTTAATGTCGGGAATATTCAACAAAAGTACGATGGACAACGCATAATTATACTCGAAGACCAGCACACGACAAAGTCGTCTTGTCGCTCGTGAGCCCGGAAATTTCATCTGCTCCTCTGCCAGCGGCGCGGAGACGGGTTTAAAATATTATCCGCGTCCGCGACTAACCTTCTTCAAAATATCATCATATGGCACAGGGAGCCTGCAAAATAATGCAGACACTGAAATCAGAGGGCCTTATCACGTACCACACTCTTCCAACGACACCTTTCATCGCTTGTTGAACTGCAACCCTGTATACTTCCAAAATGCGTCCGCCGTACGATGAGCTGTTCGTTGAAGAAGAAAAACAAAAGGAAAGTGAACGCGAGATTTGTGTGTGTGTGTGATTAGTACAATGTTCATTTCTTGATTTCGCTCCGCATTTGTACAGAGCGTCCCCCGCCACCGATTTCTCGGTAAATAGCAGTGCATTTCGCGTATAGTTGGTCTAGTGAGCTCTACCTAGCTTAAGTTTCGACAAACGGCTTTAACATGTCAGAAGCTGCACTGCTTTTTTTATTTCCGTTAGAGAAATATGTTTATTAATTCCGACCTTCCACAGCATTTATTTTTTTCGTGGTTCAATTACCCTGCCTTGGTGTGTGGGCACATATTTAACGACGCACAGGCTTGGAATATACTTAACATGTTCGTATGGTTTATATACTTATAAAAGGCATAAGTTATTGTCTGGGATTGGGTAATCACATCCCCGAAACATATTTTTCTGCGACGTATATATTCGAAATGAAGCCGCATCCGTTGTCCACGCTGCAAAATGAAGCCAACCTCTCATTGTGCTAGTATCAGGTCTAAACGAGGCGACCGTAGAATTATTTGTTCCTGATGTTTTAGAGGTGTGTGGGTCACTGGGGTGATATGTTGCTACCGTCGCCGACGCCCGGAAAAGCGGGGATGAAGCGTGTAGCACCGCGCCTCCAGGTAGCTCTTGCAGGCAATCTCGTACTCTACCAAGACACAGCTGCTTGTCCCAGTTGGTAAGGGTGTGCTGTTTTCGGGGGGTGGGGGGGGGCGGGCGTGTATGAGTGCTACACATAATTTGTATCTGAGGAATGAAATGGTCGCTTCCTCGGATTGTGAAAGTGGGTTCCATATAGCGTTGGATGTGTTTTTTGTTTTGGTTAGGTTGGGAGCTGTGTCCTTTTGGACGCTGTTGCCTAATCTGGTGTGCTGCTTAGGGTCGGTATGCATTGTGAGTTGGAGTTCCTGTATAACTTCCCATAGTATTCTACCCTTTCGTGTGGTGCGTACGTATCCCCATGCTATATGTGGCGTGTTGAAGTCGCCCAGAATGAGTAGTGGCTAAGCTTTGGAGTGGGGTGTGGCTTGTTGGTATAACGCTTTGAAATTTTTATCTGTGGATTTGAGTGGCCTGTAGGCATTGAAGACGTGTACTTGGGTACAAGTTGGTTTGGGGGGTAAAAGAGTAATGAATTTATGGGGGATGTCAGAGTTGAGCATGCGTTGTCGGGTGGTTGCATTCCTATGTACAAGAGTGCTTATTTGGGGGAAACAAGTATCCTGATGTGCTCTATAATCGAGAAGTTTGGTTGGCGTGTCTGTTTCTTGTAGCGCTATGAGCAGGGGTGTTTGGTCGAGTGTGGCTAGGATTGCCTGGAGGTTGGAGCATTTGGTTCGGTACCCTCTGCAATTTCATTGCCATATAATTTGCGGCTTAAAATGCTTCGCCATGTTCTATTGGAGCATCTAGGAGGGTATGAGCTGAGGAAGGTAAGACGGGCTGCAGAATGGCTGCTTGCATCCAGTTTAGCATTTTTTGGTCGAGGTCGTGCACAGTGACTTCGATTTGTTCGATTTGCTTCGATTTGTTCCGTGGTCTGATTTTTAGGGTGGTAAAACGGACTCTACTTCTTTGCGTAGGGACGTAATCGCGTCATGCGTTACCGTGGCCGTTGGTATGTTATTTGGACGGGATTCCCGTCTTTTGACGGGGGGAGATTGTGACGAGTCATTGAGAACGGAGGGCTGCGGATTGTTGAGGGAGACTTGCTGTTTGAGTTGGGCGTTTTCGCGTATGAGGCGTTTGTTTTCCTGGCGTAGTTGGGTGATTCTGTGGCGGAGCGTTTGCAGTTCTCGGGGCAGTGCCGCCATCTCATCTTGCCATTGTTGTGTTGTAGATTGTGGAGAGGGTGGGATAGGGAGCAGGTCCCGGGCACTTACCGAGATCTGGGCAGCCTGGCTATAGGTATATTTGTGGATGGGCTAGAGGGGTAGATAGGCAGGAGTGCTGGGATTCCCAGGTGGTACAGTAGTGGTGGTCTGCTGCTTTGCGGCGGAGGTCTTGGGGCATCGTTTGGGGCATCCAGCCGCCCCGGTGACGTGAGCGTCGCCGCAGAGGATGCACTTGTGTTTGCAGGGATGGCAGGGTGTGGGGCCTGTAGTTCCGTAAGTGGTGCAGTGAGGTTGTGGTGAAGGGTTGGGGCATACGTCACGCCTGTGACCTGGTTGCCAGCAGGCCAAGTAGGCCTTCTACTTCCGCTGGAACGGGTAACACCAGAGGATGACGGACCGGTAGAGGACCCAGAAGGGGATTAATGGGCCGAGAAAGAGAACTTCAACGATTCGTGTGCCGGTGATTCAGTTTGCCTAGAGGGCAGTCGTGGTGGGATTGTACAGGACGAGACTGTTCATAATGGTGGTGTCATTATCTCTGGGGGTACTTGAAAGAGTGCCCCAGTTGCGGTTGTACTGGGCAGAGGGATATGGTTGGCCAGGTCGTAGCTGGTATTGTTCCATGGAAGGGTTTGGATATTCAAGTACTCTTTTGCGCGTGCTTCAGATGGCGTGCTGATGACTATGAAGTTCGATCGTTGGTTAAGTTGGTCTTTGTCTTCGTGAGTGTCGGTGTGGTTGGCCTGCTTGAACATGGTGTCGGCCAAAAGGGCTGCGTTCGCCTATGTAAGGTCAAGGCCACTTTGTGGTCGCAGCACGATTATAACACCATCCGTTCGCAGCGGGTCTTCCGAGGGGGGCTGGTATTTTTCTTCTTGCGGTATTCCTTTGGCACAGGTTTGTTGCTGGTAGGCGCTGTGTATGCTGCGGCTGCTGCGGTCACGGCTGCCGCCCGTTGGCGAATTTCTTTCCATCCTAGTTCATTCAGGACTTGCGGATCGATGTCTTCTCTAGCAACGGCGTATTCCATGCCGGAAATCGTCTGGATTAGTGAACCGCCAGGCACATTTCCCGGTGCTGGCGCGTGGGAGGTGGTGGGGACTCGAAATGGGTTTGAATTTCCCTCTGTGCCGGGGGCGATGGCAGCGTTCATGGTGGTGCAGTTGTCGTGCGGTGCATACGGAGCCGCCGTTGCGTAGGAGGTTTCGTCGGCAACCACGGGGGTGCCGATGTCGTAGGGACGGGCCACCGATGCTCGATGGCGCTAGCTCTAAGATGAGGCCTAGCGACAAAGTGGCGTGGTGGCGATATTGGAAGGCGGTAGTGCTGGAATCGGGAATGGTAGCGACATGAAGTTTATATAAAGAGAGTCCTTACTTTAAGGAAAACTCGTTGGTGAAGTCGTTTTGTGTGATTTCGCTATGTGACGGTACTGCGGGCGGGAAATTCGGAAGCATTGCGAAGACACGTCCGCACTCGTCGGCGACCGAACCACTGTCTTTTTACAGAAAACCTTTTATGAACTACAAGAATGCCTTTGGATTTCTTCCCAAAATTTTCCATTCCCTCACTTAAGAGCTGTTTAGGCTCTTGGTTACTGCGCCCATGAAGCGAGAAACCACCAAAAAACATGTCGAGGAAACGTAAGTGTGCGTTTCGTGCAGAGCCCTCGGCGTCATTCATTTTTGCACGTCAGCTTTCTCCATGTGAGGGGTGAACAAACAGAAAGGAGAAAATACTGAACCCTGAAAAAATAGGGCGCACGTGAGCTTGCCTCACGTGAGGAGCGGCCGGTGTCGTCAAGGCTTGCGCGTGGGCTTAGGTAATGCAAGAGGCTCGCTAAGGAGGAGGCAAAACGTTTATTGAGAAAAAAATCATAATAAGAAGAAAGGAAAATATATCACGTGCGTGAGGTGCAGCCTCGTGACCAGATCACGCTGTCATCCAACTTTTCCTTCCCGAATACTGTGCCCACCGTTCGTGCCATAATCTCTCGCACGCTCTCATAATCGCCACTAACGCTAGCGTCGGAAGGCGAAAGGGCCGAAGATGTCGCGCTAGAGGCACCGAGTTCGCGACGTCGGTTGCCACCTGTTCGACGATGTGCTTACCGGGTCCGCCTTGTAAAATATGTTAAAGGCAGGTGAAGAAACGTTCTGGGCCTGACACTTATAGAGTCCTTTCAGCAGCAAGTTCGGAAATCTATGTCAGGGGCAACAGCCAGGTACCTGATGAAGGGAGAAAGCCCTCCGGATCTCATTTTCCTCCATCCTTACTCTAATAGTACAAGCTGCGCCATTTTGTTAACATATGTGGCTGCACACCTTCGCTGGTGATTTGTCAGGTCAGCTTTTGAAAGATATTTACGCAGGTAGAAAGACCCAGTGAAAAAGTGGTGTCACTAAAGAAAAACTGCTATGAGCCTCAAAGGTTCTTCAGCGATATGGTGCGTTGATTTTTGTATTACGGCAGTGCATTTATACTTCAAGGAAAACAGTATTCATTGGTTAAAAAACACGCACACGCACTCACCAAACCTCTAAGTCACCTTACAGAAGTAGCCCTACGGCGAATTCGCAAAGAAAGTGTAGCAGATATATCTAAAATTACGGTACTTGCGACACAAGTACACGATGTAAAAGGCAGAAATTCCAGCAACGGCTGAACTACATCAGGAAAAAATAGCAGTGGCTGAGCTCGGCTATGCAGGATACACGCAGCGTGACCGAAGGTACAGCTGGTTATTCTTAGGTTTCCTGGTTGTCTAGAATTAGCTGATTAATATGCCTACTGTTGCTAAAACGATTTCCAAACCAAGTCAATCCATTTCGATTCAATCCAGTCTAGTCAAGTGCGGTCCAGTCCGGTCCAGTCCAGTCCAGGCCAGTCCAGTCACTACTCTTCGCGCATGGCTCCTCCAGCCGCACGGTTCTCCAGGAGCCACGCGAAACGGCCATCATGCGGCTTCGGCGGAGCGTCAGACAGGGCCGCACAGCTAGTCACGCGTCAGCGCCAGCTCATCTGCCGCGGCTATGACGTGACTGCTCTGGAATGCACGGACAGGCGAATGTGCATACTCAATGCTTTAGACACCCGTAGTCCAATTAAATTGGATTTCCATCCAACACAACGCCATCCAATTCAACACAAGCCAATCCAAGCCAATGCAAGCCAATCCGATCCGATATATATCAATCTAATGCTGCTCGCGAGTACGCAGAACCGCCCTTCACGGCCCACGCGAAACTGCTTAACCTCGGCCCGTGTAGCTTAATCTACAAATTATGCGGAAATGGCGTCCACAAATGAAGTATCAGCAACATCAAGAGTACGTATTCAACTTAGGCGAAATACCATCCGAATATAAGGTACCACTAAAAAATATTTAATATCAAACAATTAAAAAAAACTTCACAATAATATTGCAGGTACATTAGACATGTATTAGATATACTGCCCTCACATAGAACTTCTTATCTCTTTGCGACTTCGCAGAGATGTTAGGGGTTTGTGGAGTATTGCATCTCTATTTGTGTGAAAATTGCCTTTCTTGTCTTGAAGTGCATACAGCTGATTTTTCCCCAAGTCTACAAGCCTGTTCACTGCTTTTAGACTGCCTCCTTAGTTGAGAGCATGGTGAATCGTCTCCTTATTATACTTCCATGTGTCAGATCTCTCGCTTATATTGATTTACTGCGGAAGCTCCGCTGGTTCCATTCTGTCTGATGGGGTGAAGGCTGTCATGATTTCCAGTTTCCTAATAAAATATTTCGTCGACAAGGAATGTCTACCAGTATCCTGTATAGAAATCTTAGTTCCGATTTCTTTTGCACACTTCATTGTACTGTGTGTAAGAGTGTTTCTGGCTTCCTTTGTCGTAAACTCTGCTTCGTTCGTTAGAGCTGAATATCAGTTCTGTAGAACGATCCTGAATTTTGCATCTTTCAGTCTTCCGAAAGATGCATTCATTGGCTTCTTTTGTACTAGCTTGTTTCGGTTCCTCCAAAAGTCTAGCCTGTAATGACAATATTGTGGTAACTACGCGCGGCCTTTCTGAGCACTTCGACATGCTCCATAATTTCACAGTCATCGCATAGTATAAGGTCTGTTTCTCTTTTGTGCTCCCTCTTGCGGCTTCTCGTCGTTCACTTTCGGCCGTCTACATCCCGTCATTAAACCTCAAAAGATTATACTGGCGTATGTAGGTGAGTGAGCGAGACCCGGCAAAAAGCGGCGTAGACACACGTGATGGGCTCTACGAGTTTCAAGTGCACCCATTCGGCCCGTGCTCATCACGCATGACATTTTACCGAATCATAGTTATTGTCTTAGCCTGATTGAAATGTCAGCCTTGTCGGGTTTAACTCAACGAGGTCGTTGTTTTCACCGAATCTATCGAAGAACACCTACATATATTGCGGCCGGTTTTAGAAGATACCAATTTAGCTGATTTTACTAAAAATCCCCAAAAGAGCCACTTTGGGTAGCAACAGCCCCGTTTTCTTTGTGATGTTATCAGCATAGAAGGTGTGTCAACCAACCACGCAAATCGGCAGCTGCCGCAGGCTTCCGTAGACCAGCTGAGAAAAAACTGTTAGATGTTTCATAGAAGCCCCTGTGTAGTGCTGGTTCTTTGTGGACAATTCTTCGTACATCGCAAAACCCTTGACGCGGCTGCGGAAAGACGATGAACAATCTCTGGGGCAAATTGAGCAATAAGTCGCTTTCTACGTCCTCAGAAACCGGCTCAGAAACAACATCGGCTCTTGCTTATTTTGACGAATATTGAGATGCAAAACTCTACAGATATGACAGTAATGTCGGCCTTCCAGCGATGTTTATGCAGTCGAACAACGGGGCGAAAGGGGTCCGAGCGTACCCAAGTGACATGCTCTCAAAAGGAAGGCCAAATTACAACACAACAGAAAAACAATGCGGCGCCGTTCCGGCCGTATCTCTACCATAGTGTATTTGGACTTGTGAGCGACCACCACATTTTGTGCTGGCTGGCAAACATAAAGCGTGTGATGCGATAAAATCGCAAAGACAAATAGGAACACCGACAAAAGAATAAGACACCAAAAAACAACAGAGAAGACGACATCACCCGAGCTATGGTGGTAATCCTGCGAAGTGAGGCACGAGCTCCTGCTGGGCGCTGGCCAATCTCGTATTGCCAGCGGCAATTGCGAAGGAAAGCTTATACCAGCGATGAAACAAGCACATGGGGTCAGAGATGGGAGCGGGACCGAGATACAGCGTTCGGGTGACCCGACTGCTGCAATGCCCAAAAAGGCCCTTCACAACAGTAACCACCAGATCCTCTCCACCGCAAAGAACTCGGGTTGTCGGAAATGGATGAAAGATGGCGACGCCCCAAAAGAGCTGCGTCAGCTCATCTGCGACACGACCTCGAAGCGCACTCAACCTCAGCGGTCACGACACGTCACGTGGACAGTTCAATGCAGCTTCCGGTTTGGTCAATTAGTGATCCCGTACTGTGTCCTATTCCTTTGTCTTCCGACTGTGCCTACTCCGTCGGTTTGATTAGATTACCTTTCTTTACACCACAAAGTTGCGGCTCCCGATTGCTCTGTAGTTTTTTGTGTGCATGGTTTGCGTTTTATTTGTGTTGTGGGGTAAATAAACGGTGTCTCTTCAATGAGTTTTTGTAACAATTGTTGTCCCAGAACCTGTCACAAATTTGCGTCCACGGCAGTACGCGACCAGTTAGGTATGTATTACCCTTGAAAACCAGGCATGTAGACGGTGGGGTTACCCCAACTGGGCAAGCGCCTATGCTTAGCCTTGAGCTCGTCCCTTAGGCGACGAGCTTAAACAATGCGTGAGTTAGAAGCAAAATAGCGGGATATTGAAGCGTTGAAAGACATTCTCGAAATGGCGAGAGCGCGAGCCTCAGTGGGTACGGACCACTACCAGAACTGCGAGAGCGTGAAAAAATTGAAACATACGATTTTCAGCTGATGTTACGGCTGCCGGAACTGGAAGCGGCGCGAAAAGCGGAACATTGATTAGCAGGTATTCGAGAAGCATTTGATCAAACCAAACTTCTCTCGCGCTGTAGGTTTAGCGCAAAACAATCTCTGCCCCCGTTCAAAGAGGCGCGAGATAGCATTATACCGTGTGATCCCGAGGTAACCATCAAGCATCAGACAGTTCTTAAATCCGGTCGTGACTTTGAAACATCTTTTTAAACGCAGGTGTCAACATAAGGCTTGATTGTAGTAAGGTCTCTCGAGTTCAAGTTTGATAAAAAAGGTCCTAGTGGAATGCAAGAGTTCCGTATCGGAAACACTGCTCTAAATCAGAAGATATCCCGATACAAAACAGAGAGGTCGAACGCCTCCGAATTTGAGTCATGAAACAAACAGTAGCTTCATTATTCAAGCACCAGCACGTCAGGTAAGAAGGTGTTAATCTAGTCAGACTACGGACGCAAATCAGAAGACCAGAAGCGCTGTAGAGCCGTAAAAAGACAAGCCTAAAAAATTATTTGTCGCTCGGGAAATATAAAAAAAACCTATGGAAGTATTACCCTGCGTGTGCATTTCTCAAAATATGGCAGAGCGTGATCATATTCGCGGGAAGCGTGTGATTTAAAGGGAAAGCCCAATGCTACCAGAACCGTGTACCAAAAAGGCAAAGGGTGCACCGTAGGCACTGTCGGGAAAGGGGCAATGTTGTTGGCAAGTTGACTTTCCGGTTGATTTCGGGTTGATGTATTCCACTTGGGTGTTGTGTGTAAATATAAAATAAAGAAATTTGGTGTTTTGGCCAATTCCGTATTCCGTTTTTTTCTAGACTCTTGTTTTGCATTTGATGTTTCCCTAAGTGTACTTTGATATAATATGCACTGTGCGACTTTGTTCCAAAAATGGCTGCCTGTACATTCCGTGGATGAAAGCGAGAGTGCGGAGTACGGGGACTCGAAATGACGTCAAGGCTGCGCCCCGAGTGACATCCGATTGGCGCCCCTAACTTGTTTCAATTTAAGCCCGGAGTTGCACCTTGATGATCCTAAAAAACTACAACTCACAGGTGGAATCATCTTTCGCTTGATTTTTCGCTTGATTGCGGTGTGCGCACGGGTAGACGCGGACGTACATTGGGAGGTCCTAAATTACTCCGCACCATTACAGGCCGCGAAGACAACCCTTTGACTTGCGGGTACTAATTTATGGTCACAGCTTAATGGATAAGACGACTGACACTCACTATGCCTTGTTTACAAGGCAGAGGATGATACACTGCCGGTGCTTGTGTGATTTTTAGGGACGGTAAACGCTGTGCACACGAACGCAGACTGGCATTGTGGGGTCTTAAGGTACTCCACCCCTAAAAGTGTTTGGTGTAGTGAACTGGCGAACTGTGAAGAGACGTTTTTCGGCGCAAAAATGTTAAGGTAAGGAGACATAACTTTCGAAAAAACTGTATGGACAAAACAAAGAACCGACGAAAGAAGAAGACCCCAGAAAACAAGAGCCAAAGACACGCGCGAGGAGCGCCAAGTTTATGGTTTATTCACCCGGGGTACGCCGACAAGCGTACAAGGTGAGAGCACCAGCTCGCGCCGGGCGCCGACCAGTCGGACATTGCTAACGCCGAAGCCGGAGGCGACGGCGGTAATACAAAGGAAAGAACACCGAAATTGGGAGATTACAGCGGGACCAAGATGCATGGCCGTCGTCCGAGCGAACCTGTGCAGTGCCAAAGGTGTCCTTCACAGCCGCAACCTCGAGAACGTCTCCTCCGCAAGGAAGTCGGTCCGCTGGACATCGATAAAATACCTCGACGCCCCTAGAGAGCTGCATCTGCTACTCTATGACGTGAGCTCGGAGAGCTCAAAATCAGGTCCCAAGCACGTCCCCTGGAAACGTAAACGCATCTTCCGAGATGTGCTGGCAACAATCACGCACTGTGTCGTATTCCTTCGTTTCCCTTATTTGACTTTACCGTCGGTTTGAACTCACTAGTGTTCCTTGTACTGCAATATCGGGGATTCCCATTCTGCTGCAGTTTACCCCGGTTTATTATTTGCATTTTATTTTGGTTAAGGATTTCATAAACAGAGCATTGTTGCCTATTTTCTTGCTATTTATATTATTTTTCATCAACCTGACAATGGACCCATTCTGGCGCCTTGCTAAATTTAGCGTCTGGTGGCACGTGTACCATATTAGACGCAGGTGAGTCGGGATTGTCGGAGAACAGCATGGGCTTCAGAGCTCTGGTAGTGTTGGGGAGAAGTCGCCGCATGAACCTGAGCAGGCGCAAAATGTGGCGACAAAACTCGCTGGACAGTTGTTGACTTGTCTCGGCGAACTGAACAGCGTGCTGCGATGCAGCGTGGCTGGTAGAATGTACACTTTTCTCATCGCAGTTCTTTAGCAAGGTGAAGCAAAGTGGGGAAAATTGAAAATTGCCCATCAGAAAAATAAACAAATGGTCTTCTGTGCCTGAGGGATTTCTCTGATGATACTGATGATGAAAGATCACAGTTCCGTGTTGAATGGAATTCGGCCTGGAGAGAAATATCCATGGAGGCGAGCAGAATGCAATTCATGCAAGGGCTGCCATGCTGTAACCGCGTCGCCTGCACTGGTTGTATTCTGAACTGCCAGGGCAGAAATGCGAACATGCCAATGCCTTTTAGAAGTTGCTTAATTGTCGTTCTCAGATAAGTCTTTGTTCGCCCCACTACAAATCTCAAGTACGTAAACAATGTGAGACGTGTACGTGTCATCAACATTTTTAACGCCCTGGGAGAGCTTGTTCGTTGTGATCTCCGCTCGGCTCCTTGATGTACCAAAAATCGTGAGGATCTCCAGCAGGAAGGCACGCAAAGAGCCATCTCAGAGGCGATCTTCGTGATTCAGAAACCACGTCTTAGCTACTTCGTCGAGGCATACCCAAACGTAATGACCTCCATAGCCTCACGCCACGCGTAAAGGCACTGATTCTGTTGTAGTTGTCGAGCCTTTAGTCGAATTCTTCACCGTGAAGACCGGCGAGGACTTTGGATACCCATTGACAGCTGGCTGCGTTTCATGCAGAAGACGGTGCTACTCGGATGGTCCTGCTCTATTGCCCCGGTTGGCATTTTGAGGTGTCTACTGGAACGTAGCTTCAGCATTGCCCATGAAGAGCGAGAGGACGGGATTGAGGTGCACCTTCACCACACAGGTATAAGAGGCCCTCAAAAAGACGTTGCTCGCTGATAGAGCACAGAAGACAGACGTCGTTTATTTGGGCAACACACCGCCAAAACAAGCCAACTGGGTGGTACGGCCTGCTGTCAAAAGCGCCTCCATGACTTCCGATAGGAAAACCTTACCGCCGTCACTGAGGAGTTTGCGGGGCGCTCCATGACGCAGAATAAAATGGCGAAGAAGGAAGGACGCAACGTCGTGGGCCGTAGCAGCTGGTAACGCAGCAATCACGGCGTACCGGGTAAGATGGTCAAAAGCTACGACGACCCAGCGGTTGCCAGCCGCGGTGCAAGAGAGAGGGCCATACAGATCAATTCCGATGCGGTCGAATGATCTTATTGGAGAAGGTAACGAATGGTTGCATGAGGCCGGACTAACGCTAAGGCGGGGATTTGCCGCGAACGAACTCACTGCCGCACAAAGCTCTACATGCCCTGCCAGTACTAGCGGAGCCGAAGACGTCGGTAGGTCTTTAGGACACTGGTGTGGGCGCAATGAGGCTCACTGTGAAAGGAACCACATATTTCTGAGCGCAGGTGCGGGGGTGATGAGAAGCCACTTGCGCCCGTCGGAGTGATAGTTGCGTCGATACACGTTGTTATGAATGGCAAAGTGAGATGCTTGGTGCCTAAGTGCCCGAGAAGCTGCAGATGGGGTGGCACTGGGCAGATGGTCGTAAAGGGCAGCGATCCACGGGTCTTTGCATTGCTCGGTTGGCATGGAGTCAGCGTTAAGGGCAGTACATAGAAGCTTGCGCTGGAAACGCTGCCAGCATCACATGTGAAAGGAGAACGCGAAAGGGCATCAGCGTCGTTGTGCTTGCGTCCTGAGCAATATACAACACGGATATTGTAGTCCTGCAGACGAAGGGCCCACAGCGCAAGATGACCTGCTGGATCTTTTAGCGAGGACAACCGGCAAAGCGCATGGTGATCGATTACAATGTCGAATGGGCGGTCATATTGGCAAGGTCTGAACCTCGTAAGGGCCCAAACGATTACTACACTTTCTTTCTTAGTGACGGAATAGTTTGTCTCTGCTTTTGAGCATGCGACTGGCGTAGGCGACTACCTATTCATCAAATCCGCGCTTCCTCTGTGCTAGGACTGCTCCCAACCCGATGCCGGTGGCGTCAGTGTGGATTTCCGTCGCGGCTCTGGGGTCAAAAGGCCTCAAGGCCTCAACAGACGGCGTTGTGTGGCAAACGCGTCGTAGCAAGCCGGTGCCATGCTGAGATGCCATTGTAGCCACCGAGGAGCTGAGTCAATCGAGCGCTGATAGATGCAAAGTTGCGGATGAAGCGGCGGAAATAAGAGCACAGGCTGAGCAAGCTGCGAAGAGCCTTCTGCGTTGCTGGTTTCGGCAATTCTGCCACCCCATGCAGCTTGTCTGGATCGTGAGAGATTCCATGCTTGCTTACGATTTGGCCGAGGATCATCACCACCTGCCGAGCACCAAAGTGACATTTTTTTCAAATTCAGGTGAAGTCCTGCTGCCGACATGCACGTCAGTATTTGGTCTAGGCGAACGATATGCGCCGAGAAATCCCGAGAAAACACCCCGACGTCGCCAAGGTAGCACAAGCAAGTCTTCCACTTCAGGCCACGAGGAATGTTGTTCATCATTCTTTGGAAAGGTGCGGGCGTATTACATAGACCGAAAGGCATGATGTTAAATTCGTACAAGCCGTCAGAGTAACGAACGCCGTTTTAGGTCAATCTGCGTCTGCCATGGGGACTTGCCAATTACCTGAGCGTCAGTCGAGGGAGGAGAAAAATCAAGCTCCCTACAAGCAGTCGAGGGCATCATCTATTCGTCGCAGAGGGTAGACATCCTTGCGAGTAATCTTGTTTAGACGTCGGTACTTAACACAGAAGCGGATGGAGCCCTCTTTCTTCTTGACAAGAACAACAGGGGAGGCCCATGGACTGTTTGATGGACGGATAACACCGCGCTGCTGCATGTCGTCTACCTGATGGTCAATAATGTGGCGTTCAGTGCTGGACACGCGGTAGTTTCGCTGCCGGACAGGTGCGTGGGATCCGGTGTCGATGTCGTGTGTTACAGTTGACGTTCGGCAGAGTGATGTTATGGCAGAATCGAAGGACGACTTAAAACGCTGTAGTAACTGCAGAAGTTGGTCTCGTTCTTGTGGAAAGAGATTTGCGTCGACGGCATGATGGAAAATTTCCGAGGGAGGCGGCGATGTTGGACATGGAGAAGAGAGCGCGTCGATCTCAACCTGCGGCAAATCCTCGAACACATCTACGATGACGGAAGAACCTGTCGGCACGATGGTCTCGAGACATTCACCGCAGAGCAGGGAACGGGGGCAGGAGTCGGGATTAGCGACCACAATTCTGGTACGGCCGTCTGTAAGAGTCAACACGGTGAATGGCAACGGAATAGACCATCGATAAACGAACAGGGAGGACGGCGTAAAGAGAACGTTTCCCTCAGAGACAGCGCTGCACGATAAACCCACGAGGACGGCAGCGGATGGTGGAATGGTGATATCCTCGGCAACAACACGTTTTTGAAAAGAAGAACTGGTAGCAGGGAGGTCAAGGAAGGGGGAGAATTCAACCTCAGCACAGCCGGAATTGATGACAGCTCCGTTCCACGACAGGAAATCCCAACCCAAGATGACTTGATGTGAGCACGATGAAAGACCAATGGACTCCATGACGTGCAGAATGTCCTGAATGACGACTCATGCGGTGCATGCGCCTTAAGTTTCAACGTGTTCTGCAGTAGCGGTGCGTAATGATAGTCCCGAATGTAGCGTCGTCACTTTCTTTAAAAGGACGCATTATTTTGCGTAATACCTTAAACAGCGGCTCCAGTGTCGATGAGTGCGATCTTAGCGACACCTTCGACAGCGACAATATTTACATTAGAGGGGGAAAAGTTAGGTCTTCGGCTGTTTGATGACGACGCAGTTCTTTCCTCTGGAACTGCGGCATCTAGTTCCGCGTCGCTGGACGCAGGGCGGCAGCGCCTGCGAGACAGAGAGCGTCGCCGTGGAGACATGGAATGACAATAATTGATGCCGCTGTGTTCAGACGGGTCATATTCGAGAAGGGATGAGTGGGTGGCAGATTGAAAGCCAGCGAGAAACGGTAACTATTCAGGGAAAGTTACTGTTGGGAAAGCCGATGGGTCGTGAGTTCGGATCCGAAGGTTCGGTCTGGAGGTCGTGGGTTCGGATCCCACCTGGCGGGCCTTTTTCTCAACTTTGTTATTTTCCAAATTCTTTATCTGTTTCAATGACCTACTCTGTCCTCCCCTTTGCTTTCCGAGGTTTTCTTGACGGCGAATTCTTATTTCTGTCTTATTTTAACGAGCCCCTCATTTCCTAATCTGATTCGCTACTTGCATAGCGAGGGCCTCTGTTATGGCAGTCTTGGTGCCATAGGGAGCTGCTGGTCGACCACTCTCGACATGTCGTAGACGCTCGAGTCACGGCCCGGGGGTTAAAAAGAAGGTGTCCTTCCCCCCGAGTAGTCCGCGTGGCGCTGATTACCAGCCCCACGCGCAGGAACAAAAGCACGTGTCCATAAATACCCCAGAAAGTGGAGGCTAAAGTAGCCCCGCCGGTAGTGGGCTCGGATCCCACCTGGCAGGCATTTTTTCTCCACTTTCTTATTTTCCAAATTCTTTATCTGTTTCAATGAGATACTATAAAATACTATAGGTTTTTTTGACTGCCAATTATTCTTTTCTATTATTTCAACGAGCCCCTCATTTCGTAATCTGAATCGTATTCATATAAATATATAAATATATATATATAGAGAGAGAGAGCGAGAGACAGAATAATGGTTGGCAGTCAAGAAAACCTCGGAAAAGAAAGGGAAGGATGTGGTAGGTTATTGAAAAATATAACGAATTTGGCAAAAAAGGAAGTAAGTGGAGAAAAAAACCCAGCCGGGTCTGACCCATACCCACGACCTCCAAAATATCGGTCTGGTGCGATGACCACTACGCTATGCGCGGCGTTGTATTCCCCTCCATTTTCTGGGGTATTTATCTTAAGCTTGTTTTGTTTCCTGCGCGTTGGGTGGTACCCAGCGCCACTCGGACAACTCGGGGTAAAGGGGGCCTTCTTGTTATCCCCCGGACCTTGAATCGACTGTCTACGATATGTTGAGAGCGGTCGACCAGCATTGAATCTTCTTAAGCGCCCTATGGTACCAAGGCTGACAGAAAAGATGGCCTCACTATGCATGCATCCACTTTGTCGACTTTCTTCACTTTCACTGTCTCCACTTTTTTTACGTTCCAAATTCTTTATCTGTTTGAATGACCTACCACAACCTCCACTTTGATTTTCGATGTTTATTCACTGGCAACCCTTATTTCGGTATTATTTCTACGAGGTCTTCATTTCCTATTAGGATTTGCGCCATGCATAGCGATGGCATAAATCCTAATAGGAAGTTAACGTGCAGTTAACGTCTACAGCCTGTCAAGACTGCCTCTGTTCTGACTGTCTTGGTGCCATAGGGAGCTTAAGAGGGTTTAACGCTGGTCTACCACTCTCGACATGTCGCAGACACTCTGATATCACGGCTCGGGGTTAGAAGGAAGGTCCCCTTCACCCCGAGTATTCGAATGGCGCTGCCTACCACCCCCAAAAAGCGGAAACAAAAATACGCTAACATAAATACCAGAGAAAGTGTACGGAAAAATGTCTATACATCACACCAGACCGGTATTCTGGAGGTCGTTGGTTTGAATCCCACTCTGCGGGCATATATATATATATATATATATGTATATATATATATACATATATATATATATATATACATATATATATATATATATATATATATATATATATATATATATATATTTATATATATATATATATATACACTCCAAGGTTGCAGTCGTCTTTGCCAGTGCTATTCTGCTTTTTCTGAAATATTTGTAAGTGCCGCATGATTAGTGTTTGTCATGTTTCCTTGATGCAGTGATAAATAGGCGAAAATATGTCGAGAAAGAAGCCGCCGTTTTTTCGAAAGCAGGAGTCAAACCCACATCTCCGTATAACGCGTGCGGTGCACTAACCGCTACGCTATGCCGCAACGGCTCCTCTCTAACCTTTACCGCTTTTCTCCACCCCCAAACGTAGGAAACCAAAATACCGTAACATAAATAACAGAGGAAGTTGATGGCAAAATATATATACATCACACCAGACCAGTATTGTGGAGGTCGTTGGTTCGAATCCCAATTGGCGGGTATTTTTCCCCACTTTGTTTCTTTCCAAATTATTTATCTTTGTCAAAGACCTACTACATCTCCCCCTTTGCGTGCCGAGGTATTTTATTATATATATATATATATATATATATATATATATATATATATATATATATAAATATATATATGTACAGCAAGACAGGTCGGCAGTCTACAACGCCAAAGGAGGCATAGGGGTGTTGTTAGGATTTTGTTACTACAATTATTGCAGTTAACATTTTTTTAAACGTAAGAAAGAAAGAAAAACACGCGCCCAGAGTGGAGACCGAACCCACGTATTTCGATTATATCTCAAATGATTTACCAATTCGGCTATCTGGGCGACTGTGTTCTCTTTCACTTTCTGGGGTATTTATATTTTACTAGAACGGTATCTGACGCTTGAGGGTGGTAGCAAGCGCCACTCTCACTTCACGGAGAGAAGGGGACCTTCTTTTCAACTCCCGCGGCGTGACTCGAACGTCTACAGCCTGTCATGAGCGGGTCAACTGGCAGGGAACCCTCTTATGCTACCTTGGCATCAAGGCTGCCAGATACGAGACCCTCGCTAGGCTTTCGCAGAATAATATGGTTAGGAAATGAGGGACTCGTTGAGAAACTACAGCAAGATAGGTCGACAGTCTACAACGCCAAAGGAGGCATAGGGGTGTTAGGATTTTTTTTACTACGGTTAGTGCAGTTGACATTTTTTAAATAAACGTAAGAAAGAGAGAAAGAAAAATGCGCGCCCAGAGTGGGGGCCGAACCCACGTCTTTCGATTAGATCTCGAATACCTTACCAAATCGGCTATCTGGGCGTGTGTGTTCACCTTCATTTTCTGTGGTATTTATATTTTACTAGAGCGGTATCTGACACTTGAGGGTGGTAGCCAACGCCACTATGAATTCACGGGAAGAAGGACACCGTGTTTTTCTCTCTTTCGTTCTTTCGAAGGGGCGCGTGTTTTTCTTTGTTCGCTCTACCTTATATCTAAAAATGTTACCTTCCTTAACTGTAGTAAAAAAACAGCATAACAACACCCCTATGCCTTCTTTGGATATATATATATATATATATATATATATATATATATATATATATATATATATATATATATATATATATATATATATAGATATATATATATATATATATATAGATATATATATATATATATATATATATATATATATATATAAATATATCGATGAATAGGATTCGGGATTTTGTTATAAAACTACATTAGAGGTAGACTCACATAAAAAACGATGATGGGACTACCATTTCGACCGGGGTCCGGTATTTGTCAGAATAAACCGAGAAGTATATATACACATATACATATATGTATATATATGTGTGTAGCGAATCAGAATAGAACATAAGGAGCTTATTGAAATAAGACAAAAATAAAGGTTGCAGTCAAGAAAAACTTAGAAAGGAAAGGGGAGGTTGTGGTAGGTCATTGAAATATATAAACCGACGGCGGTTCCAAAAGCACGTACGTGCTCACTATAACAAATTTTGAGGTGATTCTTCAGACATTCGCTTAAATATTTTAGACTACCGTATGTACCGCCTCATTCCTTCCATCAGCTTTTCCAGCCGTAAGCGGAGTGTAGGATTCTGGAGCAAAATGATAAATAAAAGACATCCCCCTCGCGAGGGGCACGATCAAATGCACAGCATTTCCGAGGGGGTGCGCCGGCAAGTCGTATCTCTTGATCGCGGGACCCGTGTCGCCATCTTTTGGAAGCGCGGGACAACTTGTGGCGCTTTCGAAACAAACGAGAAATGAGTGAAGGATATAAGGCGCGTTCGGTGCATCGAAATCTGTGTCGGTTTCGTGGCTCGGTCGGTTGTGCGCCGGGCACCTTGCGTTCCGCCCGCGGCGTCATGGGTTCGAAACCGGGCGCCGGAAACTGTTATTTCTTCCTGGCTGCGGACGCGGACTACGACCAGGCGCGCATGCGGACTACGACAGCGCACGCCAACGCCGCGTGACATTGTGAGTTACTAAAATGCTATGCATTTAAAAGATAAAGAATTTGGAAAGAAAGAAAGAAAGTGGAGGAAAAAAAGCCCGCTGGGTGGGACCCATTCCCACGACCTCCCGAACATCGGTATGTTGCGATGACCCCCACGCTACAGGCGGGGCTCTATTCCCCTCCACTCTCCCGGGTATTTAAGTTAGGCTAGTTTATTTTCCTGTGCTTGGGGGTGGTAGCCAGCGCCAATCGGGCTACTCGGGGTGAAGGGGACCTTCTTTTTAACCCGCGGGCCGTGACTCGAGCGTCCACGTCATGTTGAGAGTGGTCGACAAGCATTGAACCCTCTTAAGGTACCTATGGCACCAAAACTGCCAGAACAAAGGCCCTCGCTATGCATGTAGCGAATCAGAATAGGAAATGAGGGATATCTTTGAAATAAGACAGAAATAGGAATTGGCAGTAAAAAAACCTCGGAAAGCAAAGGGGAGGATGTAGTTGGTCAAGATAAAGAATTTGGAAAATAAGAAAGTGGAGAAAAAATGCCCGCGAGGTAGGATCCGAACCAACGACCTCTAGAATACCGGTCTGGTGCGAAGACCACTACGCTACCAACGGGGCTTCTTTAGCCTCCACTTTATGGGATATTTATGTTCAGGTGTTTTTGTTTCCTGCGCTTGGGAGGGGTAGCCAGCGGCACTCGGACTACTCGCGGTGAAGGGGACCTTTTTTTTAACCCCTGGGCCGGAACTCGAGTGTCTGCGACATGTCGAGAGTGGCCGACCAGCGTTGAACCCTCTTAAGCTCCCTATGGCACCAAGACTGACAGAGCAGAGGGCCTCGCTATGCATGTAGCCACTTGGTCCACTTTGTTCACTTTCACTTTCTCCTTTTTCTTTCTTTTTGTCCAAATTCTTTATCTGTTTCAATGAACTACCACATCCTTCTCGTTCATTTCCGAGGTTTATTCAATGTCAATCCTTAGTTCTGTATTATTTCAGCAAAACGTCGCATTAAACAATATTTGTTGAGAGCGCGGACAATGTCATATACTTGATTCTACTTACCTCCAAAAAGGTGACATCGGCCATAGGGGCCTTATGTATTATTGACCTACTTGCGAACACCGTACGTGTCTAAACAATAGAAGAGGCAGCAACTTTGCGAAATGTGCGCCAATCCAGGTGCACCGCAGGTGTGAAGAATTTGTCCATATTGTGGCGTTGTGGTGTGACAAAACCGGATCGAGAGTTTATCGAAGCCTTATACTATTTAAGACGGTTAAAAATGCATTAGTGCACCGTCAGTGGTAATAAGAGAAAAAGGAATTGGTTTTCCTAGGGGACTGCAACACGTGTGAGGTTAGCTTTGTGCCTTGCGTGCCTACTTCTATGCGTTGGGTGCAGCTCTGCGCCTCAGCGAGCGAAGAAAATTTGTATTTAGCCACGGAAGTATTCTTCCAATAAATCAGTTGTATGTTCGCTGCTGTTGACTTATGTTTTATCTCTTTGTGTAGCGCCTGAGCACTGGTTCTTACTCCAAAAGCTATGAACTAACGGGCCCAGCTTTCCTCGTCAGTCAATTACGTACCCACTCAGCATGAGGGGAAGTGAATGAGCTAGCTTTTGTTAGGATAGACACCTTGAGACTACGCCAGGGCGACTTCAAAAGCCGCCTACACCAACGGCGTGCTTGAATTCTGCCTGCGATGTAGCTCCCTCACCTTTTCGCTACCTGCAGCTTGAAGGCGGCAAACCACTAGAAGGTGCAGCCCATGGCGGGAACTCTGCACTCTCATGAATGTTATTCACAGCACGTTTACAAGAAGTATTCAGACCAAAAAATTTGGAACTGGGATTAGGGTTAGTAGAGAATACCTCACAAACACCAGATTTGCTGATGACGTTGTCTTACTAAGTCGGGAGACGAATTGCAAAGCAGAATTACCACACTGGAAAAATAGAGTAGAACAGTGGGCCTGAAAATGGATATGCAAAAAATAAAGTGCCGCTCAATAGCCTTCGGAAAGCACAACGGTTTGAAATAGGAGGCGAAGCAGTGGAAGTGGTAAGCGAATATATTGCCATGAAGCCAAATACGACGCATTTGCCTTTCTGGAAAACAAGTTTATTGGAGCGAATTTGTGCTTCTGTAAGAACTAAAAGATTACACAGGCGGTGAATTACCAGTCAGCATAGTGACGTACGCAAGCGAGCGTCGGCCATCGGAATACCGCGCGTCTCCTCTGCAGGCGCCGAGTGTGTGGGCTCAATTTGCATCTAGAACATTGTAGATCAACGATTATTCCAGGGTAGGGAAGTTTCGGCGAAACGCTCTCCGTGGCAGAATTAGATAACCCGTTTGGCATAAAATAAATATAGTAACCCACGCTTCGCTTGGGACACAGATAACACTGCCGTGCGCACCGTACAGTTAAAACAAAACATAAAAAAACCCAATGCCTAGTTTGCTGCCTTACTCACCCCTAAGAGTGCATCGACCCGATGCTAAAATAGGAGGACAGTCCGGAGAAACAACAACAAAAAAGTTTGTCGTCATGTCCAGTAAGCTTCAAGGCGAACCCCGTGGACTACGTCGGGTCGCGTGCGTCGTCGGGATGTCTCAGAATCACCACCGGGGATCACGTCGTAGGTAAGTTGGCCAACGGGTCTTAGAATCCGGTAGGGCCCGAAATACCGTCGCCGAAGCTTCTCACTGAGTCCACGTCATCGGATGGGAGTCCAAACCCACACACGATCCCCGAGACGGTACTGAGTCTCAGCGTCAGATGTGGTAACGGCTGGCATCTACCAGCTGGTCCTTGGTAAAAAAACTCGAGCGAGCTTCTTACTGATCTGAACTGAACTGAACTGAGCTGGCGAGCCTTCTCCGTACGCCGAACGTCTCCTTCGTCGGCATTGAGGTCGTCGTCTTCTGCGTAGAGAAGCATGGCGTCAAGCATCGTCATCGGCCGTCTTCCGTAGACCAGCTGGAACGGTTCATCTGCGTAGTTTCTTGGATAGCCGTGTTGTACGCAAACGTGACATATGGAAGCAATTATTGCTATTGCTATTCCGCTCGTTTTGCTAGTCCGAACGTATTGCTAGTCCGTTCGTTTGGGGGGGTACCCCGTTTTTCTTTGGTGATCCGTGTGGCTGTAGCGTGAGATTCCTTGCATCAGCGTTGCAGTAAAGGCCGTCGCGCGATGCGTAATCAGGACTTCAGGGGCGTCCCGTCGACCACAACTTGGTTCATGAAGAACTTCGCGACTTCTTCTGCAGTTCCCATCGGAAGAGCGAAGGTCTCTGCATAGCCGGTCAAGTAGTCTGTCGCCACGACAATCCACATCTGGGATTGTTATGTAGGAAACAACGCCAGAAGGTCTATTCCATCAAATTCCACAGAAGGTCCATTCCAGCAGCTTCGTAACGGAAGACAATGGCTGTAACATCAAGGGACAAGAAGAGGCCGGAGTGGGTAACGAAACGGACGCTCGCTTGTTGAGTACATATTTGCAGAAATTAGGAAGAAGACATGGACGTGGGCAGGGCATGTTATGGGTTGGCAAGGTAACCGTTAGTCCTGCAGTGTAAAAACGTGGATCCCTGGAGACTGCAAGCGTGGCAGGGGGCGTCAGAAATTTAGATGGCGTTAGGATCGGCATAATAGCGATTGCCACGACCACCTGCATTTCTATCGGGTTCAATCAGCCAACCCTCCCGTCGTCTGGATTTCACCGGTTCCTTACCCACTCCCCTTCTTCGACGGGGAGCCTCACGGCTTTGTACGCAAGGATGGGGTGGCGACTAATTCTCCTACTGGAAACAAGGTGCTTTCCGCAGCTTCACGATAACCGAAGCGCCCGCCGGCAAGGTAAGTCACAATGAGCGTGATTGGAGCAAGGAGGGATCAACAAAGGCGTGCTGCGTCGCTCCTGCGGCAGGAATCTTCAGCTGCGAGCCGAGCATCGTGGGACCGCTTTGTTGTGCTTTCGAGACGCCTTTGTTGTTGCACCATTGAAGACAAGCGACTGACCTGTGAGAGGAAAAGTGTCTTCTCTTTGTTAGTGTGTGCACATTAATTTCGGTGCCCCGAATTAGTGCGTCCTTACGTCAGCCGAGGAGAAATGGGAAAGGGGCGGGCCCAACCTGGTTATTTATTCTCGTGTGCGCCGGAGCACCGAACCCTGTTCACTCAGTCCATCAGTTTGTAAATATCTGGACATAAAGTTTCAATCTTCGCCCTACGCGTTCCCAATGTTTTCCCCAACTCCGGATCAACGAACGCCATCACAGGTCACGCTACCAGATCCGCAACAATGGGCAGAACCGATCAAGAAGTTAGAGGAGATAAATTGGAAACTATATTGCCAAGGACATGGATAATTCCATATAAATGGGAGGGGCCTTTGCACTGCAGTGAGGGTAGATGGGCTGGTGGTGAGGATGATGATGACTTCTTGGGTTTGTGTGAGGTGGTTACGTGTTTTTAATGACACAGAATAATAATATTTGTACCGTCAATTCGTAACTGCACCTTGGCAGAGCTAGCCATTGTCACGGCATTGCCTGAGCGAATGAAGCAGCCGCATGAAGACTGTCCCTAAAGTGACAATAGATTGTCAGCAGCTCGTCGAAATGCTCACACCCTTGGCTAAAATGTTCGCGGATGCACCTTGGCATAAAACCGTCCTCCAACACCGAATTGACGCGCAGACCAGCCTCCTTGGAGCTGTAATTCATGACCCTATAAGCATCATAAAGAAGGCAAACCTGGGTGCTGCCAGTCGTGTTGACGTGAAACAAAGGCGCCAGCGTGCGTTTCTCCGTGGGCTACCCCTATCTCAATGACGTAATTGTAAAACACGGTCATTGTTTTTCTGCTGTTGGGTAATATTTCGCAGGTTCGTGGTTCACGGGTGTTTACGATTTGATGTTGCGAGGTGGCTTTCTAGAGATTGAATTGCATACGAAAGTCCGTCGTCAAAAGGCCTTCAGGTGCTATCGAGCTTTCTGTGAGTTTGTGCGTAAGCCTTTTGGAGTAAACAATTACCCGAGCTCGTAACATAGAATAATGGACATCGATATGGACGATGCATTTTATATATATGCAATGGCCCGTTTGCATAACGTTAGTTCATTTTTTTTTCACGTTGGGGAACCATTTCGTATCTCAGAGACATGTTTGAACGCGTGAAACGCACCCTTCTCACCATCAATCTCAAGAAGACTCAACTCGCGACAAGCAAGGCGGACTTCGTGAATTTTGTGATGGACAAAGGGCGCTTCGTTCTAGAGATTAGAAAGTGTGAGCAATAGAAGAAAATACGTGCTCGCGTGGCGTTAGAACCTCGCAGTGTTTCTTTTTCATAACAAACTTTTATCCAAGCTTGAACTCCCATTTAAGGAATCTGCCATGTCTGTGGAAACGGCTTTTTGGGAATGGCTTGATACAGCAATGAAATAATGCTAAACCGTGCGATTGGAAGCACTGTCACGACACAACGCGATTACAGTGTTTCTAAGTGCACCAGACCTCACCAAACACCTAGTTTTCCAAACCGAAGCTGGTAACTATGAACTGGACGCAGTGCTGATTTGAGATTTCGATTACCTTCTCCCTCTGAACGCATTTGCCCGCCATACACTCACCACGGCTGAGCGCAATTATGCGGTAACCAAACGCGCATGCCTAGCATTTAGGTTTGCAATAAATATGACATGAATTTACATGGTGCCCCTTTAACGACTCAGACAGCATTTGGCATGATTTTGTTTGCAGCGTTAGCAGAACCCTACATGTCATCTTGCACACTGAGTGCTAGCGATTTTCAGAGCTGCGAGTTTAACATACAGCAGAAGGAAGCTTCACGAACCAAGTCACTAACGCAATATACGTGCGCCATCGCCGTCATCTTTGGCTGTAGAATTGCCGGTGCTGGGATCTGCAGGGGATGCGGATGCCCGCAGTGGTACGCCGGTCAGTAGCGTGAACCACCTCACCATACAATGTGCCAACGTAGTCTGTCGTATGGTGACTGAGCCGGTTGGGGCACAGGCCCTGCTTCCACCATCAACTGCGGTGAGGTTGATTCGTACGTGCTGGTGCAGGACACTCTTCTGCTTTTGTATATTTTAAAGGAAGATGTCGAAGGTATTTCCCTCTTCCGCGCCGTTGCATCGCGTAGGCGGCGGATAAATTTTAAACAATAATTTCACGGTCTATGAGTGGCATGAAGCAGCGCTTTCAATAAATAATATAAGAAGTTACGTCTGACTGCCACGTGTCGAGAAATGAGAGAGGATGTGGTGAGGTACGCCAGCAGCTTCATATGTGGCAGACAGCGAAACTACGAGTTGGCGGGCTGCCTGGATTGGTGCCGTAGGTCGAAGTAAAAGCCATGCTTGCGACATTGCGGTCCCTCAACCCTGCAGCCAGCGCTGTAATTGCCAGTGTTTTGTAGTAGTGGACAACTTCACAATGTAGGTAGACCTTGTCCTGCTACGCACCCGAAACACCAACATTTTAAGACAACACCTCATAGAAGGGTTTCCGCTGTTTGGCTTTCCTGCCAACTCATCACTCATAATGCTACTTACTTCACCAGCAAGTTTTTAGAGGACAACTATGTCTCGGTCTGCATGAAACAGAAGCTCAGGACCAACTACCACTCAAGGGATAAGTAATTAGGCGTGCGAATAGCAATCTCTAGAATATGCTATTTGCTCAGGCGGAGCAACACCAAGATTGGGATACTAAAATATCTGAGATTGATTTCGCCATTACCTCCACTTGAATTGTTAAACTTGGTTCACGCCGGCTTACTTTAATGGCAATCGGGATGTGCCATTTTGTTTTGCAGAAGACCTGTTTTTAAGAAATTGACGCTTGCTCTGGCCTGTAGTCTTATGCTGTGGCTGCCCGCTAGTGCCTGATACGATGTGATGCAGGCTGCGCAGGAGCATCTTCACGTTGTCGGTCTCAAGCCGGCAAATACAGAAGAACTTTATGACCCATCGGTTACGAAACAGCAGCATAGGTTAACATCCAGGCCCTGTGACCACAGCAGACCTTAAGCAGTGCCTCGGGAGTGACCTGCTGCAGCCTTGGACGCGTGTTCTTTCTAATGGCGTCTGCGAGAACTGAACACTACCTTTTTCGGGCATGTTCATTTCTGCTGTATTCCTTTTAGGTATTTTTGCTTTCCCCCGCTTTTTCTGACACGTGAATTTTGTTGTCTTGTCACACATGACGCGCTTTTTTTTTCTTAGCTAGGGTTGTGCTTCTTTTCGGTTGCCAATTTTATCTTCGTTCGCGTCCAGCAGCCGGTTTTATATTCACATTGACTGAGACCGAATTCATTGCCGCATAACGAGGGGTATTTTCACCATCACCACACCGACGCTTGTGTAGTGCCTCACTGGGTGACCTGCTGTGCTCCTGACCTAATAGCTTGGTAGCCTATCCCCCCAGCCACGGGCTTACCCAAGGTCATAGCTGTTCACTGCTCTCCAATGTTCTACTTTGGCCTGCGTGCTGTTAGCCGCGAACCGGGCTTTTCGAACCTGCTCACAGCTTTGTTCCATCTGGCAAGGATTGAGGGCATAACGCTTCACTCCAAGGCTGTCACACACGGCCTAACCAGTTATTGGGTCTTGCCTGGGCGTTCCTGATCCTGTTGCTACATTTGCCAAGGACCGCCTCAGGCTTTCACTTTGCTGTCAGGCAGCTTTCCCAGGGACTACGCCACTGTCGTGGGGTTTCGAAGTCAAATTTGTCTACCTCTCTTCGGCAGATTCTCGGCTTACTGGAAGACTTTTCGTCGTTTAGAACTTAGCTGTTAGACCATGCCGGAGAGTGCAGGATTGAGTGTAGACAGAGGCACATGCTTTGCATAGGAACATGCGAAACAGGACCTCCAGCACAGGTGTGGTTTTTCGGGGTTAGGTGAGCGTTAGAGGGAGCCGCGGATGGGGGCAAGCACCTCTGTACCACTAGAATGGCGAGAACCATGCATTCGGTTTGTTTATTTGTTTTCTGTTTACCGTACAGCTACGCTGGGCTATGTAATTTTTGCCCGAGGTGATGCGCGTGTTTCATTTTTTCTATATTATGCCGCACAGGTTACCACATATGATAGAGATGATGATGATGGTTTGATGTTTATAGCGCAAGGCCAACTGGGGCAAAGAGCGCCAAAACAATAGTCGTATATGAGAGGTGATACCTTAAACACTAAGTAAAATCAGCAAAAACAAAAGTAAAATCACAAAACGACAATGAGCATGGCTGGTGTATAGGGCCAGATTTCATGATGCGTGATAGGAAATGAGGTTTAAAAACTTGACGTCCGACAAATACTCAAAAACACGTTTCACGGAAACAATGGCTTCGTCACCTAGGAAAAACGATGGATGTAGGGGAATATGTTGTCTGTAGAGTTCTCTTAAGTGTTTGTGTCGTGTTGTGTGAAGTGCCTTGCATGTGATTAGTATGTGCACTACGGATAGGGCCTCTCCGCACCTGCTGCACTGGGGTCTAGAAAATCCCGTCAGCAGATACGAGTGCGTCGCATGGGTGTGCCCTATCCGCAGCCTACCCAAGGCGACTTCCGTGTGTCTGTTGTGTGAGTCAGATGTGTACCGTCCCAAGTGTGGCTTTATTACATGTACTTTGTTGTCTGTCTGTTCGTCCCAGTGTGTTTGCCATGTTCTGCGCAGGTGTTGTCTTTTGTGAGGCTTGAGGTCTGTGTAGGGTATCGTTGTAATGTCTACAGTGTTCCTGAGTGCAGCTGCAGCGGCCCTCTCGTCTGCCAACTCATTCCCAGCGATCCCTGCGTGTCCTGGGACCCAGCAGAGGACCAGCTCGTGCTTTTGTGCATACACGGACATGATAGTGTTGAATACAAGATTAACTATGTGGTTTTTGGGGGGCTTGTGCGATGACAGTGCGCGGACAACACTCAAAGAATCTGTATAGATGATGGAATTGGGAATATGATTTTCAAGAATGTGTCGTACAATCAGTAAAATTCCATACGCTTCTGCTCAAAAAATTGTTGTGTGCACGCTCATGGTTCTGGCTGCATTGAAGTTTGGACCATGAGCAGCACACGAGACCATAGTGGAGGTTTTAGAAGCGTCACTATAAAATTCTGCACATGTGTATTTAAACTGCAATGACAGAAAGTGCTGCAGTATTGCAGCTCGTGGTACACGATTTTTGTCAAGTCTCATAAAAGAAAGGTCGCACGACACAGGGCGAACTTGCCAAGGCGGTAAACTGTTAGAAAAGGATGCCCTGTAGACATCTAAAAACAAAGCACTGAGATCCGAGGCTCGCTCTCTCACTCTAAGTGAAAAGGGCGGAGGAACGGATGGGCGATTTACAAAGAGCAAATATGTTGATGTATCGTTAAAGACAGGAGAAAAAGGATGATTATTCAGCGACGAAATTTTAAAAGCATAAAGCAAGTCCATGTACGTTCGTTGGTTCTCAAGGCTCCACTTATCACACTCGACATAAAGACTCTCGGCAGGGCTAGTGCGAAAAGCACCCGAAGCAAGACGAAGCCCCAAGTGTAGCACTGGGTCCAGAATTCGCAAGGCTGTCTTAGTCGCCGAGAGAGAGAGAGAGAATAAACTTTATTTAATGAGACGAGTCAAGCGGGCGGTTTCCTCAGTTCAGGACCCCGTTGGAGCGTCCAGCCGCCTCAGCTCGGTGGATCAGCCGAAGCTGCTCTTCGAGGCTAGAGCTGGCCAGCACTTCCTCCCACTGCTCAATCGAGGGATTAGATATCGGGGAAAGTGAGGGGTTAAGCTGGCACTCCCACACCATGTGATACAAGGTGCAGGGCGCGTTGCAGAATTGGCACTGTGGGTAGTATATTGTTGGCCAGAATAAGTGGAGTTTGGTCGGGTGGGGGAACGTGTTGGTTTGGAGGAGACGCCAGGAGCGCTCCTCTGCCTTGCTGAGGGAGGGGTGGCCAGCGGGTAGCATAAGTCTGGTGAGCCTGTAGAATTGGGTCACCTCCTGGTATGACGTTACAGGGATCGCTGTCTCAAGCCAACTTTCTCGCGGCGCTCGGTTGGTCAGACCTCGAGCAGTCTCATGAGCAAAGACATTACCGCAGAGGGAAGCGTGAGCTGGTGTCCAGACAATCGACACCCTTTTCCTCGGAGGGTTCTGGCCGAGGATCTTCATGGCGATGCACGAGATGCGGCCTTGGAGGTAGCTCCTCCCATACACCACACTGCCATAGTCTAAACGAGACCCAACCAATGCAGTATACAAGCGAAGCAGGAGTTCTTTGTCGGAACCGTAGGATTGGTGGGAGAGAACCTTAAGTATATTCATTGTTTTGAGACATTTATTTTTAAGTTCCTTGATGTGGGGAATGAATGTGAGTTTGTGATCAAACACAACACCTAAGAACTTGTGCTCCTTCTTCACAGGAAGCGACATGCCATTCAGAGTAATGTCTGGGGCCGGATGCACCCCGCGCTTCCTGGAGAACACAACGCAGGAGCTTTTTACAGGATTCAATTTAAAACCATTCTTGTCTGCCCAGCCGGCAAGTTTCTTTACACCAAGCTGGACTTGACGTTCGCAGATTGACATATTGCATGATTTATAGGATATCTGGACGTAATCTACATACATGGAATAAGAGATTGTAGGTGGCAGTGCCTTACCAAGAGAGTTCATTTTTACTATGAAGAGAGTGCAGCTCAACACGCCACCTTGTGGCACGCCATTTTCTTGCACGTGAACCTTTGAGAGTGCACCACCGACTCTTACTCGGAACGTTCTGTCTGACAAGTAACTGACAAGAGCGTTCAACATGTTACCCGAAACACCGAATGACTTGAGGTCCCTAAGGATCCCATAACGCCAAGCGGTGTCGTATGCCTTCTCAAGGTCGAAAAACACAGTTAAACAATACTGCTTGTGCGCGAAGGAATCCTTGATGTACGAGTCAAGAGCTAACAATTGATCGATCGTCGATCGCCCCACCCTGAAGCCTGCCTGGCAGCTCTCGAGAAGACTGTTGTACTCAAGGAAGTACACGAGCCTGCGATTTATCATCTTCTCGAAGAGCTTGCACAGGCAGCTTGTCAGGGCAATAGGACGGTAACTTGAGGGGGATGACGGGTCCTTTCCCTCCTTCAGGAAAGCTACAACTATAGCCTCCTTCCAAGAGTTTGAAATGAGCCCCGAAAGCCATATCTTGTTATGTAGGTGTAAGAGTGTTAGAAGCGTGTCTGCGTGCAGGTGTTGTATCATTGTATATGTAATGTTGTCTGGGCCTGGAGCTGAGGGTTTACACGTGCTTAGAGCAGCCCTCAGCTCATGTAGTGAAAACAGGGAGTTGTAAGAAGTCTGTGATTTGTTGTTGTCGCGTAGGGACTTCTTTTCACAACAGGCTTTATGTTTCAGAAAAGTGTTCGTGTAGTGTGCTGAACTGGACACGTTTTGGAAGTGTTGTGCGAGTGTGTCAGCCTGGTCTCCGAGTGTGTCCCCTGTAGTGCTGACCAGAGGCAGGCTCTGTGTTTGTTGTCCCTTGAGTTTGCGTATTCGTGTCCATACTTTCCTTGTGTCTGTGTAGGAGTTTATTGATGTTATGAATGTACGCCAACTCTCTCGTTTTGCCTCACGGCGCACACGTTTTCCTAACGCCTTGGCCCGTTTGAACAAGAGGAGGTGTCCCGACGTGGGGTACCGGCGAAGGATACCCCACGCCTTGTTCTGGGCCTCTCGCGCCCGCCTACAGTCCTCATTCCACCACGGCCTCCGCTGGTTGCGCAGGGCACCAGAGGCGTGGGGGATGGACTTTTCGGCGGCGTCGAGGATGTGCGCCGTAAGGAGTTGGGTAGCTTCTTCAACGTGTAGGTGTCCTATGGATGTGTGGTGTAGTTTGGATGTCTGTGTAAATGTATTCCAGTTAGCTCGTGCTTCATTGAACCTATTATGGGATGATGGACTGCTTGGGCCTTTACCTATGTATGTGAGTGAGTTGGGGAAGTGGTCACTGCCATATGGGTCAGTTCCCACTCCCCACTCGACAAGAGGAAAGAGAACTGCGGAGCCAATAGCCAAGTCAACACATGAGTATGTGTTGTGACCTATGTTATGGTATGTAGGCTGTTTATTGTTGAAAAGGCATGCTCCAGAAGATGTAAGAAATTTTTCTATCAGGTGACCTCGGGCATCCGTTCTGGAAGAGCCCCAAAGAGAGTTGTGAACATATAGGTCGCCTGTAAGGATGTATGGTTCGGGCAGCTGGTCAACCAGCGCCTCGAAGTCGGAGCTCGTAAGTGAAACACCAGGAGGAATGCATATGGAGCATACCGTTATCAACCTATTAAATATTATTAAGCGTATTGCTACAGCCTCAAGGATAGTGTTCAAGGTGACAGGGTGGCATGCTAAGGATTTCCGGACGATTATGGCCACACCGCCAGAAGAGTGTGTGCAGCCATCCCTGTCTTTCCTGTATACCAGGTAACTATTAAAGAAATATGTGTGTTTAGAATTCAAATGTGTTTCCTGAACACACATTACACTTGGCTGATTGGTATGCACAATCTCATACACGTCGCCAAGATTATTCAGAAGGCCTCTGCAGTTCCATTGAACAATATTTTCTCTTCCCATTATTTAGTGTGAGAGCTACTGGAGTGTGTAGGTTTATGTGTCGTCTTTCGGGGCTGTGACTCTTGGATTGGGCTTTTTGGGCAGCCTATCTGAAGGCTTGGAAGTCGGAGGCCGCTCCTTGCGCTGCGTTGCAGGCAAGAACGGCACGACGTCCATCTCGTCGTCCGATGTCCTGGGTGTGCCCGTCGAAACGGGCCCCCCCGGACTTGGACCCCTTCGGGGGCCCTTCGTTTGACCCGCCACCGCCGGTGGTGTCGGAGGCACCAGAAGTGGCACGGGCGGTGCGGTGGCGGTGGGAGCCGGTGCGGGGCTCGTGGTGTCCATGGCACACTCCAACGCACTGGACGATGGGGAGGCACGGACGGGAGCGGCACCGGTCCCGACGGAAGAGGTTGCCACCACAACCGCTGCTGCCTCAGCAAGCGGCGTGGTGGCGGGTTGGGCGGCCACAGGCAACCCAGGGGGGGGGGGGGCGGGACCAGGTCCGACTCGCGGTACTGGGTCCCCGTCTAAACCAAACGCCGCTCAGCCCCCCGGCGAGCTGCGTCGGCATACCTCCCCAGGGGGAAAGAGGCGAACCTCTTTCGCCCCTCTGGGAAGGTGATGTTTTCGGTTATCTTAAGGTTAATGATTTTTTTTTCAAGATGAAACTTTTCACAAGCACGAGTGTATGCTGCGTGTGGACCCTGGCAATTCGGGCAGGTGAAGTTGGTTGCAGTGCAGTTGTTAGAGAGATGATCGTGCTGGGCGCATTTGGCACATGTTGTTCTGCCTCGACAGGAGTTGGTACCATGCCCGAACCTCTGGCACTTGAAACAGCGCCTCGGGTTCGGGATGTACGGCCGGACAGAACAACGAATGAAACCTGCGTTGACATGCTCGGGCAGTGTGCAGCGGTCAAAAGTCAGGATCAGATGTTTGGTGGCTATTTCTTTGTTCTCTCTCCGGATGATGATGCGCTTTACTGCTGTCACGCCTTGTTCTTTTAGGCCTTCGAGCAGATCAGTCTCTGTCTCGGTTAGGAGATCTGCCTCAGAGATCACACCTTGACAACTGTTGAGGCTGCGGTGGGGTGTGACCCTGATCTCCAGATCTGCCATGCGGGTTTGTTTCAGGAGGATTGTGGATTGCTGCTTGGTTTTAACTTCAACTAGCACTTCACCAGTTCTGAGTTTTTTGGCGTCATATGTTTTGCCGATGATACCTTCAAGGTATTTAGAAACAAGAAATACCGATTGAGAGGAAACCGGCTTCGATTTGTCCACAGATTCCATGATCAAAAAATGAGGGTAGTTATCTGGTTTTGGGAGCGAGATAGAAGGCAAAGAAGGGAAAGATACTTCGGTGCGGCCCCTTTTAGGGGGCCGATCACGTCTGGGGGGGGGGTGGTTTGATTTATCCATATGGCATAGGAAAAAGCGGGGAGACGGGGGTACTTTCTTCCTTGACCTTACCCTGGTAGTCAAAGAGGTCCCGGAGCTCCCTGCCTGTTGAACAGACAGGGAGCCCATCCGCCGGAGCTTGACCTGGGCTCCGACGGCCACCGTTTGTGGTTTCTAACCCTCCACCTATAAACACATCACCACGGTTGGATCCAGCTTATGTTTGGGGGCTCGGGGTCCGCGGTATCGCCAGTACCGTCACCAAGATTACTCAAGGTGCCCCGTGCGGGGACATGTGATAGAGAGAATTTTCGCCCCAACATCACTAGCCTCGAATGGTCTGCTGTATATGTATTGTTTTTTCTCTTCCTGTGACAAAAGTTCCAACTTGGGTTGGTGAGCTTGCTTATGATCGGTAGAATGTCTTTCACTGGCTTGGATAGTGGCACGTGGTTTAGAGTAACTGTACCCCGCACCTATACAGATCGAAAACCATGAAAAAAATTACACCATCTTCCCGTGGGGAACCCCGATGAGGATGAGAAGCATCGTGGTGGTTCCATGTGGTTCCATTGTGTTGCCGTTATGTTTAGTGATCTGGTTTTTACTAGCGCCAGAGGGAATTCCGCGTCCGGGTCCACACCGGTGGGAAATGCACGCAAGTGCTGTTGTGTTGCGGTGAGTAGGCGGTGGTTCTCGAGGCACCGAAACTCGTCCATCATGTTCTTGTCGATGTTGTCCCTGTGGTAGAATCGATAGTCTCCGTCAGCTTTGGTGAAGTAAATGTTGTTGACACTGGTGCACCGGCTGAGAGCACTGTACACGGCATCTTCGCAGCTTTGTCTTCTCGTTCTTCTTCTTCGGCGGTTCCCCTACGGCAAGATGACCACGGTGGTTGAACGCGAACCTATCTCGTGATGGATTCTTTGTTGGGCCAATCCCTAGGGGCATCCTGCCACAATCAACATCAGAGGCGCTGCGGACGGGTCTCGTTGAGCTGCAAGGCGCGTGGCGCTTCCCGCCACAGCATCCCCCTGTAAAGTTTTCAGTTCGTCGTTTCCGTTGACGTTCAGCTTCGCGTGCCTTCGTTGTATCAGTAGCTTCTTGACATAGTTTGAATGAGTCAAGGACATAAGGCGCGTTCGTAGTTCCTGCTTCTGTCCCGGATTTGTAGCGTAGTGGGAAGAGCACCGCGTACCTCCCGTTGCGGCCAGAAAGTCGTGGGATCAAAACCGGGCGCCGCTAACTATTTCTTTTTTTAAAGTGTAGTATCGCGGAGCTGTGGTGTAAGGAAGAGAGTTGCGCATGCGCAGTGAGCGTGTGGATGAGCGCCGCCATCAACGACAGAGGACCAGGCGAGCCTAAGAAATGGTCCGCATTTAAAAAAGCAAGTTACATGCAGGAATAAAAGTTCTTGGAGGTAATGCAGGACTCGTGCTCGGCAACATAACAAAAACGATAATGAAGAAGCCGTCAAAAAACGTGACGTTCACGGGGAACTATACGCGAATAGAATGTTATGCCCTATTGTTCCCCAACTTTGTATCTTGCGCTCTAAAATTGACAAAGATCAGCTTATATCAAGAATAGTTTAAATAAGTACGAGTGCACTACAGAAAACCAACTATATTTACTGATCTGCTTCACGTACCCATGGCTGCCAGGTACACCGGTACAGAATCAGAGATATTGGTTGCAGTTGAAATTGATGTGAACTGAATAGAAAAATTTAAATGCCAAGTTATTTTAGCTTTTTATTTTAATTTAGCAAGTTATTTAAATTAATAACAATCAATAATTTAGCAATATACCATGCCGGAGGGATTTGAGGAATGGACCTTGAATTAGGGTTGATGTGGTACTAACTTGCGGAACCTGTCTGGATTGCCTACTGTGCTTTTAATTCTATTCAGTCATAATGATGTCAATTCATTTAAATTGGGTTAAATTATGCCGTGCTAATGTTGCTTCAACTCTGTAACATGTGATGCAACTGCAAACTGCTTCTGGCCTACAAGAAAAACCAAATAAGAACGTGAATACAGTGTCATTAACTCTCTTTTCCCATGCGATCACGCCGGTAGTGGTCTAGGTCCCGTTTGCTAACATATATTTGTACCTTATATTGCTCTCTTGCGCCACCGGTTGGGGTGCATGGCCTTATATAAAAACTGGGAGAAATATATCCACATACATGGGTTCGTTTTCGGGGAAGTTCTTTTTGATCGGTACAAAAGCACAAAATATTCCAAAGCCGGAGTACCCTGGTCAAGTGGGCAAACTGGGTCAGTATATGCACAAAAAACGAAAACAATGCCCTTGGCTTCGAACACAGACATTATGAGGGGACGGGGATACACCCAAAGACCGGAGGCATAAATGCTGCCGTATAATGTTAGTGGCGTTTTTATTTAAAGGGGCTAAAAATTATACACTGTCCTTTCTGCCAACACTAAAAAATTGCAGTGCTCCTACTGTATTTCATTTCGTCCCATTCCAGAACTCCTACCTCATTGAGAGAAAGATATCATAAAAAAAACCTAAAAAATAGTTGTTCTTGAAAAAAGTATCATGCTTCAATAAAACATTAACCCTTATTAAGTGAACAACATAAAAAAATTCAGCGCCGCCCTTTTGTTTACTGATAGGTATGAATCAACCTGAAATGTAATCGCCCGTTTTAATAAAAAACAAACGTAATCAATCGAGCATATTGGGTGCGATGCTGAGAAAGCGTTTTCATGCTTCGCCACCTTTGAGTTCTTCAAAGTTTAGTTGGGAGCAAAAATGTTATGACATACTAGCTCTATTTGATTTTAACCCCGTTTGAAACAGTTCTTTTAAAGGAAAAATATTATACTTTAAATGACAAAACTAAAATGCAAGCAGTAAGAAAGAAAGAGCAAATCGCAATAAAATACAATCGTCATATGCCATGACACAAGAAGACATCAGATTATATTTTGTCCCATAGAATGGCGAAACTACCGTCCTCCCATCTTCACCATGCGAAGCAAAAGCACAATGAAATTTACTAAAGAAGACAGGAACCAGAAACCACAGGCGGCTACGAGACAGTGAGCGCTTTATTGCAGGAAAAAACATATATAGAAAACATTAAAAAAAGAAGAAAGGGAACGACAAAGAACTGAAAAAAGTATCACATAAAAAAGCGAAGTCTCGTGACAAAACCTAATCCCCCACGTGCCAATGCAGTGAGAGAGAGACAACCTTTAATAGAAAAGGATGACCACTGGTCACGATGAGGGAAGGAATGGGGAGAGAGGGAGAGAGAAAATAAACAAAAATAAAGCTGCTCGTTCCCTGTAGACTCAATAACATGGACTGTTCTTGGAACCTGCAATTCATGGGCCTGTTCATGGTGATCGCAGTACGGTTTGTGCACGTTTCACAGTTCGTTTGGGGGAGGACCCACTCAAATAACTCGTGAAAGACCGCTTTTAATTGAATAAACTGCTATTTCATATAATTGTTGCGCATCAGTTTGTTGTGGATCGGGATGGGATTTGGGCGATTCGAATGTAGGGTGCGTAGCGAAAGCTGGGAACCACCAAACTTGGTGTGTGAGATCTGATGGAGTGGTGGTACGGCAGTAAGGACATCGAGGGGGCAGGTGAGTGGTATACCGCTTGCGAAGTGTTTCGGGTGTGTACGCTGAATATGCAATATATTTGTTAAAATTTCGCCTGAGTGGGGAGTGGGAAGTAGGCGCTGAGGTAGGCAGCTGAAGTTATGGCTTTTAGAAATGTGCGTCGGTCCTTCTGGTGCTGGTAAATGCACATCGCTGGGGAGGGAGAAGGGGACCGCGATGGCCTCACCCCAGCCACCAGTGGAGTGTAAGAGGGGGAACTCTCCTGAGCGGCCACATGGGCCGCCTGGTTGTCTAAAGAAAATGGTTCGTTGCCAGGTACCCAGTCGACACGGATGTTGGTGTGGTTTCTTTGAAGGAGTTGGATATAAAACAGAATTTCGTGGACGACAGGGTGGGTTGATTCATACGATGGTAAAGCTGTGAGGGCCTTGTACGAATCGGTGAGTATGTGTATGGAGGGCCGTAGAGGTGGGTCACAGTCAAAGGCAATAGCCGACACTTCGTTGTTACAGCGTAGAGCTCCGCGTCGAGGCTGGAAAGTTCTTTGCCAAGTATGGTAGTGTACCCTGAGAGAACCAGTGCCCCAGGGCATGCCCAAGCAACACCAGTGCCGTGATGGCTTACGCTCGCGTCAGTGAAAATGTCCTGTTCGTTCTCAAGGCGATCCCTTTGGAGGCGTCGGATTCGCTGCCATCACGATAGAGTATTCGTACGCATCATAGGTTTGCTATGCGTAGAAGGATAATTTCTGGTCACGGCCAGGGTGCTATGACGACTGGATAATCGGAAAATACTGGTGGTGTTCTGGCGTCCCACGCTGCTAAGGCGTGCCCCTGGTGTGTAAGGGGTCTTTTGAAGCACCGCGGGGCTTTGGCCTCTTGAATGATGGCTTCAATAGTAGAAAGAGGTACACCTTGCTCCAGTTTACCAATGGGTGCGTGCTTTAGTAAGCCAGTGATTTTCCTGAGGGTCGCCCGATGTAGCACCTGAATGATAAATGATGTTGTTCTTGTTGAGGTCATAAGCCGTTGCACCGTACGTCAGGGTGCTCACAGTGACAGCCCTGGCCTTATTCAAGATGGCTTTCTGCGATGCTCCAGCATTTTTATTCGACAATCAACGACTGGAGTGGACTATGGCATGCTATTGCTGTTTAAATCTTTTGAGCCAAATGCCAACACTGTTTTTCATTCCAATTGGAAGGCCTAGGAGTAGAGACAAAAGTTCATAATAATTACACCATTTCCTTTTCCAAAGGAGAAACTGATGGCTCACTAACACACGCGCGTGCTTTCCACTTCATTTTAACTGCATCAAATATTACCCGCCCTCTCCGTCCACGATACCGCGCGAGGATCGCAAAGTCACGGAGGAGTGAAGCGTAGCCACAGGAAGCGCAATGCCATGGTGGTACATTCCACGACCTTATATTTTTAACATGTTCCCTCAGGCGTTCATTTAGGCAGCGGCCCGTCTGTCCCATTTTTTTTAGTATTTTTTTAGGTGCATAAAAACGAGCCGAACATCCGCCCTACTTACATTCTTCTTGAGCGCAAGGCTAACCCCGTTTTTGTAACTTTTTCTGTATATGATTACATTTCATCGGCGCCTGTGATTTGTGGTAAACCAGTTAACCTGTTAACATGTTAACCTTTGAATTTTTCGTCCTGTCCTCTGCCCTGCTTTTCTGCCTATTGCAAAATATCAACTGGCTCGTCAGCTAACTCTTCTGTGTCGCAGCCTAGAGAACGAATATTGCTTTACTGTGTACCGTTTTGAGAACGACGTGTACACACAATATTATTGAAAGCTTTTGGCAAAGTCAAACAATTAAACAACGCAAAATAGGAATTATTTATTGCACTAATGGCCACATATTGCATCAATTTGGCTGGAAAATGCAATATATACTAAAAATATTCCTCGCTATTCTTTCAACGGAAACGCTAACACCTATGAAAGTGCAAGTTGATTAGGTGCCCTGATTTACAACTCGCAAAGATAAGTGAAGTTATTTATTAAAAAGTACCTATTGTGAAATAAATGACCTTTTTTTTCTAGGAAGCACGAAAGGTAAGTCTTACCTATGTTCATAACATATAGCTAGTGCTTGAACACGAGAACAAAAGTTTTGACATACGTTATTTCCCGCCTCGCATACGTTTTCACTGCCCAAGAAGATTTACAACGTCAAGAATATATGTAATTAAATATACACTCATACTGACCAGTGCAGGCTTGCCGCTTTAGTCATCTGTTTTAACCCTTTCCACGGGTCTTTGCGGTGCTTTAGATTCAGGGTCAAAGTAATAAAGTACGGAATGTGTTAGAATATGCGTCATTTTTGCGACATCGCAATACTTGTGCCCTAAATCGTTTGGGCTAATATTTCAGACAAGTGTATGGCGCCAACCGACCCTGACATTCGTTCGCCGCTAAGTTCAGTGGCCCTACAAGGCTTGGTGGGCAACTTTGTGGGTGGCCGGAGAATAAACTTTTCCGAGCACAGCCGGTCGCGGTCCGTCACCGTCGCTACCAACACGCTGCAGGTCGTAACTCGGCTGGAGGGTACCCCGACCTTCCCAGGTTCATGAATGCGGGGTTAAATCGTGACACTGGCGACGAGGGACGAAGACCGCGGAGAGACCGAGGCCACCGAGAATGCCGAGACACCGCGAGCTCACGCCGGCCGGCATTACGCGATACCGCTGTACGAGAGGCTCGAGCCGTTCTATGGTGAAGTGCCCGCCTGGCCCATCTGCGAAGAAAAGGTCGGCGTGTTTTTCTGTGGAAACGACGCACCCGATGCAAAACAACGCGACATTTGCTTGGCGAGCTGCGGGACCCGTGTCCCTGCTCTCCTGCTTGACCTTCTCAAGCCGGGCACGCCTCATGACAAGTCGCTGGGTGAGCTGCTCGCGATGCTACGTCCGCACTTGAGCCCCGCTCCATCCACGTTAATGGAGCGCTTCCGCTTCAACAACCAGAGCCGCGGAGCCTGAGAAACGCTCGGGCAGCTCGTCGCAGCCCTGCGAGGGTAGGCGAGCTGCTTATCCTTCGGGGACCGCTGCTCCGGGACCGTTTGATCCGCGGCATCAACTTCCCCTCCATGCAGACGCCACTCTTGCAGGTTACGGACCGCTCGCTAGACGACGCCGTGAAGGCATCACTGGTGATGCAGGCTGCGGCCAAGGACGTGGGCGATGTAGCGCGTGCGGCAGGCTAATTGTCGACGGAGGTGGCGGTGAACAAGATGGTGGCACAGCATGGCAGGTGCAGTCATTGCGGTGGGAACCACCCCCTCACAGGCCAGTTCGCGCAAGTGGAGTGCTTTGCGTGTGGGACAACTGGGCACATTGCTCGGGCGTGCCGAAGGGGGACGACGGCGAAAGGATGGAAGTAGCAGCCGGCGTCAAGCACATGTTCCGCGCCAGACCACGGCCAAGGGTGTCAGCGCACGGGTAGGCGGTAGGGAGAGGGGGGGGGCGTGCCGCACCAGCTTTGGGTGCAACGGCTCGTCTTGACGTAGTGTCGGAAAACCCTCAGAGTTAGGACATGTGGCACACGGACACACGTCAGTCGTCTGCGCCACCATATGTGCTCACTGGCGACGTTTGTGGGCGTCCCATCTCCGTGGAGCTGGACACGGGGCCAGTGTGTTGGTCATGGCCGGGAAAACCTTCAAACGCACCCTCCCTGGCGTGCCCGTCGAGGTGTCGGGCGTCATGCTGCGCAGCTACTCTGGACAGCTCGCCCAAGTCGAGGGTCAAGCCCAGGTCAGCGTTCGCCTTGGCGACAGGGAGGCCACCCTGCCCCTGTACTTGACGAAGGGGTCGTCACCGACACTGCCCAGCCGCAACTGGATCCAGGCGTTCGGTGTGCGGCTGCCGGAGTACCAGGAAGCAGTTCGAGTGGTGGAAGACGTCCCGAGCCTCCTGACCAAGTTCAAGGCCCTGCTCCAGCCCGGTTTGGGCACATTCACCGGCACGGCAGCAAGCATTCATGTTCCAGAGGGAGCCCGACCCCGGTTCTGCAAGCCGCGCCCGCTGCCATTCGCCCTGAAGGACGGGGTCACCCAGGAGCTGCAACAGCTGCAGCGAGACGAGATCCTGGTGCCCGTGATATCTTCGGACTGGGCTGCTGCCATCTTGACAGTCCTGAACCAAGACGGCAGTGTAAGAATCTGCTTGGACTTCAAGGTCACCATCAACCCTGTTGCTACGGTCGAGAAGTACCCGCTGCCCCGTATTCAAGATCTCTGGTCGGCGCTATCCATGGGATAGAAGTTCATCAAGGTCAACCTCAGGGATGCGTGCCAGCACCTGGTGATCCAGAAATCGTCACGGAACTACGTCAGCATATCGACAACGTTGAGACTCTTCCAGTACACGCGCCTACCTTTCGGCGTGACGTCTGCTCCTGCCATTTTTTAAGGGGAGATGGACAACCTGTTCAGGGGCATGAGGCACGTGGCGGTGTACTTGGACGACATCCTGGTGATGGGTACAGACAACAAGGACCACCTGCAGAACCTGAACAACGTCCTGCACGAATGCAGGATGCCAGGCTGAAGCTCAAGCTGGAGAAGTGCACTTAATTGGCCCCCAGCGTTGAGTACCTGGGCAACATCATTTTCAAGGCAGGCCTGGCCCTGGCACCCTGCAAAGTTGATGCTGTGCTCAAGCCGCCAAAGCCCCATAACAACAAGGAGCTGCTGAGCTACCTGGGCCTCATCAACTTCTATAGGAGCTTCCCGCCGAACCTGTCATCGCATCTATAGCCACTGCATCTTCTGCTTCGAAATGGGAAGCAATGGGCCTGGAAGAAGGAACAGGACGTGGCCTTCCACCGCAACAAGGAGCTCATCACGAAGGCTCCGGTGCTTGCGCACTTCAATCCGGCCAAGCCTGTCGTCCAGACCGTAGATGCCACGCCGTACGGCATGGGAGCAGTGCTGGCTCACAGGGAGAAGAATTGCCAGGAACGCCCTACGTCGTTTGCTTCACGTCGGCTTTATGCGGCAGAGCAGCGGTACAGCCAGCTGTACAAGTAAGGCCTGGCCCTCATGTCCGAAGTCGAGCGCTTCCACTAGTACCTGTGGGGTCGGAAGTTCGAGGCCGTCTCAGAAAACAAGCTGCTGCTGGGTCTGCTGGGGCTGACAAGGCGGAACCTGTGCAGACATCGCCACGAGTGGTGCGCTGGGATTTCAGGATCGCGGCCAATAGTTACCAGCTGGTGTACCGTCTGGGAAAGGACCTGACACCTGCTGACGCCCTGAGCCAACTGCCGCTGCCGGAGGTGCCTGCTGCAGTTTCTGAACCTGCTGATGTGTTCATGCTAGAGAACACTTACCCGAATGTGCTGTCAAAATCGGCAGTGCCGCAGGCGACCACCTGGGACCGAGTCCTGTCGTAGGTGTTAAAGGCGGTAACTGAGGGGAGGAGTTGGCTCAACGAACATACAGCCACAAGGCCGCGGAACTGAGCCTGCAGCAGGGCTGCGTGCTGTGGGGCTCCAGGGTGGTGATTCCCCACAACCTGCGGTCCAGAGTCCTGGAGTTGCTGCACGCGCGACATCCACGCGTGGAGAAGACCAAGGTGGTGGCCCGGTCTCACGTTTGCTGGGCCTGGCCTGGACCAGGACATTGCTGGCATGGTGCACAGCTGTCAAATCTGCCAGGAGAACCAGCGAGCATTGCGCCATGTGCAGATCACCCCCTGGCCGTTCCTAGAGAGACCCTGGTCCCGTCTGCACTTCAATTTCGGGGTCCCTTCAAGGACCACTACTTTTTGGTAGTGGTGGACACCTTCTCGAAGTGGGTGGAGTACTGCCAGTACCACTCCCTCACCAGGAGCGACCCTTGCGGCGTTGCGGCAAGTCTTCGCTGCCCAGGGGTTCCCAGACGTCGTCGTGTCCAACAAATGTCCTGTTTTCGTGACCGAGGAGTACCTGGCCTAGCTGACGAAGAACGGAATCCGCCAGATGATGGTTCCGCCGTACCACCCTGCATCAAATGGTGCTACCGAGCGGGTGGTGCAAGCAGTGAAGGAGAAGCTCAAGAAGAGCAAGGCTGCCGATTTCCGGACGCAGGTTGCCGAGTTCTGTTCTAGTACCGGACCACACCCCACGACTTCGCGGACTGTACCCCCTGCGAGCTCCTGTTTGCCGTGTGGTGAAGACACCATTGGACGAGTTGCCCCCGGACCTCCGGTCCACAGCGCCTCTGATGGAACTCTAGCAGAAGCTGGCCGCTGACCGAGATTGACATCCTTGGCCTTTACCGGAGTCTGGGGTTCCCGTCTTCGCCAGAAACTTTCGGCCTGGTTGACCCTCGTCCGCCGGGCCCGTGGTCTGTCCTGCCACTGCGTCGTCCCTGCTCGTTCGCATGACGGACGGGACCACGTGGCACCGGCCCATTGACCATGTGGTGACTCGTCTGGCAACCTCAGCTGCCCCTTCAGGAAGCCAACAGGCAGGGGAAGCACCTCCACCGGCCACTGCCAGCACAGCACCAGAGGCTGGTCTACTCGCGCCACTGTGGCGCCACCTGCAAGTCTGGTGACACCAGCAAGGCTGAAGGAAACTGCGAGAGTGACACAGGCAGCACCCGATGCTGCCTCCCCTACATCGACACCTGTGCTCAGGCGGAGTGAGAGAGACTGCGGAGACCGCCGAACCGTTACTAGTTGGGGTGACAGGTGTGTGGTGTTTTCGTTGGGCAAACCAACTTAGGGCTGAGGAATGTGAGAAGTGTACGGCGCCCCGAGACTCTGATATTCGTTGGCTGCTAAGTTCATTAGCCCCACCGGGCTCGGTGGGCGGCATTGTGGGTGGGCGGAGAATAAACACCGCCGAGCACAGCCCCCCGGGGTCAGTCACCGTCATCACCAGCAAGCCGCATATCGTGACTCGGCTGGAGGGTACGACAACCCTCCCAGGTTCACGAATGCGGGGCTAAATCGTGACAATATTGTCATCGAAAAAGTCGCAGATACAGAAAACAAATACACAGACGTCATGATAGATTGGTCTATAAAACCTCTTTATAATCATCATCATCATCATCACCAGCCTATCTACGCCCACTGCAGGGCAAAGGCCTCTCCCATTATTCTACAATTATCTCGGTCCTGTGCCAACTGCCACCAATTTATCCCGGCAAACTTCTTGATCTCATCTGCCCATCTAACCTTCTGCCGCCCCCTGCAGCGCTTGCCTTCTCTAGGGATCCACTCTGTTACCCATAATGACCAGCGGTTATCTTGCCTTCGCATTACATGCCCTGCCCACGTCCATTTCTTCTTAATTTCTACTAATATGTCTTTAACACCAGTTTGCTTCCTGACCCACTCCGGTCTCTTCTTGTCCCTTAATGTTACACCTATCATTTTCCGCTCCATTGCCCGCTGAGTCGTTCCCAATTTAAGTTGAACCCTCTTAGTGAGCCTCCAAGTTTCTGCCCCGTAGGTGAGTACCGGTAAGATGCAGCTGTCATACACTTTCTCCTTCAGCGACAATGGTAGACTGCTATTCATTATCATAGAATGTCTGCTGTATGCACCCCACCCCATTCTGATCCTTCTAATTATCTCTGCCTAATGGTTGCGATCTGGGGTCACAACATGGCCTAAGTAGATATATTCGCTTACCACTTCTACTACCTCGCCACCGATCTCCAACTGATGTGCTGTCCCGAGGTTATTGATCATTACTTTAGTTTTCTGCATATTAATTTTCAGGCCCACGGTTCTACTCTGTTCGCCCAGTGCGGAAAGCTTGCTTTGCAATTCGTCCGCCGAGTTACTTAGCAAGGCAACGTCATCAGCAAATCTGAGGTTACTGAGGTACTCTCCATTAACCCTTACTCCACCTGTTCTCAATCCAACGTTCTGAATACCTCTTGTAATCATGCTGTGAATAACATTGGAGAGATTGTGTCTCCTTGTCTTACTCCCTTCCTTATAGATATTTTACTGCTCTCCCTATGGAGGATGATGGTAGCTGTAGGCCTATTGTAGATATCCTCTAGTATTCTTACATAATGCTCATCTACTCCCTGGTTCCGTAATGCCTGAATGACTGCTAGGGTTTCGACCGAGTCAAATGCTTTCTCAAATGCTTTCTCATATTCTATGAAGGCTATATATAGGGGTTCAGTATACTCAGCGCACTTCTCTATCACCTGATTGATCGTGTGAATATGGTCTATTGTTGAATAACCTTTACGGAACTTCGCTTGTTCTTTAGGTTGACTGAAATCTAAGGTTGCAGAGATTCGGTTGGCGATTAAGTTGGTAAATACCTTGTAGACGACTGACAGTAAGCTGATGCGCCTGTAATTTTTCTTTATAATAAAGAAAAGTAAAATATCGCTCTGAGTATTAGTCCTGCCTTATTTAGTTTGGTTTTCGCATCTGTAGGCATAAACTATAAGTTTATAGGTAAAGGCTTGTTAATCTGAAAAAATAATATGGCAATTATAAGGTTTGAATTTGCTTTGGATGAGTGCGCATTGCTAGAAGAAACTACGCAGAAACTTTAGTTTCGGTAAATAGAAAATAAGCGCCTAACGAACAAGAAAGGAAAATGTTTGATTTGAAGTCACAACATATAGACACCTGATGCTTAATCACGAAACGCTGCGCGAAGAAAGACAAACGAAAAAGCAAAGCCACGAACTATGCCAAAACAACAAACCTTACAAATAAATACAGCAACAAAATTTTGAATTGCGAAGAAAGGGTATTGCCCGCTTCAGCAGTACTATCGAAGGCAAACTGCAGCAAACAGCCCCTCCGTCATGCCACTTGTGAACTTCACGGTTGCTTGCGTCTAGGTATTGTTTCAAAGTATACGTTTCATTACCCTTTGGAGAAACGGCGCGATTATCACAGTGTGTCACACGGTTGGTTTAAGGTTTTTTTTTTTTGGCTGATGGGGTATTATTATTACTCTCTAAGAACTTCGTTAGCGTACCTGCTCGTCTGGCTTAATCAGATCCGCATGCATGTAAGGTAGTCTACATAGCAAGGGAATAGCAGGGCAAAATCCTAGAGCCTTTCGTGCGGTAGAGTTTGGTTTCAAAGGAGGACGTTGGAACCGCTGTTGCAACCACGGTAGAGTATGAGTCAAAGGCAAACGGGCGATGACGGTGAACATCTGTGTTTCGCAGCCCTAGAACCTGAAAAGGCGAAACGAGATGTCACTTAGTTTTAAGAAACCTCGATAGGGAATACGCTTTATTCCTTAATATATAACCGGAATGATCTACACCCAAATTGCATCTTCAGTGTCAAACACACAAGGACTCGTGCCCATGTAGAGTGATCGTCACAGAAAGAAACATTAGCAAAACTGCTTTGGGTACTTTCTCACGTTCTTTCTGGGAAAACTATGCACCGAAGATTCCCAATTGGTGAACAAAAGCAGATCTCTCTCAGATTTATCAGATGCATAGCCATACCCAACGGCAAAAGCGCTTTACGTGGACCTCAGTGACATGCACTACATTCTTCGTAATTCCGTAGCACTGCGATCTGTGAGAGCATTGATATGCATGGAAGCACAAAATTTAAGAGGTAAAATGTCACTGTAGTGGAGGCCCCCCACAGGACCGGACGTTCTCTTTGCATTCAACTTTCGGGACGCACCGTAACACGCGCGCTCTACCTGCAACTTCAAGGGTTGTGCATATTTTCGACCACAGCAACTGAGCTCTATGACCTACTAGCCAACCGTTTAAGGAGGCGTGCTATCTGTTCTTACTTACTTGGCAGTACGGAAGGCTTTATGTTATGTGAATGATATTCTGGGGTCCTTCAAGAGATGTGGACGTTCTACAACCCAACGAGAACGAATTTTTTAGGCATTTTTGTCGTTTTATTAGCGTTATTAGGAACTAACGACTGACGAAAATAAAAGACACGCTTCTTGGACAATATTATTGACTTCAAAAATTAACGTGTCCTGGGAGTACCCACCACTTTTCTAAATGTCTCCTCCTGTGTAACTCGGCCAAATCAAATTGGATGAGACAAGATAAAGCTGTTGCTTCCGGCCATAAAGAAAGTGCTGCGAAGGTCTGATCGTCGGACGACGACTAGGAACATAATGTGCCAAGTCTGCAGGATCAAATCAGGCGGGTATCAGGTTTTCGTGCTGCACAGCTCAATGAAATCATTGATTACGTGCAAAGCAACCAGGTTGCAGAAATAAACCGGCGCCGTTTCAACAACATAAAGTCGTCTCTTGCGTGCCAGGCATAGTATTTTCAAACCTTCACGGAAAACTAAGGCAAAGCAAGCGTGAGAAAGAAATCTTTTGTGCAAAACAATATGACCACTCGGTCTGTCGTGCGTAACAACAGGAAGAGACCCCAAAGCACTTGTGGTTGAAGGATAAAGAGGAAATGAAAAGTGTGTCTTCTGTTCTCCTGGAAATCCCAATAGCGTGCATACGGCTCTACACAGGCCAGTCTCGCACGTGTCTCAGAGTACAGTGAAGAGCAAAAGATTACGAAGTACGAAAGCAGACATTTTGGCTTATTTATTTCTCACGCCGCATACCGAAGTACTATGTGTTATATTTTTGTAACTTCCGTAATATGCAACCTCTAACATGCACATGGCAGTTTGGCGGGCTGCTAATAAATGAGAAATAAACTAAAAGTGCCATTTTCCTAGTTTGTAAATTTTAATCGTGACTGCAGGTACTAGAGAGCATGCTTACGCCTAGTGCACAAAAAGATGAAGGAATCCTGCCACTCACTGCGCTAAGTCGAAACGCCATCCAAACTCTAATGAAATGCGCATATTGAAACAATCACGATATACCCGCTCTCGTAAAGCACACGACATCTGCCTTTCAATTGCATGAAATCACTTTAGGCGGCATTCCTTCAGAGTGGTATGATGGCTCCTAAACAGAAAGGAAAACCTTTTTGAGTATAACACTTTATGTTACGTAGTTCATGCTTTTATCCTATCGTTCACCTGTCAATATCCTAGCGTTCTAAGATTACGCAGGTGCATGCCTATATGCGTCGCTTGAATTAACAAGCCCATGTTTTAAACCGAAGCTTTCTACCTCTATCACCCAAAGAGTTTGTCGTTGCATGCGCCACAAAAACTCCCAACCAGGGTAACTAAAACTACCGGCCACCCCAGATATACAACCAGGCCCCAAATAGGCAGCGGAGCCCGCGCCTGTCGTCTTATTGACTAAGCGGCGGCCACACGTGTAGTCGGGAAGACAGACGCTTGTTTTGATTCAGCGGTTGCGAGGGGGGGGGGTGCCTTGGCGGCGACAGTTGAAACATGAGGGAAGGGGAGGCAGCAAGAGAGATGATGCAATTGACGCGAGTGCTTCCGTCCTACCCACCCTTTCGAAAGACGCTCCTCTCTCTTTTCTTCGCGCCGACGCACCGCCTGCTACAGCGGCTGCCTGGGCTGGTTTATCCGGGCGGCGGCCGGTGCATCTGCGTCTGGGGAGCCGCACCCGCGAATCCCAGGTAACGGCTCGTAGAGTCCCTGATTTAACTCTTTGTAGAGCCACGTTTGTGAATTCGGGTGACGTCGCTATGAAAAGTGTACTGGGTGTCGTTTAGTGCTTTGCTTTCCAACCACCTTGAAGGAGTGAATTCGGTCAGCGCTTCTGCGTGTCTTTCTTCTGCGTCTATGTTTTCTGTGTTGTTTACTGCTCAAAATCATGAAAGTATTCACAACACAATAGGAGTAAACTTGTTTTTGAACAAGCTAATGCCCTGTCTGGTCGAGAGTTCAAAATCCCACAAAATTACAAATATTAGTAATCATAGCATTTACACATGGCTCCACCTTACACCCAGAGAAGTTTGCAATGTTCCTAACAAAGAACTTGCAATGATTATTCCTTTTATTTAAAGGCTCTTGCCTGCACGTTGCTTAGTTATTTCCGTAATAGTACGGGCCTTTGAAACAAGGTCCTCGGGAGCAGTTAGTAAAAGATTACACAATAAATAACATCTCGCAGAAAGACATGTAGATGAAAACAACCTTTGGGATACCGATGGAGAACAGTAAAGTACTTTACACAAATATTGACTCGGCGATTGGAAAGATTACACTGGAGGACAAAACAGAAAAAAATTACCAAAGCATTAGTGTGGTGCCCGCTTCAAAGAGAACATAAGGGCTACATCAAGTGCCTTTGAAACAGAACTTCAATGGCCGGCGTACAACGAGCAGTACACAACGCCACGCAGTGACTGCACAAGCTTCAATTGAAGGAATAAAGGAAGTAATTGAGCTGTGTAATCAAGTGCATTTAAACGCCTGTTGAAAAGATTGGAGTGTCTCACTATTCATAACTACAGCTCCAAGCGTTGTCCACACGCGAATAGCCCGCGCAAAACAGTTTTAATGTGTCCTTTCTACAAAATAGGTGGCTAGATTTATAAATGTTTTGAATGTGTTAAACCTGCAACCAGTGGCTCAAGTTACCTATTTTTATGCCTATTTGCAAATGAAAATTAGTGCAGAAGTTCTGTTTTGGTATAATTCAGTTTGAGCAGTGGGATATAGCTGTGCAATGTCGAACAGGACTCTTTGTGGTTAGCACCAACCGTAGCTCTTCCAAACAATTCCGGTTGCCTTTATAGTATGTTGTTTCATTGAGCAATATTCACCGTTGCTTGAGAAACCTATTACACTCGTGCGTATTGTAACATCAGAGGGACGTATGTGTTATGACAGAATGGTTTAATTTCTTGAGTAGTGGTTTCTTTGTTTATATCAGACACCCGAATGTGGGCAGTGCTTTGTTTATTCAGTACGTGGCATGATAGCTTAATCGCAAACCCGAAAAATTAATACGATAAATATTTGAAAAAGTAAGCCATATAAAGCCTGACCATCGATACAAGGATCTAATTTTAAATATTATCGCTTTTGTATTATGCTCACAAATACTAGTTTTCTCGTTAGCAATCATCTTCTAGGTACTGAACTATAAGTGGAGCTTTGAGGGCGCCAACTTGAGAAGAGCTTGGTCACGAAAATTCCGTACTTTCTGCTCAACAAAGAAGTCATTTTTTTTTATTTTTACCGGTATCTGATTCGTATTCTGTTTATCTTTAATTAAGAAAAGAAAACAACCTGAAGAATTTGCCGTCATGGCATGCCGATCTGTACTAGTCGTGCAGTCGTACAATCGCCATCAAATGCGACGCTCTGGCTCAGAGGAAAAAACAGCTTCTGCAAGTTTAACGCAAGAGTTCGTTCTTTGGAACTGAATGAAACATCACAGTAATATTGGGCTCTACATGAGAATGAAAGTTTAGGTACAAAACTAGCGTCAGTTTTGTGAGGCTTATCTAATCGAGAGGCAAAATCAAGGATGGTTTTGAGGGGAATATTTATGAATAATTCTCTTCCGTAAATTGTGTCGGTTAATATAATTGATGCTATGCTTTTTTTTAAAAAAACTTTTCCCTGCTACAAGAATACGTGCTCAAACATTTTTCTTTTTTAAATTGGCGTAATTCCGACAGTTACATTGTTTTGGGAAGATAAAATTGCTGTGACAATATATTGCTACGTGCGGGGAACGACGGTTTATTTCAAAGTTAACAAGTGTCAGCTGAGTATGTCCGACGGCAGCCGCGAACGCAACCAACCCCGTCTTTGTTTACCTCAAGTACTTTCCCTTCAATTCATTTTCAAAGTCAACACAAAACTACTATAGGAGCCTTCTTTTTTCTGCACCAGAATAACGGGAGCTCCCCAAGGACTCGAATACTCCTGAATCACGCCTTGCTTTAACATTTTGCCCACTTGGCCGTTAATAACCTTGCGCTCAGATGGTGACATGTGATGAGGTTTCTGCCGAATTTGTGGTGCTTATCCGGTTGTTATAACATGATGATTTGCGGGATTTTATATGCTGTCAAACACGGGTACCAGGTGACTGCTATGTCAAACGTGAGTGGTAACCTAAAACGTATTATATTCAACCGTCATCAACATGAGTATGTGGCGGTTGACAGAACAGCTGTGATAAACATTCAAATGCACAAAGTTTTTATTGCTGCTGCCAAAAGGATAATAAATCTTGTTTTTCTACTAACCAATTGGGATAATAAATTCGTAGGCAAGTCGTGCTTTTTTACGCTTACAAATGTCGAAAATTGTTCTAACCAACTGAAAAAATTGCGTTCAACTCCCATTCGTCAGTATCACGCAGCTATCGCTAAAATACAATCATACACGAATACGCTTACCTACGCTCTTCATTCCCAAATTACGAGCCACCAAATAAACCGATGTGCTGTGTTAAAAAAATTTGCCCGCGTATCTGCCCCTTTTATTGGAAATGTCGTCCAAAGACGGTAGTCTTTGTTCCTGTACCGTCGCGCTCATTCCAAGGTAAACACTCCAAGGGTTTGCTCAAGGCGATTGTAATTACCCGCGTTCCACTGCTACAGGCCTGGTTCCTTGAAACCGGTGCTGCAGTACGGCGATCACGCGAGTGAATCCAGTCGGCCTACTTCTAGGTTTATAGAACCGCGTCGCCGTGCTCCATGTGCGTTTTATGCAAAAGGAATCAAGCTAGTGGAACAACCGATTTAGCCCTGGCCAATCTCCCTTTTTGGGTGCGTGCCAAAGTCTTTGAGGCCATCATCGTCATCATGTTTCGTTGCGGTTGTCGTGTGATTTTTTGTATGCCGTCTGGAAGTGGCGCGGCCAGCAGCAGGCAGCGGTATTTTGCCGTAGATATAAAATATTTGCTATCGAAAAACCACGCATCCATGAATTTTTAAATAAAAACACTGTATATATTCTTTGTGTACTAATTTCTTGTTCAACAAAGTTGACACATAAACCGGGCTTGGAGAAGTTGAATGAAGTCACAGACAGACAGACAGACAGACACACCAGACAGACAGACATACAAAAATGTCTGGCTTTAAATAGCCCAAGACAATTTTAGGAATATTTGCAACAGCCCCCGAGAATCTCGGTCTTTGAGATAACTGTGGTACTTTGGGGCATCACGTCCGCGTCCCTTGTATTGGTGTTTAGTCACGTTTATGTTAGTACCAATATATGCGGGTTATGATTGAGAACTATAGTTCCCAGTTCAAAAAATATTATTCTACGCTACCTGGTAGCGTAGTATACCGCATGCGGTGGTAGCAGCGGTAGCGGCAGCGGCGGTAGCGTAGTGGTAGGGAACATTTACGTGTAAACATTGTAAAGAATTATTCTCGCTGGGCATTTCGTCTGCAAGCTTGGCGTTCGGTACTGATATGAGAACACCTTGTCCGTCAGAATTTGGCACCTAAAGAGTTCGCTTTGAATTCTGATGCTCCCAAGAACCGGTTTACATTTTTTCCTGGTGTTCTTAGGTTATTCGAGCTCTCGCTAAACTTGTTAGGTTTTGCCAAGGGGCATTACAAAAGTTTTCCTAAGATGGAAGTGTTTGCGCCCTTAGGCTCCATAGGCTCGACCCAGTCCCGAAGCACACTATGTCTTTTTGCAGTTGTGTATTAGTTTCAATTATGCGTCTACGGGCTTATAGGGTTGTTTCCGCTCTCTTCAACAAAGTCCTGCAACAATACTGACATTTATATGCACCACATTCATAAAAACACGTTGAACAACGCTTTGCTGAGTGCTCTAAGCTGGGCCATTATTATATTTCTTAACACCAAACACAAGAAGGTTGTTTGGTCTGCTATTTACCCTCCAACAAACTGACTCTGTTAGGTAAGCTGGGAATCGCTTTTGCGAAATAACAAAATTTGTATGCACCTTTGTAACGGCTGTGGTTGAGAGCTCAATTTTGGCGAAGTTTGCCTGGAGAACCAAGAGCCGTTTCTTAATTTTAGTTTGCCCTTCCAGTGGATGCTCCAGAAGCTCATCGACGGTGGGCTTGAAGTTAACACCTCCACAAAGCATCAATGCAGACAACATAAAATTGTGTAACCCTTGCAGAGGCAGTAAAAAAACGGTCAGCATTATGGCTGCAAAAAGATTTGGTGGTTTTATAATAAAGTACAGCATTGTTCAGTTAGGTAAATACACAATTTTTCTCTTGTATAAATGTAGGTAAATACACAATTTCATACATCTACTGCTATATTTGGTAAAAAATAGTTAATAATATCAAGCCTAACCTTATATTTTAGGCTTTGTCTGGTGGTGCAATGTGCTCTTAAGACAAGAAAATCTATACATTTATTAATGCGGACAATTATGTTCTGATAATAGGCTGTCCCTATAAGAAGCGGTATTTGGGCAAGTGCAGGTGAATTTGGCCGCTCTGACCAGGACTGCATAAATGTTATTGCGGGTCAAAGCAATCGACCCTAAACAATAAACATAAGTATGGGAACTGACTTGAAACAGAGGAGATTATATATGTCTCACGCAGGTGCAACAATTGTTTAATAACCAGAAGCGTGTTGTAATTTTTTACGGTAGGTGAAAATTCTCAAACTCAATTTTTAGCCGTCAAAAATAAAGGACAATACGCTGAACCAATCTCACCGCTTTACGCACCATAAATATCTTTCAGACGGCGAACATGGCGTGGAGCACGTGGATCTGACATCCTGCTTTCATAAAACTCCCATTATTACATCCTTACCAAAACAACAAAATCCCAAGAAAATCAGATTACGATTGAACCGACTGGCCACGGTACTTTTTTAAATTGTTATTGCAAGTCACCTCTCTAGCACATGCCGTGGACATGGCAATGCGGACGGCACATGAGGACGTGCACACGTTAGCGCTGGGTATAGCACAGGAGCAGCTTGCTTAAAATGTATAAACGAAAAAAACCCTTATTAGGTTGTTTTCGGAAGCTTGCTTTACAGACAACGTTCAGAGGTCCTCCATCATTCTGTTGCAATATAGGTTTATTCTCTGTTATTTTCAACCATTTAGACAAGACATACACATGTTAAATCCAAATTCATTCTCGTAACTAAAGAAATCCTTCAAAGCGAGGAAAGTTTGTATGTATGTCAGCTTTCTATTTTTGTCTTTTATATGTCTGTCACATTTGCCACAGTTATAATTGAAGCCTTTATTTAAAATCAGGTCATCTCCTTCGAGTCGTGCGCACCACACGCTTTAATGTTTTTGTTTTTAGCGACAATTGAAAGAAGTTATTGAAGGAGTGTTAAAAACGGATACATTCCAAAGATAATTAGATTTATCAGTGGCTTCTTGGTTTCCACAAGGACGCTAAAAAACAAGAAAACCTTTCGTGGAGGCAGTATTTAAAATCATGGCTAAATTTACGTAGTGTCTCAAATTTACACATAAATAATCAAATATTATGCCCCGCACTATCGCGATCTTTTTTGCCGCTTTAGTGGTAAACAGGAGTCTCAGGCTCATTCCGAGGAAGAAAACAGCATTTTCGCCATTTTAAATTTTTTTTGTCCTTCCAGAATAGATAAAAGATTTATTGGTTTTAATTGTATTCTAGGTGCAATTAAGATGTGCTGTCATCCCCAATTGGCAGATTATCTTCAACACTAAGTCATACGGTTTTAAGTACGCCCCCTTCCTTGGGAAGTAATATCGTCACTGGTGAAACCCTTCTGCATATTGTTAGGAAAGGGCACGACGTCAAGTGCGATATGTAATTCAGCACAGGTTGTACTCACGCACAAGACTTGAATGGCGAAACTGTTGTAGGCTACGGTGATGATTGTAGCTACGGTCTCTGGCTACGGTGACATCCCCTGAGGGGAGTTTCTCGTAATCTTTAGCACTAGTGCAGGGGTCCTTTAAAAAGCGCGTTAGCACTTGACGACCGCGCTAAAGCTTTTAAATGAAGAGCAGTTTAGGTTAAAACCTTTTTTTAAACCGCGATAATGGTCGCGGGGGTGCTGTTTGTATGCTGTTTTAGAATTTTGGGGAACCGGACTTACTACCATTAATTACAGCATGCACGTGCGACTATGAAGTGTTATCTGTATGGTCAGGAACCACCCTTTTAATAGTGTTTTATTTTTCTGCACAGAGCTCAGTCACATCGTTTATTAGTTTCTTTAAATCTCTACTTTCATACTCCCGCGAAAAGCGATTAGACTTAGAATGTGGAGGGACATGAACATTAACATGGTAAGTAATGAAGTTCCGAAAAGAACATTTGATTTCTTAATAGAGGCAAATGGGTTTTCATATTTAATTGATTTACCAACCCGCATCACGCAAAAGTCTTCCACGTTACTAGATCTGTTTATTACAAAACATTGACAGGGCACGGGTAAAACTGCAATAATTAGCGCCGATATTAGTGAAAACTTGCCGAATTATTTATGGTTTTCAAAATAGTCCTGAAAATATATTATCAATATCCGTGCTTTTCAACCTTTACTGAAAATGCTATTTCGATATTTAGGCGAAATGTAGTGGAAGTAAAGTAGAATTCAATTGGGAAGGAAAATTTTCCTGAAATAGCGTATGACAAGTAAATAAATGTTCTAAAGCCAATTTACAAAGCACGTGTTTCATTCAAATTTCTTAAGAAAAACCACCGATCTCAGAATCTATGGATAACACAAGAACTGCAAAAACACTTTGTATCACAAACGTATCAAGACTAATGATGCGAATGACTTGAGTATCTCTAATAAAACCCGTTATTACCTGAATAAGGAACCTAAAAGCCAGAGCAGATTATTATGCAAATCAGTTTGTTGCGTGTCAGGGTCACACTGATTTACCTTGAAAAAAGCTAAACTATCTTCTAGGAAAACAAACTTGTGAAAAAAAAACTGTCCACACTTGTACTGAGCGGGGTAGCTAGTGGGCACGGGGGCAGTCTAGGCAGCATGGCTCACGCTTCTAGCCTCTACGTTTTGCAGGCTTTCTTCATGTCTGCGGTGCTGCTTCTTTTGCCAAGAGCGTCTGTTTCGGCAGGCGCATCTGCAATCTTTCCTGAGCCGGTGAAGATAACTAATCACCACCCCTGGGACCACAGCCGAACTTTGAACGTGACTTTCTTTGTGCGCACGGACTTCGGCGCACCCACCTCATCTGCGTCAACACCGTCCAGCCCGGCCTGTATAAAACGCGACCTGCCAGCCAGCCTCCTCAGTGGGGACGGGAGCAGTCTAGGCAGCCTGGCTCACGCTTCTCGCCTCTATGTTTTGCAGGTGCGTAATACTTATCCGTTATACGCAAAGAGAAGTGACAATCGTTGTTTGCTATTACTCCCGTGCCCCGGGGTGTTGTGTGACATTATCGCCGACTGTTTCTCAATGTCGTTTTTGCTACTATGCTCGGGCGATGTGGAAACCAATCCCGGTCCCCCCAAGGCTCGCTCTGCCGATATTCTTGCACTTGAAAGTTGGCCCGATTACTCCGCTGAGCAGATGAACGTCGTGTTTCACCTACTTAAGGATCCGCAGTACCGTTCCATACTTGCGGCTAATTGTCAGGCCGATTTGGAGTCTGGCCCTAAATCCCTCCAAGCAGGACAGAAGAAAATTGAAGCCAGCATAGAAAACATCCAAACGCGTCTCTTGACAGTAGAAGAGAAAACTGAAGTGCTCGAGCGTATGGACGAGGATATAGCGACAGTAGTCACTAACCATGATTCCTTGCAGTCGCGTGTGGACGATCTTGAGGATAGGTCTCGTCGAAATAACCTGATCTTTTATGGATTCCAGGACTCTTTCCGCGAGACTAGGGAGGAATCTGAATCGCTCGTGAAGGGGGTCCTCACCAACGTCCTCCCCACTTTTCCGGACGACGCGTTCGAACGCGCTCATCGTTTAGGGTCTTTTTCTCCTACTAAATCCCGTGCAATAATAGTTAAAGTTTCAAGCTTTAAAACAAAGGACCAAGTATTTTCTGCACGCAAGAACCAAAGAAAATGTCAACGGTGTCCGTAGATTTCTGCCCTACAACGCGGAAAATTCGTAACAAATTAACTGCGTTTGCGAATAATCCACTTGCGAACCACTCTTTGACCTTCGATACAAAACACTCGTTATTAACAAGACGTACTACATATACAATAAGGCTACTAATGAAATATCCGAAGACGTACGACGACCCTCAATCACTAACGATCAGCGTCGCTTGAACCCTCGCGCTACTAAGTCCTCGTAGGGGCGCGTGAGGGGAAGTGGTCAGGACCTGTCGCGTGTATCAGTTCTTTTCACTAACATTCGTAGTATCATCAACAAGCGTGACTCGCTAACTTCGGAAGTTGAGACAATTAAACCAGACATTTTAGTATTAACTGAGACGTGGCTACGGCCGCACATTTCAGATCATCAATTTGTTTTTCCAGCACACCGTTTCTCGGTTTTTTGTTGTGACCGCACTTTGCGATCGGGGGGCGGCGTCCTGCTAGCCATCAATAAAAACATTCCATCACAATGTATTCATGTGCAAAGCTGCCTAGAAATACTTTGGGATATCATGGAACTAACTTCTCAAAAGCTTGTCATCGGTGTTTGCTACCTTCCACCCCATAATACTCCTACATTTTTAAATTAGCTACAAGATGTTATCAACCTGGTTTGCACGCGTCATACTAATATTCCGTTATTCCTATTTGGTGACTTTAACATTCCAAACATATCATGGGAAAATGAACCACCCACATTGCAGCCCTTTGCAACCTTTGCTAATGACTTCTTCAGCACGTGTTCAGTTTTTTTTTATCACAGCTGATCAGGAAACCAACTAGATCAACGCAAACGTCAACCAATATTCCTGAGCTTGTACTAACTTCTAGACCACATTACGTATCCAGTATTGCGCACCTACCCGGCTTAAGCGACCACTGTATGCTATCGTTTGACATTAGCTTACCACGTCCGTAATCTAAAAATACGAATAAAACAATTCGGCTTTAAGAAAGAAGCAGTTTTGACGCATTTAATCAAGAATTATCTAGTTTTCTCGACCCGTTCTTCGAAGATTTCGACTGTCGCTCGGTGCAAACTAACTGGGACATGTTCTCTGACAAAATTAAGGAACTAACAGATACGCAAATACCCGCTCGCATCATAGTTTCTAATGATAACGCGTCATAATATTCCACTCACTAAAACGCTTAACTAACCGAAAGAAACGTTTATATAAATTTGCCAGGCTGTCCCCTAGCTCCATTCTTTGGGCTGCCTACAAAGAGGCATATCAAGATTACGTCACTGCTCTAAAAAATTCTAAAGAAATTTTTTTGATTACTACTGCGCCATCGATGTTATCAACCGATACAAAAAAGTTCTGGCGTGTTTTAATAACCGCACCTAAAGACGGTGACTACTAAACATTTTTTGATGATAATATTATCGCTATTCCTTCCAACCGAAGTGCTGAAGTTCTCCACCAAGCCTTTGCATCAAATTTCTCCGAAACAACTAATGTCCCACTACCCTTACCTTGCAATTACAGTCACAACCAGATGCCCCCAATTACCATCGATTCTTGTGGTGTTGAAAAACTTATTAAATCATTAAAACAGTCCTCTGCTCCTGGATGTGACCTCATCAGTCCAAAAATTCTAATCAGTACTAGTTACTATTCTTCCATTATACTAACAAAAAATTATCAACAGTCGCTCGATCACGGTGTGCTACCAATTGCATTTAAAATTGGAAAGGTGGTTCCATTCTTCAAATCTGGCAGCAGGCACTCACCCCTTATTTATCGACCTATTTTTTTTAACTAGTATTCCGTGTAAACTTATTGAACACATATTGTTTTCCAACCTAGTTAAATTTTTAGAATAGAACTCTTATTTTTCTCTGTCACAACATAGTTTCAGAAAAACGTATTCATGTGAAACGCAACTCGCATTATTCACCCATAAACTGCATAGTTTTCTCAATCAGTCCACTTTTGCCGATTGTTAATTCATTGACTTTTCCAAAGCATTTTATAAGGTGTGTCACAAACTATTTTTTTTTAAACTACATCAGCTTAACCTCGATTGCAAACTTCTATCTTGGCTTGAGTTTTTTCTTACCAACCGTTCGAAATTTTTATCCGCTAATAATCATAACTCTGAGTTAACACCCGTCCGCTCTGGTGTGCCGCAAGGTTCCGTCTTAAGTCCTCTTCTTTTCCTTATATACATTACCGACTGATGAGCATCCGTGTCTTCTAACATTCATTTATTCGCCGATGACTGCGTTGGGTACCGGCAAATAACTTACGCTGATGTCATAGCCGTCTTGTAATCTGATCTTCATACTTTTTCATCCTTGTGCAAAACTTGGCTCATGGAACTTAAGTCTAGCAAATGTAAATATTTACGTGTTACAAGAACAGCCCACCAGTTACCTACTTATTTTATTGATAACTCCCGTTTAAATCATGTATCATCTTATAAATATCTTGGTGTTCAAATCTCAGCTGATCTAACATGGACCTCTCACACCGAGTGTGTAATTGCCAATGCTAACCGCACGCTTGGATACCTCCGACGCAATTTTTCAAGAGCCCCTTCATCACTTAAATTACTAATGTACAAAACACTCGTTCGTTCTAAACTGGAGTATGCCGCATCAGTGTGGGATCCAAGTTATTATACGCTAATACAATCGCTCAAAATGGTACAAAATAACTCTGTTCGCTTCATTCTTTCTAACTATAACGCACTGCTAGCATAACTTTATTGAAATGTAGCCTTCAACTACCAACGCTATCTTATCGCCGTAAAAATTTGCGTCTCTGTGGGTTTCATAAGATATTCTATCACCAACATCTACGCCATCAGCTCATTTTGCCTGCGCATTTCATATCGTCTCGTTTGGATTACGATAATAAAATCGGAATACCATCGTCAAGGACAAGTTCTTTTTTCACTCTTTCATACACAGGACTTCAGTCGAATGAAACCATCTTCCTGCATCAACCGCTGCCATTGTTGATCATGAATCATTCAATATAGCCTTCGCTAACATTGTATAATGACATGTTCTTTTGTATTTTGTTTTGTCGCGCCTTAGCTAAAATTGTACACTAAGAAGCCAACCTGATATATTCGTTTATACCTTATAATGCATTAGCTACAATTGTATATTTAGAAGCCATTGTTATAACCTTTTTACTTCTTTTTACTGCTCTTGTCATTCCTTTTTTTGTATTTACCCACTCCCCTCTCTAATGCCTTCTGGCCCAGAGGGTACTGTAAATAAATAAAAAAAATATATCCGGCAAATTACTTGCCAATGAGTTTATTCGCCACTCTGTAAGAGTTTTTGTGAACCCAAAGTGTTCAGTGACCTATGAAACATTTCTTCAATTTAAGATACTATATTTCTTAGACTTGTTAATGAAGCTGAGGTGATGCGCACATTCAACACGATAAACAACACGACATCTTGCAAAGTTGGTGGATTCCAATTCAAACCATTTAAATGTATTTTTGACATAATTTCGCAGTACATAACGCACATTCTCAACACATGTATCAATAATGCAGTGTTTTGTCGTGGTATAGAACGTGCGCGTGTATGAGTTGTTTATAAAAAGTGTGGCAGAAATCAATTGGGAAATATATAACTACCAATATATTCAAAGTTTGAAAAAATTATTCACAAGCGCTTCGTAAACTTCGTAATTAGGGGCTCGCATTTTGGTTTCCGAAAACACTGCTCGACAGAGCTTGTATTACTGGAACAAAAAAAACACAGTTTAAAGAAGGTTAGCAAAATAAAATTGTTTTGACCTCATAAACCGTGAACTATTGCTGCGCAAGTTAGATCATTGCGGATTTCGTTGACAACCATCTGCATTTGTAAAATCTTATCTTGAACTTCGTCGGCAGGCAGTTGTTGTAAACGCATTCTTATCCGACACATGGCCTGTTCAGTGTGCCCTCCCACAAGGTAGAATTCGGGCCCGTTTCTTTTTAACATGTTTATCAATGATATTGTGCACGCTACCCTTCGCAAAAATTGTATGGTACGCAGTCGACATAATCATATTTTTAGCTGGAGATAATATAGGCGAATTTACAAAACAAGCAAATAACGCACTAGACAAACTTTATAAAGGGACATGAAAGAACGCATTACAGAAAAAAGAGCTGAAAAACGAAAGTCGTCATCTTTAGAGAGAAAAACATCACATCACCAAGAGATATATGTTTTCAGCGTACTCTGCTAGAAAAAGTACCATCGAATAAAACATTAGGCGTTATGCTTATTCAATAACTGTCATAGGATGACCATGTAAGCTATCTTGGTAGCAAACTGTCGCAGATAGTAGGCATTGTTTACAGAAACCGCGAGGTGCTGCGGCCGAGCGCTATGATCATATTCTCTCATTCTTTATTTTATTCTCACCTAAGCTATGGTCACTTAGTCTAAGGCACCACAACAAAAGAAAAGCTACACCAATTGCACGTCCTACAAACGAGCTTCGTACGCGTGACTGAAAACCTTCCTCGGTGGCATACAACAAGCGAACTTTTTCCCAATAACAAAATTGTGCCAGTAACTAAATTATATGACCATCATCTGTGGCATTCCTTCAAGCGTGAAATAGAAAAAGTACAGTTCTACTTTGTAAGATTGCTCTGCTAAAGCCGCGAAAACATATAAGCAGAACATGAAAGAGAGATATATGCAACGCTCAAACATACAAAACAAGTTATGGAACGCAAACCATGAAAATCAAGCCTCCGAAACCGGCTAAATAGCTTCGTAGCTAAAGCCACACCTATTGAAATATTGACGAATAGAGAGACATATAATTTTTTCTTTCATATTTTTTGTTATCTCTTTGTTTGTGATTTATGTGCCTTAAAAAGTGTACACCCTTTAAATATGTCGTCTGTTCTTTTTTTTGCATCGTTTCTGTTTTGCAAATACAAACCATTGCAGATTTTTATCCCTACTTTTGTAGCACTGGGCATTTTCTTTTTTCATGTTTTTCTCTCTACTGTTTCTTTCAATTTTCCGTAGGAATTTCATATAAGCCTTACAAATATTATCCTAGGGTTCCTGTACATTGGTGTTAGGCACATTGTATTTTTTCTCTTCTTGATCCTTGCTGTTCGCCAAGTGAGGGTTCGGCAGCTTCAGTCAAGCTGTTTTTTGGAGCGTTTACTGGAGCTTTCTTTTTCAGCTTTTACAGCTTTAACATCAGGCACCTACCCTTAGGTACACAATGATGACAAAATAACAATAATATTATTACTATTATTCGTTCTGGGCTCGACAAGTGGAAAGCGGAGTTTAGTCGGTATCGCTCACTTTGTAAAATCCTCTACCGGCGTGACCACCAGCTCTATATAGAATCGTTAGAGGCTGCTGCATCTCAGAAACCGGCTGAATTCTGGAGGTATGTACGCGGCCGTTCTAAGGCGTCTAAAGAACACGTTAGCCTGCTTAATTCCGATGGTGAAGAGGTTGAGGATGTTGCCACCAGTTTTGCTCAGTGCTTTCATTCTGTCTTTCAACTGCCAGATGGCAACGACGAACGCCTGTCGTTTAATAACTCTAATTTTAACACACTTAGGTTCGATGAAAAAATTGTCAATGATAGCCTTCAACGGATGAAACCATCATTTTCCTGTGGTGCAGATGGAATTCCAGCAGCCCTCATGAAGGCTTACGGGAACATTTTTGTGCCTGTCTTAACTTCCATTTATAATAACTGCTTACTTTTAGGTAAATTTCCTCGTGCATGGAAGATCGCTCGAATTTTTCCAATATTTAAGTCTGGTGATAAGTCAGCAGTTTCTAACTATCGCCCGATCTCACTCCTTTGTGTCGCCTCAAAACTCTTTGAGTCAGCTCTGCACAAAGTTCTTGCTGCCTGCGTCAAGAATGTTGTGCTACCAAATCAGCACGGCTTTTTCTCGGGTCGATCGACGGTCACAAATCTTGCAAGCTTTATGACACAGGCTTCGGCTGCAGTTTGTGAAAACGGCCAGTTGGACGTTATTTATTTTGACCTCAGTAAGGCGTTTGATGTGGTGAACCATCAGTTATTAATTAACAAGCTTGCTAAGTCCGGTGTAGACGCAAGCCTTGTTGCCTTGTTGTCCAACTATCTCCTTGACCGGTCCTTTTATGTAGATGTTAACTACAAAAAGTCTAGTGTTTACCCTGCAACAAGGGGTGTACCCCAGGGTTCCGTGCTGGGTCCATTATTGTTTTCTGTCTTTATCAATGATGTGTCAACAGTGTTAACAAACTCTTCTTTTCTTCTCTATGCTGATGATGTCAAACTATTTAGGCACATTAGCGGTGTTCAGGACTGCTGTGCCTTGCAGAGGGATGTGTCGGAATTATCGGTCTGGTGCAGGAAAAACTGCCTAATTTTAAACCCCACTAAAACAAAGGTTGTCACCTACAGCCGGAAAACCCACCGTCTGCTGTTTTCCTACAGTATTGAGGGAGCTCCTCTGCAAAGGGTTGAGGAGATTAGGGACCTAGGGGTGCTTTTCGACAGTACCCTCTCTTTTTCTCCTCATATTAGGCTCATCACCCGGCGAGCACTCCGAAGCCTTGGAAATGTGTGTCGGATTACAAAGGAATTCTCTTCTCCAGATCCATTTCTAATGCTATACAATGCAATATGTATACCACAGTTAGAATATGCTTCTGTTGCCTGGAACGGCATCTCCAAATCTAGTAGTGAATTAATAGAACGTGTGCAGAAGAAGTTTTTATCCATATTTAAGCACCGTCATCACAATCACAGTTTTCATCCTGATTCTGACTTATCCATAGTCCCTTCCATCCCTTCCTTGAACTGCAGACGTATGCGTGCAGACCTTACATTTCTTCACAAAATTGTTCATGGTGACCTTTCTTGCGCAGACCTGCTTAACTGTTTAGAGTTTAGTGTACCACAAAGGCCCACCAGGTCGCATCGCCCGTTCTTGACCGCTGCGCGCAACTCCAATCATTCTCCTGTGCGCAGAATACAGAATTGTTACAACCACTTCTTTGAACGGCTTGACATCTTTCAGAAATCCTTTACAGTTTACCGTACAACGCTGTTGAATACAGTATGTTAAACACCTCTGATATGTCTGTCGTTCTTTTTTTTCTGGAATTTGAGTTCTCTGCGGTTGTGTCTATCCAACTGATAGTTGCCTATTTTTGAAACTGTTTACTGTCATTTGTTCGTTTTTTCATTTGTCTCTACACTCTCGCCGTTGTTTTTGTTGTATTACTGTCAAACTTTGTTGCTCTGCCTGTCGTGTGGCCTTTACGACGGGCAGAGCAACATAGGCATCTTCTTTTTTTATTTTTTTACCTGTACCCAGGCTCCGCCTGTGCTTTATTTCTGTCATTTTCACTACTTCAATTTGTGTGTGTCTTGTCGCTTGTTTGTTTCTTGCTATATGTTTCTTGTATTTTGTTTTCATGTAACTACCCGTGCGCCAGCACTCAGGCCTCTGGCTGTTCCTGGGCACGTAAATAAACATGATTGATTGATTGATTGATTGATTGATTGATTGATTATTAATATTATATTGTTATTATTATATAAATATTATTATTACCACAAAGGCATCTTTTTTTTACCATTACCAGTCTCCGCCTGTGTTTAATTTGTATAAATTTTACTACTTCAATTTGTGTATTGTAGCTTGTTTGTTTCTCGCAATATGTTTCTTGTATTTTGTTCTTATGTAACGGTCGTGCACCAGCACTCAGGCCTTTCGCTGTTCCTCGTCACGTAAATCAACATGATTGGTTGATTTTTTATTATTATATTATTATTATTATTATTATTATTATTCAAAGAACGTGCGCAGAGAAAGATGAAGCGCTCTGTTGCGAATCAGTTCGCTAAGGAGTTCCGGCGCCTACGTGCCCTATGCAAAATATTGCACAAGCGTGATCATGCTTTGTACCTAGCGTCAGTTGAAGCTAAAGCAACTCATCAGCTGGGAGCCTTCTGGAAGTACATTCATTGTAGATCTAGTACAACGAAAGAATCTATTCGTCTACTGGATTCCAACGGCGATGACGTTGCAGATGCGGCCGACTGCTTTGCTCGTCAATTTTCTTCTTTGTTTGGGCGTAGCGGTGGTAGTGATGACGGCAGCGTCTCTTGTCACCAGGACGGTAACTCCGCTTGTTTCCAATTGGATGAGAACATCCTGCGGACCAGCATCAAGCGGCTAAAGCCCTCGTTTTAAGTGCGAATGCACTTCTTAAGCGACCCTCAATCACGCGTCCACCGCCGTCCGTCCATCCGCACCACATACCCACTTAGGGCGATTGGCCAAGAAGAGTTCCTAATTTCTTTAGCACATACCCACTTAGCGCGACTGGCCAAGAATCGGGCGTGAGAAGGGCTAATGCACACGCTTAAAGGAGTACTGAGACGAAATTTCAAAGCTGAGATCCGCTGTAGCAATCAAGTACAACGACAACACAAATAGGTGTCTGTGCATGCCACATACCCACGTGGGGGATTGGCCAGGAATCGGGCGTGAGAAGGGCTAATGCACCCGCTTAAAGGAGTACTGACACGAAATTTCAAAGCTGAGATCAGCTCTAGCAATCAAGTACAACACAAATAGGTGTCTGTGAATAAATGCATCTTTCTTTCTTTGTTGTTGTGTGTGTGTGTGATCTCTCTTTCGCGAACATTACCGAATCGCGCAAATTCAACTCCTGCATTCGCACTTTCACATTCTTCCCCTCGGGGAAACGCGGGGAATTTTTTCTTCTGGGCCAGATGGTATTCCTGCTGCCATTCTGAAAACGTATGCAAATATATTTGTTCCTGTGTTCACCTCAATATTTAATAACTGTCTCCGGTCTGGCACGTACCCTCGCTCATGGAAAATCGGTCGTGTATTCCCTGTTTTCAAGTCAGGCCCAAAAACCGACCCCATGAACTATAGGCCAGTGTCGCTCCTTTGTTCAGCCTCTAAAATGTTCGAGTTATCTCTTAATACGGTATTGTCTTTCTCACTTAAACACATCCTCATTCCTAATCAACATGGCTTCATGCGTGGTCGCTCAACTTCAAAAACCTCGCATGCTTCATGGAGCAAGCTGTCCCAGCAGTCGTTGGTAGACGCCAGCTTGATGCGGTCTACTGTGACATGAGCAAGGCCTTTGATGTAGTCAATCACTCGTTATTGCTTGCCAAGCTCATTCTATTAGATGTTCACGCTTCTTTAGTGGGTCTTATACGTTGCTCTCTACAGGAGCGATATTGTTATGTAAGTGTTAATGGTCAAACATCATTTAGATACAAAGCAACCAGTGGTGTACCGCAGGGCTTCGTTCTGGGCCCCCTTCTTTTTTCCATTTTCATTAACGATGTTGCTTCTGCCATTCAAAATTATCTTTTTTGCTGTATGCTGATGATATGAAAATCTTCAGAAAAGTGCGTAATATTCAGGAGTGTCATTCTCTTCAGGCTGATATCGTGTCATTCCATCGTTAGTGCACCAAAAACGACTTAATTTTGAACCCCTCAAAAACGAAAGTTGTTTCCTATAGTAGGAAAACTCAACAACTGCAATACTCCTATAAAATAGCAAGCACTGCACTTCCGAGGGGGACCGAAATTGGGGACTTGGGAGTACTATTTGATTCTTCTCTGACTTTCTCTTCCCACGTTACACAAATTACCGGACGCTCTCTTCGATGTCTGGGTGCTGTTTGCAGGTATTCTAGAGAGTTTAAAAGTCCTCTTCCATTCTTAAATTTGTATTCGGCTCTCTGCTTACCTCTTCTCGAATACCTGTTCTGTTGTTTGGAATGGAACTTGCAAGCCCAATAGTGACCACATCGAAACGGTTCAAAATAAGTTCCTTTCTATCTTTAGACACCGTTTCCGTCATGTACAAGAAGACGCAAACAGCAGCATGTGTTGTTTCAAAAGTATTCCTTCCCTTTGGTGTCGACGAATGAGAGCTGACATTATCTTTCTTTATAAACTTCTTCATGGTGATATTTTGTGTGATGACTTGGTTGCACTTATCAATGTCAACTTGCCGAACAAACTTTTCCGAAGATTTCGAACTTTCAGAACAGATGCTTTAAGTAGACGACGCTCGTCCATCTGCAGAATACAATGTGCATATAATGAATATTCCGATCGTCTTGATATATTCCAGAGCTCTTTTTCTTTGTTCTCTAATGAATTGAAAACTGTTGTAGCTTAAGTGCCTTTATGTCATTTATGTGCCGTATTTCTGTTCCGTATTTATTTTATGCAAATCATCAGCTTGCTGTTTGTTTTTCACTTTTCCTGATTTTCTGTTGCTTGAATTTCTGTCGGTTTAAGTGTCAGTGCTTGTAACGCTGAACTTCGTTTTTCCATTTTGAAACTTGCTAACATTTTGTTACACAACCTTTGTTTTATACGTATAATCTATCTTCGTCATGTTCATTGAGTATTTGCTTGTGTATTTTCAATTTTTCACGTGCCTTCAACGTTTTGCTGGCCGGGTGTCAAGGCTTCTAACACTAGGCTTCCTTTTTTTGCTGTTTTGCTTTGTGGGATCTCTGTAACTATTTTTACCTCATTATTTCTCTCATATATATGGTTTTCTGTGTTGTGTTGTCTTATTTTAGTTTGATTTTATGAATGCTTTTATATGGTGTACAAGTACCAAGACCCCCTAGGGTTGTTCCTGGGCACCAAAAATAAAGGTTGATTGATTGATTGATTGATTATTATTAGTATTATTATTATTATTTTTATTGTTATAATATTATTATTATTATTAATATTTTAGTCATAATATTATTACTATTATTTATATTATTTCAGCCCGAATGCTGTCGTCACTGGTGCCGATGCGTGTTTCGCATCGTAGCCGTCAGCTGGAGGAGGATCCACTGTGCGCCACACCAGCATTGGTGATGTCAACGGCAAGGCTCGTCAAACCGTATCCTTCGGAACCTCGGACTCATCTGAGCTCACGGTGGTACCGCGGCGGCGGCTGCCGAAGGCTCTCTTTGTCACGAAACTTTCACCCGAAACAATGGAAGCCCAGCTGTGCTCGTACCTGACTGCCAGATATGCTGCTCCTCTTGCTTGCAAGCGGATAAAAACTAAGTACAATACCTATGCCTCCTTCTATGTTGCCGTAAGCAACGTGTGCTATGAATTACTGCAGGATCCAGCTCTGTGGCCAAATGAGTGTCTTTTTAAGCTCTTCCGGGGCGTACTACGTGAGTCCATCCTGCACCTGTCTGAACTTTCCTCGCCCGCATGATCAGTGTTTGTTACCAAAATGTCCGTGGTTTGCGGACCAAATCTGCTGAGTTCATTTTCTCTATAGCTTCGTCCTCACATAATGTAATCGTCCTTACAGAAAGTTGGCTATCCTCCGAAATTCCGTCTAGCGATTATTTTACCGATAATTATGTTGTGTTATGAAGTAACCGTACTTGCCCCACTTATAAAAACTTGCCGTGGTGGAGTGCTCATTGCGGTGGGCAAGTCGTTGAACTGCCGTCGTCGGTCAGACCTCGAAACTGCTGCAGAATCAGTGTGGGTGCAGGTTCTCGGCGGTAGAAAAAATATTATCCTAATTTCCACCTTTTATATACCTACATCCATAAACTACGCCGAATTCCAGCGCTGTGTCACATCAATAGACGATGTTGTTAATGCCTAACCGGACAATAAATTTCTTATATGCGGGGATTTCAACGTTCCCGGTGTAGGCTGGGATGATCGCACTGTCAGACACGATCATCATTACATTTCCCAGAAGGGCTACTGTCTGTTAGACTTTATTTCTTTCACTGGTCTGGAAAAAAGTAATAGGTGTAAAAACATTTGTGGTAATGTTTTAGACCTTTGCTTTTCCAACCAGGCGGACCTTACCATTTCTTTGTCGGATACCTCGCTGGTCCGTCCCGACAAATTTCATCCTGTCCTCCATATCTCACTGCCGTATGTGTCGGGGCAATCGAGATGCTCCGGCCATTCTGCACATCCGACGTACAATTATGCTGCTGGAGATTACGTTGCTTTTTATAACTACTTATGTAACACTGACTGGTCTAGCCTCGTCAAACTTCCATCTGTTGATGACCAAGTCGAGAAACTTTCTACAATTATTCAGCAAGGAACGCAAATGTTTATACCAAGAACGTCCAGAAAGAAATCTAAATTTCCGAAGTGGTTTTCTGCGGAACTGCGAAAGGCTTTAAAATGTAAAGCCCGTGCTCACAAGAAAATTCGCGGGCTACAATCCGAAGCTTGGAAAAAAGAGTTTAAGTATTTCAGAGCCCTGTGTAAAGAGCTGTATGATCGCGACCGGTCAGACTACATAGCCAATGTAGAAATCAGCGCTACCAGATGCCCCCAATTACCATCGATTCTTGTGGTGTTGAAAAACTTATTAAATCATTAAAACCATCCTCTGCTCCTGGATGTGACCTCATCAGTCCAAAAATTCTAACCAGTACTAGGTACTATTCTTCCAATATACTAACAAAAAATTATCAACAGTCGCTCGATTACGGTGTGCTACCAATTGCATTTAAAATTGGAAAGGTGGTTCCATTCTTCAAATCTGGCAGCAGGCACTCACCCCTTATTTAGTGACCTATTTTTTTAACTAGTATTCCGTGTAAACTTATTGAACACATATTGTTTAACAACCTAGTTAAATTTTTAGAATAGAACTCTTATTTTTCTCTGTCACAACATGGTTTCAGAAAAACGTATTCATGTGAAACGCAACTCGCATTATTCACCCATAAACTGCATAGTTTTCTCGATCAGTCCACTTTTGCCGATTGTTTATTCATTGACTTTTCCAAAGCATTTTATAAGGTGTGTCACAAACTATTGTTTTTTTAAACTACATCAGCTTAACCTCGATTGCAAACTTCTATCTTGGCTTGAGTTTTTTCTTACCAACCGTTCGAAATTTGTATCCGCTAATTATCATAACTCTGAGTTAACACCCGTCCACTCTGGTGTGCCGCAAGGTTCCGTCTTAAGTCCTCTTCTTTTCCTTATATACATTACCGACTGATGAGCATCCGTGTCTTCTAACATTCATTTATTCGCCGATGACTGCGTTGTGTACCGGCAAATAACTTACGCTGATGTCATAGCCGTCTTGTAATCTGATCTTCATACTTTTTCATCCTTGTGCAAAACTTGGCTCATGGAACTTAAGTCTAGCAAATGTAAATATTTACGTGTTACAAGAACAGCCCACCAGTTACCTACTTATTTTATTGATAACTCCCGTTTAAATCATGTATCATCTTATAAATATCTTGGTGTTCACATTTCAGCTGATCTAACATGGACCTCTCACACCGAGTGTGTAATTGCCCATGCTAACCGCACGCTTGGATACCTCCGACGCAATTTTTCAAGAGCCCCTTCATCACTTAAATTACTAATTTACAAAACACTCGTTCGTTCTAAACTGGAGTATGCCGCATCAGTGTGGGATCCAAGTTATTATACGCTAATACAATCGCTCAAAATGGTACAAAATAACACTGTTCGCTTCATTCTTTCTAACTATAACGCACTGCTACCGTAACTGTATTGAAATGTAGCCTTCAACTACCAACGCTATCTTATCGCCGTAAAAATTTGCGTCTCTGGGGGTTTCATAAGATATTCTATCACCAACATCTACGCCATCAGCTCATTTTGCCTCCGCATTTCATATCGTCTCGTTTGGATTACGATAATAAAATCGGAATACCATCGTCAAGGACAAGTTCTTTTTTCACTCTTTCATACACAGGACTTCAGTCGAATGAAACCATCTTCCTGCATCAACCGCTGCCATTGTTGATCATGAATCATTCAATATAGCCTTCGCTAACATTGTATAATGACATGTTCATTTGTATTTTGTTTTGTCGCGCCTTAGCTAAAATTGTACACTAAGAAGCCAACCTGATATATTCGTTTGTACCTTATAATGCATTAGCTACAATTGTATATTTAGAAGCCATTGTTATAACCTTTTTACTTCTTTTTACTGCTCTTGTCATTCCTTTTTTGTATTTACCCACTCCCCTCTCTAATGCCTTCTGGCCCAGAGGGTACTGTAAATAAATAAATAAATATATCCGGCAAATTACTTGCCAATGAGTTTATTCGCCACTGTGTAAGCGTTTTTGTGAACCCAAAGTGTTCAGTGACCTATGAAACATTACTTCAATTTAAGATACTATATTTCTTAGACTTGTTAATGAAGCTGAGGTGATGCGCACATTCAACACGATAAACAACACGACATCTTGCAAAGTTGGTGGATTCTAATTCAAACCATATAAATGTATTTTTGACATAATTTCGCAGTACATAACGCACATTCTCAACACATGTATCAATAATGCAGTGTTTTTTCGTGGTATAGAACGTGCGCGTGTATGAGTTGTTTATAAAAAGTGTGGCAGAAATCAATTGGGAAATATATAACTACCAATATATTCAAAGTTTGAAAAAGTTATTCACAAGCGCTTCGTAAACTTCGTAATTAGGGGCTCGCATTTTGGTTTGCGAAAACAGTGCTCGCCAGAGCTTGTATTACTGCAACAAAAAAAAACACAGTTTAAAGGAGGTTACCAAAACAAAATTGTTTTGACCTCATAAACCGTGAACTATTGCAGCGCAAGTTAGATCATTGCGGATTTCGTTGACATCCATCTGCATTTGTAAAATCTTATCTTCAACTTCATCGGCGGGCAGTTGTTGTAAACGCATTCTTATCCGACACATGGCCTGTTCAGTGTGCCCTCCCACAAGGTAGAATTCGGGCCCGTTTCTTTTTAACATGTTTATCAATGATATTGTGCACGCTACCCTTCGCAAAAATTGTATGGTACGCAGTCGACATAATCATATTTTTAGCTGGAGATAATATAGGCGAATTTACAAAACAAGCAAATAACGCACTAGACAAACTTTATAAAGGGACATGAAAGAACGCATTACAGAAAAAAGAGCTGAAAAACGAAAGTCGTCATCTTTAGAGAGAAAAACATCACATCACCAAGAGATATATGTTTTCAGCGTACTCTGCTAGAAAAAGTACCATCGAATAAAAGATTAGGCGTTATGCTTATTCAATAACTGTCATAGGATGACCATGTAAGCTATCTTGGTAGCAAACTGTCGCAGATAGTAGGCATTGTTTACAGAAACCGCGAGGTGCTGCGGCAGAGCGCCATGATAATATTCTCTCATTCTTTATTTTATTCTCACCTAAGCTATGGTCATTTAGTCTAAGGCACCACGACAAAAAAAAGCTACACAAATTGTACGTCCTACAAACGAGCTCCGTACGCGTGACTGAAAACCTTCTATCGGTGGCATACAACAAGCGAACTTTTTCCCAATAACAAAATTGTGCCAGTAACTAAATTATATAACCATCCTCTGTGGCATTCCTTCAAGCGTGAAATAGAAAAAGTACAGTTCTACTTTGTAAGATTGCTCTGCTAAAGCCGCGAAAACATATAAGCAGAACATGAAAGAGAGATATATGCAACGCTCAAACATACAAAACAAGTTATGGAACGCAAACCATGAAAATCAAGCCTCCGAAACGGCTAAATAGCTCCGCAGCTAAAGCCACACCTATTGAAATATTGACGAATAGAGAGACATATAATTTTTCTTTCATATTTTTTGTTATCTCTTTGTTTGCTATTTATGTGCCTTAAAAAGTGTACACCCTTTAAATATGTCTTCTGTTCTTTTTTTTGCATCGTTTCTGTTTTGCAAATACAAACCATTGCAGATTTTTATCCCTACTTTTGTAGCACTGGGCATCTTCTTTTTTCATATTTTTCTCTCTACTGTTTTTTTCAATTTTCCGTAGGAATTTCATACAAGCCTTACAAATATTATCCTAGGGTTCCTGTACATTGGTGTTAGGCACATTGTATTTTTTATCTTCTTGATCCTTGCTGTTCGCCAAGTGAGGGTTCGGCAGCTTCAGTCAAGCTGTTTTTTGGAGCGTTTACTGGAGCTTTCTTTTTCAGCTTTTACAGCTTTAACATCAGGCACCTATCCTTAGGTACACAATGATGACAAAATAACAATAATAATATTACTATTATTAATATTAATAATATATTGTTATTCTTATATAAATATTATTATTACCACAAAGGCATCTTTTTTTTTACCATTACCAGTCTCCGGCTGTGTTTTATTTGTATATATTTTACTACTTCAATTTGTGTATTGTAGCTTGTTTATTTCTCGCAATATGTTTCTTGTATTTTGTTCTTATGTAACGGTCCGTGCACCAGCACTCAGACCTTTCGCTGTTCCTCGTCACGTAAATCAACATGATTGGTTGATTTTTTGTTATTAATATTATTATTATTATTATTCAAAGAACGTGCGCAGAGAAAGATGAAGCGCTCTGGTGCGAATCAGTTCGCTAAGGAGTTCCGGCGCCTACGTGCCCTATGCAAAATATTGCACAAGCGTGATCATGCTTTGTACCTGGCGTCAGTTGAAGCTAAAGCAACTCATCAGCTGGGAGCCTTCTGGAAGTACATTCATTGTAGATCTAGTACGACGAAAGAATCTATTCGTCTACTGGATTCCAACGGCGATGACGTTGCAGATGCGGCCGACTGCTTTGCTCGTCAATTTTCATCTTTGTTTGGGCGTAGCGGTGGTAGTGATGACGGCAGCGTCTCTTGTCACCAGGACGGTAACTCCGCTTGTTTCCAATTGGATGAGAACATCGTGCGGACCAGCATCAAGCGGCTAAAGCCCTCGTTTTAAGTGCGAATGCACTTCTTAAGCGACCCTCAATCACGCGTCCACCGCCGTCCGTCCATCCGCACCACATACCCACTTAGGGCGATTGGCCAAGAAGAGTTCCTAATTTCTTTAGCACATACACACTTAGGGCGACTGGCCAAGAATCGGGCGTGAGAAGGGCTAATGCACCCGCTTAAAGGAGTACTGAGACGAAATTTCAAAGCTGAGATCCGCTGTAGCAATCAAGTACAACGACAACAGAAATAGATGTCTGTGCATGACACATACCCACGTGGGGGATTGGCCAGGAATCGGGCGTGAGAAGGGCTAATGCACCCGCTTAAAGGAGTACTGACACGAAATTTCAAAGCTGAGATCCACTCTAGCAATCAAGTACAACAACACAAATAGGTGTCTGTGAATAAATGCATCTTTCTTTCTTTGTTGTTGTGTGTGTGTGTGATCTCTCTTTCGCGAACTTTACCGAACCGCGCAAATTCAACTCCTGCATTCGCACTTTCACACTCTTCCCTTCGGGAAAACGAGGGGAATTTTTTCTTCTGGGCCAGATGGTATTCCTGCTGCCATTCTGAAAACGTATGCAAATATATTTGTTCCTGTGTTCACCTCAATATTTAATAACTGTCTCCGGTCTGGCACGTACCCTCGCTCATGGAAAATCGGTCGTGTATTCCCTGTTTTCAAGTCAGGCCCAAAAACCGACCCCATGAACTATAGGCTAGTGTCGCTCCTTTGTTCTGCCTCTAAAATGTTCGAGTTATCTCTTAATACGGTATTGTCTTTCTCACTTAAACACGTCCTCATTCCTAATCAACATGGCTTCATGCGTGGTCGCTCAACTTCCACAAACCTCGCATGCTTCATGGAGCAGGCTGCCCCAGCAGTCGTTGGTAGAAGCCAGCTTGATGCGGTCTACTGTGACATGAGCAAGGCCTTTGATGTAGTCAATCACTCGTTATTGCTTGCCAAGCTCATTCTATTAGATGTTCATGCTTCTTTAGTGGGTCTTATACGTTGCTATCTCCAGGAGCGATATTGTTATGTAAGTGTTAATGGTCAAACATCATTTAGATACAAAGCAACCAGTGGTGTACCGCAGGGCTCCGTTCTGGACCCCCTTCTTTTTTCCATTTTCATTAACGATGTTGCTTCTGCCATTCAAAATTCTTCTTTTTTGTTGTATGCTGATGATATGAAAATCTTCAGAGAAGTGCGTAATGTTCAGGAGTGTAATTCTCTTCAGGCTGATATCGTGTCATTCTATCGTTAGTGCACCAAAAACAACTTAATTTTGAACCCCTCAAAAACGAAAGTTGTTTCCTATAGTAGGAAAACTCAACAACTGCAATACTCCTATAAAATAGCAAGCAGTGCACTTCCGAGGGGGACCGAAATACGGGACTTGGGAGTACTATTTGATTCTTCTCTGACTTTCTCTTCCCACGTTACACAAATTACCGGACGCTCTCTTCGATGTCTGGGCGCTGTTTGCAGGTATTCTAGAGAGTTTAAAAGTCCTCTTCCTTTCTTAAAGTTGTATTCGGCTCTCTGCTTACCTCTTCTCCAATACGGTTCTGTTGTTTGGAATGGAACTTGCAAGTCCAATAGTGACCGCATCGAAAGGGTTCAAAATAAGTTCCTTTCTATCTTTAGGCACCTATTCCGTCATGCACAAGAAGACGCAAACAGCAGCATGTGTTGTTTCAAATTATTCCTTCCCTTTGGTGTCGACGAATGAGAGCTGACATTATCTTTCTTTATAAACTTCTTCGTGGTGATATTTTGTGTGATGACTTGGTTGCACTTATCAATGTCAACTTGCCGAACAAACTTTTCCGAAGATTTCGAACTTTCAAGACAGATGCTTTAAGTAGACGACGCTCGTCCATTTGCAGAATACAATGTGCATATAATAAATATTCCGATCGTCTTGATATATTCCAGAGCTCTTTTTCTTTGTTCTCTAATGAATTGAAAACTGTTGTAGCCTAAGTGCCTTTATGTCATTTATGTGCCGTATTTCTGTTCCGTATTTATTTTATGCAAATCATCACCTTGCTGTTTGTTTTCACTTTTCCTGATTTTCTGTTGCTCGAATTTCTGTCGGTTTAAGTGTCAGTGCTTGTAACGCTGAACTTCATTTTTCCATTTTGAAACTTCCTAACATTTTGTTACAAAACCTTTGTTTTATACGTATAATCTATCTTCGTCATGTTCATTGAGTATTTGCTTGTGTAGTTTCAATTTTTCACGTGCCTTCAACGTTATGCTGGCCGGGTGTCATGGCTTCTAACACTAGGCTTCCCTTTTTTTGCTGTTTTGCTTTGTGGGATCTCTGTAACTATTTTTACCTCATTGTTTCTCTCATATATATGGTTTTCTGTGTTGTGTTGTCTTATTTTAGTTTGTTTTTATGAATGCCTGTGTATGGTGTACAGGTACCAAGACCCTAGGGTTGTTCCTGGGCAACAAAAATAAAGGTTGATTGATTGATTGATTGATTATATTATTATTATTATTATTTTTATTATTATAATATTATTATTATTATAATTATTTTAGCCATAATATTATTACTATTATTTATATTATTTCAGCCCGAATGCTGTCGTCACTGGTGCCGATGCGTGTTTCGCATCGTAGCCGTCAGCTAGAGGAGGAGGATCCACCGTGCGCCACACCAGCATTGGTGATGTCAACGGCAAAGCTCGTCAAACCGTATCCTTCGGAACCTCGGACTCATCTGAGCTCACGGTGGTACCGCGGCGGCGGCTGCCGAAGGCTCTGTTTGTCACGAAACTTTCACCCGAAACAACGGAAGCCCAGCTGTGCTCGTACCTGACTGCCAGAGATGCTGCTCCTCTTGCTTGCAAGCGGATAAAAACTAAGTACAATACCTATGCCTCCTTCTATGTTGCCGGAAGCAACGTGTGCTATGAATTACTGCAGGATCCAGCTCTGTGGCCAAATTAGTGTCTTTTTAGCCCTTCCGGGGCGCACTACGTGAGTCCATCCTGCACCTGTCTGAACTTTCCTCGCCCGCATGATCAGTGTTTGTTACCAAAATGTCCGTGGTTTGCGGACCAAATCTGCTGAGTTCATTTTCTCTATAGCTTCGTCCTCACATAATGTAATCGTCCTTACGGAAACTCGGCTATCCTCCGAAATTCCGTCTAGCGATTATTTTACCGATAATTATGTTGTTTTCTGAAGTAACCGTATTTGCCCCACTTATAAAAACTTGCGGTGGGGGAGTGCTCATTGCGTTGGGCAAGTCGTTGAACTGCCGTCGTCGGTCAGACCTCGAAACTGCTGCAGAATCAGTGTGGGTGCAGGTTCTCGGCGGTAGAAAAAATATTATCCTAATTTCCACCTTTTATTTACCTACATCCATAAACTACGCCGAATTCCAGCGCTGTGTCACATAAATAGAGGATGTTGTTAATGCCTAACCGGACAATAAATTTCTTATATGCGGGGATTTCAACGTTCCCGGTGTAGACTGGGATGATCGCACTGTCAGACACGATCATTATTACAATTCCCAGAAGGGCTACTGTCTGTTAGACTTTATTTCTTTCACTGGTCTGGAAAAAAGTAATAGGTGTAAAAACATTTGTGGTAATGTTTTAGACCTTTGCTTTTCCAACCAGGCGGACCCTACCATTTCTCTGTCGGATACCTCGCTGGTCCGTCCCGACAAATTTCATCCTGTCCTTCATATCTCACTGCCGTATGTGTCGGGGCAATCGAGATGCTCCGGCCATTCTGCACATCCGACGTACAATTATGCTGCCGGAGATTACGTTGCTTTTTATAACTACTTATGTAACACTGACTGGTCTTGCCTCGTCAAACTTCCCTCTGTTGATGACCAAGTCGAGAAACTTTCTACAATTATTCAGCAAGGAATGCAAATGTTTATACCAAGAACGTCCAGAAAGAAATCTAAATTTCCGAAGTGGTTTTCTGCGGAACTGCGAAAGGCTTTAAAATGTAAAGCCCGTGCTCACAAGAAAATTCGCGGGCTACAATCCGAAGCTTGGAAAAAAGAGTTTAAGTATTTCAGAGCCCTGTGTAAAGAGCTGTATGATCGCGACCGGTCAGACTACATAGCCAATGTAGAAATCAGCGCTACCAGATGCCCCCAATTACCATCGATTCTTGTGGTGTTGAAAAACTTATTAAATCATTAAAACCATCCTCTGCTCCTGGATGTGACCTCATCAGTCCAAAAATTCTAACCAGTACTAGGTACTATTCTTCCAATATACTAACAAAAAATTATCAACAGTCGCTCGATTACGGTGTGCTACCAATTGCATTTAAAATTGGAAAGGTGGTTCCATTCTTCAAATCTGGCAGCAGGCACTCACCCCTTATTTAGTGACCTATTTTTTTAACTAGTATTCCGTGTAAACTTATTGAACACATATTGTTTAACAACCTAGTTAAATTTTTAGAATAGAACACTTATTTTTCTCTGTCACAACATGGTTTCAGAAAAACGTATTCATGTGAAACGCAACTCGCATTATTCACCCATAAACTGCATAGTTTTCTCGATCAGTCCACTTTTGCCGATTGTTAATTCATTGACTTTTCCAAAGCATTTTATAAGGTGTGTCACAAACTATTGTTTTTTTAAACTACATCAGCTTAACCTCGATTGCAAACTTCTATCTTGGCTTGAGTTTTTTCTTACCAACCGTTCGAAATTTGTATCCGCTAATTATCATAACTCTGAGTTAACACCCGTCCACTCTGGTGTGCCGCAAGGTTCCGTCTTAAGTCCTCTTCTTTTCCTTATATACATTACCGACTGATGAGCATCCGTGTCTTCTAACATTCATTTATTCGCCGATGACTGCGTTGTGTACCGGCAAATAACTTACGCTGATGTCATAGCCGTCTTGTAATCTGATCTTCATACTTTTTCATCCTTGTGCAAAACTTGGCTCATAGAACTTAAGTCTAGCAAATGTAAATATTTACGTGTTACAAGAACAGCCCACCAGTTACCTACTTATTTTATTGATAACTCCCGTTTAAATCATGTATCATCTTATAAATATCTTGGTGTTCACATTTCAGCTGATCTAACATGGACCTCTCACACCGAGTGTGTAATTGCCCATGCTAACCGCACGCTTGGATACCTCCGACGCAATTTTTCAAGAGCCCCTTCATCACTTAAATTACTAATTTACAAAACACTCGTTCGTTCTAAACTGGAGTATGCCGCATCAGTGTGGGATCCAAGTTATTATACGCTAATACAATCGCTCAAAATGGTACAAAATAACACTGTTCGCTTCATTCTTTCTAACTATAACGCACTGCTACCATAACCGTATTGAAATGTAGCCTTCAACTACCAACGCTATCTTATCGCCGTAAAAATTTGCGTCTCTGGGGGTTTCATAAGATATTCTATCACCAACATCTACGCCATCAGCTCATTTTGCCTCCGCATTTCATATCGTCTCGTTTGGATTACGATAATAAAATCGGAATACCATCGTCAAGGACAAGTTCTTTTTTCACTCTTTCATACACAGGACTTCAGTCGAATGAAACCATCTTCCTGCATCAACCGCTGCCATTGTTGATCATGAATCATTCAATATAGCCTTCGCTAACATTGTATAATGACATGTTCATTTGTATTTTGTTTTGTCGCGCCTTAGCTAAAATTGTACACTAAGAAGCCAACCTGATATATTCGTTTGTACCTTATAATGCATTAGCTACAATTGTATATTTAGAAGCCATTGTTATAACCTTTTTACTTCTTTTTACTGCTCTTGTCATTCCTTTTTTGTATTTACCCACTCCCCTCTCTAATGCCTTCTGGCCCAGAGGGTACTGTAAATAAATAAATAAATATATCCGGCAAATTACTTGCCAATGAGTTTATTCGCCACTGTGTAAGCGTTTTTGTGAACCCAAAGTGTTCAGTGACCTATGAAACATTACTTCAATTTAAGATACTATATTTCTTAGACTTGTTAATGAAGCTGAGGTGATGCGCACATTCAACACGATAAACAACACGACATCTTGCAAAGTTGGTGGATTCTAATTCAAACCATATAAATGTATTTTTGACATAATTTCGCAGTACATAACGCACATTCTCAACACATGTATCAATAATGCAGTGTTTTTTCGTGGTATAGAACGTGCGCGTGTATGAGTTGTTTATAAAAAGTGTGGCAGAAATCAATTGGGAAATATATAACTACCAATATATTCAAAGTTTGAAAAAGTTATTCACAAGCGCTTCGTAAACTTCGTAATTAGGGGCTCGCATTTTGGTTTGCGAAAACAGTGCTCGCCAGAGCTTGTATTACTGCAACAAAAAAAAAACACAGTTTAAAGGAGGTTACCAAAACAAAATTGTTTTGACCTCATAAACCGTGAACTATTGCAGCGCAAGTTAGATCATTGCGGATTTCGTTGACATCCATCTGCATTTGTAAAATCTTATCTTCAACTTCGTCGGCAGGCAGTTGTTGTAAACGCATTCTTATCCGACACATGGCCTGTTCAGTGTGCCCTCCCACAAGGTAGAATTCGGGCCCGTTTCTTTTTAACATGTTTATCAATGATATTGTGCACGCTACCCTTCGCAAAAATTGTATGGTACGCAGACGACATAATCATATTTTTAGCTGGAGATAATATAGGCGAATTTACAAAACAAGCAAATAACGCACTAGACAAACTTTATAAAGGGACATGAAAGAACGCATTACAGAAAAAAGAGCTGAAAAACGAAAGTCGTCATCTTTAGAGAGAAAAACATCACATCACCAAGAGATATATGTTTTCAGCGTACTCTGCTAGAAAAAGTACCATCGAATAAAAGATTAGGCGTTATGCTTATTCAATAACTGTCATAGGATGACCATGTAAGCTATCTTGGTAGCAAACTGTCTCAGATAGTAGGCATTGTTTACAGAAACCGCGAGGTGCTGCGGCAGAGCGCCATGATAATATTCTCTCATTCTTTATTTTATTCTCACTTAAGCTATGGTCATTTAGTCTAAGGCACCACGACAAAAAAAAGCTACACAAATTGTACGTCCTACAAACGAGCTCCGTACGCGTGACTGAAAACCTTCTATCGGTGGCATACAACAAGCGAACTTTTTCCCAATAACAAAATTGTGCCAGTAACTAAATTATATGACCATCCTCTGTGGCATTCCTTCAAGCGTGAAATAGAAAAAGTACAGTTCTACTTTGTAAGATTGCTCTGCTAAAGCCGCGAAAACATATAAGCAGAACATGAAAGAGAGATATATGCAACGCTCAAACATACAAAACAAGTTATGGAACGCAAACCATGAAAATCAAGCCTCCGAAACGGCTAAATAGCTCTGCAGCTAAAGCCACACCTATTGAAATATTGACGAATAGAGAGACATATAATTTTTCTTTCATATTTTTTGTTATCTCTTTGTTTGCTATTTATGTGCCTTAAAAAGTGTACACCCTTTAAATATGTCTTCTGTTCTTTTTTTTGCATCGTTTCTGTTTTGCAAATACAAACCATTGCAGATTTTTATCCCTACTTTTGTAGCACTGGGCATCTTCTTTTTTCATATTTTTCTCTCTACTGTTTTTTTCAATTTTCCGTAGGAATTTCATACAAGCCTTACAAATATTATCCTAGGGTTCCTGTACATTGGTGTTAGGCACATTGTATTTTTTATCTTCTTGATCCTTGCTGTTCGCCAAGTGAGGGTTCGGCAGCTTCAGTCAAGCTGTTTTTTGGAGCGTTTACTGGAGCTTTCTTTTTCAGCTTTTACAGCTTTAACATCAGGCACCTATCCTTAGGTACACAATGATGACAAAATAACAATAATATTATTATTATTATTAATATTAATAATATATTGTTATTCTTATATAAATATTATTATTACCACAAAGGCATCTTTTTTTTTACCATTACCAGTCTCCGGCTGTGTTTTATTTGTATATATTTTACTACTTCAATTTGTGTATTGTAGCTTGTTTATTTCTCGCAATATGTTTCTTGTATTTTGTTCTTATGTAACGGTCCGTGCACCAGCACTCAGACCTTTCGCTGTTCCTCGTCACGTAAATCAACATGATTGGTTGATTTTTTGTTATTAATATTATTATTATTATTATTCAAAGAACGTGCGCAGAGAAAGATGAAGCGCTCTGGTGCGAATCAGTTCGCTAAGGAGTTCCGGCGCCTACGTGCCCTATGCAAAATATTGCACAAGCGTGATCATGCTTTGTACCTGGCGTCAGTTGAAGCTAAAGCAACTCATCAGCTGGGAGCCTTCTGGAAGTACATTCATTGTAGATCTAGTACGACGAAAGAATCTATTCGTCTACTGGATTCCAACGGCGATGACGTTGCAGATGCGGCCGACTGCTTTGCTCGTCAATTTTCATCTTTGTTTGGGCGTAGCGGTGGTAGTGATGACGGCAGCGTCTCTTGTCACCAGGACGGTAACTCCGCTTGTTTCCAATTGGATGAGAACATCGTGCGGACCAGCATCAAGCGGCTAAAGCCATCCGCACCACATACCCACTTAGGGCGATTGGCCAAGAAGAGTTCCTAATTTCTTTAGCACATACCCACTTAGGGCGACTGGCCAAGAATCGGGCGTGAGAAGGGCTAATGCACCCGCTTAAAGGAGTACTGAGACGAAATTTCAAAGCTGAGATCCGCTGTAGCAATCAAGTACAACGACAACAGAAATAGATGTCTGTGCATGACACATACCCACGTGGGGGATTGGCCAGGAATCGGGCGTGAGAAGGGCTAATGCACCCGCTTAAAGGAGTACTGACACGAAATTTCAAAGCTGAGATCCACTCTAGCAATCAAGTACAACAACACAAATAGGTGTCTGTGAATAAATGCATCTTTCTTTCTTTGTTGTTGTGTGTGTGTGTGATCTCTCTTTCGCGAACTTTACCGAACCGCGCAAATTCAACTCCTGCATTCGCACTTTCACACTCTTCCCTTCGGGAAAACGAGGGGAATTTTTTTCTTCTGGGCCAGATGGTATTCCTGCTGCCATTCTGAAAACGTATGCAAATATATTTGTTCCTGTGTTCACCTCAATATTTAATAACTGTCTCCGGTCTGGCACGTACCCTCGCTCATGGAAAATCGGTCGTGTATTCCCTGTTTTCAAGTCAGGCCCAAAAACCGACCCCATGAACTATAGGCTAGTGTCGCTCCTTTGTTCTGCCTCTAAAATGTTCGAGTTATCTCTTAATACGGTATTGTCTTTCTCACTTAAACACGTCCTCATTCCTAATCAACATGGCTTCATGCGTGGTCGCTCAACTTCCACAAACCTCGCAGGCTTCATGGAGCAGGCTGCCCCAGCAGTCGTTGGTAGAAGCCAGCTTGATGCGGTCTACTGTGACATGAGCAAGGCCTTTGATGTAGTCAATCACTCGTTATTGCTTGCCAAGCTCATTCTATTAGATGTTCATGCTTCTTTAGTGGGTCTTATACGTTGCTATCTCCAGGAGCGATATTGTTATGTAAGTGTTAATGGTCAAACATCATTTAGATACAAAGCAACCAGTGGTGTACCGCAGGGCTCCGTTCTGGACCCCCTTCTTTTTTCCATTTTCATTAACGATGTTGCTTCTGCCATTCAAAATTCTTCTTTTTTGTTGTATGCTGATGATATGAAAATCTTCAGAGAAGTGCGTAATGTTCAGGAGTGTAATTCTCTTCAGGCTGATATCGTGTCATTCCATCGTTAGTGCACCAAAAACAACTTAATTTTGAACCCCTCAAAAACGAAAGTTGTTTCCTATAGTAGGAAAACTCAACAACTGCAATACTCCTATAAAATAGCAAGCAGTGCACTTCCGAGGGGGACCGAAATACGGGACTTGGGAGTACTATTTGATTCTTCTTTGACTTTCTCTTCCCACGTTACACAAATTACCGGACGCTCTCTTCGATGTCTGGGTGCTGTTTGCAGGTATTCTAGAGAGTTTAAAAGTCCTCTTCCTTTCTTAAAGTTGTATTCGGCTCTCTGCTTACCTCTTCTCCAATACGGTTCTGTTGTTTGGAATGGAACTTGCAAGTCCAATAGTGACCGCATCGAAAGGGTTCAAAATAAGTTCCTTTCTATCTTTAGGCACCTATTCCGTCATGCACAAGAAGACGCAAACAGCAGCATGTGTTGTTTCAAATTATTCCTTCCCTTTGGTGTCGACGAATGAGAGCTGACATTATCTTTCTTTATAAACTTCTTCGTGGTGATATTTTGTGTGATGACTTGGTTGCACTTATCAATGTCAACTTGCCGAACAAACTTTTCCGAAGATTTCGAACTTTCAAGACAGATGCTTTAAGTAGACGACGCTCGTCCATTTGCAGAATACAATGTGCATATAATAAATATTCCGATCGTCTTGATATATTCCAGAGCTCTTTTTCTTTGTTCTCTAATGAATTGAAAACTGTTGTAGCCTAAGTGCCTTTATGTCATTTATGTGCCGTATTTCTGTTCCGTATTTATTTTATGCAAATCATCACCTTGCTGTTTGTTTTCACTTTTCCTGATTTTCTGTTGCTCGAATTTCTGTCGGTTTAAGTGTCAGTGCTTGTAACGCTGAACTTCATTTTTCCATTTTGAAACTTCCTAACATTTTGTTACAAAACCTTTGTTTTATACGTATAATCTATCTTCGTCATGTTCATTGAGTATTTGCTTGTGTAGTTTCAATTTTTCACGTGCCTTCAACGTTTTGCTGGCCGGGTGTCATGGCTTCTAACACTAGGCTTCCCTTTTTTTGCTGTTTTGCTTTGTGGGATCTCTGTAACTATTTTTACCTCATTGTTTCTCTCATATATATGGTTTTCTGTGTTGTGTTGTCTTATTTTAGTTTGTTTTTATGAATGCCTGTGTATGGTGTACAGGTACCAAGACCCTAGGATTGTTCCTGGGCAACAAAAATAAAGGTTGATTGATTGATTGATTGATTATATTATTATTATTATTATTTTTATTATTATAATATTATTATTATTATAATTATTTTAGCCATAATATTATTACTATTATTTATATTATTTCAGCCCGAATGCTGTCGTCACTGGTGCCGATGCGTGTTTCGCATCGTAGCCGTCAGCTAGAGGAGGAGGATCCACCGTGCGCCACACCAGCATTGGTGATGTCAACGGCAAAGCTCGTCAAACCGTATCCTTCGGAACCTCGGACTCATCTGAGCTCACGGTGGTACCGCGGCGGCGGCTGCCGAAGGCTCTGTTTGTCACGAAACTTTCACCCGAAACAACGGAAGCCCAGCTGTGCTCGTACCTGACTGCCAGAGATGCTGCTCCTCTTGCTTGCAAGCGGATAAAAACTAAGTACAATACCTATGCCTCCTTCTATGTTGCCGGAAGCAACGTGTGCTATGAATTACTGCAGGATCCAGCTCTGTGGCCAAATTAGTGTCTTTTTAGCCCTTCCGGGGCGCACTACGTGAGTCCATCCTGCACCTGTCTGAACTTTCCTCGCCCGCATGATCAGTGTTTGTTACCAAAATGTCCGTGGTTTGCGGACCAAATCTGCTGAGTTCATTTTCTCTATAGCTTCGTCCTCACATAATGTAATCGTCCTTACGGAAACTCGGCTATCCTCCGAAATTCCGTCTAGCGATTATTTTACCGATAATTATGTTGTTTTCTGAAGTAACCGTATTTGCCCCACTTATAAAAACTTGCGGTGGGGGAGTGCTCATTGCGTTGGGCAAGTCGTTGAACTGCCGTCGTCGGTCAGACCTCGAAACTGCTGCAGAATCAGTGTGGGTGCAGGTTCTCGGCGGTAGAAAAAATATTATCCTAATTTCCACCTTTTATTTACCTACATCCATAAACTACGCCGAATTCCAGCGCTGTGTCACATAAATAGAGGATGTTGTTAATGCCTAACCGGACAATAAATTTCTTATATGCGGGGATTTCAACGTTCCCGGTGTAGACTGGGATGATCGCACTGTCAGACACGATCATTATTACAATTCCCAGAAGGGCTACTGTCTGTTAGACTTTATTTCTTTCACTGGTCTGGAAAAAAGTAATAGGTGTAAAAACATTTGTGGTAATGTTTTAGACCTTTGCTTTTCCAACCAGGCGGACCCTACCATTTCTCTGTCGGATACCTCGCTGGTCCGTCCCGACAAATTTCATCCTGTCCTTCATATCTCACTGCCGTATGTGTCGGGGCAATCGAGATGCTCCGGCCATTCTGCACATCCGACGTACAATTATGCTGCCGGAGATTACGTTGCTTTTTATAACTACTTATGTAACACTGACTGGTCTTGCCTCGTCAAACTTCCCTCTGTTGATGACCAAGTCGAGAAACTTTCTACAATTATTCAGCAAGGAATGCAAATGTTTATACCAAGAACGTCCAGAAAGAAATCTAAATTTCCGAAGTGGTTTTCTGCGGAACTGCGAAAGGCTTTAAAATGTAAAGCCCGTGCTCACAAGAAAATTCGCGGGCTACAATCCGAAGCTTGGAAAAAAGAGTTTAAGTATTTCAGAGCCCTGTGTAAAGAGCTGTATGATCGCGACCGGTCAGACTACATAGCCAATGTAGAAATCAGCGCTACACGCGACCAGAAAAGTTTCTGGCAGTATGTTCGCTCTCGATCTGCTGGCAAGGTTGCCGAAATCGTTATTCTTCTAGACGACAATGGAAACCCCATTGGAGACGTTGTTAATGCCTTTGCGGATCATTTCAGCTAAGTATATCCAAAGGGTGAAGCTAACATTTCGTCCAACTCTTCATCTGCGTCGTCTAATTTCTGCGTTCCCAGAATAAGTGAGAGAGACGTTCGGAAAGCCCTGAAGCGCCTCAAACCGTCCTTTTCCTGTGGCCCTGACGGCATTCCTCCCGCAATATAAAAACCTATGGGGAGCTTCTGATTCCCATACTAACCGCTATATTTAATATTTCAATTCAATCTGCTACTTTTCCAGCAGCCTGGAAGTTAGCACGCTTGGTCCCTGTCTTCTAAACTGGTGCTAAAGATAGTGCTAGAAACTATCTGCCTATTTCGCTTCTGTGTGCGGCATCTAAGCTTTTTGAGATAGTGTTGCACGATGTTTTAACATCCAGTGTTAAGGGCATACTAATTTCCGAACAGCACGGGTTTATGTCCGGACGTTGCACAACACTAACCTCGTTTCTTTTATGCAGCGAGCGTCCGAAGCGGTTCATCATAGGAGGCAGCTTGATACTATGTACTTTGACCTGAGCAAGGCTTTTGATGTGGTCAGTCACCCATTGTTAATTTCTAACCTGTCACTCCTGAACATAGATAATTCGATTCTTGACCTCCTAATTAGTTACTTGCGTGGGCGGACCTGCTACGTAAATGTTAACGGCCAGCAATCCTATGGTTACTACGTTTAAGTGGTGTGCCACAAGGGTCTGTTCTAGGCCCTCTTTTGTTTTCTTTATTTGTCAATGATGTTTCAGCTGCTATAAGGCTTTCTTCTTTTTTACTTTATGCTGATGACATCAAGATTTTTGGGGAAGTTTCGTCTCTTAGCGACTGCGGGCATTTGCAAAGAGACGTGGATGCATTTACGCTCTGGTGTAAAGAGAACGAACTGATAGTGAACGCAGCGAAAACCAAAGTGTTGTCATACGCGCGTAAAAAAGACTGCCTGCTTTATCACTACTCAGTTCACGATATTACTTTGCCTCGAATCTCGACGACGACTGATCTTGGCGTGCTCTTTGATAGCTGACTTTTACACCGCACGTTCGATTCATCAAACAGCGAGATCTCCGCCGCTTGGGCATGGTCTACCGAATGTCTAAAGAATTCCATAGTGCAAAGTCTTTCCTGAAACTGTACTCCACTGTCTGTCGTCCCGTGCTGGAATATGCCTCGGTTGTCTGTAATGATACATGCAAATCTAACAGCAGGGCCATTGATAAAGTGCAGAATTAGCTGCTGTCCATACTTAGACATCGCTTCCCTCACGGGTATCACCGTCTTGACTCTGAACCACGGTACTTGCAAGTGCTGCCTGAGCTAAAGGCTAGGCACGATACAGCTGACCTCTTACTTCTTTTTAAGCTCAGACATGGACAGATAAGCAGCGCGGAATTTCTTTCTGAGCTCGAACCAACAGTGCCTCTTAAAATCATAAGAAAATGTTATCGTTTCGTACTCTCAGCTCCTGTAACCGACATTGCCCGCTGTTCAGGCTGCAGAGCACGTGTAACTTCTACTCGGCAGACGTAGATATTTTTAACAGCTCCCTCGATCAGTTCAGTTCAGACACTTCCAGAATTCTCATTCGCTAATATGCTCCCTCTTATTCTCTTACATGGAACTATATGGAATATTTCTTTGCTCAGTCATACTGAATGGATCTTTTTCGAGTTATAGTAACTTCTTTTTGCCTGCTTGCCTTACTGTATAGAATGTATGCTGTTTATATGACTCTTTTGTTGTTTTTCATTTTATGGATTGCTGTTATAAGGTTACACGATTAACCGTAGTGTGCAGATGTTCTGTTTCATCGATACGATGTAATTACCAATTCTGTTGTATTCTGTCAGTTTTGTTTGTGTTCATTGCATGTAGTGTATACGCTATCTACGTTTTGTAGTGATTTGTGCGGTATACTTTGTAATATACATTCGAAAAGTTATTTTTTTCTACTCTTTTATTTTATATGCTGTCAAAGTGTTCTTTCCTTTCAATTTTTGTTTTCCTTTTTTTTACCTGTATCCATCTGTGTACCAGCACCAAGACCTCACGGCTGTTCCTTGGCACAATAAACATACATGATTGATTGATTGATTGATTATATTCCAAGTTTTATTTTTTTCCATATTTCGAGGAATTTCCTCTTGTTGTCTAGTAGACCTCCCTCTGTTGACCTTTGTTCTCAAACCGAACTGTTCACAATTGTTACTAATTCAAAATACAATACAGCTTTCGTTATATTAAGCTCAAATATTTTCGCACAAGCTTATCGGACAGAGAATATTCTATGCGTCAGTCATGAGCAACCCTTTGAAAAAGACAATCAAATCAAAGAAGAAGAAGCATGTGGAGATCGGTTAGAATAGGGGGACGGAAAGAAAGGAAGTTTTAGGAGGCACCCACTGGGAACAAGAAGGGCAAGTCATGGTGAGGCCTGCGAACAAGATCTAGGCTCCGACCCTAGAAAGGCGCCCAGACTGACGACTCCGCGTGCAGCAACGCAAAGTTTGTGGCTCGGGACAAAAGATGTAGTGGCGCTGCCAGGCTACAACGCCGATGATTCGCATCTGAGACAATTGCACATGGATGTCGGGGCAACGCAACCTGGGATCTGACAGCGTGTATTTCAAGCAAGCCACAAAAGACGTGATTGAGCATCGCGTTATTACGTCTACAACCCGAACGCCTTTAACGTTGACACTGAGTGAAAGCTAAGTACTCTATCTTCTGTTTGCTTCAAGAACCTCTTAACCGTTCCGTAGTGAGGGGTGGCTTGTGTCACGTTGTGCACATATTTGTCCCTGTATAATTAATGCCTCATTTCCTGCACCCTTTTACAAATAACTGACGTTACAATTTTGGCGGGCCCGTCAGGATTCATGTCAGCTTACTCTCAATTAGCCAAGTGGATAAGGGATTTGGAAAAACTCTGGTCCTTATTGAGCGGTTAGGTTTGATAAGTAGGAGGCATATGCTTTGTACGAAAAAGCAGACCAGTAGGAGCTCAGGAAAGGCAAAGGAGAGTAGAAAAAACGAGAGATAGAAGAAAAAATTTTGGAAAATAAATTGCATAGGGCTGAATATGGCCGCAGGGCCCACTATTACAGACATTAACACATGAGGTTTGATATCACTGCGAGAACGAGTTGTGTCTTCGGCCTTAAGCTTGTACTTGTCAAGAGAAGAGTTCAGCGTCTTCAGACGAACGCATGATTCAGACTACACAGACTACGACAAGGCGAAGATTACTCTGCTTCAAAGGTTTCGCCTGTACACTAAGGGCCGTATTCTGAGTTCTTCGTCCACTCTATTTGCTCTCTCCACTCGGCTGAGGGGAATATTCCACAATCCTTATGCATGGGCAAATCGATTTCAAAAACCTCCTCCAGTGGAGGCTCGAGTGGAGGAAGGGCCAACAATACAAGGGTCAGTGTTTCATAAAACGTTCAGATGTTCTAAACCACAGAATTGAGAAACCAGTCGATAGTTCCCTGCAGGGCTAAGCATCTAGTTTGGCAGGTCGATGGAGTTTTCTGGAACAGAGAAAACCCAGGTGGATATCAGAAATCGTATTGTCACCGAGCGATGTTGAAACGGTTGCCACCTAAAGTTTCATGTGTTTTAAAAAAATAAATGAACACGCCTTTGGCTACAGTTCCCAGTCGACTGACGGGTTTCTGGAGGCGCACGGAATAAAACATATGGGTAGTAGCAGAGATGAGATGGACATGTTGCCGATATGAAATGCGCACTAGCCAGAATCGAGACATTATTGCACAAGCCCGCATGCAACTAGGAAATGTTTTCTATGTCATCGCGTAAAACACAAAGCGCAGACTGCTGCCGTTTTTTCCCTTATTACCAAGGGTGTCAGTTTAGCTCTGTTCGAGAAGTCATGCATCTAGTGCTCCCCAAGTTTGGCGGGAGACGGTCTTGTTATTAACGCTATATAGCACGATGGCATTGAGTCCGGGATGTAGTTTTACTTTCGCCACGATGGCTGAAAAGTTCTTCTGGCCGGGTATGCAAAGAGACAGCATGCGGAACTTTATGTGCTGTGATCTTTGCCATCAAACTTTACCGAAGGGCCTACTAGGCAGAGCCCCTCTTGTAGTTATGCCTAACTTTGCAGCACCATCTTAGAGGGTTTACATAGGTAACGTGTTGTGGTGAGCTGGGGAAGCTGAACTATATGGATACGAATCATGATGCCGAGGTGCTGTTCGAGGTATTTTCAAGGTACTGCACACTGAAGGAAAACATGAAAGACGGGGATAAAGGTTCACCTGTAAACACTATGAAGAAAATTACCGGAATAATATCGATCTAACAACTGCTGACAACGCCTTACCACCCTGTGGTTACGGCTTGGTGGAGCAGTTTCATTTCATTTTATTTCCTTTTTACCCTTGAAGGCAGAGGCATTACAGAGGGGAGTGGGTTACAAACACAAATGAACGTAATACAATGCAGCAGAAAGGTAGTGTATAAAAGCTCTATGTGGTTCCTAAAGTAGCAATGTTAGTTAAAGATATGCGAAACTGTTGATGGTTTTCAATGACGGAGATTGGCCTGGGAAGGTGGTTCCAGTCCAATGTTGTGTGCGAGACATGAAAGACCGGAAACAAGGTTTTGTACTACAGGACATGATTTCAACTTTATGACGGGGATCAATGCGGGCAGAAATATATGAAGGCGCAGAAACCAAGATGGAACGCAAGCAGGGGTTCTGATAGTATATTCTATGAAATAAACGAAGACGAAAATACTGTCGACGATGGGCGAGCTGGGACAAATGCACAGTATTTTTTATGAATATTACGCTGGATGGACTACTGTAATTGCCTCTAATAAATCGCGCAGCATTGTTTTTAATGAGTTCGAAAGATTTGATAAAAATTTCAGTGCCGGGATCCTATATTGGTGCAGCGAATTCTAATTCATAGCTTATCAAGGATGTGTACAAAAGTGTCCTAAGGGAAATAGGAGCAGATGAAAAGTTGCAGCGAAGGTATCCAAGCTTGCGGTTGGCGTTGTTAAATATTTGTTCAATATGCAATGACCATGAAAGCGACCACTTTATGCGAACCCTTAAGTAGCCATATGACGATACGGCTTCGAGCGAGACGTTGTTTAGATGATAAATGGCTGCAGAAGATAACATCCGTGAGACACGCTTACTTTTACATTTAGTAGTGTTTAGTACCATGTGCCACTTCTTACAACATGCGGATGCCCCGTCAATATCATTCTGAAGAGTGTTAGTGTTGTTATCGTTGATTATATTGCAAAAATACCGCACTCATCGGCAAATAGCTTAATACTAGAAGAGACACATTCAGGTACATTATTAATATGAATTAAAAAGACAAGGAGGCTTAATACCGAGCCTTGAGGCACGCTAGAGTAAACAGGGCGAGGAGATGATTCTTGGTAACTACACGCTACGTACTGTTAGCGGTTCAGAAAAAATTGTTGTATGCACAAAAAAGTGTTCCTGTCTATGTTAAGTTGGCTACGTTTGAAGAGAAGGGATTTATGGCATACTTTATCCAACGCTTTTTAAAAGTCAAGAAAAAGGTAAGCTGCGCATGAACCACGGTCAAGAATGGTATTACGTTTATTAGTGTAGCAAAATTAATGCGTTTCGCAATAGAAAGTTTTCCCGAAACTGTGCTGATAAGGCTAGAAAAAAGAATTTCTTTCAAGAAAAGTTACTAAGTGAGAGTACAAGATATGTTCTAAGATTTCACATGGGATGCTGGTTAAGGATGTGGGTCGGTAATTGTTAGGTGAGTCTTTTTAACTAGATCTATAGACGGGCACCGCCTTCCCCACCTTCCAGTCAGCACGAACCGTGTGTCTGTCTAGTGACAGCTGAAAAATAGGAGCCAAAATAACCGATGAATGCAATGCAGTGTTCTTAAAACATTTTGCAGTGATAAGGTCACAGCTGGAACTTGATGACACTTTCAGTGATTCAATAATTTTCGCAACACCTTGTGGATCAAATATGAGAGGGTTCATTGGTGAGTACTGATTATCGGACTCCCAGGAAGGTAAATCGCGAGGAAAGGTTACGAACTTCTGAGAAAAAACACTGTTATGTCCTGAACAAGCGTGGAACGATGATGACCCCAGCGTATTTGCCCTGTCCAACTTGCACGACATAGCCGCCTACCAATGACGCGAACCATTGCTTCGGCAGGTTATAGACCGTCTTAGCTCAGAGCCCTCCGACCCATCTCTTCACGCCTTTACACTGCGTAATGGCGTCCTGTTCCACCGCCACTTCCCGTCGGATGGCCCTGGCGCCCTTCTCGCATCTCCGTCCCGACTCAGCATCTCCATCCCGACATACTCCACCAGCTTCATGACGTGCCAACTGCTGGCCATCTGGGCGTCACTCGGACCTACGACCGTGTGCGGCGACGCTTTTACTGGCCCGGCCTTTACCTATCTGTGCGAAGGTACGTCACGGCTTGTGGCGTTTCCCAACTCCGCAACACGCCTCGGTCACTTCCCGCAGGCGCTCTTCAATTAAATGATTTTCCTCCTGAACCATTTTTCTGGGTTGGATTAGACCTTCTCGGTCCTTTCCCCTTCTTCCGCTCTGATAACAGGTGGATTGCCGTCGCCACCCATTACACCACGCGTTACGGCATCACACGTGCCCTTCCTACCAGCGGTGCCACGGACGTAACCGATTTTCTACTACACGCCGTCATTCTGCATCATGATGCTCCTCGTCAGCATCATCCAAAAACCAATGGGTTCACTGAATGATTTAACAAGATGCTCACAGATATGCTCGCTGTGTACGTGTCCAACGACCACCTTGACTGGGACGTTCCTTTCCCTTAAGTTACTTTCGCCTACAATTCATCACGCCTCGACACTGCCTGCTTCTCTCCTTTATTCCTCATTTACGGCAATGACCCTGCCCTGCCCTTGGAAACCACGTTGCGTGACTCGACAATGCCACGAACTGAGTATGCGCGTGATCTCATTTCCCAGGCTGACGTGGCCCGCCAGAACGCCCGCTCCAAGATTACGCGTCACAGGCAAGTCTGAAGCGCCGTTACGATGAGACCCACAGGGATGCATGCTTCCAACTTGGCTCCCTGGTCCTCCTTTGGACGCGCTACACTCATAAACGTAATACCATTCTTGACCGTGGTTCATGCGCAGATTACCTTTTTCTTGACTTTTAAAAAGCGTTGGATAAAGTATGCCATAAATCCCTTCTCTTCAAACGTAGCCAACTTAACATTGACAGGAACACTTTTTTGTGCATACAACAATTTTTTCTGAACCGCTAACAGTACGTAGCGTGTAGTTACCAAGAATCATCTCCTCGCCCTGTTCACTCTATCGTGCCTCAAGGCTCGGTATTAAGCCTCCTTGTCTTTTTAAGTCATATTAATAATCTACCCAATTTCTACACATTCCCAGACATCTTCAAGCTCAGACTGAGCATGAATTACGTGTGATGGTATGGATTTTCCTATTGCGAGCAGTACACCAACACCTCGACGCAGAGTTCGGTCACGTCGATAAATATTAAAACTTGACTGACTCGAAAAATTTCGTGGTCACAAACATTTGAATCCAACCATGTTTCTGGTAATGATATTATGTCGGCGTTAGCCGTATCAATAGCAGAGGTAAGAGGTTCATACTTGTTAATGACACTTCGCTTGTTCGCTAGAAGTGTGGGAATATTTAAGGCTGGTGAAATAAGACCGTCTCCCCTCTCGACTTCCTATGCTGAAGAGTTGCGGGTTGATGGTGGTGAGGCGTTAAAAGACCGATGATCTAGTCTTTCATGCTATCTGTCTCAGTATCATTGGTAGCAGCGTTGCGTGACGGGACCGATGCAGCAGAGTTTGAAGTTCGAGACCTTATGTTAAGCATGCTGTCTGTTTTTGCATCGTATGCAAAGTACTCATCATTTATGAGCAACTTTTTGTATTTTAACGTAAACTTGGGGGAATGCGGTTGACGTTTGGCGAATTCAAACAGTTTTTTCTACTGTGTCGAGTTGAATGTTCGAAATTATTTACCTTCACAATCACGAAACGGCAATTCGCTTCTGAAAATACGCCTAAACGAGGAGGGGAATTCACTGCCTTGTGCTGAGAAAATAGCCGCAAGTGTTTTTTGTTCAATTTGCGCCCACGTTTCGCGCGAGTCAGGAATACCGTAAAATATCACATTATTTCTTTTGGATCTATCTTTAATATTCTCCAGCACGCAGTTTAAATTTGCGTGTTCTCACGTCAAATGCTTAGAAGTTTCCTGAATAGCAACAAGGCTATCCCCTAGAACGTCTATGCTGTAACACTAGACTTCAAGGGGATCAATACGTTTGAATATTTGGGACAACTTTGCGTCAAGTGCCATTTGGTTGGTTCTAATATCTGCCTGACCTTGTGCCAGATCCTCTGTTTGTTTTTAATATCTCTTAGCATATTTAACATTTCTCTACTTTCAACTCAACTTTCAACTGCCGCTTCAATAGACAAATCGGAGCGAGACTGCGCTGGTTAAGTGGGACTAAGGTTGGCCTGAATATCCCCTGAATGGAGCAACAAAAGGGCATCATCCACACAATCACGAAGAGTATCACGAAAAACCCGCTGGCACGGGAGAAGCAACAGACCTCTTGAATCGGACATCTTAGCATATAAACAAGTTTGGTTAACTACCTGCGGTGCAAATAGGCGATACACGTAAGCCATACTGTGCTGAAAGCTGCTCGCGTGCCCACTGGCTTCAACAAGGCTTCGCTGGTTTTTTAAACAATTGACAAAAGAGGGTGGCGCTGTACACGATGTTAAAACAACTTAAAACAACGTATAGCTATGTGTAGAAGCTACGGTAAAAGATTAAAAAAAGTGACGATCGCTCATAAAGTTTATAACAAGCAAGGCAGAGTAGCAGTAAGTGAGTTGAGCCCGATGAGAAGGCCTTGCTGCTAGCTTTCAGATACAGCAAAAAATATTAGGGCAATAGAAAGCCCTCTTAGTGGTTAATTGCAAAAAAAATTATGTGGACTACGAGTTGTTTGTAAATGGATAATGGGAAGTGGTACACATAAACACAGTGAAGAAGTAGAAGGCGAGGTGTCCCCTCATACAGAAAGAATCGTTGTGCACCTTGCATAGTGCTAGCCCAAACTACAGAGACTTAAGCACTCTCAGATCGGCAAAAAATGCATGGGAGTAAAAAAGGTTCAAATATTCCCCACCCCGACGAAACGCGAAGCTCTAGAACTACGAGACCTGCTTCGGACGTAGGCTCAGCTGTATCACGTGTACCTGAAGGACCAACGTACAAAAATGCAAGCTACAACTAACCTCCGACAAGCCAGTAAACGTAAAGCAATGTGCACTGCTACCAGAAATTTATGAGGATATTAACATAAGATGCATAGTAACCCTTTTGCTGCAGTGAAGAAACCAGATGCGTCCAAGACAGTGTGTGTGTATTTCCGAGGCCTCAACAATATTTTGATCGCAGATGCTGATCCAATAGTTAAGGTGGGCGTACATTTCTCAAAACTCCCCGATAATAAGTATTTTCAAAACACTACCTCACTAAGGCATATAATGACAAACCAATATGGGTGAATAGTCGAAAGAGAAGACCTACTTTTCTTGTAAATCCGCAATTCTCCCTTTCATGTTTGCGCCAGTTGCGCTTGCTGCTACTTTAAAAAATGAGGGAAGGGCTACAAGTACTCCGTAACAAGGACCACTACACGGACAACATTTTGGTAGAGATGAACACATAGAAAGAACACGTCGAAGTACTTCGGACCTTGTTTGGACGACATCAGGAGTAAAATCTCACGTTTATGCCTACAAAGTGTGAATTTGCCTATCGCGCAGTGACGCTCGCGGTACACGATATCGGAATGTGAACCATGAGTATCAAAGAACACATCCCGAAGAAGATAGAAGCAGCACATCTGCCGAAGACAAAAAGGTCAGTCAGCCAGTCGGAACATTCAGTCAGTCAGTCAAGTCAGTCATTCAAAGTCAGTGAGCGAAAGGTGGTTCCTAACTACGATTCCACGGCTGATTCGTGGTGGATTTTGTGAGAAAAGGTTAGAGCAATACCGTGAAACGTATACCAGAATGTGTCCAAGCTTATGATAAAGTCAAAATCTGCGTGAAACAGGCACCATTACTTCCAACTGAACATGAGGGGCCCTTGTATTTTAAGAACAGACGCTTCAGAAAAAGCTCATGGTGGAGCTTTAATGCTTAAGATGGATGAAAAGTTACATCTGGCCTGTTTTGCCTTTAAGAGGTTCAATCAAGCGGAGAGAAATTACTCTACTATACGGGAGGAATGCTTGGCTTTGGTGTTAGATATATCTAGTCAGTAGGATATCTGAAGAATGCGACAATAAATAGTAGCTGCATACTGCCAAGGTCTTTGCTCTACTAGAGTATGACTTTCATGTGGAGTACATCAAAATCAGAGAGAATGCAGGCGCAGAATTTGAGTAGTGTAGTCTATGCGAAGGTGCGCTCTGTCATTTGGCTCGTCAGCAGTTAGTGCATGCAACTGGTGAAACATTCGGGGTCTTTGTGTTTATGGTCATTTGGCATTGCACGGTGCACCTAAACTGCATTGTGAACTGTGTGTGAACGGTGTATCGTATTGTGTATGTGTGTACTAGTACTAAAATTCTGTTGTTTTACAAAGCAGGACGTGTGCGAACAGACTGTGCTTAATATAAGAGCTTCGTCAGGATCAATTTTTCGACATTCCTCACGCCGCGAGCTTTTACGAAAAATCGTCAAAAGGGGGACTAGGGACTAGTAAAAATGCCATAAGCGACTACTCGAAGAAGAGTTTTGCAAATGAAGAAGGCTTAGGTGTGCGAATATGGGTTGGAAGACGGGGACAAGAACGAGAGGAAGGTGAAGGAAGCACGCATTCGGAACAAGGAAGCTGAGTCATTGCGACACCTGCGAACGTGTTCTAGGCCCATCTGGAAAATCGCCCTTCATGACGACTTCCTGCTCCTCGGTATACCAGCTTTAGGCCACGATTCCGCATTCGGCAAGTCATCATTGGTACCTCGCAGCAGGGGATCAATCGGGGCTGCCGGGATGAAACGTCCGGTCTTCGCATCCGTGACACTGATATCCGTCATGACATGACACCCCTAAAAGATCACGTCCGCACTGTGGGTTCCACAAGTGGTTACCGCAAACCAGCCTCACCAGAACTGACTGACCTTTGCATGAATATGGCAAGAACCCGGAACGACGTGACATTCAAAGCGGGCGAAAACTAAGCAATATATTTTGTGCTTGCTACAAGAACCATTTCACCTTTACGCTGTGACGAGACACTTCTTTTGGCCTGGAGCACAATATTTCCCCGGTATAATAATAAATGTTTCATATTCTGCGTCCTGTTTGCAAGGCTAATTGACATGGCAAGTTTCTTAGGTCATTGTTGAAACAAAAAATATCCGTCACCGGGCTTGTTTCAGTTTGTCTGTAGTCTGAAAATAAGCTAGTATATAAGGCTAAAGTACATTTTTATACAAATGGCAGTCATACTATCTCAATACGTGCTTTGATCTCAACTTCACCGGCGGAACAAGTGTGTTTTAACAAAAAACGTTCGTCTTTTATTTCATTGTCGTCTGTGTGGTGTAAAATAATGTATTACGACAGTTTTATTCTAAAAACTCTTCGCTTGGTACTTGAACAGTTTGGCTTGCGGGTCTTAAAATGGCAGTAAAATGGAAATTATTATATTCGCTACCTCGCCCCTGGACAAACCATCCTACAACAGGGAACTTTCTTCTTGAAAATATCTCTACTCGTTCCTTCAATCATGGTCTCGCCCATCAGACAAGGAGATAGGCTGCTTTGCTCAGCTTTCTGTAAGCAATACTCACATTTGTCCCACTGGCGGTAAGAGCAAAGCTTGTTTGGAACAACCTCAAATCTAAAATGAAGTGTTTATTTGACGCATTCTCTCATTCTGTTCAAAAGAGATCTATAATTTTCGCGTTTCTCTGTGCATTTTTAGCGGTGGAAGTGGAACATACGTTCACTAGGGGATGTAAATAAAGTTAGAAAGACATCAAAAGCACCATCCGCCTCAGTGTTTCGAGTGAAATTGTCCCAGTTTATACGACGAATAATTTCCCCATATTGTTCTATGCTTCGTTCGGTTAAGTTCCTAAGCTGCATATATTGCTCAGACCTAGTTGACGTTTTATAGGGTACAAGACAATATATTGGCAGACCTCAGCGATACATGCGAGAACGTCTAGCCGAATGATTTATTGTTCCACTGAATGCTGAGGTAATTTTATTAAGGTGATTAAGAGACATTTATTGAACCATACGATTGAAATACCGCTTCTAATCGTATGTAAATTGGGCTTCCCAGCTTGACATTAGTGCTATTTTCGGAAATAAAGCATTTTGGAGTTTTAATTCAATGTAATGTTAAATAATCGTTGCATAAAAAGCCGAAAGGTGTTAAGCGCACAAGTCGGTAATCGGTGCGTAACAACAATGATAATGTCATAGCACTCTACGGCCATGCGCTCACAGTCAGCATTTAAAAGTTTATATTCAGGAATCACTCTGTAAGGCTACTTTGACCTTATCTACAATGCAAACCCACTGCGCACTTTTTAAAATGGCATGCTGAGATGCAGTTGTACCCAGAAGATAGAAGACGATCGGTACGACATAATAACTCGGATTCACTGACAAACACCACTTTAAAACACTAATACGAATTACACGCAAACACATCGAGCTCATCGACATTACTTTTAGGGCTTGAAGCAGTGAACTGACTTAGTTTTTTATTCTCCTGTCGCAGTGTCGACGGCCCTCTAGCGGATCGCTCCAGGCATGGCTATAGTGCCGTTCGACGACATTCGCATATTTAAGGCTGGGATAGCACGACACAACGCGTCTGCCGTTGTAGTATAGAGGATCCGTTTTAGCAACTTGAACTCAGGACGGTGGTTCGAGACCGGCTCCTGCCTCGGTATTTTTTTTTTCATTTTTAAATTGGACTCAAGCCTTGGGTCTGGCGTTTCAAATATTTACTTTGTGTTCGTTAGGTTATCTTGCGTTATCTTTAGTTAGGTTGCCTAATGTTTACGTTATCTGCAGCGATGTAGTGCCAGACGCAGCATTTTTTCAAAAAACGCCTGTGGACGTCGATATAGTGGAGTGCTTATAATACCGTCGGACGCCACTCAAGACACGCCCTTCTCCTGTCAAAGCAGTATCGGAGAAATGTTTGCAACGAAAAACATTACATGCGTTAAGACAAGAAGGATGAAATATAACACAGCCACCACCCGTTCACACAGTCCCATGCTAGCGTAATAGCACGCTGAGCACCACAAATCTTTACAATAGCTGCTTCACAAGATATTACACGGCATCAAAATTTTCAGTCTGCTTCGCGAACTTTTTGCCATTGTACACCCAGACGAACCTTAATTATTTTTCATGTTTTTATCACCATTCTGAGCAATCGTTTAACTGCCGGGCATACATTTTCGTTGGCCTAGACAAGGGTCCTGTTTACTAAGCCAATATCTTGATTTGTGAGGCTTCTTGCTTTTCGTTCAGGAGGATTCTGTCCCGCTTTGCTCGGACTCTAAACTGGAGAACGTTGCTAGACTCAAAAGGGTGGTGGCATTGTACAGGTTGGCAGATTTTATTGTAAGCGCTATAGACACTTCAATGCCGTTTCCACGCTTCAAGAAATTCACGGTGATGCCCTCACTTTCCCTTTGCAACGCTGCTTATATTTTGTGATTTTTGTTTTATGAACACTGCTCAGAGTCTAGGAAACGTCATTCAAGTTCAGCAGTTGGTTTTTCTAGAGTTGCGCATCTTTTTAGTAGCTATTTATGCTCGCTGACATGTTTTTTTCTTGTTAGCCTGTTTTACTGTAACCGGTACATGTCTTGATGATGATGCTGTCCTCAAATATTTTGGCACGTACCCAAAAGGGGGATTGGCCAGGGCTAAACCGGTTAAATACGTGGGGACTTCAAAATACTTATTTCCGGAAAGAGGCTGTAAAAGGAAACCAAGTTGTAAATGAAATACGAATTACCCATTATTCAGCACTCTTTAGCAATTCAAACAACCTGAGGCAGAAAGAAAATTTTGAATGCAATTATATATATTGTTAAGGGGTTTATTGGTGCTCAGGAACACCGAGGAAGCAGTCAGTAGACAAGGGGTAATGCTGAGCCAGCTGAACCTCTTCTTCACAAGCTCCTTCTGATGATGATAGATCAGGTGTGCCAAAAGCACGGCAGTGATGATGATCCACGATAATGCACGGCAATGGCGCTGTCTGGGAATGTCCCGTCGTCTTCGCTACAATTTCCCCCCGTGGAAGAAGACGCTATCCTGGCGGCTAATTATGGAGCAGACGAAACCAGAGGCTCGTGATAGGGTTTTAAGCGCTGCACGTTGACAGTCTCACGCCCACGGCGGCGGAGTTCTGTAGAGGGGGTCATAGGCTCAACGATGTAGTTGACGGGTGACGTACGCTCCAAGATGCGGTAGGGGCCATGATACTTGGCGAGAAACTTCGTAGACAATCCGGGGTGGTCGAGGGAATCCATAGCCAAACCAATGACCCCGGCGAATAAGTCGGTGCCACAGCTGTGTCGTCGTGGCGAGATTGTTGCCGCCACTGGTCTTCAGCTGTGAATGTTTTCGCAAGTTCTCGGCACTCTTCCGCATGTTTGGTGGCTTCTGATGCTGGGGTGCACTTCGAGACATCCGGACGATAAGGAAGCATGGTGTCGAGAGTGCACGATGGTTTTTGTCCGTAGAGTAGGTAGAAAGGGGAGAGTCCGGTTGTAGCCTGTATGGCCGTATTGTATGCGTACGTCACATAGGGGAGCACAAGGTCCCAGTCATCGTAGTCTGAGGAGACGTACATGGACAGCATGTCACCAAGAGTTCGATTAAAACGCTCAGTGAGGCCATTACCCTGCGGGTGGTACGCAGTTGTTGTGCGGTGGATAATATGGCACTCAGTGAGGAGCTTCGCGACAACATCGGAAAAGAAGACGCGTCCTCGGTCACTTAGGAGTTCTCGAGGCGCTCCGTGGCGCAATATGAAGAGGCGTAATAAAAAGGAGGCGACGTCTCGTGCTGTGGCGGTAGGCAGTGCAGCGGTTTCAGCGTAGCGCGTGAGATGGTCGACCGCAACAATGACCCATCGATTCCCGGCGGCTGTGTAGGGAAAAGGCCGGTACAGGTCAATGCCTACACGGTCAAATGGTTTCGCCGGGCAAGGAAGGGGATGCAGCGGACCAATAGAACGTGACGGTAGTGACTTGCGGCGTTGGCAGGTAGCACATGATCGGATGTACTTGCGCACAAAATTTTACACGCCTCGCCAATAATAGCGCAGGCGGATACGCTGGTATGTTTTGAGCACCCCTGCATGGCCACAGGTGGGTTCGGCATGAAGAGTGTCACAAATGTCGATGCGCAGATGACGAGGAATGACAAGCAGCCACTTCCGTCCTTCGTTGTCGTAGTTTCGGCGATACAGCAACTCGTCGCGAATCGTGAAGTGCGAAGCTTGCCTGCGCAGAGCCCGAGATCCGTGAGCGGGTGACGTGCCAGAAAGCAGAGATGAGGGAAACAACTTAGGGGTATTTTCGCTGCTCTGTTCGGATGTCGGAGAAAGAAAGTGGTGACATGTCAGCGTGGTCAGCACGGAGGCACGCGGAGTCGTGGGACACTGACATTGGAGAACGGGAGAGGGCATCCGCATCAGAGTGTTTGCGGCCGGATCGATATACAACCCTTATGTCGTACTCCTGGAGCAGCAGAGCCCACCGTGCGAGCCGCCCTGACGGATCTTTCAGTGTGGACAGCCAACAAAGTGCGTGGTGGTCTGTGACCACGTCGAAAGGGCGACCATACAAATAGGGCCGGAACTTGTCCAGCGCCCAAACAATGGCCAAGCACTTTCTGCGTCACGGAATATTTGGATTCGGCTCGGGTAAGGGTGTGGCTTGCGTATGCAACGACGTATTCTTCAAAGCCTGACTTTCGCTGGGCCAGTACAGCGCCAAGGCCGACCCCGCTGGCATCAGTGTGGACCTCCGTAGGCGCGTCAGGGTCAAAATGTCGGAGAATAGGAGGTGACGTAAGAAGTCGCCGCAACGTCACGAATGCCTTTTCGCATTCAGGGATCCACGCAGAGAGATCGGTGGAAGCATTACTGAGTAGCTGCGTCAATGGCGCAACAACGGTGGCAGAGTTGCGGACGAATCGTCGAAAGTAGGAGCAAAGGCCTAGGAAGCTTCGCAGTGCCTTCATAGAGGTCGGTTTGGGGAACAATGCAACAGCCTTGAGCTTAGACGTGTCGGGCGGAACACCGTCCTTCGAGACAACGTGACCAAGTATGGTTAACTGCCGTGTAGCAAAGTGGCATATCTTTAGGCTTAGTTGTAGCTTTACGCCGGCAAGACAGGTCAGAACTTGCTCCAGGCGCCGTAAATGGGTGTCAAAATCTGGGGAAAAAATTACGACGTCGTCCAAATAGCAGAGACATATCTTCCATTTTAGTCCGCGCAAAATGTTGTCCATCATGCGTTAGAAAGTGGCAAGTGCATTGCAAAGGCCGAATGGCATGACGTCTTTGCGCGATGAGCCTCTGCCATAGGCACCTGCCAGTATCCCGAACGCAAATCAAGCGACGAGAAGTACTCAGCTCCCTGTAGGCAGTCAAGTGCGTCGTCAATACGCGGTAGAGGGTAGACGTCCTTCCCGGTGATCTTGTTGAGGCGGCGATAGTCGAAGCAAAAGCGTATTGATCCATCCTTCTTCGTCACTAGAACGACTGGTGACGCCCAGGGACTGTTTGTGGGCCTAATAACGTCGCGTTGGAGCATGTCATCCACGTGGACATCAAGAAGGCGACGCTCTTTCAGAGAAACACGATAGGGTCGTTGTCGTAGTGGTGGGTGCGAGCCAGTGTCTATGTTGTGTTCCACTGCTGATGTTCGGCTGAGCGAGGCTTTCACGCAGTAAAAAGACGACCAAAATCGTTGAAGTGCCAGCAGCTTAGCTCGTGGAGTTGGGGCGAGGTCGTTGTCGATGGCCTTACTAAATACGTCGGAGTTAGATGCGTATTCTGCTGACACTGGGCTCAACTGCAGAATATCAAGGTGAGGTGGATCATCGGGCACGTCAACTACGGCATTATGATCGACAGGTTCAATCCAGCCCAGCGTTTCACCTTGCAGCAAAGATAATGGATGGGAGTAGAAATTTGTAACCAGCATGCGGCTAGCACCATCGTGGGTCGATAAGAGAGCGGACGGCAGCGGAAGACGCCTGCGGCGGTTGAAGAGCACAGATGGCGTAAAGAGCACAGTGGCGCCAGTATAAGAGGCACAGCCCAGAAGCACGGAAAGAGAGCACTGCGGTGGAATGGTAGTGTCCTCGCTGACGGCAAGTTTAGCGGCGTTCGCTTTGTCACTGTACACGTCACACTGTGAAGTAAACTGAACCTCCGCACGCGCACAGTCAATGACGGCATTGTGGCGAGCGAGGAAGTCCCAGCCCAGAATAACGTCATGGGAACACGAAGGCAGCGCGATAAGTTTTATTATGTACAAGAGGCCTTGGATGGTGATACGAGCTGTGCACGCCGCCAATGCTTGAATGTCTTGCGTGCTCGCAGTACGCAAAGAGAAGCCACCGAACGGTGTCATCACTTTTCTGATCATCCGACAAAGTCTTCACTAATCCCTGACACAGCAGCGCCTGTATCGACTAACGCCTGTGTTGGTCTGCCTTCTACTAATACGTCGATAACGTTCAGGGGAGAAAAACGAGGCCTTGGAGAGTTCGACCGTAACGCAGTTCTTGCCTCAGGAACTGCGGTTGCTAGTTTTTCTCTTCAGAAGCGGGTTGCCGTCGACGCATCGGAGAAATAGAGCGGCGACGCGGAGACGACGAGCGACGATTGCCAGAAGCGCGGTGGTCAGCAGGTGAGGGACTGATGTGATATCCATCGGAGACGTAGTCGGGGACTCGCGGAATGTTGGACAAACCATAAGTCGGCGGTCGGAGAACAGCAGTGGCTGGCGGTATGCGGCGGCAATATTTCGCGACATGGCCGGCATAACGCAAAGGAAACAAATTGGGCGGTTGTACCACGTTCGCCAGCCATTGTTAAGCTGGGCAGGAGGCCGAACTGGGGGAAATGGTGCCATCGGTGGTACCGGGCGCTGATAAGATGGTGCGGTCCGACGTGGAGGGACTCCCATGGTGTCAGCACACGTCATAATCGGCGCCGGGGGCGACCGGGCGGCAGTTTCTGCATACGTCATCGGGGCGGTTAACGCCGTCAATAATGAGGATCCACAATGCAGGTACGCGGCAGGGCTTAAGCTACTTGCTCTTGAATCACCTTCCTGAGTGTCGGCACAACAGGGGACGGAGTCTCGGCAACGCAAGGCAGCAGAGAAAGCTCACGAGCGACTTCCTCACGGACAAGTTCCTTTATGCGCGACAACAAGGAAGGGCTTTCGAGGTTACCAATCAAACTTGCTAAAATGTCGTCAGATGCTGAGGGCCGCAGCGTGAGGCTTCGCTGCCGCCGAAGCTCGTCGAAACTCTGGCAGAGGTTTACTACGTCAGCAATTGAACGTGGGTCCCTCGCCAAGAGCATCTGAAAGGCATCGTTGTCTATACCTTTTATGACGTGCTTGATTTCATCAGCTTCGGCCATGGATGGATCGACACGCCTGCATTGGTCGAGAACGTCCTCGATGTAACTGGTAAACATTTCACCAGTTTTGTGCGCACGGGTGCGCAATCTTTGCTCTGCGAGCAGTTTCCTCACGGCGGGACGGCCAAAAGCTCTCAAGAAGCGCGTCTTGAACTCGGACCAGGTGTCTATGCCCGCGACGTTGTTATTAAACCACGTCTTGGCGAGTAAAGTTAAGTAGAAGCCCACGTTGTTGAATTTCATCACATCATCCCACCTGTTGTACGTGCTCACGCGTTCGTACGCCGACAACCAGTCATCGACATCCTGGTCTTCCGCTCCGCTGAACTTGGCAGGATTTCGTTGCTTGGTCGCGCCAGAACAGATGATGGTTTGGGCCGGAGGAACCACGGGCGGGTCAGGCATGGCCGTAGGGATGGTCCGACTGCGAAGTTCCAGGGTGGGGACAAGGACTCCGCACTCTCCACCAAACTGTTAAGGGGTTTATTGGTGCTCAGGAACACCGAGGAAGCAGTCAGTAGACAATGGGTGATGCCGAGCCAGCTGAACCTCTTCTTCACAAGCTCCTTCTGATGATGATAGATGAGGTGTGCCAAAAGGAGGGCAGTGATGATGATCCACGATAATGCACGGCAATGGGGCTGTCAGGGAATGTCCCGTCGTCTTCGCAACAATATATCCCTTTTTGCAAACCCCATCTCAGATGCGCCAATAGATAATATACGTGTTATCTATAAAGTCAACCCCAACCGCTCAATCGGTTCCTTCAAAAACAGTTGTCTAGCTGCTGAGAAACGGCGACAGTCGAGAAAAAATTGTTCGATTGTTTCGGGGACCTGGCACCGCACACAAAGTTCTGTAGCTGAAAGTTCTGATCTGAACAGATAGAAATTTATCCTCGGAACCCTGCAGTGCAGGTCGGTGAAGGTGAGCTCGCAGGCGACGAACGACAAGCTCTTCTTCCTCTCCTCCTTGTTGGGTAGCAATGAACGCGTTGAACGTTTTCACCTCTTCGGCCAATCTTTGGTTGACCAATCCCGGGGGGGGATCCTGCCACAATCATCAATCATGTGCCGGATAGAGCAGCAACGAGGTTCGGGAAAGGGCCCGAGCAAGAGGAGCGTCACCCCTATAACTGAAGAGCTAGCCGTGAAGGCCATTTTATTTGCAAATCCTCGGTTGGACCTCTCTGCTCTGGTGCAAGAACTCCACTAGCACTTCAGTGTTACAAACCCAAGCGCTCTGAGTGAGTGAGGCGTTGTACCAGCAGGTGAAAAACTCACTATTCCGTCCCATTTACAGGAACACACTGTTCCACACTATGCACCCTTCTGTCATTGTGTTTCAAGTGGCTGCCAACAAATGTAAAACCTCTTCGGTAGGTTTTTGGGCCTGCTTGGCCTGCTCGACGTCATGTACGCCGATTAGTGAATGACTGAATATACTGAACCGGGTTAATGTCAAGTTCGTTGCTCTTAAGGTGGTAGAGAAATTTAAGCCTTTCTTTTTCCTTCGTGTCTGCAATGTTTGGATCCCATGCTCTTGCATGGGAATAGTAGGCGAGTCGGTCAAATAATATTCTGAGTAGGTAAAGAGAACAGTATTGCGCAGCATCATTTCAAAAGCCTGAACGTTTTTATTGCTTGTCCGGTTCCAAACTGAGCCTGCGCATTCGAGTTTCGACCTTATGATCAATGTGCATGCAAGAACTTTAACACTCGGAGAGCTAATTTAGCTTTCTGTCTGAGAAGGCAGAGCTTGCGAAAAGACGACGAAGAGACATCAGAAACGTGCTGATTACAATTTAGTTTGTAATTGTGACACCAAGGTGCTTGTAACAACTGACTTCAAAAAGGGGTGGTACAGGGATGTCATAAGAAAAGGCAAGATGTTTTTTTTCTTAGTGCTCTCCATGAAGACACATTTGTCGGCATTTAGCTTCATTCCCCCCTTTTTACAAATGCCTGTATGCTAATAAGGTTACAATTGATTTGAATTTCATCCTCGTGGCAACTTACTTTCTTACAAAATAATGTAATCATTCACAAACAGTCGGTATCCTAATGGGCTGATTAAAACATAAAAAATTCCCCGCATTTCCCCGAGGGGAAGAATGTGAAAGTGCGAATGCACGAGTTGAATTTGCGCGGTTCGGTAATGTTCGCGAAAGAGAGATCACACACACACACACACAACTACAAAGAAAGAAAGATGCATTTATTCACAGACACCTCTTTGTCTTGTCGTTGTGTTTGAGAGAGAGAGAGAGAGAGAGAGGTAAACTTTATTTAGAATGTCCGGCGGAGGTAGCGGGGAGGACCACGCAGGGTCACCCGCCACCCGACGTAGTTAAGGCGTCTTCGGGGTGTTGCCTCCCCGACTCCCGCTAGGCCGGCCCGCTGTCGACCTGTGGGGTTTATACCCCCGGTCTCCAGCCGGCTCAGCCCCACGCGTTTGTCGGGCAAGAGCCACCTCGAGCCTCTGGATGGCCTGCAAATGTTTGCTAGAGCGGATCTCAGCTTTGAAATTTCGTGTCAGTACTCCTTTAAGCAGGTGCATTAGCCCTTCTCACGCCCGATTCTTGGCCAATCCCCCACGTGGGTATGTGCCATGTCAGCGGCCAGGCAGCGCGCGCCCATCTCCCCCCGTTGCCAAGGAAGACGAGGAGATTCCTGGCCAATCCCCCACGTGGGTATGTGCTATATCAGCGGCCAGGCTGCGCGCGCCCATCTCCACGTGCGCGGACATCGCTGGTGGACGCAGGTTCAGGGTCGCTTAAGAAGTGCATTGCACTTAATAAAATCAATTATATATCAGAAACAATACTAGGCCTAGTACAGTTCCTTGCGGATGCCAGATGGGACAGGTGAAGCCTTGGAACATTTATCATCAGTATTATCATATTGCGCGGGGTCAGATAGATAATAAGAAATCCAGTTTTTTTTGAAGCAAGCAATTCCATTTGACCGTAGTTTGGGCATGATTGGCGAGTTTGGAACAAGGTCAAATACCTTTAGAAAATCAAGGAAGATCCCGTAGACGTGGTCAGACCTATATAGAATGCCGGCAAAACTGTGAACAACCGGATTTTCTTGAATGACAGTAAAAAACCGTTTAATAAAGTTATGTTGGAAGCAGAATATTTAACCGCTATTCTTCAGAAACTTCGAAATGTTTTTATCACTTTGTATGCCCTAATACGTTCTAAAGGTTTACAGGGACAATATTTCTAATACAATAGGATGATAATGACCAGGAGCCATGACATCGCCCTTTTTAAACACGGGCGCAATTCGTCCGACTTTCTAATCAGAGTTTAAGACATCAGAAGATAGGGATGCGTTTGAAATAGCCACAAAAAATACGATAACGCTTCAGCATAACGAGAAAGATAAACGTGCGGCATCGCATTAGAAAAAGGTGGTGCCTTAATTTTTATGTCAAGCAGCACAGTAATTACACCGAAGATACACACAATATCACCATTCATTGGGCAATAGGGTACTGTCGGAAATACACTGAAAAATACACTTTACACGCTGAGCAATGTCTGCTTTATCAACGAGGAGCGCACCATTGTGACTTCATTTTTTGATATCTTTTTTTTTTTACAAGTTCTAGAATTTGTACGAAGCGGACCAAATAAAATTAAGCAACTTCTGCAGAAAATAACTTCGTTTAGCGCATCCTACGGCTTGAGCAAGGGCTACTTGAGCGGCTTGAAAAATGGCACGAGAGGACACTCCTCGCTTCAAGCGTTTTATTATCTTGTGAAGTTTGTGTTATCCCGAAAAATTCAAGGCGTTATCGTACCTGTCTATTTTACCTTGTCTGGGACAAATGTTCTATATACTCAAGACATGTTCTTGAAAGTATCTAACATTCGAGCAGTGTCAGATTCGTCGTAGTTTCATAGGCGGAGTTCTAAACAATCAAACATGGTTTCATCTTGGGCAGGCAAAAAAGTTTTGGCATGGATGCATCTAGATAGAGGTGGAGTAGTGCAGTACACAACTTATCCAAAGGGCATAAAAAGACACCATATAATGGTCAGAAAGACATTTCTCAATGCAGGTCGTTCATGTACGGGACGTTGTAGAGGAGCTTGAAGCACGAGCTGCGCAAGAGTTTTCAGAAGAAACAACCATGGATCAGGGTTGCAGCTGCTGATAAAGCGAGTGCCAAGCAGAGAAGACGCACTGAAAGTAAGGCAGTGGCAAGCCGCTTCAAGTTGCGACGTGGTGTATGGACGTTCTATAACAACGGTTGCAGAGTACCTGGGCCCTCGCCGTCTTTACGACAGTCTTCAGGCACACTCAGACTCGCCTGGAAAATCGAACGCACCAGGCACTTCCTTATCCGAGCGCGCTCCTTTCTCCTCCACTTGTTCCTCTTCCCTTGCTTCGGTCACTGCTTTGATACCCACAATGGTGATGATTCATGTGTCTTGTAATAAGAATGCAGCGTCATCGTTTTATTTGTATATGTGGCACTTCATAAGGAAGTTGCTGGTGTGAAACCACACACACTTTCAATGTCGAGAATTCAACAGGAAAAAGTCAAATGCACGACAAAGTGTCCTGACATAATTTGTTCCACACAACGCATTTATGTAACTGTGCTGCAATACGTCCTCAATGGCTGTGAGTCCTGAACGTTCTTGTAACCACTCCACTATACTACAAAAATCGTCAGTGTATACATAAAAAAAGGTCCGCAGTCGAATTCCCTTTTCATTTCCAAAGAGAGCACCTGTTTTTTTTTCCTGCCAGTAATTCGCTACCAAGGTTGTCTCTTATACTACTGCAATGACTGTCCATGAAATTTTCCTTGCAACCGTGCTTTTTCGCGTAACTCAAATCTAGCATAGCAAAAAAAAAGAAAAAAACAACTGCTTCACTAATTTTGTTGTGTGGGGATTTCACTTCGTGATGCATCGCCTTCTCGCAGAGTACGAGAATGTAGTCGGAAGGCGTGTCTGTCGACTGCTCAGGGCCTACAGCTTGCTGCACTTTCCGATTTCGCCATGCCAATTTATTGGAGAGTTGCTTTTTTTTACTTCGAAGTGTCTTTTTTTTTACTTTTTTTACTTCGGCTGCTGCTCATACTGCTAGAGGTGCCGATAGGCGCCCAAAAAACAATAGCGTGGCTTGCGGCAATCTACATCAGGAGTGTCTAATTTAAAAATCAATCTATCAAGAGTAGATCGTCTCCCCGCAAGCGAAAAATTCCCAGTGCGCCGCCGGGTTTACGACGCAGAGTCATCGCACTGTGGCGCTAATAACAAAGGCCGAATGAGCAAGCGGATACTTTTAAAATTACCCGAGATAGCAGCATGCACCTCCTTACTTCAATGGTTCGCAAGTAGAAAGCATTAGCGTTTAAAGCGTATTTTATCGTTGGTAATACCGTTGAATAAAACATACCCACTTCAGGTAACCTCAAAAAACTCAAGATTGTGAGTGACGTTCCGTGCTAAAATGTCGAATGTCCGTCACTCCAGCAAGCTCCTAGCTACCGGCAAACGCTGGAGCGTTGGTTCACAATTGCGAAATGGCTGCGTGGAGAGCGTTTCCTATTGCGGCCATCCGGTGAATCACGTGATTCAGGTGTAGAGGACGGTATATTTCTACACGAAAGCTTAGGGATTGCAACTGCCTTCCCAGCAGTGCTTTTTTGTGGAATAACGGAAGAAATGAAAGAAGATAAATTTGCGAAGCGCTAACCTATAGTTCAGAATTTCGCCCACGTACAAAAAAGTGATACCACTTAGTTTATTCGCATGAAGTGCACGTTAGTTCGTCCGCACGACGTAAAAGCTTAGCGAGAAAGCTAAGAAAGAAGCTCTTGTGCCGCTACATTCACATACAAGTTAAAAATTAAAATGACAAAGAAACCGAAATTATGAACTCCATGCCTGGTTCCCTAGCAAATAGTTCTTAAGACGCTGCCGCCATCTCTAAATCGGAGTCACTGCCGCACAAAAAGCTATTGCCGCACGCAGGCATGCGTTTACTTGCCCAGCGCGACGCTATCAGTCGGATGCTTTCAGACACCCCAATGATCAACAAACAAACGCCAGCCCAGTAGATTCAGCTCCAGATTTCCCATCACTCTCGCATACTCTGCTCTACCAAACGCATCCTTCCGATTCTGCGGTGCAAATCCGTTTTAACCGCCTTTCCAAAAAGGAACAACTTTGACTTAAGCTAATTCTGCGCCACCTCAGTCACGGAGAAATAGTGGTTTGCGCTTCGTAAGCTGAAACTCATTTGTGAACAATTGAATCAATTGGAGACGTGGTGTGGGTGTGGATCCCAGTACGCCAGCTGGGCGATCCAAAAAACGGCTTCGCCGGTACTTCGGGACCAACAAGGTAGGCCATCGCAATAATGACGTGACTTACGAAGTCACTTCGGAGAGTGGGGTGCACTCCTCAATGCGGAAGTCAACTTCTGAGGTCATGCACACCGTACGAACGAAGCCGTATTACGACAAAGACTGTTCCCGCTCGTAACGCCACCCCCCACACTAAGGCCAGTGTGGAACGGGCCTCTTCGCTGACTACTCTATGTACTTGGACAGTGAGCCGTGGCATCGTCGTCATCTGGATCAGAAGCCATCCTAAAATACCACGGCATCCGGACGATGCTCGCAGAAGAGGGGTAATGTAACGGTGTATATTATTACAGTGGCGACATGGTCAATCCCGCTAATAGTAACGCGAGATTGGACTGTACGAAGAGAAGGACGAAGGCCTCTTGCCTGTGCCCTAGCTCCAGCTGTGTCCCCATTTTGACTCTCCATGTGCGTGGTAATTAAAAGTGCTCCCTAGTGTTATCCCCACGCTACAATACCTTGCAAAATGATTTTTTTGAATGTAAACTTCACACAACGCCGGGGTTTAAGACGCAGTCTTCTTTATTCCCAAACACGGACGGAGCATAGATCACGTGGACATCTTAATAGCTGGTTGGTGGCGCATAGCCGAATACTAGCTTTAAACTCTATCGCTTGTTTACTAGTTTAAAACAGCCGTGACACTCTCCTACAGCTGGAAGGTTCTCCGTGTTTGCTGCTATCTGTCTGTGGATGAAAAAGTCCACCCCGTGTTCTTTCCTCCCTTGAGGTCCACTCTAGCTCACAACAGGCTCGCTAGTGGCCTCCATGAAGCCTTCTTCTCTGCTTCGAACTTCACATAACGTACTAATATCCCACTAATTGTCAGAGAGCTCATCCAGTAGTACAGCGAAGCTCCAGGCACTAGACAGAGTGCTTGCGTTGAACGTTGGTTTGGTCAAGTTTTAATGGCGGTCTGACTGGAGCCAGAGATTCTTAACACCCTGTTTTGTTTCGCTGTTCGGACCGCCACCGTAGACAGGTGTTCTAAAGCTGCTGGCTATTAGGGCCGAGAGTTCAGTTAGTCATGGGAGATTGGGGCATAAAACAAAAGAAATGTGGCCAGATTGTTGTCTGGTGCCCGAGTGCTTTTTGCGTTCTTAGGAGCACTCCAAACATAATTGAAGTTGCGGAAGGTCTATGTGGTGGGAGGTCTTGTTTAGCCTTTGGAGGAATCTTTTGACCCAACCTAAGGGCAATCCTTTATTTTCGAAATTATTCCCGCCGCTGGGCGGTTCGAGCTTGCAGCTATTTTGGCTTGTTTACATGATGTATCGACAAGAGATGTAATTATTTCACCGTTTTATTGTTTTCAAATGCCTGTAAGATGCAGCGAAAGGGCTCGTTTACCCGATTAAGCTGCTTAAGGCGACGCCACGTGAGGTTTACAGCTATTTTTCGGCTTTCATTGATTTGATTGATTGTACGGGTTGAACGCGCCGACGCTACAGGCGATGAAGCGCGCCGTAGTAGATGGTCCGGACTAATTTTGACCACCTGGCAATCATGAACGTGCGTCCAAATCTCGCACACAAAGGCATTTTGGTTTTTGACTGCATCAAAAAAGCGGCGGCCGCGGAGGAGAATCGAAACCGCGACTTCGTTCTCAGCAGCGCAACGCCGTAAGCCACAACGGTGGGTTATATTGCAGCTTTCCACCCGCGGATTCTCCGATAGGTCTACTGATAAGGGGTGTTTCTACCATCGCTTTTGGACCGAGCGCGGTTGTTATTTCGGTATTTCCTTGTTTTTATGTGCCTGTGTGAGGCAGCGCACTTCTTTTCAAAAATATTCGAACTGCCCCGATGCCCCACTGACTGAATTATTTCCTTATGGTATAAGTTTGCACGGGTTGCTCGCCGATTATGAGAAAATCTGCGCCTGGTGTGCTTAGGTTTGCGCTTTGGCAGACACTTTAGCTAAAATGCCCTTAGCATAAGCAATTACATTCTAATCTATCCTAACAGCGCTGCGATAACGCCACTATGGCCTTTAAGGTGAAGTTAAAGTTGTTTTCACACCTCACCCCACGTGGCCGCCCCCACGCAGAAAACAAACCTTTATATTTGTAAAAAACATTAATCCTCAGAGGGTAAAATTTGGCAGAGAGGTGTTTCACAACGTTATAAATGAGCAGCCCGAAAGTATTTGAACTTATATGGCCAGTGTTCTGACTTTTGTAGAAAACTCCCAGAAAATCGCGGTTGTGCACTCCGCATTAATAACGTTTGGCTTCCAAGTTTACGGTGACAATCGATACCTGCTAGTTTGTGTTCTACAATGCCAAAACGGAGGAATCAGATACACACCGGCTTCATAACGCCGGTGACCAAAGTGAGATTCTGTCCACGGGGAGCGTTTTTTCTTGCACTTCGCCCAAGAATGTTCATCATCGTCAGAGGAAGTTGACCTTCCCCATGGTGTATTGGAGTAGAATGGCATGAGCGAGTGATAATACAGCTTTACTTTGATATTTCTTCATGAATGTGATGTTTTAAACACTCTTTCTTGGCGAGTTGAATATAGGTACACCTGACACACCTGCTGCTATGTAGCGTTATTTTTTTCGGCAGCAAATATACGTAAGTCACTGCTTCGGCATTTATGAAATGTGGTCAAGCATTGTATTGTCATTTCCGCTCACTTCCTCGTACTCTTTCACTTTAACCACTGCAATTCGTTTTTCCTTCCATGGGCGTGGGCTGCTAGTAAGAAATTTAATGGCGAGCTTTAAATGAGTGTGTTAAACTCGGTCTTCAAGACTTCGAATCACTTACCGTAATTCTGGGTGTTAATATACTTTAAAATTCAATGAAGTGTTAACAGGTCAAGAACGTTGCGGCCTTTCTTGTGACCATAAGATACTCTTCAAAAACAGACGTTTCCTGAGTAAAACAGGTATGCGTCTGTAAAAATCTGAAAACGTGCATGGGTATTTACGACGAGCATGGCTACTTGGCATGAGTATTGTATTATCACGTTGAATGTTTTTAATAAAGGGCACTCTTTCTACTGATTAGAAGTATTTGTATTGGCACAATTAGCATGCTGTGTGTCGTTCTTCAACATATTAGCCAACACCTTTTGGCTTTGTAGTTGCAAACCTATACGCAAAAGCTTATTGAAACACTGCAAATCACTGCGCCTTTTGTAAGTAAAAGTCAATCCCCCAACAATAAAAGTGTAAAAAAAAGGACAAAAAAGGATGACTAAAATACAATTACCTCAAAAAGAAAATACATTAGATTGCAATTGCTTATTATTGCATGAACCGTGCAAAATAAACATTTCATACATATTTGAAGTAAAGGCAACCCTGTACTTTATGCCTCAAGGAACCAAAATACGTTTAGCACGAGGATAGAGGTAGGAGGGGCTGAGCAACGCGAAGACGCAGTGCATAAAAAACGTAGGAAGGTTTCTAATGGCAACGTTAGGAATAGGGCAATCAAGAAGCCGACCTCCTCATGCGATCTCACGGTACCTCGTCAACTGCCCTGTGATTTAAATCTTCTGAATATCACTCCAACCTGTACGTTCTCGGCGCTAGAAGACACGACACAGAAAACTGCTTTACGTGCTACAGATATCCTGGACATGTAAGCAATCAATATAGCAGATGTCCAGGCGAGGTACCGCTGGGGTCACAATAACATCGAGTCCTTATAGCTACAACTACAAAATAGGCCTACAGATCACATGAAAATATTTTAGACTGCACCTGTTACGGTACAATATTAGGATCTTCACAGAATGTTACCTTAGTTGTACCCTTTATAGATATTGTATTGTTACGTAAGAAATAGGTTATGTGTATCCTTCGTGTTTTATATTATTTTGGCACAAGGGTTATGTTGTTGACAATTTCTTTAGCGTAAATTATGATGATGTTCTTGGGAGGGGCATATAGGCATAAATCTGCGTTCTTTAGAGGTTAATGAGAGCCATACCGGTTATGTTGAAAAAGCTGTCATTATGTTCTGGGTGCTGGAGTATGAAATCATGCATCACCAGGTTATTTCCACAGCTTGTTGTAACTTGGCACCTAATTCTGACAATAGGGATCTGTAGTTCCTTCATGGTGTACTGTTGTGTTAAGCGTCACCACCCAAGCTTACGCACTCTATTCGACGCCCTCCTCCTGTTTGCCATATGGCGACGACCGGTGACAAGGAACTAGTTAGAGTATGACAAAGATAGATTATTCAGTGGACAGTGAAAGAAACTTACTGCCGGAACCAAAAAAAAAGCTGGCTCACACACTTTTGTTCTATCACTACTACGGCATATGCGTGGATGATAACACTGTCCCAGCAAGCAACATTACAGCTGTTCAGTTTACACTTCATCGTAATAAGCCAGTGTAGTTTCTTGGGCAGACGAAAAGTTTTCGTTGGTTATGCACACAGCTGTACCAGACACCATAGAGGAACAAAAATGTAGCTATAGCCAAACTTCGTCAGCGGGCGGACGGCAGTTCTAACTCCTGTGTATATGTTTGCCTGTGCTACCATGTTAAAGTTCGAAGCTAAATGTTATGTTGCTTTGCTGTGAGGTGGAGTGGGTTGTTTAAGTATTATACTGCAGTTTAGAGTATTGTCAATAGCACCCTTTTTAAAAGTTGGGCATTTTGACTGGTTGGACCTATCAATCGCAGCGTAGCCCACGCTCAAGCAAACCCTTCGAAATGATTTGCCTCACTCGTCTTCGGTACTTTGGATTGTGGGGGTGTTTAAGTGTTGTGTGCTTAAGTGTGTGTATTCAGATTTCAAGCACGCGCTTTTGGATACCACTTTAGTTAGCAAAGAAAAGGGAAGCGGGCTACAGCACGCACCCACAGATGAACCGAAGCATGTCTTCAAATGAAAATGTCACATTAGGAATAGGCGTCAATTTGTATTTGTGAACGTGCCCTGACCATGTTTAACGCAATTAACCCAGTGGCAGTCTCACCACCAATGTTAGCACCCCAGAGATACGTCCAGGAAACACGGCTGTGCAGTTTAGCCCCTTTAAAAAACCAACCACCAAGTATAATATAAAAATACTGTGAAGCATACTTGGCACTGCCTAATATTGAGTACATCAATAGGATCCAAAGAAAACACAACAAACAAGTTCAAGTAAAACAGTTGTTACTGACATTATAAGGTACACATACGCTATAGCTACTTAGCAATACGAATATACTGTCATGCTGGAAAGTGTACAGCCTTTAAGTGGTCCCAACCAATCTCCAAGCAGGATATGTTTCAAGGGGTGAAGCACAAGACGAAGTAGAGGACGACCGCACTCGCAGTGACCGCAAGATCAGTGGCCGCCTCCTTCAGCCGTCTTGTTCCTATTTTTGTCTGTAAATAAACCCTTAACAGTTTGTATTGGAGTAGCAGGGGTTGCTTATAAAAAAGGCCACTGGAACTTCGGCGAAACCGACGAGTCGCCTGTCTCTCCCCGCAGCGTATACTTCTCACTGGGGCTACAAAAAAAACAGTCCAAGCCATGCCAATGGCCAACTGTCAGCCGTAGGGGGAGCCACGCACGTTTTCTGGATACGAAAGGGACGACGTCGAAGAATGGCTCGCTTACTACGACCGGGTGAGCAAGTTTTGCAACTGGGACGCGGTCGCGAAAAGGGGACCATTGACGTATTCTTGACAAGCACCGCGCTTACATGGTTGGAGAACCACGAGGCGAAGCTAACCGCTTGGGACCGGCTAGCAGTGGATATAAAGTGCTTTGAGGATTCGATGGAAAAAAGAGGAGAGCAGAGCTGACGCTAGACTTGCGAACACAGCTGGCTGGAAAGTCTTGCATGACCTACATCGAAAAAGTATTTCAATTCTGCCATATTGTAAATCCCGCAATGTCCGGGGAAGACCGGGTTGGATACATCTTAAGGGCATCACAGACGACGTGTATGCTTTCCTCATCCGTAAGGTCAGCCTGAACGCAGTAGCAGACGTTCTGTGACATTGTCAGACATTCGCAGCCCTAAAGACCCGTCGTATAGCACCAAAGTTTGATCGCTTGCAAAACGTAACTATTATAGCCAGCGTACACGACATCCAGGCCAAAAACTTGTCATTGACAATCAGGCAAATAGTTCGGGAAGATCGTGTCGACCTGACGAATCGGTGTGTAACATCGACACCACTTGCGACGGCTATACGCCACTATGCCCCGAACATAGTTCTCCTAGATAAGAAAGGTGATACCGAAGATCTTAAACAACAGGCCCATCAGCCTGCTGTCTGTTATAGAAATATATTTACAAAGGTAATTCTGGATTGCATAAGTGCCAATATAAAATTTAAAAAGCCAAGAAAGCAGGCAGGTTTAAGGAAAGTTTTCAAAACATTATATCATTACTACGATATTAACCAGCTAATCGAAAAGTCTTCGAAGTATAACGGTCCTATCTATATGGAATTTATTGATTATGAAAAACCATTCGACTCAGTGCCCACAACAGCAGTACTAACGGCATTACGTTAACAGGCAGTAGGTTAGCCGTACATTGCACTGTTCAAAGACGTCTACAGCGGGTGCACGGTATTATTGCAGGTCCATGAAAGAACATGTAAATTTTCTATACACACGGGTGCCCAGCAAAATGTTACCATGGTGGTGGTCGTGGTAAAAACATTTATTCAACAGATTTGCGCTTGAATACGGGAGAAGCCCTCAGTCCAGGGCCCCTGCGGCGGCTGCGGTCCTGCGTGCCCGGTCCACCAACTGTCGCTGGTCCTCAGGGTCCGAACTGCACAGCGCGGCCTCCCACTGTTCGAGGGTGGGGGTGCGAATAATGGGGGCTGCTGGTGTGTTCTGGCAAGCCCACGGGGTGTGGTACAGTGTTGCATGTTCACTGCAGTGTGGGCATGTTGGTGTATATATTGTCGGGTGTATGATGTGCAGGAAGCTAAGGTGGGGGTATGTGTTGGTCTGTAGTTGCCGCCAGGCTACAGCCTCTTCTCGGGTAAGCTTCTGGTGCGGTGGTGGGTAGGCACATCTGGCAAGGCGGTGGTGTTGCAGAAGTGCACGGAACTGCTGCTGGACAGGCTCTGGGTCACGGAGCGACTGGTGCGGTGCCTGGAGGGTGCATGCTCGGGCTGTAGCGTGTGCTCGCTCGTTTCCGTCGAGCCCTGCGTGACCTGGTGTCCATATCAGTATGGTAGGGTTTAGGGTACCCTTGTGCTTTTTTAGTAATCGGAGGGCGGATGTTGAGATGCGACCGTTGCCGTAGTTCCTGCATGCCTGTTGGCAGTCCGTAATTACGTGAAGTGGTTTATTCGAAGTTGCAGACGCCATTGCCAGTGCGATGGCCGTTTCTTCGGCTTCAACGATGTTTTTGGTTTGTACGGTCGCAGTGCAAACGACATCGCCTGAGCCGTCGATGACGCTTACTGCTGCGGCTGGATGGGTTGAATAGTGGGCCGCGTCCGTGAATCGCACATGGGGGTGGGCAGAGTACTTCCTTAGTAGGAATTGTACTCGCGCTTGTCTGCGCTGTACGTGATGCTCAGGGTGCATGTTTCGCGGGAGCGGAGCAACCCTGATCAGCGTACGGATGTCCTGTGGCACAGTTTCCGGTCGAGGGTGGCTGGCGTCCGCTATCTGGTAGCCTTGTTGCCTTAGCACCGTGCGACCAGTCGATGTTTGCCTTAGCCGCTCTAGTTGGCTGACAAGGTGGGCATCAATTATCTCCCGCACCTTGTTGTGCACCCCGAGCGCTTCCAGCTTACTAGTGGCGGTGTGAGGAGGGAGGCCAAGCGCTTGCTTGTACGCCTTCCGCAGTAGTATGTCAAGTTGGTCCATTTCCCTCGGTTTCAGCGGGAGGTAAGGCGTAGAGTACACCACGCGGCTGACAACCAGTGCTTGCACCAACTTGATGACATCATCCTCCTTCATACCCTGGTGCCGGTTCGTTACTCGACTCACCATACGCATGATTTGCGACGTAGTGCGGTTGAGGCGCTGGATGGTTAGCGTTCCTCCTCCGTCTTGCTGGATGTAAAGTCCCAGTATGCGGATGATTGGGACTACGGGGATGTCGCTACCTTGGAGCTTTATTTCTATTGTGGTTTGTTCCCGTGGCTTGCCACGTGGTTTGTGCCTCAGAATGATGAGCTCGGACTTCTCCGGGGAGCACTGAAGGCCGCGCACACTGGCGTACTGTTGGACTGCGTAAGCAGCTTTCTGGAGCGCATCCTGCATGTCGCCTTCTGACCCACCAGTAGTCCAAATCGTGATGTCATCTGCATACAGTGCATGTTTAATCCCCGGGATGGTGTTAAGTTGTGGCAGCTTCATCATAGCTATGTTAAATAATGTTGGAGAAAGCACCGCTCCTTGAGGCGTTCCTTTGTTGGGCATGGTTTGAAGGTCCGTTCGTAGTGGTCCGATGCCCACAGTCGCCGTGCGATCGGTGAGGAATGCCTGGATATACTGGAACATTCGTTTACCACAGTTCGTGTCACTTAGGTTTTCGAGGATGGCGTCATGGCTCACATTGTCGAATGCTTCTTTCAAATCAAGAGCGAGGATAGCCCTGCTGGAGTGAGAAGAAATGTGCGCCAAGACGTCTTCCTTTAGTTGAAGGAGGATGTCATGGGTTGATAGGTGAGGCCGGAATCCGAACATTGTGTGCGGGTAAATGTCTTGGGCTTCTATGTATCGTTAAAGGCGGGCGAGGATCACACGCTCAAAAAGCTTCCCTACGCACGACGTTAGTGATATGGGGCGCAATGTGTCCAACTTCGTAGGTTTGCCTGGCTTCGGAATAAGCACCATTTCAGCGTGTTTCCATTCAGCCGGTATTGTGCCCCGTTCCCAGTGCTCATTGAAGTACCCCGTTAAGGCTTGGATGCTTCTGTCGTCGAGGTTCCTAAGTAGCTTGTTAGTGACGTTGTCTTTGGCCGGAGTGGTGTTGCGGGTCAGGGCTTGAAGTGCCTGCCAGACCTCCTGTGTCGTTATTGGCTTGTCCAGCTCCGGGTTGGGATGGCCAGCATACGTGCGAGGAGTCACGGAAGGTAAAGTTGTGCCAATGTACTGGTCTTTAAGCGTATCCAGTACCTCGTCGTCGCTGCCAGGATGAGAGTGTAGCAAGCGCTGGATTGCTTTCTGACTCTCCAGCTTACTCTGGTTGGGGTCTAGCAAGTGGCGAAGGAGCTTCCATGTCTTTGCCGTGCCCAGCGTTCCCTGTAAGCCGTCGCAGAGCTGACGCCAGTTTTGTCGCGTGAGCTCGGCTGCGTACTCCGATGCTTGGCGATTTATCTCTGCTATCCTGCATTTTAGCTTTCTGTTATGTTTCTGCTTCTTCCATCTTCGTTGGAGGCCTTTGCGTGCTTCCCAGAGATGGAGGAGGTGGGAATCCACTGCAGGCGCTTCTGTGGTGAGGGTGATCACTTTCGAGTGCTTATTGACATCGTGGTGCAGGTCCACGATCCATTGCTCAAGTGAGTTTATGTCGGTTGTGTCGCTTTGGACTCTGTGCTTGCGAAAGGTGGTCCAGTCAGTTATTTTCGTCGACTTGAGTTTCCGACGTAAAGGAGCGGTCGAAATGATAGTCTGGACAATATAGTGATCACTGCCCAGCGACTCTTCCAGATTTTGCCACTCTACGTGTGGAACGTTTTTTACCAGTGTAAGGTCTGGGCTGGTATCTCTTGTAATGCTGTTCCCGATACGAGTTGGATACGTTGGGTCAGTGAGGACTGTCAGACGGTGTTGCTGGATGGTAGTGTGGAGCTTGTTGCCCTTTGGCGTGGCGTACTTGTAGCCCCACACCGGATGCGCTGCATTAAAGTCTCCTACTATTACCAGGCCGTTTCTGCCCGCCGCGCTCTCTGCTTTCATTATTAAGTATTCGAAGGTATCGCGGCGATGGTTAGGCGGGCTGTAGATGTTGAGCACATATACACTCGGTTGGCCCCTGGTACGAGGTACTACTTCTATGAGTACATGTTCAATGCTGCAGCCATCAATTTGATTTTGTACGACAGTGATGGTTCGTGACGTAAGGGTGGCTACCCTAGGCGGAAGGTTCCCAGAGAGGTGTGTGACGTAGCCTGCCTTGTGTGGTGTACATTCTGTCTCCTGTAGTGCTATGATATCGGGTTTTATGGGAGCGTTGCTTATGTACTGCATGAGCGCGCCTTGTTTCTTCGAGTAGCCCCGGCAATTCCACTGCCAAAGCGTGAGGGGTTCCAGCTGCCTTTTTGGGGCCCTAGCCATCCTGCTGCGAAAGAGAGGTGGCGGGGTTTGGGGTTGGTCGTGCGTATGGCTTTTCACGCTTCTCGTTGCGCACTGGGGTAGAGGTCGGCGTCGTAATATGCATGTTCTGCATCCTTTCCACCGTCACGCTTAACTTAGTAAGGGTTTCCTGGATGGCCAGCATGTTCTGCTGTATGAGGGCTTGATTTTCGCGAAGTAAATTTATCTGAACTTGCGTATCGGTGTTGGATGACGGGGTTTTGATTGGCTGCTCAGGAATTAGCCCTCTGCCTTGTTCTTTAGCATGGAGCGCTTTTCTCAGTTCCTGATTTGCATTCCTGAGCTCCGCGTTTTCAGCTCGAAGGGCTTTGACCTGAGCTAGTACTTGTTGGAGTAGAAGTGCGGTGTCGGGAGAAGTGTGTGTTGTGTCCGGAGTTGCGTGGGTGTGATTTCGACCAGTGGGAGGCTGCGCTACACGCGCCGCCCAGTTCACCTTGGTGACATCTGCGCCCCCTGCCTGCGGGTCGCCGGTATTCCTGGTCCACGTTGATAGTCCGGAACTGGATCTGGGCCGGTTGCCGGAGCTGGATCCAGGGCCAGATCTGGAGGCAGACCTGGAGCCTGGTCGGGAATGGCTCGGAGATCGGGAACGGTGCCGGGACCGGGAGCGGCGCCCCGATTTCGAACAGGCCTTGCTCTTGGATCGGGAACGGCGCCTAGATTTGGAGCGGGTCTTGCTCTTGGATCGGGAAGGGCGCCTGGATTTGGAGCGGGTCTTGCTCTTGGATCGGGAATGACGCTTCGACGTGGAGCGAACCTGACTCTGGGACGGGGAACGGCGCCTCGATTTGGAACGGGCTGGGGAGGCAGACCTGGAGTACCAGCGTTGCTGCTCTTCCCCTAAAGATGAACGCTTTGACGACCGGCTGCGTCGCAAAATTCCAGCAGGCACTTCCTCGTTCCCGTCGTGGGTCGCGCCCTGGCGACGTGTGTGCTTTCGTAGTCGCGCTGGGCATGTCTTGTCCGCCGTAGGGTGGTCGCCTTGGCAAAGCGCGCAGGTGGGCTTGCAGTCATGATTTTCCTTTGGGCTTGCTTGTCCGCACTGTGGGCAGCGGTTGGTTTCGGGATTTGGGCAGACATCTGCTCGGTGCCCTACCCGCAGGCATATTGTACAGACCGGCCGCGTCGACTGGTACGGGAGGCAGCGTGTTTCAGCGCCGTAGTAGTAGACGTAGTGCGGCACACGTGTCCCCTCGAAGGTGATGACAGCCGTCTGTGTTTGACCGAGCATGCGCGCATACAGGATGCTGTGGTTCGGGGCTCGGAGGTGGGCTTGTAGTTCCGAGGGCTGGGTGGCAGGCTCGATACCGTGAATCACGCCCTTCACCGAGTTGTCCGGTGCTGCTACGTAAGCGAACACGGCGTGGTCCTTGCCGGCGAGCTTGATGTGCGTGAGTTTCCGAAGTATGTCGGCCGTCTCGGCGTGCGGTGTGCTGATAACCGCAACGTTCTGGGTGAGGTTGGTACGCACGAGGAGGCGGTTTTCGGCACAGCTCGGGTGGTTGTTGCAGGCGAGTGCAATCCCTTGAGCTACGTAATGGGGTTTCCACTGACTGAGGTTCAGTCCCTCGCGTGGTCGCAGAACCACTTTGTAATCCTGCCGCGGAAGCGGGGGTGGTCGTCTTCGCTTTGAATGCAGTCTAGGGTTGAGAGAAGCTGGGCTTGCAACGCCATCGTGGCCTTCCGGCACTAGTACACGCTTCGATTTGCGGTAGTGCACCGAAAACCAGCCACCATCTTGCTGTGGGGTATCTTGCGGGTTGTCGATTTCTTCACAGTCCATTGCCGAGATAAAAACTGCCAACTAAAGCCAGCGCACAGGTCTCGACCGTGCCTGCGCTTTTCGAGCACAAGAGTGATCAGTGCACATGTTACCATATCCCCCTAATTATTTACAGCCTTTCTTGAGAATGTGTTTAGAAACTTTAGGGGGAGAAAAAAGAGGCGAGAAATAAACGGACACTTCTCAGGCAGCTCAAGTTTGCAGACGGCATCATCCTGTTTATTCAAAGCAGCACTAATTTGCAAAGCATGCTCTTCCCTTGGTGCTCCCGGAATGTGGCAGCAGGGTTAAAAGTCAACACAGACAAATCTTAAGATACTGTCGAATCAGCATGCCACAACACGAGAATTTAGGATAGGTAACGAGTTTTTTTAAAAAGAACAACAGTATGTAATTCTCGGAAAAATCTTGTCTTGTTATCTAAACCATGAAACGGAAATTACCGATGAATTAGTGTTGCATAGAATGCTTTCGTTAAGCATTCAGATATCCTTACGAGAAAGGTTTCCCTTTCAATCGAAAAGCTGGTTTTTAATCTGCATCCTTCCAGTAGGAAAGTACACCGAAGAAACTTGGAGTATCACTAAACAACTAGAAAGGAAAGTTAAAATTCACAAGGGGCGTTGGGAAGGAGAATGCTAGAAAGAACACTCAGGAACAGAATCCAGCGGCGTGTAATAATAAACCGCAACCTGCAACCGTCCCCACCCTAATGCGGGTGGATTAGGGTGGAGGGCATTCTAGTTCAAATTAAGTGAACGAAATGGGCATGGGCTGGTCATATAGTACGCATGCAGCCAACACGTGGACCATCCGTTTAACAGATTGGCTTTCAATAGACCGCAAACGCAGTAGGGGTCGGCCGAGGACAAGGTGTCGAGACGAGTTGAAATTCGGGGCAAAAACACTGATTCAAATTGCACTCTGTTGGCATGGTCGGAGATATTTTGGAGAAGCTTTCATCTTGTGGTGAACACATCCCTTCTGATGATGATGATGAAGAAGAATAAAGGTTCCTAATGTCTATTCAGAAGGCTCTAACTGATAGGTTACTGTTACTAGACAAGAAAGCAAAACATCTTCTGAATTCTTCGTACAAAACAAAAAATCTGCATGATCTTCATCCATTCTTCGATGCCACCGGAGGTTTTGTTTACGTGCTCGGATTCAGTCGATTTAAGGTGCACGCAAGCAAAAATATTTGACAATTTGACAAGAATGTAATTCGAGCACGCCTCCTCTTCAACATCAACGTTTAACATGCTTTTCTGGCCGAAGATATGCCACCATACAGTTTCATTAAACTGTTCTCAAATTTGCTGGCCTGCTTTATGTAGAAAAACCGCGAGTACAACTTCTACAGGGCATTGTCTTGGCCTTCACGTGCGCTACCACAAGAACCGTGCACCTAAAGTCAATAATAGACTATGTGTGGATGGAATTATTCTTGCTTTCCGTCGCTTTTTGGTAACTGAGGGGTGCCGCGCACGTCCTGCTCCGACAACCCACTCGCATTCAGCAGAGGTTTGCGAGGTAATTAAATATCCGGAAGATCACAGGAACTTCTTCCCTAGCACCACTTCTCTCCACCCACGGCAATTAAAAGAAGTGCGCATTCGAACCAGTGCCTTGGTGAGGAGGATGGTTGGAGAGGCTGATTTTCTCGTAAAATCAACTTCGCGAAAAGAGTTTTGAAATACAAGTTTGAGTGCCGATAAGCTTACCACGTTTTCCACAAAAGTAGTAGCTGTTATATATTCATCGCTTCTAACCTGAACGTACACAAGTGCAAAAGAACCCTAGCGCGTTTTGCCCTTCCTGCTTTGATGATGAAGTTTCTGCTGTGCACACCTGTTCGGATAGTAGGGAGAACTTGCAGTTGAACCACGTGAGACGTGGAATCCTAATTAGCAACTTTTGGTACCTGCAGAAGCTATTGGACCACTCGTGGAATTGCTGAAGAGCATACATCGTCGAGCTAAAGTTGTTTTATCTCCATTAACGTGTGTCCAGCCCTAGTTTACAAGTCATCGACCTGGCTATGCTGGAGATAGCTGGGACCCCTACGAGGGTTTTTTGGGAAATGGTATTACAAAAGTTTTTTTGGAACGTCTTTCTCTTCCAGGCCTGTGCCAGCTGAATGGGCAAGGCACGAAGATGATTAAAAGTCCGCTGCAAACAATTTATTTTCAATAATGGGAACTGCATCTTCCGCCGGAGAGGATGAAGTAGCAATGGTGAGAGTATATATCGTGTCTCGTTTATCTTCACCGGATGTGGTCTATCACTGCCTTTCCAAAACCGTACTTGTGTTTAGTGTACCGGCATGAAAAGCACGACCATCGCCGATCGTCTCAAGAAACATCTTGTTCAAAGTTGTGGCTGACATTGCCTTAGAGCAAAATGCGTTGGTGTTCGTTAGCTGAAGACGGCACTGAAGAACGATTGTACGTTATAAACGTCGATCCTCGCAGAGTAAGCTGTCGCTGTTGATAAATATGTCCTTTTTGGAGATATTTATGTGGTTTATTGGCGGTGAGCGCAAACACAGGCGGCGCAGCGAAGCGCGCTTCCGTGACGTCAGATAAAGGACTCTCGCATTTGTCGTCTTCCTCACTAAGGCTCGCTCTGCCGGCTGTTAGTTTGCACTCGGCCAACGTCTGATGCTTTTCCGCACCAGATTGGCGTTTGGGTAACTTTTTATCATCGTAATAGTCTTAAAATCGCATACACTAGCTCGTGGTGTCAGTTAAAGTATGGTTTTGGATACCGCAACGGAAGAAACATTGCCGGCGTCACCCCATTCCTTGCGAAGCCGGTACTGCGCGGAGCGCGAAGAGTGGGAGCGAGGCGTCAGCTTCTCAATTAGCAATCTTTCGAAGAAAGGGAACAGTCAGCTGATAATAACCGACAAGATCTAAAATGGAAGACCAAAGCAAGTTCTAAGCCTTCAAGGCTGTTGGCTTTGATAGTGGGAATTACGATTCCCGGTAATCATAAGTAAGGTAAAACAGTTTTTGCGACCTTGCCGAGCACTCTAATGTGTTGTGTCACATCCCTTTACGTTGCCAAGGCATGAAAGTTGGCCGACATGCACTATGGGCCGCAAAAACTGTAGGTTGAGTTCCAAATAACCCACACTTGTATTTAAACGCGTTGTCATTTTATTACAGGAATCTAACCAGTATGGAAGCTTATTGTGCAAAACGAGCCACGTTTACGGTAATATACAGTAACACTATGTTTGTTAAGACTTGGGGGGATATTTCCGAGCATTTTGTACAGCCGTATGTTCCCGATATTTCAATATGCGGTATCGAAAAACTGCACTCAGGAGGAGGAGCAGGTTAGAAGGAGAAAACTTTATTTAGCAAGTAAATCGAGCTGGTTTGCAGACGAGGTCCTCAGTCCAGGACAATGAGTAAAAGTAATTTTCTTCATTTCATAGAACGCCATCCCGAGTAGAATAGCGTTTGTTCTTAGCGCCTGGAGGGTTGCAAGTCAATAAAGTGCTACTTGGAATTATACTTGGATTCCTGTACTATATGCAGTTATACAATTTATTGCGTTAGTTAGCGAGTATATCATGCCTTTAACACCGTAATCTTGTCATCATTGTTCGGGTTGAGAGTGAAATCGTTATGGTGGCGGTATGATTACAATAGAAATTCGACCATAACAGCCGCCTTCGACTAGTGTGGACAACGTTGCTTAGGGTGCGATCGCGGTGTCGTAGCGCAAACATTCTCATTATTTTTTTTTTATGGGAATAAACAAAGCACGCTGCAGACGGGCATCTTCTTCCGCACAGTCGTAATGAAAGTCAATTTGTGAAGAAGAGAATGTATGCCGTACAACATTGAAGAAAGTTCCACAAGATCTTTGTGAGCCTCCCAAACATCCCAAAACTTCCTAATAAGACGCTTGTGACGGCGCAGAAAAATTAATGCATTGGACAAAAAAAAGCAAGAAACAATATTATTATAAACGACAACAACAAGGAAAGAAATAGAAGAAAGGCGCTTTGTTTCCTGCTGTGCGATGCGCGTATAGGGCCCGCTACTTGGTACGTAGCATTAAAACTGTTGAATATTCATAACAGCATCCAAAAATACAGCAGGAAAGTCTGCACATTTTGAATACTTATCGAGACGCTCTTGGCACTGAACCTCGCGCATAAGCCAGGAAAGGAGAGTTACACACGATCTTCCGACCGATGTCCTGAAGAAAGTTGTTTTCTATCTCCTAGTCATTTGGAAAGTTGTGGTGGATACAGCTTGAGATTATTCAGATGCGTGAGAAGCTGGAAAAATAGCTGAGTGACTAGAAATACGCTTTTTGACACACTACAGCAACAAAGTGCCCGATTTCTAGCACAGGCACTGCTGCGCCTCACAAGCGAAGCGTAGCAGAAAACACCGGCGCGAGTCCCTAAGCCGACTTCAGAGCCAAGGAGCGCCACTCGAACATCTCACCACGAATAGATCAGTAGTTGTGCAGAACGTCATCTGTTTTGCTCTTAGTTTCTTTGTTATTCAACCTAAGTGCTCCTGGTCCTGGGTTTAACAGTTAAAGATTTTGTACCATGCTGTGTAGACGACGCTGGAGCTACCAACCCTGCCTGCACCTGTATTATTACGCTATTCGGTGGTTAACACCATGCGAGGTTCTTTAGCATGGTGGCATTTGTGTGTATTGGGTCTCTCAAAAACAGCCTTTGCTGCTGCTGAAAAAAGTCACAATATTTCATCTGTTGCATAGGTCATAGGCCCGGGAACATATGTGATGTATACAATAAAATAACTTGGGCAAAAGGAGCGTTACAAAATACAATCGAAAACAAGCACACTTGATTCGGTCTGGAGTGGCTCGCTGGACATTTTGGGCTGGTTATCATATGCGTCTGTGTGGTAAGCTAAATCTAAAAGTCACAGGAGTTTGGAAAGTCACATCGGCAGAAAACCGGGGTGCACACATGTACAAATAAGAAATTCTTAGTAGGCGCTTACGTGAGTCACTAACTACTCCTCTTTCGGATTTTTCTCAATAAAAACGTTCAGTGAAGAATAGAACTTCAAAAGACAATTTAGGCAACGCAATGAAGAAGCCATAATTAGTACGAGCTACTTTATTGAAAGCTAGAGAAACAGATGCGGTGCTAGAATGAGTCTCCCACAAAGTGGTAAGAAGTGAGCTTTGAATATATCATACATGTCCTAATTGCAACGCGTACGCTAAGTAGTAGTGATCCCGTGGGAGCAAAATGGGAGAACCTCACTGGCGGGGCTCCTTAGACTTTTCTTCCTGAGGTAGAATCTAAAACCGGAGCGACACCTTTTCGCTCGCAATTCTGTCAAACTAATTATGCTAGCTGTGCTAAACGAATTCAACAGCATCGCGAAATAATGATAAAAAGTGCGATTCTGCGTTTTCAGCGAAGCACCTGCAGTGTGCTTGTGCACTTTCAAATGAATCTTGCCCATGGAGTACTACTATTGCATCTCCAAGCAGCTCAAAGTTTGACGGTGAAAAAAGGCTGATTTGTGCGCAAGCACATCCGGCTGCGCCATGCTCGAATCGCTCCAGTGTGGCTGCTGGAACGTGGTTGCTGGAACGTGGCTGCTTTTATATAAGGGCTGTGTGGGTTTATAAATCATGAATTTGAATGACAAGTGAACAGGCATTCTTCAATATAGCGGTTTGCCTTCCTAAAGGCAAGGAGCGACCGATATGCAGTCGCAATTGCAGCCGCTTATACGCAGCCGCTTATCAATGAAACCTGGGCCTTTCCCCACTCTGAACTGCCATCGATTTCATCAACGATGTTGCACACGACGTGCTTATTGAGAATGCAACCTTTTCTCTTCTGGTGGCATATTACAAACACATATTCGATTATCTATCCATTTTTCGTCATAATTAGGAAATACAGTATTTTGTCTACTACTTACCACTGGTGCTAGCGTCGTCATTGGTGTAAACAGTATTTTGAACGCTGTAAAAAATCAACGCATAATATTGTTCAATCCTAATACCATAAAGCACATCCTAATGCCCATGTGGGTATTTCCGGTGGGCTAGGCCCAAATTTCACTAAAAGCAAAGCCAAGAAAGTTGGACTCGACCGTAAAATTCTAAGACGTGCAAACGCCGAATCGGCGGCCCGCTGCATTGCTTATAAGGTAGAGGGCGGTTTTAAAACTTATGAAATTGAAATTTGCGTACTTCTGCACTAAGGTCTATGCCTTTTCGTTATGTGCAAGGGATCAATCTAGGATTTACTATGACTGCTTACATTCACCACGCAAAATCTCACCATGTCTGGCGCGTAACCATGTGAATGAAATTGGAAACTGTTGTACACGTTACCAGTTGTATTTTGTATTGTGAGGGCGCGCCTAACGAATTTAGCAACAATTTTTTAGGCACGCGCAATTTTCGAACGTTGGCATAAAGAGACATTGAGGTCACAATATCTGCTTCTTGATATCGATAGATTAGCTACCAAGCGAGCGAGCGAGCGAAACAACTTTATTAAAAATGCCTGCAGAACGATTAGCCCTCCTGTGTAAGGAAGGCGTCACCATGACGCGGCCATGACGTCTTCCCGGCTGTTGGCGCCTCTACTCCTTTGGTCGACTGCGCCTGCCCCTGTTTTGGGGTGGCAGCCTCCCTCCGGTTTCGCTCGGTCGTTGCCTTTCGAGGGCCGCCGAGATCTGCTGGACGGCCTGGGCTTGGACTTCTTGATCGTAGCAACGCATTGCGGCCTCGAGCCGCGGCGGGATCGTTGTCATCGTTGTAGCTTGCTGCGGGTTCTTGGCACAGTCCCAAAGGATGTGAGCCGCACTGGCTCTCTCCTTTCGGCACACACAACAAAGGTCACTTACATAAACACTCGGACATATGTGCTTCAGCAGAACCGGGGTGAGTAACGACCCTGTCTGTAGTTGTCGATATATTACTGCTTCCTCACGGGTCAAGCCCGGTTGAGGTGGTGGCATAGTCCTTCTATCTAGTCTGTACCACTTCACGATTTCATTGTAAGATGTCATCCTGTCCTTGGTTTCCCACCACCACGTCGGGTCGACCGCAGTAGCAGCGGCACGGTTGGTTAGTCCTCGCGCCGCCGCGTTCGCCGTCTCGTTGTGGTTTGCGTTGCCGCGATCCGAGACATCACTGCCCATGTGCGCCGGAAACCACTTAATCACAACACACCTACTTTCACCCGCGAGATCGACCGCACGCAACACACGTGCGGCTTCACCACACACTCTTCCTCTGGCGTAGTTTTTCACTGCCGTCCTAGAATCACAGAGCACAGTCGTGCACGCGGGGTCGGCGATGGCTAGGGCAATGGCCACTTCCTCTGCTCGATGCGCCGCTCGAGTCCGCACACTCGCCGCCGTCCGTGTAGCACCGGTCGCTGCCGCTACAACTGCTGCGGCGAATGCTCTTCTGCCGTCTGGATACACTGCCGCATCCACAAACACAGCACCCCAGTGTTTAATTTGGGGCCTCCTGCATGCAGCAATATTGAATTTAAGTGAAAAAGGAATACTTAGAAATTATTTCGCTGTTCCGTGCGTCCTTTCGGGGTGAAGGTGCAATCAGCGAGGTACTGGTGGACTTGGCTTACAAATCGACTATAGCGGCAACATTGGTCGAAACGTTTTTTCCAGGAATACATTCAATGGCGCAGTTAAGCAACTTGGCAAAAACAGTGGGTTCGTGGCGCAATTTATAATGAGGCGCGGTGTGCAGGTTGCAAGTGGCCTGTAGAGATGACCTCCTGCTGTGCGGGTATGCGGAACATCCCATCTTATAACTTCCTTCAGATTATTTAATAGTCGTCTCCTCAAGACACACTAATCTGATCCTGTGTCTAGTAGTGAAACGACATGAGAACTATCCATGGATAGCCTGATCTAGAAAGTTGACTAGTTGAAACATTAGTTGCGCAGAGGCGTCGTATCACAGGTGGCTTCCGTTCAGCATCGGTCACCATGCGTCGTTGTTGACATCGTCTTGTTAACGGGAGTCGCCTGGATTAGGACGAGTTCGGTCCTGATTTTTCTTTTTCACTGTTTGCTCCATTTTAGCAGTACACTGCAGAAATGACGGCGAGGCGAAACAAGTCGAGGTATACCCTGCTGACTAGGCTTTACCCCTCTTGAGCAGCAAGAGAACCAGTTCCAGTCCACAAACATACAATATCTCTTTCATGCCCATGAAAAATATTTTACAAGAAATGGCAACAAGTAATAAAATTTTGTGTATATGACTCATTTTTATGATCCTTCGACAAGTGAAAATTGAATGCTCAGAGTATTTCACGTAGAAAACACACCCACACTAATGTGTGCGCTGGACTTCTGTTGGCATGATCTGCGCATAGTAGGAATACCTTAAAACGATATCAGTCCCAGAAAAACTACATTTTTACGTATTATTTATAAGTTTCATGTTGTTTTCAAGAGTACATATATTATAAATATAATTTTTCGAAAATAAATATTCATAAAGTTTTACTTATTGTAAGTAATAATTATAATTACAATTATATAGGAAGTAAATATGGAACTAGATCAAGGTTAAGGTGCAAGAAAACATTACCGACGAGGTAGCACAGAACTGCGAATAAATGAGACACCAAAAAAGCAAGAAAAAATTATTGATCGCTAGCACTGCAGTGCATAAGCCCGCCTTCCTATACCGCCCAGCAATATTTTCGTAACCACAAAAGCCCAGCCCACATATAAGTGTGGGTGCATTTTTTAAGCGTGATGACAGAAGGCACACGAAGGGAATGGGTAAATATTTTAGCTGATCGTGTTTTTGTACGTCCTGCAAGTGGTGTCTTACTCTTGTTATTCCGAAAATACAAGAATTGCAGGAAGAAATATCAGTTTTCATCTTGAAGGCTGCTAGCGTGATCGCGCCTGCTGAGGTGCCGTTCTTATTCTGCGATTTCTCGCCTCCTGGTGGCACCGAACCGAAAAGTCTAGGAATCTACCGAAACCAATAAAGTCTCGGAAGCGTTCGCAGCAGCCACGCAGCGCTGTGAAACCGAAACAGAAACAGGTGTGACTATACTCCGTTTCATACATCAAGTGCAACGCTGTGAAGGCTACACAAGTAGTCCGCAAAGAAAGGAGGTGTATCGCTCCGAGCTGTTTTGTAGCCGAGTGGTCTAACGCGTCGCTCTGGAGAAAAGACGCTGAATTTTGAAGTACATGGGTTCGAAACCGCGTTCCGACGTTTCTTTTTTTTTATCACATCTTCTGCGAGTTCAATTCTCAATCTTATTTCGTTCCCAGTAACTTAAACACTACGCGCATGCGGAAATGAACGGCACGTATGGGTTCTGGATGCATACCGATGTTTGACCAGCAATTGCTATTTTGTCGCGACTCTATACCATTGTCAGCTACCTCGTTGATTCTAGCGAGAACTTTGTGTAAGAAAAACACGTTAATTCATTAATTATTTAGCACAGCTGCTCTAACCAGGGTGAATTACCAACAGGTGTTCACTTTCAGCTTTCGTTTTCGCCGTTGCCCTGACGATGCACTTCTTTATGGGCCTCTCTTAACACACTCATCATGTTATTGATTATACCGGGCCGTCAGCAGAGCAACGGGTTCAGTTTTTACCGAAACAGTTAGGAACCGACTTTGGCACTGCACTCTGGAGTAGCCCGAAGCTCTTGGTGCGAATAACGTATCATTTGTTATTCATGGGAAAGGACAGAAAGCAGATTTCTGAACCTTAGAATACTGATTTCTGGCACAGAAACGCAAAATATATATTTTAAATTTGTTATTCGCCCCTTTCCGGTCCGAATATATGCAACATTTTTGTGAATTCTTGTGCGTGATTTATTTATTTCTTTACTGCAATATTTCACCCCGGAAGCGAGAGTTATATTTTCTTTTGTGATTGGAGAAAGAGGTCTTTAAGCTAGGCACTTATTCGCAAGACAATCATGGATAGGTCAATTGTTTTTACATACGGAACCCTGACAAGGCCCGTTTTTCTGTGTCAAGGAAATGTCTATGGTATAGGTTAATGCTGTGACAAATAACAGTACTAACTCATGAGTTGGAGATTTGTTGCCATACATAAATGCATACAGGGGCAATACGGATTGTGTGTCATACACAAATATTCCAAGAGGAGGCTGACTTTCGCGGTTTAAAAAACAAACTTTATTTATAGAAGAGCACCTCTGGTCGATTTCCTGGTGGGTTCCGACTTCTTACTTTCCTTCTTTTCTCCCACCCAGTTTTTGCAGATGTTATAGGACTGCTCCAGCTGTATACACTTCACGACCGAACAGGACAGCACTACAATGTAGTGTCTTTCAAAGCACGGGTCACTTGGTGACGTTAAACTCCACAAACAAAACCACACGAGGAGGAAACACAGTTTGTTTTGTCGCGGTAACAAAGCCTTTTCGGGGAATCGGCGCAGCATGAAGAAGCGCGAGCAGGCTGGATAGAAAGGTGTTCACGCTCCAGCTCTGCCGTTTGACCCTCGTGAACAAAGCCGCCACTACTGACAGGACACACATTGCTTGGAAGTTCATCAACGATTCCCCCCTGCCCTGCTTTCGGAATTCCTTGATCGCCCGCAGGTACCTGCGGCGCCAGACAATGATGCCAAGATTCCATATTCTCCTATCATAGGTGAAGCCCATGTCCTTCATTAACCTCCACAAGGTGGTTTTCGTGAAGTTCGGCAAGTCATCGTCTTCGTGGACAGCCTTTCGCACACTGTCCAGTGTCGGGATCTCCCTCTTGGCTTACATGCTCTTCACATTCAGACGGATGGCATGGACTGTGAAGCTGTCATGCTTGACGGTCCGCGTGCTGGATATCGTCACGTCGCGAGGTCTTCTCTTTGGAGACACCAAATTCCCACGCAGACACTCCGCCTTCAATTTCGCCACGGTACGGTGAGATACTCCGGTGTCCTCGCTCACAACACTCAGTACTTCCTGCACAGATTTCACCAGGAAACGCACCCTGGTACGGGCGCACACATTTGTAATTACTTGCTCGGCGTTCTTTGACAACTTTGATGCGCAAACCCTCGAAAAAATACGTACAGGAGGCGTGGTCGAAGCCCGAGAGCTGGACGCCATTTTTTCAACGATGCCTCAAAGAGTAAACAAAAAACGGCGTTCAAGGTTGCGCGGAGAGCGAAAACCTGATACAAAAGCGACAAACACAACATACAAATTCGCATATTTCGATCGTTTGTCCGGCAACACGGAAGTTTTTTGTCAAGGTGATGATAAATATTTATGCTTTAAGGTTTCCGGCGAAGCATTTTTTGTATCTGGCGCACCGCAAGCAACCCACTACTTTTGGTCGCGGAAGCACCTAGCGCAAACAAGAGCGCTAGCTTTGACAGCGTTGCACCTGATGTATGAAACGGAGTATAACTGAACGAATTTGTTGACCCACACGAGTGTGGGCTGGGCCGAAAAAGGATATACAAATACCCTTCACACATATGAAGCAATCAGAGAAAGGCTCATTTCTCTTCAATACCCGGAATCTAACGCATTATACAGATTTCACTTCATAATAAGTATTGGTAACAGCCCACTTCAGCTCAGTTAACATAAACCGATACCAGGAATCAGGACTTCAGTGATAGTGATGGCTCTTAAGAAGTACTAAAGCATACAAAGTTGCACCTTGACAACTTATTCACGCAACGAAACATGACTCCAGCAGTACGTTTGAACTTGCAAACATTCCTGCTACTTTTGGCAATTGAAATAACGTCTGGGTAGTCAGTACAAAGATTTATTATCAAATATCTCGTCATTTGCATGCCGTTATTTGTACGTGGGCGGACTACAACAACTTATGGGTGACGTAGCACTTACACAGAACTTCTATTCAAAAATTTATTAAAGAAGACATCGCACGTTAAGGCGACTGGCTTGAAAAAAGCACAGCAAGTTTTACCTTAAATGTTTGTTTTATATCTGGGATATTCTGTTGGATCATAAGATTTCTCGAAGTAATTTAGTTGTGTGACGGGTGTAGTAAGCGAATGGTTCTACGCTGCAAAACCGAAAGGCTACCAATATCACATGTGTTACCAATAACCCATATTAGAACACACGATTGTGAGTGTTTAATGAAGTAATGAAGCAGGTAAAAACTATAAAGACGGCGTAGCCTGCCGACTGGTCATGCTACGTTTTCAAGAATATTGTTGATGTTTTTCGTCCAGGAAAAAACTGTTCATTTAAAGTGGGCCTTGCTCTATGTGGCTGCTACCATGTTATGGGGTCACGCCAAGGATAGATTGGGTGGTCGGGCTGACGGCATGTGGTAAATCATGCTCATCTTAGCGTGATATCATTGTTTGAGGGATTTGTTTTTTTTTTCGCAGTATTGCAACTTCACCTCCAAATGTGGCTCGTTTTAGTTTCTCCCTCCTTGGCTAGAGACCTCTCACGTGCAAAGTCAGTGTTGCACTGGCGGCGAGTAATACGAATGAATAGGGCGACGCCAACGTTTAAAATGCGCTGGACCTCGGCTGCATTGGTTTAGGTAATAGTCTATCTCGTAGTGGTGCTGTCGAGGGACTGCACGAGAAGCGTCAGAGGGGATGCCACTCATTCGAGTCACATATACGGGCAGCAATGGTAGATGTTGCCGCCTTCAACCTAATAGTAGCACAGCGGACGTCCGTCAAAAGAAGCGTGTGGCACCCCACCACGCCCCCTGAGCGTGGTGAGATACACACGGGGCACAGACATGCGACAATGGAAGGTGGTGGTATGGCGGGAATTCAGACAACGAGATAGGGGGGCCGTAGTTTAGGTTTGTTTTCTTCGGTCATTCAAGTGTCCCCACGGCAACTATCCACTTCATTTCTTTAACAAACACGAGCACGCTTTTGTTGGGATGCTGCATGCGTGTCCCAGAACTTCTCGGCCCATTGCTTGCGTAACCCAGCTGGGTATGTTTGCAAAGCTCAGTGCTTGATCACTTTCAGGGCGTCAGTCTGAGCTCGTGATTGTTGAGTTAATAGACTTGAGTCATTGTTTTTATGTTCTCCCATTGCAAGAATGACCTGACCCACTCGAGATGTTCCACCGATTTCTCAGGGTCTCCGGGAGGTCACCAGCAAAATGATGGGGTTCCCGGGTTTGCTGCAGAACCACACGAAGGCTGGCAGTGCTGGTCATCGTTTCTGCGTTGTTCCTGACATAGGTGACGACGGCTTCTGTGTTCAATAATTTGATTTTATTCCCATATGGGGGGTGAGGCCTTGGTTGCGGCAGATGGCATTTCATCCCGCATTAAGAAGAATGTAGAGCGTGCTGGTGGACGTGTAGTTTTCAGCGCAGCCAATCAACTGGGTGCTATGTGCCGGAAGGCCAACTATATGAGCCTAGGCTACCTGTCTGCGCAAAAGAGCCTAGGACACCTGTCTGCAAAAAAAAAAAAACACCGGACTGTGTCTCTATCATGCCAAAAGAATATGGTTTATGAAATTGCCTTTATTGTGGCGATGTCTACATTGGACAAATAGGGCTGTGCCTCAATGACCGGTTCGTGAAGCATGGCGCGAAAGTGAAAAGACGTACAGGAAAAAACTTGGCGATACTCTGCAACACCCAATGCAAAACCGAAGCCTGCGCTCCGAAAAAGCTCCAATTGTAAGTATTTAACAAAGAGAGCAAAAATAGTGAAATGGATATTCTCGAGGCTAATTTATAACAAGACAAAGGAGACTAGCGTTATCAAGCTTGCCGTTGATCTGTTTGCTTGCGATATTGATTTTTGTTTCTGTTGCTTCTGTTGCTTCTGTTTTTATGTTTTTGAAGCGTTTTGACTTGTATTTTACGAGATTTATATGCCCATACAAATAAGAAATAAAGCCTAGTTGTTTGCGCGCCCTAGTCAAGTGAAAACCGTTTTTTTCCTGAAATTGTGGTGGACGCCGAAACGAAATTCATTGATGGCTTGCCATCTAGCTCGCATCGACGCAATAATTCAGTTCATTGTACATTAAGCGGGCCTTTGTCGGAGTCCTGCAATCTGGGACACTTATTGTTGCACCAGTCCGCTTGCGGCAGCAACATGCACAGCGCGTTTCTTAGCGTTCATAATCAGACAAGCACGTTTTCACCCATAAGTCAACGTACCTGATTGACCATTCCCCTTCACAAAAACGCATAGTATGCAGTTAATCTGGAATTTGATTTTTGTTGAGTTTAGGGTTTAACACGCCGACTCTACTCAGGCGACAAGGGGCGACATTTTGAAGTGCGCGTCAATATTTTTGGCCACTTGGGGATCTGTCTCCTCCGCCGAAATTTTAGATGCGACGCTGAGAGAAGCATCTTTTACACGCAGCCTGTCCTTCCTGCGTCGCGGCGTCGTCCGCACAGGCGCGTCTCTCTCCTCCGCGATAGCGCGGTCTCCCCCGCAACATCTGTGGCGCGAGCTCCCGTCGGTGGCGGCGCTGCGCTCGCGCTGTGCTCCGCGCTCGCTCCGCGGTTTGCGCATGTGCAGTGCTCTCTCTCTCCTCGGTCTCTCTCTCCTTCGGCGCGGGCATATAAGCGGCTTCCCGTGCTCCGGCCACTATTTCGTGAATACACCCAACATCCCCTTCCTGGAAACCCGACGATGTGATAAAGACGCGATTTAGGTTCGATATGCGTTTCACGAAATTCGAGTAATCGACCGAACAGTCACACCAATGGAACCCCCTTCAGCGTAGCAACACACCAGGGTTCCCGCGAGGGGGGATTGGCGTAATTTTTTTACACACGGGCTTATTTACTTTTTGTTAAAGCAGATTTTCTGTGGCGAGGCATGAATGCGGGTTAGGCTGGTCAACGATGCCCTCTTCGTCGGCTGTTGTTGGGTTTCTTCACCGGGACACCACCATCGCCGCTTTCATGGCGAGTTGCGAGAGGGATCGCGAGCAGCTGACTTTGCCTGGAATCGCAATCTAGTGAGGCTCCCAAGTACGAAGCACGCATCGCCTCCGACTCGTGGAGTCAGTGTACTTGGTGTGCTGCCGTCCACTATACCTCACGATGTACGCCAAATGCTGCGACTGGAGCCTAAGTACTGCGCGGCGCGAACCACTGACAATACTCAAATTTTCGGCATGGTGATGGCTGCTGCAACCAGGGCAAAGCCAGCTGACCTGGAAAGGCGCGTACAAGAGACTGTTGATGGCCTTCCCAGTGCCCTTCTGGCGAAGCCTCGTGTGTATAAGGAGATTGTGGCTGCACTCCACCAAAATATTCGGTTGCGTCTATCTGAATAAGAAGGAGGCTCTCTGGTTGCGACAGGGCACGCCTACAATCAGAGAAGCAGGGCGGCGATGCTGCACCATTTTAGACAGTGTTCCAAGGTCTTGCAAGTGAGAGGAAGCATGCAGCAAAACTATGTGAGGAACTTGGCGCCCCCATGTTCTCCAGTCCCCTCATAAAAGCGATGTACCTCAGACTTGAGGCGTTGTTCTAGACCAAGTCACAGAGACAAAACCCCTTTTCAAGTTATCGTCTTAGAACGTGGTTCCTGGCAGCGTGCATTAGGGCACTACCTACGACCTCAACTTGTTTGGCGTCGACCACCGATTCCGGGTGCGCAGCCCGAGCCCGGTCTCGGGATATCTTGGTGGCATGAGTTGTTCGAAATAGAGCGGCCTATCGTTTGATGTCCACGATATATACTACTCCAATCCCCAAGAAATGCTCATGGAGGTAATCGGCGAAGGCATTGACAGGCACGGAGCTGTGCGCTTTCAGAATGACTGCGGCGTGATGTTACGAGGATTTCTGGAGCTTCTCAAATCCCATTTTCAGTAGTCGATCATGAAATTTGATGGTGCATTCTACCAGAAAAAGAAAGGGGTAGGCAATGTATTTTCCCTTGGTCTAGTAATGAAGTATTTGCTTATGTGCAGTTTTAAACGGCAGCTACAAGGAACACGCGCACTACATCATGGGGCGGACCCTAATGTCATGTGTGTATTCGGGATTGTATACGACATCCTTTTCAAGTCAGCGCCCGATGTTTTGGAAGCACAATCGGCCATACGGCTCCTGTAAGTGTTCAATGCGACTTTAAACCGACTTACACTAAGCATGTAGCTTCCAAATAATTACCGCTGTGGTTCGTCGACTTGGAGCTCAAGTTCTCTTCGGACCACGCCTATGGGGTTACTCTCCCCGCTCCAAGATGGTCCAAGTTGGTAAAGAGCGGAATAGCGGTGGCGCCCTTAAGGAGCGTCCTAGAAAGGTTCTGGAGGCACAAGATCCAGGAAACTTTTGTGTTTATTGTATAGAGACTCTCTGTGGCTCGCTATCCAGAATCAATACTAAGTGGGCTAGAGAGAATGCTGTTACGTGAGCAGCATGCTGGAGCCATCAAAAAAGCAAGCACACCAAAGAGCAGCCAGAAGGCTGCCGTTATTTTATACTTGCTTGTAATTTCACACCGTGTCAAGAAGATTTGGGAGCATGCTGGTGGGCGTGTAGGAGGATCATCATTAGTATTTGTGGCTTGGAGGAGAACCTTTTCATAACATGCCTGAAGCTTGCAGGAGCACGAACATATCACATTTTTGGCCGTAAGTGCAAAAATGTGGTGTTTGCTGCAGCTGTGAGTTTTGAGGCGGCGATGTCCCGGTAACCCAAACGCCGCCGGAAGGTCCTAGGCGCGACTCAGGCGGCCAAGGCATTGATTATAGCTTCCGCGGCTACTCTGTCAAGCGTCTTTCAACACCACCCACCGCTGCCTGGCAACGCAGCAGACGAGGTAATCGACGTGCGGTAGTCGCAGCCTGCTGTGCCGAATTTCAAGGACTGTGGAACCCTACTCATTTTGTAGTCTCACAAGTGCAAACCAAAACCCGCCCTCGGCGGCGGCGACCTCCCGATGGCTAGCAAGACCTGCCTCAAGTGCGTCCGACCACCAGTCAACCATAGGAAACAGGGGAAGCCTAACAGCGAGCGAAAGTACAGAACGCTCTCGCCAGAAGGGTGACCACTGATCCTCATCCCGACCCATATCCATATGACGGAGATGTATCCGCATGTGCCGGGGCCAAGGGCGTCACAGTTCGAGATCTCGGTCGCGCTCGAATTCCCAAAGAAGGTGGCTGAGCACCCCCTGGTGAATAAACCCGTCATCGGCACAGGTGAGCTGGGCACAGATGCTCTCTCCTAAAGCTCGTTCCCCATCACCTCGTGGTGCTTTGATCAAACAACTCCAAGCTGCGAACACGCGTCTAATGGAAGAGAACTCACAGTTTCAAGAGGAGATAACTAGTAATGAGAGAAGAACAACATGCCCTTCGCAATAAAATCTGGCCGCAGGCACGACCGCCATTAACTCCACCGAAATGCAGAAAGACACAACGCTGACCACCAAACCCGGTATAACCCCTGGAATCACCGCCCACACACGCACCGCATCTCTAAGAAATCTCACAACTTGCGATTATTCTCTACTATATGCAACAAACTAACATCCGCTTTGAAACTCTTGAATCTCACATACAAACTCACCCCGCTCGCCTGCACTGTGCGACATGAAGGTCTAAAACAGACCTACTCTCCCCAGGAGGATTATCCGACCGAAGATGGCTGTGCAAAAGAATAAACAAATCCTTAACCACCAAACCACCACATGGCAATGGAATTGCCGCGGTTTGAAAGACAAGTGCGGCTCACTTTCTCCATTCGTCGCGGTGTCTACCTCACCCTCGGGTGGGATACCTCTTCAAGAGACGAATTCTTCCCTCGCAATCACGGCTACGTGACCTACGGAGAAGACTATAATAATAGTCATCACACGTTTGTCAGCAAACGATTCACTGCTATCGATCACGTTTTCCAAGAAGCACTGAAGATGGGAATCCTGGTAGAGCTTATCCCACCCACCACATAACCGATACACAGCCTGTTCCTTTCGAACATATATTGCAGATCCAAATGTAAAGACGCAAGCCTCCACGATGTGATAACTCAAGCCATCCGCAAAGCGGGAAATCATCTTCTTCTCATAACGGGCGATTTAGATGTGAACCACCAGCTCTGGGGTTGCACGTACTCTAATACACGTGGTAATGCTTTGCATGTCATCACCTAAAACTACGACCTGGTAATGCTTTGCATGTCATCACCTAAAACTACGACCTAACTTTCCTGACTAATCCCTCCACCCACACGTCATGGGCAACAGAGTAACCAAGAACACATCACCCGATTTGGTTATCATTGGTCACATCTCTCTTGTGGACTGGGCGCACCTCGGAGAATATTTAGAAAGTGACCACGCCATCTTGACCACCACCATACATGGCACAGAGTACCGAGTCTCACTGAATGAAACTCCGAGATAAACTACAAACAAGAGAAAAACTAACAAATCTTCCACCCCTCACTCTTCAAGAGTGGATATCTCGTCTCCGCCAGGACGTCAAACCCCAAAGAAAAATAATAGAGAAGTGACCACCGTCCCCAGCGTGGAGAGAGATAAAACGTTTTTATTTGGTAGCTACAGCTTTGTGGCAGTGGAGCGTTCTTACAGGTAGCCACGTGCCGTCTTTGACGCTACCGCTCTTCCAACCAGCACGAGCTGATAGCAAAAGAGGGAGCTTGACAATAGCGTCTCCCACTGCTCGGGGGAATGAGGAACGGGTGGAGGTGGAAAATAAGGGTTCGGGGTGCATTCAAGGATAATGTGCCTAAGTGTTCCTCATTGCCTACAGAGTTTGAATTGGCCTTCGTGTTGATTTTGAAACATAAGGGGCGCCAGTGTTGGGTAATGATACGTGCTTGTTTGCACACGTCGGACCGTAGTTTCTTCTGTTTTTGTTTGTTGTGGGTGGGGTAGGGGAAGTGTTTTGGGACCGAGTCTGTAGTGCTCTGTAATTTGTTGGTACGTCGCGAGTGGCATAGGTTCATTTGAATTCTCCCCTGGCCTGGTCGACGGAACCTCGGGCTTTGAGGTGGGCTTGAATATTGCCCGCAATGGAGGAGTGGGCCTGCGCCAACACCACTTCGACTACCCTGTCTGGTTGCTTGCTTCACAATATGCGGTATGTCACTGGAGCTACCCAGCCCGACGTGAGATTCCTGCATACTTCATGGGAGTCAGTAATTATGTCAGTTGTTTTCGTTTCTGAAAGAGCTAAAGCTACAGCTAGTTCTTCCGCTTCTTTTGTTGAGGCTAGATGCAGAGTTGCTCCGACAACGAGGTCTGTCTTCGTTGTCACCACCTCTACATTGGCTAGTCTTTTGGCGTATGCGGCTGCATCTGTGTAGACAACTGTGGGCAAAGATCTATACTTTTAGTCCAGAGCTTTGGCTCTTGCTTGGCGCCTACTCTGATGGTGAACGGGATGCAAATTCTTCGGTAGTGGACGAATTATGACGCGCTTCCGCCATTTCTCTGGCATTTGCTTTGTTGAGACGGCGTCCCCCAGTGGCATCAATTTTAATTGGGCAAGTACCTTTCGGCCCATTTGGGTTTCCGCGAGGCGAGCTTTTTGGTTAGACAGGTGACCTTTAATTAGCTCATCGATGGTATTGTGTAGCCCAATGATATATAGCCTGTCGGTGGACACGCTCATTGGAAGGCCCAGAGCTTGTTTTGTTGCTTTTCTGACAACGGAGTTACGTTTGTCGGTTTCTCTCTTTTTTAAAACTATATACGGCACCGAGTAAGTTATTTTGGAGAGGAATAAAGCCTGGACGAGACGAAGTGTGTCTGTCTCTTTCATGCCTATGTGCCGGTTTGTGATTCTTCTGATCATGCGTAGAACCTGTTCAGATGTTTTTGTAAGCCGCTGTATCATTAGGTCGTTCTTAGCGTCCGAATGACGTTCGCCTCATCTACATGTGGGAAGCTCGCCGCATCTAATTAAACGCTGGCGCAAACAAAAGTTGATGATGGTTGGTGTTTAATGAAGCAAGGCCAACGAGGGCAAAGAGCGCCAGAGAAGAAGTTATTTAATGAGGAGAAGTGATAACCACGAAATTCTAGGTATAAAAGCCGCGTAAACCGAACATATTAAAATAAAAAAAGTTAACGGTTATGGCTGGTGTATAGGGCCAGATTTGATTTTTCGTCATAGGAAATGATGTTTAAAAATTTAATATCTGACGAATACTCAAACACACGTTTCACGGAAACCATGCTATCGTCACCTAGAAACAACGATGGATGTAGGGGAATATGTTTACTGTACAGTTTTTTTAAGTGTTTGTGTCGTGTTGTGTGAAGTGCCTTGCATGCGATTAGCATGTGCACTACGGATAGGGCCTCTCCGCACCAGCTGCATTGGGGTCTAGAAGATCCCGTCAGCAGACACGAGTGCTTGCATGGGTGTGCCTTATTCGCACCCTACCCAAGGCGACGTCCGTGTGTCTGTTGTGTGAGTCAGCCGTGTACCGTCCCAAGTGTGGCTTTATTACTTGTAATTTGTTGTCTGTCTGTTCATTCCAGTGCGTTTGCCATGTTCTGCGCAAGTGTTTTCTTATGTGTGTGTGATGAAACATACCCGCGAAGGGGAATGACGCCACATTCTACGCGAGAAAGCCGAAGCTCAAGGCCGAGCGCCTGCTGATGAGTTGGAAGAGGAAGAGGTGAACGAGGCACGGGCACGGAGGAGCGAGACCGAGCCAGGCAACAAGGCGGACTGAACGGGGCACAGCTCTGTGCGACCTCACGGCAAGACGTCTGGTCTACGTGCCACAGTGAGGCAAGGCCGTCGCCGGTCTCCGCACGGTTTCGGGCGTCGCCGCCAAGGCCCGGGACATCGTCGCCAGCACTGGTCACCGTCGACCGGGCTCCGGCGTTCCGAACGGCGCGTGACCGGGCGCGAAGCGGGAGCAAGCCCGTGAGTGGACCCGGCTGAGAGTCTTCTGGCTTCGGAACCTGGGGTGCCACCCTCAACTAGGCGAACACCGCTACGAGGGCGACGTCGGCTCCCGCGTTTCATACAACCGACTGTGAGCGTTTTCTGCCCTCGGGACGTTTACGCGGGGACGGTCGCGGACTTTGTAGTTGCGGGCGCTGGAGCGGGCCGCGTGGGCTGTTCCATTAGCTGAGTTTCTCCATAACTCTTCGTGAATTCCCTTTTGTCATTGCTTAAACCCTCTCTGCTGTCCAGTCTGTAAATATAATGTCTTTTCCTCATCCGCCCGAACAGCGTTCCCTTCGTTTCGCGTGATACGGCCCATTTCATCACAAAAGTGGGGAACCTGCCAGGATCGTATCATTGACATCTTCCAAAATTGGTTGAACGCTGTGTGCGGACGTGTGATCGGACAGTTCGAAGATGGATTTCCAAAGGTAATGGAATAAGGGTCACAGTTAGTCTTGACGGGACCCGAACTTCGGGAGTGGATTGAAAACAAGCGTGCGGAGGAGAGGGCTCAGAGATCAGTTGAGACAGAGGCCCATAGAGAAGCAGCGGAAAGGAAAAAGGAAGTCGACGAAAGGGAGTTGGCACTCCTCCAACTTGAGCTGCGCATCCAGGAATGGGCGCAAAACACTCCAGCAGTTACTGGAGAGAGTAGCGCTGGCCCCAACACGCTTGTGATCAACCCAGAGAAGTTGGTACCCTTGTTCGATGAGAGTCGAGACGCTTTGCACGCCTATCTGCAAAGGTTCGAACGCGTAGCAACGGGTTAGGGTTGGCCACAAGACAAATGGGCTGTTGCCATTAGTATGTGCTTGTCTGGGAAGGCACTTTCAGTTATCGGCCGGATTACTGTAACAGAGTCGTTGGACTATGCAAAAGTCAAGAACGCTCTTCTGCAACTGTTTACGCTTACTGCCCAAGGGTACCAGGACAACTTTCGCAAAGAATGAGCTGAGGATGGGAAAACAGGGAGGCAGCTAGCAGCTAGGATATCCGGTTATTTCGATGATGGGATTGAAATGACCGGGATACCAAAAACATTTGAGGGTCTCCGCGATCACGTCATTGCGGAGCAGTTCCTTCCCTGTTGCCATCCGAAGCTCGTAGTCTTTATAAAGAGCGCCAGTGCAAATCTCTGGATAACTTGGCAGATTACACCGACCGGTTTCTGGAGGCGCAAAACCTCCAAAATCTTGGAAAAGGCCCAGATGATGGAGATCAACCGCAGAAGAATGAGAAGACGCGCAGAAGAAGCAACCTCCCAAGTGCTTCTTGTGCAACCGACCGGGCCACCGCGCTTCGGACTGCCGCAGCACGGACAAGGATCCACCGAAGTGCAGCGCCTGTGTACGTGTCGGACACAAAACAGGGGACTGCCGACCTGGGTCAGACGGTGAAGAGCAGTTTGCTGAGTGCGCACTGACCATGGCCTCTCCAAATCATCCGGTGTGCATGCACAGAGTGCTTCCGGGGGGAAGGCGTATCCTACCGCCCACAATCGCGGTCAAGCCGCTGGAAAGGACGCGTTCCGCGTGAAAGGTATGCCTGTCGTCGAAGGCCGCGTTCAAGGGAAACCTGCTACGGTGCTTCGGGATACCGGGAGCAATAATGCTATTATTCGGAGAGATTTGGTTGAAAATGATTGTTTAACTGGATGAACAACCCATTTATCGCTTATAGACGGCTCCATGAAGCAATTAGCCCAGGTGAGGATCCATGTCGACACTCCGTACTTGGTAGGTGAAATCACCGTATTCTGTATGTAGCCGCCGATTTACGATCTTGTCCTCGGGAACCTTTCAAGTGTCAGAGTGGTCGGCAACCCGGATCCTCACTGGAAACGCCTCGATGGACGTTCACTTAACCTGGTGAAGAATATCACCAAGGAGCTTGTGTACCCTAGCAAGAATGCTTTGGTGTCAGCCGTCGCACAGGCTACCCCATCGAACATCAAGCACGGGAAAGCGCTTGCGATTCCGACCACCGAGATCGAAAGAGGAACGCTCGCCCAAGAGCATCAAAGCGATCCTTCGCTAAGGAGCTGCTTCCGCACGATTGGACAAACATTCTCTCTAGGGAAAGGGCACGGCTACTCTTTCGCCAAAACCAGCGACGTCCTGTATCGTCACTTCTACCTTTCAACTGGCAGAAGAGTTCGACAGATCGTCATGCCAAAGGCACAGAGTGAAGCAATCCTTCGATCTGCGCACGAAGGTTTTGGTGCAGGTCATCAGAAAATGAGAAAAACGGCCTACCGCGTTTTAGACACGTTTTACTGGCCTGGTCTGCGCGGAGACGTCAAACGCTTCGTCAGATCGTGCTACTACTGCCGCAGAACATGTACGCACAGGGTGGCGATACCACCACGACATACTGCTGAAATTCAGACCTCTCATTGCGTTGCAGTGTGCAAGAAGAAAGAGTGCGACATCATAAAAAAGCATGTTTAATCTCTAGGCCATGGCATGAGAGGCTCGAAACGATTTCGTCGGCGCACCTTAGAGAAGATCCTGGAATTTGAGAGACCCATAACCAAGAGGGGCCTGCACTACTTTCTCAACTTGACTGGATGCTACCGGAAGTTCATTCCGAACTATGCTGCTATCGTCAGACCTTTAACTGACTTGATGCAAACAACAAAAAGAAAGAGTGTTGCTTGGAGTGCATCTCAGGAGGCCGCTTTTTTTACATTCAAGCAAAAGCTCTCCCAACACTCGGCAGAATCGCAAACCGACACATCGGACACCAACCTTGGTGCCTCACGCGTAGGCAACAGCATGGAAAATTCTTTGGAACCTGACACCCAGGCCCTTAAAAAAACAAAATAGCAGGAATAACCTTGTTTGACTTTACCTACAATTTTCTAAGCATGTTCACAGTTTTGCATTTTCGCTTGCCATTGTACGAGAATATTTTGTGTTAATTCTGCCAAGAACTCATTTACTGTATGAGCTTACCGTACCATCTGACGTGCTTTAGCAACTTGCGTGCTTCCGTAGGACACAAGTTTTGTGAGGACAATGTTTTTCTGTATGTTGGACTGTTTAAGACTCTGCTTTGAACTGTAGAATAGTTGTTTCTCGAACAACTTTGTTACGCGGGGGGTGAGGTGATGGAACATATCGCGAAGGGGAATGGCGCCACATTCTACGCGAGAAAGCCGAAGCTCGAGGCCAAGCGCCTGCTGATGAGTTGGAAAAAGATGAGGTGAAGGAAGCACGGGCACGGAGGAGCGAGACCGAGCCAGGGAACAAGGCGGACTGAACGGGGCACTGCTCTGTGCGACCTCACGGCAAGACGTCTAGTCTACGCGCCACAGTGAGGCAAGGTCGTCGCCGCCAAGGTCCGGGACATCGTCGCCAGCACGGGTCACCGTCGACCGGGCTCCGGCGTTCCGAACGGCACGCGCCCCGGCGCGAGGCGGGAGCAAGCCCGTGAGCGGACCCGGCTGAGAGTCTTCTGCCTTCGGAACCTGGGGTGCCAACCTCAACGACGCGAACACCGCTACGAGGGCGACGTCGGCACCTGCGTCCCATACAACCGAGTGTGAGCGTTTCCTGCCCTCGGGACGTTTACGCGGGGACGGTCGCGGACTTTGTAGTTGAGGGCGCTGGAGCTGGCCGCCTGGGCTGTTCAATTTGCTGAGTTTCTCCAACCCTCTTCGTGAATTCCCATTTGTCATTGCTTAAACCCTCTCTGCGGTCAAGTCTGTAAATATAATGTCTTTTCCTCATCCGCCCGAAGAGCGTTTCCTTCGTTTCGCGTGATACGGCCCATTTCATTACATTGTGGCTTGCGGTCTGCATAGGGTATCGGTGTAATGTGTAAAATAACCATGCGGTTTTGGGGGGCTTGCGCGAAGACAAAAAAATCTGCATAGATGGCGGAATTGGGAATTTGATTCCCAAGAATGTGCCGTACGATGAGTAAAATTTTAGATGCTTCTCCTGAAAAATGGTTGTGTGAACGCTAATAGTTCTGGCTACATTAAAGTGCGGACCATGAGCAGGGCAGGACACCACAGTGGAGGTCTTAGATGCGTCGCTGTAAAATTCTGCACATGGGTATTTAGCCTGCTGAAAAAGAACGTGCTGCAGTATTGCAGCTCGTGGTACCCGAGTGCTGTAAAATTTTATGAAAGGTCACACGACACAGGACGAACTTTCTATGGCGGTAAAAAGGCCGAAAAGGATGATCTGTATACATCCAAAAACGAAGCGCTTAAATCTGAGGCTCTCTCTCTCACTCCAAGTGAAAAGGGCTGACGAACAGATCGACGACTTGCAAACAGCAGAGATGTGGATGCATCGTTAAACGGGTGGCTATTCAGGATAAAAGGGGTGGTTATTCAGCGAGGAATCTTTAAAAGCATAAAGCAAGTCCTAGCACGTTCGTTGGTTCATAAGGCTCCACTTGTTACACTCGACATACAGAATCTTGACAGCGATAGTGCGAAAAGCACCCGATTCGAGGCAAGCCCAAAGTGTAGCACTGGGTCAAGCATTCGGAACGCCGTTTTATTCGCTGTTTTATACACTACACCGCCATAGTCCAAACTAGTTCAAACCAAAGCAGTATATAAGTGCAGCAGAAGTGTTTTGTCGGAATCTTACGATTGGTGGGAGAGAACCTTAAGGATAATCATTGTTTTGAGACTTTTATGCTTACGTCCCTCGATGTTGGAAATGAATGTGAGTTTGTGGTCAAACACAACACCTAAGAACTTGTGGTCCTTGTCTACAGGAAGCGACACGACATTAGGAGAAATTTCTGGATCCAGGTGGACCCCGCGCTCCCTGGAGAACACAACGCACGAACGTTTTGTAGAATTCAATTTAAAACCATTCTGCTCTGCCCAGCCGGAAGTTTCTTTACGGCAAGCTGGACTTTACGTTCGCAGATTGACATATTGCATGATTTATAGAATATCTGTACGTCATCTACATACATAAAATATGAAATTGTAAATTGCAGTGCCTTAACAAGAGAGTTATTTTTACTATGAAGACAGTGCAGGTCAACATGGCACCTTGCGGCTCGCCATTTGCGTGCACGTGAACCTTTGAGAGGGAACAACCAACTCTTTCTCGGAACGTTCTGTCTGACAAGTAATTAACAAGTGTGTTTAACAAGTTACCCTAAACACCGAACGAGTTGAGGTAACTAAAGATCCCGTATCATGAAGCGCCGTCGTATGCCTCCTCGAGGTCGAAAAACACCGTTGATGTACGAGTCCGTAGCTATCAGCTGATCGTACATCGATCGCCCCAACCTGAAGCCTCCCTGGCCGCTTTCGAGAAGACCATTGTACTCAAGGAAGTACACGAGCCTGTGAGATCATCTTCTCGAAGAGCTTGCACACGCAGCTCGTGAGGGCTATAGGACGGTAACATAAGCGAGAGACAGGTCCTTTCTCTCCTTCAAGAAATCCAATACTATGGCTTCCCTCCAAGACTGTGGAATCTGCCCCGAAAGCCATATTTTATAAATAGATGTAGAAGTGTTTCAACTGTGTCTGTATGTCAGTTTTGTAACAATGTGTGTGATGTTGTCTGGGCGTAGAGCTCAGGCTTTACATGTGCTCAGAGCAGCCCTCAGCTCATGGAGTGAAAACAGGGAGTTATAAGAAGTCTGTGATTTAGTGTTGTCTTGTAATGTAGGGACTTCTTTTCACTAGTCTTTATACTTCAGGAAAGTGTTCGTCTAGTGTGTAGGGCTGGACACGGGTTGGAAATGTGGTGCGACGGTGTTTGGCTGGTCTTCCAGTGTGTCCCCTGTTGTACTGACCAGGGGCAGGCTGTGTCTGTTGTACTTTGAGTTTGCGTATACGTATCCATACCTTGCAAGTGTTTGTGTATGGGTTTATGGATGTTATAAAATGAGCGCACACTATCTCTTTTTGCCTCGCGGCGAACACGTTTTCCGAACGCCTTGGCCCGTTTCAATAAAATAGGGTTACCCGACATTGGGTACTCCTTGTTCGGGGCCTCTCGAGCTCGCCTAGAGTCGCCATTCCCCCACGGCCTCCCTTGGTTGTGGGGGGAGAATAGGGGTGGGAAATGGACTTTTCGGCGGCATCGAGGATGTGCGCCGTGAGGAGTTGAGTAGCTTCATTTATATCTGGGTTTCGTATAAATGTGTCGTTAGTTTTGATGACTCTGTAAATGTGTTACAGTTAGATCGCGCTTCCCTGAACCTAATATGGGAAGATGAACTGTTTGGGCACTTACCTATTTGAGTTAGTGAGGTGGGGAAGTGGTCACTGCCATATAGGTTAGTGCCCACACACCACTCGAGAAGAGGAAAGAGAACTGCGGATCCAATAGCTAAGTCAAGATATGAGTATGTGTTGTGTCCTATGATAGGGTATATAGGCTGTTTATTCTTGAAAAGGCATGCTGCAGAGGATGGTATAAACCTATCTAGCAGGCGTACCCGGGCATCCGTACGAGAAGAACCCTAAGGTGAATTGTGAGCATTACGGTCGCCTGTTAAGATGTATAGTTCGCGCAGATGGTCAACTAGCGCCTCGAACTCACAGCTTGCAAGTGCAAGATCAGGAGGAATATATTTGGAGCATACCGTTACACAACCTGTTAAATATTATTCTGCGAATTGCTACAGACTCAAGGACCGTGTTCAGAGTAACAGGGTGGCAGTTTCTGGGCAGTTATGGCCACTGTGCCAAAAGTGTGTGCAGCCATCCCTGTCCTTTCTTAACACCATGTAACTATTCACAAAATTTGTATGATTTGAATTAGGTTGTGTTTCATGTACATACATTAAAATTTGCTGATTAGCACGGAAGATCTGGTATATATCGTCAAGATTATTAGGAAGGCCTCTGCATTTTTATTGAGCAATATTTTTTCTTCCCATTCTGATGTGTTAGAGATACTGGAGTGTGGCGATCTACGTAAGGTCTTTCGGGGCTTGCACTCTTCGGAAGGTTTTTTTAACCTTCTCTGGTGGTTTAGATGGAGAAACACGGTCCTTCCACTGCAACGCAGACAGGAAAAGCCCCACATCTATGTAATCGTCAGATTTGGAAGGGGTACCCGGCGGACCGGACCCCCCGATCTTTGCACCCTTTCTAGTGCCCTTGGTTCGATTCGCGACCGTTGAGGGCACCAGCAGAGCGCTAAATTGGCACAAACTTTGCTGAGGGGGTGGGTACTGCCGTGGAGGCCTCCGTCTCAATCTCCTTGTCCTCGCATATGCTTTGGCCTGGCGGAGAGGAAGCAGGGGGGTCCGTGGCATCCCCAACGAACGTGGATGGCACCACAGCTGCTGCTGCCTGAGCGAGCATTGCAGAAGCGGGTTGCGCTACCTGAGCAACCCTGGGGGGAGGGGGAAGGGGGACACAAGCGAGACCAAGTCCGACTCGCGGTACTGGGTCCGCGCCGAAACCCGACGCCGCTCCAACCCCTGGCGAGCTGCATCGGCGTGCCTCCCCTGGGTGATGTTCTCAGTGACCTTCATAGTTATGATCGACTTTACCTGCCTAAACTTCTCGCATTTTTGAGAGTAGGCGGCATGGGGGGCCTGTCAGTTGGCGCAGGTGAGGGTTGACGATGGACAATTTTCAGATGGTTGATAATGCGGAGAACACATTGCGCAGGACAGACGACCACGGCTGTAGTTGGTTCCGTGCCCGAACAGCTGGCAATAAAAGCAGCGCCGCGTGTTTGGAATGTAGAACCAGACATCACAATGTACAAAACCTGCATTGACGTACTCTGCGAGTGTGGACCGATGAAAAGTAAGGATAATGTGCTTTGTCGAAATTACTTTGTCATAATTCCTCATAGTAATGCGCCTCACAGCTGTCACGCCTGATTCGTCAGGCCTCAAGCAGGTCAGCATCTTTCTCGTTCATGACGGCTAGTTCGGGAATGGCACCTTGAGTACTGTTCAGGCTCCGGTGGGTTGTCACCGTGATTTTAAGATTGGCTATGCGAGTTTGTTCAAGGAGAATGTTGGCATGCTGTTGGTTGTGTACTTCAACCAGGATTTCTCCAGTTTTTTTTCTTTGCCTTATATTCGTCAGCAATGATGCCCTACAAAAATGTTTATATTACGAACACGGACTGTGACACAAGGGGTTTTCTTGTTCAGTGTATTCCAACACCAAAAAACGGGGGTAGTTTTCTGTCTTTGGAAGACTGAGGGTTGGGCGTGGCGGAAATAAGCCTTCGGTGAGGCCCCTTTTCAGGGGCCGATCATGCTGTGGGGGGGTGTATGATTCACCATACTGCGTATAAAAGAATCACGGGACGGGAGTTCTTTCTTCTCAAACCTTACCCTGATAGCCTGAGAGATCCCGGAGCTCCCTGCCTGGTAAACAGACAGCGAGCTTATCCGCCAGAACTTGACGTGGGCTCCGACGGTGAACGTTTGAGGTTTCCGCCCTTCACCTTAAAACACGTTATCATGGTCGGTTACAGCATGAGTATTGGAGCTCGGGGTCCGCGTTGTCGCCAACACTGTCACCAAGATTGCTCAAGGTGATCGCAAAGAAAAGTTCAACCATAAGTTAAAAAACCGCATTGCTCAGCCTAAAGGGAAATTGGCGCGATATGCCGCTTCATTGTGCAACAAAAACTGGCTCACCCTTTGGGACGGCATGAGAAACTCGCTTAGCACTTGTAATATGTGGAAGCTGCTGCTCCACTTATAAAAACAGGCAAGACCAAGATGGCGTACCAACGCACAGTGGCCAGAAGTCTTCATCGACACTCGAAAGACACATGAAACCTGCTCGCCACCCTTACGGCCCGATATCTTTCCGCTCTCTCTCTACAGACCCCCTTGCCCATAGCCTGGAAGCCCCAAGCCGCTTCTATACGACGACGTCTATCTGCATGAGGTTATGGCCGCTCTCACAAGGTATGCCCAATAATGCGCCCGGAATGGACCAAATAACCAATAAGGCCCTGGTTAACCTGAACAGCCATTGCCTGCTTTGGCTAACAAATTATCTCTACATTCCGATGAATGGAAAACAGCGGAAGTCAGGCTGATACCTAAGCTGGGCAAAACACCGAGCACTAAAAATCTTCGACCTATTTCTCGCATATCATGTGCAGGCATATTGTGTTAGCACATCGTTTAAACATGCTAAAAACGTATTTTGAAGATCTAATGAACTACCTACGACCATGTTTGGCTTCCTCTCTGGTAAAGCTACGCAAGACATCTTACTCCAGCTCAAGGACGAGTTTATGCTGCTTGTCACCCACCACTCACCCACAGCCCTGATTGAGTTGGATCTCAAGGAGCCGTTTGACAATGTAAACACACCGCCAGAATCTCGCAAATAAATACTTCGACTGCGGGCTTAGATTGTATCAGTACATAAGAGATTTACTCACAGATCGTAGGGCAATACTTAAAGTGGAAAACCCAGCCACAGATCCCATCCTGCAGGGCAGCCGCAGCACACCCCAAGGGGCAGTGACCTGCCCTTGGTTCTTCCATATAGCGCTCATAGGTCCCTTATTGAATTCTATTCCGGGCATAATGTCATCTGCTTAGGCGAGATAGAGGAGCTCCTACAGACTACAGCCCCCACGATAAATCATTACGCCAGGTCTTGTGGCCTTTAATGTGCTCCACATTATTACAATAGTACAAGAAACTCCCCCAGAGGCCACCCACTGTCACCATTCCACATGGAGGGCCACACCAATGTTCCCTCCTCGCATATCAGGATCCTTGGTATGACCTTTCAAGCTGATCGAACAAACTGGATCGTTATAATAGTCTGAAACATACCTCGGACCAAGTCACACATATGATCAGGCGTGTAACCACTAAAACATAGGGAATGCGCGAGGAGGACCCACTCCGCCTCGTCCAAGCATTTATAATCTCAAGAAATACATACGCCATACCCTATTCTCTTCTCTCCAAGTCAGAAATGGAACAGCTGGATTTCATCATCCGGAAGGCCTATAAACAGGTCCTCAGACTTCCTGTCAGTGCGGCCAGAGACAAGGTAATGATGCTGGGCCTCCACAACACAGCCGACGAGCTCATAGAAGCTCACGTCTCGGGCCAAAAGTTTGGGCCGGCAGTTACAAGCACATGGAGGGCTCTTCTCTGTCAGCAGGGGCTCCCATCCCGTCTGGAGTGTTAGGCATCTGAAATAAGATATCGATACCACAATATCAGAAAGCAGCTTTACGTTTCACCGCTTCTTAGAAACATGCACCCTGTGCATCACACAGGGCGCAGGCAACAAAAAGCCAAGGCGATCCACACATAATACGGGAGGGAACCAACCACAGTACACACGAACTTGTCTTCCTATCCCGGCATAAGAGCAATGACAGCCGTAGTTCTCCAGCACAATAAGCACGTTAGCAGCCTAACCCTACCCGGATACGACCCCTTGCAAGCGGAACAAGCGACCGTCGCTCTCGCCATAACAGAAGCTACAGCCATCATAATAATCTCAGATTCGCAGGAAGCGTGCCATAACTTCTCGTGCGGGCGAATTCACCGGACAACCCACCAAATTATCTGCCAGCGCCCACCAGACAGATCACTCATGATCATATGGGCACGCGCCCACTCTGCCGTCCCGGGCAGCGAAACCGCCCACGTGTTGGGCCATGAGGTATCCTGCCGGACCCAGGAAGGGAGCAGGAGAGGCCAACCCTGCTGATCACGTATCACGAGATAACACAGCACTACAAGTTGGCACGTATCACCTACCCAGCACAACATAAGCACCTAACGAAATAGGAGGATTGGCAGCTCTGTGCAGTTCACACGAATTCTTTCCAGATCCCATGAATGCCATATACGGCAAGCACCGTATATTCCCCACTAAGCCGCTTCTGCGAAGCCCCTGAGACGCTCTTTTTAAGGTAGAAGGCTGCGCGCACGCCCCACTACATGTGCGAAATCCCTTCATTTCTTCTCACGCTCTTTGGGAGAAATCTCTGACCAGTTCCGACCTCTATGAGATCAGCGCATGCTCGTGTTGAGGGCTGTTGAGGCAGGGAAAGTTGAAGAGGTATTGGACTGAGGACTCCCCCCATTGCTTTTCGCAATAAACACGTTTACTCTCTCTCTCTGGTGTGCGTGTCAATTTCAGCGCACCTGCACGCTCTGTTTTTAACGTATTGTTACTTCCTTGCGATCTTACGAACAGGAGCCAAGTCCACACGTTTGTGTGGGTTTTGTTTTCAGTGTGAAATATTGTGAGCTTTCCATTTTCACTGGTCGAAGCATGATTCAAAACGTGTAAATACACAAAATGCACTTACGCGTGCCATTTCTTGTAAAAACGTTTTAGGGGCAGGAGAGGAATAAACTGGGTGCAAGGTGCCGCTAGGTGAAACTTTCTGACACCAAGTCAGCTATCTATAGAACAGCACACCACACTCTGTTTCTATCATGTAAAATGAATGTGGTGCACAAACGTTCCTTCTAGTCAGGCCGTGCCTCCATTGCGAAAACTGGTCGGTGCCTCAATGTCAGGTTGCTGGAGCATGGGAGCACCTTGGCGCTACACCGCAGGACCAAGTGCGCCACATTAGCCTGAGCGCCTATATTCGACCAGAGGAAAGTATTGAAAAAACACAGAAAACGCGCAAAGGGAATATTTTTTAGGCCTATATACTTAGCAATACCGAGTAGAGATGCGTTAGCAAGCCTTTCATTCTTGTGTTTGCTAGAGAAATTGACTATCTTGACGATTACAGTGCGGCACTCCCATCATGCTTTTATTCGTTTGTATTGTTTCTGTTTTCTTTGTATCATTGTAAGTTTTATTTTCAGAGGTTTAAAATCGTTGTCACTGCCAAATAAAGCCTAGTTCCTAGTGCGCACCTGACCTGTCAAAACCCTGTTTTCCTGAAGTTGTGCTTGGCGTTGTAACCTAACACTCGAATTGCACAATTTGGGCTTGGTTGATGACTTGAAGAGAGCTTGTTGTGCTTCTGCCTCTCATGTTCACCAGTTATAATGTAGCCAGAGCGTAACCTCGTGTTTCGAGAAAATAGGTTTACTGAAGGGACTTGCGTTCCTCGAATGTTAAAAAATATACAAAGGGCGTATAAGCAGATAATTTGTGCAGACGAGCTTGGGCGAATAAAATGCTCGGCGTTTGCATTGGAAGCATTTACTCATTGGCGGTAATCTTTCGAGACACATCAAATCCGATCTAGAACATTGGCAATGAAAGTTAAACTTCTTATTTCCTATTAAAAAACATAGCAAGCTCCGCAAACAAAAGCAACGAACAAAAATCTGCCTTTATCTTATAACTTAGATAACACGGCTGTACGCGGCCAGACGCAGCCAAAAAAGACACAAATAAACAAACCGGATGGTATAGCTCGCCAAAATACCTATCTCACGTTACCTAAGGTGCACAAAAGGGCTGTTGTCGCAGCGCTGGGGTCCTCTAAGATCAAACGTTGGGTCCTGCCACCAAACCATCTGTCCTATTCGAGAGGTGTGCAAAACGCGGCTTCAGTAAACATTGCATATATTTTGTCGCACTCCAAGCCTTTATTATGGCAACCAGGGCAAAGCCGTACCAGTAATACCCACATGTTGGTTATTTCCGATTACTATTGAGTAGTACGTCACTGCTAAGGAAATACAGAAGGATACTGGCCAACGCCAGAATCAAGAATGTGAGCGTTATGACACTGGGGACGAGAAACATAAAGAATGAAAAATTACCCACTTTCCGAAGTTGATTTATTGTTCTTCATATTCTTTTTTTTTTGCAGCTCATACCCACTTGGGGCATCGGGAGCTTTTTTGGGGGCTACTGCAACCAATTCAGACGACTAAGATTGGCAGAAAAAAATAGAGAAGAATAATCGCACAACAAACGCAAGAATCTGTCGAAGAAAAGTGTACGACAATACAAGATGGAAGAAAAGGCTCTTCATTCGTTTCTTTGCAGCTCAAACACGAAAAGAGCGGATAACAGGGTAGGCTCGTTGTCAACTTGACGTATGCATGGACGGCAGTAACCAAATCCCTGCAAGTAAACCCAAGCGAAATGGCACCAAACGAAAGACAGGTATTGAAAGGCTGAGCCGAATTCGGCAAATTGGTTGAACGAGGTTAATCCTTCTGACTATTAAGTAACCGCAGCATTGTAAAAAAAAAACACGATAATATTTCATGTTCATCCGAAGCAGCAAAATGACGAGAGCAGGTGGGACCATTTCAATGTATACAGACGTTTGCTGTAGAACTCTTCAACGTAAGTTAGATAAAGTTAACACGTATGGGCGAGATTGGCAAAAGGTAAAGTTTTAGTTATATGCCGAATAGCGTAATTGTCAAACGAGGTGGCAACATACTCCTGCAACATTTCCAGAGCTGGTAACGACGTATCCTTGGTCTGGCCAGTATACATTGAAATGGGCAGACGTAGACCGTAGAGCAGCGTAACGATCAACGCGCTAAGTAATCTGCCTATTTGTTGAACCATATAAGGGCGAACACAAGAAAACAACCGGAAAATGCAATACACAAGACAATACACCGCAGTAGACCACGCCACTCCCTAAAAAACACCCGTGTTTAAATGAAGTCCGATTTAGAGATATTGAAAGTGGCGGCGAGGTAAATAGTCTAAACCTCTTTTCATGAGATATACGGAAATATGCAGGTCAGTAACTCAGTTGAAGCTTCGCTGGCATGCCGGTGTAATTTTTGAAACATGGTTCCCCTAATAAGGTGTTGCAGGCTGCCGACTCCCTGGCAATCGTTTTTTTGGGTATTCGAATGGAACCATGGCCACGCACCAAGTTGTGGGACCAACGTTTGCGGTCGGCCGGTCGATCTGTTGCTTCCTCAAGACCAGCGCAAGGTAAGGGCGGAACACACCCTCTTTTTACCCAGCCGAAGTCTTCACTCCCAGGCTTTTGCCACCGTTCAATTGGGATATACACATCAAGTTATCATCAACCACCTTCTCCTGGAAATTCATTTTGAGAGTACAACACTGCTTTCAGTTTATCACAGTAACATGGGGTCCTTCAAGTACCACCCAAAGCATTTCAAAATTTAGAAAACTTAGGCTGAACGCAAAAAGCAAGACACAGCACGAGTCAGTCAAACTATTTCTACACTTATTTGCGGCTGTGCGAGTACCTTCTGGCCATTTGTACACTTAACAAGTGCTAAATTACTTATAACGGTTTTTTACCTGAGTACTTTTGCATTTATATGTGCGGGTACTGTACCATTTTAACCCTAAATATATAGATACTTTATTTTGACAGCGTTTCATCGTAAGTAATGTTTGTTTTTTATGATTCGTCATAATCCTGACTATTAGTGCACTAATCTGCTTGGTAATAACAATGACACTGTACTGCTGATTTGGAGACAACAAATGGTTAAATAGGAACCGTGTCCTGAGTTCGTCAAAAAGCCATACACGGCAAGATATATCCACGCTATCATAAGATTTATAGTTCGCCAAAAGACACTATGCGAAGAGGCAAAAAGAAAATAACAAACTTTACGGAAGGTATAGAAGGACTTTATTTACATTTGGACAAGAACTAAAGTAAAACTGCCAAAAATATTCAGTATTTCCAAAACCAAAACCTCAAAAACCTACTTACCGGAACGCTAAAATGGGCATACGAGAACAGTTTGCGCTAAACTAAGAAACAAATTGCTGGTATTTGATCAAGAAAAAGTTTTTCTCTTATGTGTACCGACACTGTTCGACACGTTCAATGTGACACTGTTCAATGTGAGCTCGTGCGTGCTGGGCGGAAATAAATACGCCCTTAAAATTACGATGCGCAAAAACATCAAACGCGCACGCCACAGATAACATAGGAAGTACACAAAGAGTGTGGGGAAGTACGAAAGAAAGGTGCTCCATCAGAATGTCTACACCCTAACCGTAGGCCTGGCCAGCATCAAGGTTTAGCTCAGTGACAGCAGACCCCGACGAAGTCGAGTCGGCATCGCGGGACAACCGCTTGCGGTTTTCGTGGGCCAGGGGGCGGAGTCACTTGGACTTGAGACTGCGACGATGAGGCCTACTCGATCCCTCCCGTAGATGAGCCGATGGTCGTCACGCTGCGAGCCTAACAACACACTTCCGCCAAAGCAGCTGCGCACTCGCAAGCCCCCAGTGACTTCGCGTTGTTAAACCTCCAACGGACTGCCGAATGCTTCCGCGACCTCTCGATTTCACTAAAAAACCTCTGTCCGACAATTGGACCGGGGCGCAGTTCTGAGCATCCGCGGCCCCATTGGCCCTGTTCTCTCTTGGGAACCCTTCGTGGCTCCACAAACGCTTCATACAAGTGCGGGAATATCGTGGACAGGAGGGTGCTGCTCAGTACCTCGCTGACGTCGCTTCCCGGAATAAAGCAGCTAGTCCGCGCCAGACATCCCCTGTTCCTCCCACTGCTGTCCTCGCCTTCTTACGAATAAGCTACCCACGAGCTCGGAGAATGTCCGCTTCCCGCCAGATGCCCCATTCGGAGAAGCGATGACTCGAATATCAAACACAGAACAGACGGGGTGCCTTTATGTGCGGAATGTGAGCAAGCTGCGAACAAAAACGAGCTTCCCCTGCACAAGAAGCCCACATGCCGGAGCCGAAATCAAAAACTTTTGTGCCTGGCCGGGTGTTTGTGACACTGCCCCCCTAGAAATATTCTTCGAACTCACAAGAACCACAGGCCACCACACATACAGACTGCTCTGAACAAGCAACAATCGAAACAGGTGTTAAGAAAATAATGCCCGGGACGACAGTCAGTCACCTCGGCTGGCCCTGTGATAACGCCTTGTTTAACCAAGCGCGGTCCCACCGGAACACTTCCCGTCAACTGTACTGCGGAAGATCATGTGCTACAGATTCGTACACGTCTCTGTACCCCGTTTTCTCTCACCTTTGGTGCTGACTGGATATAATAGCCCGAAAACAACGCCGAAAGCAAAACAACATTCTAGACGTCGTTCCACGACAAAAGCAGACAAAGACCACACACCTCCCCCCAAAACTCTTTCAACCTGCTTAGGGGACGCATGCACCATTACGCCCAAACAAATACAATACTCAACCTGCACCAAAACTCAATTCAAGTACAAATTTAAAAACTCATCCTAGATCAAACTTTATTCACGTCCTTAGAGGGCGCATGCAGCATTACATTCCCAAACAAAAAATTTCATCATTACCAAACATGCAAAATGTGTCCCACGATTGCAGATACTCAAGGCATGGCCACCTTTCTCTGCATGCTTTGTCAAACTAGGTTGCTCGCTAAAGGCTTCGCGTTGCAAGTCCCCCAAAGGGGTACAAAGCGACCATCGCCCGGATGATTGCGCCCATTATGTGTGGTGGCGTGGTTAGCTCTCTCTCTCTCTCCCGCAGGAGTCTCAAATCCGCCAACGCTGGCCTCCACGCGCCTCATGCATTGCCAGCATCACTCTTTCACGCACCTGTAGCAACTGATAGTTGGTTCTTCCTGCCTGCGGATTAAAGCTCAAATTAATCAGAACCTTTTCTCTACGAAGCAGGCTCATGGCCTCTGCCCTCTCTCCTCGGTGACGTTTCTGACCCTTACGGTATCCTTTCTCAACCTACAGGTCAAACTCCGCTAGGATATCGAACTACTTCGGAAATTTGTCTTAGGATCTCAATCAGTCTTTTCTCTCGATCCCCGCTTCAAACTCTCCTTGCCTCCTTGACTCTGCCGCACAGTATTTTTTCTCTACCGCGATTCAAACAAACTCTAATTGTCTCCTTGACTGTGTCTCACTTTTGTTTTAGGCGCGGGTCAAACGCTTTCCGCTTGCCCACCTCCGCCACCTGTTCCAACTCTTCCTTCTTCCGTCGACTCTCTAGTTCAGCCTATACCGTCTCCCTTTGTTGTCTTTTGACCTCTCCAAAATTCGCCTAATCTTCTCTTCGTATTCGTCTCCGCATCTCTGCCTTTACTGAACGAGCACGTCCTTGTCACCCCTAAAATCTAGTGCGAGCTCGCATCACTATTCAAGTTCGATTCGAAAATATAACTACTTGAGAAATAATTTCGCGTTGTCACTAGTCTTTCGGCCCCCTTACTTGTAATCCTCATTTCACCACTCGCGGTCATCTGCTTTTTCTCTATTCAATCATCAGGGCAAAGAAACTCCTTCCAAGTGACACCGACGTCCAAGGGCGAGCTACATGTCTAGACCTGCCATTGCCGTGCTTACAACCCTTCATTGATTGTGTAGTTATCTCTCTTTAGTCCCCCTTTCCCTCTGCTTCATCTCTTCAGAACGTTTACAAAACCCCTCTTCGCATTGTTCCGGGCATCTCCGCCTACCCCTTTTGAGCGCATTCGTGTCCCTCCTGACCCATGGTCCTAACACTTTTCTGTATTTGGTCGTCAATCCAAAAGTCTATCTCCAAATTGCCCAACTCTTTTCGACATTCGTCTGTCGCCCCGCCGCCTCGTAATCTCATCACGCCATTCGGTACCAAGAGCAGAATCGTGCTTGGGTGAGAATTTTGTTCAATGTTTTCTGTGCCATACTACAGAAAAAAACCACGCGAATCGGTGGCTACATCAGCTGCACATGAACCTCTAAGGCCCCAGCCACAGCGATATGTGGCTTCCCAGTACTGCCGAGGACCCCATTTTTATTCGTATCCCCTTCTCCAATTGCGCAAAAAAAGGTGCCACCAATCTTATATTTTACAGCGATGTCGGCCTAATGCATGTGCTCGTGCGCCCAAGTCACTGGTATTGCAGACAGTTAGGAAGTTTACTATACTTGGGTTAAGCCAAACATTTTATCTGCATGAACATGAGAGTACAGGGCGTTGGAGAACGCTTATCAAAAACACGAAATGAAACAAAAACGTCGCGCAGAAAATTCATTTGTACGTGCAGGCATAGAGCGTGGGACGATGTACAATTATAGCACGTGCGTGATGGCCGGAAAACGAATGGCGTTAAATACGCGAGCTCCATCAACAGACAAAAAATGAAATGTACGAAAAAAAAACATAGCAAAAAAGGGGAAACACACACACGCGCACATAAATTCCTAAGGCCATCTCGTAATGCATTATAAAAAGAGCGGCTCGTGAAAGGGGGGATATGATTGCGAGAAGCGGTCAACAACCATAGCCTAACCACACTGCACCTAGGAAAGAATGGGAAGAAAATATTTAGAAAGGTGCAAGGTATACCTCCTAAGCAAGTGTGTTCTTGAAATGGTAACTATTCATGGCAACGTAATAGTGATTGCTTAAATGGGCTGGACACAGTCATATGACGGCTACATAAGAAATACAGGAAGGACATACATCCATCAGAATGTCAGACGTTCGACGAAAGACGGGATATGCGCCGACTACAAAGCAGTCAAAAACAGGGCACCCGCATGCTGTAAATTAAAAAACCGGATTCTGGAGTGGCGTTTGTAGACTGCCACCTCACTTGCGACGGGGCAAACTTTTGCTTTTTATTTAACGCCGGCAATGGCGATAAAGAAGATTTGGAGTTTTAATATTCAATAGAGTTTGTGCCGGAGCGACAATGAATCAAAATTAGGTTCAAATTTTTCTATGTGGTTTCATACTGATCCTTGGGGCGTCAGTAAAGGCCGCAGGTAGTAGCTAACAAAAAATTGTTGCGTACAGAGTTTCCAACACTGCATTGTTCGGGTGAAACACCCGCACGTGCTTTAAAGAGATGTTGAATGACCCTAGAGTGTTTATAAACTTGGGTTTTTAAACACACTAGAGGGTTTGTTGGAGCGTTTGTAAAGTCAAGTGGACTTAACCTAAAAATAACCGCCATGGTTTGCTTTTCTCTGCTGGTATTTCCGTATTTTGCGTGGAGGTTATATATGCCCTCAATGGTGGCACATCCGATGATGATTCGACAACCTTAAAACATGGCAAGATTTCCTGGGCTAGATGTCAAGTGTTCGTTTTGGACACTATTTGTTGGTTGTGTTTGAGTGGTAGTTTTCATAATGAATGGTCAGTGTCGGTTATGTCATCTCTAAAATAGGTGAACACAAAACGTGCTGCAAAACACTCGTATATTTTTTTTTCGGACGAAGTATGTCAACGCTTTAGGGTTTTTACCACAGATTCGAAAATTCAACGTTGACTAATCAGGCGTGAAAAAAACATTGGCACAAATGTCCATGCTTGCTACTCAGGACCAGTATTTACAAACGAATATCGCGATAAGTTTTCACAACATCTTGCCAATTCTTGACCGCAAATATTCTATCAGTTTCGGGAGATTCATTTCACAATACCTGACCGATGGCCGCAATGATATGGCGAAGGCTTCTTGCTTGATCTTTTTTGGGCACGGAGTTTTTTTAACTTTTCTCTATCTATTATGAACAGCCAATTTTACCCTAAAAACTCGAGCAGCCACATTTTCTTCGAGATATCGCAACTACTGCGGCCTTCATGGTGTCATTATTTGCGGTGCCACCTGTGTGCTATGTAATTCAGAAAATTGTAGCTGTCGCGCTGACACCGATTACATACCAACTATTGTGCGTGCCCAAACACGCATACAGGTTGGTGTATTTCTCAAGGAGAACAGTGCCTTGTAAAGTGAATGTGTGGGCATGCCGTACATATTCAGCTGTTGCTGTATGCTCACCAAGCGATGGTAAATCCACACTGGCTGATTTCTCACCCTCTAAATTGAATCATTATGTGACCTTTAGGCTGACATCAAAAACAATATAAACGTTACATTTCCGCTGGTTTATCTATTTATTGGATTCAATCTCTGCAGGAAGAGATATAAGTCATGACTCCAACAAGATGATGTACGTACCACCACTTAGATGACCTTATTTCCTCACACAATGAGCGATCATAAAAGTTGTTTGAGGCATACGAAGTGTCACGAGGATTTTGCACTACTGGATCAGTTTCATAAGGTCTACTTTAAAGCCCATGTTCAGCCGAAACAAGATACATTCGCAAATATTTCTACTCCTTTTTTACCATTTTCCACAAAAATCGAGCCTTTACCTGTATTTAAAGATGGCCAATGATCCCAATGCATTCGCACGTTGAATAACATATTCCCGCCCCACTGTGCATCTACAAACATTCAACGCGATTATATTCGCCCATACATTTTCCCAGAGTTGTTGGCTTCGCAGGGAAGGAGTTTGCTTGAAATATAAAGATTTTTTTCTAGTTAGAGGAACTTTAATGCCCTCTCCTTGAATAACTCTCCGGAATGTTGGCATGCATGAGGGAAAGCTTGGGCTTTTTCATTCCGTGTACCACGTACACAGGCCTACAGATTAAGTGTATGTGCTCTATGCACTAATTTCGGCAATTGCTGTCCCTCCAAATCGGCTTCAGAGCATGCTGAAATTCATAACGACCTGTTATCAAACAGGTGCTGGATGTGCACTTCGTTATTGAATTATCACATAGTGTTTTTCGCAGTAAAAGTATTGCTGGCACAGTATCTGTGATACTGAATAGCGTGTACGTAAGACATTCACTTGAATAAGAAGATATTACCATGACCACATGTATTTCCCACATAACAATTTATTGTGCAGCCACCTTATATATTTAAAAAAGATGATTCGTAGCATACGGGTCTATTCCTACCCACACTGGATCGTAGACTACGGCACTCTTAGTCTTGCACCAGCTGTGAAGACTATACAGAAACAGCTATATTGTACTATATATTGAGTGTACTGTGTATTGAGCTATAAATGTATATTTGTCGATTTTTGAGATGAGGAACCAACCTAGCATTTTTATTTTTTTTTCAGAGCGCAAATCGATCGGTAAGGGATTCTTGTTTATATTTTCGGACTAATTGTTGATGACTTTTTCCTAATCAAACACGTGTAGGAGCTGAGGCTACGCGGAATTAAAATGCATTTATACGAAAGTATTGCCAATTTTCGGAATGAGCAATTATCGTAGTAGTAATACGGTAGCAATTCTGAGCCATTGCGGGTTAGTCATGTAATAGAAAGATAACTTACATCGTGAGGGCTGCGTATCTTGCGGATGGCACGCACCAAGACACTCTCATCGCCTACCTATACAACACCAAAACTAACTACAAGCTTTGTCTTTGAAAAAAATTCCCACTTCGGGGAATTCTCACAGAAAACACCCAATCAAAAGCAATCTTTTGCAGCCGCCACTCTATATGTTCAAAAAGGGCGACATAGATTGCGGGAAACCGTCAAGGTTTGTATAAATGTTGCCAAGAAATATCCTAAGTGAGAATTTCAGTTTTTGAGCTAAAGCAACTTTTTCTAAACAACCACAGTCAGAGTGTTTACATTAGTTTTAATTGTGTTACCCTATGTGCTTCTGTCATGTGCCAGAATAGCAACATTGTTCGACAGAGCTGGGTTACTCCTTGTGTTTACTAACCAAGAGAGTACATCTTTCAGAATACACGCTCTCAATCTCAAGAGAAAAATGTAGACACGAAATCATTTTGAGAAAAACAAGAGCACAACACAAACCTCGACATTTAAACCGCTGCTCTATCATCTTGTTGACAAGTATTAAACACTTCTTTCTTTTTAATGGAGCAAAGGTTGTTCTCAAAACAACTACATTGACTCAAAGATTCTTACAATTGTTGTACGGCGTATTTGATAAGGTGATTAGCATTCAAACTATAGAACCGACTTGCCAGCCGGATGCCGGAAACGTATTCCAAGTGAAGTGAGTCACCGATTTCAATATTTTTAAGCAGAGTTCATTTCAATAAAACTCAACATTTGCGGCTCCAAGGCCATAACAAAAAAGAGAGATCAGCGATCGCCGTGTAACCACATTCCAAAACTGTTGTCGTTCTCCACATCTCTTGGTAAACACCCCAAAAACCGGTTAGCAGACCTGGATCGCGTCCCAATTAGCAACATGTGGGGTGATATAAAAGCATTCCTACTTGTATTCTTTCAGCTAAAAGATAGAAACAACGTTTGTTTTTGGAACCGCAAGTTGCACTTCATTCGCGATGTGAACTCTATTCAAGATGCGGCTAGAGTATTTCCAAGCCAGTCTGAAAAACAATTGACCACAGATTTTGCTTCAAACGAAGAATATGCGCCGGTGGGACGTGATTTTCAGTTTTGTTAGTTTGTGGTTATATATAAATATGAATATTTTGTTTTGCTATGACCCTGAGATAACGAAACACAAGAAGCTGCTGTTTGTTTGATGACAGTAAAGCGTATGTTTTGAAGGCCTTGTTTTAGCCCATGTAATATCGTTGCGCAATTCTATGCAAAGCTCTCATACTCTAATGCAAAGCGAACGTGTGGTCACATTCGCATGATCGTATTGTCAGCGACGTTAGGGTAATGTATAACAGTTGTGTTGAAAGTAGGGTAGATGTGTCGCACCATAACGCAGTGCAAAAAGTACTAAGAAAGCTTTTGTAATCACGGCTGCATGTCAAGGTTGTTGTTTGAAATATTTATTCAAAAGCAAGGAATAGAACCACTGAATACCTAACTACCCAAGGATGTACCCCTCTAATTCTCTCAAGGATCGATAACGCTGCCGTTCATCGCCATGCTCCTTCGCTGTACCGCCCTCCCTTTTTACCTATCCATTTGTCTGGTGGCAACATCCCACCTAATTGCGAAGCCACGTGTACTGGAGTCCGAATTGTGGTACACTGAGTTCGTATAGCGCCGAAGCTTGCCACATATATTGTCACTGCCACGGGTAACTACATCCTATTGAACATCTTACCTTCGACTCGCACCGCCTGTTGGCGGGGCAAAACCAAAGATATCCCCACAAACGTGACCAACAAATGCACCTTCACTCTTGGTCGCAACCGTATTCACGCGAGTACCTTGACCTTCGAAAAAAGCTCACGTTCTGAAAGACGAAACAACACTTTCTGCAGTAGAAGTTTCTTTTCTTTGATAAAGCGGAAAAGCTTCATCGGTATTCGACACAGTGAAGACTCAGAAGCACAAAGCACCCAGAGAACTACCTCCAAGTGAATTCCCAAGTACATGCCAAAACTTCTCACACCACCACATCTCGGAGAATGCGGGATGTAAAACCACCCACCGTGTAAATAACAAAGATAAGCATTATGTACCCAACAACACAATCTCGAGCAAATAATACGCAGCGATGCTCCATATACTCAGAAACGGCCAGTTCAGGCTTATAGCTTTGAACTAAAAACCTTGGAATGCAAGAACTGACAGAAGAACACCACAGTTGAATACTCAATAGTTTTCACGAAATTGGGAAAATGTAAAAGTTAGGATGGTCGGAACATACAACGAAAAGTTGGCCTTGTCGTCACACCAAATAGAGCATTACGTACCCCGTTAACACATGTGACACCGCATACTATACATCATTGTGTTCTCCAGAACTGCTCCAGTGACGTGGATATAAAAACAGACATTTTACCTCCGTAAGCAAAATCAAAGAAGCGAGGACGAAAGATCAGGCGGCGGTGTGAGAAACACGGAGTCTGATCACTGCAACGGGGAACGACGAGTGGACGATTTTTTACAGCCCTATTTAAAGGGGCCATGAAGAGAAAATACAACTTCGTTTAATTTGAAAGAACTAGGATTCAGTATCTCACTCAGCTCCATTACAGCCACAGAAGATGTTTTTTAACGAAAAAAAAGCAAGAAGTATTTAAAAACATTCAAATTGCGCGCCACAGTGACGTGTTATGAGCAAGAATGACGTCATACGGGCCAACAATAAAACATGAATTTCAGTGCGTTAACGGCACGTTAGCATTCAAGTGATGCGGTCAAATGGAACTAGAGGCCCCATTACAGACGTCCAGACATGTGTCGTCGTGACAGGTCAGTTAGGCGGCCGCCAATCGCACAAACAAGGTTCCGTGACGTCATAGAAAAGTTGCGGGAAATTGGCTAGGGGGTCGCGACTGCTTCACACGTTTTCTTTAATATCTCCGTTATTTGTTCGAAGATTGCGATGATATTGGTATCATTGTTATCGGGACTAAGCAGTCTTTCTAATAAACACAACTTGTATTTTGTCTCTCATGGCTCCTTAAACCCCCAAGAAAGAGATAGTTTGTTCGCACTGCTAAACTCAAGTCGCTGGTTTCCAGGAAGGACCAAAGCATAAATAAGCGCTACAAAGCGCAGTTGAACCGGATTGGCAAGAAGATAAGAGGGTGCATTCTTTGTAGATTCCACCAGGCCGCCAATGCGACGACTATACTGTTTTGTTGATTTAAAGCATGCCCAGTGGAGCCGATACCGACGTTTTATTTATTTCCACACCGCACCCGTAGCGGTGCTATGCAAACAGAAAGTGGTACTTTTCCCTGCAATCCCGCTAACTCGCGTTACCAAACGCAGAGGGAATGGTTGGGCGGCTCACAAAAATGCCGACCGTAGAGACGTGGTGGGAAGAGTTGGCGGAACCCAGCTGGTATGCTCCACAATTCGCCTCAGCGATACCAGTACGGTAAAATTTCCAAAAACAGAACACATTATCATTCGGGAGATGCGGTAGGCGGACTTCGCTGGTTGTGTCACAAACGCTGTGGTCCACACGTGAACAACCATCGCATCAAGCGCCCACTGCGACTTGTTGAACCCCTTCCCTTAAAACTTTTGTAAGACCGGTTTTAAAATATGCGTTTATCATGTGGGACCCGCATACGGACCAGAATATAACTGCTCGGTGGCGTCAAAAAAATGATTCAGATTTGTCTACAATGACTACGGGGGCATATTTCCCCTACAGCGCTTTTAAATCTAGCCGAGCTTGAAACATTGCAACTAAGACGTTACCGCGATCGCCAGAAACACTCACTTCTACTGTACCATGAAACCTGTGTCTTGCCACTAATGCATACTTAACACGTATCGTTGAACGCCCCACCCGACCTTTCCACACTAAAAAACTAGCCGAGATATCTTGCCGTACTAACGTCTTTCAAAGTTATTTCTTTCCGCGGATTTTACGCGAGGGGAACCGATTACTAGAAAGCTTGATAGACTGCCCTACCACTGCATCCTTTCTGCGCATGCTTACGGAAATCTCGGCGTGAGCACATGCTTAAGTTTTTTTGCTCATATGTGTTTGCTGGCAGGGTTCATGAACTTTTATTGTTGCGCTTTTTTTTTCTGGTTGTGATCGCTCCTTTAGGCGGAGTGAAATTACGTGTTTATATATGACTTGTGTATTTTTACTGCCTATTTTTTGCGCTTGCCTGCAACTGTTGGCAGCGTTGTACTACTATTTTTTTCGGTACCTGAGCACTATCACATAATGTGCTTTCGTAAGCGCAACGGGCATGTCGTACGGTGTTTTTTTTGTATTTTTTCTTGTTCTTTTGGGTGCAGTCAACTACTAGACAGCTTTTGTTAGGGCTCAGTAGGCCCTGTGTTTTCCTGTCGTGCATTGTATTATCAGCTGGTTTGTTCCGCCCACTCCTGCCTAAGCCCTTGTTTCAAGGTTGGCAGTACTGTATAAATAAATAAATAAATAAATAAATAAATAAATAAATAAATAAATAAATAAATAAATAAATAAATAAATAAATAAATAAATAAATAAATAAATAAATAAATAAATAAATAAATAAATAAATAAATAAATAAATAAATAAATAAATAAATAAATAAATAAATAAATAAATAAATAAAACAATATGCACGTTCCGGAAGGGAGTGCCGCTACTGAAAAAGTCAGCAACAAGCTATGTTTTATGATTGAAGGCTTGTCAGCTTTCTTGTATAAGATATCACCTAGCCTGGTACACATAGTTGGTGTTTTAAAAAGGGGCTTTTTAACAGCTAAGGTCCGTTCAATGCTACAACTGCGTGGAACGAAGGACTGATGGTAAGCTCTAGTTTTGAGGTTGCAAATTGTAACATAATGAACAGAATCGACTCATCAGGAAATTTACTTGCTCCCAGCCATAGTTAAGTATACAAATGAAATTTTGTGAGTGGATATATTGCCGCGAATCATGCATTTTGTGTGTTTATGTATGGGATGTTTACTAGCCTGATGTGCTCCGCGAGGTTATGTGTGTGCCGAGCGAAGCCACAGGGGCAATATCATTAAATAGCACAGTGATTTGTGCGGCGGTTACTAGACTAGAATATTGATATTCACGGATCTTGATATAATTCTACGCTTAAAGAAGCAATCACGCCAAAAGAATAATGTCTGCTGAACACACCCAGCGGTTGTCGATTCACCAACACTCGCCCCCACTAGTTATTTTCCAGGCTGCTGCTTCGTCGCTGAATTACCATTGAACTTGCAAGAGGTGCACAAGTTCACTTCATTAAACTTTGTTTCTTCAAAAAACTTACGCCGACTTTGGCTACATCACACCTTGTAATGGTGCGTGGTGCATGCTCCCTATCGTCCCTGCAAGCCCCCAAGCAAATCCAACTAGTTCCCCAGCAGGTTACAGCAAAGACTGCTACCAGAGTTGCGACTGCTTCCAAAAAGAATGAATAAAGGACACGTCGTGGCCACAACCATGAACATGGTGATGATGATGGTTAGGATATAATGGCGCAAGCCCGACTAAGGGCAAAGAGCGCCAAAGAAATTAGTAATGGTTCATGAGACCCTAAACACTAAAACGTGTGAATAGGAATAAAAGGGACGCAAAAAAGACAATGGAGATGGCTGGCGTACAGGGCCAGGATGACCACACGCGACATCACAAGAGCTGCAGAAATCAGCACGGCTGGCGTAAAGGGCCAGGGTAAACACCAAGAGTAGTTAAAAGATAAATAGGGTGGCTGGTGTATAGGACCAGGGCTAAAGCTATGGGTGGTATGAGATGAGCTGTAAGAATTGAACTTCTGAAATAAACTTGAAGGTGTGCTGAACAGGAAAAATGGCATCGTCTCCTAAAAAGTATGAGGGATGTCATGAAATATGTTGTCTGGAGAGTTCTCTGCAATGATTTCGTCGCATTGTGTGAAGTGCTGTGCATTCAATAAGTACATGGACTACGAATAGGGCCTCTCCGCACCTGCTGCACTGGGGTCTACAAGATCCCGTGAGCAGATACGAGTAAGTTGCATTCATGTGCCATATCCGTACCCTAGCCAAGGAGACTTCCGTGTTTCTGTTGCGTGAGCCAGCTGTGTACCGTCCCAAGTGCGGCTTTATTACCTGTAGCTTGTTATCTGTCTGTTCACTCCAGTGTGTTTGCCATGTTCTGCGCAAGTTTTGTCTTATGTGTGACTTGAAGTCTCTATATGGTGCGGTTGTTATGTTTAGAGTGGTCCTTTGTGAAGCAGTAGCGCCCTTCTCGTCTGCCAACTCGTTCCCAGCGATCCCAGCGTGTCCTGGGACCCAGCAGAGGAGCAGCTCATGCTTTATGCATACACAGACATGATAGTGTTGAATACAAGATTAAATGAGTGGTTTTTGCGGTGCTTGTGCGATGATAGTGCGCTAACAACACTCAAATAATCTTTATAGATAATAGAACTGGGAATTTGATTTTCACGAATGTGTCGTACAATCAGTAAAATTCTATACGCTTCTGCAAAAAAATTGTTGTGTGCACGCTGATGGTTCTCGCTGCATTGAAATTTGGACCGTCAGCAGCGCACGATACCATAGTGGAGGTTTTCGAAGCGTCACTGTAAAATTCTGCACGTGGGTATTTAAACTGCAAAGACAGAAAGTGCTGCAGTATTGCAGCTCGTGGCAACCAAGTTTTGTGAAGTTTTATAAAAAAACGTCAGAGGATGCAGGGCGAACTTTCCAAGGAGGTAAAATTTCTGAAAAGGTTGATCTGTACACATGTAAAAAAGAAGCACTGAGATCCGAGGCTCACTCTCTCACTCTAAGTGAGAAGGCCAGAGGAAAGGACGGGCGATTTACAAAGAGGAGAGATGTGGATGTATCGTTAAAGACAAGATAAAAAGGATGGTTATTCAGTGATTAATTTGTAAAAGTATAAAGCAAGTCCATATAAGTTCGTTGGTGCGCAAGGCACCACTTATCACACTCGACATGCAGAATCTCGACAGGGCTAGTGCGAAAAGCACCAGATGTGAGATAGAACCCCAAGTGTAGCACTGGGTGAAGCATTCGTAACGCTCTTTGAGTCGCCGACCCATACACCACACTGCCCTAGTCCAAACGAGACCCAACCAAAGCAGTAAGTATACAAGCGCAGCAGTTCTTTGTCGGACCCATAGGATTGGTGGGAGAGAACCTTAGGAATAACCATTGTTTTGAGACATTTATGTTTACGTTCCTTGATGTGTGGAATGAATGTGAGTTTCTGGTCAAACACAACACCTAAAAACTTCTGCTTCTTGTTCACAGGAAGCGACACGCCATGAAGAATAATGTCTGGGTCCTGATGAACCCCGGGCTTTCTGGAGAACACAACGCAGGAGCTTTGCAGGATTCTATTTAAAACCATTCTTGTCTGCCCAGCCGGCACTCTTCTTGACACCAAGCTGGACTTGACGCTCGCATATTGACATACTACAAGATTTAAAAGATATCTGCATGTCGTCTACATAATTGGAATGAGAAATTGTGGGTGGCAGTGCCTTTCTAAGAGAGTCCATCTTCACTATGAAGAGAGTGCTACTGAACAACCCTCCTTGCACCACGCCATTTTCTTGGACGTGAACTATTGAGATTACACAACCATCTATTACTCGAAACGTTCTCTGACAATTAACTAACAAGGGCGTTCAACGTCTTACCCGAAACACCGAATGTCCTGAGGTAACTAAGGATCCAATAACGCCAACCGATGTCGTAGGCTTCTCGAGGTCGAAAAAGACAGTTAATCAGTGCTGCGTATGCTCGAAAGCATCCTTGATGTATGAGATGAGTGATACCAATTAATCGTTCGTTGATCGCCCCAACCTGAAGCGTGCCTGGCAGCCCTCGAAAAGACCGTTGTACTCAACCAAGTACAAGAGCCTGCGATTGATCATCTCGAAGAGCTTGCACAGGCAGCTTGTCAGGCCTATGCGACGGTAACTTAAAGGGGACGACGGGTCCTTGCGCTCGTTGAGGAAAGCTACAACTATAGCCTCCTCCCAAACGTTTGGAATGTGTCCCGAAAGCCATGTCTTGTTATATAGGTGGAGGAGTGTGAGAAAAAGTGTCTGAGCGTAGGTGCTGTATCATTCTATATGTGATGTGGTCTAGGCGTGGAGCTTAGGGTTTACAAGTGGTCAGAGCGGCCCTCAGTTCATGACAAAAAACCTCGGAGTTTTAAGAGGATGCTGACTTGTCGTCATCAAGTAAAGACTTTTTTTCGGCTGATTGTGTTTCATGAAAGGGTTTGTGTGTTGTGCTGAAGTGGACACGTGTTGGAAGTGTTGTGCGAGGGTGGCAGCCTGGTCTTCGATTGTGTCCCTTGTTATGCTCACCAGAGGCAGGCTATGTGTTTGCTGTACTTTAGGTTTACGTATTCGTGTTAATACCGTGCGCGTGTGTGTGCATGAGTGTATTAATGTTATGATTGTACGCCAACTCTCTCGTTTTGCCTCACGGCGCACACGTAATCCCATCGCCTTTGCCCTTTTGAACAAGAGGAGGTTTCCAACGTGAGGTACCGACGAAGGATACCCCGCGCCTTGTTCTGGGCCTCCCGTGACCGCCTACAGTCATCATTCTACCAAGGCCTCCTCTGGGTGCTCGGGGCACCAGAGGCGTGGGGAATGGCCTTTTTGGTGGCGTCGAGGATGTGCGCCGTGAGTAGTTGGGAAGTTTCTTCAATGTGCATGTGACTAACGGTTGTGTTGTGTAGTTTGGATGGCTCTGTATATGTAATCCGGTTTGCCTTTGATTTATTGAAACTGTCATGGGAAGATGGACTGCACGGGCCTCTCCCTATAAATGTTAGGGAAGTGGTCACTACCATATGGGTTCGCGCCCATGCCCCAGTCAAGACAAGAAAATAGAACTCTGGCAGCAGTAGCCAAGTCAAGATATGAGTATGTTTTGTGTCTTATGTATGGTATGTAGGCTGTTTCTTGCTGAAAAGGCATGCTCCAGAGAAGTTAAAACTTCTCTGTCAGGCCACATCGGCCATCCCTGCGAGAAGAGCCCACAAGAGAGTAGGGAGCATTAAGGTCGCCTGTTAGGATGTATGGTTAGGGCAGCTGGTCAACCAGCGCCTCGAAGTCAGAGCTCGAAAGTGCAACATCGCGGGGAATGTATATAGAGGATGCCGTTATCAACCTATTAGTATTATTAAACGTATTGCTACAACCTCAAGGACAGTGTTCAAACTGACAGGGTGGCATGCTAAGAATTGGCAGGCATTCATGGCCACATCGCGAGAAGAGTGTGTGCAGCCATCCCTCTCCTTTCTATATACCAGGAAAATATTCAAGAACTTTTTGTTTGGAATTCAGTTGCGTTTCTTAGGCACACATTGCACTTGGCTGATTAGCATGCAAAATCTCATACACGTCGTCAAGATTATTCAGAAGGCCTCTGCAGTTCCACTGAACGATATTTTTACTTCCCATTATGTTGTGTTAGAATTACTAGAGAGCGAATGTTTATGTCGGGTCTTTCGGGGCTTGGACTCTTGGAAGGGGTTTTTAACCTGCTCTGGAGGTTTGGATGAAGGGACCCGCTTCTTCCGCTGCAAGGCAGACAGGCAAAGTCCCACATCCAGTTCGTCATCACATTTGGAAGGTGTACCCGGCGTACCGGACCCCCCGAACTTGGCACTCTTCCCGGTGCCCTTCGTTGGAGCCGCCACGGCCAACGGCGTCAGGAGCGCCCTAGGTGGCACAGGCGGTGCGGTGGGGGTTGGAACTGCCACGGCTGCCTCCGTCGCTCCTCCGGGCCCTCGCGTGTGTTTCGTGCCGGTGAACAGGAGGAAACATTGGGTTCAGCAGCATCCCCACCAGACGTGGTTGTCACCACAGCCGCTGCTCGCTCAGCGAGCGGTGCGGAGGCGGGTTGGGCTGCAAGAGACAACCCAGGTGCGGGGGGGGGGGCAGGAGCGGGACCAGGTACGACTCCTGGTAATGAATTCCCGCCGAAAACAGACGCAGCTCCCCGCCCCGGTGGGCTGCGTCGGCGTACCTCCGCAGGGAGAAAGAGGCGAACCTCTTTCGCGCCTCTGGGAAGGTGATGTTCCTGTTTACTTTCAAGGCAACGATCTGTTTTTTTTTTGTTTGAATTTTAAGACGCTCCTAGAATGAGCAGCACGCGGTCCCTGGCAGTTCGCACAGGTGAAGCTCTCGGATTCGCATTTGTCGGTTAGGTGATCATGTGATGCACATTTTGCGCACGTCGGTTCACCCCGGCAAGAGGTTGGGCCGTGCCCAAACCGCTTAAACTCGAAGCAGCGGCGTGGGTTCAGCACGTATGGTGACACCTGACATCTCATGAAGCCTGCGGTGACCGACTCAGTAACTGTTGAGCAGTCAAACGTCAAGAATATGTGTTTTGTAAGTATTATTTGGTCGTTTCGGCGTATCGTGATTCGCCGCACTGCTGTCACGCCCTGATCGCGAAGGCTGTCGAGGAGATCTGCTTCAGTCTCATTTATTAGATCTGTATCAAATATCAGACCCTGGCAGCTATTGAGGCTGCGATGGGGCATGATCTTGATGTCAACATCGACCATGCGCGTTTGCTTCAAAAGGCTACAGGAGTGGTGTTTGTTTTCGACTTCACTTAGGATTTCTCCGGTTGTGAGCTTTTTAGCTTTGTGCGATTCGCCTACAAGGCTTTCAAGAAACTTGAACATGAGAAAGACAGGCAGTGAAGTGATCGGTTTTTATTTATTCAGGAATTCTATTACCAAAAAGCGCGAGAAATTATCGGGCTTTGCAATGGTGAATGAAGACAAAGGAGGAAAAGATAATTCGGTGCGGCATGTTTTCAGGAACCGATCATGTTTTCGGGGCGGGGATTAAAAATTGTCATATATCATACTATACAAGATGGGAACGGGGATACTTTCTTCGTCAGCCTTACCCTTATAGCTGAAGAGGTCCCGGAGTTCCCTGCCCGGTAAAAAGACAGTGAGCCCATCCTCTGGAGCTTGACCTGGGCTCCGACGGAGACGTTCGTGGTTTCTACCCTTCACCTTAAAACACATCGCCACGGTTGGATTCAGCCTATGTATGGGGGCTCGGGATCCAGGGTGTCGCCAACACCGTCACCAAGATTGCTCAAGGTGCCCCGTGTGGGTGACAACCATGAACAATGCGGGCACCATGACAAACGCAAATAATTTCCGATGATTGGCTGGCGCAAATAAAACGGGTCAGTCTATTTACACGATTAGACGTTTCAGAGGCAATTAGGCAACCGTTTTTCTACCTAAAATGTCAGCAAAAATTTCATTCAAAAACCATGAGAGCTCGCTAGACATCTGGTGCAAAATAAAAAGGCAAGTTTTAAGATGTACACCACGGTTGTGGGGAAAGAGAGAGCACAAGTCTCACTGTAGACGCGCACGAAACACCCTGCGCAAAATGTTATAGTGTTTGTCGAAAAGATGGAGTTATTTTTTAGGCGTGCTGACCTCGAAATGGCAGATTAACAGAGGTTGTTGGCGCTTCTTTGTTGGCTGCTGTTGGCTGCGCAGGCAACTGTTGGCTGCGCTTGCTGTAATCCGCCGAAACCATTGCAGAGTTCCTGTCCGAAGCCAGCACGATTGAGCAGTCCTACAACATGGAAGCTTAGCAGTATGACTGCGACTTTGTTTATGGCCAACGCAAACTGCGTCGACAAGCAGCGGATTCGGACAGATGCCCTATGTAATACCAGTAGTGCAGTAGTAATGTAGGAGTTGCAGAAACTTCTCCCAACGCTTTCGCAATACTACATGTTTTCCCTCTCTGACGTGAACAGGAAAATGGTGCAGAAAGCACTGGGGATTTATATGGCGCCAGAAGCACCTCAAGAGCCGCACGCCATGGACTACGCTCCATCTCCCGCCCGTATATTATTGCAAAAGGCTGCGTACGTCCGCCATCGCCACCTGCCCAGCCACCTAAAGTGCAACCCACCACCCAAAGGAAGACTGATATGGGGAACACCCCTACCATCGTCAGCTGTGTTACCACATTGGCGAAGCTAGCACATCTAATGGGGCTGCGCGTACAGCCGTCTCAGACGGCAGGCTTTTTCCGTCAATGCGCCGCGGCCCTTGCCGTGCCTACGACTGCGGGAGATCGAAGAGTACCTGTCGCAGGCCAGCCGAAACCCAACTCGCTTGAACCATTCCTCGTCGACCAACCCATAACGATCGCCCGGCTGTCGCAGTTACGCCGACTTTATGCGAGGGAGATCCCTAGCCCACGTAGAAAAAACAAATATCCAGCAAGTTTTGCGTTGTAAGTTTCGGTGCGGCGAAAAAGAGGAAACCCTCCAACTCGAAACGACTCTTGAAAGATTGGGATTTGCGACACGCCCTCAGGCAGACGACCAGATTTATTTGTGACATAACACTCTAAAAAACAACAGCCACACGAAACGACGTACAATATATTTGATCAAACTGAATTTATGAAGAGGATGTCCGAAACATCGCTTACATTCAAACGTGAGCAAGTGGAAGGCGATATACGATTTCCCACGCACCCGATTCTCGAAGATGATAATGATCAACATGCATGCGGCTATCCATGCACGGCCTTCACGGTGTCGCTTTGATAGACACGAAGCCAACTACACAGTGACGAGTGAATCGCTCGCGATGAAGTGGAGGAATGTTGCAACCCGCTATGTCCGGCTCATGCGCACAACCGGTAGTCATGTCCTCACATGTGTAACGTGTACGTGGCGCTTCACCATAAAATGCACACCGTACCCTGATGCTTTCGTAGTAGTTTCCAATTGCCCAAGCCTCGCTATCCTCAAAATGTGTTTTCTCACAGACAACGGGCATAATATTGATATGCAGGATAAATGAGTAAGTTTCACGGCTGATTGAACCATGATACTGAAGCGAAGGCCTCAACCGCCTGGTTTCATAGGGATCGCAGATGCACACGTCACCCTGCCTCCATGTGCAGGCACGATAATCACCCTCTACGGCCAAGATGCTGATCCCGACACTGATGCAATTGTGGAAAGCGAGTAGAGCTTGCTTCGTAAGCGCAAATTCTTCGTCGCGAGAGGCATGGTGCGCTTGCAGTAACAAAAATCCCACATTTGGTCACCAACTTCACACCCCTTAAGAACATTTCAACAAAGGTGCAGGAATATTTTACCTCGAATAAATACAAGATGCAAGTGGGGTGATCGTGGTCGCCATCTTTAAATTCCAGCGTTATCAGATCTCTGGCGTTAACCTTTCCTTTGACGTAAATCCAGCGCTCCAGTAAGAAAAACCGAAAAAGAGACTTGTTATTCCACTACAGCGACTGTTTTTCGTCGACCTCAAAGCTTGACTACATCAACCTACCATGCTTGAAATTATGATGGTACACGTTAAAAATGACGACCTAAATGGCGACGTCCAAGGGTACAATGTGCGTGCGAATAAAGTTAGTTTTACAACGTTATGCCTGTATGCGAGATGGGCCGTAAGCTAGGTGGTGAATGTTTGTTAGCTGTTTTTAACCGTGCAGTTGCCTTTCCAATCTGAAAGTCGACTGGGAGACAGCATTCATGAAGCCATTGTTTGTATATCTGTCTAACCGGACTGAACAGCAACAGCTTGAATTTTTCAGAAATTTTTTACAGATGTTATCACGTCCTGGAGATGAAGAAGGCGTTAACGACATTATTACCCTTTGTATACCAACGTAGTCAACAATTTAATGAAGCATGGATGGTTAGTCACACCGGGGGGGGGGGGGGTTGTCGGGACCGGAACTTCTGTAGTTGCTGAAAACATTATGCAACAAGAACATTAGGGCTTCTGCACATAAATGAGAAGGAATGGCGATACCAGCACCGTCAATTAAAGGGGTGCTGAAATACCTTCCGCCGATGCATGGATGTACATGTAACCAAATAAAGCAATGTATTACAATCTACTCCCGCTAAAATTTTGTTAAAGCGATGAGTATTAGCTGAGAAATCGTAAATCAAAAACCGCGCATTATCGTCGCTCCGCGTTTCCTCGTCCTTTCAACTTACTCTCCGCAGTTGACGATGCGCGAGCCTTCCCTCCCATGATGCTGCGCTCCTCAGAGATGACGTACTTCCGCTATTGCGCTGCTCAGACTGTCGTCTGCTACGGGCAAGCTTTGTTGACACCATGAATCCCGCACTCCGCTCAAGGCTGGAAAAGCGAACGAAAAATCTGGCCGCATATGTGCAGCAGCCTGGCTTTACCCTTTCGCGGTGTGCGTTGGTGCAGTTGCTATCGGCGGCACGTGACTTTTTATCGGCGGCAAACTCGCAGCCGCACGGGGAGGATCGTGTGCTCGTTCTCTTTCATGCACCGCGCACTGTTTATCCAAAAAGCGCCGTATCAGGTGTGCCCCCGCTGGTGCCGGGTCTTTTTTTTTGCGGCGGTGGTAATTCCTGCCGGCGGCATGTGAAAAAGACATTTTAAACCGATACAGAACCTGTGCACAAAACGCTTCAATCATGTGACCAGTTCAGCTTGGGGCAACGCGTGGTGGAGAGCGGCAACGTTCGCAAAACATTCTCCGCCGCGGCTCTGAGCTTCTAGCGCTGGAGCGAGCGCCATTTCTTTGACAATCTCAAACATCGGTTGCCTTGGCAACAAGGCACAAACCGCTTAGAAGTCGGTAACGGTTCCGTGATCCCGGTTCAGCTCGGGGCCCTACCTCGTGACATGTGGGCACTGCAGGCGTATCATTCATTCCCATTGGGAAGTGCGAGATGCGTTTGGCATTACAGGAGGCGATGGTGTGTGTGTGTTGTGGACGCCTTTGTTTCGCGATGAAATGCGACGCTGTGCTTCTGCGGGTGGATAGTGCTTCCCATGGTCTGGATTGTCTTTCTCGGGCGACGTATGACTCAACCTCGCATGGGGTATGTGAAGTGTGCGTGGCTAAAAGACATCTCGGCTTGTGCGCCATAGTTGACTTGCTGTTCGTCCCCGCAAACCGCGCGCTAGGTGAGTGCAATTCGACGACGGGCGGGAGGAGGCAACCCATCATCTGTCAATCGCTGTTCAGACTTGCAACGCATGTTCTGACGTTGTGTTTGTTCGAAAAGCATCTCTGGATTGTTTTGAAGTTGAATAAAAAGGTGTGCGTCAAATCCGGGAATTCGTCTGAGGGCGCTCTCTGCGATTGCACGAAAGATGTGCCACGGGGCTTCAACGCTTTCTTTATAGAACGTACTCAGGTAAGAGAATATCCATGTCGTGTTATGGCCCTGTTGCATTCAATACAAACGGTTAAGCGTTTGTTTACACTTGTTTTGTTTGTCGTAAAATGCCCAAGCACTTCGGCACTACGCTGGCAGACCAGCCGGCGAACCGACGCTGAGCAGACGACGCATTTCTTTGCCGGAAGTGCGTGAAAAAGTCGCTCAATAGCAGGATGTCTAGCTCATGACGAACATGTGGGAATCGATGATGTAGACATGTGAAGATGGCGGCGTCCAAAAACACGAAGGGAAGGGTGACAAAAAAGCGACAAACTTTGCAACAAACGTATGAGCTTTCCGCTGCGCGTGAAAGAGTAATACTTGGCACAGGTGACGTTGACGACCCAATCTAACGATTGCGCTAGTTCATTTAGTGTGCTCAAAACGCCTTTCAGGGCCCCTTTAGGATAAACATTTCGCTAGCTGTAGGTCTAATAACGCAACAAAATGTCTTGTGATCACTTATGATCCAAAGTTTTCTTGCAGTCAGGAACACTGCTAAAGAGTAGGTTATTACGGCATGACTGGTCATCTACTTCTTCAAGACCCTGATTGCAAGGAGTCAAACTGAGGTGTTACTGGGCCTACTGTAGATCTAGTAGTTGCCACATACAAGTTGTGATTGCCAAGAGTAATAATTTTATCTTCAAATGCTTTCTGCAGAATTGCCTAATTGCAATTTGTGGTTGAAAATTCCAACTCTTTAGAATTGGAATTTTATCATCTGTTGACCTTTGACTGTTCTTGATCAGTTTTATATCAGCCACTAGCCTGACCCTTTGCCGATTCCACTAAGAGTTTATGAGCATTGTTCAGGAGTTGAAAAATAGCATTCATCTGTTCAGGGGGTCCTCCGGCAAATTTTAAAGTTGTACAAAATAGAGCTGTGCACGGGCCTATAAATTCGGCTCGAGCCAAGCCCGGGCCGGGTGCTTATTCCAGTAAGCCCGGCCCGACCCGACGAAGAAGGCCGACGGGCCGGCCCGGCCCGCCCCGAGGCCTTTACCTTATTACACGGGCCCGGCCCGGCACGGCTGCCTGTTTCCAACCCAAGTGCCGCAGGGGCCCACGCCTAATAGGAGCATGTTTTTGAAGCGAAAACTACCTAAAGGTTGTGAAATGCATCGTAAGGGAAATGATAACTGGCAAAAACAATATAAAACGGTCACAACAACCCTAATCCAACGTAAAAATAATGCACATTTCTCTACAGCAGCCGTCCTTCGGTCAGCTTCATACGAAATAATTTTAACCGACGTAAAGGTGCCCAAAACGACCAACCTAAAAAAAGATAAACCAAAAACCTTTCAACCGCGGACACATTTATGTTAATATTGAAAAATATTCAAAAAAGTAGCTGAAACCGAAATGGTCCAAACCAATGAAAAGTAAAAAGAAGAGCTGGAGTTCACCTAAAGGGGAAAAACCACCCGGCGTTTTTTGAAGAATTTCGTAATGTGCCATAATTGAATTTAACGCAATATCATATTATAACAATCAATAAAATAGAATGGCACCTTTGGCATTTGAACCTATTTCTTGCGATTGCTATCAAGAAAGAAAACATGTGAGACAAAGGACCCTTGTATGACAAAGTACTTACCCTTTAAAAAGGGTAAGTACTGTCTATGTTGTTTCGTTCCTATACGTTGTCTTTTCTCAAGAGTATTTATGGCTGTCGGAATCGGTCCCTTCTTTTTATCGAGACGCAAAGTACACACACGAATTTATACACACTATATCGTTGCTGCTTCACTACGTTCTGTACTGACTCATATCGCTTATCCATATTGTTTCAATGACATTAGGTGTTACAGTTTACGCGGCTGTTGTCGAATTTAACTACCCTATTCCCCTTTTGCGCTTGTCCTTTCGTCTTCGTCTGCCGGCCACGACGCCCGGGCGCTGACGCCACCTCCTACCACCAGCTACGCTCGCCAAGATGCTTTCCAGCCGAAACCAAAAGTAAAACTAACGTTGAATTGTCTCCTCAGCCTTTGACAGCAGAGACGGAGACACAACTCTGAATCGAGTACTGCAACAGAAAAGAGATGGATACGCAGGTTTCTTTACCTGTGTTTGCATTTCAAAGTGTTCCATTTTGAAAATTTGTTTTTGCCTGGAATTAGAGGTGGAAACTAGTCACGCTGAATGGTCATTTGTTGTGATTTTATAGGCGGTGTGTCACTGAGCCACATGTGTTGCTCTGTTCCTACCAAAACATGATGTTGCAGATCTCTTACACTTACCGGCTTGCCATATGGCCAGATGTGCATCAGGTGGTTAAGGGTCTGCAATAGCGCATCAGCAATATGTAGGTTCTGTGATATCATAGAACACCTCTGAATTGCTTCACTGTGCCGGGCAAGCGCGGCCCCTCCAAAGCATTTACATTTCGCCCCGAGAATGGGCCGGGCACGGGGAAAAGTAAGTCGGGTGGCCCGAGCCCGCGCCCGTGCGCACCTCTAGAAGCAGAGCCTGAGAACGCGTATGGGGACCGGGGTTAGTCTCAACATCACCGGCTCGCAGTAACACGAACATTATAAAAAAACCGTAGAAAACAATTTCAGACATCAGTTGTTGGTACTGCAGGAGAAAAAAAGGGATTGTTGCTCTTTTTAGAGTATAAATGCAATGTTTTACAAACCTGCTATGGGTAGAAGCGACTTGCGTTAGGAATGCTGTCTTCGCTGCTCTCGAACCCACTGAAGACACGGCCATGCGTGGAGCGATTTAAACTGTCCGCAGGTACTAATAACGTAGTTGTCTAGGGCGATGCGCGAACGCCGTGCGTGTCTACGATACGAGGCAGTGAAAGAAGCCGTGTTCTGGTAGGGATTGTTCGGCAGGAGTTCTCTCCAGAGGCAGCTCGATCCGGATGTTTTCATGGACGATGATGATGGGGGCGACCACAGCAGCAGGGCCGCAAGCTAAAACACTAAGTAAATGTAACTGCTAGAGCAGCTTCAGGCGAAATGCGGTTCAGATCCTAATGCCAGTGACATCAACAATGGGGGTTATGTAAATTGCGATTGAAGCGCGACTAGGTGTGGAAGAAACACACACTAAAAACAAAAATTCAAATGTAAATAAAAATATAACAATACATAGGGTTTATTTCTGATTCACATTATTAAGGTGATGTGTGCAAATAATTTATGAAAATGTTATTGATTCCAAAAATCCTTTTTTGTAGCGCACTCTGAAGAATGGCACTTGCCTTTTCTCTGAGATGTAGTCCATGTAGTCTTCCGAAAGGCGCGCGTAATGTACTGCCAGGAAACGCCCCTCACGTGTTTTATGGGGCGATGCTACCAACGGATGGCACGGAGCACTTACCTGGGTACCCATGGAAATGATGTGCGTTACAAGGTAATGAAGATGGCTTGTGTAAAGAGCCAGGTTTTCATGCTGTATGAAAAAAATGAGATGTAAAAACTTGACATCAGTGAGAACCTTAAAAACACGCTTGAAACACGAAACACGAAACTGGATGTGTTGTCTGTATAGTTGTTGGAAGTGTTTTCGTTATGTTGTGTGAAGCGCCTTGCATTAGTTAAGCACGTGGATAAGGGATACGGCCTCACCACGCCCGCTACTCATGGGTCTTGGCCATCCAGTGAGCAGGTGGGAATGTGTTGCATGTGTGCGGCGTATCCCAACACGGGTCAGGTCACTTCGGTGTGTCTGTTGTGTAAGTCAGTTGTATTTCGTCCTAAGTGTGGCTTTATTAAATGTAGTCTCTGGTCTGTCGGTTCATTCCACTGTCTCTGCCATGCTTTACGAAGCTGTCGTCTAAGGAGTGGCTTGAGGTTAGTGGAGGGTAGTTATGATATGTCTAGATTGTTTGTGTGTGCAGAAGCGGCTGCCCTTCGTCAGCTAACTCGTTGCCAGACACCCCATTGTGGCCTGAAACTTTGCGGACGGTCACATTCAGAGTTCACGCATATGCTGACATCCTAGATTTAAAAACAAGATTGACAACATAATTTTTGCAAGACACTTGGGATGATAATGCGCGAACGACGCCAAAGCTTTTAAAATAACAAATACACCACATGCTTCCGCAGTAAAATGCAGAAATTCACAACCATGGTTTTACAAGCACTGAAGATGTGTCCATGTGCAGCAGAACAAATTGCAGTGAGTGGTTTCATTGCATCACTAAAAACGCTGCCGCTCTATATGTCTCCTGGAAATACATGAAATGCTGCAAAATGGCAGTTGTAGGTACAGTGCCTATCTCAAATTAGGTAAGAGATACATTACGCAATATAAGTCGAAGATGCTATGGGAGTACGGAATAATGACAGATGTTCTGAAGGTGTCAGAGAGTTCAAAAACCTCTTCTTTTGCGCTGAGTGAGAAGTGCACAGAAGTACAAGGACGATTTAAAAAGTGTTGAGATGGTGATATGTAGTTCATTATTCATTGATGGAATAGTGAGACGTGTATAATCTTTATAAGCATACACCAAATGGACAGATTTGCGCTGGTACCCTAAGCACCATTTGACACACTTGACCATCAGACTTTGCACAGGGCTAGTGGAGAAAGCACCAGACGCAAGCCTAAGGCACAAGTGCTGCACTGGATCGAACATTAATAAAGCTATTTCACTTCCTGAAGCATATACAACACTCCCATAGTCACACCGCGAGCCTAGGAGGATGGGAAACCGCAGCAGAAGTGGTTTCGCAGCACCATGCGAGTTATGCGACAGGATTTTGAGAATAACATTGTTCTAGGGACATTTTGGTTTTAGTTGCTTTGTATGCTTGGTGAAGGAATGCTTTTTATCAAGAACTATACCTAGAAACTTGTGTTTTTTGTGACTGGGATCGCGACACCTTTCAGTTTGATGCCTGGATCTGGCCTCCTCCCACGTCTTTCAGAGAACACAACACAAGGGCTCTTAACTGGGTTCAAATAAAACCGTTTTTATCAGCCCAGCCAGGTAGTTTGTTGACACCATGCTGTACCTGACATTCTAAAATTGAGAGATTATATGATTTCAAAGATATTGGCCCGTCATCTACGTACATCAGGCAGGAGATAGTTGGTGGCAATGGCTTTCGCACAGAGTTCATTTACCTATAAACAAGCTGCGGCTCAAAACTCCACCTCGAGAAACGCCACCCTCCCGCGGGTGAACGTTTGAAAGTTTGAACCAACTCAGACACGAAATGTTCGTTCACCTAGGTCACTGGAAAGAGTGCTTAGCATGTTACCCGATATACAATTGGAGTTGAGGTCTCTACCGTAGTGCCATGTGCTATCAGACGCCTCTTCAATAATAACAATACCGCCATGCAATATTTCCAATTTATGTAGGAATCTAATGTAGGATATTATTACAACCAATTGATCATTAGCGGTTCGTTGCGCAGTGAAGCCAGTCTGGTTGCTCTCAAGAATACCGTGGTACTCCGAGAAATAAACGAACTTCCTGTTTATCATCTTCTCGAGAAGCTTGCAAAGACAGCTTCTGAGGGTGACAAACCAATAGCTGGCAGGAGAGGAAGGGTTTTTCCCCTCTTCAAGGAAGCGACTACAATGGCCTCCCTCGAAAACATTGGAAGCTGCCCCAAAAGACATTGTTGTATAGGGGTAGGAGTCTCAGGAGTGTCTGGGTGTAGGTGTATCATGGTGTATGTAACCTTATTTTCACCTGGAGCTGAAATTGTACACGTGCTCAGGGAGGCCCTTGACGTATATAGTATGAACTCAGCGTTGTAAGCAGTTTTTGATTTGTTTTTGTAATGTAAGGGCTTTTTTCTGTACATTTTTTGTGTTGCAGGATTGTGTTTGTGCAGTGTGCAGAGCTGGACACGCGTTGGAAGTGCTGTGCAAGTGTGGTAGCCTGGTCGTCCTGTGTGTCCGCGGTTGTGCTGACAAGGTGCAGGCTATGTGTATGTTGTCCTTTAGGTTGGCGTATTCTTGCCCATACTTTGTGAGTGTTTGTGTATAAGCTAATGGATGTAAGTGAATCACGCAAATTCTCCCTTTTCGCCTCACGACGCACACGCTTTCCAAAGCCCTTTGCCCATTTAAACAAGATCAGGTTATCCGACGTGGGGTATGATCAAGGGATACCCCACGGCTTGTTCTGGGCCGGTCACGCCCGCTGTAGTCCGTATTTCATCACGGCCTCCTGAGCCGTGCACTAGAGGCGTGTAAAAGGGACTTATCGATGTCATTCAGGATGTGCACCGTGAAGCGTAGGATTGGTTCTTAAACGTGTAGGGTTTTTATAAATGTGTAGGGTATGTTAGAGGTCTCTGTATATGCATTCCAGTTTTCTGTTGCTTCATTCAACCCGTTCTTGGAAGATGGACTGCGTGGGCCTTTACCTACATAGGTTAGTTAGGTGGGGAAGTGGTCACTACCAAATGGGCCCGTGCCCACACCTCACTTCAGACGTGCAAAGATAATTGCAGAACAAATAGCCAAGTCAAGATGTATGTATTGTGTCCTACATTAGGTCATGTAGGCATTTTTTGCTGAAAAGGCATGCTGCCGTGGATATTAGGAGCTTTACTATCAGGTGACCTTAGGAATCCGGGCAAGAACTGCCTTAAAATGGTTTCCGTGCATTCTGGTCGCCTATGTGAATGAAACATAGGGTAACTAGTCTACCAGACCATCGAAATCAGAGCTGGAGAGCTGAAAGTCAGGGGGGATGTAAAGAGAACTTAGGGTTATAAGCTTAATAAATATTATGTTTCGAATGGCCACAGCCCCCCGGATTGTCTGAAGTAGCAGAGCGTATCATGCTGAGGATTTTCGGGAAATGATGGTAACACTGCCTTAGGATGGGCCACCACCACATGTGTCCTTCCTAAATACGATGTAACGTTGCAAGAAGTTTGTGTGCCTGGAGTTTATTTGGGTTCCTCGGGGACACATCGCACTTGGCTGATTGAAACGCATCGAGTCATAGGGATCATCAAGGGTTTTAAGAAGGCCTCTGCAGTTTTATTACATGATATTCTTTCTTCCCATATTTTACCTTAGAGCGGCTAGAATACGTTCGTATTTTGTGTCGACGTTCGGGGCTTGATCTCTAGGAAGCGGTTTTTCCCTTTCACTGCCGACCTGGACACGTCAGCCCGTTTCGTTTACTAAGATGCAAGCCGGAAAGTCTCGACGTCCATGTCCTAATTCGGAGCAATGAGGTTGCCCTGCAAACCGAACCCCCTGAACTTGGCACCCTTTCTTCTGCCCTTCGTTGGAGCCGCGACCACCGAGTGCGTCAGGAGCTCTCCGGGTGCCAAAGGCTGTGCGGCGGGGTGGAAACTGCCTCGGGTGCCGCCATCTCGATCACCTCCGGTCCCTCGCGTGTGCTTTGGATCCGTGGAGAGGAAGCGGCGGATGCAGGGGCATCCCCAATGGACGTGGTGGCCACCACAGCCGCTGTTAGCTCAGCAAGTGGTGTGGGAGCGTGACGGGCAGCCAGAGGTAACCCGATGGGAGGCGGGGGTGGTACCAGGTTCGACTAGCGGTACTGGGTTTCTTCCAAAACAAGACGGCGCTCCGCGACCCTGCAAGCCGCGTCGGGCGTAACTCCCCAGGGGGAAAGATGCGAAACTCCTTTGCGCCTCTGGGAAGATGATGTTTTCCGTGACCTTGGTGTTAAATATTTTGTCTTAAGTTTTTCTCACTCGCTAAGTGACGAATATGCAGCGCGAGATCTTCAGCAATTCACACAGAAGAATTGATTAGATGTACAGTCATCATTGAGATGTCGTTGGGCGCACTTGGCGCCGGTAGGTGTTCCCCGACACAAGTTAGTACTGTGTCCGAACCACTGACACTTGTAGCAGCGACGCGGATTCGGTATCTACGCTCTCACGGAGCATCAAATGAAGCTTGTTTTAGTAGATTCCAGAATTGTGGAGCAGTTGAATATCAAGATTACATGCTTTGTGGGTATTTCCTTAACATGTCGTCTGATGGTGATAACCCTCACTGCAGATACACCCTGATCCTTAGGGCTTTCAACAGATAAGCTTCGGTGGGATTCATTAAATCTACCTCAGAAATCACATGCTGAGTACTCTTGAGGCAAGGGTGGGTGTGACTATGATATCCAGATCTGCAATGAGGGTTTGGGTCAGAAGGTTACTGGCTGTCAAGCGTCTTGACAGTGACGAACTCTTCACCGTTATGAAGTTGCTTTGCATGGAACTATTTTCTGAGAGTGCCTTCCACAAATACACTGATGAGGAATGTGGACTTGGAAGAAACGGGGTTTGTCTTTTAAACTGCCTCGATAACCAAGCATCGTGGATAAATTTCAATTTTCCGAACGTTGATTGATTCGGAATGAAAAAAGCCATGGTGCGATTCGTTTTTAGGGACCGATCACGTTTTTAGGGGGGTTTTGCATTATCCGTATGGCATAGAAAAAAGCACGGGAAGGATTACTTCCTTCGTCAGCCTTACACCTGATAGCTGAAGATGCCCCGGACTTCTGTGTACGCTGTACAGGAAGCCCATCCAAAGGTGCTTGACCTGAGCTCCGACGGCCACCGCTTGTGGTTTTTAACCACAAATCTATAAATACATCACCACAGTAGGGGACTGCTTATGTTGGTGGGCTCGGGGTACGCGGTGTCACCAATACTGTCAACAAGATTGCTGAAGGTGGCCATTGCGGGGTTCTATATTGCATTACTACGCTTCTAGTTATCGGTGCTCGCCGCGCTTGCATGCCGAAGCAATCTTTTCATCGAAGTACTGTAGTGTGGTGCTCTTTGCTTTGCTGTTGCCACATATTTCCTGCAATGAGATTTTACTTACTGCCGTCACTTTCTTTTGCACTCATCTATTTTTTCTATTTTTATACATCTGTTGCGGCTCTTGCCTAAACATTGCAACCATGAAATTGCAATCGTGAATCCTACGGAAGTTCTGCAGAACCTTGTCTTCTTGATAAGACGCCGTGGCAGCTCCGTTTCAGAGTGGTGTTCTCGCTGCACTATCGGGAATCGGGATTACTCCTGCTGGGATTTCTGCAGCAAAATGCACTGCCTACCAGAATGCATGTAGGACCCATAAACAAAGTATAATGAAGTTCTTTTATGTTATTCCTGCATAAAATTGAATTATCGTGATTGGAATGAGTACAGGTTATTTCTATTCTTAGAACCGAATCACAAGAACCACACAAACAATACATAACCTTGATTTATGCTTAAGGCCCGTACGCAACCTGCGAATGTGGGACGAAATTAAACAATCAAGCAGTGTCGTGGGCAGAAACGTGTATCGGCCGGGGTAGGGATGCACGTTATTCATATAAAAGGTGGCCTGTTACCAGGCAAGTGTGGTCGAGTGTAATTTTAAGCGGTGTCTCACATCGCAGAAAAAAATTCTGCGGGAGGTGGGGATGTTATGTGCCCGGTTCCCTGTTTGCCACCCAATGCAATAAAGGTAAAATATTGCTTGTTTTTACGCAGCAGCGGAACGCATGAATTCAGAATGATATTTCAGAGAAAATGAAACATATTTTCAGCAACGTCGAGGCGAACCATACGACAGTAGGCTTAAATACGTTTCTCTAGTCCCGAGCCGGTACTAGTTAAGCTATTGTTGATTTGACGCACACTCTCCCAGGGCTCTTCAACTTCTCTCGGATGGCAAATAAAGGATCCGTGAGAGATCATTAGCCTGTTATAGCTATTTTGATTTTAAATTATTTGCACTTCACTTTTTGACCTTATATTGTGTCACCTGATGTTATTTATTTGTCAGTTCTTTCTGCTCCCACAAATGGCGCTTAGCTGGATGAGCAACCTAAGAGCCTCCGTTTTCACAACGTATGGCTTCCGGGTAAACTTCGCTACCAGTTACATTTACCATGCAAAACCTGTGATGGGCAGAAAAAAACTCTGTTAGGCATGCTGTCGTAACGCAAGTGTGTTATGCATGGGATTTATACTGTCCACAGTCACTGATAACGTTGTCGACGGGGGCGGTGCCCAGAAAGCCGTGCAGTGCAACGAAGGCTGACGGTGAAAAGTACCGTGTTTTGGAAGGGGCTGGGTGGTGGCAGTTTTTACCACAGGCACCTTGGCCCCAATGCTTTCTGCGCACGACGACAATGCGACGACAACAGCAGCAGAAACGCTCGTAAAACCTGCTATGGGGAGAGGCGGCGTGCATTAGGCATGCTATCTATGCGGCTGTCGCGCCCAATGAGGACATGGCCACGGGTGCAGGGATTTAAACTCTCGCAGGCACCGATAGCGAAGGTGCGAAGGCGATGCACAGAAAGCCGTGCGATTCGACAAAGGCAGACGGTAAAGGGAACATTGTTGCGAGAGGGGCTTGTTGGCAGGAGTTTTCACCACAGGCAACTTGATCCCGCTGCTTTTCGTGGATGGCGACGATGGCGATGACTGCAACACCAGAAATATAGGTTAAACCTGTGATTGGCAGAAGCGACGTGCGTTAAGCGTGCAGTCAGGAATGCTCTCGCACAGACTTATTTGGTCTCTGAGAATATTTTGCCGCTGTCACCTTATCGAAGTGTAAGCCACAATTTCGTTAAAAGTGAGGTTAAGTAACGCGGATTTACGCATTAGAGTTCTAACAACTGGATATCATTTTCCAATAGCTATACCGGATGAGAACTTCACAATGAATATGTCTTCGTACCGCCTGAACCCCGGCCAACCTACCGTCACTTACATTGCGGACTTATGTAACACATTGTTATTATAACCGAAAGAGAAATTTTACGTGCGAAGTACAAGCTGTCACTTTTTTCGGGTAGACGCTTTTTAATTTGTTTAGAGCAGTACTACCGGGACAGGTACCAGTAGCCGTATATGTAAAGTAGCGAATTTGGCAGTCAACAAAAGTACACGCGCCAAAAAAATCAGGGCGGGAAAGGCAAAACTGCATAACAAGCAGAAAGGATCACCGCTGGAGGATTGGGACAGTGTGCGCAACTGGCCTGCCATTCTGCACGTGGTATCTTTAAAGATCTTTTTGGTTCAATGGCAAGGTCGAAGTAGGCAGTTTCTTGCAATACGATTGATCGCATACCATACGCTAACAGTTTTTCTTGGTGTATGTATTAGTGTTTTTATGAGTAAAAACCCACTTTGTCCACTCTACCGTGCTGAAAAACCGACCACGGCACTTGCTTCTTTTACGTTAATATTACGTTTATTTCTAAACGACCGGAGAAAGTAAAGCATAGAAGAATGTCGAGCTTTTCATGTTTTGCTTATTCGATTTTACTTATTTTGCTCGTATTATTCTAAAACAACGTTATGTGACTCTTCTTTTGTGTTGCTTTTTGTGTTAAACAATTTCTTTTAATATGGACACGTTTGATGCCCCGTGCTACACGCATAATCGGTGACCATGGAATTTTGCAGGTCAGCAAAACTATATAAATGAACTTGTGAAATATACAATGGTTGAAATCTACACGCACGGACGTTCTCGTTTTCGGTCTACATCGCAAAAACGGTGGCGGGGATTGGAGATCGTACCCACTTATAAGCAACCTGAGCAACTCCCCTGTCACTCTGTTCAAGTATTTACACTTTCCAGTTGGAAAACCTTTTACATAAAATTATGTACACAAAAGTCTGCACACTGAGGGTGTTGGCCTTTGCCGTTGCGCAGTGGAGCACTCTTGCAGCCTGAGTGCTCCAATAATGTAGCAGGGACAGAATACAAAGTCGTTTTATATCACCTGCATACTGCCGAGAATGACATTTTGTTTCGTAAGTACTGCACGTTGCTCGCGCTAACATCAGCAACACCCCATTGCTGTACTGGTGTTCATTATTTTCCCATCTTCCTACAAATAGAGCATTGATAGTGTTCCAGTGGCCTAGAGGGGAAATTGCGCAATCGGGAACGCTGTTGATGGCACCTGAAAGGAAAAAGTGCTGAATTATATTGACTGCATAGTATCAACCAAGAATTGCAGAACCATTTTTTTGTGAACTTGTAACCGTTATTTTTCGGTGCATTTCCGGTTCGGGTTCAGTGTATCTTAAAAAGCATGTTGTTGCTTGGTCGGTTTCTGTTCCGGCGAAAGATCCGGTTCGGTTCCGCTGTTCGGTTCGGTTCGGTTCCTGTGGTGTACAAAGAATTGTTGCACAAAAGCAAGAATTTTGGACCGGTTGTCAATGTATCCGCGTCCACCCACGCTTCCTGCAACTAAAAAACCTTCATGCAAAAATAGATTGGGTGTACTCTGATGTGCGTTCCACCTTTGTTTTGTGTCCTTGTTTTTGGCCATCTCGACCGGTTACCCACTATTACATTAAGGTCCGCAAAAGTGATCGAAGTTTAGAGTTTAATGATGATTTAGAATATTGTACAAAGAGGTGTGTCGCATCTTATATACGACGTACAGTGAACACTGCCGCTGTTTGAGGATTTCCGGAGTCCGCTCAAAACAACGCTAGAAATTCCAAAAATTCAAAAATGCAAGTTCTTGCATCAGCCACACGTTTGAAGATAATCTGATTTTTAAGGTTACGCACACGCAGATAGAAAAAAACGGTTGTCATTTACCTCTCTCACACTGAACTAGTGAAGTGCCGAGTAACCAGCCGTATCCGGACGATGCGTTCTTGAAGAGGGGGTAGGGCCGCAATCAATAGTATTCATTGACATGGAGGATGGTCAACCCCCACTATCATCAGTTCTTGAGCGCAGCCTCGTCATCATCATCAGTACACGACCGTAATCATCATCGACTTACCGCCAGAGAAAGACGACGTTGTTCGCTCTCGACAATCGCGCGGCCGCTGCTTTAAGACCGAACAAGTTCGCGGCAATTAGGCCAATTCAATCATGCTTAAACCACCAAGATCCTTCGTCTTATCACGGACAATATGCTGTTTCTACAGGGGAACGGCAGGTGAAAAGAGTGTACGTTGCGTCTCACAGGTACTAACCGATACAGCGCTGTATTTACGTGTTTGTACCGAAGCAGTTAAGATGTCAATTTATAGCTTTTTTGGAAGTCCCCAATCGACCGCTTTTATCGGCGAATTAAATAAAAGGTCTGAATGTATTAAAGGTGCACGCACAACGCATAAATTGTACAACCTCTTTAAAGAATTTAGCTGCCCAAGACGAATTTTAATGCCCTTGGTTGTAGCCCGACATACAGAAAAGAATAAAAAATGTTTTACCCATTTCTTCGCAAACCCAAATAAAAGCTTATTCCCTCAAATATCACTTTTACATATTAGCTTTTTTGATAGTTATATTGAATTTATGTTTAGGTCACCAAGAAGGCTTCGGGGCACGCTTTTAACAAAAAGTTTCTTTCAGAAGCTGCTGAAACACTGTGTGTTTGCCAGGTGTAAAGTTTGGAAATAATTTTGTGCCATCAATTATGTGTTTACTTCTGCCATATTGGCTACGTTTATTTTTTTCTTGCGAGCAACTGGATAAATGTTGTCAGTTTATGGTCGTCGGGTTCATTTTCGTCGCTTTTATGCAGAGCCCGTGTTCCTCCGACAAAGCACTTGAAATTTCTCTACAGGGGTACGCAGGCGCACTGATGTGATTATCCATTTCTTTCTTGTTCTCTTTCGTACAGCGATATTTCTAGGCCACTTTCAAAAAGGAGGCGGTCAATACCACACTATGTCTGATCTGAGAAGCGTGTTTCCAAACGCGTCGATACGCAGAGTACCCACGTGACATGTGTGATGTCAGTGCGCGCGCTATTTTTTTTAACTTCTGCTAAAACAAACGCACATTTCTGGCTCCTGCACGGTGAGTGGCAGTCAACCCCCGACACTTTTGCCAACGTCAGCTGGGTAACGACCCCAGTCAAGTAGCTGGGTGCCCCTTTACTGTTCTATAGGAGCAGTGAAGCGTATTGGCGCGAACAAACCTAGGAGGTTCACGCAAAGCCAGGCAAATTGGAAGGAGACTTTTTGTCAACCTTTGCTAGGGCAACTGTGAGCAACTTGTTTTTGGTGTATAACATGTGGTATGTAATACAGCTGCTGCATTGCTCTCGGGTGAATGTGCCAAAGTTGCATCGGGTGTTTGCGGTTTTTGTGTGGGACTCAACCTGGGAGAGGTGCAGACACACCAACCTGTTTAAACGATAGGAAAATGGGGGACTGGGACTGGCTCATTTATTTGTCCTGCAGCTTCTCAACGCATTGCTTTTCTAAAGGTATGTAGGAGACGATTTTTTACAAAACAGTATGTCAAATAATGCTGGGCAGGGTACCTCCTGACTAGGTTGTCACCACAGAGTAACTGTGAGGGGTATTTTTATGGTTTTAAGAAGAAGTTGGAAGTAAAAATTTTTATTGCACGTTTTTCTAAAGAATATTTAAGCAGAGTGAAGCGAAAAACCTCGTACAATGATATTGTGGATGTGTTCTTCCTTGTGCCTATGTATAGAGCCATGTCCTGTGGAGGACCCGGCCAGGATGTGCTCAAAAGGGTGTTACGAATGCAACTACAGCCTGAAGTAACGTTTTTTTTTCTTTCGGCTACACATGGGAGCATTATTATTCCGAACTGTTACAGAAGAAAGGGGGCTGTTTGTGCTATTAGGGAAAGATTGTTCTAGCTTTATATTGCTGGGGACGGTAGACCACGTTTTTTTGCATTGTTGGGAAAGTATATTTTTGGGATATTTTACAGAAGACACATGGCAAAAACGTCCCGCTAGACCCTCATGGCGCATGGTATCTCTCCGTAGAAAAAGAGAGTGGATAGCCCTATGTCTTATTCATGGCGCTGGGCCTCCACAGCATATGGCGCTTACGCACAGCAATACTGGCCGTAGATAGCCGTTCTGCACAGCAGTACTTAAGGGAATGGAATTGTCATATTGTGGAGGTTGCCAAATCACAAGACGTCTGGCATGTGCGGCTGCCGAAAATAGTGCAGCTTACATCATTCAAAGAATTTTGAAGGACAACACTAGCCCTACATTTGGCCGCCTTATAACGTTGTTGTTGTATATCATTTACGCTGCTTATCTGTGATGTATTGTGCATTGTTAAATCGAGGCACTAAAGAGAAAAAATGGCTGCATAGCCCAGACGTCGAGCGCAGACAACTGGCGCTGACGGCTGGGACTCAAGCCCCAGCAGGTTTATTTCGAGTTTATTTTTTTATTTCCCAATTTTTCATACTTTTCTAAGGTCAAATCATCGCTTCTTTATTGTAATATAGGTTTCGTATGTTTAAGGCCACGCTGGGTTTCAGGAGCAGCAAATGACCACGTTGAATTTCAGTTTTTTATTGCTAGAATATACCTGTCTCGTGGGTGATATGCGCAGTGAAGCGTTTGGAATTACGTGTCTGGGAACGCAGCAATAAAAAATTGGTGGGCATTGCGATATCCGAAAGAAATGTTCCGGCAAGGCGGAGTATACAGTTTTACTAGCGTACGTGCAAGGAAAAGAAAGAAATTCAGCATGGACCTTGAAATTACCACTATCGTGCATTTTGGTAAGCCGTCCTTAACCATGACATTTACACTCACAGCCAAATATGCAATATTTCAGTTATGAGGTATGTTTGAGAAAGTTGGGTTGCAGGCCGTGCAAAGAATAAGCAGAAGTACTACCGAACGCCATAATTCTGTCCCTCCAGAACGCATGGGTTCAACAAGCAAGCTGTGTAGAGACTAGCCAGTGAAATGCACACGCTTACTTTCGCAGCTGACCACAGTGGGCAGAGTAATGGATTCTGTTTCTGCTACACTAATAGCATAGGGCCATTTTAGGCACAACAGTAAGCATTCTGTGGTAAAAATAAAGAAATTGAGAACGCTGCTTCATCTGGTTCTACCTCGCGCAATGGTGAATACGGCTTTTTAAGGGACATTTATATACGCAATGCCTAAAGGCCGGAATTGTACCAAAATCTTGGAAGAACGCAAACATTATCCTAATCTATAAGAAAGGTGACAAGAAGGATTTGAAAAATCATAGGCCGACTAGCTTACTGTCATTCGTCTACAAGGTAGTTACCAAGGCAATCGCTTACAGAATTTCTGCAACCTGAGATTTCAGTCAACCTAAAGAACAAGCAGGGTTCCTTAAAGGTTTTTCAGCAATGGACCATATTTACACGATCAATTCGGTGATAGAGAGGTGCGCTGAGAATACTGAATCCCTATATATAGCCTTTATAGACTATGAGAAAGCATTTTACTCGGTCGATACCCTATTAGTCATTCAGGCATTACGGAACTGGGTGGTAGATGAGCAATATGTAAGAATGCAGCGGGGAATAAAAACACCGACCAATAAAATATACTTCGTAAAATAAAGACGTTTCGGCTCCCACACGGGAGCCGTGTTTACGATGAGTTCATCAGTACATAACATCCCGTTTTAGGTAATTCAAACCATTGATTTCAATATGTAAGAATACTGGAGGATATCTGGAATGGGTCCACAGCTACCATCATTTTACACAAGGAGAGCAGTAAAATACCAGTAAGGGAGGACATCAGACAAGGTGACACCATGTTATTCACATGGTGTTATTCACAGCATGTTTACAAAGAGTATTCAATAATGTTGGATTGGGAACTGGTGAGAGTGAGGGTTCATGGAGAATACCTCAGTAACCTCAGATTTGCTGATTACGCTGCCTTGATAAGAAACTCGGGGGACGAATTGCAAAGCATGCTTTCCGCACTGAACGAACAGAGTAGAACTGTGGGCCTGAAATTTATTGTGCAGGAAACCAATGTAATGATCAATAACCTCGGGGCAGAACATCATTTTGGGATAGGGGGCGAGCTAGTGGAAGTGGTAAGCGAATATATCTATTTAGGCCAAGTTGTAATCCCGGATCCCAACTATGAGGCAGAGATAATTACAAGGATCAGATTGCGTGGAGTACATACGGCAGACATTTTCAAATAATGAATAGCAGCCTACCATTGCCGCTGAAGAAAGTGTATGACAGCTGCATCTTACCGGTACTCACCAACGTGGCAGAAACTTGGAGGGTGACTAAGAGGGTTAAACCTAAATTGAGAACGACTCAGCGGGCAATTGAGCTTGTTAGGTGGAACCTTAAGGGACAAGGCGACAGCGGAGTGTGCTAGGGAACAAACGCGTGTTAAGGATATATTAGTAGAGACTAACAAGAAGAAATGGACGTGGGCAGGGCATGTTATGTGAAGGCAAGGTGACCGTTGGTCATTAAGGGTAAAAGATTGGATGACTAGAAAAGGCAAGTGTTGCAGGAGCGGTGAAAAGTTAGATTGGCAGATGAGATCAAGAAGTTTGCGGGAATATATTGGTCACAGTTGGCGCAGCACCGGGGTAATTGGAGAATAATGGGAGCAACATTTGCCCTGCAGCGGGCGTAGATAAGCCGGTGCTGATGATGATGATACATCGTGTGTAAACGACACACGCTTTTTGACGGTCGATGATTAAAATATAAAATGTGATGTTGTTGGAGCGGTATTGCAAATGAACTCTAGAAGATGTCGTTTTGTATGTATGGAGATGATTCAACCACTTGTTCTTTCAGAACTGGATCAATGTAAGTCATATGGTTATCTCTACTTCACCTGTAAGGAAAGTTTGCGTCTTAAGTAACGTATTTTATTGTGTGTCAGAAATAGATAGGCCCTATAAAATCTGCTAAGTGCCAGGATAAGCGAAACTGCCACCAAGAGTTATGGTAAATTAGCATAGCCGGAACTACATTTTCGGGATTACTGGGAATAGCATATCCGGCGACAAATATTGCGGAAGGGGGTTGCCGAGATACCAAGCATGCTGGGCTCTCCGATAATGCCGGGTTGAGAGCTTCCCAACAAGCACCCTTCCTTTTCTTCTGCCAATGTGCACACGGATGCGTCTACAGGCATTTGCTAAGCTGTGGGGCCAGCAATTACCCATGGATAAGCGCCAAATGAAGAACTGCACACATCTCTCTCTGTATATCTGCCCGGATTAAGGCAATTTTCTTTGGTTACAAGTTGGCAACATTTTTTGCCATTTTCTTGGTCAAATTATATACATATCAATAAATAAATAAATAAATAAATAAATAAATAAGTAAATAAATAAGTAAATATATATATATATATATATATATATATATATAGTTAAGAGAAAAGGTATCCTGTTCTAAGGTTATTTGTACGAAGAGAAGTCAAATTACAAAACATAATGTTTATTCTGACGTTTCGACCGGGGGCCGGTCTTTTTCAAAGATACTTTTGGTTCAGATAAGTCTGGTTTAAATACATTTCATTTGCAGGCGGGGCAAGATGTATCAAAGAAAACAAAAACCGTAGGCTCTACGCCACAGAGCAGCATGCCCAGCCCTAGAACGCAAGGGGGGGAAAGGTCGATGCAGTTGTGGGGGGGAACAGAGGGACAATGGGGCGTAATCAAGACAACCGATGTTATAGGATAACAGGAATGGGTGGCAAGGAACTGAGGTTTCCATGAACGTGATGGAATAAGGAGGGGCTCGTTTCCTGCTCGTTTCTTGAACTTGAACTTCTGGTGACTGCTGCCTGGTACGGCATCCTGCCGCCATTTTTCGAAAACGTTACTGCCACATGTAGTTGCCAGGGCACGGGAGTTTTAAGAATACAGAACTGTGAAAAGAACCAGGGCAAATGGACTGGTTTGGAGAAAAGGGTGATAGGGTGGAGATGTAATTACGAACGCATAGTTCAAGCGTAAACAAGAAAAAAGGAAGGAACACGGGGAGGGGGGGGGGGTTAACAGGAGGGGCACGGCGACCGCAGCTGGGGAATGCAGGGATGAAAGGAGTTCCAAGAAAGCCCCGAAGGACACGTTGCTCAACATGACGCGAAATCGTGGAAAGGTTTTTTTTGTGTAAAACGCAGCAGCCGTCCACGAGGCGGACGCAGAAAGGCAATGTCATGCAATTCCAAGACAATACAATGCAAACTAACGCTAATTCAACCTAGATCACGTAAATACCAAAACATAGGTGTACATAAGGCGAAATAACATATACAAAAAGAAAGGTATACAGTGCGACGTGAAATTCTCGAAGAGAATTCACGCAAGATCATATTCCTTTGCATACCCGCATACAAACACACAAAAAAACTATAAACAGAACACCACCACAAAAGAGAAGCGGTTTTAAAAGCCGTTAAACAGCAGTAAAAAGCATACAAAATATTGTAATACTAATGAATATAAATATATAAAAATATTGCGAGGGTTTCTATAGAGAAATCTACGTACATTTGTGCCTATATGGTACAGCAAGTATACACAAGCGATACACGGACACAGTTCAAACTACACTACGTACACAGTACACTATACACAGATTTGAAAACAGAGAGAAAATCAGTAACAACGCTTCTCTTTCAGAACAAAGTTTCTCAGTTGCTTGCCGCATCTGCCTTTTCCAGTGCCTGACTGGACAAGCATGACAATCGGCCTGTGTTTTCATTTATGACAGCTAGGGCGCTACTAGGTGCTTGTCTGGATGGCTGCGACATGCACTCCGTCTTTTAAAGTGTTTATCGCCGTTCCTACCCGGTGTATTGGACTTTTGAGGTGACCACGTTCTACGTGAACATCGTCGGAAGTTGTGCGTACCTTCTGATACCTGATTTACCCCCTAGGAGGGCATTCACAGACGTTCATCTTCGCCCGCCGCGTTAAGGCTAACGCTCACCGAGCCGGGTTCCAGCGGCGTGGTCGCCGCCGGGGAACGCTGCACGAGCGACTGCAGCGCGTCGGCTGCCTCTGCATGGCCTCCGGAGTTCAACCGGGCTCTCTACAGCTCAGGAATGCCTTTGAATTGCTCGCCGAGAGTGCCCACACAGCAGTCGCTCACACTCCGCACAATACGCAAGCTGGCCAACCCAATCAAGATGCTCAACTGGAGGCGCAAGACATGGAAGGAGATGAAGTTGACCAAGCCGCTGGCCCCTGGACCCCGTGGCAACGGCGTCGCCCAACCCGCAAGACGGCCATCACAAGACTGGACAGGGTGAGTAGACCCCGCTCCCTACTTTTGCTCAGGCCACTCACGAAAATCAGCGTACGAGACATTCCCAAAACTGCCCTTGCTACACTTATAGGGACTACAGCTACTTCTGAGGAGCAAGCAGAGTTATCTACTCATAGGTATGACGTAGCCGGTAACTGCATTCAGATCACCGTTTATGACGTTGAGCATGCAACGAGACTGAGCAATGCCACCAGACTCAGCTACACGTACAACTCTGGAAACGTTAGTGTTCCTATAGAGGTCAATATGTCCCCCCATCGCCCCAACACGTCCAGAGGCGCCATCACGGTTGAACCGGACGACGACAACGCCACGATACTCCAATGGCTCCGCTGTGAGCAAGCTCAGGTCCTCGCAGCCCAGCGCATTGGCAAAACCAAGCGGGCCGTAATCACTTTCAATTCGCCAACGCTTCCTCGTGTGGTCAAGTACTACATGCACCCAAACGCATGGTTTGCTTCAACTGCCACAGCATTGGGCATATGGGTAAATATTGCCCCAAGCAGGCAGTCTGCCGTCAATGTGGCCACATGCATGCCGACGATGACGCATGCTAGCGCACACTCTTCTGTGTTGCGTGCCAGGAAAATGGGCACCTTGCGGTCAACCCCACATGTCCTAGCAGAGTGGTTTCTGAGAAATCAAATCCGGAACGCAAAGCAAACTCACGGCAGGACAACAAAGAACCGGGTGTATGCTGGTCCGACATAATACGTGGGCACGGCTACACTTCGAAAACATCCAGTCAACCCATCAAGGAGCCTCCACCTGTGTCGTCCTTATCAAACGGTGCTGTCAATCAAGCGATTCTAGCTCAGTTGGAAAGCTTCTGTCATGAAATGCAACAGCTACGGGCGGAAAACCGCCGCCTCAAAGTGGAGTTGGCGGCACTTCGGCAGGGTCCGCCATCTTCACAGACTTCGCAATTGGCGTCCTCAGCAGACACCCTCAAACAGTCTACTCCAGAAGTCCCGCCCAAAAAGTTCCTCGCGTCCGAGCCGCAGCAAGAGCGTTAAGCGCACACCTTCTTCCCAGGTGGCGCGAAAACAAAACGTAGACACGTCTGAGGTGATGCAAGTCTTGGCACTGATTCGAGGTGACCTTCAACGGGAGCGCCTCTCTCGTCAGGAAGCAATTGAGAAAATATGCATTCGGTCGGAACAACACATCAAACAAGCCACAGCTATGATTCAGTACCTTACTGGGCTAATATCTGAGTCGGAATCTTGTGAGGAACCGCCACGAATGGTTGCGCACCCCAAAACTGGTCTGCAATGAAGAACTCGTGGCAAATCTTACAATGTAACTGTCAAAGTTTCAATCAGTCCACCCCTATTCTCAGCAGTCACGTCGCTCAAATTTCACCCCTCGTTATACTCCTCCAGGAAACCCGATGCATCCCTCCCCTGTCGGGGTACACCACCTATAGCGACCCCAGTATTACCCATTCCAGCCGTGGTGCTTCGTCGACTCCTGTAGGACAGGCAGCGGTTCTTATACGCTCGGTGTGGCCGGCCTACAACTGAAAGTTTCAGGGCAATGTACAGAAAACCATGAAGCAGTCATTGTGCACATTAGATTACCAGATGGCAAGCCCCTCGTAGTCGGTTCAGTCTATTACCGGCCCGTCTCAGGCTCCCAGAGAGGCATCACGTATGACTGGCTGCACCACCTCATTTCGCAGTTCCCCGAACCCAAATCATCGTGGGTGGGGAATTTATTGCTAAGAGCACAACGTGGGGCTATGCTTATTCAGATTTGCGTGGCACACATCTCGAGTCCACTATTGAGGAATGCGGTCTTACTCCGTTAAACGATCCTCGCTCATTCACCCGCATAGGCCTACATCCTTGTCAAAATAACACCACACCAGACCTCACCTTCGCTACCCCTGGCATTTCCCGCGACTGGAACCCATATAACACTACGTGGGGCAGCTACCACTTTCCAATACTTATCACCCTCCGCGGAAAGCGACTCCGAGCAAAGAAAAATGTTCGTCATATAAACTGGCAAACCTTCCGAGCAATAAGCTCCCTATCCACCCCAACGACGCTGAAAGAGTTCATCGCCACCTTGCAAGACGCCAAGACTCAGTCTGGTGACGTTATAGAATGTGACGCAACAACGGCTTCTCTTGACGCACACCTTGCAAACTTGTAGAAGGGTGCCCATACCCTCACTACTCGGTACCTCAAAAATGGTAAAAGGCACAAAGATCTTCTCAAAATCCGGCAGCAATACAAGCTCATACGCGAGTATTACCGCTCTCTCGCTAATGAAAGGTGCCAAAATCTCTGTTCCGACCTCGGCCGGGACCGTGGCCTCAGCAAACTGTGGAGGATTTACCGAGGTCTCGTCGGTAAAGGCAAACGTCGCTCTACGCTCTTCCGCACACTCACGCTACAAAATCCGCCTGACATCGTGGAACATATCGTCATCTCCACATTCTTCCTACACGCCTCCTTGAATCTGCATCCCCCCTTCCTGCTAATATAGTTCCATCCCCTGATCCCCTAATATAGTCCCCTATTATAGGTCCATCCCCTAGACAGCCCTTTCACTCTTCCTGAACTTCAGCCCGCTCTTCACCAAGGCAAACTCCATTTTGCGCCTGGCCATGATGGTCTAACATGGCAGCACCTCCGTAACCTGGACGAGAACACCCAGCTGGTACTCTTTGAGATGATTAATGACGACTGGGCGACAGGGACGGTTCCCGACACGCTCAAGTTGACCTTGGTTAGCCCTATTCCCAAATCCAACAAAATCCGGCTCAGGTATCTAACCTGCGCCCCATCGCCCTCACCCCAACTCTGTGCAAACTCACCGATAGACTTATCAACAACAGAATGCAACACTATCTCGAGTACGTACAGCCCTGGTTTCATCCAACCCAAACTGGCTTTCGTCCGCATCTCAGCAGCCACGACTGCCTTTGGCTCCTTCACAGAGTCATTAACCGTAAATCGCGTGCCGGTAACCCGGACTATGTTCTAGCCATCGACATGCGAAAGGCATTCGATAATGTCAGTCAAGCCGCCATCCTTACTGAACTGGCTGCTGCATATCCAAGCCAACGGGCTCAAAATTGGATAAAATTCTTTCTGGAAAATCGGCCTATCCAGCTTAGTGGCACGCACCCGGGATGGCGCCCCAGAACCTATTTCTTGGCTAAGGGGGTACCCCAGGGTTCCATCCTCGGGCCCATGCTTTTTAACTTGGCAATGACACGAATCGCTCGTCAGCTAGAGACCGATACCACATAACGTTTTGCAGTCTACGCTGATGACCTCACGGTGTGGACTGAGGCAGCTGACTATCCGCACGCCGAAAGTATGATTGTTGAACTGCAAGCAGCGGCTTCTAGTCTAGCCCAAAGCCTCCCTTCACTTGGGTTAGAGTTGGCTCCTGATAAGACAGAGTTTCTACTCGTTCATGGGCTACATAACCCACCATCTAACTTCCATCATGTTATTTATCTGGCCGGAACGCCTATTGAAACCAAGTGCGACCAGGTTCGCATCTATTATTCCCATTGAGCAGCCACAACAGTGCCAGACGTTGGATCACTCAACTTAGACGCAACTGGAAACCAATGCTGCATTTGATCTCCAGGATGTCTAATAAGTATGGTGGAGCTAGTCAGGCTGCTTGCCTCGCGCTCACTCGAGCAGGTGCCCTTGGTCGAATTATGTACGGCGCGCCTGCATATGAACTCCGTCCAGCTCACATGAAGCAACTACAAATTCTTCATCGTGCGTCCCTGCGGACGATCAGAGGCCTCCCACGACACACTAGGATCTGCACCTTAGAGAAAGCTGCTCCTCTGCCTTCCCTCCCACAACTTCTTGGAGAGACCCGGAAACACCATAAACTCCGGCGCACGCTCACTATCCAGGGTGCTGCTGTTACTGCATGGGACTCTCAAACGCACCCAATCGGACCCGTGCCATCTCCTGCTTCACCCCTTGGGCTCGAAATAACGTGGTTTCTTCGCAACGGTCGGCTATCCCTCGAGCTAGCGTCGTTCCGCGTCTGCGCGCCCTCCGCCAATGCATGGCACAGAGGCTACCAAACGAGGTGTACATATTTACAGACGCCAGCCTACAAGACAACTCTATCGGTTTGGCTTGGCACTGCGAAGAACGCCCTGATCTTAGCGGCGCCAATACTATGGCTTCCATCGTCCCGTCACCGCTCCAAACCGAGCTCCCTGGTCTCCTAGGAGCCCTGGATCACATGACCTACATGGCTCGTGCACCACCAGCACCCAGGGTCCGCCTTCTCACTGATTCCCACGCCGCCATCAGAGAATTCAATAGGGCTTACTCTGATCACCCTACCGTTCATCACATCCCGGCCATGGTTAACCTACTGGCCCGCAACGGAACGCAAGTACGCGTAGCCTTGATTCCTGGGCATGTGACCCAGGGGATCGGCAATCACGCTGCTCATAATGCAGCGCGGGAGAGCGTTGAGTCTACACCTCCCTTGATTGCTCCCGAAATTGCACCTGATGTAGTTCTACATCCGCGCGCCCAACTGGATCATGCTAAATACTCTCCCGAAAGCGGCTCCCTGAGAAGACTCCGCAGGGCTACCTGCATGGTGTCCCCACCCTACCCCGCTCCGCAGAAATCTTTGTTAATAAGAGAATCGCTTAAGCAGCCCTCACACCCTCCACACTGCGGAAATGGTTGTTTTTGGACTCTTCAGCCTCTCCGTACTGTCCCCATTGCCAGCAGAATGTTTTTTCAGACCTAAAGCACCTCACTTGGCACTGTGCAGCTTTCGCATCTTCTCGCGATTCTTTGCACAGTGCTCTGCCCCCCAACTCGTCCACTGATGATTCCAAGTACGAAGACCTAAATTTTTTGCTTGCTCTAGGTGTGTTTTCCATTAGGAGTAGCCTGGCAAGGGTAGTGTGAGATGGGGTCTACAATCCCCCTCTCAAAGAAATCACTCATAATCTATCTCTAACAAGTCATCTCTAACGATTGAGTGATCACCTCGCTCTCCTCCCTTTTTCCCCTTCCCCAACTATGGCCATGTGGCCTCCCCAATGTTATTAAATGTCATTCATTCATTCATTTCATTTATGCCACTCAAAACAGTGTTCAACTTGTACATAAGGTACGATTCACGGGCTTCACGGTCATAATGCGGTTTGAAATTGCACTCACGCACCATGGCTTTGAATGCGTGGATGGTGTGGCCTAGATTATTTACATGTTTAGATTGGGGAAGGTGTGGTAGGGACTCGGTGGTTGTTGATTCTCATTCTATGCAGATTCTCAGTTTGACCAACGTACTGGGCGTGGCATATGATGCATTCAAGAAGGTAGACAATGTTTGCGCTGTCATAGTCAAAGTTTTCTCTTATCTGGAAAGAGAATGAAGACGTAGTGCTGGTGGCGACAGAGGCTTTAGTCATCATGGGCCACAGTTTGCACCTAGGACTGATGCAGGGTAAGCTGCCTGTGAAACTGGCAGTGTTGGCCTTAGATGACGTTACAATATCTCTGATGTTCCTCGCACGTCGGTACACGGCTCGGGGAGGCTCAGGGAAAACACTTTGCCACCTTTCGCTTTGAAGTAGAATATCGCGATGCTTTCTGAGTGTGCAGTTTACGCTGGAGGATGGAGCGGTATATCTTAGAATATAGTTAGGGGTCGTACTCAAAGGTTTGGATTTTGAGTTAATTATCATGGGCGGCGTTCCTCTTTCTCAGACTCCCTAGTAGCATCATTGATGAATGACGGTATGTATTGTTGTCGTGTTAGGTCATTAGTTAGTTGTTGACAGTAAGGCAGAACCAGCTGGGACAGAGCGCATCCTTCTGAAACGCAGTCACTGGCTGTAGGCTATGCCGAGTTTACAGTGTTCAACGTAGTTGCTAGCAAATGCAAGTATTGATGTCGGTCCGTTCGCTTCCTGTACACTGTTACAAGCTTGTTGTCCGATATCCTCACTGAAACATTCAGAAGGTAATGGCAGATGCAGAATATAAGTGGGAGAATGCAATGCTCCTGTGGGAGTTCTTGAAAGCGGTGACAAATTTTAGAAGTTCCTCTTCCCTTGGCACCAAATGAGAAAAATATCGTCAATAAACCTTCAATAGAAAAGAAGGTGAAGCTCTGGGTTGCTTAGAAATTCAGACTCCGATGTGCCCATGAAATTATTAGCATAGTTGGGTCGTATTTTTGTTACCAATAAGGTCCTGTCGATTTTCCCGTAGTGCGTATTGCGAACCAAAACTTGTTCAGCTCCAAGGCAACCTTTAGAAGCACGCCGAGAGTATAACCATCAATTAAATTGTCCTGGGAGGCATCATCGAATGCCTGGATTACAGATCTGATGCCGCCCAAGTGTGGAATATTTGAATATAGCTAGCCGACATCGAGAGTGACTAGCAGGCTATATTCAGGTTTAACTAGATGCATATCACCCAGAAAATGATTTTTATCCTTTACTTACCAACGTAGTGTGAGAGAAATGTCTTTGTTTAAGCTATCGATAAACTAGAGATCATTTCTATTACCATCCCTATACCGGAGATGATTGGTGTGCCTGGATTTCCTGCTTTATGTATTTTAGGCAACATATAAAATCGTCCTGGAACTGGACTTCAAACTTGAAGTGAGGCTGCCGTTGTTGTTTTTTTTTTCTTGAGCTGCGCAAAGAGTGTCTGTCCTTCTAACTTGTTCTTAAATTTGGAAGCATGATCGGTTGCAGTTGGTGTATAGAAAGAAGTATCACTTAGATGTCATTCTGCCTCAGTGATGAATTCGTGCTTATTCATAATACCAATTGCGCCACCATTGTCGATGGTTTTGATTGTTATGTCGGAGCGCTTGCTGAAAACTTTTATAACCTTTTCCCTTTTCTCTTAGAGGTTTTTGAGATGGGGCGATCGATTTTTACATTCAAAAAGAATGTCACGCTATACCGCTTTGGTGTAAATATTTATGCGTCTGTCTGTGTGTGGGACAGAAGTCCAATGGCGTAGTGATTGCAGCATAGTGTTCCTTTCAGTCTTGTGATTTGCCATAGTAGTATTCGCTGAGCCTCAGCGTTCGCGAGATGTTCTGTACATTCTTATAAAGTTGGAATTCGTCTAGTGTGCCGGTTGCAGGAAAAAACTCAATCCTCTTAGCAGAGCGCGTTCTTCATCTCAGTGGGGGGGCTGGTTGGGGGTGTCGGAAATACTTCCTATCTCGCACTCTTTGCGCTGTAAGGCGTTCCGTTCAGGAACATTTTCGGAGCTTGCATAGTATTAAAAAAAGACGTGTCTACTTTCTCAACAGTTGAAGTTATGCCATGCCGAAGAGGTTTTTCTGCTTTGTTAGCATTACTTGGCGCTCTTTGTTTTCTGGAAACCATTTAAAAAGGTTTATTTTATAGGCCGTCAAGTGTACCTGGCCAGCGAGTTTTGGTTCCTCACTAAGGATGTGCTCTACTTGTAAGGTATAAAGGTCAATTACAATATTCGACAGTTGCTTGCAGGCTTCATGTATACATAGCGCCCACCTAGGCTTAAGGTCTTGGTACATGTCGCAGGTGGCTGCTTTAACGTAAATGCGCAGCCCTTTCAGAACTACGTCTATATATATGTATACTTCGATATAAACTAGTGTAGAAAAAATGCCCTACAGGTGGAATCGGAACCCATGACCTCCAGAACAACGGTATAGTGCCAAGACCGGCACTATACCGTTGTTCTATGTTACCGGCAGCGCGATTTTCCCCTCCACTTTCTGGGGTATTTATGTGAAGCTATCTCTGTTCCCAGTGCGTGCGGGTGGCAGCCAGCGCCACTCGGACTACTCGGGGTGAAGGGAACCTCCTTTTCAACCCCCGGAACTGATTCGAGTGTCTACGACTTGTCGAGAGGGGTCAACCAGCGTTGAACCCTCTTAAGCTCCATATTGGAGCAAGACTGCCACAAAGGAAGCCCTCACTATGCATCAAGCTGATTAGAATAAGAACTAGTGGGCTCGTTGAAAATAAGACTGAAGTAAGCGTTGGCAGTCAACAAAACCTGGGAAAGCAAAAAGGAGGATGTGGTAGGTCATTGGAACAAATAAAGAATTTGGAAAGAAAGCGGAGAAAAAATGCCCGCCTGTTAAGATCCCAACCCAATATTTCCAGAATACCGGTCTGGTGCGATGACCACTACGCTACTGGCGGGCGATTTTCCCTTCCACTTTCGGGGGTATTTATGTTAAGGTATCTTTGCTGCCTGTGCCTGCGGGTGTTAGCCAGCACCACTCGGAATACTCGGGGTGAAGTGGACTACCTTATTAACCGCCTGGCCGTGGCTCGAGTGTCTACGATATGTCGAGAGTGGGCTACCAGCGTTGAACCTTCTTAATCTCCCTATGGCACCAAGACTGCCAGAACACAGGCCCTCGCTCTGCCTCTGCCTTTCTGTGTTATTTTCGACGAGCCGCTCATTTCCTATTCTGATTCGCTACATGCATAGCGAGGTACTCTTTTCTGGCAGTCTTGGTGCCATAGGAAGCTTAAGAGGGTTCAACGCTAGTCGACCACTCTCGACATGTCGTCGACACTCAAGTCACGGCCCGGAGGTGTAAAAGAAGGTCCCCTTCACCCCAATTAGTCCGAGTGGCGCTGGCTACCACGCCAATTGCAGGAGAAAAATACCGTAACCTAAATACCCGAGAAAGTGGTTGCGAAAGAGCCTCGCCAGTAGCGTATGGGTCACCGCACCAGAACTTTATTCTGTAAATCGTTGCTTCGGATCCCATACGGCGGGCATTTTTGCGCCACTTTCTTTTTTACTCAAAAATATATACATCTTTTTCTACGACGTAGTGCATCCCCGTTTTTGCTTTGTGATATTTTCTTGACTGCCAACACCTATTCTATATATACATATACATATATGTATATATACATATATATATATGTATTTATTGCCACGAATCCAAGGACGACGCAGTTGTCTTGCAGAAAAAAAAGTTTATTGGAGCGAACTGGGGCTCCCCTAACAGCTTAAAAGAATACAGAGGCGGCAGAGCAGCGGTCAACAAAGTCGCTTGCGCAGGTAAGTGTAGTCAAACCGAATGCCGCGGCGTCTGGTCTGCAGGCTTTTATCTTTCGGTGCGAGTGTTTCTGGAACCATCGTTTCACATCGAGAACATTTTAGGTCACAGAAGTATTATGCTGGGCTAGCGACGTTAGGGCAAAACACTCTGCTTATCTGAGTCGGTTAGCCCGTGTTGCATAAAAATAAAGAATGCAAGACGCACTTTGCTTGGAATGCAGTTAACACAGCCGGGCGTGGCCCGGAAGTAGAAGCAAACAATAAATAAACAAACGTATACATAGTTCGCGGCATTAACCCCCTCTAAGAGTGCATCGACCTGATGCTAAAATAAAAGATAGTCCGAACAAAAAACAACCAAAAAGTCTCTCATCTTGCATAGTAGGGTTTCAAGCGAACCACGTGTACGACGTCAGGGCGTGTGCGTCGTCGTGATGTTCCGGAATCACCATCGGGGATCACCTCGTAAGTTGGCCGACACGTCGGAGAATCTGGTAGCGTCGCAAATAGCGTCGCAGAAGCTTCTTACAGAGTCCGCCTCGTCGAGTCCAAACCCAAACACGGTCCCTTGGGTGGTTCTCGACGTCTCGGCGTTGGATGTTGTAGCAGCCGGCATCCACCTGCTGCTGGTTCGTTTTACGTACACGAGCGAGCTGGTCGGCTTCCGCCGCACGCTATAGGTATCCCTGGACGTCGGGGTTGAGGTCATCGTCTTCTACATGCGGAAGCATGGTGTCAAGCATCGTAGTCGGTATTCTTTCATAGGCAAGCTCTAACGGCGTCATTTGCGTAGTTTCCTGGATAGCCGTGTTGTACTCAATCGTGACATACGGGAGCACTTAGTCCCAAGTGTTATGTTCAACGTCGACGTCTTTTTTGACGTTCCGTTAGTCCGTTCGTTTGGTGGTGGTACGCCATCGTTCTTCGGTGGCCCGTGTTGCTGTAGCGTAAGATTCCTTGCATAGCCTCCGCATTGAAGGCTCCATGTCGCAGCACAACTTGGTTGGTGAAGAGCATTGCGACTTCTTGTGCAGACCCCCTCCGAAGATCAGCGGTTTTGGCCTAGCGCGTCATGTAGTAGTTCGCTACAACAAACCACTTGTTCTGTGATGGTGACGTAGCAAACGGGCCTAGAAGGTCCATTCTAATCTGTTGAAAGGGCCTCGAAGGGACGGCGATCGGATGAAAAAAGCCCGCGGGTCTTGTCGGCGGCGTTTTTCGTAGCTGGCAGTCACGGCAGCTCCGGACGTAGTGGGGGACGTAGGATGCAAGATGGGGCCAGTAGTACTTCGTCTTGATTTTCGCAATTGTGCAAGCTGTACCGAGATGTCTGGAAGAAGAACCGTCATGGCACGCTTTCAAAATTTCGTCACGAAGTTCTGCCAGGATGACAGAGAGGCAATTCTCTCTCGTCCTGGGGGAGAAATTCTTCATCACGATGATGGAGTTTTTAAGGGCGAATGCTGGTAAGTTGCGTTTGAAGGTCCCGGGAACGACGACGTTGCATTCTTCCAGGTAGTCGATCATGACGCGGAACGCGCTGTCTTCATCTGAGTTTTGTGGTGGTGGGTCGACGGGGGCGCTGGACAGGCAGTGGGCGTTGGAGTGTTTCCACCAGGATTATAAAACGACTGTAGCGTCGACTTCTTGCAGGCGCAAACTCCAACTACCAAGACGAGCAGAGGGGTCCTTCAAATTCGCGAGCCAACACAGCGCATGGTGGTCTGTCACAACCTTGAACCGCCTTCCATTCACGTATGGGCAAAATTTCGAAATGGCCCATATAATCGCGAGGCACTCTTTCTCAGAGACTGAGTAATTTCTTTCTTCTTTGGACAGACCAAGGCTGGCATAGGCGGTTACGCTTCCGCACCCGCTTTGCTTTTGTACAAGAATGACACCCAAGCCTATATCACTACCGTCCGTGTTCATTTCTGTTTCGGCATTTTTGTCAAAATACGCGAGCACACGCGGGCTTTGCAGGCATTTTTGCAGCTCCCAGAATGATGTTTCTTTGCACGCCCTTCGCATCTTCGCACGCCCTTGTCTTTCGGCCTTGGGTTGTTGACAATGGCTGAAGTTTTCGCCGGGTCAGGCCGTACTCGCGCGGCGTTGACGACATCGCCCGGAACTTGAGTTACTTGTACGAAAAGCGGCACTCTACAGGCTTCAGCGTTAACGACGACATACGAATGGCCTCGAGTACAGACTACAACTTTTCAAGGTGTTCTACCAATGTCGGGGAGAATACCACAACATCGTCGTGGTATACGAGGCACGTGTGCCGCTTCAGGCCTGCTAGCACCGTGTCCATTACTCGTTGAAACGTTGCTGGCACCGTGCACAATGCAAACGGCATCACCTTGAGCTCGTACAGGCCATCCGGGGTTATAAATGCAGTCTTTTCTTGGTCTCTCTCGTCCACTTCTATTTGCCATTAGCCGGTCTTCAGATCCTTTGAGGAGACCTACTTCCCGTGGAAGAGGTCGTCGTGGGCGTCGTCGATTCGGTGGAGGGGGTACATGTCCTTTTTGGTGATTTTGTTTAGCCGCCGGTATTCAACGCCAAACCTTAATGTGCCGTCTTTTTCTTCACCAGCCCCACCGGTGCAGACCAGGGACTTCTCGATGGCTGTAAAACGTCTTCGCTCAGCATGTCGTTGACATGAGTCCGGATGACTTCCCGCTCGTGTGAAGAGACGCGGTACGGTGACTGGCGGGTAGGTCGGGCTTCGGTTATTATTCGGTGCTTCGTTGGAGGTGTATAATGTTTTTAAGTGCGAATGCACTTCTTAAGCGACCCTGAACCTGCGTCCACCAGCGATGTCCGCATCACATACCCACGTGGGGGATTGGCCAGGAATCTCCTCGTCTTCCTTGGCAACGGGGGGAGATGGGCGCGCGCTGCCTGGCCGCTGACATGGCACATACCCGCGTGTGGGATTGGCCAGGAATCGGGCGTGAGAAGGGCTAATGCACCCGCTTAAAGAAGTACTGACACGAAATTTCAAAGCTGAGATCCGCTCTAGCAACCAAGTACAACAACACAAATAGGTGTCTGTGAATAAATGCACCTTTCTTTCTTTGTAGTTGTGTGTGTGTGTGTGATCTCTCTTTCGCGAACATTACCGAACCGCGCAAATTCAACTCGTGCATTCGCACTTTCACATTCTTCCCCTCGGGGAAATGCGGGTAATTATTTTTTATGTTCGACAAAACCACTCTTTGTAGTGACAAAGCAAATTCATAAATGTCTTCTGTTTTTCATGCGGTAACAGAGAATTCACGTCAAAGTGATTCGGAATCTTTAAGGTATCTTCGCGTTCGCGTTCAAAGTCGGAAACCGCGATCATGTCACTTGCTCTTTCCGTTTCTTCGACGAACGCTATTGCAGTGCCTTTGTTCAAATAAAGGTATTCCTCGCTGAAATAAGTGACCAAAACATTGGATTGGCGTTGCGTAAAGCCCGCAATGCGTCTTGCGACAAAGACACCGCGGTCGAGGAACAACAGTCGGTCACTCTCTACGATAGCGTAGATGTCAGAAACAGCATCTTCACAGTACACGGTTATAATCAAGCTTGCGCGCGTTGACAGTGTGACATGATCATCGGCGATCCATGAAGGAACATGGTGTTTGGGGTTCGGATGCGGCGTCATGGAGTTATCGGAAGAAAAAGGTATGGGCTTGGCATTTAGATGAATTATTGCACCGTTGCCCGCCAAAAAGTTCATTCCAGAAATTACGTTGCGGGAGCAGTTACGCAGAACGACGAACGCCGCAGGATACGTTGTGCCGTTTAGGGTGACGCGCGACATGACGTTCCACTTGGCGTCACGAGGTGGCAGCCTGCTGTGCGAATGTGCAGACCGTCCCATCTGGTCTTTACTTTCTTCATTTTAGACGCAAATGGTCCGCTCATTACTGAGTTGTCGGTTCCCGTGTCTTTGAGATCGACTACACCAAAGCCGTCGATGGACAGCTCAACGTCGGCGCCGCCTTTCTCGAGTCCCGGGTGCGTCGTGGCGTCGTATCTCTGCTTGTACGGCTTGGCAGTCGGGCACTATGCGTCGTCGTCTGCGTCGTATTCTCAGCGGCAGGTTTGGTCATGTCGGGTACGCGTCGCGCCGTTTTGCTGTCGTAGTGTTCGGAAGTCTCGTCAGGGTTAGATCGGGTCTTCGGGCTGAGGGCATATCGTGAGTCATGGTCTTCAGCTGGTCGCTGCGTCGTTGAAGGGTTTTCGTATTTCCGCGGTCCTGCAACTTTACCTTGAAAAGTTCTGCTTTTAGTTTCCTCCGCGTGGGCTGGGTGACCTTACACGCGCGACGTCAGCAGAGCTGCGGCGGTTTGGCGACGGGTAGGGTAGGGTGACGGTGAACGGTAGAATTGGGCTGGTGCTCGGTTGGTGTTGGACAGGTAGTCTTCGATCTCAGTAGGGCGCTGGCCGGGTCGGGGGCGTGGTGGGTCGAAGGAGAAGCCTCGTAAACCGAGCATCTTGTAGGGGAAGCGACGGTAGATGTCGGCTTCTCCGCAGTGGTAGCACAGCAGATGATCATCGGGCGTTCACCACACCTCGGTATTCTTGGGGCGGGGGTTTGCACCGCAGGTGGTCGGGCCGGTGACAGGGGGCGACGGTACGGTGCCTCGTGACTGTAGGGTGCAGGTGGGCGAGGCCGGCCAACAGCAGCCGCGTAGGACATGGCTTGCGGCTCGCGGGGTGCTTCTGACGTCGTTGACGTTTCCAGCGCTTGCTGCACTTCTTTTCTAATCACATCGGTAAGGAAGCGACTTGCGGCTGCGGCGACGTGGGGAGCAGTTTCCACAGGTCCTCCCTCACTATTGTGCGGATAGTCTCACGTAGGTTGTCAGCCGGAATCCGCATGCTGTCGACGTAGTTCGCATTGGCTGCGCCAACAAAGTTGGTTTCATACTGCTTAGTACACATTTTAAGAGCATTCTTAATTAAGCTGGGTTCGGTCCTAATTAAGCTGGGTTCGGTCACGACGGCTTTGGGCGGGTTGCAGACAAGTCCTGCAAACGATTCCTTCTTCACACTGCGCATTAGGAAGCGTAACTTCTTTTTGGCTGCCATGCAAGGCTCGGCACACCCTAAGTGATTTTTCATCTCTCCGACGAACACAGCATAACACAACATCGTTAGGGTGTTGTGCCCGCCTCTGCAGCCAGAGTTTCGCCCGCATTTTTCGCAAAACCTTGGCGAACGTCGTTACAATGGCGTTCAGAAATCGTTCCAAGACTCTAGGGAGCTCTTATGGTTTTCTAACCAGATCCTTGCTTAGTTTTCAAGGTAGAAGAAAACTTGCCTCAGTGTCTCCGCGTCTTCCCATGAATTGCAGTCTGACCCGTTCGACTTGCTCCAACCAGACTTGGGGGTCCTCCGTAGGTGACCCATAAAACGCTGGGGGCTTACTTGGTTGTTGAAAAACGAGGACAGGACTAGGAGCGATAGTAATAGTGCCTGCGTTGGTCATAGTGGTTTTCACAACTTCTTCTTTTCAAACTTTATCAGGAAGCAGCCGAAACTTTGGCTGGAAACCTTGCTGCTGGCAGATGACACGAGTCGAGCTTGCTTGTCGGCTTGAAGAAAGCTTAGGGTGCATGTACCCAGCACCCTCACCAGATGTCACCAAGAAAAGGACGACGCATTTGCCTTGCAGAAGAAAACAAGTTTATTGGAGCGAGCTTTTGCTCCCCTAACAACTCAAAATACACAGAGGCGGCCAAGCAGCGGTCAACAAAGTGACTTGTGCCGGAAAGTGTCGAACCGAATGCCGCGGCTTCTGCTCTGTAGGTTTTTATCTTTCTCTGCGAGTGTTTCTAGAACCGTCTATTCACATCCTTAACATTGTAGATCGCAGAAGATTATTCTGGGGTAGCGACGTTAGGGCCTGTGGGGATTCTCCCCTGTGAGCTTGAGTAAAGCGCAATTGTTCCTCTTGCAATGTTCTGTGCGTGATGTTTTGACGAGGCCGTTGCCTGAACCCCCCTCGGTAGGCAGAACTACCTACAGGCCAAACAGTCTCCTTATCTGAGTGTGATAGCCCGTGCTGCAGAAAAATAAGGAACGCAAGATGCGCTTTGTTTGGAATGTAGATAACACGTCCGGGTGTGGCCCGGCAGAACCCATACGCGGTTCGCTGCAATATATATAGATTTATATATATATATATAATTATGTAGCGAATCAGAAATAGGAAATGACGGGCTGAGTGAATTAAGACAGACTAAGAGTTGCCTGTCAAGAAAACCTCGGAAAGAAAAGGGGGGAATGCGTTAGGTCATAGAAAGAGATAAAGAATTTTTTGAGTGAGAAAGAAAGTGGTGAAAAAATGCCCGCCGGGTGGGATCCGAACCCACGTACTCCAGAATAGCAGCCTGGTGCGATAACGACTACGCAACCGGCAGGGCGGTTTCCCCACCACTTTCTCAGAATTTATTTTAAGGTATTTTTTGTTTCCTGCACTTGGGGATGGTAGCCAGCGCCACTCGGACTACTCGGGATGAAGGGGACCTTTTTTTTAACCTCCTAGCCGTTGAAAGTAGCGAAATAGTGAGAGAGAAAAGGAGGTGTGGTTCTTGTGGCAGGACCTCGCAGTGAAGAAAGAGGAAAGACTACGCGAGAGTCGGAGAAAGCAGGGGGGAACGGCTTAAGCTGGGCTGCGGTGGGGCCGGGCGACCACAAAGGAGGCTTCCGGGAAGATCTGGGACGAGAGGGGCGTCTTGGGGTTGGAATTCAAGGTTGCTGAACTGTGTGCAAGAGGCAAAACTCGTAAACAGCAACAGCCCGTATAGTTTGAAGAATTCCGACTGCGGAGGTCAGTGTTCAAAGAAGAATAGAAGGGGTATGCGCGGGTGCAACTCACGCGGAGCTTTGCGGCACATCCATGGACTTCTTTTCTGTTTTCTTTTTTCTTTTCCTTTTTCTCTGGTGCGTGTGGGTAAAGCAGGTAGTAAGACAAAATGCCGAAGGTCGAGGGAGGCGCGTGCGCGTGGTATATCAAATCGGCTTGGAGCAGCACCGACGAAAGAAAAAAAAAGGGGGGGGGGAAGAAAAGCACAGAGAGTGTATTCAAGTATCAGCATTGGGGATTGGCAGTCAGGAATATTGCGAACGGAGATGAACACTTTTTGTAAAAGGATTATTTTTCTATTCGATTCAGATACCGTAAGATTTCTAAGCTGCCTTTCGAAGATTGATTCAAGCCGGCTCCAGGCAGTTGAATTTATGGATTAAGTACGATTCTCTGTATTTCCGGTCCCTTGAAGACTTAAAGTTTGACTCCAGAATATAGAGCTTGAGATCATCGAAATTGTGGATCGAATGGTTGAAGTGTTGCGCGACTGCTATGGACGTACTGCTCTGCGTGTAGGCCCGATGTCCATTCAGGGGTCAGTTCCTAGGTTGACTCGTTTCTCCACTCTACTGCTTTTGACAGAACGAGCATTCTAGGAGAAACACAATGTTAGAAGAATTGCAAGTGAAGCTTGAATTAATCTTGTGATCGTATTGGCCGGAAGTGCTATTGACAATGCAATCCGTCTGCAGATGTTTGCAGGTCTTATATCTAGGGCGGAGGCAAGGGCTGATGGCTGGTTTCTTTAAGGTTCTTGTTTCTTCTGTAGGTAACTCTTGGAGTTTCTGGATACGTCTTTTTAGGTCGGTCAGTACTGGCTAGAAGGGGGTAGTATTTCCGCAGGGTGTTGTTTATGTTAAGGAGCGCGTTTGAGAATTTGGTTATTAAGGCTGGTGGTCGGGCGCTTTCGTTTCGACGTTCTTGCTTGAGCACTTCGTCCCTTTCTAGCTTAGATGCTCTTTCGCAAGCCATATCCAGCGAGCTTACCGGAGGATTCTGGCTTGCCAGAATGGACTTTAGTTCATTAAGGTGTTTATATAGTCTGTTTTATCACTGCATACTCTTCTTAGTCTGGTAGCCTGTCCAACAAAAATACCTTGTTTGCAGTGTAGTGGGTGATGACTAGTGTCGTCTCGGTACTGCTGCCTGTCCGTTGGTTTGCTATAAAGTGTTTTTTTCAGATTATCATTGTCAAGAAGAACAGTGGTGTCTAGGAAGTTCACTTGTTTATCGGAGTACTGGCATGAGAACCTAATGGTCGGATGCGCAGAATTAATATTCGAAATGAAACTTCCAAGGTCTGTACGGCCGTGCTCCCAAATTATAAAGATAGCATCTATGTATTGAAGATAAACCTTCGGCTTAAGGGGTAAAGAGTCTAACAGGGAAGCTTCGAGTTGTCCTTTAAAAATGTTGGCATAGATGGGTGCGAAAGGAGGGCCCATGCTGGTTCCAAAAACTTGCAAGTAGTAAGATGAGTCGAACTCGAAATAGTTGAGAGTTAGAACTAATTTTAGTGAGGCAATCTAGACTTACAACGCATGTTGGTGCCGGTTTTCTGCTAAGGCCTTTGATGTAGCTTCTATTTCTTCAGTGATGGGAATGTTCGTATAGAGGGCGGAGAATTCGAGTGTGAACACAAGAGCGTCATTGGGTATTTGCCCACCATCGTTTATTGCCTCTATTATGCGGAGGAAGTGTGGGGTGTCCTTAACAAATAAAGGATGAGAAGTCGGAATGTCTGCCAAATGATGATTCAGAAACACAGACAATGTTTCTTTGGGGGTGGTGTTGTTAGAAACTATGGGCCTTCCCAGAGTGTCAGCTGAGAGCAATGCTTCTGTGGGGTCTACATAGATTTTAGGGAGTAGGTAGAAAGGTCCCGTTTCCTTGTTCGTTGGTCTCATGAAGTCGGTCTCATTAATTCTTCGGCCAGCAGATCTGTGAGATTGCGAAGGATCGTTTGACTGTATTCGTTGTAGGATCAAGGTCTAAAGGCTGGTAGTGACCATGGTTGTTAAGCAGCCTATATGCCTCATCTTTATACTTTTCCTTTCGTAACATGACAACGCTGCCTCCTTTGTATGCAGGTTTTATGATTATGTCTGTTCTGGCTGCTAGGGTATTTAGAGTGACTTCTTCTAAAGGGGGTCAAGTTCTTCCGTTTATTTGATTTCTTGGTAGAGATTAATATTTCTTTTCGTACTGATTTTATATGCAAATCGAATTCTGGAGATTCCTCGGCATTTGGTGTCCTAGTGCGTGGTGCACGGAGTTCGCGGTCATTGATTTCACTATTGTCTTGCTTATCGGAAAAGAACTCTTTCAGCCTCGTTCTGAGGGAATATTCGGTGTGATCCTTCTACCTAAGGAGATGCTCAATAAAACGTTTTCTCTCTCTCTGTAACTTGTATTCAATCACGTGGTTGTTGGCAGGGCAGAAAGTGAGGCCTAGTTCTAAGGTAATTTTTTCGGTTCTGGATAATGTTTCTGAAATATCTATAACGTTGCTGTTACACATGACGGGGGAGGCGGATACAACATTCTGTTCGGGAACAGGTGTCATTATGTTGTTACTCCTACTGTGGGAGCCAGATTCTAGATTTTGATTATTAGCGGCAGAAAAAAATTTACCGCAGCAGATTCTGATGTGTCTGCGGGTGACGTCACTTGATTTAGTGCCACGTGTTCAGGCTTAGCGAGGACAGCAGGTTCATTGGTGCTATGTGCGTCAGGCAAAAGGAGCTGGTCACGTTCAAATGTATTTATTTGTTTCTTGTACAGCTCGTGTTCCTTACGGTCTTAAAGGCATCAAGGTGAATTTTCTCTTGCTCAGTGAGTGCAATGATTTCAATCTGCATATTTAAAACACTAAGTTGTTTGTCACAGTGCTCTCTGAGAATTTCTAGAAGGGAAAGCGATGCATGCGTTAAAGTGTCCTACCATTTAGCTTCAATTTCAGGGTGAAGAACTCCCAGGCAACAGTTAGCTTTTAAGCGGAGGCTTTTGGGGATTTTTTTGGTTTGGAGGTAGGGGGAATAGGTGTTCAGGTGAAATCTGTAGTACTTTTGTTTGCCGGCGAGTTTTCGAACCCTAAGGAAAGCGCGGGATTTGAGGTGGAAGGCGTCGGGTCCGCTTGGTGCAAGACATTTTTATTTGTTCCGAGTGGACCTACGGGATAGTTCTTTTTTGTTCGTAGTCAGTTGTTTAGGGGGGCTGTTAGGGGTGGTGTCAACACCGATGCCTGTTTGGGTGCTTGTTTGCGTTTTAGTGCGTGTTAGTGTCTGCGTGAACATTGAGCGTGATGTCCTTGGTGGGTCGGGATGTTGTTCTCCTTTGTGCTGTTCAGCTGGTGTTGTGGCTGCATCTGCCGTTTGTGTGCTCGCGTCGCATGTGGTGTTCTTGGGGAACAGCGGGGTTCGCTACTGTTGGGAATGTCAGGTTCGGTCTGCTGCTCGGTGCTGGGAACTGATGGGCCGGTGGTGCCGGTAGTATAGAGCATCACCTCAAACGACTTGCTCAGCCTGTACTTGCTGTTATTTGCTATTATCGAAACACTTCGAAAGTTAGGGTGTAAACCATCAGGAAAGATTGTTTCCCGCAAGTCCGGTGTCGATCAGAAACCCAATTGCCCGGGCTCCGGTTGGTTTGGCAGGAGGCTTGCTGGGCGATGGTGTTGAAGTTCTTGGAGACGGCGGTCGAATTGACGAACTCGAGGCCTTGAGGTTGAATAAATGAACGAAGGGTTTATATGCAGCTATTTACAGTGGGAAAACTGGGTACATGAAAAATAAAGGAAAAACTGCAAACTTCAGCTTGACGCTAGCTCTTAGTGCGCCCAAATTACTCGAGCTCCACAATTTCGTCTAACTCTCCTATCCTCGGAGCGTACACAAACCGCTCGAGAAACCACGGCCGAGACTCTGTCTCGCTGCAAGATCCGTCTAGTTGCCCGGTGCGGCGCTAAACCCTAAACCTCCGACGTGATCTTAACCTCGACTAGGGGGCTCCTAAATCCCAACATAGCGTTAACGGTCGAGACTCCTTGTCCCACGGGGAACTGCCAGATCAGCGCTCAGACAAGACACGCACGGGAGACGCGCACGGGAGACGATCCGTCTCCCGTGCGCGTCATGGCGAATTAGCGTCGGCTGCTCTGCAGTGTTGGCAGTGCTACGTCGTCCGACAGGGCGGTGGGTTCCCACGCGCAGCCCGGGCGCCTGGCCGCTAATCTCATAAGTGGACCTTACAACTCCCCCTTTAAGAGGGTTACTGGACGTCTTGGTTCAGTCAAACCGAAAATAATTTAAAAGGGAACTCGTTTCGTCTCTCCTTCAGCAATAACAGCAGAACAAACAAACAAACAAACAAACAAACAAAAAACACGAGGAAGGAGCTAGGTATAACCACAACTGAGCCCCTTTCTAGTTCTGCAGTTCAGCTGATCCGAACTCTCTCTCACCTAAGCTACAAACACAGCCTATTTACTAGCCATTCAACACGGACGGAATACTCTAGCAAACCGAAAACACACCAGACAATTGCTAAAAACACTAAGTGTGGGTAAAAAGAAATTGTGTCGTGTCTCCGGGGCGCGTATATGCCACGAACAACGAGACAGCTCAACCTATAACACTGATGCGCGCTATAACTGCAAACACACACAATCATTCAGGAACTCGAAAACAAGAACAAAGGGAATAAGGACTGGCAAACAACACGGCCAATTTCGCAGTCAACAAAAATGAAACGTCTAGAAAGTTTACATTGCCACTGCGGAAACGTCCTCCTTGACGGCGTAGCCTGATAACGTCCCTTCAAGAATGTTCGGCTGTGCTTTCGCTCACTTGCGGTGCACAGAAAGTTCAGTTCGCTGCACGGGTAGATCAATGCGCTGCACGGATCGAGCACTCAAGGCGTATCGTCGCGCACAACAGCGGCACCCACACACACACACACCACCAACGAAAAAGGAAGGGGGAACGTTAACGTTCACGTCCGTCGTGGTGGTGTTAAGGCTAGGAGGCAATTCAATATTAGCCTCCCCAAGCAACAATCTGAAAGCAGGCGAGTGCATTCGCGTACTCCGAGCCCCCTCTGCAGATGATCCAGACCACCTAGCGTTGCAATGGCAACGCAAGTCTCGACAATTTAGCCCCATGAGGCGAACACAACTTCGGGGAAGACGGAGTGGTATCGCAAAATGCGACTTCGCTTCCTGTCTCATAGGTCTAGTGGCCATGCCTCTCCGATGCCCCAACGTAAGGCAATGCTGTGCGCTGGCAGCGTTAGTGCAGCGTTGAAGCTGGAGCGTAATGGCGGCCCGTGAATGCGCCGACCTTCTCAGGATCATTCTTTCCCTTGCGCACAGACTGCCCCACAACAACAACCTCACAAACACCTGTCACTACCAAAAACCGCTCGTGCACGCTAGGTGCATTCTGACCAGCGGCCTGACAAAGACAGTTTTTCGGCTGTCCCAGCACGCACTCATCCTGCCACAACTCAGAACTCGCGCCTGTGAGAAACTGCCAGGTCGCAGAACTTAGTGCATTAACCCCTGCAGCGCGGCTCCCAACTAAATTTCGGTAATGGCCGCAACCAACACTAAAGCTACGAAGCTCTATCACAGACACAGGTTTTGCGAGATCACCGATTGCGTCTCGTTCCTCTCTTTCAACTGCGGCTGCCTCCTCACATGGTTTTTCCCTCTCCTTCGCAACCTCCTAGGGAGCTCTCATTCTTGGTTTCGCAGACTCCACGCACGCGTCTTCGTGTTCTCCATCGGCCTCCTCGGTTACACTCTCACCCTCAAGACTACCAAACCCACGCGACATTTCCGTATCGTTCCTACCTTCTTAAAATGTTCTGAGCTCCTCATCCTCCGTCTTCTCGCGTTCTCTCTCACTTCATCTTCCATTTTCTACCTGTTCAACCCACTTTACCTTCTCAGCTCCCGTATCCGCCTTTAACTCCTGCTTTTCCTAAGCCTGGTCGTCCACTCCGTCTCTTTTTCGCTCCGTCTCGTCACGTGCTTTCTCGTCTTCTCTCTCCCTTCTTTTCTGGGTGAGCGCCTGAACGCCCGACACGGAGTTCACTTTCTCGTGCAACTTCCGAGCGGAATTAAGAGCGCGGCGGGCCCCAAGACTTTCCCGCGCGACTCCAGTCTCCTCCGGTCCACCGATTAGAATTTGTGTACTGCCCGTGCCAGCAAGTTCAGCATGCATTAGCGCAGTGTCCGGTGCGAACGCGGCTGGCGGCTCTACACTCGCAACAACGGGGCTACCCTTTGACTCTACTCTGATACCGGACGTGCTCGCTAGAACACTCCTCACGCTTGCTTCCCTTTCCTAACAGCTGTTCCCAGCTGAGTTGCTCGCTTCCTGTGCGCAGCCACGGCCGCTTATCTCGTTGTCGCGAGGCTTCAAATTGAAAAACGGGCTGCCCCCATTCAACTTTGCTGTCAGTGCATAACTGGGCCCGCCCGACGGGTTCTGCATTAGCCGTGCAGCTCCATTCCCAAACTTTGCCTGCGAGGCTGCTCGTCTTGTTCGAGCATCACTTCATTACACCGCTCTACGGTATCACCGGCCGCGCCTACCTCGTCGCTCCTCATCCCAATGTCGATCTCCGCGCGTTCGACATCGGCGGAAATGCTAGCCTCGTGTAGGTAGTCACGGCTGCTTACTTTCTCATCTCAATGTTCAACTTCCCGGCACTGGCCGGAACCATTCAACTTCGCTGGGTCTGTGTCCCATTGTTTCTGCTCACGGGTGTCCGAGCGTCTGCCTTCTCCGCTCCAGCTCCAACTCATACCTTCGCAACCGCTCCTCAGATTCGAGCTTCAGTTTTTGAATGCGCTCCTCCAATTCTTCTCTCTTTTCTCCCATCGCTCTTGAAACATAACTGCAGTTGTTTAAAAATAATTGCCTCAGCTTGCACCACCCGTCCTGCCGCCATGTTCGCCAGCATGCTCCGCGTGACTACCATGCAACCCAAGACTCAGCCTAAACCGCCACAACGAAGCGCAATAAATCCCACTCACCCGCACCCCCGGTGGTCGGCTGCCGCGTCGGTGGCCCCGTGCGCAGGTTGGCTCGGCCGCTACACTCCGCGCGGAGCCCGGCCGCCGCCGATGAAGGCGGGCTTGCGTCTGCTTGCTGCTCCTGGTTGCGGCCCGGCGATTTCTTCTGCCAAATCCTGCCGACTGCGCCAGTAAAGATCGTTTCCCCGAAGCCCGGCGTCGATCAGAAACTCAATCGCCAGGGTTCCAGTTGATTTGGCAAGAGGCTGGCTGGGCGATGGTGTGAAAGTTCTTGGAGACGGCGGTCGAATTGACGAACTCGAACCGTTGAGGTTGAATAAATGAACGAAGGGTTTATATGCAGCTATTTACAGTGGGAAAACTGGGTACATGAAAAATAAAGGAAAAACTGCAAACTTCAGCTTGACGCTAGCTCTGAGTGCGCCCAAATCACTCGAGCTCCACAACTTCGTCTAACTCTCCTATCCTCGGAGCGTACACAAACCGCTCGAGAAACCACGGCTGAGACTCTGTCTCGCCGCAAGATCCGTCTAGTTGCCCGGTGCGGCGCTACACCCTAAACCTCCGACGCGATCGTAACCTCGACTAGGGGGCTACTAAATCCCAACATAGCGTTAACGGTCGAGACTCCTTGTCCCACCGGGAACTGCCAGATCAGCGCTCAGAGAAGAATGATTTCGAACGGCCAAGTTCGGCCTTATAAAACCTCGAGATCACCCTCTCTCGGGAACACCCCTGTAGCGTTCGTACACGCGTATGGGAGTGCCCGAATTCACGTGGACAGCCGTCACTCAGCATGTCACGGAATATTCCATGAGGCGCCGCTATATTCGGTTCAACGGCACGCTCGCAGACGAGCAAGTTCGGGCGACCCCGCGGGGTGAAAGCGAAAGACGGCGACAGTAAGTCATGCTGACCAGGGCGCGACAACAATGGAGACGCCGGTAATCCCCCCACCTCCGCGCTTCGACCCGACGTTCCTGGAATTCGGCGGGGCCGTCTGCTTTCTCAATGGGGGATTAACCCTGAGGTATTCGGTGGGCCAGACGATCCGTCTCCCGTGCGCGCCGTGACGAATCAGCGTCGACTGCTCTGCAGTGTTGGCAGTGCTACGTCGTCAGAAAAGGCGGCGGGTTACCACGCGCAGCCCGGGCGCCTGGCCGCTTATCTCATAAGTGGACCTTACACCATCTTTGGCCAGATGTCCGTGGGGGTCATATTAGATTTCTGTGTGGTAGATGATGTCCACGTTTTGTTGGGTGAATTCTAGGTCAAGGAGGGCGTCGTTGAGCATAACTGTTCGATCGTAGTGAGCTATCACTGTGTGTACCTGAGGTGTGAGTGGCTGGTGATTGTTTTCAATTCTGGGAAGCACTGTAGTCGGGGTTATCTCCACGTTGGGTAGTTTGGTCTGAACATCTCATACGAGAGATTTGATGGCTTCGATGGTGTTTTCAGCGCTGTTGTATTTTGGATTATTAGTTCCGAAATGGAGTATAAAGTGCGTGATGTTGCGTGGGGTGGAATCTATGAGCTTCTTAATGTCCTGTGTAGTGGCGCCGCTTCGGAATTTAATGTATGGTGCATGTTGTCCGGAATGAAAGTGATCTTGAATGTATTCAAGTGGCTGTCTCCAATTAAAGCTACGTGTTCCAGAGAGAGGATAGGTTGCTTACCTTGTCTCGTCATCTTCGTAGATGAAATCCAGGGAACGAGAGGGCTTTGAAGATGGTCACCAGATAGAAATAATACTTTATAGAAGGTTGCGGTCTCAGACCTCGGGCAACGTATCGGCAAGAAGACTTGTCTTTTTCAAGGCATCAGGGTTGATCTTTATACTTTCGTTTAAGTATATACTTTATACTTTTGTCGAAAGTATTGTTTCTATCTGGGGACCACCTTGAAAGCCCCCTCGTTCCCTGGATTTCATCTACGAAGATGACGGGACAAGGTAAGCAAACTCTCCTCTCTCTGGCACACGTACATCTAGTTGGAGACAGCCACTTTAAATAAATCCAAGATCACTTTCCGTCCGGACAACATGCACCATACTTTAAATTCCAAAGCGGCACCACAACGCAGGACATTAAGAAGCTCATAGATTCCGCTCCACGCGACATCGCGCACAAAATACTGACCCCAGAGACATCTGGCCAAAGACGGTTTACACCCTCACTTGCGAGGTGTTTGGATAATGGTACATAAAATCAAGTACAGGCTAAACAAGTCGTTTGAGCTGACGCTCTCAACTTCCTTGACCACCGGCCCGTCAGTGACCAGCACCGAGTAGAAGACCGAAACTGACATTCCCAACAGTAGCGAACCACCGCATCCCCACAAGAACCCCACATGCGACGCGAGCACACAAGCGGTAGATGCAGCCACAACACCAGCTGAACAGAACGAAGGAGAACAACATCCCGACCCACCAAGGACATCACGCTCAATGTTCCTGCAGACACTAACACGCACTGAAACGCAAACAAGCACCCAAACAGGCATCGACGATGACACCACCCCTAACAGCCGCCCTAAACAACTGACTCCGAACTAAAAGAACCCTCCCGTAGGTCCACTTGGAACAAACGTAAACGACTTGCACCAAGCGGACCCGACGCCCTGCCCCTAAAATACCGCGCTTTCGTTAATGATCGAAAACTCGCCGGCAAACAAACGCACTACACATTTCACCTCAACACCTATTCCTCCTACATCCAAACCAGGCAAATCCACCAAGGCTTCCGTCTTAAAGCTATTTGTTCCCTTGGAGTTCTCCCCCCTCAACTAGAAGGTAAATGGCAGGACACTTTGACGCATGCATCGCTTTCTCTTCTAAAAATTCTCAGAGAGCACTGTGACAAACATTTTAGTGTTTTAAATGACCAGATTGAAATCATTCCACTCACTGAACAAGAGAAAATTGAACTTGATGCCTTTAGAGATTGTAAGGAACAGGAGCTGTGCAAGAATGAAAGAAATTAATTTGAATGTGACGAGCTCCTTTTGCCTGACACACATTGCACCAATGAACCTCCTGTCCTCGCAAAGCCTGAAGACGTGGCACTAAGTCATCTGACGTCCCCTGCAGACACATCAGGATCTGCCACGGTGAACTTTTTCCCTCCCGCTAATAATCAAAATCTAGAATCTAGCTCCCACAGTGGGAGTAACAGCAACCTGACACCTGTTCCCGAACAGGACGTTGTATCCGCCTCCACCGTCAGGTGTAACAGCAACGTTATAGATAATTCAAAAACATTATCTGGAACCGAAAAAATTTTCTTAAAACGAGGCCTCACTTTATGCTCTACCTACAACCAGGTGAATGAATACGAGTTACAGAAGGATCTCACCGAATTTTCCAACAGAATGAGGCTGAAGGAATTCTTTTCCGATAAGTAAGACAATATAGAAATCAATGACCGCGCACTCCGTGAACCAAGCATTTGGACGCCAAATGCGGGGAATCTCCAGAACTTGATTTATATATAAAATCAGTATCACAAGAAATATTTCATTATATTTTTCCATTGGTAAGGTGACAACGCTACCTCCTTTGTCAAAGGTTTGATGATTATGTCCGTTGTGGCTACTAGGGTATTTAGATTGACTTCTTTTAAGGGAGTGAATTTCTTGCATTTATTTGATTTCTTAACCAAGAAATCAAATAAATGCAAGAAATTCACTCCCTTAGAAGAAGTCAATCTAAATACCCTAGTAGCCACAACGGACATAATCATCAAACCTTTTGACAAAGGAGGTAGCGTTGTCACCTTACCAATGGAAAAATATAATGATGAGGAATATAGGCAGCTTAACAACCATGGTCACTACCAGCCTTTAGACCATGATACCACCAACAAATACCGTCAAACGATCCTTCGCACTCTCACAGATCTGCTGGCCGGAGAATTAATGAGACCGACTTCTTGAGACTGACGAACAAGGAAACGGGACCTTTCTACCTCCTCCCCAAAATCTATAATGTCCCCACAGATGCACTGTTCTCAGCTGACATTCCGGGAAGACCCATAGTTTCTAACAACAACACTCTACAGAAACATTGTCTGTGTTTCTGAATCACAATTTGGCAACCATTCCGACGTCTCTTCCTTCATTTCTTAAGGACTCCCCACACTTCCTCCGCATAATAGAAGCAATGAGCGATGGTGGGCAAATACCTAATGATGCCCTTCTGGTCACGCTCGACGTCTCCGCCCTCTATACGAACATTCCCATCACTGAAGGAATAGAAGCTACATCAAAGGCCTTAGCAGAAAACTGGCACCAACACGCGTTGGAAGTCTTCATTACCTTAGTAAAATTAGTTCTAACTCTCAAATATTTCGAGTTCGTATCATCTTACTACTTGGAAGTTTTTGGAACCAGCATGGGCACTCCTTTCGCACCCACCTATGCCAACATTTTTATGGGAGAACTTGAAGCTTCCCTCTCAGACTATTTCCCCCTCAAGCATAAGGTTTATCTTCGATACATAGATGACATCTTCATAATTTGGGAGCACGGGCGCAGAACCCTAGAAGGTTTCATTTCACATGTTATTTCTTCGCATCGGACCGTCAATTTCTCGTGCCAGTACTCGGATAAACAAGTAAACTTCCAAGACACCACCGTTGTTCTTGGCAATGGTAATCTGAAAACCACACTTTATAGGAAACCAACTGACAGGCAACAGTTCCAAGTCTACACTAGTCATCACCCACGACAATTCAAACAAGGTATATTTGTAGGACAGGCTACCAGAGTAACAAGAGAATGCAGTGATAACACAGAATATATAAAACACGCTAATGAACTAAAGTCCACCCTGGCAAGCAGCAATCACCCGGTGAGCTAGCTGGATATGGCTTACGAAGATGAAGGTTGAACGAACCCAGCCACAAGAGATATCTGCCGGACAAAGCACGAGATGTCCGTGAGAGGAGACAAGACCGACCCCGAGACAACGCCAACTTGTGCCTTCTGAGCCCGGTCACCAGCTCTTACAATGAACGCGACGCTGGACCGGACCATGGAGGCCCATCACAAAAGGCGGCGCATCGTCCGAGTAGAAATCACGAGAATCATCGGCCAAGTTGAAGACCTCCTCCCATTGACAAGACCATCAATTAGTGAGCTGAGTGAGCTTGCTACTTAGTTAACAGTACATCACGACGAACTGCGCCAGATTAACTGAGAAGTGGAATATTGTGTAGACATTGATAATCTGGAGGCTGAGTATGAAGACATATTCAACTTTGACTACCTAGTTTTTATGGCAAAATTCAAGATTGAACTTAAAATATTTGAAACAAAGAAAGCTCGTGAAAACCTAATTGCTTCCATCAAAGAACGAGTTCGCGCCGAACGCAGGGGACGCCGGGATAACCAGACCAGATATTTGGAAAGTAGCAAAACCTCATATTGCAAATCAAACTCATGGAGCCGAGAATATGATGCACGACAAGAACTGAACAGGAATTTCCAAGATATTACCCCAATGGAAGCCGACGGTCTTGTGAATTCTCCCGAAGAAACTGGAAGCGCGGGACAGACAACTACCACTACGTTCATGAAGCGAAAGGCAATGATTTCTAGCAGAACTGGACTTTTGCAAACAAAGGAAGCCATCAACGACTTAACACCGATGACCTGACTCCAATGATACCCCAGGAGAAGCCTTCTTTTATTGTGGAAACAGTGCTCCAAGGAACCAATGATGGAGAGGGCAAGGTATGGATACCGCGATGTTTGAAACTGAATTTCCTGGCGTATTTAGTCCTTCATTGCTCAAACATAAGGCACTGAGAAAGCAGCGCGTGCGAAAGAAAGACGGCACTGCTAAGATGAATCGTTCAAGGAAAACGTACCTCAATGACGGCGCTAATAATTTGCAACAGTTTAAAAGGAATTACAGCCGCCAGCTGACGGGAACCCGACGGAAAAATATTCATTTGCACAGAAGATGCACAGTGAAGCACGAATCAAAACGCAGAACTGGAACACTACGGAACACAACAAACGGTATCGTGCGCTTTGAAGAGAGCCGCAACACGAATGACACTCACGCACATCCATCTACAACAAAGAAAAATGATGACTCGTCCACACGGAAAGAAACACCCGCCACCAAGACACGCTAAAGCAGCTCAACTAGCCTTAGAAAAGTGCATCTGTGCGCTCCAGTGTCTCGGTTCTTGGGCCCACCAAATACAATACATTGTTACCATCGGTGGGGGTGGAATCCTACATGTGTTGAACTCTTTCGGCCTACTCGGACATGAAACTAGCTCTCCATGGACTGAACGATTTCTTGGACACGAATCATACTCATTGTCGTGCGGAGAAAGATGTTGTGAAATAAGTGGATATCCTTCTCTCGCGCTCTACTATCATCATGAGAAGTGTGTTCGATTAAAGGCATCATCGGGAGGGGCTCCGCGGCTCGTCCCTTTCTCCACATTCTCCGCGAGCCCGATGCTACCTCCTCGTCATCTTCACAGTCACCATTCACTACGTTCCCATAATTTCCCATGGCCACCTTTCTCTCAGCATACCCACACGCGGCATAGTGCGCCCATTGCAGCGCCTGATAGCATACTCTAAATGGGCAAATTTGTGGCACTACAATTACCCCCGCGGACATAGGAAGCCATCCTGGATACCTAACGGCACAATAAAACCATCGGTTCGTGGTACTCCTTGAGACGGTCAACGTGCACAGTTTCGCGACCGTGACAACGATGGTCCGGGGATAACGTGAGCAGCTCAACTATGTAGTTCACTGGGCATGCGCGCTCGATTACACGGTAAGGACCATGATATTTGGACAGTTACTTCTGAGCAAGACCAACAACAGTCGAGGGTATTCATAGCCACACAACAGACCCGGCAGCGAACTCAGGGGCGGTGTTCTATCGTCGTGACGCTGCTTCCGGTGAGATTGCTCCTTGGAAGTCAGGGCCCGGGCGAGCTGGCGACACTCTTCAGCGTGTCGATATGCCTCTGACACGGGGGTATATTCAGATGCATCTGGTCGGTACGGCAGGATGGTGTCAAGCGGACATGACGGGTCGCGGCCGTAGAGGAGAAAGAAAGCCGAAAACCCCGTAGTTGCTTGAGTGGCGGTGTTGTACGCATAAGTTACGTGCGGAAGAACATGGTCCCAGTCGGGGTGGTCTGCGGACACATAAGTTGCTAACATATCGCCCGGTGTCCGAATAAATATTTCCGTGAGTCATTGGTCAGTGGATGGTAAGACGATGTGGTGAGGTGGATAACGTTGCACTTTGCGAGCAGGGCTTCATTGACTTCAGATAGAAACACACGGCTTCTGCCACTGAGCAACTCTCTATGGGCACCGTGATGAAGAATAAACCGGCGTAGAAGAAATGAGGTGACCTCAAGGGCGTTACCGGCTGGAAGTGCGGCGGTTTCAGCGTATCTCGTTAAGTGGTCTACCGAGAGGACGGCCCAGCGGTTTCCAGAAACCGTGTAGGGGAACGGCCCTTACAAATCGACTCCAACGTGGTCGAAAGGTCGTACTGGACAGGGCAGGGGCTGAAACGAAGCCGGCGGTTTGTTTGGTGGAGACTTACGGAGTTGACATTGTTTGCAGGCACGGACGGTGAAAATAGTGTACATTCCACGCCAGTAGTACCGCATGCGGAGACGTCGGTATGTCTTCAGTACACCAGCATGACGACACTGTGCATCGGCGCAAAAACATGCGAAATGTCTGAACGGAAATGGCGGGGAATAACGAGGAGCCACTGCCGGCCGTCTGCGTTAGAAGTTCAGCGGTACAGAAGCTTGTCATGAATAGCGAAGTGAGTGGCCTGTCACCACACAGCCCGAGGGGCGTTTGGCGAAGCGGGGTTTTTCAGACAGTGGAAAGGGGAAGTTACCCAGGGATCCTTGCGCTGCTCGCGAGTAATGCCGTCAAGTGACCGAGACGATAGAATTCCGTCTATGGATGACAAAAAGGCAATGTCGGTGGTCACAGGAGAGCGTGAGAGCGCATCAGCGTCGGTGTGTTTGCAGCCAGATCGATAGAGCACTCGAGTATCGTACTCTTGTAAGTGAAGAGCCCACCTTCAAAGACGACCAGACGAACCCTTCAAAGATAGCCAGCATAGGGCGGGGTGGTCGGGGATTATGTCGAAGGGCCTGCCTTACAAGTAGGGAGAAAATTCGCTTAGGGCCCACACAACAGCCAGGCACCCTTTCTACGCAACAGAGTAGTTTTTAAGTGCGAATGCACTTTAAAGCGACCCCAGACCTTCCACCGCCGGCGGCGGCGGCGTCCGCAGTCCTCCTCTCCCTAGCAACGGCGTGGAGCGGAGAGGAGCGTCGGTAGCAACGGCGCGGTGACGTCACTTCACCACGTGACCGCGCTCGCTCCGCCTCCTCGCCATGGCTGCGCGGGTGCGCGCCGCTCCCCGCACCACTCCTCGCTCCGTGACGTCATGGTATGACGTCACAGCGCGCCTTCTCTCCCCAGCAGCTGCCGCGCGCCTCTCTCTCCACCGTGACGTCACACCCTCTCCTCTCCCCCTCGCTCGGCTGCAGCTGCCGTGCGCCACTGTCCCTCTCCCCTTGCGCTCGCCTCCTCTCTCAGCCACCTGGCTCGGCGCGCTCAGCGCGGCGTACCCCCCTATATATGCAGCGATAAACTGCCAGACCTCCGTGGGTCGGCTCGCGCGCGCTCACGGGCGAATGCCAACGGATTTTAACTTTACTCCCCCTCATAGCATCACCCCGTGCATTCGCACTTAACCATGTTCACCCTCGGGGAAATGCTTGGGAGTTTTTCCTCCGCTCTTGTGAGTGTCCGGCTCGCATAAGCAACGACGTATTCGTTGAAGCCAGATTTCTGTTGGGCCAGCCAGCGCCCAGGGCAACACCGCTGGCGTAAATATGAAGCTCAGTAACGGCCGATGGGTCGAAATCGCGAAGCATCCGTGGACACGCAACCACAGAACGGAGCTTTTTGAAAGCCTCGTCACACTCTGAAGACCAATGAGTGATGTCGTTGCACCCGTTCAGACGCTTCGTTAGAGGTGCCTTTATCGACGCATAGTTCCTCATGAATCGTCGAAAGTACGAGTAGAGGCCGATAAAGCTTCGGACCTGCCTGGTGGTGGTGGGCTTAGGAAACTCGGCTACCGCACGAAGTTTGTCAGTATCAGGACTGACGCCATCTTTGGACGCTACGTGACCTAAAATTGTAAGTTGGTGGGCAGCAAAGCTGCACTTCGTGAGTTTAAGCTGAAGTCCTGCATCAGTGAGGCATTTCAAGACTTGTCGAAGGCGGTTAACATGCGTGTTGAAATCGGAAGAAAAGACGACAATATCATCAAGGTAACAGATGCACGTTTTTCACTTTAGGATGCGCAAAATATTGTGCATCATGCGTTAAAACATTGGAGGCGCGTTGGAAAGGCCAAAACGCTAACTCGTAAAGGTTAACTCGTACAAGCCATTTGGTGTTACAATGGCCGTTTTCTCACGATCAGCATACGCCATGGGGACCTGCCAGTAGCCAGACCTTAAATCAATGAAAGAAAAGAACAAAGCTCATTGCAAAGTGTCGAGGGCGTCGTCGAGTCTGGGGTGAGGGTAGACATCCTTGCGTGTTATATAATCAACACAGAAGCGAATGGGTCCATCCTTCTTTGTGGCAAGAACAACCGGCGACGCCCACGGGCTGTTGGAAGGCTGTATGACGCCACGTTCAAGCATGTCGTCCACAGGAGTATCAATAACGCCACGTTCTTTGGCTGACACACGATACGGCCGTTGTCGTAATGGCGAGTGACTTCCTGTGTCAATGTGGTGACTAACCGAATGTATATACTGTGAGCTGAGTTTGTGTCTTGCTGCCTGCTAGGAGATATTTGTCCCCATCGGTATTTATCATAATCTCCAGTAGCTTGCAGCTACCGCATCATCTGCTGTACATACTCTTCATCACCGTCACAACCTCGTCTTCGGCGAATCATCATCAGCAGGGACGCTGAGTCACCATCTTGGTTCTTCCCCGCCTTACGCCTCGTAATAAAGGAGCTGCGAAAGCAACGGTCCCGTCAACTTCTATCTACGGTCTCACAAGTGGTGGAGTTGCACCTTGAGCCCGAGCTGTACCTCTCCTTCGACACCCCTGGAGCTCCATTCCGATCGCTGCATGACCTCAAGACCAATGTCCATGTTGCAAGACACTCCCAGTGGCGCAGTCTTCGCGGCTGCAATGCATCGTCACCACTCCCCAGCGCGACCCGCGCGAGTTCGCTGGTATTCGGGGCGAAGACGTGGAGGAGTGGCTGGACAACTATACACGCGTTAGCCAGTTCAATAGGTGGGATGATCGCCTGAAATTGTTCAACGTTAGCTTCCCTCTGAAGAAGATTGCCGAGACGTGGTATTTAAACCACAAACATGAATTTACCGACTGGGCTGGCTTGACCACGTAGGTTCAAAAGATTTTTGGCTAACCTAAAGCGCGGAGTGGCAACGCGAGGAGGAAACTGGAGGTTCGCGGGCAGCAAGCTAATGAGACATACACCTCACACAGCGACGATGTTCTAGCGCTGTGTCGCCACGTCGACAAAGATATGCCGGAGTCTGACCGTGTTCGCAACATTCTCAAAGGGATCGGCGAGTTCGCTTTCAACGCACTCGTCCTGCAGAACCTTTCCACCGTAGCAGACGTAACAATAACCTGACAGCGTATCGACGAACTTCAATCGATCCGCCTCCCATGGTACACGGCGTCTACCCTTCATCTTGGGAACGAAGACCTTCGTGCGATGATTCGAGCTGTAGTTCGCGAAGAAAAGTACGGTAACATCTCTCAATTTGCGCACGGTGTTCGCCAAGCCACTACGACTCCTGGCCTTCGCGAGATGGTTAAAGAGGAGCTTGCGGCTATTCTGGTGCTAGTGATGCCTGTCCATTCAGTTGCCCTGTCAACACTGTCCTACTCGGATGTCGCTGGCCGCACACCTCTGCCGTCGTGCCCGATTATGATCCACCCTTCGTCTGGCTAAGTGGCAGCCATGCCCAACGCGCCGAGCCCAAAGCTGTACTTTCCACCAAATCATCACGCCTTCTCCAACAGGCCCATGTGCTACTATTTCGGCATTCAAGGTCACATCTCCAGCTTTTGCGACGCCGCAACGGGATGAGCGACGTGGCTATGCTGCCTATGAGTGTGAGAGCGTACCCCCGAACTACTACGGCTACTGACAGCGTGCGTACCCATCTCCTCCACGCCGCTCCTGGTCTCCGCCTCAGATTGACGACGTTCCTCGCAGCTCGTGTGCGCCACGACCCCGCTCGCCTTCACCAGGTCGCCATTCAGTTTCCCCTCTTCGTCCTGCGTCTTACATCGCCGACCACCGCCATGAAAACTTTTTAATGCAGTTTTGGGAGAGAAAACTGTATCTCCTGCGAAGCTTCCAAGTCCTCCAGAGTTTCCGTCGAAATTGCTGTCTGTTTTGGTGGAAGGTGGTTGCGTCGAGGCCCTTATTGACACTGCTGCGAGCGTTTCGATGATAAGAGCGGAATTGTGTGCTCGTCTACGCAATGTACGAACACCCTACACGGGACCTTTCTTACATAAAGAGAATAGCAGCGTGATTAGACCACCCGGAAAATGCACGGGGCAGATTGTTGTTGGTTCTATTCGGAATCATGTGCAGTGTGTAGTGTTGTCCACCTATACTCATCATCTTATTTTGGGATGGGATTTTCTCTCATACGCATCCGCCGTCATTTCAAGTGATCACCCTGAAATTCAACTCACCGATACAGAGCAGCTCAGGGGCCTTTCTGAAGTACCGCAGCTACAGCTCTCAGCAAGGAGCAGATTGTGTTTTAAATCCCCGCCGCGAGACGCTGTTTTCTGTCTGCTCAAACCGAATCAGTGACGGAGACGTGCTTATAGTTCTTTCTCCACTTTTTTTGCCCAAAGGTGTTGTCATCCCGATATGCCTCGTTAGCCATCTTGGTTCTTCCCCGCCTGACGCCTCGGAAAAGGAGCTGCGAAAGCAACGCTACGACGCTGTGCATCGTTCTCCTCAATTCCGACCCGGTGACGAAGTCCTGGTGTGGACGCCTATTCGTGTTCCGGGCCTCTGCGAGAAGTTCTTGCACCGTTTCCTTGGTCCGTGCAACGTTCTCGAGGCAACCTCTCCTGTAAACTTTCGCGGCACACCGGTTTGCCCTAGTTACGACTGCCGCCATCGTGGCACCGAGATAGTTCCCGTTTCCTGGCTCAAGGCCTTTACCCGCCGCGACAAACCCTGAAACATGGCCAGGCGGCCGCTTCTTTAAAATAGGTGGACAATAGGGTGAGCTGATTTTCTGTCTTGCTACCTGCTAGGAGATATTTGTCCCCATCAGTATTTATCATCATCATCCGTAGCTTGCAGCTACCGCATCATATGCGGTACATAATCATCATCACCGGAACAACCCCTTCTTCGGCGAATCATCATCAGCAGGGACGCTGAGTCGCCATATTGGTTCTTCCCCACCTGACGCCTCGGAAAAGGAGCTGCGAAAGCAACGGTCCCGCCACCTTCTATCTACGGCCTTCTACGGTACCGCCACCTTCTTTCACAGACACAAATACAACAGGCTATGTGGGGCAGACCAGTCTTCCACTTCTTCTGTCTTGCACTCGCTACAGACGTTGATTGGCGAGCCAGACGAGCGTGATTCGTGAACCACTCATACCGCCGGGTTCGCTAGTAGTTGCACCAATTCCTCATTACAATTACCCTCCAGAGAAGAGAGGGCCATCCTGCCTATTGCGTCTGGCACCCAAGAAATGATCGGTTCGTGAAAATGCTTCAAACGCTGCGCCTGCACAGTTTCACGACCACGCCTTCGGGGATCCGCAGAAGGGGTCCTAGGTTCCAGAACGTAGTTGACTGGGGAAACCTTTCAATGACGCGATAAGATCCGCGATATTTCGAAAGGAGATTGTTGTATAATCCCGGTGTAGTAGAGGGCACCCAAAGCCACACCAGGGAGCCAGGTAAATAGATGGGGTCTGCAGCGACGTCATCTTGACGACATTTTTGTCTCCAGTGGTCTTCGGCAGTGAAACGCCGTGCCAGTAGGTGGCAGTCTTCCGCGCTTTCGTGGCATCAAAAAAGGGCGTACACTCTGAAGGATCGGGTCGGTAGGGCAGGATGGCGTCCAGAGTGCACGGGGCTCACGTCCGTAAAGAAGAAAATAGGGAGAGAATCTCGTTGTAGCTTGAGCGGCGGTATTATATGCGTAGTTGACAGAGGGTAGTACGAGGTCCAGTCCGGGTGATCGTCGGCGGCGTACCTGGCGAGCATGTCCTCTAGTGTACGATTGAAGCGTTTTTTCAGGCCGTTTGTATGTGGGTGGTAGGCAGTAGTTGTGCGATGCATGACAGGACATGCCTTGTGCAGTGCTTCAACAAATTGAGACAAGAACACGCGTCCCCGATCACGAAGGAGCTCGCGAGGCGCTTCATGTCGCAAAATGAAGTCACTGGGAAGAAAAGAAGCGACGTCTCCTGCGGCGGCCATTGGCAATGCAGAGGTCTCGGCATAGCGCGTCAGGTGGTCGATGCCAACACGTCCGAAGGGTTTCGCTGGACATGGTAACGGTTCCAAGAGACCGACTGGAGTAGTGGGAGGAGACTTGCGACGCTGGCACGTGGTACATGAATGGATGTTCTTGCTAACAAAGTTGTACATGCATCGCCAGTAATAACGCAAACGGGCACGATGGTACGTCTTGAAGACACCCGCGTGAGCGCAGGTTGGGTTGGCCTCGAGAGATGTACAAATGTCAGCACGGCGATGGCACGGGATAACAAGTAGCCATTTACGTCCTTCATCGAGGTATTACGGCGGTAAAGAAGGCTGTCACGCAGTGCGAATTGGGCAGCTCATCTGCGAAGGCCACGGCTTCCATGGTGAGGGAACACAGGTTGGGTTGGCGTGGAGAGATGTACAAATGTCAGCACGGCGATGGCACGGGATAAAAAGTAGCCATTTATGTCCTTCATCGAGGTAGTTACTGCGGTAAAGAAGGCTGTCACATAGTGCGAATTGGGCAGCTCATCTCCGAAGGCCACGCCTTCCATGGTGAGGGAACGTTCAGGAGAGAAAAGAAATATTAGAAGAGATCCTTGGATCGTTGCGTTGCTCAGTGCATAAATATTCCAAGGAAAGAGCAGAAAGAACGCTGTCGTCAGTGAATACCCAGGCAGCCACATCGAGTAAATGGAGCTTTCAATAGCTCCCCGGTACCACACGAAGTACAACCGGTTATACCCAATTGCAACAGTACAAAAATAGGGACAACCAGCAAAGAAAATTTTGTCACCACGAAGGTGGAGAGAAATTAACGGGAAAGACTTTCTTGCGACCCACCGCCAGGGGGACGAGCCCGCGGGGACCCCTCTTGTCCCCTTTAGGAAAAAGCTGATAGGGTGGGTTGCTGGGAACGGGAACTTGGACATCGGAATGGGTTATGGGAAAAAGGGTGGGAATGAGGGAAGCACTTTTACTCCGATCCTTTTGTCTGACTCTCTTCCAAGACTGATGGCTCAGCGAGGTCATCAGACAATGCGGTCCCTGCCACGGGTTACCGCTCACCCATAGGGTCCGATAACTGGGCTCCAACTGTCGGAGACAGGAAGTACCTTATTTAGTGGCGACGGTCAGGCCCTTCCCGACCCCCAGCTATGCGGCCGATGCGTAGTAACATCCTCGATCAACTGTCCCGCACAAGGTACTCATGAATCACCAGTGAAGCTTTCCACTATACACGTGTACTTGCAACACCTGCTTTTCACGGTCTCAGGACACCGGAAGTTTGTATGCGAACGCGAACTGAAATCCATGTCGGCAAGCCAACCACGTTCGCCTGGCTCCCACGGGAGCGCTTATGAGACCCATGTACTTATGCCCTCATCTGTGCCTACTCTTTCGTTCAATGAAACAAGAGTCTTTTGGCATTGCCGTGGTGTGGCGGCTCGGCAGAGGAGATCGGTCCGGGCCTATTAGCCGTTACTAAGCCAGGAGAGTTTCCCCGGTCGGTGTACTAACCTCAACTTTCCTCATTTTCCCCGTGCGGAACACCCAGTAGCTCGTGGTAGCACGTCCCGTGGCAGCCAGAGAAGATCAGTCTATAGGCCCCTCGCAGCAAGGTTACAGGGGGGCGCGACCCCCCCCCCGGCCTAATACGGACTGTACAACATCTAGCCCCAATGACATTTGGTTACAGGGATATGTCACTCCCCCCGGCCTATAGCGATCAGGTCGCTGGTCCCGCCAAAGATTGCGGTTACAAGGGTCGCCAGTCCCCCGGCCCGTAACGGTTTCCCGAATTTACTCGGTATTCCCAATACAACGACTGTACGCTTGCGGCACTTGCTAATTTCGCAACTTGACTCGCCGGCCTCCTCCCGCGCTGGATTAAAGGGGTGCGTTACTTCCCCCAGCCAAAAAAGTCATAGTTGATCGATCTCGACACGCTTTCCTGCTTCAATCGCATCGCCAAGTGCCGGGTCGACACCCGACCACCCAACCTCCGCGTAGGACGTGATTCCAGTTGTACCAGGAACCTCCGCAGTGGCGGCCATTTTGCACGCTCCCAGGGCAGGGATTGTGCGCCCTCCCCGATTCCTCGAGGAGGTCTCGTGGAATTACCGTACTTCCACGCTCTGGCCCCTATGACATTAGGTTACAAGGGTTTGTCACAACCCCCGGCCTCCAGACCAGTTCGCAAGTTCAACAGAACGAGCCCCACGCTATGGTTACAGGGGTGTGCACGCCCCTGGCTCGGTAGTGGTCTACCCATTGCTTCAGCAATGGTACGCCAACACTACGTGCGAACTGTACCGCTTGACCGCAGTGATTACGTTGCAACATTGACCCGCTGACCCGCTGGCTTCCTTTCACGCTGGATTACAGGGGCGCGTTACCACCCCCAGCCTTTGGCCTCCTCCCACACTGGATTACAGGGGCTCGCTACTTCCCCTAGCCAAAAGAGTCATAGTTGCTCCACAAATAAAGAGGAAGCGCCGATCCCGACAGAGCGTCAGCGTCTTTATATTTACGGCACGACCTATAAAATACCCGTATGTCGAACTCTTGCAGCCGCAGAGCCGATCGCCCAAGGCACCCGCATGAATCTTTTAAAGAGGACAGCCAGCAGAGCGCATGGTGGAACCTGACGACGTCGAAAGGTCGGCCGTACAAATAGGATCGAAATTTTCCCAGCGCCAATACAACTTGCGACTCGCATTGGCCACAATCTACTCGCTAAACCCAGGTTTTCGTTGTCCCAGCACTGCACCGAGGCCAACTCCACTGGCGTCAGTGTGGATCTACGTGGGAGCACCCGGATCGAAGTGCCGAGGGATAGGCGGCGAAGTGAGGAGGCTCCGCAAGTTCATAAATAGGTCTTCGCACGCTTGCGACCAGGCCTATCGATCACCGGCCCCGTCCACGAGAAGACGTGTAGGCGGGCACATGATGGACGCGAAGTTCCTTAAAAAGAGGCAGAAGTAAGAGTAGTGGCCCATGAAACTCCGTAAAGCCTTTTTTGTCGGCTTCGGCAACCGGCCACAGCATGCATCTTGCTCTTGTCCCCCGTTACACAAGGATGTTACTCAAAATGCTAAGCTGACGCGCTGCAAAGTGGCACTATTTAGGTTTGAGATGTAGGTGGGCGTTGGTGATACAGTTCAGTTCTTGCTGGAGACGAGAAAGGTGCGTTTCAAAGTCAGAGGAAAACACAACGATATGATGTGTATAGCACAGGCACGTCTTTCACTTCAAACGTCGTAGCAAACCACACATCATTCGCTAAAAAGTGGCAGGGGCATTAAAGAGCCGGACCGCCTCGAAATCGAATTCAAATAGGCTATCTGGGGTGTTAAATGGCGTTTTCGAGCCACCAGTATCCGCTACAGGCACCTGCGAGTATACAGAGCGTAAGTGTATAAACAAAATGAATTCAGCTCCTTGTAAGCAATTGAGAGCATCATCCATGCGTGGTAGAGGATAGACGTCCTTGCGCGTACTGGTATTTAGGCGCCGATAGTCCGGACAAAATTTAATTAACCCGCCCTTCTTGTTTACGAGTACAGCGGAGGCTCATGGGCTGTTCGATGGGTGAATATTGTCCCGTTGGAGCATGTCACGTACTTGCGATAGAATTGGTGAAGATCGAGGTACGGCCAAGCGAGGGTTGTGCGCCGTCGAACGACGAATGGAAACAGCACAGGAGTGTGAGAAGGTGACATTTCTACGCGGGCTCGAGAGCGTCGTCGATTAAAGCATTAGGGGGGCGTTGGAAAGTTGTGTCTTCGTAGAAGGGATTTAGAGAAGGAATGTCATGATCAGGAGTATTGTCTGGGCGTCAACGAAACCACATGAGTCCACTGGCTCGACAACGCCAAGGGATTCTCCCCATAGCAAGGAGCACGGGCTTGCGGACGGGTTGGTAACAGTCATGTCAGTTTCGCCGGAATGAAGTGTCAGCACAGCGAAGCGCAGCGGTATTCATCTGCGCCGGAAAAAGACCTCGGACGGCGTGAAAATGGCAGTTGCGCTGAATACAACAGCAATTTGCCGCAGGTTCCACAATCTCTACACTGAAAGAGATGATGCCAAATTGGTTGCTTTGTCGGCATTTTGCTTTGGTGGTAATCAGCACAACAGAAAAATAAACAACCTGCAAATATTCCTTTGCTTGCACTCCACGATCAAGTTCCATGTTCTCGATAAGGCAAATAGACTACGAGTGGCTTTGGCTTTTTGGGTTTATTGTTGGCTATGAAACAACGTCTCCTTTGTTGAGCAACGCCTAAAATAAAGTATTACGCCGATTTTTTATCAATTAAAAGCCTAATTTACCGTAACTAAAAAAATGTGTGATCCCTACATAAGGTGTGCGACAATGCAATAGTTTTATGTCAACAGTTAGGCGAAAACTTTGGAATTGGTGAACTTGACCTCCTTTCGTGAAATCACGGTCATCGACCTTCCCATTCCTTTAGCACCCTGGGCAATCTCGGAAAATATCACCAGCAATCTTATCAAACCTCTCCCCCGCTCCAGAACGGCAACAAGATCAGAAAGTAGCCATAACTTGCAGAAGTACACACTTCCAAACAAGCTCGGCATCAATACCGACGCCAGCGGGGCAGCTTCGCATAATGGCGTAGCTTGTACCTGCCGTAAAAAATCATCGCTTGGAGGTCAACTCTCCCTCAGGCACGACGGTGATACTCCATTAGAAGGCGAAGTTCATGCCATCAATGGTGCCCTCAACCATATTTGCCTGAAACGCAATACCCGACCACTAGCCAAAATACGGATTCTAGCGAATTCGTTCGAAGCAACTAAAGAACTTCGCAAGCCACTGTCACTGAACCCGCTCAGGAACTCTATACTCTTACACAAAGAACTAGTCAAAAGCCACAACGTGCACATAAGAAATGACTGGATTGCAGGCCATGACAAGACCGGCGCAGGAAACCAGTGCGTCCACGAGGCGGCACATGAGTGTTTGAAGTTTACTATCCCACTAGTTCCCCTTTCACCCTCCACACCGACTCCTCAAGCCCTGCTACTTGTCCGACTAAAGAAACGTAAAAGACAACGTTCCCAACAGGTTACACCCCCTAGGTATCTTGCCAACTTAACCTCTCGCAGTAGTTTCTAGGACGTATTCATCAACAACCTATATGCATATTCGGGCTACACTCCTCACATTATTCAGAAATGGACAAAATGTCCCAAAACACAACCACGATGCTCGGACGGTAACACTAACGCCAAATAAAATCTCCATCACCTAGTGTGGACGTGCCCAAACATTGCCGAACATCGCCCAAGCACTTTAACAAACATTACTCCCCACACCCTACAACATGAAGCACATATTGGGTTTTACGCTTCTTTATTACGAACAAGTCCCGCTTTTGCAGTAAAGAGTGGTTTGGCACGAGCAGTCTTACGGGGGCCGACCCAGGTGAAGACCTGTTGGACCCCATAACACGAATTCCCTTTTTGAATATGGACTGTGATAATTATTCCCATCCTTCCATCCCTCTCCCCACCGTACGCAAACGCCACCCTTGCTCCAATAAAATATTCTATCAATCAATCAATCAATCAACATTTTTTATTCCATTTACGGAGTGCTAGCATTAGCGGTAATGTGGTTAGCTTTCAATGTTTAGGGTGTTTGAACGAAGCGAATGCAGGAACCGAATAACAAAAAACACAAAGGTTTTACCGGAACCAAAACCAAAAACACGTTGTTTTGTTTTGTTAAGGAGTGAAACATCACGGCAATTTGTTTCGTTTTCAGGTTCGTTGGAAAACTAAGGTATTTCAAGATCCTTCTCGATTCCCACGCAGCGAAGTTTTGTGTTGCGAATGGTTCGCAGGCCGGAAATTGCTTTTCTTGTAGCGGGCACACTCTGTAGTTTGGCAGGCGTGTTGGGAGCGGTCACTCTCTTCTTCACTCTCCATTATCAATGCTGAGCTCCAGACGTGACCGCACAGCGCATCTGAGTGGGATGCAGACGCCGAGGAAATATTTTTCTCTTATTAACACGGCTACCTTTGTTCTGGGAATGTTTTAGGGGTGTTCTGAAATATTCTGAAGCGAGAAAAAAACAAAAAATGCAGCGTTTAGCCTAAACAGGACTATACGCAATCAGTTGCGAAAGCAGCAAATTCAAGGCGCACGCTCAACGAATTCACCTGCAAGATATGTTTAGCTTGTACGCAAATGGTGCAAATGCGCAGCGTAAGGATTTTATATAGCAAGAAACAAGAGTACCAAGCAGGACATTCTTGGTTTTATTTGTATCAAAAATGTTTTGCAGTGAATGTGGATGTGCGTCTTTATATTTTCGTATCTTTTGGTATTATCCTTTTCTGTGGTTGCGTACGAACGGTTCTGAAGTTCCTCGTGTTGATCCGTGGTTACTTTCACTCATACAGCCTGTTTTCAGAATAAATGTAGGTAAAAGGTGAGCCTTACTTAATAGTGTCTCATTAGATAGAGCATTTCACTTTTGTAAAATCTTTAGAGTTATCGGCAAATCACAGCCGCCCATTCGGGGATATCACAAATTTATTCGTGGATGTTTTTGTGTTCGAGTCCCACACCATGGCGGAATACTCACAAATTGAGTGTACGCCCGAAGCACGCTTGTTTTTTGTGGGCTAAAAATGTTCACACCGTCCGATGGAGTACAAAACCCCAATAAAACGCCCAAGAGCAAATTGCGCTCGAGAATTGTCATCTGCAACCCTCGAGTGACAGTGTAAGGAGTCCTTGTATGTAGATTACTTGAACCAGAGTGTAAACCTCGAGAGTGTTTTTAACTGCACCGTGAACCCATGTGCGCGAAAAACAGCTTAGTCATCATCCACATTTCAAGTGTAGTGCCCTTTAGGGGTTCGCCTTGTCGTTGTGACTTGCTCCAGGGTGAATTAGCTTCTAAGCGTCCAACACAAGGTAAGCAAACAAGCGGTTAACATAGTCACAAGCGATTGAAACTCGTCAAAAGCTCGCGCTGGTCATACATCTCTTCGAGGTTTAGCTCAAAAAAACCTGCAGCAACAATTGAGGCAAAATACGTGTAATTCTCCATCAGCCCCCGCACTCATTTAGTTAGGAGCGCAGTTCGCGATGGTATATACGATAGTACGCCGAAAAAAAAAGTGGGAGGGCAGGAAGAAAAAGAGCGCCTTCCACACTGCGGAGTAAGGTGCATGCACGTGTGGAATGAACAGAACTCAAAGAAAAAGTAGCGCTCACGCTGTTTCTGGCAGGTCCCGAGCAATCACTGCGAAAACAAAAAATCGGAAATGAGTTGGCAAAACCTCCGTTTAATTCATCACGAGATGAGTGGGTTACAGCGGCGACGAGATTGATGGATGCTAGCTGTGAAGAGATCATGGCGCCACAGCCAATTAAGGCAAATCCCTGCTCTGAACTTCCGATAGCATTCGCGTTGTTTGGAACGCCTTTAGTTTTTTATGTGTTTGCACTTGAGATTTTTACAAAACATTTTAAGAACTTTATTATTAGGCCTAAAGAAACAGTTCTAGCATATGTTCCTAATTCTCAATATGTTTAACAAAAGTTTTTTTACCCATATTTTTTCGCCTGCAAATACGAACCGTAATAAAGCATTACAAACCGTCAATGTTTCGTTCTGAATTTCATTGCCAAGCTTTAACAGTAATGAATTGCTTTTGCCTAAGTTTTCCTAGCCTGTTGCATCATGTCCAAGTTGAGCAATAGGACTGACGCCGCCTTGATAATGTGTGGGAACTAGGTTGGATACCAGTCACGAGAAGCGCTTTTTTTATTAAGGCGTGTTTACTTTACTGACGGCATAAATGAGAACAATAAACTTACGCTTTAAAACACGTCATCTTGGCAGCATGTCAAGGATTTATTTTGTTATCGCCGCGTATCAATAAACGTTTTCTTTGCTCAAAACATTGCTACTCACTTTATACAAAAGAACTTCAGTGACAATAGGATAAACTAATGCGTCCTTGGACCTTCAATTTTCCCCGGGGGGGGGGGGTGGACTGCGGGAGGTTGGAGCGAAGGGCGACAGCAACATCCCAGAATGAATTATAAGCAGTTAAGAGTGACTTTACAGACTCCGCCTCTTTGCCACCGAGAGAATCTCGCTCGAGTCGTAACGCATAACAACTCTTAGTTGAAGAGAGGGGCGTGCGAAGATTCTACCATCATATGTGCATCAGCTTAGATAGGTGGAGAATAAACCATTCAGGAAACGTTTTGGGTGGATACCTGTCTGGGCAAGCAGAAGTCAGTGCAGGCGCCGTTCACATGACGTTCCTCAAAGTGAGAACTGCCGGGTGCGTGTTGTCTAACATTGCTCACACGTTCAATGGGACAACACAATCCCAAACATGTGTCATTCAGAAAGCCTAATGAGAGAGTTTGCAACCATGAATCTGGTGTAAACAGACAGACGGGAATATATAAAAGTCGTATGCCTGACGCTACTTCAAGCTACCTTAGCTGTGCTTGCCTTTTCTACGTCTCCTCTTTTGAGAGGAACCCTAAGGAATACCTGTGCTAAACCGAACAAAGGTTTTTGTGATTGTTTCTAATTTTAAAGCAATCTTTACAAAAAGAATGATATAGGTCTTGTTGACACATACAAGCGTCGTTCTGTACGGATAATAACGTGGGTTATTTTTAACATTCTTAGCGGACGTTCTTTCATCTGAAGCCATTCTCATTAAAAATTACCAGTGTCACACATTTCTAATTGTCACCGATTTTATTAATATTGTGCACTGTCAGAATATATGGCAAATCGACTCAAGGGAGTCAAGAAACCCAACTGAATCAACAGTCACCGTTGACGAAGGGGTGGCCGTCTGATGTGCGGCTTTCGCCGACCACAGCGGCAAGAATGAGAAATAGCGTTGAACGAAAACAGCAGAGGCACATTTAAACAGGTAAAATACTGCACAAGCACGAGGTAAAGAATCGATAATTACAGACAACTTAGATCAAATTGAAATACAAGAAACAGTTCAAAATTGGATAAAATGATAACACCAGGAGCATTAATAAATAGATATTCTCAAAGTGGAGCACTTACTAAAAAAAAGAAACAGTTCGATGCATATGAGAGGCAGAGTCCCACAATATTCACCGAATGGGGTGGACGATGCACCGCTCTCAGAGGAGATTCGTCTACCTGGGAACCCTGGATTCGTTATAGGCCAGGCCGTCCGAGACGATCACGGTGATTCGAGGCACGTTGGAGCCCTCCAGGGCGTGGGTCGCCGATGGTGTGATGCACAAACATCCAGGTGCCGCTGTCACATCACGACGTCAAAAAGTAGCTGGTTTGCTTAGGCACGTCTTCTCTTTTTATAACCGTGCCGTCGCAGAAAGAGAACGCACAATAAACTACGCGTCCGCCTCCGACAGCGAATAACTTCTTTCTTTCTCCCGTCTGGGTCCATCGGCGCGCTTTAGAACTGGCAAGGCCACACGCGCCTCCTGCAAAGTCCTGGAAACATCGACGAAACCGGAGCGGCGGGGGTTTTATTTTTGATATTTTTATTGCCAGTGACCCAGCGGGTAAGCGGAGCCATAGACGCCTCGTGCGAGAAAGTTCCAGCGTTTTCTCGGGGCAAATAGAACAGAACCTTATGTATGAATCGGACAACTGTAAAGAGAAATATGCGCTGACATTAATATTAAAAATTATACTGTACTTTATTACGTTGTACACTTGAGTTTGTGACAAAGCCCCCCAGTTTCAGAATATTATGCAATATTATTCCCAAAAATCACAAAGTCATGTGTACGCGTCGGTCACACTTAGCCAACACAGTTGCAGTTTCTGCAAACCCAGAATCAAGTAGAGTACAATATTTTAAATAACAATCGTGACACATACATATCTCCCGTACAGTCCAAGGGTTGGTCACAGATTCCTCAACAAATATACATTCTATGCGCAACTGAGAAGTTTAAGAGCAATACAGTTCTGAGTACTCGCAATAGGCTATTGCTCATAATAAATATTTTGACAGTAGGTATTACAAGTGGGAATCTCATTAAAATGCAGGGTGAGCTCCAGTGTGAAGTCTCGTAGGCTCAAATGCAATAAGTGTACGTCCGCATCCAGAAATACATACAATAAACTGGTACAATGAAACTCATAATAACCATGCCTAATATGCTGTTACACAAACAATAACATGCAACGGAAAATATCAGGAATGCCACCACTAGTAACGCCAACAATACAAGGCAAATCTACTGTACAATAAAAAATACGCATTACTACAAACTTCACGTTTGGTACAATATAGAAGTCGCGAATGTAAACGTCAGGCGCCACCTTGTGAAGATACAACCTTAAAATTCCACTCGTGGTACACAATTACAGGTATATCTGGGTTTACGATCTGCTTTGGTAGTCTTGTCCCGCATTCTCACTCCCTTTTATATGTTCGACTGTGAACAGGTATTCCTCTAAAAGCAGACTCTGGTGGAGGACTCTGCTGTTCAGCTGTTTATCTTGCTGAATGTAGCGTAGTGGCTGGTGGTGGGTTTGCACGATACACTGGCGACCGTACAAGTACGCGTTGTACTTTTCGACTTCCCAAACAAGGGCAATACATTCTCTTTCAATAGTGCTAGAAGAGAGCGCTCGAGGGAGACGTTTCCTGCTGGCGTGTGCTATAGGGTGAATCGTGCCCTCGCAGAGTTGCATGAGCACGGCGCCGAGCCTGGTTGCGGAGCATGGATGTCTTAGTGAAGTCGGGAAGTATAAGCATAGGGGGGCTAGAGAGGCGCCTCTTGAGCTCTTGGAAGACTTCTTCTTGAGCGGTACTCCACTTGACAATGTTGTTTTCCCCTTTTCTGGTGAGCTAGGTTATCGGTGCGCTGATCTCGGCATAGTTCAGAATAAATTTACAATAATAGCCTGTAAGGCAGAGGATTGCGCGAATTTGCCGTTTTGTTTTCGGTGCAGGCGCTGTTTGGATGTTTTCCGTGGTTCCTTCCCCGCGCTGCTAGTTCGCATTGTCCAATTCGATGCCCGAGAAAGTCCATCTCCGTTCCCACAAACTCACACTTGCTTGGGCGTAGCTCAGACCAGCCGCTTGAATTCTGCTGAAACGTTCTCGGATGGATCCAACGTGCTCTTTCCCTGTGCTGCTGGAAAGCATCACGTCGTCGTAGTAATGATTTACAGCGGGAACACCATTGATGATTCCTCGCATCAGCTTGGCGAAGACGGCGGGAGTGGTTTTGATTCCGAACGGCATGTAACGGAACTGATAAAGTCCCGAAGTTGTGCAAAAAGGCATCTTGGGGATAGACTCTTGCGAAAAAGGAATTTGCCAATACCCCTTTACAATGTCTAATTTGAAAAAGTACTTTTTGCCGCCTGCGGCCGCAAATACGGCCTCGGCTCGGGGCATTGGTTCTGAATCGGCGACTAGTACGTTGTTGTGTTTTCGGTTGTCTACGACCATCCAATCGATGTGGTCGGCCTTTTTCCGCAGCCACACCAGGGACATCGATTCTTCTATGATTTCTATGGCCTTACTGTCGTTTAGTTCCTTCTCCATGTTCTCCACCGTAGCGAACGGTAGTGGATATCGTTGTACGTGAACTGGGGTGTCGGTGGTAACATCCACGTGGCATTCCACCTAATTAGTTTTTCCCGGAAAGTTCGAGAATTTCTTAGAATGTTGCATCAGTTCTGCCTCAATTTCGGTCTTTTGCGTTGTTGTAAGGTGAGGCGAAAGTGTGACGACAGCGATGCCTTCCGTCTCAACAAAGCGCGGAACCGGTATGCCGCTCTCTTAAATCGTTTCAGACATGCCGCATATCGCGTTCCACATGGTCTTTTCGGGATTGGGTTTCTTTTCTTCGTACTTCTTCAGCTGGTTGGCTTGAAAAATTTTGGGCCCAATAAGTGTTTCTATGAGGTAGTGTTCTTCCCCTTTTCTTTTTTTTAACTCGAACGGCTATTTCAAGGGGAGAAGGAGCTTGTTATGTGTCTGGAGCAGGAGTAATACCTTGTCTCCGGCTTGGAATCGTTGATTTTCGTCTTTGGGTTGTAAAACTTCGCATAACAAGCTCCTGTCTTCTCGCGTTGTTCGTGCGCTACGCGACAGGTTTCTTCCAGCCTGTTACGAAGGTCAAAACATGTTGATACGTGGCTTTGGTCTCTTTATCCAGACTTTCATTACTCGACATTTCTTTAAGGATGGTTAGGGGAACTCGGATGTGGCGGCAGTACAGTATCTCGAAGGGTGAGAATCCGAGACTTGCTTGCTGCCCTTCTCTGTACGCGAAGAGCAGCGTAGCTAGGTAGCGATCCCAGTCCCGGGGTTTCTCCGTACACATTCGCTTCAACATGAGATTTAAGGTTCTATCGAACTTTTCAGCCATCCCGTTTGCCATCGGGTGGTAATGACTAGTGGGGAGTTGGCGGACTGAGAGTAACCGCGGCACTTCCTTCATGAGTTCGGGTGTGGAGTTGGTCTCCCCGTCACTCAACACCTCTTTGGTGACTCCCACACGAAAAAACATCTCCACTAGCGCTTCGGCGACTTGTTCCGTGTCAATGTTTGGCAGTGGAATGGCATTCGGGTACCGTGTTGCACAGTCCATCAGCGTGAGAATAAATCGGTTTCCAGCCTTCAACGGTGGCTGGATGGTACCAACGATGTCATTCGCCATTTAGTGGAATGGTGTTTCTATAAGCGGCGTCCTTCTCAGGGGTTCTCGTGCCACTCTTTCCTTGGGGGTCGTTTACTGGCAAAGGACACACAAAGCGACGAAGCTTTTCACGTCTGCCTTTTCACGTCTGCTATGGTCAGAGAAACCTTTCCAGTATCCGGTCATTCGTTTTCCACACACCCACGTGGCCAGCCATGATGCCGCCGTGAGCCGTTTTCATGACGGTCTGTCGGCGACCAATGGGAACCAGTAGTTGCCGTACTTCCCGACGGGTATTCTCGGTGAATCACCTTTAAAGAAGTTTATATTCCAGCTTAAACTCGATCTTATGCTTATTCTTCGAGTTTTTCTTCTCCTTGCCGATTAGTGCGAAGCAGCATTTCAAAGAGTGGTCTTTTTCTTGTTCTTCGGCAGAACTGCACTCTTCAGGTGGTTGGGACGTCGGTGCAAGAGTCTTTAATGGCTGAAAGTGTCGCGCCTTCTTTTTTGACTGTGCTCGTGTTACCACGTCCGCGACTTGCCATTCGGCCGAGACATTGGGGTTGGCTTATCCATAGCTTGCTGTTTGATCGTATCAGGGTGTAATTCGTCCTGTGTCGGTGACGCCATGGGGTCGTCGGGGACTCTCACTCCGTTGATGTTGACGAGAAAAGGTCGTACAGCGGCGTCTTCATGCAGAGGGCATTAACCCTTCTGCTGTTGTATAGAGTCTGTACCTCGATCTGAGCCTCGGGCAACTTTCGAATTGTGCCGCCCGCTAAATACACGGGGCTAGTCTCCCCGGCGAGATCTTCATCTCGTACCACGTCTTTTCGCACCATCACTATGCTGGATGTCGTGTCACGCAAAACTGAAACGTCTTGATCGGCCAACGTTCTATGAGGAACGGGCATACGCTCCCCTAGGAACTCCGATCCCGTCATAATGACTGCGTTCACGACCGGGATCTTCTTGCTATTACTGAGTTCTACAAAGGCTTCTCACATTTCGTCGGGCTATGGCTGCTTAGGTGGTGCGTAGACACACTAAACGTGAGGCACTCTGTTGTTGCTCCTGCAAACGACTGCCGTGTGTTTATGGCGCCTGCACTTGAAGGTTTTTGGAGCGTTGTTTCCCATAAAATTGCTCCTGCAGTTGTTTGCGTGGTGCCCCATCTTGTTACACAGTTATCACTTAGGTGGGGCCTTTTTACCAGCCATTTTTTTCTCTGCTCAATGTGCCAAGGGCATTCTCGTTTCTACCTTTTTTCTCTTCCTAACTTGGTGCTTCTCTGCGCCTCAAAGTACTGGTAGGCCAGTTCCAGCATTTCGGCAAAAGACTTCGCTGTTCTTTTTAAAGGTACAGAGAAAGACTTGGCTGACACGCATTCAGAATTTGATCTTTTATCAGCAGTTCCAGCAGTAATGCATACTCCTTTCCTATTTCGCCTAGCTCTGTCCAGCGGTCGAAGAATTGGCTCAGGCGAGCCGAAAATTGCGAGGCGGTTTCACCATCGGCGGCCGTTTCATTTCTGAACTTCTCTCGGAAGCCATCCACTGTGAAACAAATCCTTTTGAACAGCGCGGCCTTCACCTTGGCGTAATCAGCGTCGTCCTCTGGGGTAAATCTCCCAAACACGCTCAGTGCTTTGCCGCTTAAAGGGGTGCTTCGATCAGTACACCATTTTGTCTTCCGTCGAATTTGGCTTTTGGCTTTTCCTTCGAACCGAAGAATGTAGGCGTGGAGACCATCCTTTTTTTCTCAAATGCCAAAAAGAGATTGCTCAGGTTCAGGAGTGCGCCATTATTTTCTTCTCCTATGCTCCGAACGGCTGGGTAATGTCTCCAAACGCAGTGCCTCCATTTCAGTATTTAATTTCTCAATCTCATCATTGCGTGCTTTCTCCTCTCGCTCCGCTTTCGCTCGCTCCCTTACGGCCTGTGCCTGTTGGGCTTTTTTTTCTTACTCTGCGTTCTCTCGCTCCAATAGAAGTTGTCTCTGAAATTCTTTCTGTCTTTCTCTTTCAGCCCTCTAAGCCTTTCCTCGTGCTGCCTGTCTTTCTTCTCGTACTGCCTGTCTTGCTGCATCAGCTTTCTTGTTTTCTTCTTATTTTTGCGCGACCCACTCTCGTTGTTAGGCCCCTGACAGGCCACCTGGCAGCCCAACGCTACGATTCTCCCTAAACCCAAGATTGCAAATGTATCGCAATGTAGTCCCAATACCCTAGCCTCTAGGTAGGTATATCTACACAGAGGAAGTTAACAAGACCACCAACCTATAAAGGCAGTAGCAACCTATGCCAAAACAAAGTTCCAGGCTCTTTCTTCTCGCTACCACTCACAGCAAAGATCCTGTCACGGACGCCACAATGTGCAACCCGTTTCCTTAATACGGAGCACTGTCACAAGATAAGGGGACTCGACTCAAGATAGCCAACAAACCCCACCTAATTCACAGGGCACAGGTGACGAAGGGGGTGGCCATCTGACGTGCGGCTTTCACCGACCAGAGCGGCAAGAATGATTAAGAGCCATGAAAGAAGACTTCACAATGACTTATATTCACACAGGCAAAATACTACACATGCGCGACGTAACCAATCGATAATGACAGACAACTTCGATTTAATTTAAATACAAGAGAGATTACAGAATTAAACAAACTAACATTATCAGGAGCGTTAGCAATGTGTAATACGAAGTGGAGGAGTTTATCAAAAAAGAAAGAACAAACGAACAGTTCGATGCATGCGAGAGATGGGGTCCCACAATATACACCGAGAGGGCCGGACAATGCACCGCTGTCGAAGGCGATTCGGCTACCCGCGAAAAAGCATGGCTTCGTTGTAGGCCTGCCCGTCCGAGACGATCACGGTGATTCGAGACCCGTGAGTACGTTGGAGCCCTCCTTGGCGCGGGTTGCCGATGGTGTGATGCACAAACAGGCAGGTGCCGTTGTCACATCACGACGTCCAAGCGTAGTTGCTTTGCTTAGGCGCGGCTTCTCTTTTTATAACCTCGCCGGCGCGATGACAGACGGCACAACACATAACGCACCCGCCGCCGTCAGCGAATAACTTCCCTCTGTCTCTCTTGTAGAATCATCGCCGCGCTTTTTCCTGTAAAGACCACAAGCGCCTCCTCGAAAGTAGTGTAAGCTTCGACGAAACAGGGGTGGCGGAGATTTTAATTTTGTTATTTTATTGCCGGCGAACCAGCGGGTAAGCGGTGCCATATACGCCTCGTGCGAGAAAGTCCCAGCCGTTTCTCGGGGCGAAGAGATCGTAACGGAATGAAATTATCAGACGACTGTAATTAGAATTAGGCGCTGACAATATTATGAAAAACCTATATGGTATTTTTAGACGTCCTACGGTCAAGTATGTGACACTCAGTATCTCTCCAAACGAATGAATAAAGTTGCCTAAAATACGATATATTAGGTATAATTTTAACTAAAAAACAGCGTTTATTTTTCTATATGTTGACATTTTATAGGCCGTACAAGAGGTAAGTAAGGTTACTACCGCTTGTATTCAATATGTTTATAAAAAGGTGGCAATAGCACCCAACGTGCGGGTAAGCAGCTATGTATGAAGCATGTGGGTATATACGTGTTGATTTGGAGCTTTAGTCCTATTTACCTCTCGCAGAGAAGCTAGAAGTTTAGGCAAATCGCTTCATATATTACAACATTCCCGAACGTTGTCGGGCCTTAAAAAATGGCTGTAAATTGGTCTTCATTGCAATGATTTCAAAAGAAACTGCGCAAGAAACTTTCCTGCAACGACCACTCGCTTAGAAGTGTTATCTGTGTAGTTGTTTTGCTAAACGCACAGAAATATCTTTATTAAATAAAACGGGCTCCTACAGAGTTAGTGCAGCTATAGTATGTCCCAACCGATAGCGTCAGTTCTTTCAAAACGAAAAAATATCATCAATATTACCATGTATTTACCGTTAAAGTCCTATCTCCGGCAATACATTATACAGATTGGGGCAGACTTTGAGTGAGTAAGTAAAAATAATTGAGGGAAAAAATAACGACTTCTAGAAAATAACAAGAAGAATAAATAAATTGGAAGAGGTCCTTATGCTCTCAAAAAGGCTACATAACTAAATAAAAAAAACGCCGACATTCATAAAACGTTCATGCAGAGGCACAGAGACTTTTCTAGTTTGCGAGCATCGCGCTCTGACCAAGTGGACGTCGTCGGGAAGGCACCTTGTTTAACAACCTGCTTCTTCTTAAGCGGAAGTAATGTTCATTTAACAGCGGTGGTGTTGTACCAGCCGTATGTTAGTGTTGAAGAAAATTTCCAGAAAAATGTGAAGGGCTCGTTAGCACCAGCCTCAGGGCGACTGGCCTGCGTTCCAAACATCCGCAGTGGTTTTAGACAAAAGCTATAGCTCTGACGTAAAGTCCTTGTGCAAATCTAAGACTTCGCAAGAGGAATACCACGATATCAATGCATAGGACTATCAATACACTAGCCGACTTAAAATTAACGACGAACAATTTAAACAAACAATTTCAAAATTTTTCAAACACGCGGCAATGCGCCCAGCAGTGCTCACGTATGAAAAAACCATGCAGCTTCGCTATGGTTTACGCCTTCCCCGAATTAGTGGAAGATTCGCTAGTAGAGCTGCTGAAAGTATCCAACGCTGCGGATGACTTTGCATCACCCACTAGCCGCGAAGAAGACGACGATCTGTTCGACCCTTATGTTCATAATTACTAGTATTAAAACTACCTAAGTAACCAATGATAGTAAAACCTAACTATGTGTCCGGCAATTGTCGCATACAACAGCTTCGCTATTCATATGTTTCGCGTGAGTGATAACTTCCTTACATAAATTTTCATCTTCAATTTAAAATCCTGCAATTTTATATTAAGCTCGTTCCTCTAAAATGTCTTAGTACAAACCCTTCAAATTAGTTTTATGGAAGTTGAGATGAAAAATTTGGAAAAAAAAGAGATCAAATTGGAGAATGGCATGAAGTGTTTGCAACAAACTTTAAAAAGCAGCAATTGTACGTATATTTATCTTTTTTTATGCGCTGGTCCTGTTAGAAAACGGCATGAAAATTTGTTTTTACACATATGTGTCCCTATAATTGTAAACAATTGTTCGGTGTTAAGCGGGCAAGAACAAAATGCCAAAATTCAGAAGGGAAAAAGTTTGGGTGTGTTGGTTGATCGTCAGGCGGAAAACAAGCGCAAACGAAAACAAGCGCAACTCATCGTCAGACGGCAAACAAGCGCCACCGCAAACGGAAAACAAGCGCAATTCGTCCTGTGTTTTTATTTCGCGCTTATTTTCCGTGTAACAAAATTCACCGTTTCTTCTCGCAGTGGCACAATAATTTTAAAATAGGCGCTAGCTAGGGCATGGTTCTATTCTCGCCTGAAAAATTTAAGCGGCGAATGAAACCATGTCCTTGGAGGGACTGTCGCATTGTTTTTACCTGTATGGCCTTTATTACTTACTCATTATTTCTAATACAAATGTGTTTCGTGCCCCACACGGGGCACTTTGAGTAATCTTGGTGATGGTGTTGGCGACACCGCGGACCCCGATGCCGCCACGCTCAAGCTGTAACCGACCTTGGTAATGGGTTTTAAGTTGAAGAGTAGAAACCTCAAATGGTGGCCGTCGGAGCCCTGGTCAAGCTTTGGTGGATGGGCTCCCTGTCGGTTTACCAGGCAGAGAGCTCCAGTAGCTCTTAAGCTATTAGGTTAAGGCTGCCGAAGAAAGTACCCCCGTGTCTCTGCTTTTTCCTCTGTCAGATGAATATTTAAACCACCCAAAACGTGATGGTCCCGAGATAAGGGGCCGCACCGAAGTTTCCTTCCCACCCCCTCCAAGAATCAACATTCTGAAACCTTACAACTATCCTCGATTTTTGGTTATCGAGGCAGTTGACAACGCTAACCCTGTTTCTTCCAAGTCCATGTTCCTTATAACTAAATTCCTGGAATGCATCCACGGAAAATTGTTTGATGCTGAGAAACTCCGTAGAGGTGAAGTCTCAGGGAATTTGAAGACGCAGCAACAAGCCACTAACCCCCTGACCCAAACCTGCATGGCAGCTCTGGCCATCATTTTCACTCCCCATCGTAGCCTCAACAGCTCTCAGGGTGTGACTACGGAGTCCTATTTATTGAATGAGACCGAAGCTGATCTGTTGGAAGGCCTGAGAGATCAGGGTGTAACTGCAGTGAGGCGTATCACCCTCAGACGAGATAAGCAGGGAATCCCCACAAAGCATACAATCTTGACTTTCAATTGCTCTGCACTTTCCGAATTCATTAGAGCAGGCTTCATCTTGTCCTCCGTCTGAACGTACAGCCCTAATATGTGTCACTGACACAGATGTCAGCAGTTCGGGCACGGTACTAACTCTTGTCGGGGCCAGCCAACCTGTGCCAAATGTTGGCAACACCATCTCACTGATGACTGTACGTCAAATAAATTGCTCTGTGCCAATTGCCAAGGACCTCATGCTGCATATTCGCGAACCTGCGACCGGTTCAAACGTGAGCAAAAATTAACCAACATCAAGGTCTCCGCAAACATAACCTTCACAGAGGTGCGAAAGAGATTCGCCTCTTTCGCCCTGGGGAGGTACACCAATGAAGCTCTCCGGGGAGCGGAGCGGCGTCTCGTTTCGGCGGGAACACAGTACCGAGAGTCAGACTTTGTCCCGCCTCCACCCCTGGGTTGCCTCGTGCAGCCCAACCCGCCTCCGCACCACTCGCTGAGCCAGCAGCGGCTGTGGTGGCAACCACGACCGGACGGGATTCCGCTGCACCCACTGTTTGCTTATATACACCGGACCAAGCACACGCGTTGGTACGGAAGAGATGGAGATGGAGGCACCCTCGGCAGTTCTCTTTCTCCGCCCCCCCCGCACCGCCTCTGCCACCTAAGGGCTCCTGACGCCCTCGGCGGTCGTGGCTCCAAAAAAGGGCACAGGGAAGAGTGCGAAGTCCAAAGGGACCGGTCCGCCGGATATACCTTCCAAATCTCATGACGACATGGATGTGGGACCTTTGCTGTCTGCCTTGCAGCGGAAGGAGGGAGTCCCTCCATCCAATCCTCCGCAGGTTAAAAAACCACTTCCAAGAGCCCAAGCCCCGAAAGAACCTACATAAATAGTCACACTCCAGTAGCTATAAACATTAAACAGCGGGAAGACAAAATATTGCTCAATAGAACTGCAGAGACCTTCTGAATAATCGTGACGATGTGTACGAGATTCTGCATCCTAATCAGCGAAGTGTAATGTGTCAAAGAAACACATTTAAATTTCAAACACACAATTTTTTTGAAAAGTTCCTGGTATACATAAAGGACAGGGATGGATGCACGAATTCTTCTGGCTGTATGGCCATAATCACCTGGAAATCCTTATAATGCTATCCTGACACTAAGAACACTGTCCTTGAGGATGTAGCGGTACGCATAATATATGTATTTCGTTGATAACGCTATGCTCTGTATACCTTCCTCCTCATGTTGCACTTTCGAGCTCTGATTTTGAGACGCTGGTTCATCAGCTTGCCGAACCTTCATCCATAAAGGCGGCCTTCACGCTCACGACTTCCTTTGGGGCTCTACCCGCACGGATGCCCGAGGCCGCCTGATTGAGAAATTCCTTACATCTTCAGGAGCATGCCTTTTCAACAATAAACAGCCTACATATCATCACATAGGACACAACAGATACTCACATCTTGAGTTGGCTTTTGGTTCTGCAATTCTCTTTCCATGTCATGAGTGGGGTGTGGGAACAGACCCCTGCACTAGTCACCACTACCCCACCTCACTAAAGTATATAGGTAAAACCTCATGCAGTACATCTTCCTAGAGCAGGTTCAATGAAGCAAATCTAACTGGAATACATTTACAGAGACATCCAAACTACATCACAGAACCATGATACACATACACATTGAAGAAGCTTCCCACTTAATCACTGCGCACATCCTCGCCACCGCCGAAAAGTCTATTCCCCAAGACTCCGGTGCCCCGCGCAACGAGCGGAGGCCGTGGTAGAATGATGACTGTAGGCGGGCCCGGAAGGGCCAGAAGGAGGCGTGGGGCACCCTTTGTCAGTAACCCACGTAGGGAAACCCCCTCTTGTTCAAAAGGGCAAATGCGATGGGAAAAAATGTGCGCCGTGAGGCAGAACGAGTGAGTTGGCGTACATTCATACAACAATAACTCCTATACAGACAAACGTAAAGTATGGATACGAATACGCAAACTCAAGAGACAACAAATACACAGCCTGCCTCTGGTCAGCACAAGAAGGAACACATTTGAAGACCAGACACAACACTGCCAACGCGTGTGCAGTTCAGCACACTACATATACACTTTCATAAAACACGAAAAATCGGCCGAAAGGATGTGTTTACTTGATAACGACACTTTAGCTTGCTCTTATAACTCCAGTTTTAACTTCATGAGATGAGGGCCACCCTGAGCATTTGTAAATCCTCATCTCCAGGCCCAGACATGACCTTTACAATAATACAGCACCTACACTCAAACACTCTTGTAACACTCCTCCACATATATAAAAAGGTAAAGATTTAGGGGTACAATCCAAACTCTTGGAAGGAGACTATGGTTGTAGCTTTCTTTAAAGTGGAAAAAGACCCGTCGTCTCGCTCAGAGTACCATCCCATAGCCCTTACGGGCTGTCTGTGCAAGCTTCTCGAGAAGATGATAAATCGTAGGCTCGTGTACTTTGTTTATTACAACGGTCTTCTCGAGAGCTGCCAGGCAGGCTTCAGGTCGGGGCGTTCAACGAACGATCTACTCGTAACTCTTGAAACATATATAAATAAAACATAAACATATATAAACATATATAAGTATCGCCTAACTGTGTTTTTCAAAATCGAAAAGACGTACGACAACGCTTGGCGTTTTCGGATTCTTAGTGACCTGAAGGCATTCGGTGTTTCTCTCTTCGTAACGAATTTATCGGTGAACCCCCAGCCCTTGTTTTCACGTCGAGATCATTCAAGCAAAATGAAACGCACCAGATTTCGTACCCTTGTTTTTTTCCGAATCCGTTGTTCCTCGTACCACAACAGACTGGAATTATCTACCATCAAACTTTGTTACTGAACCAAATACCATAAATTTTAGTAATGATTGAGCAAAAATACCAATGTATATTGTGTATCATTTCCGTGCCTCTTTCCACTCCGTTCTTGCGGTGTCAACTGACGTTTGGTAGTGCTACTCCGCGTAGTAGACTTTTTTCCTGTACCAATAGCCGTTCCTACTGTTTCTACTGTAGTCTTTTTATTTATTTCCACTCTAGCGTTGTAAATTCTTTTTGCCTTTCTAGTTCTCATGTATTTTGTTGCTTTCAAAGTTTTTGTGTCAGCAGTTTAACCATCTTAACCCTATGTTTTGGAATTGCCAGAGGGTGTTTATGGTTTTTTTTAAATAAAAAAATGAATAAATTTTTAGAATTCAAACATTGCGCTTTCGGAATAGGTTTAGAGATACCAGAATGTAAAAATCCTGACGGCAAACTCAACAATACTATTTCTTGTTCGTTATACTTCTACAGCAGAAAAAAAGGATTTTTTGGGAGCACGATTTTTGTTCTAGGTCAGCCGATTTCACATATGCAGGCATGCGCAAAATGTACTGGCTATCAAATACCATAATACCATAATGTACCAAATACCATAAATTTTACATAATGATTGAGGAAAAATACCAATGTATATTGTGTATCATTTCCGCGCCTCTTTTCACTCCGTTCTTGCGGTGTCAACTGACGTGTGGTAGTAATACTAGGCGTAGTTGACTTTTTTCCTGTACCAATAGCCGTTACTACTGTTTCTACTGTAGTCTTTTTATTTATTTCCACTCTAGCATTGTAAATTATTTGTGCCTTTTTAGTTCTCGTGTATTTTGTTGTTTTCGAAGTTTTTGTGACAGCAGTTTAACCATTTAAACCCTACGTTTTGCAATGGCCAGAGTGCCTTCATGTTTTTTTTTTTAAATAAAAAAATGAATATTTTTTTAGAATTCAAACGTTGCGCTTTAGGAATCGGTTTAGAGATACCAGAGTATAAAAATTCTGACGGCAAACTCAACAATACTATTTCTTGTTCGATATACTTCTACAGACGAAAAAAAGGATTTTTTGGGAGCATGATTTTTTTTCTAGGTCATCCGATTCCACATATGCAGGCATGCGCAAAATGTACTAGCTATCCACATGTAAAACGTAGCACGGGTGCGCTTTTCAAACTTGGTAGAACTCTGTGCACGTGCAATATAATTGCAAATAAAATCGTGGTAACCATGTTTTTTAGGCACACGGGGCCTCTCATATTGATGTACTACTGTCCGCTATATTGTCATCTTGTGCGAAATCGTGCTCCTACCATTTCTTATCGTCATAGCCGCTTTATGATTTAACATAGCATTAAAGGACCACATCATCAAGAATACGCGTTTTAAGGCGCAATGCGGTTTTTACTTCCTTAGTAATGCCCCAACTTTATTTTGCGTGATTTCGGTCACTCGCCATTCGATACGCGAAGAGTTTTAGCCATGTGCTGTTTATTTGATGACACCAACAGCATTCCAACACCAAAAAAGATCCTGGGTGCCGCGGTGCAAACCCATTATGGTTGGACAATCTTATCTGGGCCCTAACTCCCCAGGCGGGCGGTGCTACGGTACGTAGGAACAACTGAGTTGATGCTGCTCTAAAGCGTCAAAAAAGCAGTACAACAGGGGACCTTCGTGAGCACAACTTCATAGCCATCGAGAAAATGTTTGAAAATATAGAAGGCTTGAAGGCAACAAGGACGAAGTTTCCTATTGTTATGCGCTCCGCAATGAAGTGGGTAACAGAACAAACAATAGGATCATTACAGTAAAAATACCAGAAAGAGCCTACACAAGGCTATATGCCGGTACTGTTGGGTCATGGAAAACTAGTGACCTCAAAGCTCAGCTTCAGATGTTCCGCCAGTGAATATATGGCAATGAGAAAGTGCATCCAATGACATAAAAAAGGAGGAAGCTGCAAGCCACAACGGTGTAAGCATTTTCATTCTAGATGAGGATGGACATATAACCCTAAAAAAGCATACTAAACATTTTCACAGTGTTTAAGAACTTTAATATACCCGAAGCCTGAAAAAAAACACTGCCATGCTTTTAATTCACAAGAATCGAGATACAAAGATCTTAAGAAAAATAGCCCCGCATACCTAAAGGTGTAGTTGGTTACCCAGCTGCGTTAAAATTGTAGCTGTTTACGAAGATGATACTTACCCGAATAAACCACAGCCTAAAATTCCAATAACTTGGGGAACAGGCTGGGATAGAAAAAGGCACTCAAAAATGGATAACCGCCATTTAAAGAACAAAGTTATGGATACATGCGAAGAGTTTTGTAAGCAGCTTTAAATTGCACTTATATACTATAAAACGCGTTTGATTCAGTAACACGGGGGTAGTTTTGGAAGCTTTAAAGATCCAAGTAATACAGAAGACCTAGCTAAACTCCTACACGACATACCTGAGGAATGCATGGTAATATTACCTCCGACAAAGTGGTAGATTCCTGATCCAAAATGAAATTCGACAAGGAGAATCTATCTCATTATAATTGTTCAAAATATTTCCAAGTAGTTTATTTGTGAGGCGTGACCAACAAAAATTCAACGGGAAGTACCTGAGTGATTTGAGTTTTTCCCACAAGGTGGAACCTTGACTAATCATGGTGATGGTATTGGCAACACCGCGGACAACGAGCCCGCAAACATCAGCTGTAATCCACCGTGGCAATATATATGTTCATAGGTTAATGGTGAGAAACCACGAACGGTGGCCGTCAGAGTCGTGGACAAGTTCCGGCAGATGGGCGCCCTGTCTGTTAAACAAACAGGGATCTCCGGGACCTCTCTCGGTATGAGCGTAACCCGAGGGAAGAAAGCACCCCCCCCCCTGTTTTTATACTATGCTATATGAAATTTCAAAACCCCCCCGAGCGTGATCAATCTATGTAAAGGGGCCGCATCGAAGCTTCTTTTTCTTGTTTGCCTTCGATCTCGCTCCCAATGCCAGATAACTACCCTCGTTAACCTGATCCTTGAATATGAGGCAAATTGAAATCTGGTTACTCCTCAATCGGTATTCCTCGTTTCAAATTTCTTTAAGGTCTCATCGGCAAAACACACTATGCCGAAAAGCTCAGAACTGGTTAAGCGCTAGTGGAAGTAAAAACTCACTATCAATCAACAATCGTCCTAAAACAAATGCTCATTGCAGATCTGTAGATCTTACTCACCCACAGTGCTTTCTCAACAGCTCTGATGGTTGGATCTCCGAGTCAGATATGATTTAGGAAACGAACGCAGACCATTAGGAAGGCTTAAGGGATCAGGGAATCATGGCCGTAAAGCTCATATTCATACACCGCGATGACAAAAAGATTGCAAATAAACACATTATCCTGACTTTGAATCCACCCACCCTTCCAGAATCCATAAATGCCAGTTATATACATTGTTCTGTCCACCGGTACATCTTAAACCCACGGCGCTGTTTCAAGTGCAGCAGTTGGGGCATGGCACAAACTCTTGCCGTGGCCTTCTTCCCTGCGCTATTCATTGCCCGCATGACCATCCTTTAGAAAACTGCGAATCAAAAACCTACACCGGTGCCAACTGCGAGGGACCCTAGTGCAGCGTTCTCGGAAATGTGAAAAGTTTAAGTAGGAAAGCCGATAAAAAGTGTTAAGATCACGGAGAACACCACATTCCGAGAGGCGTGGAAGAGGTTCGCCTGTTTTCCTCTGGGTGGTGGGTGGGTGAGTACCCCCGACGAGGGGAGAGCTCTGTCCTACGCCAAGATCCAAGCCATACGAATCGGAGACAAGGCGCACGAAGTAGGCGCTTAACAAACCACGCCAGACGGCACGGTTAAGGGAGTCATACGCGGCATTCCCGTCGAAGACACCCCCGCAGAAATCGACCGAAGCACCGTCAACCCAAGAAACCCGCTGGCGAGAGGAGCGCAGAGAATCGGCAACTCGACGACGGTCATTGTGGTCTTTGAAGGCCAAAAGGTCCCAAACTACGTACGCTACGGCCCGGTACTCACGAGATGCAGCCTATACCGCAAGCACTTCGATGTCTGCGAGCAGTGCGGCAAGGCAGGCCATAGAAGGGACGTCTGCCCCAACCCGGATGCGAAGGTGTGCTTCAACTGCGGAACGGTCAACCCGACGGAAAATCACAAAAGCGAATGCAACCCGAACTGCAAGCTGTGCGGAGAGAAGCACCCAACGGGTGGCAGGGAGTGTAAAAACAAGTACAAGACCCCCTACGTAGTGACGAGGAGACAATGGGAACGCAAGATGGCGGAACAACAGGAGAGACAGCAGCTGGCCCCGAGCGAGTTCCCGCCGTTGATGACATCAAGAGAAAGCAGCGCAGCGGGCAGCCGAGAATCGCGGCCGATAGCGAATAAAAGTGCGGACCGAAAACGAGACCGCAGTGCGAGTCGCCAGCGCCAATACCAATCCCAGGACCGAGTCAGCTGGGCGGCAAAAACGGAGGCACCCAAAAGGTCGCAGCAGCAAAGTCGCCGCCCGGATAGCTGCACGAGAAACCAAGGAGAGAGTGAAATGTTGCGAGCCCTCAAAGAAGAAAACGACGCGTGGAGCAAGAGATACGCGGAGCTCGAGGCAAAGATCAACAAGATCAACAGGGACATAGAAGAGAACCGGAGAAAGATGGAAGCCCAATTACAGCAACAGCAACAGCAAACGCAGCAACAGCAACCACAGCAACAGGAACCAACAGCAGCAACAACAACGAAGGAGGAAACAGAAATGGAAATGGACCCGAGAGCGACAGCAGCGGTTGGACCGGCACCAAAGAGAAGAGCATTCGAAAATCTCAAGGAGCGCAAGCTCAGCGACAGAATCGACAACTTGGAAGACAGATTCAACCGATTTGAAGAATACAGCCGTGCCTCCTTCCAGGCATTTAATGATCGACTAGCGACACTAGAGCAAATGTGCCAACAACTACTGACGACAGTACAAGGACTAACAGTACAAATAGCGAACCTCCAGCAAGCATGGACAGGACAACAACCGCAGCACCAGCAACAGCAGTGAGAGGCCTCCTGGCCTGGCACTGGAACTGCAACGGATACGACCCAAAGGAAGCGACACTGCAACAACACCTGAGACAAGTAACGAGAAGGCCGGACATCATCATGCTGCAGGAAACCCGTGCCGAAAACGTCCGACTTCCGGGCTACCGATCCGTTGCCAGTCGACCCAAAGACCGGGGAACGGCCAGGAGGGGTGGCAGGGGAGTCTGCACCATGGTGAAGAAGGGCATCACGTTTGTCGAGCACGAGCTTCTCAACAATAGCATGATAGAGCACACAATGGTGGAAGTGGTAACGGGAAAGAAGAAGAAGGAAAGCACGTACATAGCAAACGTATACAGTAGTCCGTCGCACGGGAAGCAGAAATTCAAAGCTCTACTGTACAAGGCGAGCAAGATCGCGGGACCGGACAACAGATTGATAATATGTGGAGACTTCAACGCACAGAATCAAGCGTGGGGGTACCAAAGGACATTAGCAAAGGGCAGAGACTTGATGCAAGATTCCACGGACCTGGGAATAAATCTAATCACGGACCCGACCCAGCCCACAAGAACCGGCAACTCGGTCACCAGAGACACAACGCCGGACCTCACTTTCGTCAGAAAGGGCAAAAATGACAGGGCGGACTTCGAGTGGCGCAACACGGGAAACAACCTGGGCAGCGACCATTACATCGTGGAAGTCATGATCCCGATCGGGTGCAACGGAGGGACATACAGAGGCCACCGAAAGCACCGACACACGGATTGGGACGCCTTCCGAAAGCTGCTACCCACCGAGCAGACGGACATCACGGACATAGAGGAGTGGACAAACGAAATCATGGAGAAGGAAAAGGAAGCCACCAGAACCATCGAGACAGAAGACAACGTCGGTAGAATCGACAGCCGACTGGCCCACCTCATCGAAGCCAAACAATCGATACAGGCAAGGTGGAAGACGCAGCGAACCAACAGGAAACTGCGCAAGAAGGTGGCCGAACTAAACAGGGAGATAGAAGCCCACAGCAGGGTGCTGTGCACCCAACAATGGAACGAAGTGTGCAACGAGGCGGACAGCCAGATGCACTGCGGCAAGACGTGGAGCATGCTGAAAAGCCTCTTAGACGATTGCGCAACCAAATCCCACCAGCACGACAACCTGGCCCGAATCATCCACAAAGCCAGAAAAGAGCACGGGGAAGACGAGACGAAGAGGAGAATCAACAACAAGTACCTACCGACCGCACCCACCGAGGCGCACCCGGAATACCAGGGGGAACAGAACGAGTGGCTGGACCGGGACATTGAGGTGTGGGAGGTCAGGGCCACCCTACAAGATTTGAACACAAAGTCGGCGGCGGGACCCGACCGCGTCACAAATAGAGCACTCAAAAATCTAAACGAAACGGCCATCGAGAACCTCACGGCCTACTTCAACAAGTGCTGGCGCGCAGGGTCGCTGCCCCGACAATGGAAGATGGCCAAAACCATCTTAATCCCAAAGCCAGGCAAACCTCCCGGCATCGAGAACCTCGGACCAATCTCGTTGACGTCCTGCGTAGGCAAGGTGCTAGAACACGTCCTTCTGAACAGATGGCAGAGGTACCTAGAAGACGGAGGGCTCTACCCCAACACCATCATTGCGTTCAGGAATAAGCTCGGCACCCAAGACGCCATGATTCAATTAAAGCACGATATTCTCGACGACACAACGGGAACGAGAGACAACAAGGCCATACTGGGCCTGGACCTCCAGAGCGCCTTCGACCAAGTGAGGCACTCCGCGATCCTGGCGCAAGTGGCGAAGCTAAACATGGGCCGCAGGACGTATGCGTACATCAAAGATTTCCTGACGAACAGAACCACTGAGATCAACGCCGGTGACCTGCGGCTACCCGAGAAGCTGCTGGGCAGCGTCGGAACCCCCCAAGGCTCGGTCATCTCACCATTACTCTTCAATCTGGTAATGATCGGGGTGGCCGAGAGACTCTCGCGAGTCGCGGTGGTTCGACACACCATATACGCCGACGACGTGACGCTGTGGGTACCGGGGGGGAGTGACGGGTACATCGAGAGCACGCTGCAAGAAGCAGTCGAGGCCATCGAAGAGCAACTAGACGGGTCCGGCCTCATCTGCTCCCCACACAAGTCCGAGCTACTGGTGATTCCACCAAAGAGGTCAACCGGAAGGACAAAGGGAGACAAATCCGAGAGAGAAAGAGACAAGATCAGGATCAAGACGAGAAGCGGCCTCACGATCCCTGAGGTCGAGAAGATTCGGGTACTCGGCATGCTAATCGAACGGAAGTGGGTGAACGGCGAGACGGTCAAACGAGTGACGGCCAAAGTGTACGCGGCCATACGACTCATAAAGAGAGTATCAAACAAGAAAAAAGGAATGAAGGAGGAGAGCCTCATGAGACTCGTACAGTCCTTCGCAATAAGCCACGTAACGTACGTGGCAGCATTCCACAACTGGAGGCAATGCGAGCGGAACAAAATCAATGTGCTGATACGCAAGGCGTACAAGGCGGCACTCGGGCTCATCGACGGCACGAGCACTGAGAAACTCCTGGCCCTCGGCGTGCACAACACGCTGGAAGAAATAGCAGAGGCGCAAAGAACGGCGCAGCTCGCGCGCCTTACAGAAACAAGAACAGGAAGACAAGTACTAAGGAACCTGGGCATAAGCCTGAGGGAACAAAATAGAACAGAAGAGACAATCCCAGAAGACATCAGCAGAAGGCTACGAGTACACCCAATACCGAGAAACATGAATCCAGAATACAACAGGGAAAGGCGAGAGGCGAGAGCCAGGGCACTCATCGACCTCCACGCCAGGGACGAGGGAGCCGTATACGGGGACGCGGCCGAATACCCGGGAGACGAGAAAGCCTACGCAGCAGTCGTAGTCCAAACCACGACAGGGACAACTAAGGCAGCAGCAAGCGTGCGCACACGGAAGGCGCATCGGGCAGAGGAGGTGGCCATCGCCCTGGCCATCGCCGACACCGAGTGCACGACCATACTCAGTGACTCCAGAACGGCAGTACGCAACTACGCCAGGGGAAGAGTGAGCAGCGAAGCCGCGCGAATACTGAGAGCGACAAAAATCGAGAGCCGCCGCGTGGCGATCAAATGGTTCCCTGCACACATGGGCGAAGACTTATCGGAAAGAGGGTACGCAAACCACAACGAGACGGCGAACGCCGTGGCGCGAGGCCTCACTAACCGCGCTGCGGCAACTGCCGCAGTCGATCCAACGTGGTGGTGGGAGACCAAAGACAACATGACCACATACAACGAGATAACGAAGTGGTACAGACACAAGAGGAGAACGATGCCACCGCCCCACCCGGGCCTGACCAGGGAGGAAGCGGTACTATATCGGCAACTCCAGACGGGGACGCTACCCCCCCCAGCCCTAATGAAGCACGTGTGCCCGGACGTGTACACGAGTGACCTATGCCGCACATGCCAGAAGGAGAGAGCCACAGCGGCTCACGTCCTATGGGACTGCAGCAAAAATCCACACGAAGCGGCAACGAGGAAGACGATCCCGCCGCTGCTAGAAGCAGCGACGAGGAGCTACGACAAGGAGACCCAGATCCAGGCCGTCCAGCAGGTCTCGGCCGCACTCGAAAGGCAGCGACCCAGCGAACCCGAAAGAAGACTGCCGCTCCAGACCAGGGGCAGGCGTGGTCGACCCGAGGAAGTAGCGGGGCCGCGGGCAAAGTAGAGGCGACACCAACCGAGACGACGTCAAGGCCGCGTCGCGGCGAAGTACCCTACAAGACCAGGGCGACAAGCCGTCTGCAGGCACTATCAATAAAGTTGTCGTACCGTACCGTACCTTCTGGGGAGATACACCGACGCCGCTCGCCGGGGGGTGGAGTGGCATCTGGTTTCAAAACAGATCCAGTATCGTGAGTCGGAATTGGTCCCTACCCCCCCCCCCTCCCAACACCATTGGGTTTGCCTCAGGCAACCCAACGCCCCTCTCCACCATTCGCTGAGCCAGCAGCGGTTGCGGTGGCAACTAGGTAGGTTGGGGATGCCGCTGAATCCCCGGTTTTTATGGGCACCCACCCAGGCCACACGCGAGGGCCCGCAGGAGATGGAGACAGAGGCAGCAGCAGCGACCCCCAACCGCGCTAACTGCCTCTGCCATCTAAAGTGGTCCCTACGCCCTCGGAACTGGCAGCGCAGGCAAAGAACACCCGAAAGGGTACCATGAGCAGGGGGCCCTGTCCGCACGGCAACCACTTGCCTTCAGATGACGACATGGACGCCGAGCCCTTCCCGCCTGCATCACAGCGAAAGAAACGGGCTAAGAAGTCCTGTTAAGTAAGAGGATGAAAAAACCTTTTTCAAGAGTTCAATCCCCGAAAGTCGACACATAAACACGCAGATATTCCAGTCGTTCAAAACTGAAATAATGGAAAGACAAAACATCACCCAGTGGAACTGCTGAGGCATCCTTAAAAATGTTCACGATTGTAGTGAATGTTGGAATGGACTGCGTAGAGTCATAAACCCCAACTACGTTCTACGATATGCGACACAACGTATATATTACCTATCCGATCTACGAGAAATGGATTGCAATAAATTACTATTACAGAGTAGACATGGAAACACTCACGTACAGTATATTGTGCACAAAGTTGTAAAGGAACAGTCATGCTCACTGCCAATCCTCTCGGGGACACGATGGTGTAGAAGCGACGCACACTTCTGCTGTCAAAAGAAGAAGTAGTGTCTCGCGACGGAGCAGGTCGCCGCAGTCGTTGAACTGCTACCTCGCTGGCCAGGAAAGTGATTGTGGCCGAAGGCTAGCGGCGGGCGTCAATAGCAGAGGTGTATTCCACAGCGACGCCTCGCTGCCCGATCTTTACGCATTGTAACCGCGATTACGCCAATGGGTGCAACAGTTTCTTGTCTCGTTGTCGGCAGTCGTATCGTTGAGAGCCCTTGTGGCTGCCTGAACTGCAGAGCCGGTGACAGTCCTCGGGCGTACACCGCGAGGGCGGCTGTCTTGCCTCCTTCGAGGCTTAACAGCTTCTGTTTCCCTCCTCTTCTATTTCCTCGTTGGTCACACCCATAGTATTCAGTAGAGTGGCCTCTTTGAAATCGCTGCCCGCAGCTCATCACAGTGATGTCTACGAAATATTGTACTCCGAACAGTCAAGTGTGATGTGCCTCCAAGAAACGCATTTAAACTCCTAACAAACAAACTTCTTAAACAATTACATGTATTTAAGAAGGACAGAGGTGGTAGAGGTGCATCCTCAGGGGGAGTGGCCATCATTTTCCGAAAAAAAAAATGCCACCAAGTATGTTAAACCACTGACCATCCTTGAGGCTTTTTCCATTCGAACGATAATCTTCAATAGGCTGATAAAACCAGACTCTTTGTACATTCCTCCTAACTTCCAGCTCTCGAGCTCCGATTTCGAGGGCATTTTAGATTAGCTACCCGAAACATTCATCCTCATGGGCGATCTGAATGCTTATAACCCTCTTTGGGGGTCTGCTCCCACAGATGTCAGACGTCGCCTCATTGAGAAATGCTTAGCATCATAGAAAGCAGGCCTTTTCAACAAGAGACAGCTAAGATACCATATTATAGAGTACAACATCAATTCACATTTGGATACCGCTAGTTTATCTGCAGTTCCCTTTCCATGTTTTATTTCGGGTTTGGGCATTGACCCTATTGCGGGGACGAATTCTACACTTCAGTAACATCTATATTTAAATGTCTAACCAGTTCATCTTCCCAGAACAGGTTTACCGAAGCAAGAGCATACTGAAACACACTACTTTTACAGAGGCAGGGAAACTACACTATACGTCCTTAAGACACCCACACGTTTACCACGCAACCAAACTACTCACGGCGCACATCTTCTATGCCACTGAAAAGTCCATTCCCCACGCCTCTGTTGTCCTGCACGACCAGAGGAGGCCGTGGTGGAATGAAGATTGTAGGCGGCCGAGAGAGGCCCAGAACAAGGCGTCGGGTATCCTTCGTCGGTAGCCCACGTCAGAAGACTTCCTTTTGTTTAAAAGGGCGAAGGCGTTAGGAACACGGAGGCGCCGTGAGGCAAAATAAAATGTTGGCGTTCATTGATAATATCAATATATTCCTACACAGACACACGGAACGTATGGGCACGAATACATAAACTCAAGGTTCAACAAACACACAGCCTGCCTCTGGTAAGAACAACAGGAGGCACACTCGAACACCTGGTTGACACATTCCACAACACTTTAAGCTGGGCTCCAGTACAGCACACTACAGAAACACTTTCATAAAACACAAACAATTGGCCAAAAAGAAACATTTACTAGATAACAATAGGTCAATAACTTATAACTCAGAGTTTTCACTGCATGAGCTGAGGGCTGCTCTGAGCACGTGTAAACTGCTAGCTCCATGCCCAGAAAACATCAAATATACAATAATACAACACCTACACATAGACAAAAAAATGTCGGCATCTATATAATAAAATGTTGCTTTCAGAGCACATTCCAATCTCTTGGAGGGAGTTCATAGTAGTGGCTTCCTTGAAGGAGCGGAAGGACCCCTAGGCCACCTCAAGTTACCGTCCGATATCTCGGACGAGCTGCCTGTGCCAGCTCTTCGAGAAGATGATCAATCGCAGTCTCGTGACTTCCTTGGGTGCAACGGTCTTCTCGACAGCTGCCAGGTACGCTTCAGGGGGGGGGGGGCGATCAACGTAAGACCAACTTGCACTTCAGTCGTACACAAAGGATGCCTTCGTTCATAAACAGTAATGTTCAATGGAGTTTTCAAACATCGAGACGGCCTACAACACCGCTTGTCGTTACATGATCCTTAGCGACGTCAAGTTGTTCCATGCTTATGGTAAGATGTTAAACACCCTTGTTAGTTACTTGTAAAATATAAACTTTCGAGTGAGAGTTTGTCGTGCACTGTCAAAGCTTCACTTGCAAGAAAATGGCAGTCCGCAAGGTGGCGTGGTGAGCTCTACTTTTTTCATAGTCAAGATGAACTGTTAAGGAATGAATTGCCACCTACAATTTTGTATTCTGTGTATATAAACGACGTGCAGATATCTTTAATTTCTTGTAAGTTTTCAACTGTATATGTCACGTCTAGCTGCGCGTCAAGAAATTTGCTGGGTGGGCCGACAAGAATGGTTTTAGACTTAACCCTGGAGAGATATTTTGTGTTGTGTTCTCCAGGAAGCTGAGATCCCTGCCGGCCCAGACATTAGTCTTAATGGCGTGTCCATTCCTGTGAACAAGGAGACAAATATTGAGGTGTTGTGTGTGACCACAAACTCATTCATTCCCCACATCAAATGACTGAAGCATAAATGTCTGAAAAAAATAAATACCCCTAAGTTTATCTCCCACTAATACTATGGGACTGTGAAAGAACTGCAGATGTGCTTGTATGCTGCTCTGGCTGGGCACAATTTGGATTATGGCACTGTGGTTACTAAAACAGCGTTTCTAATGCTTGACCCAATGCTACACTTGGGGCTTTAGCTTGCGTTGGGTGCTTTTTGCACTAGCCCGTCCTAACATCTGGATGTCGATTGTAACAAGTGTTGCCTTGAGAATCAACGGACCTACATGGACTTGGTTTAGTCTATTAAAGTTTATACCTTAATAACAATCTTTTTATTCTGTCTTTAGCGATACATCCACAACTCTGGTGTTTCTAAATCACTCATTCGTTCCTCTGCCCTTTCCGCGTTGAGTGAGATCATTCATTTTATCATTTTACCGCCTTTGCAAGTTCGCCTTGTGTACTGTAATCGTTATTTTAATCTTGAAAAAATTTGGTAGCACGAGCTGCAATACTCTAGCACGTTCTGTCTCTACAGTTTAAAAACACGTCTGCAGAATTTTACAGTGACGCTTTAAAACCTCCACTATAGTGTCTTCAGCTGCTAATGGTTTGAATTTCAATCAGCCGGGAACATAGGCGTACACATTACCATTTTTGTCCGCAAAAGCACTAGCCATTGTACTTATTGTACAATACATTCGCGAAAATCAAGTTCCCAACACCATCCACCGTACACACTATTTTCGAACGTTCTTTATGCACTATCATTGCACAAGCAACTAAAAACAACATAGTTAATCTTCTGTTCAACACCATGATGTCTGTCTATGCAGAAAAGTAGGAGCGAATCCTCTTCTTGGTCCCAGAACACGCTGAGACCTCTGGCAACGAGTAGGCAGACGAGAGATCCGCTCCTGCTGCACTCAGGAACACTGTAGACATAACGGTACCCTATACCTATCTCAAGCTACACATAAGACACCGCTTACGTAGAAAATTCAAACACACTAGAGTGAACAAACAGACGACACACTACGTGTGATAGGCAACACTTGGGACGGTACGCTACTGACTCCCAAAACCCATTCACTGAGGTTGCTTTATGCAGGTGGGGATAGGCCACACACACGCAACACACCCGCACAAGCTCAGTGAATCTCCAAGACTCGCGTGAAGCGAGTGCGGAGATGGCCTAACCGTAATTCATATACTCATACAATGTAAGGTACTAGAAACAACACGACACAAACACGTTGCACAACTATACAGACAACACATTCCACTACACCCCTTGTACTTTTTAGGAGACGACCCCATGTCCACCACAAGGCTACTTCTAAGTTTCTCAGCGATGCCAAGTTTTTACACCACATTACTTAACACCCATGTTGAAACACTGGCCATTTTCACCAGGCAACGTCAAAGATTTTTTGTCATTTCGCGTAGATTTCCAGATAAATGTTTTACGCTTTCCATCACCTTGTCCTCATCAAAAAACTTTTTCGCAGTGCTCATTGCCCTTAGTTGGCCTTGCGCCATCAAACCCCAAACACCGCCATCGTCATTTGATGTTTGCAGACGACATAGTCTTGCTCAGTGAATCTGCAGAAGAACCGAAAATGATTTAAGAACTATAATCATTGAGCTTTGATGTGGAGATAAACTTAACAGAAAATAAAATAAAGGAATGATAAACAAACATGTAAATAGGTCGCTTTCAGCATTTGCAACACAAAGGTGAAACAGCAGAATAATAAACGAACCTTTGCCAACAGGTTAGTGCTGACACCGACTACGAGAAAGAAATCCGGCGCCGAAGAGCAACTTGTTGGGTTGCATTCGGCCAGAATTCGTAACTAATGAAAAGTAACCTATTTCTACTCTCAAAAAAGATATCCAATCAATGCAGCTAACCGGTAATGACGCGTGGAGCCTACACTTGGCCCGTTAGCGGATAATTAGTCCCCAAACGTGCCATGGAGCGAATATTGATAGGAGTATCGCTTCAAAACAGAATATGGCCAACCTAAATTGAAAGGCAATATGGAATAGGAGACATCATTGTTCTAGTTGGAAAATGAAGTTCGCTTGTTTGGCCATGTAGTACGAGGAATTAACAACCGGTGGGCCACAAGGGTAAAACAATGAACATCGAGGTACGGGACTGGACAAATTGGAATGCCATTATTCGGTCGAGAGACCAAACAGGCAATTTTAGAGGGAAAGAATTGATTCTGACAGCACCGAGTGGAGGCAAGTAGGGCAAGCCTTGGGCGGCAGTGAACCAAAGAGGCTGTTGATAATTCTGATTATCATAAATTGGTAAGGCGGGTTCACATCAAGATTGGGTGAAGGTAACAAAAAACGGAAACAAAAGAACATGGAGTTGTATGGGGGAATTGGCTACATTGTTATCATCTTCCAAAGGGGCGCTATACAGATCTAACAAAGTTACCCGATCTAAGAAACGCTACTTATTAAACTTTACTTCTTACACAAGAGATACAAAGAGACAAGTTACACTACAAGATAATTTCTTTGGTACCCAAACGCTAGAGCCCAGTCTGCACTTCATGGCAAAGAAAGCCTCGCTGAAATAACAGGCTGAGGGGTTCAGTAAATGCCCAGAAGAACTGGTGTCACTATGATTACAACGTTTATTTGAGATAATCTTGAAAAACCAGTATTACTCGTGGTAACTATCGCACAACCAGCTCTACCCTGTTTTCTATATGTCAAATTATTTTTACAGTTCAAAATTTTTCCATACATAGAGCAATTAGGCACGGATAACTTGAATGTTGAGGTGAGCGTATCTGCAGCTTTTTGTATCTGCAGCTTTTACGGGGCTTGTGACAGTGCGGCTCGGCCGAGCCTGTGCTGCTCTTCTTCTTTCAAATACAGTTCGCTTGTGTGATCAGTAATACAATACAGTAATAGAAATCCGTCAGCGTTCAGAAAACTGCGAATAACAAAACTGAAGAAAAAGACAAACGATGGGTTCCATCACAACTTGTAAACTACATATTGTCTAACGGAACTACAAAAAACTTGCCTAAATATACAATCTTGTGAACATAGATAACACTTACAGAAATTACGCATAAGTTTTATTGTAACTATTTAGCCTTTTCTTGTTTGTTTCTTCCTACCTCCCATTTGTCAAGGAACAACATGCTTCAGGTATAAACGGCACTTAACATCTACTCATTCGACAAAAATAACTTTAGGTACTCATTTTTTTCAATTAGAATAAACACAAATGGAATAATCTTGGCCCAAATATGATGACCACTACATGATCAGCGAAGTTTGGAACACTGGTCAAAAACGAGATTTGGGCTTTGCAAGGCTAAATATTTCGTTTATTTTAATTTACATTGCTGCATAATAAATTGAAGAGAAGTCATCAACCCAGAATATGCTAGATCCTGTTTTTATGAATTTATCAGGTTCTGCTCGTGTTGATCTATTTGGTGTACAATACTTTTGAATATAACAGCTTGCGTTAGATGTGGCATCCACAAATGCCTAAATATTGAGTCTAATGACAGTATTGGTTTTTAGTGGCCAACCATTTGTTGACACTACTGTTTGATCTCGTTCATAACTGAAAATCTTACAGTTATCCGAATATTATAATTTCATTCCTACCGTAATATTCTTTGTTTAGTATTACATACTGATGTGTAACCTAACGATCCAACCCTTCCTCTAAAACCCTGTGTGGATGACAGTATGCTTCAGTAAATAAATATTTATAGCACTGATAATCCGGGGGAAATAATTGTTGTTTTTACTTTTTCAAAGTGTTTAGTTGCGGTTGTACACCAAATTCCAAAATCTCTTCTTCTACGCCTTAAACTACTAGCCGTAATAAATGCCATAAAAACTGCTTATAAATGTGAACGGAGGCTTACCAAATAAACAAGACATGCTAACTATTTGTCTGTTCCGAGGAAGTGATTTATAATTTTCTTATGCTGTCAAATTTTAGCTTGCATATATTGTAAGTAAGGTTCCCAAACCCTATTTGCAATACCGTTTATCGACAGTAATGGAGTCACTTTTTTACAACTTTATGCCCAGATCTTTAAAAACTCCGTCACCTGTCGGTGATATAAACTTGTATGTAGAGTTCGAACTGTTCTTGGGCAATTTATTTCCCAGAGCAAATATTGAAGGCGGTTTTGTTAAATTCGGAAGCATAAAGTTTCATGTTTGTCATCTCAGTACAAGAGGAGGTCTTTTTAACATACCGAAAACATCCCTGTTTAAGACACCACACTTCTGATAGAATAATTGGTCTTGCTATCACAAACAATGTACAAGACTAACTGGATTCGTGTGGGAAGGTTGAATTGACGGAAGAATGCAACGCAGAAAAAAAGTCGTATATGCGTGTTGACGGGGCCTTTGACTCCTTAGGCAAATGTGGGGCTTTGAAGGTTACGTAGATATTCCTATGCTACACTTCTAAGTCACGCTTGAGGTATATAACAAAGGTGCCATGTCTTCGGCAGCACCAAGTATTATCACCGTGTTAGCGCCCTAGGAGGCTTCATAAACACGAACATAAATACATGCGGAATTCAAAAAAAGGCGAATGCTTTTACAATGAATTTTCGAAAACACCATCAGCGATCGGTACTGGTAAAGCTCGATTGCAACTTATGTGCCTATTGTGTAAGGCGCGAATTAACTGTAAGTGTCACTGTCTTTGCGTTCTTCACTTTGATTATTCAATCTTTTTTTGTCAAAGTGATCCTTTATTCGTATATATATTGTCTTAGCACGCGAGGCTAGTGTATGATTGTCCTTCATACTCTCTCTACATGTTCGAAGTTTCCCTCCTGAATAGTGGGCCTTATCGCAATCAAAAAACGCTCTCTGACGTTAGCCCATCTGCGCACTTCTTCCCCGCCACTTTGTCTTCATCGTTTACCTGAATCCCCACTCGGTTACGCGAGTACTGAGATTTATGCTTGTTAAAGGAACCTGCAGTCAAAAGCACCACCCCACCTTGATCCTCTCGACATAATCAGCCCCCTTGCCGGTCCAGTTCCGAAAGAATGAAAATGTGAAACTAGGAATTGTATTTACTACTTTTTACAAGTATACACTGATAACGTACAGCAATGGTTAGATAACAATACCGGTGTGATATTTTTATTTTTGAGACAATTATTTCAAACTACTTAACCATCGCTTATACACAAGTGACATCACAATTACCGAAGGGTGTACCAATAGCTGTTTCTCTTCCATCCTCTGCACGCCATATCTTTGAGTCACTTCCACCAGGCTAGGAGGACAGCAAAATAACTTGCTTGTAAGTGTTATCTTTGTGAAACCTAAACATTTAAAACCGACGTCGCTGTGAGGCCTACTGTAGGTATAACGTAAACAGCATATTCAGGTTATTTCAAACCGCCAAGCTATGCTCCAGCACTGAAACGTCCGACTACTGTTCGTGCTCCTCAATGGTCATGAGAACGTTCGAACAAGTGTCTATTCCAGCGCCTACGACTTGTCACGAGAGATGCTTCTCCACATACACTGAACGCTACCTGTGATCAATATTCCGCTCGAGCATACGTGAAGATATGCAACGAGTACCAAAGCTCCGCATTTCTGGACCTCATTGCCAAAGCTGATAAAAAAGTGATTAAAAACAGGCGGCATCAAGCATGCGTGCTTCCCTACCAGGAAACACAGGTGACACTTGACACAAACTGCACTACGCCACCTAGCACAGTTCCTGTTACTGACGTGGTACTACAGGCTTGGACACCAGTGCCATTGTGTGGTATTCCTAAACCGCACAAGAAATTTCCTATTTTTGTTCGGGAACCACTCGTGCTCACAACACTTGTTCCCTTGCTGACCACCACTTTTAAATTACTTCTAGTGTTGTAACCAGTGACGAACTTTTCCTTTCTGCTAGAAGTGCGAAGTGGATATGTGACTAGAATATGTCACTAACAGACGCCAAGACACGGCGTGCACCATTGCCCCCTTCTGTGTCCCCGTGACAATATGACTAATATCTTACCCCCATTCTGCCACCAGTCGCCTTCCTCGGACACCGAACTCAGCCCCCTCACATTAGTCGAGACACCCGATTGCTTTACTCCTCGGCTCTTGTGCCAGCCACTCATACCTTCGACGACCAACTGAAACACTATAGTTGTTTTTCATTAAGAACTGTCATGTAGGCATTCAACGTCCTCCATGGTTGCCATTTCTACATGACATTGGAGTTGAACTAATAGTTCATATTTATTATATATAATAACTTTTGCGCCCACCTGGGCAAGGTCACAACACCTTATATTAGCTAATGTGTGCGTGGTGCTAGCGACTAGACAATAAAACCTATCTTAAATTTTACACACCTGTTTTGCACGGCGCACTTAACATTTCAAGTTTTTGTGTTATTACCGTGTGGCACCAAGATTTTCTAGGCGGAAAATACATATCATTGGCACTGGCGGCGACTTTGTTTCTCTTTGTTTGTTTTTTTCATCCATGGCACCTACGTTTTCTAGAATTTGGATACCCCCAAGCGGGTTTGTGGCAATAGTTTATTTTGTATATTCGGCTGCCGATGAAATCTCAGCATCCGATCTTTAGCAATGTCATTGCTGGAGTAGTGTTGGTCATGCCAGCTCAAAATTTCACCTAAAGCAACTGTATATCCACTCTGCATAGCCTATTTCTGCGAATCTCGGCCCTGTTATCAATGTGAAACACTGCATCTAAGTCAGTTATACTGCCGCGATGGGCCACCTTCACTTCTCTTCCTTAGACTAAATCTTTTCAGCCAAAAGTTGTTGCTCCTCAAACGGATTGACGTATGGACATTAGAAATATTCAGGCTTGAAATAAACGTTACTATTATTGCACAACTCACTGCAGATAAGAGAAAAGCGCTAAAGAACCTGACGACAAAACCGGAGGGACCCTTCTATTGCCATTCTTCCTCTCTACTGCAGACATATACTGTGACAAGTGTGTGGCGCCCCCAACCCTGATATTCGTTGGCCGCTAGGTTAATAGGCCCCACCAGACTCAGTGGGCAACATTGTGGGTGGCTGGCGAATAAACACCGCCGAGCGCGGCTGCTCGCGGTCAGTCACCATCATCACCAACACGCTGCATGTCGTCACTCGGCTTGAGGGTACCCCTACCCTCCCAGGATTACGAACGCGGGGCAAAATCGTCACACTGGCGACGCGGAAACGAAGCCCGCGAAGCGGGTGAAGCCACCGGGAGCACCCTCACCAAGAACGCCGAGACACCGACCCCCCCCAAGCCAGCTGTCATTACACGATGCCGCTGTACGGGAGGCTCGGGCCGTTCGACAGCCTGGCCGGTCTACGAGGAACAAGTCGACGTGTTTTTCCGGGCCAATGACACACCCGAGGTGTAACAGCGCGACATCTTCCTGGTCAGCGGCGGGACCCGCGTCTTCGCTCTCCTGCTCGACGTGCTCAAGCCGGCCACGCCGCACGACAAGTCGGTGGGTGAGCTGCTCACCACGCGTTGCTTGATCTTCAGCCCGGCTCCGTCGACGTTAATGGAGCGTTTTCGCTTCACCAACTGAAGCCACCGAGAAGTGGAGACGCTCGGGCAGTTCGTCGCAGAGCTGCGAGGGGTAGCGAGCGGCTGCGCCTTCAGGGACCGACTCGCTGCTCCGGGACCGTTTCGTCTGTGGCATCAACGACCCCGCCATGCAGACGCGACTCGTGGAGCTTCCTGACCCCTCGCTGGACGACGCCGTGAAGGCAGCGCTGGCGATAGAGGCTGCGGCCAAGGACGCGGACGAGATACCGCGTCGGCCAGCTCACTCTCGACGGAAGCGGCGGTGAACAAGATGGCGACATGGCATGGCAGGTGCAGTCGGTGTGGTGGTGACCATCCACCCTCACAGTGCCAGTTCGCGGAAGCGGAGTGCTTTGCGTACGGAAGAACTGGGAACATTGCTCGGGCATGAGGAGGGGGTGATGACGGCGGACGGATGGAAGCAGCAGCAGGCGTCGAGCAAAGATTCCGCGCCAGCCCAATGCCAAGGAAGTCGGCTCAAGGGTACGCGGCGGGGGCGTGCGGCAGCAGCATCGGGTGCAGAGGCTCGGCTTCACGTCGTGGCCAAAGACCCGCCGATTTTCGACATGTGGCACAGGGACGTTCTTCAGTCGTCTGCGCCACCGTATATGCTGACCGTCGAAGTCTGCGGGCGTCCCATTCCCATGAAGCTGGACACGGGGGCCAGTGTGTCGGTCATGGCTGGGAACACCTTCAAGCGCACCTTTCCCCGGCGTGTCCATCAAGACGTCGGGCTTAATGCTGCGCAGTTACTGCGGAGAGCTCGCCCAGGTCGAGGGTCTAGCCCAGGTCAGCTTGAGCCTTGGCAACAGGGAGGCAACCCTGCCCCTGTACCTGACGAAGGGGCCGTCACCGACGCTGGTGGGTCGGAATTGTATCCAGGCGTCGGGCGCGAGTCTGCCGGAGTACCAGAAAACAGTGAATGTAGTGGAAGACATCCCGAGCCTCCTGACCAAGTTCAAGGCCCTGTTCCAGCCTGGGGTGCGCACATTCACCGGCCCGGCGGCGAGCATTCATGTGCCAGAGGGAGCCAAGCCCGATTTTTCAAGCCATGCCAGCTGCCGTTCTCCCTGTACGACTGGGAAACCAAGGGCTACAGCGAGACGACATCCTGGTGGCCGCCAAATCATCGGAGTGGGCCGCTCCCATCGTGGCAGTCCTGAAGCCAGACGGCAGTGTAACGGGTCGTCGGGGACTTCAAGGTCACCATGAACCCCGTCGCTATCGTGGAAAGTACCCGCTGGCCCGTATCAAAGATCTCTTGTCAGTGCTGTCCAGGGGACAGAACTTCACGTACCTCGACCTCAGAGATGCGTACCAGCAGCTGGTGCTCCAGGAGTTGTCTCGGAAGTACGTCACCATTTCGACAACGCTGGGACTCTTCCAGTACACGTGCCTACCGTTCGACGTGGCTTCAGCTCCTGCCATTTTCCAGAGGAAGATGGACAACCTGTTCAGGGGCATAAAGCACGTGGCGGTGTACTTGGACGACATCCTGGTGACCGGTACAGACGATGAGGACCACCTGCGGAACCTGGCATGATTGCAGGATGTCGGGCTGAAGCTCAAGCTTAAGAAGTGCGTGTTCTTGGCACCTAGCGTTGAGTACATTGGCCACGTCATTTCCCAGGCTGGCCTGGCACCAGCACCCCGCAAGTTTGGGGCTGTGCTCAAGGCGCCCAGGCCCCAGAACAAGAAGGAACTTCAGAGCTACCCGGCCATCATAAACGTCTACAAGAGCTTCCTGCCGACCTTGTCGTCGCATCTACAGCCACTGCATCTTCTGCTTTGAGATGGGCAGCAGCGGGCCTGGAATAAGGAGCGGGACTTGGCATTCCAGCACAGCAAGGAGCTCATCTCTAAGGCTCCGGTGCTGGTGCACGTCGATCCGGCCAAGCCTGTCGTCCAAACTATAGATGCGTCACCGTACGGCGTATGAGCCGTCCTGGCCCACCTGGAGAAGGATGGCCAGGAACGCCCTGTATCGTTTGAGTCCCGTCGGCTTCATGCGGCAGAGCAGCGGTACAGCCAGATGGACTAGGAAGGCCTGGCCCTCATGTTCGTGGTCGAGCGCTTCCACCAGTACCAGTTGGGCCGGAAGTTCGAAGTGGTCACGGACCACAAGCCACTGCTGGGACTGCTGGGGCCTGACAAGGCGGTTCCAGTGCAGGCATCGCTTAGAGTGGTGCGCTAGGCCTTGAGGCTCGCGGCCTACAACTACCGGCTGGTCTAACATGGTGAAAAACAGAAGCGTTCAAAAAACAAGAACAAAGGGAGACGTAGACAACACGGAGCTCCTCGTGTTCTCTACGTTTCCCTTAGTCCTTGTTTTTGAGCGCTTCTGTTTTCACCAAGATAAACACCTACCAACTAGCCCAGTTTTCCATTCTTGTGGTCTACCGTTCGGGAAAGGACCTGGCACCCCCTGACGCCCTGAGCCGACTGGCCCTGCCGGACGCGCCTGATGCTGTTCCTGAATCAGGCGAAGTGTTCTTGCTGGTGCACGCTTACCTGGAGGTGCTGTCAAGATCGTCAGTGTCGCAGGCGACCAGCCGACACCCATTACTGTCGCAGGTCGTCAAGGTGGTGTCCCGAGGGGAGGAGTTGGCAGAGCGGACGTACAGCCACAAAGCCACCGACCTGATCCTGCAGCAAGGTGTCCTGATGTGGGGTTACAGGGTGGTGATTCCACAGAGCCTGTGGTCCAGGGTCCTGCAGTTGCTGCACGTGGCTCATCCAAGCGTGGAGAAGACCTAGCTTGTGGCTCGGTCCTACATTTGGTGGCCTGGCCTGGACCAGGACATTGCTTGCATGGTGCAGAGCTGCCAAGTCTGCCAGGAGAACCAGCGAGCCTCGCGCCATGTGGAGATCATCCCCTGGCCATTCCCGGAGGGGACCTGTTCCCGCCTGCACGTGGACTTCGGGTGCCCTTTCAAGGGCCACTACTTCCTGGTGGTGGTGGGGGCCTTTTCTAAGTGGGTGGAGGTAGTGCCAGTCACCACTCCCTCGTCAGGAGCAACAACTGTGGCACTGCGGCAAGTCTTTGCGGCCCAGGGGTTGCCGGACGTCATCGTGTTGGACAACGGTCCCGCCTTCACCAGCTTGGAGCACCTGTCCTGGCTGACGAAGAACGGAATGATGGTTCCGCCGTACCACCATGCGTCAAATGGTGCTGCCGAGCGGGTGGTGCAAACTGTCAAGGACAAGCTCAAGAAGAGCAAGGCTGGGGATTTCCGGACGCAGGTTGCCCGAGTCTTGTTTCAGTACCAGACCACACCCCACGATGTCACGTGCCGTGCTCCCTGCGAGCTCCTGTTGGGCCGGATGCTGAAGACACCGTTGGAAGTGTTGCACCCCGACCTCCGGTCCACAGCGCCGTTGAAGCAGCTCAAGCAGAAGCTGGCGGCTGAGCGAGGTTGCCGCCCTGGTCCTTTGCCAGAGTCTAGGGCTCCGGTCTTCGCCAGGCCTGGTCCACGATGGTGTGCCGGGCACGTGGTCTCTCCTGCCAGTGAGTCGTCACTGCTCGTTCACATATCGGACGGGACCACGTGGCACCGGCACGCTGACCATGTGAGGCCTCGCCTGGCGACATCAGCCGCGCCTTCAGGAAGGCAGCAGGCAGGGGAGCCATCCACACCAGCCGCTGCCAGCAAAGCACCAGGGGCTGGTGCTACTCGTGCCTCTGCGATGCCACCTGCATGTCCGGTGCCACCTGCAAGGCCGACAGCTGGTACGAGTGTGACACAGGCAGCACCTAGTGCTGCCACAACGGCTTCGACGCCTGTGCTCCGGCGGAGTGAGAGACTGCGGAGACCTCCTGGTCGCTACTCGCAGGGGTAACAAGTGGAGTTTTTGTGTTTGTGGGGACAAACAAACTTCGGGGGTGAGGGGTGTGACAAGTGTGTGGCGCACCCCAATCCTGACATTCGTTGGCCGCTAGGTTCATTTGCCCCACCAGGCTCGGTGGGCAACATTGTGGGTGGCTGGCGAATACACACCGCCGAGAACGGCTGCTTGAGGTCAGTCACTGTCACCACCAGCCCGCTGCATGTCGTCACTCGGCTGGAGGGTACCCCTACCCTCCCAGGTTCACAAACGCGGGGCTAAATCGTGACATATACCAAATAAAAACTTTGGAATTTTTTTTTAATCAGCTTGTTTCATTTCATTTCATTTTATATAGCCTTAAAGGCCCGAAGGCATTACATAATTGGAGGGTCGCGAAACATTGTTTACAGAAATACAAACGAACCAAGATATTGTTAAAAAAACAAAAACAATCAAAAACACGAAAGTTCAAAAGCGCCAGAGTTTTAAACATTGGCTAAGTTAGGAACATTTCAAAATAAATGTGGCATAATTTTACAGAGTTAACAATACGTAGAAGAAGCAAACACTGATTAAGTTCAATATTACATATTACACAAAATATGTGTTAGACCAGTAGGATTTGAAGGTTAATCTTGGGTGATAATATTTTCTTCTAGTTTATCTCTAAAACCTTTATTATCAGTGCATGGGACGATGTCATCGGTCAACGCGTCCCATATTGATACAACGTCAGGAAAAAAGAATAAGCTAAATGAGAATGCAATGCTAAAGTTCAGGTACGACAAATGCCGAGGCGTGTCTCTAGGGTTGACGCAGGGAGAATCGCGTCATTTACTGTTTTCGATAGGTTGAGTGGTTGAATCGTCGATTTCTGCTAGATTATCAAGTGGTCTCGTACATTCTATGACGGAGTAGGAGGCGGCATCGTAATAATAGCATTTTTTGCCAACGTGCAGTTTGTCAAGACAATAAATGCACATTGCGCAGGCCTGATAAATTTGAGAAACTTTTAGCGAGCAAGACGGGTGGGAGAGGCGAAGTCCTCTCTCACTGCAAAGTTTGCGTTTTTCAGTTTGGGGCTGCAAGACAGAATTTCATCCATGGTCTTAAAGTTCACGAACTTAGCCAACATGGGCCGCTTTTTTCAGGGGAAGGTGTTCCGATGAGATGTGCTATCGATACTGTTCGGAAATATTTCAAAGGACAGTTTTTCTTTGGAGAACACCAAAACTTTAACTTCCGCGTCTTTCCACGTTTCCGTGTCATTTTCGTCGATACCAAGGAATAGCAAATTGTTTCTGCACAATCGGTTGCTCACATCTACACTTGCAACTTCGAGAGCTGCGATGTCTTGTTTTAGATTGCCTGATTCCAGAGTGATGGGTGCGGCGTCAGGATGTTTATGAAAGGCCTCTAGCTTAGACACCCTGCAAGATAGCGTTGAAATTAAACCTTCCTGCGTTTCGTGGACTTCGTTCAGTTTCTGGAATTCTTCGCGAAAGGCAGTATGTTGGTCCTGATGCTTTTTGTGTTTAAAATGACTGTGATTTCCCTAGTGGGGCCGGGGTTAAGCTCTACGTGTCCACTAAGTAGCAACAGTAGCTGGCTCAGTAGGCTTTGCACGAGCATGCAAAAAGAGGCACAATCGATACAGGCGAAGTACACGGCGATGGGGCACGACACCGCCATAACACAGCGATTACTAGAGCGATATTCTTTAGCACGGTTGAGGTAACTAACCTGGAACGTTAGAAGGGAGTAGGAGAGGAAGGACAAACTTTATTGTGAGCCAGGTGATGTGGGAGTGGCTCCTCAGTCCAGGAGACCATGAGACGACCGTGCTGTCTGAGCCCTGGACACCAGGAGTTGCTGTGCATCCAAGCTGGCGCTGGTCGTCAGGTTCTCCCACATCTCAGGAAGGGGAAGGGAAGTGGGTAAAGGAGGGAGGGCTGGATTGTGTGCGCACCCCAAGATCATGTGTATGAGGCTACATGGGTTAGGGCATAATTTACATGTGGCAGAGTATTGGGTGGGGTACATCCGATGTAGCCAAGTTGGGTGAGGAAAGGTGTTTGTTTGAAGCCTCCGGAGTATTACTTCTTCTGTTTTAGTAAGATGTGGGTGAGGAGGGGGAAATGTTGCCTTGATGTGCGGTAATGTTGGGTGATGTCTTGAAATGTGAGCAGGGGAACGAGACTTGGTGGTTCCTCAGAGGGATGGGAGGAGCGTTCGCAGGCTTGTCTATGGGCAAAATTATTGCCCGTTTGTGAGGAGTGTCCCGGGGTCCACACAATGGCGATCTTCCTGTTGGGGGCGTGTTGAGCCAGGAGGTTCCACATAGTTGAGGCCACGTAACCCGATAAAAAGCTGCGACAGACGTCTTGACAGTCAGTAATTAGAATTGTGGCGGGTGTTTGAGTGATGGCGAGGGCCACAGCAAATTCTTCCGCGGCCCAGGTAGATGTGGTCATGATTGAGGCGCAGGTGATGATCTTGTCTTTAGTAGTTGCTACGGCTAAGTAATGGCACGGATTGGAGTAAGGGCTGGCATCTGTGTACAAAACGTTAGGATTTTTTCCGTAGATTCGTTCTTGGGCTTGGCTACGGGCGTGTCGACGACCGGAGTGCAAAGTGGGATGCATATTTTTGGGAAGAGGGCGGACACGAATGGATTGACGCCAATTATGGGGAAGAGGTTTTCTGTCTGTGGTTTGAAGAATTGACATTTTGAGCTCCTGTAAAAGTGCCAGTCCTGTTGGTGTTTGAGTTAGACGGAGACGTTGACTGGAAAGATGACCTTCGATGAGTTCCGTGACCGAGTTGTGAATGCCTCATTGGAGCAGTTTAGTTGTCGCGGTTGACATATGAAGGTTAAGAGCTTTCTTTATAGCTTTGCGGATGAGGCAATCAATGGCTTCCGTGTCACTTTTGCTGAGAGTGAGGTAGGGGGCGATGTAGATGACCCGTGATATGAGGAAGGCGCGGATAAGGCGGAGAAGGTCTTCCTCCTTCATGCCGCAATGACGATTGGAGATGCGACGAAGCATGTGGGTTTTTTGAGTGAATACTGTGTAGAGCTTGAATAATGTCTGATCGTTCCGTGTATTGGCCTGGATTGTAACACCAAGTATCTTGAGTGAAGGTCTGGGACGTATAGGCTGACCATCGAGGGTAATTTGAACTGATTCTTTGTTGGACGCAGGTGGACTTTTCCGTACAATGATGAGGTCAGATTTTTGAGGGGAACACCGAAGGCCAATTGATGATGCATATTGGTTTACAGTGTCAGTGGCTTTTTGAAGGGTATCTTGAATTTCACCTAAAGAACCCGTGTCAGTCCAAATGGTAATATCATCCGCATACAGTGCGTGATGAACACGGGGGATGGCTTTAAGCTGACGAGGGAGGTCTAGGAGAGCGATATTAAAAAGCAAAGGTGAAAGAACAGAACCTTGAGGAGTGCCTCGATCTCCTAGAGTGATGGGATCAGATTTCACATCGCCTGCTTTGAGGATCGCCTGTCGGTGGGTGAGAAAATCGGCAATGTAGGAGTAGGTACGCAAGCCGCAGCATGTTTCGTTGAGACGGGAGAGGATGGCAGAATGAGAGACGTTATCGAAGGCTCCCTTTAAGTCCAATGCAAGAATTGCACGAGGTGAATTTCGGGAGGCTGGTATAAGAATTTCTTCGTTTATGCGAAGAAGGATGTCTTGAGTGCACAGGTGTGACTGATGATGTCGGGCCCCTCGTTGAAGATGATGTCGCACAGATTATATGCGCAGCGCTCAGGACTCGTGACTTGTGACGTTGTTGACGACGGCTGTTGCCAAGCGAAGGTACCAGTGCGAGCCAGATTTGGGGGTTCTGCCTGCTGCGCTTCGACGAGGTAAGGGCTTTCGAAGTCGCAGGTTGCAGTCAGCGGCTGCTGGTCCAGGGACGGGCCAGTACTGACGGGGAGCCAGCATGCCAGCACCTGGAACGTTAGAAGGGTGAGCGTGGTGTGACTGACGATGTCGATGTTGTGCCACGTATCTTTGTAGAAACGACAGATCGTACAAGATATTGTGAATGAAAACCTATTATAAACGTTGTTTTATTGTCATGACGCCCTTGTTATTTGGAGGTTGGTGAAAAGCAATTAAAACATAAAACGAAATTACAAAACGGTGCAAGCGTGATGTTCGTATCACAAAGCGCAACTCCACAACCAAATATATATCACTCCAAAGAATTTGCTTGTTTATGTATTTTGCACTCGTCATCAGGAGTATAAATTAAATGCACAAACTGTGCTATTCACGACATCATCATTATCAGCAGAAACAGGTGCAACCAATCTAAGCCGAGTACAGGGCAAAGCCTTTGCCATAGATCCTAATTTATTCCAGTCATGGGCTAAGAGCAGCCAATTCATCCCCGCTAACTTCTTGATCTCCTCTGCCCATTTAATTTCTACCGCCCCGAACACGCATGCCTAGTCTATGGATCTACTGTGTTACCCGTAATGACCAGCGGTTATCTCGCATTCACCTTACATGTCCTGCCTACACCCTTTTCTCAATCTTAATTTCTACTAACACGTCCTCAACACGCATTTGTTTTTTGACCCATTACGCTCTCTTCTTGCACCTTGAAGAAACACCTAATGCCTTCTTTTCTATTGCTCGCTGAGTCATCCTCAATTTATGTAAACCGTTTTATTGAGGTTCCAAGTTTCTGTCCAGTATATGAATACCGGCAAATGAAGCTTCTGTACGCTTTATTCTGGTATAAACGTGGTTTATTTGTACAGTGCCCACTTTGGACTTCCTATATTTCACCCACAGTACTTCCTCTCCCTTTGGTTATTCTAATGAATGGTGGCAATATTGCGTGCAGTTCGGCGACTCCTGATGTGGCCCCTGTTCTTATGGCTTCCAGGTAGGGTTTGGACGCCCCATGGTTCGGACACAGAGTCTGGTTTGGACACACACAGAGCATGGTTTGGACACAGAGTCTGGGAGCGTTCTGCCTCCGCCGCCGCGCGTATTTCAGTTTTATGAGCCCAGGCTCTTGCACCTAGCAATGCGCAGCCATTCTAGTGTTGTGCAGACATGAGTTGTTCAGTCGGCGATCCTATTTTCTGAAACACTGATTGGCAGCATTCCGTATTTTTCTTCGATCTGGCGAGCCCCTCAAGTGAAACCAGCTTACGCACAGGCGTGGGCGACTGTGGGCACTCCTGATGAGACGCACCTTAACGTGAGTTTTGTATTTTCTCAGTATTTTTTCTGTTTATGTACGACGTAACCAAGAGCTCGGACGGCTCTGCTGTTAAAAGGATGGTTCTTTGGATATGCGTGACTTACATTGTGTTGAACAAAATCCTCTGATGCTACGCATACACTATGCAGCATATCAATGACCCATCGGACACTATACAACACCAAGAATATTTTTGACGCTCGAACTTCTATTCGAATACCATCGTCCCTGAAGAATGAAGCAGCGAAATTGCATTTACCACAGATATCGGCCTAGATGTATTTCGGGTGATGCCGCTGTGTTTGCTCTCGCAACTTGCTGTGCTGTTTTTCTTTGTATTACCAAAGAATCCAGGCGTAACAGCAAGCAATACTATGTAAAGGCAAATAAGACCTTCAGCTCAATTTTCTGCTTGCTGGAGTGGATGCATCTGCACAATGTTAGCCTTCGCCTTGCTATACACCTTTTATCCATTTTAATGCATTCCTTTATAAGTGGCTCCTAAAGTTAAACACTCTTAGTTTGCTTAACGTGGCAGCATTGGGCGCGAACAGAGTTACCGCATCACAGTGTCCTTATTACACAAATCTGACGGCTGCCTTTGAATTTGACTACAATTTTGGACTGGTTTCTTACCTACAGACTTGGGTGCATCTGCGCATCAGATGCATCCCCCGGCCATACCACCTGTTCCCAGGACCACATTCTTTTTGGTTGAAGTGGCTGCTAAACAGAACACTGAGATCGAATTTGTGTCACTTGACACAAAAGGAAGTGAACAGGGCGGTTGTTTCACCGTCATATTTTCTTAAATTCTCAGGGCTCCCAATGAAAAATTTGTCCCCTGCTTGACGAGTCGGGTGCACCTGCACCCTCTGATGCATCGCGTGGCTTACGCCCTCTTCTCAAGGACCCTGTGTGCGTCTTAAATTAGGTCCTGCATTGGAATACCGAGTTCGTTTTTCATCATTTGGCAAAGAAGCAGAGAACAGAGAGGTACCCACAAACTTCTCGGAAAGCTTTCATTCCTGCCATCGAAATCCGTTACAATTAGGCACTGGAGAGCATCCTGATTCCTGGCATGGCTGCATCTGGCCAATCTCATTCATTGCCTCGCCACACCCCATGTTCGCCGCACTAGGAGCACCCTTTTCTGAGCGGCTCCTCTTTGGGAAGTCAGTTGCTGCTTTGTCACTTAGCAGCAGAGGCAGCAAATAGAGCTGCCGCCTCACAGTGTTCTAGGGCTCTTCCGCATAGTTTGTACGGTTGAGTTTATGTACCGAGTTTCTTGCCGACGGGGTGCATCTGCACCGCCTGATGCAGCGCCACGTCTTACCCCCTTTTCCTAGCACCACGTGCAATTTTTTTTTATTTAGGTTGCTAATGAATGGAACACTCGGCCCTTCTTTGCTTTACTTGGCCGCCCCAAAACCAAATAGGTCAGTTGCCTTACGGTCATTTTGTTGGAAACGTGTGTAGGCTCCACTGCAAATTTTTCTAATTAAGTAGTGGCACGTTTCCTGCTCGCTGCCTTGGGAGCATCTGTGTCATCTGATGCACCCCTTTGCCTACCCCCTATTGTAAAGCCCATGTTGGCTATTTTTATTAAATTACCTTCCTTAACAAAACACTTCGTTTGCCTGTGCGTGTCTTGGAAGAAGACGGCGAACTGCGCCACACCTCACAGTAGTTTCATTAAAAAGGTTTCATGGCTGTCCTCGAAATGTTCAACAATTCAGTGGCATAGTTTTCTGCTCAGTGATCGGGGTGCATCTGTAGCATTCGATGCATCACGTCGCCACACCCCTGTTCCCAGGACCACGCGTGCCCCCTTAGTGCGTCCCATAAAGTGATACTCAGTTCATCTTTTTTTCCCTTGCAGCGTATACCACCGCACAGTGCGGAAGCCTCAGGGTCCTTTTTTGAAAAGTTTGATGGCTGCCTTCAAAATTTCTACAATTCAGCTGTAGTACATATCCTGCTTGCCGAAACGGGTGCAACTGCCCCATCTCATTCATCGCAATGCGAATCTCCTGCTTCCAACACCGCGTTAGCCTATTTTATTCAAGCAGCTACTCTACCTAAACGCCAAATTCGTCTATGCGCAGCTTGACCGCGAATACAACCAATACAGCAGTGGCCCCAGGGTTCTCTTACTTGGAAGGTTTAAAGGTGGCTCACCGAGCACTGTGCCCATTGGCTGTGTTAACTTCCAGCTTACCACTTCGCTACATCTTCATCGGCTGATGCATCGCCTCACCATAGCCCCTCATACCAAGGTAGGGTGTCGCTTTTCTAAGTGTCTCCTGTAACGGAACACTCAGCTTGTTATATGAAGGATTTCACGGCTCCACAGAACATTGTATACATTTCAGCGGTAGTACGTCTCGTGATTTCCGACTCAGGATTTAACTGCACCATCAGTTGCATTGTCTGACCCTTTATGGCAGACACCCAGTAAACGGCCAGACACCCAGCCGGATACAAAGTAAACCCAGTAAACAACTTGACTGGATTTACGTTGACCCTTTTTCACAAAACACTTCATTTTTGCATGCCCATCTTGCCAGCTAAGGCTGCAAATAAAGCGGTCGCCTCAGAGTCGTTTAAGGTGAAAGAATTGAGGGCTGCTAAGCAAATTCTCTGTAATTTATTGGCGCATGCTTCCTCCTTTGAAATTGGGTGCATCTTCACCATCTGATGCATCACTTTGGCATACCACTGTTCCTCTGACCACATGCAGCATTCTTATGCAAGTGCATCGAAACCAAAACATAAATTTGTCTCAACACCACTTACCATCTAAAACAGAAAACAGTGCTCAACTCAGGGCCTTCTCTTTTGAACGATTTCACGTTTTCCCTGAAGTTGTATTGAGTTCATCCGTAGTAAAATTCGTGCTTACTGAATCGGGACAATTAGCACCATCTGGTGCTTCGCCTCGCACACCCGTTCTTGCCTGTAACATGGGTGCCTTTTTAATAGAGTTGCTCTTATAAGGACGCTCTCAATTTATCTTTTCCCGCTTGGCAGCAAAGGCATCAAAACCGAGTGGTTGCCTCCGAGTCCTTCTAAATAAAAGGTTTGTGGGCTGTCCTGCAAATTGTCCGCACGGGGGTGCATATGCGCTTTCTGGTGCATCGCCTTGTCACAACCTCGGTTTCTACGACCACGCTCGACTTTTTAATAAAGTGGCGTATAAAAGGAACATTTATTTTTTCTTTCAATCATTTTGCAGTAAAATATCAAACAGGAAAGTGGCATGAAACCTATTCGAAATGTTTGAGGTCTGGACTGGGAGCCTTGGAGATGTTGACAATTCTATAGTGCTAAGTTTTATGCTTACCGCTTCTGGTGCATCTGCAGCAACTTATGCATCGCCCCCACATAACCCTTTGCTCTCATGAAAACTAGTACCATTGTTCTTGAAGATGCTTCCATAACACAGTACTCAGTGGGTCTGACTTCACCGGGCGTCGTATACACCAGAGAACAGTCTCCTCAGCGTATTCTTGTTTCAAATATTTCAGCTGCCCTGGAATTTGTCTTCAATTCATTAGTGGTGTATCATGCCTGCCGACTCGGTAGTATCGCACCATCTGATCATTCGCATCGAGATACCCCTTGCTCCGAGGACCATATAGGATTTTTATTAAAATGACTGTCAAACAAGAATATTCATTTCGGCTCCGTCACTTGGCAGGAAAATAAATTTACAGAGTGCTTGTTTCATAGTTTTCTTTGTTAAAACGTTAGGAGAATATCCCGAAAAATTGTCTACAATTCGAAGGTGTTATTTTCCTACTCTGGAATAATTGCATCTGCCTCATCTGATGCACCTCCTTGCGTAATGCCGATTTGCAGGACCACGTGTGTCTTTCTAAGTGGCTTATTTACGGAACACTCAATTCGTTCTGTGTCACTGAGCAGTGTATGCTGCATATACAGCAGTCGCCTAATGGTTTATTGGAAGGTCGACCCGGAAATTGTCTACAAATATGTGGTGTTACCATTACCCTTTCCCAAATTTTGTGCACCTGCCCCATGTGATACATCGCCTTTTTCGTTGTCAGGGCGAAGCTTGCCTTTTCTATTTAGGTAGCGGCTATATCGAGTTACTTAGTTCTTTGATTCACTTATGCAGCGCAGTCAGCACAGTTCTCTCCCTTGCGCCTTCATAATATAAAATGTTTGAGGGCCACTCTAGAATTTTTCACTGTTCAGTGGTGTTAAGTTTTTCCTTGCTGATATGGGTGTATCTACACCATCTTACACATCACCTCTCCATACCCTTGTCCCTACGACGTGGGCATTTATTGCTCCTTTATTGGAATGTTCAGTGTTCAAAGTTTGTTTTTGTTTCTCTTGGCTGCGAAGGCAGTGAACACAGTGATTAACTCACATTGGTGTTATATGCAATGGTTCAGAGTTCGCCAATTGATATACCGAGCAATCAGCTATAGTGGCCATTGTCTAGCCACCCCCTAAGATAAACCCCACCCACAGAGTGGCTACACAAACATTGTCGCCATTTGCATGCAAACACGGCGCAGCCTCCCGCCGCTACACTGGCGTCTCTCCAGAGGGGAAGTTAAAGCTTGGTGGGGGCTCCAGATCTTTACATACCCATATCCCACACGCCTCTAACTCATCGTCCCCACTCAACACCCTTTCTGTGGTTACTGTCCCCAGCCTGGCATCCTCTACCACATAGTATTGGAGTGGGAACATACTCGTCACTTGCCCCACCGCCCACTAAGACCTTCGAGCAGTGGAGAACTTCTTTGGCCAGCCCTGATCCGCATTGCCAGCTAAAACTGGTGATCCGAGTACTAACCGGCAGCCGAAGTTAAGCTATCCCGCACTGGGAAAGCCTTCCACAAAGCGAGTCCCATACATGTGACTATGAAAGATAACTTAAAATATTTTTTCTCTGTCTCTTTCCTTCCCAATGAAACCACGCAGACATAACTCTCATCCCCTAAGGCGGAAAGGCACTAAACCCCCAGAACCTCTGACCTTTTTCCCTCACATATCGCGTAGGAAAACGCTTTGAATATATGGTCCAGAATCGCCTCTCACCACACATTGAAGACAATTACTTTCCTGACACAATGTTCGGTTTTCGGCCGCACTTCTCCACTAAAAGTAATTTACAACAGCTGAGGGAATATATACTCACCAACCCGTCAAATCACCAGAAATATTATATTCTTGCATTAGATATGAAGGGACTTTCGATAACATGACACAACATTCCATACTGCGAGGACTCAGCTCACTCAATTGTCGACAATGTCTTTACAATTGTCACCGCATTTTTCACCAACCGTACTGCCACAAAGGGCATTGGGCACCTCCACTTAGACATATTCAAAACCATACTTCAGGGGACCCCGCAAGGCTCCGTCATTTGACCACTACTCTTCAATATCGCAGTAAAGGACCTACAACTACTTCTCGTAGCGATCCCCAAACTGCGACATTGCATTTATGCAGATGACCTGACGCTATCGACGCCTACATGATCCATCTGTGCCCAAAAAGAGGCCGTCCAAACTGCTATACATGTCTTACAACAATACCTCCAAGCAACTTATATTTTTATTAATTTATTTCGGTACTGCTAGCCTTAGGCAAGGCTTTAGGGAGGAGTGGGCGGTATAATGATAGGAAACAGCCCAACAAAGAAAGAAAAAAATAGCACATCATTCAAGCACAAATCAACATTTTGGTGGGTTTGGGAGCTCACGCATAAATGATAAAACATCCCGGCATTGTAATACAAGTGCAGGCAGCAGGTTCCATGCACGTGCTGTTCGTGGGAAAATGAATCTTGGTAAGATTTAGTTTTGCTTGCGTAAGAAGGCTCCCGTTTTCTTCAGGTTAAGAATCAACTGGCAGGTGGTGCACAAATTTTGTATTTTTCCTAGAGCTTCATTGAGGTGGGCCTTGCTTGAGAAATAATGCAGTCATCTGCAAACAGTTTTATCTTAACCGGGATATTGCGAGCTATATCATTGAAAAAAGTAAAAAGAAAAGGAGCCCGAGAACGGAACCTTGTGAAATGCCTGACTCTACTGTGGCAGTGCGTGACGCTATGCCATTCACGGTTACAGTCTGACGCCGGAAGGAAAGATAAGATTTAATCCAGGCTAGCAAAGTTTCATTTTTTAATATTGCTCTGAGCTTTAGAAGTACCTTAGTGTGTTACAGGCGAGCGAACACCTTTCCTAAGTCTAAAAATTTTACATCGACTTGACCTTGTTCATGCTCCAGAAAAATCGGTCCTTTTAATACTCAGCAAACGAACAATCAACAAAAGTCGGCAACATATACACGACCCGGAACTCAATATCAACAACCAGCCAGTCCCCAATATACCCTACCTCCGCAACGTCCCTTACCTGGGCCTTAACAAAAGCAGCGAAAGGCGAAGTCTTTTCACAGCCTCCCAATTTCGGGAGTTTTCTAGTATTCGATGATGGCCAGTTTTCTGCTTGCCGACTTAGCTGCATCTGCACCACTTAATACATGCCTCGTCTACCCCTCTTCTAAGGACGATAGATGCCTTTTTATTCAGATAGCCCTGTATCAGAACACACCGGATATATTTGGTCATCTTGGTTTCGAATTCAACAAAGGGAGCTGTGGCTTCCGAATTTTCTTGTTTGAAAGGAGTGAAGGGTGCCCATTACGTGATGCACAATTCAGCGGTGGTAAGTTGCCGGCGTGCACACGGTGGTGCATCTATGCCATCTGATGCATCGCTTTGTCATACCCCCTGTTTCCGTGGATACGGCAGCTTTTTTTATAACAAGTGGTTCGTAAGCGAAATATAAAGTCTATTTATAAAGTCTCAAACGAAAGGGGCCGTTGCCTTACTCCTTCCTAATTAAAAGCTTTGAAGGTTGCTTTGAAAATTTTCTGGAATTTAGAGGTGTTGATTCATCCTTGCCTACTCGGGCACATCTACACAATCTACTACATAACCTCGCTTTCCCCATTGTTTCAAGAGCCACGTCTGCTTTCTCATTTAACGGGCTCCCGTAACTGAACACTGTACCTTTGCGTCACTTGGCATCGAGTGAAAGATCCAAACAGAGCGGTAGCCTTAGTTTCTTCGCTCGTGGAAAATTTGAGGGCTGCTATTAGAAATTTCTATTAGGCAGTGGTAACTTGGCTGCTTGCTGAGTCTAGTGCTTCTACACCACCCTATACATCGCGGCATGTGCCTTTCTTCCTCAAGTGGGTGCTATAACGGAACGCTCAGGTGATCTTTGTGTAACTTGTCTGTGAAATCAGCTGGGTGGCCCCTTCATGGTCTTCTTTGAAAGGTTTTATGGCTTTCGTGAAAATTGTCTACAAATTAACGGGGTAATTTTAAAGTCAGCCAACTTCGGTGCATGTGCACCTTCTGAAGCATCACTTCGTCATGATCCTGTCTCCAATAACGCGAGTGCCTCTTTTGAGTAAGTCCTTTACGGCAGGCGTATTTCGTTTTTGCATCTTTTTCGAAACAAAGGCGGCATACAGAGCGTGTGCCTCAGCATATCTTATTTGAAGGTTTTGAATATTGCCCTTAAAACTGGCAACAATTCAGCAGTGCTCTCAGTTCTGCTTGCCGAGTTGGGTGCTTCTGGACCACGTGATGCATGCACTGGCCTACACCCTTTTTCTTTATTTACCATAAAGTTGTGCCCAGTTTCCAAGCTAAAAGACGCGATAGCAGCTTGACGAGGCCAAGGAAAATTTTGCACGGCAGTAAGGAGCGACAACATGATAGCTCTACGCGGTTTCGTGACATAACACAAACATAATATACATACAAGCAATATACGCAATTTGCAAACAACAACACCGCAAATATGATTAAACCGTGTTTCAATTCAATGGCAGGCTGCATACATTGGTAGGCAGAATTTGCTTTCGAATGTAAATTATAGCAAATCAATCCCAAACAGCAGAACATTATATACAAGGAATATAAACCAAACAGCACTAACAGTTACAACTTGCAGAGAGCAAAAAACAAAAAAAAGCCTGCAACTCTTATGATAATTACAAATTTGTCTACAAGGCCACCAAACAGTTTGGCAATTCCTGAAAGTAAGGTTTGCCGTGTGCTTATAGCTGTTTAGCAGGGAGGGGAGATTGTGTTGTCGCGATTGTTATTTATAATTGGTTCGGAAATACGGGATGAACCAAGCTTCAGCACTGCGGGTACTAGCCAAGTTTTCTATTTGTCGGAAGGAAACCAGGCGAGTAATATAGACTTTGAATTGGAGAAAAAAAAACAAAAAGGAGTCGCAGAATTCGATAATCATACATGGGTCTACCTTCAAAATGTTGTACATGGGAAATAAATTTTCTGTTGGGCATCGATGACACACGTTGGCGGTTAAACAAATCCTCTTTGTTTGCCACAGTAAAGCTTTCATGATGTTTGTTTTCATTGTGGTAGCACAAATTAACTACATTGATTGATATGCTATGCAAAAAGCGCATAGTATATGAAGTTTCAACCTTCTTGGGAATTTTGACCCTTGAATGCCGGAAACCATGCATTGGGTTTGTTTATTTGTTTTGTTTTTACTGCACTGCTGCACAAAGGGAAGCGCGTGGTCCACTCTTTCATTTTGTGCCAGATGTGTTACCTCATCGGATAGCGAGAGCGTTCCGCACAAATGTGAACAGCCTAGAATATACTGTCTGGATCTGCAATGTTCTAGATGTGAATCGACGGTTCGAAAACCACGCACGCCGAAAAATAAAAACCCGCAGAGCAGACGACGGGGTACTGGACTCGACGACGCTCGCCTACGCAGTTCACTTTGTTGTCTGCTGCTCCACCGCATGTGTATTCTTTGAGTTGTTAGGGGAGCATAGGTTCCATACAATAAACTCGTTTTTCCTTGAAGACGACTGTGTCATGTTTGACTTCGTGATACCTGGTGGAGGTTCTGGGTCATCATCATCATCATCACCACCACCAGCCTATCTACGACCACTGCACGGCAAAAGCCTCTCCCATTATTCTCCAATTACCCTGGTCCTTTGGCAACTGTGACCAATTGATCCCCGCAAACTACTTGAACTCATCTGCCCATCTAACTTTCTGCCGCACCCTCCAACGCTTGCCTTCTCTAGGGATCCACTGTATTACCCTTAATGACCAATGTTTATCATGCCTTCGCATTACATGCCCTGCCCACGTCCATTCCTTCTTCCTTATTTCTACTAATATGTCCTTAACACGCGTTTGTTCCCTGACCCTCTCCGCTCTTTTCTTGTGCCTTAATATTACACTGATCATTTTCCGATACTTTGCCCGCTGAGTCGTTCTCAATTTAAGTTGAACCCTCTTAGTGAGCTTCCAAGTTTATGCCCCGTAGGTGAGTACCGGTAAGATGCAGCTGTCATACACGTTCTTCTTCTACGACAATGGTAGGGTGCTATTCATTATCTGAGAATGTCTGCCGTATGCACTCCACCCCATTCTTATCCTTCTAATTATCTCTGCCTCATGGTTGGGACCTGGAATCACAACTTGGCCTAAGTAGATATGTTGGCTTGCCAGTTCCACTGCCTCGCCGCTATCCCAAACTGCTGTGCTGTCCTGAGGTTATTGATCATTACTCTGGTTTTCTGCATATGATTTTCACGCCCACGATTCTACTCTGTTCGTCCAGTGCAGAAAGCATGCTTTGCAATTCGTCCCCTGTGTTACTTAGCAAGGCAACGTCATCACCAATCTCAGGTTACTGAGGTATACTCCAATAACCCTTACTCCGACCTGTTCGAAATCTAACGTTCTGAATACTTCTGTTAAACATGCTGTGAATATTATTTGAGAGACTGTCTCCTTCTCTGATGCCCTTCCTTATAGGAATTTTAATGCTCTCCTTATGAAGGATGATGGTAGCTGTTGACCCATTGTAGATATACTCTAGAATTGTTACATAATGCTCATCTAACCGCTGGTTGCGTAATGACTGAATCACTGGTAGGGTTTGAACCTAGTGAAATGCTTACTAATAATCTATGAAGGCTATATATAGGAGTTCAGTATACTCCGCGCACTTTCTATTACCTGATTGATTGTGTGACTATGGTGCTTTGTTGAATAACCTTTACGGAACCCTGCTTGTTCATTAGGTTGACTGAAATCTATGGTTGCAGAAGTTCTGGTAACGAAAACCTCGTTAAGTACGTTGTAGACGACTGACAGTAAGTTGATCGGCCTTTTTTTTGAAGTCCTTCATGTCACCTTTCTTATAGATAAGGATGATGTTCGCGTTCTTCCACGATTGCGGCGCCGTTTTGGTTCTGGGTACATAAACCCTAAGCCGTCGCCAATCCGACAAGCAAGCCCAACTCGTGTCATCCGCCGACATCAAATCCTTCCGCAAGAGTTTGGACTATTTCCACATAACGTGAAGAAACGACGTCGTGAAAACCACCATAATCAACGCAGGCACCACGAGCAGCGATTCCAATCCTACCCTCGCTCTTCAGCAACAAACGCAGCCACCATACTTTCATGGGTCGCCTTCGGGAGATCCAGAAGACTGGTTGGAGCAAGTCGAATAGGTAAGGCAGTTTAAACGATGGGACAACGCAGAGACACTGAGGCAAGTGTTCTTCTATCTTGAGTACTCAGGACGTATTTGGTTCGAAAACCATGACATCTCCGTAGACACTTGGAACAATTTCACAAAGCAATTTTTATCGACGTTCACCACGGTTGTGTGAAAAGATTGGGCCAATTTCTTGCTAAAAACGCGGACACTACAACTAATGAAAGCGTTGTTGTGTTTGCTGAAGAGATGAAGAAGCTTTTCAGGCGAGCTGACCCTTTCGTGGAGGAAGAAAAGAAGTTGAGCTTCCTAATGTGCGGTGTGAAGGAAGAACTGTTTGCTGGACGTGTCCGCCATCCACTCAAAACCAATTCTTCCAATACTTTTTTCATGTTCCCCCTCCCAAAAAATAAAAGAATAACCTGGGGAACAACACCCGCTCCAGCAACGCTATGGCAGGTTTGCAGCCAATCAAAAATAAATGAACAGGGGTTATAACCCCAACATACTTTTTGTAGTTAGAGCCAATTTGTAGAATGAAAAATTAAATACACCGCCATATTGGTACACTTTCTACCAGTTCATAGCAGTTCATAGCAGTTCGGCCACTTCGTACCCGCACGGCCACGCATGTCAACTGGCCCGTCCACACGCGCCCGAAACGTGAGCCTACACCACCCTAAAATCTTAAGACAGGCCACTAGGGCACGAGCGGGTCAGAAATCCTGCCATGCCCACCCGAATGCACGGGAACACCACTGTCAAATCGCGAACGGCACGCACTGTTTGAACACACGGAAGCAGGAACACAGCACAAAGGAGCAGCGTCCAAAAGAATTACGCAGCGGATGACTGTTCAGACACAGTTGACTCCACGAAAGTTCCAGAAGCTGCAGAACTTGAGTTCCGTGTTCTTCACATGTGTTTACCTTCAGGCTTCGCCCAAAAGGTCGTAGGGGAAAGCAGATGTCATGTGCAGAGCCAACAGGTATCGGCTACTACATGCGAAATTCGCTGTCACGAAATGTCCGGCATGCTGTTACCGACAAACTCCACCAGTCCTATTAAAAGTTTTACCGCTTCAGCGTTGTCCAGTGCCTGACGCAAAGAAGGAGGTTCCAGTGGGAGGCGAGCGAGGGACACAAATGGAACTGTTTCTGCACAATCCAGGAGATAGTGGCTTATGGAAGGAGCACTGAGTCCGCAGAAGCACGTATTGTTATGCAGCAGATCAATCCGGTGGAAATAATGGGCAAACCGTCCATGTCCGGTTAAAAGTTGGGCGAGTCTTCGGGGTGGAGGCAAGAATGGCGGTATGGCCAGAACACTTGGTACCCATCAAAACAACTCAGTGTCTGTGTTGTCGGAGCTCCAACTACGTTGCCACTCCAGCCGACCTATCTAGAAGAGCCGTGCTATTACAATTCGCTTCGAAGTACGCCCCTCCACTTCTGCACCCCTAGTTGCCGCACTTGTAGCGACGAGATCGGCGAGCTCGTTGCCCCACACACCGGAGTGGCTGGGAACGTGGAAGAGGGAAACTGGAACGGAAGAAGCCAGTGATTGATAGTTTACTTGAATTTCGTGAAGAGTTACTTAGGGGTTGAAAGGATCTCCTAAAGCCAAAAGCAAAGACAGACAGTCAGAAGAAATGAAAACGGGACAGGAGGGCTTGTTGTTGTTGAGGTAGAGGAACAAACGGTTTAAGGCAATAGCTTCGGCGCCATAAGAGCTGGTCGGTGGCAAAATTCGAAACCTTTGCGTCACCAAAACCTCATCAGACGAGCTGAGCACAACTACCGCTGCACCGGCAGATGTCGTGCTAAAAGAACCGTCTGTGTACGCATGTAAATTAGGGTTCAACTTTATCTTCTCAGCTGTACGCAGTCTCTCCTGCTTTGTGGAATCGCCAAGCGTAGAGCGGGATGACAGCAGGTCCAGAGAAAAGGATGTTCCACCTCGCCCGGGGGAAATGCGTGTTCCATGCAGCTCAGTGGACTGCCGACGGTGAAACAAGTAGAAAAGACCTGTTTCGATGTAAAAGACGATCGACAGCGGAAGGGAGTTTGCCAATACTTCCAGCACCGCGGTTCTAGTTGTGGTGTAAGCTCCGGTGACCACAAACAGTGACGAACGCATCAAGGAGTGAAATTTAGCTTTTAACAAATGGTGCTGATGATCGCCCCACCATGCCGCTGCAGCATAAGTTACAGTCGGCAGAATTGCTCTGTGGTAAAGAAGGCGAAGGTGACTGCGGTCCAGAAAGGAATGAAGACGCGCAAACCCGGTGAGGGCGGCGGACATCTCAATGCGGTTCCGCATATGATTCATGTGGGCAACAAAGGTCAAGTGGCTATCGAACACCAAACCCAAGAGCTTCATCTCAGTGACTTGCCGCAAAGTCGTGCCGCACAGCTTAATGGTCGGCTTCCGCTGTGCACCTCTCTGTCCTCTCGATACCAGCAGACATGTACACTTGGTGGGGTTCAATTTTAACTTCGCAGCACCCGTCCATTTTATTATTTTCTCTAGAGTCTCGTTGGAAATTAAATCTCAGAATTAAAAAGATGGCAACGGAGAATTTCCGAGACCTCGAAGCTGCCGCATCGCTCAACTAACAGACAACGATGACTATTGATGGCGCCGAACACATGACGTGTGTTCGGAGCCGTCAATAGTCATCGTTTAATCTTACCGAAGCCAGCCGAATTCGTGACCGAAGCCAGCACCATTGAGAAAGCCCTCAAAATGCGTGCTAAGCAGTATAACCGCCGCTCTGTTCGCTCGGCCATTGCAAATTGCATCAACAGCTTGCGCTTTCTCGCAGATAGCCTACTCTAGACAATCCGCGCAATCATGAGGGAGGAGCAGCGAAAACTGCTCCCCACGCCGCCGCAACCACCACTCGCTTCCCTTACCGACGTCAGTAGAAGAGAAGTGCACCAAGCTCTTGGAACTTCAACCACACCAGTAGCCCCTCGCGAACCACCAGCCACGACCTACGCGGCTGCTGTCCGTCGCTCTCGCTCCTCTGGGCCGTATCGTCACGAACCTCCGTCTCATCGTCCCCTTTCGCCGCCCCGAGCACCAGTGGTGCAACCCCCCCCCCACGGAAGCCCAACGTGTGGTGAACACCGGACAATTGTCCGCTCTTTTACCAATACGGAGAGGCTGAACACATCTACCGTCGCTGCCATTACAAGAGGCTTTGTTTGCGAGGGTTCTCCGTCGACGCACCACGCCCCCGACCAGGACAGCGCCGTACTGTAATCGAAGACTACCTTTAGAACACCAACCGAGGTCCAGCTCGTTTCAGCCGTTCGCCTTCGCCCTCCCGTACCAGTCGCCAAACAGCCGTAGCAATGTTAGTTCTCCCGTGTAAGGTCCACCAGCCGAAGCGGGGGAAAATAAAAGCAGCAACTTCTGGAGGGGAAGTGGCACAACATCAAAAAAATGAAAACCCTCAAACCACTCAAGGACGCACCGAACCCTGTGATCCAAGCCCCACTTCGACGATCCGATCGAACCCTGACATCACTCCCGAACACGACGACCGCCACACGGCGGAACGCGTACCCGACATGACCAATGCGATGACAACGAGGACAATATATACTACGCATAGTGCTAAACCGCCAAGACGCACAAGCTGAGATACGGCACCCTAAAGCACACGGAACTCGACGGAGGAGGCGTCTGACCTCCACTTGTCCATTGATGGCTTTGATGCATTCGCCCTTATAGACACCAGAGCGGACTACTCTGTGATGAGCAGATATTTCGCATCTAAGTTGAGGAAACGTACGACCAGGTGTAGCGGTCCGCAAATACGTAAAGCAGGAGGCCATCTCCTAACGTCGGGTGGAACGTGCACATCACGCGTCACCAATGACGGCACGACGTATCCTGCTGCTGTTGTAATTATGCCTAACTGCTCCCGTTCAGTAATTCTTGGAATGCGCTTTTTGACGGACAACGGTGCTATATACCATCTGCATACCAAGACGTTACTTTTTCCCGGAACAAAATCTGAATAAAATCGCCAAAAAGGACGTGCACCCCTTGCCCCGAATGCACGACGCGCTCGACCACCCATGCTACGGGGAGGAATTCTCATCTATGGATCTTAAACCAGTCTACTGGCAAATAGAATTGGACCAGAGAGACCGAGAGAAGACTGCATTTATAACCCCGGACGGCCTTTACGAGTTTAAGGTGATGCCGCACGGCGCTTCGTCGCACATTTTGCACGCATTGCAAAGCCACTAAACCGTTTGACGAAAGATAGCAACCCTTTCAGCTACGAAAATGCCGCAAAAAAGCATTCTTCGAGCTTCAACAACGACTGAAACCCTCGCGTTCTCGCTCACTTCGACGCAAACGCTGAAATGGAGATGCACATGGGCGCCAGTGCTGTAGGGTTGGCTGCCGTACTCGTTTAAAAGCCAAGCGGTTGCAAAAAGCAATTGCCTTGCCAGCCGTGGTCTGTCAAAGGAGGAGGAAAACTACTCAACCTCCGAAAACAAGTGCTGGGCTATCATATGAGCCATTTGAAAACTTCGCCCTTATGTGTATGCTAGACCATTCAAGCTTGTGAAAGACCGCCGTGTGCTGTTTGCTCGCCAATTTGAAGGACCCCTCTGGCCGTCTTGGGCGGTGGAGCTTGCGCCCGCAAGAGTTCAACGTCACAATAATCTACAAATCTGCCACGAAACACTCAGACGCCGACTGCTTGTCCCGCGACCCCTTCGATCCACCACCACTAGACCCCGATGAAGAGAGCGCGTTCTTCGGAGTCGTGACAGAGTGCGACCCACCCGCCCAGCAGCGTGCCTACCCCGACTTGTGCGTCATGATCAAATACCTTCAAGGACGCATCTTCGCCGCGCCTAGGGCTTTCAAGCGAAACTTTCAAGCATTCAGCTTCGAAAACTCTGTCCTCATGCAGAAGAATTTTAGCCCCGGAACGAAAAAGAATTATGTACGTGTTATCCCCACAGACCTTCGTGACAAAATTGTGGAAGCGTGTCACGACGAACCGTCTTCCGGACATCTCGGAACAGCTCGAAGTACAGCAAAAATTAAGGCCGAGTACTTCTGGCCCCGCGTTATCTCCGACGTCACCCGCTACGTTCGGAGTTGCCTCGCCTGCCAGCGACAAAAAACGCCACCGACAAGACTCACCGGACTACTGCAAACGACCGCCGTCTCGTCGAGGCTATTTCAACAGATTGGAATGGACCTTATAAGATCTCCGCCAACGTCACAATCACAGAACAAGTGGATTGTTGTAGCGACAGACTACATCACGCCCTACGCAGAGACCGCCGCTCTTCCGAGGGAACTGCAAAATAAGTCGCAAAGTTCTTCATAAACCAAGTTGTGCTGCGACATGGAGCCACTGAAGTCTTGATCACGGACCGTGGGACGGCCTTCACTGCGGAGCTTAAGCGAGGAATCTTACGCTGCAGCAACACGCATCACCGAAGAACGACGGCGTACCACCCCCAAACGAACGCACTAAATGAACGTCTGAACAAGACGATCACGGATATGCTGTCAAGTTATGTCGACGTTGAACATAAGACTTGGGACGAAGTCTTCCTGTATATCAGGTTTGCCTAGAACACGGCGACCGTGGAAACTACGCAGATGACACCGTTCGAGCTAGTCTACCGAAGACGGCCGACTATGATGCTCAACACCATGCTTCCGCACGTAGAAGACGACGACCTCAACTCCGACGTCCAGGGATACCTCCAACATGTGGAGGAGGCCCGCCAGCTCACGCGAGTTTGTGCAACGAACGAGCAGCTCGTGGATGTCATACGCTACAACCTCCGACGCCGAGAGGCCGGGTAATACCCTGGGGATCGTGTGCGAATGTGGACTCACCGACGACGCAGACTCACCCAGAAGCTTCTGGGACGAAATTTCGAACCATACCAGATTCTACAACGTGTTGGCTCGCTTACCTAAGAGGTGGCACCCGATGGTGTCTCCGGCATATCACCACGTTCTCCACGTGGTTCGCATCAAACTTTACTGTGCAATATGATGGACTTTTTTGTTGTTATTGCTGGTTGTTCAGACTGTCATTTTAATTAGGCATCGGGTTAATGCACACATAGATGGGGTAATGCTGCAAACCATGCAATGGGTGTGTTTTTAATGTGTTGCTTTTACTTCCCTGCTGCGCCAGTCTGTGTTATCTCTGTTCTAGAGAAGCGCGTGTTCCATTCTTTCTTTTTGTGCCGAAAGTGTTATCTCTTTTGATAGGGAGAGTGTTCTGAACTAACGTGAACAGCCTTGGATCTTGGATCGTCTTGGATCTACAATGTTCTAGATGTGAAGGCACGGGTCGAGAACCACGCGCGCCGAAACAAAAAAAGCCTGCACAGCAGACGCCCGGGCATTCGACTCGACAACGCTCGCCTACGCAAGTCACTTTGTTGACTGCTGCTTCGCCGCATGTGTATTCTTTGAGTTGTTAGGGGAGCACAAGGTCGCTCAAATAAACTTGTTCTTCCCTGAAGAAGACTGTGTCATTTTTCACTTCGTGACAATATATCAAGTTGCACCCTTCTTCAGAGCAGCGCACGACAGCGAGACAGCGCTCTAGACGTGGCAGAAAGTTTTTTTAAATATGCTGTCTACATGAGCATCCGAAATAAGTTGAGCTAAAAAATCACGCCAAGAATTTTATTCTGACACACCAAGTCATTTTTGCTACCTGCATATACAAGCGAGTTTAGAAATTGATTTGGTTTATTTCTTGCTCTGAACATAATTGCTTTTTTTCGCCTAATAGGATTTATGCTTTTTAATTGTGACCACAATTGAAGCTTCTCTAGCACGTCATAAGATTTAGCAAAAAAATTATCTTTGGTTTTTTCAGAACGTAGTAAGGTGCTGTCATTCGCGTATATAAGAAATTTAGCTGTTGTATATACCTGAGCAATAACATTATATAGGCATTAAAGTGCAGTAATTTCAATACGCTCCCTTGGGGAACACCGGTTGTTATCGGTAAAAAAAGATGAGTGGAAATGATCAATGATACACCCTGATCTATATTGCCTAAGTATAACATGCATAGTGCAAGTGCTTCAACAATACTTCTAAAACACGAGTATTTATTATTCCGTATGTTATGATTCGGGCAATTAAATGCCTTGGTAAAATAGATGAATTCCCCAAAGTGTAAATATTATTATCCGACTTTTGCAGAATGTTGTCCTTCAAAGCTAATAGAGCTGTCTCGGTTAATTTATTTGTTCTAAATCCTAACTGTGCTTTAGAAAGGATCTTACGTTTATCGAAGAATTGATTCACCCGTCGTAAAATTAACTTCTTTAATTTCTTGCAAAATGCAGGAATAACCGATTTCGGCCTATAGTTTGACGGCAAATTGACCTTTGAATATTAAAACGACTCTTGAATGTTTCATAGCACTTGAAAATACGCGTGTTTTGAGTATTTAAATACATATGTGCGAGTATGGGAGGGATAAATTCTAGCAGAATATTATTTGCTTTCATTTGAACGTTATCAACATCTAACGAATTTGTATTATTTATATTCAAGAATGTTGAATATATGTCTGATTCATCTGTTGACTCCAAAAACATGCCTTCGCGCATGGTACCGACTGGTTTTTTTACCACTAAAATATCAGGATCCCGAGAGACAATGTTGACAAGATATTTATTGAAGTGCTCTACCGGCGGCATGCCGATTGTTTCTCGGTCATTACAAGTTATCTTCTCAGGAGGATAACCTTTTCTTTCGCGGCCTAGCACACTATTGTTAACTTTTCAAGCAGCGGCAGGGTGCTACTGAGTGATATCAGTAAACCGTTCGTGATAGTAGCTAATCTTTGCCCTCCTCAGTTCGACGTGCACGCGGTTTCTTAATTTTTATATTCATCTACCATGGCAGGCTCGCGTGCACACAGAAACTTGTTGTACCGAGAGTTTTTCTTTCTGATGCTGCTTACGTGCGTAGTTCTGACCCAAGGCTTTCTGCTTTTTGTTGATTGCTTTCATTGCTTTATATGACTAAAAGGAAATGGCTTGGTTATATCTGTGCAAAGTTTTCAGGCCACATAGAACACGCCTCTACTGCATTTGAGTTTGTAAGTACAAAAGACCAGTACTGAAGACCAATTTCCTGTGTAAAAGAATCCAACGCTTCGTCAGCTAAAGGTTGTACGCGAATGCTCTGTAAGCAAGTACCCTCTGTACCGAAATACACTGATGTTATTAGCATGGGACTACTGAAATTGCTCTTAAAATGTAACACTGAGTTTGTATTTGCTTCAATTCGTAGCGAAGGAGGCAAACAGAGCGGGCTTGTATATAAGGTTTGAGGGCCGCCCTAGTACTTGTCTACGACTCAGTGGTAGTGAGCTTCCTGCTTGCAGACTTGTATGCATCGGCGCCACCTGATGAATCTCCTCACAATTTCCTGATTTCCTAGGACCACGTCTGCCTTTTTATTCAAGTGGCGCCTCTAACAGAACCCTCCGGCTTTGAGTAACATGACAGAGAAAGCAGGAAACACCGTGATCGCCTCAGCGTTATGTTGTATGTGAGGTTTGAAGGCTGCCCTTGAAAGTGAGGTAAGGTACATTTGGTCATTGCAGAGACGGGTTGTTGTCAACCACCGGATGCATCGCCTCGTCATAGCGTTTGCTCCCAGTACCTCATGCTCATTTTTAAAGTGGTGCATATAATGAAAATCTTGCACAAAACCTGAAGTCACATCTGAAGTCAGGGCGGTCACAGAGTCTGCCGCGGCAGTGGGAGCAGCAGCAAGAAAAAACAAACAAAACGAACTCAAAAAAATGAACGACCTGATTTGAAAACCTAAGAACGTGAAAGTTTCAAATACATTGGAGGGGAAGCTACAACCTAGGCCTCGGAACAGTCCGTAGAAATGTGCACACTGTGGTACGCGCGCTGATTGCATGCCTCCAGAACGGAACATGGTAGGCGGAAGCCGTGTTGAACAGCGCACAGCTCAAGTCTGGTGGTGTCCTCAATGAAGTCCACCGTGTTCGCTGTAACGCTGCGTTTATGGCTGTCTGCTGCTACAGCTGGAAGTGCCATAGCGGCCGTGCGACGTTGCCAGGAGGCGTCATCGTGCACACGTAATGTCCGCTGGTCCGCAGCATCGGTGGCTGCTTTGGTCTGCACCAGTGAGGCACAATGCGGCGCATCAGTAGCCCGAGCAGTCTTCTGGGGGGCTTGTCTCCGCTCTGTAATCAGCACGCCATCCCATGGGCGAACGTGCACAGGGATGGGCGGCTCATCTAGTAGTCGCTCACCACCGTGACGTAGCAGACGGCGTCTCGGCGGTGTCGAGCAGTGACAGTGGTTGGCACCTTATATGCGCGCTGAGATGGTATCCCCAAGCTTGGGCAAACCAGCACAACGGTACAGCTCTTCGACGCGAGTGGAACGGGGCAGGCCAGTAATACTCCTCAGGGCTTCCCGATACAAGACCTCTGTCTGGTGCAGTTGGTCCTTCGTGAGATCGTAACACATAACGTCGTACACCCGTCTAGATACCTGCACTGCCTGTACTAGGCGTCGAGTGATATCATGCGAAGCACGGCTGAAAGTATCTGAGATGCGAATTATTTTTTGTAGGAGACTTCGCCAGAATGGTTTAAGCTGTCTCAGCCACTCTTCAGCTCCTCCGCTTTCATGAATCGGAACACCCAGTATGCGGATCAAACCACATGGAGCTGGCTGGAGGGATTGCCCTGCAATATTTAAGTGAATACACTCAGGTTTAGTGGCTTTGCCGCGCACAGCTGAGTAATTTGTTTTTGTTGCTGACACCTCCGTGCAATTGGGTATCAGAAGAGCCGTTAATGTGGCCAAAGTATGTTGCAGGCGCTGTACGGCGGCATCAGTCGCAGTGTGATCGTTAGCCTCCATTCAGATGGTCGCGTTGTCAGCGGAAGCTGTGACCTAAACCCGTGTGATGGCAGCTACACTCCTGTCTAGCTTTGCCATTACAATATTGAATAATATAGAATAATATGACACCTTGTTGTACCCAGCAGATCTTCTTGAAATTGTGGGTATTCAAACCTAAGGAGCGTATTTAAAATGTCCTGTCTGCCTGGAAGGCTCGCGCGGAATTCTTCATCCTTTTACCCGCGTAAGCTGCGCGAAGGGCTTGTAGTTCCACATGGTGGGAGACGGTGTCGAAAGACTAGCGAAGGTCTCCAGCCACTAAGATGTGCTGTTTATGATGTCGTGTACGCCGGAGTATCCGCCGAAGGAGGGGGATGCTGTCATGCGTTGCGAGATTGGTTCGGAATCCATCCTGCGCGGAGTGAAAAAAGAAAGTCCCTTCTCCCAAGTAGTGTATTTGTCGGGTAGCGGCCATTCGCTCAAGTAACTTGCAAAAAGGCAACTTCAGGGAGCTGGGACGTAGATTAGATGTTGTGGATGGATCTTCCCCAGCCTTTGCAACGGTGTGTCAACAGCGTGCTTGATTCTGGCAGATGGCCTTAAGCCCAAATGGAATTCAACAGTTTCAGTATGTCGCATCTTGTTTGTTCATCTAGATTCCGCAACATTGACACAGTCATGCCATCTTAGTCAGGCACACTGCGTACGTTTTCTTGCTCCAGAGCAGTTATAAGTTAAGTAATAGTAAAGGGAGCCTAGAGGGGGTCGTTTTCGTCTACCGGCTCCGAGAATTAAATGTTCTGGGGTGTCGTAGAGGATGGCTGCGGGAAGAACGTCCTTGCAGATTCTCGTTCAGAAGCCTCGTGAGTTGCTCCGGTGCGTACAAGCACAGCCGGGAGTGTAGCCTGCGCGCTCGTGCCACCAGTTATAACCCGGAATGTTCCACACAACTTCCGAGCTCCAGTTCGGTGAGAAAACGAAGCGCAATGCTCGTCCCAGCGGTTCCCCGCAAATGGCTTAGTGTGACGCCGAATGCGGGCATTGTGTTGGCAGATTCGGACGACATCTGAATGAGTGCGGCCTCCAGCACAGTAGCGCTCTTGTAAAGTTTCTCGAATCCACCACACGTTAATGAGGTGGCGGTCTGGAGCTCGTGTATAAGGCTCTGTCGGTAAAGTTTTGGTAGCTTCATTAGCTGACTCATTTCGGCTCACCAGGGCATGCGTGGGAGTATCGCCGGTCTGGTGAAATAGCTGGGATGGTGTTCCTGCTAGAAGTATTCGGACATGTTGCCAATCTGTAAACCTGAGACGCGTCGTACGCAGTGCGGAATGAGTGGAACTGTTTAGCTGAATTTATTGAGGGTAGTGGTCACTACCCCATTGATAGGTTTGCGCCACGAATTGGCTACCGCATTAGTAGTGGCCCATGTCAAATCAGGAAATTTGTCGCATTGACGAGGTCCTGAGCCTAGACGGGTTACCAATGGTAAACTATTTACCAGTAGCATGTAGCCAACCTCGGCCGCCTTTTTCAGGCTGCGACCCCGAACAGATGAGCAGCGGTAGCCCCACGGTGTGCTCAACACATTAAAATCACCTCCAAACACTGCCATGTCATTGGGGCAGAGGCTGAGGCCATGTCATTAGAAATTCGCACCTCCAACAGAAGGTCGAACGTAAGCCGACGTCATTAGCAGCGTTTGTTGGCCCTGGGAAATCCTCATGGCCACCACCTCCTGTACATGGGTTTCAAAATTCCATTGTAGGCACTTGGCAGTGGGTAACACCTGGCCTGACGTAAATGGCGACCTCTTGTGTGACTTCATTTAATCCCTATCTCCAAGGAAGTACCCGTCGGATGGCTAGATCGGCATATCCCCGGTAACCGCGTAATGCAGGACAAGTTCAGCGTGTCTTTTGCAGGAGAATAGCAACCGTCTTGTTTGGTATACCATGCAGGTTTTCATTTATTGCTCAAGCGTTTAGTTTAGTTTAGTTACCTACCGTAGGTTGTCCTTGGAAGGTCAAGACAAAACCGCAGAGCGGACGCCTGCATACTTTCTAACAGCCGGTTGTTGGCATTGGAAAAAGCGCCGAGTGCTGGGAGCCATTATCGAAGCAGTATTGCACGGAGTTCTGGGTACAGTCGTAGGAGGGGCCAAATAGAACATCCTCCTGAGCAGCTGTTCAACATGTGTAACACCTGAGCAAAGAAGCCCGGCTTCTTCAGGAGACGTACGTGACGGGAACACGTCAGCGACCTGTCAAGTGTTATGCCCAGGAATCGGCGATAGTCCACAAATGGTAAAGCCAACCCTGCCACTCAAAGATAACAGCAGGAAACATCACGCCTTGTGAAGGGTATTGCCACACATTTGTTAGCCTAGATTTTGACGCATCGTCTGGTCAAAAAGTTCTCTATGGATCAGTGGTTTTTAGGAGGCGAGCTCGTACAACTCGCCTCTTCTGGCCAGAGCTCCAGATACAGATATCATTGGCATAGAGCAATATTTCAACAGTGCAAGGAACACACTTCTCAATTCCAATGAGGCTGATAATAAATAGGGTTGGGCTTAAAATGCCGCTTGTGCACACCTCGCGGGACGTTGTGAAAGGCTGTTTACCAATACTTTATGGACATTCAGACGGATCTGTCAGACAGATAAGGAGATAACCAAGCGTACATGTGACCTCCGATGCCTACCAACGCTAAAGCAGATCTTATTGACTCATGTGCCACACAGTCAAACGCTGATTTCATGTCGATGAACACTGCTATTGTAATGCGACGCTGGGCTTTTGCTTTTTTTATGTCATTGACAAGGGCCAGCATGTTGTCGATGCTGCTGCGAACAAGTCATCTGATGGGAATACACTTTCCGCTTTGTCAAGTCCCAGTCTACGCGACCAAGGACCATTTTGTCCATCAACTTCCCCACACAGCTCAGGAGTGCAATTGGCCGATAAGATTCAATTTCTATGGGACTTTGCTGGGTTTGAGTAGAGGAAGAAGGCGACCGCATTTCGAGCAGGGTCGAGGCGGCCCCTTTCCCAGATGTGATTGCATGCGCCGTGAAAGAAGCCCTTACCGTTGTCTTGAAGGCGCGACAAAGCTGCATCGCTGAGCCCTCTGGATCCAGGGCTGAAGCCTGACTAACAAAAGACAAGGCAGAAAGTAGTTCTCCCATGGCTTGTCCATAACGGTCAGATTTGTAGGTGACTTAGAGCCAGCAGGTAAGATTTGAGCCGACAAAACTGTTACCTTGGCGCAGAAGTCTCCAGTTACGTCTAGGTCACGGCGGGTCTGTATCGAAGCCATAGAGTAGAATGGGGGCAGAGGAGTAGGCCGCACACGTAGGCTACTTACTAAGCTCCAAATCCTCTTGTGTGGTTTCGGGGGTGTATTCTTGAGCAGAAAGACTGCCATTCCGGCTAAAGGCGGGCATCCATGACCATGCCACAGAACAAATCCGCCTCCCAATCCGCCCTCAGCCCGAACGAGGCCATCATCTTAGTGTTAATACAGTTCGCGTCACTCTCCGACCGGGCAGTGTTGCACGTCCTTCACCCAGAACACAATACGGGTGGTGTGCGCAGCGTTTGTGCAGTGGGTCCGGCTGATCAATGGCACATTATGTGGGACTTTGCAAGGTTCCTGACCAAAGCTACTTGCAGGACATGCCCGCCCGAACTCCGAAGTTCGGTGCAGTGTACAGACAACGATACTCAACTTTGGGCGGTGCAGTAGGCCAGAGCTGGGCTTGAAATGGACAAACCTCAACATGTGCCGAAAACGGCCCAAATTAGGGTTGATGAGAATTGGTCATAATCGCAGGTTGATGCTTGCTCAAGGTCACGTTAAACAGTCGCGTGCCGGCACTTTTTAACTGTTTTTTTTTCTATACTACAAAGTATGCAATATATTTTGTTGCTTCGGAATGTTTTGCCATCCTTAACATGCTCTTGGAGAAATCTGTTCACTTTTGGCATGGTGGCTGAATCGAGGAACCAACACACAGCAAGGGAAATCTTTTGCGTTTATTTTCAACGGAAAGACATTATTGACAAAAAATGCCACTTGCCCTAAGCTATCAAGTTTTGTTCGGTCTCGAGCTGAGTCTTCAGGAACATGTTTGTGGAAATGTACAATATTGGCTAGGTCGCATTTATTAAAACAAGAAAACATTTCCGAAAAAAAAAACCTGTGGCCAACCGTTGTAAATGTGTGTTAGCCTACCTAATGGTAATATTTCCAATCTCTATTTCACTTGCAAGGCTGATAGAAAACACTGTTGTTCATACGTACTCATAAATAAATCGCGATTTGGTGTCTTTCTTGGAACTATAGAAATGCCCGAGCTCAGAAAATCAACTTGATCTGCTTTTATTTTCCCGTTTTATTTCATGCTCTGAACCGTTTATAACTATGTCGCCCATCTAGCAATTTTGATGACAGATATGATTTTGGATCTATGTATTGAAGTTCTTGGAACATGGTTTGTGTACTGTAAAAAGCGCATTTCTACCATTTTAAACTACTGGGAAAATTGCTACGGCTTTACACTATGAGTTTTCTGTACAATGCGGAATTCTCTTGCGAGATAAAAACGGCCATTTTGCCTTTACCGTTTGTGTGATAACCAATGATCCACCTCTTTAGGCAGGGAAGACAAAATTTAATATTTTATTGTATTTTAGCTTTTACAAGTGGTGAGTGTTTTAAATACAATATAAAATTTTGTTACCGAGGTGACGGTATTTCTCCTGGCAGTAAAATTTATTGTTTTGCAGTAAATCACGATGTCGAACTTGAACCGAAACGAAAACCAAAATTTACCCTATATTTTTACCGGTAGTGAACTCGAATTTGCACGGTAACTTTTGAGCACACTTGACCCGAACCAGATCTGAACCACAAAAAGTAAATATCTGTTACCGGTTCATGAGGACATGGCTAAATAAATCTTAATTTTATATTCCAGTGAATTCAAGTACTCCTTTTTCCCATGACGTATCATCAACTTCCTAGACTCTGTTCACTTTCCCCTTCAGGTAAATTATAACGGTTCTAATGCCCCTTTGTCACAGCATAGAAATGAAGCCATGGTACATTTATGCTGGTAGCGCGAGCAGAGTGCTAGGGTGACCAAACAAAATGTCTGTTCTCGGCAACTTGCAGGCGATATGAAACGACTTTGCCTTTCCTTTATTGCTACTTTGCTTGCGTCCACAAGAGCTAAGCCCCAACCTTCAGTCCACAAACGTTTCGCATTTCACATTTTGTCAAAAACGTATTGCAAAGTCAATGACACAGTGCACTCACGAAATCACAAACAATTTTTACAAAGTATACCCAACACAATCAAGTTAGTTCACAAAGGAAACAAAAAACCAGGGCAGCCAAATGTGCCAGCGAGGCGCTACCCATAAAAATATTCGTTATACAAAATAAAACTAATTCCTCATTGTACAAATGTAAAAAAAATTGAAGATAATTGCAGAAATTGGTGTAAGACAAACGTTTTCTCTCATTACCACAGTATTTCAACATGGAATTTTATTCACTGCCGCCTTGGTACCCATCGTTGCAGGGGCTAATGTTTTTATTGATATCATCCAGCATCCGCATCATGCTCCTCATTCCACGCCTGTACCTTCTACATCCTTTGTCTTTCACAGCCTTCATCATCTTCGGAAGGTCGGCTCTTATTATCGTCGCAACGTTCGAAAGTGCAGAATAAACTGTCTCTTTCCTTACGCCTTTGTTCCGGATGGGGTACATTTGCATTTTGCTTCAGTTCTCTGACACTCGCTCGTACCCCGCTGAGGTTTGGTTCCAGACTAAGTATCTCGATACAAACTTCACCAAAGCAGCAAAACAAAGCGGACATTTTTGTTCTCCCACAATTTCGACATAAATTCTGAGAAGCTACCAACATGAACCTTTCCTTTGCAATGCTGTCATTAGGGCGATTGTGAAGACTAACTTAGGTGATTATGGTGATGTTTGGAGTTGAATGGCGCACGCCAACTAATGGCAAAGAACGCCAAACAATAGTTATTACATGAGAGTGACAAATAAAAGTAGAACATTCAAGTAAAAGTACACAAAGTAAACACAACGTAAAGAAGATGAATGGTGTAAAGGGCCAAGTTATGACGATGCATGAAAAGAAATGAGATGTAAAAATTTTACGTCGGTAAGAAACTAAAAAACGCGTTTGATTGAAAACATTGCTTCTTTTCCTAAGAAGTACGACGGGTGGGGGGGAATATGTCGTGTGCGTAGTTGTGTGATGTATTTGTGTCACGTTGTGTCAAGTCCCTTTTATTGTATGAGGATGTGGACCACAGTTAAGTCTTCTCCGCACCTACTGTACATAGGTCTTGAAGATCAAGTGAGAATGTGGAAGTGCGGTGCATGAGTGTACCCTATCCGTATTCTAGCCAAGGCGACTTCAGTGTATCTATATTGCGTTTGTCGCTGGTGTATGGTCTGAAATCTGGTTTTATTACATGTACCTTGACTGTTTTTTCACTCCTGTGCGTTTGCAATGTTTTCCGAAGTTGTCTGATGTGTAGTTTCACGTCGGTGTAGGGTAATGTGGTTATGTCTGCTGTATTCCAGAGCGTAGCAGCCGCAGCAATTCCATCGGTTGCTTCTTTACCTATATACCAGTGGCCAGGGACCCAGCAAAGGACCAGTTCAAATTTGTTGACATACATGGACCTAATACCCTTCACTATAAATTTACAACAAGATTTTTTGAATGTGTTGACGACGATGCCCGCACAACTCTGAGAGAATCTGTATTGATAATAGATTGTGGGATGTGGCTTTGGAGTATATGATTCACAACAAGAAGTACACCATGAGCCCCTGCAGTAAAGATACTCGTATTACTGTTCAGAGTTCTAGTGACAATTAGAACGGGCCCATGCGCCGCGCAGGACAGATAGTCTGACGTTTCAGAGGAATCTGTATAAAATTCAGAACACTGGTACTTCTGGTGCAAATAGAAGAAGTGCTACAGAATTGCACATGTGGGAGCTCGCTTTTACCTATATGTGTGAAAGATGTGTTTGCATGATAAAGGGTGGAGATGCCATGGTGCTATAAAATCTTTTACAGAAGTTTAGATGGTGTTTAAAAAGGAGACAGAAAGGTATGTCGCTTCCTCTAACTGGTAAGAGAAGGGCGCAGAGAACTAAGGTCGATTTAAAAGCAGTTCAGTCATAGATGTATCATAAAAACCGATTTAAAAGGATGGTGAGGCATGGATGAAAATTTAAAAACATAAAGGAGATCTGTGTAGGCTCGCTGACATTGTAGGTTCCATTTGTAGCACTCCGCACAGAGGCTTTCGACAGGGCTAGTGCAGAAGGCGCCACACGCCAGGCGGTGCCCCAGATGAAGCAATGGGTGCAGTACTTTGAGGGATGTTTTACTTGGTGACCCATAAACAACTCTATCATAGTCCAATCGTGAAAATAGCATGCTGCTAAAACGTGTAAAAGTGGTTTGTCAGCTCCAAAAGAAATGTGCGAGAGGGCCTTCCCGAAAGTCATCGTTTTCAAGCATTTATGTTTTAGTTGTTTTGTGGTTAGTGAATGTCAGCTTTTCGTCAAAGATTATACCCAAAAACTTGTGCTCCTTTTTGACAGGAATCGAGATACCATTGATTTGAATGTCTGGATCCGGCCGGATGCCACGCCTCTTGGAAAATAAAACACAAGTGCATTTTCCTGGAATAAATAAAACCATTGCTAACTGCCCAGGCGGCTAGCTTGTAACACCGAACTAAACTTGGAGCTCGCATATAGACAGGTTACAGGACAAAGAATATTTTTACGTCGTCCAGATCGATTTAGCAGGAAAATAATGGTGACAATGCCTTTCTGGGTGAAATCATTTTTACAATAAACAATGTGCTACGCAAAACTCGGCCTTGCGGAACACCATTTTCTTGCACATGAACATTTGAGAGTGCACTTCCAACACTTACACGAAAGGTTCTTTCAGACAAGTAGCTGGCCAGTGTTTACTATGTTGCCCGACATGCCGAACGGCTTCAGATCGCTTAGGATGCCGTACTGCCACGCGGTATCGTACGCTATTTCCAGATCAAAGAATACCGTCATACAATATTCTTTGTGGATGAAAGCTTCTTTGATTTACGGCTCTAGCGCAACGAGATGATATTTGGCAGTTTGTCCCGCCCTAAACCCTGCCTGACAGCCCTAGAGAATACCATTGTACTCAAAGAAGTACACGAGTCTCCTGTTTATCATCTTCTCGAAGAGCTTGCAGCGGCAGCTTGTCAAAGCAATGGGCCTGTATCTGGCTGGAGGGGAAGAGTCCTTTCCTTCTTTCAGGAACGCCACTGGTATAGCCTCCTTCCAAGAGTGTGAAATGAGCCCCGAAAGCGATATCGTCACGACGCCTAGTACGACGCATTTGCCTTGCAGTAGAAACACGTTTATTGGAGCCAACTTGTGCTCTCCTAACAACTAAGAAGAATACAGAGGTGGCGAAGCAGCGATCAACAAAGTGACTTGCGCAGGCGAGTGTCGTCGGACGGAATGCCGCGGCGTCTGCTCTGCAGGCTTTTATCTTTCGGGTTTTAGTGTTTCTGGAACCACCGATTCACATCCAGAACGCTGAATATGCTATGCTGGCGACGTTAGGGCGAAACAGGCTGCTTATCTGAATGTGATAGCCAGTGCGGCATAAAAATAAAGAATGCAAGACGCGCTTTGCTTGGAACGCAGATAACACAGCATGGCGTGGCCCAGCAGTAAAAACAAACAATAAATAAACACAACCCATACATGGTTCGCGGCATTACCCCCCTCGAAGAGTGCATCGAACCGATGCTAAAATAAAGAACAGTCCGACCAAAGAACAAAAAGTGTCCGTCATCTCGTACAGTAATGTTGCAAGCCAAGCACGTGGACGACTTCGGGCCGCGTGCTTCGTCGTGAAGTTCTGGAATCACCATCTGGGATCAGCTGGTAAGTTGGCCGACACGTCGTAGAATCTGGTAGGGTCCGAAATACCGTTGCAGAAGCTTCTCACTGAGTCCGCGTCGTCGGATGGGAGTCCAAACCCAAACACGGTCCTCTGGGTGGTACTCGACGTCTCAGCGTCAGACGTTCTAGCGCCCGGCATCGACCACCTGCGGGTCCGTTGCACTAACTAGAGCGAGCTGGCGGGCCTCCTCCGCTTGCTGAAGGTATTCTTGCACGTCGGGCTTGAGGTTGTCGTCTTCTACATGTGGAAGCATGGTGTCAAGCATTGTAGTCGGAAGTCTTCCGTAGCAAGCTCGAACGGCGTCATTTGCGTAATTTCCTGGATAGCCGTGTTATACGCAAACGACACATACGGGAGCACTTCGTCCCAAGTCTTATGTTCAACGTCAACGTACATTGACAGCATACCCGCGATTGTCTTCTTCAGACGTTCCGTTTGTCCGTTCGTTTGGGGGTGGTACGCCGTCGATCTTCGGTGATGCGTGTTGCTGCAGCGTAAGATTCCTTGCTTCAGCTCTCGAGTGAAGGCCGTTCCCCGGTCCGTGATCAGGACTTCATGGGCTCCATGTCACAGCACAACTTGGTTTATGAAGAACTTTGCGACTTCTTGTGCAGTCCCCCTCGGAAGAGCGGCGGTATCTGCGTAGCGCGTAATGAAGTCTGTCGCTACAACAATCCACTTCTTCTGGGATTGCGACGTAGGGAACCGGTCTAGAAGGCCCATTCGAATCTTTTGAACGGGCCTCGATGGCACGGCGATCGGTTGCAGAAAGCCCGCGGGTCTTGTCGGCGGCGTTTTTTGTCGCTGGCAGTCACGGCACCTCTGGACGTAGTGGGTGACGTCGGATGCAACGCGGGGCCTGTACTACTTCATCTTGATTTTCCCAATTGTGCGAGCTGTGCCGAGATGTCCGGAAGATGGGTCGTCGTGGCACGCTTCCAAAGTTTTGTCACGAAGTTCTGCCGGGATGACAAGAAGGTATTTCGCTCTCGTTCCAAGGCTGAAAGTCTTCTTCCCCAGGACGGAGTTTTTCAGTCTGAATGCAGGTAGGTTGCGTTTGAAGGCCCTGGGCGCGGCGACGTTGCACCCTTCCAGGTAGTCGAGCATGACGCGTAACTCGGGGTCGGCACGCTGTTGGCCGGCTAGATCGCTCTCAGTCACGACTCCGAAGAACGCGCGGTCTTCATCGGGGACTTGTGGTGGTGGGTCGACAGGGGCGCGGGACAGGTAGTCGGCGTCGGAGTGTTTATTCCCAGATTTATAGACTACTCTAACGTCGATTTTTTGCAGGCGCAAGTTCCACCTACCAAGACGACCAGAGGGTCGTTCAACTTAGCGACCCAACACATCGCATGGTGGTCTGTCAAAACCTTGAACGGTCTTCCATACACGTATGGGCGAAATTTCGAAATGGCTTATATAATCACGAGGCACTCGTTCTCAGAAGGTGAGTAATTTCTTTCTTGTTTGGACAGACCACGGCTGGCATAGGCGATTACGTTTTCGCACCCGCTTTGATTTTGTACGATAATGGCACCCAAGCTTATATCACTGGCGTCCATGTGAATTTCTGGTTCGGCGGTTTCGCCGAAATGCGCGAGCACAGGCGGGCTCTGCAGGCATTGTTGCAGCTCACAGAATGCTGTTTCATGGGCATTTTCCCAGCTGCAAGGGGTGCAATCTTTCTTCAAGCAGGTGAGTGTCTCTGCAATGCGGGGAAGTTTGTGACGAAGCGCCTGTAGTATGCGCTTAGTCCGAGAAATCTGCATACGTACTTTTTATCTTTCGGTCTTGGGAAGTTAGCTACAGCGGACGTTTTCGCCGGGTCAGGCCGGAATCCCGCGGCATTGACGACATGGCCAAAAACTTGAGTTCCTCGCACGCAAAGCGGAACTTTTCAGGCTTCAGCATTAACCCCGACGTACGGATGGCCTCGATTGCAGACTGCAACCTTGCAAAGTGTTCGTCGAAAGTGTGGGAGAATACCACAACCTCGTCGATGTATAGGAGGCAGGTGTGCCACTTCAGGCGTGCTAGCACCGTGTCCATGACTCGTTGAAACGTTGCTGGCGCCGTGCAGAACCTAAATGGCATCACCTTGAACTCGTATAGGCCGTCAGGTGTTATAAATGCAGTATTTTCTCGGTATCTGCCGTTCACTTCATTTTGCCAGTAAACGGTCTTCAGATCCATCGATGAGAATTATTTCGCGTGGCTGCGGTGGACGAGGGCATCATCGATTCGGGGGAGGGGGTACACGTCCTTTTTGGTGATGTTATTCAGGCGTTGGTAGTCAACGCAGAACCTTATTGTGCCGTCTTTTTCTTCACCAGTACGACCACTGCAGCCCAGGATCTATTCGATGGCTGTATATTGTTGTGGCTGAGCATGCCGTCGACTTGAGTACGGATGGCTTCCCGCTCGTGTGAAGAGACGTGGTACGGTGACTTTCAAGTAGGTCGGGCTCCATCTTCGGTTATTATTCGGTGCTTCGCTAGACGTGTCTGACGTAGCTTTGTGTTCGACAAAAAACACTCTCTGTAGCGTCGCGTCAAATCCAATAATATCTTCCGTTCTTCTTGCGGTAACGCCGGATTCACGTCGAATGGTTTCGTAAGCTTGAAGGTATCTTCAGGTCCGCGTTCGTAGTCGGCCACTGCAATCACGCCACTTGCTTCTTGTGTTTCTTCCAGGAACGGAATTGCAGCACCCCTTTTTGATGCTGGCATACCTCACTGAAATTAGTGTCCAAAACTAGGGATTGGCGTTGCGTAAGCGTGCAATGCCTCTTGCGACGGAGACACCGCGGTCGCGTAGCAACCTATGGTCACTCTCTACGATAGCGTCGACGTCAGAGAAATCATCTTCCCCGTAGACGGTGATTATCACGCTTGCGCGGTGTGGCACTGTCACATGATCATCGGCGATCCTTAAAGCAGCACGGTGTTCGGGATTAGGATCCGGCGTCATGGCGTGATCAGAAGAAAAAGTTATGGACTTGGTCAGTAGATCAAATATTGCACCGTTGTCCGTAAAAAAACTCCATAACGTCATGGGAGCAGTTAGGCAGAACGACGAACACCGCAGGGTACGTTATGTCATCTATGGTGACGCGTCATGTGCACGTCCAACTTGGAGTCACGAGGAGGCCTCCTGCGGTGCGTATATGCAAGACAGTCCCATCTGGTTATAACTTTATTCAGCTTAGACGCAAATGGCCCGCTCATTACTGAGTAGTCGGCTCCCGTGTCTATGCTGGAGGTGCTGGGTAGATGCACCCTAAGCCCTCGTCAAACCATCAAGCAAGCCGGACTCGCGTCAGCCGCCGACGGGAACGTCTACAGCCGTAGTTTCGACTGCTTCCTGATAAAGTGAAAAAAAAATACGTCGTACAATCCACTATGACCACCGCAGGCAACATGACCCTACCGTCACGAGGCTCCATACCGTCGCCCCCGGTGGCCGGACCGGCCACCTAAGGTGCAAACCCCCGCCCCAAGGAAGACCGAGGTGTGGCGAACGCCCGATAATCGTCCACTGTGTAACCATTGCAGAGAGTCCGACCACATCTACCGTCGCTGCCCCTACAAGAGGCTCGGTTTGCGAGGCTTCTCCGTCGACGCACCACGCCTCTACCTGGCCACCGCCCTACTAAAATCGAAGACTATCTGTCCAACACCAACCGAGGACCAGCCCGATTCAACCGTTCACTGTCGCCCTACCCGTACCAGTCGCCGAACTGCCGCAGCACTGCTGACGTCTCACGTGGAAGGTCCCCCAGCCCACGCGGGGGAAACTAAAAGCAACAACATCTGGAGGTAAAGTTGCAAGACCGCGAAAATATGTAAACCCTGCAAACGACGCCGCGACTCGCTGAAGACCATTATTCACGACGTTCCCTCAGCCCGACGACCCCATCTATCCCGGTCGTGACTTCCGAACACGACAGCAAAACGGCGCGACGCGTACCCGACATGACCACACCTGCCGTTGAGAATACGACGGAGACGACAACGCACAGTGCCCGCCTGTCAACACGTACAAGCAGAGATACGACGCCACGACGCATCCTAAGCCAAGTACGACGACAAGCACAATGTCACGAAGCCAAGTACGACGCAGTTTTCTTGCAGGAGCGACAAGTTTCTTGGAGCGAACTTGTGCTACACTTACAACTCAAAAGAACGCTGATTCGTCAAAGCAGCGGTCAACGAAGTGACTTGCGCAGGCGAGTGTCGTCGAACCGAATTCCGCGGCGTCTGCTCTGCAGGCTTTTATGTTTCGGTGCGAGTGTTTCTGGAACCGTCGATTCACATCCAGAACATTGTAGATCACAGAAGATTATTCTGGGCTAGCGATGTTAGGGCAAAACAGGCTGCTTATCTGAATGTGATAGCCCGTGCGGCATAAAAATAAAGAATGCGAGACGCGCTTTGCTTGGGACGCAGATAAAACAGCCGGGCGTGGCCCGGCAGTAAAAAACAATAAATAAACGAACCCATATATGGTTCGCGGATATATTTTATTGTGCACCTGAAGCTGAAGAATGACATGTGGTCAGGGCTTCCTTCAGCTCATGAATTGAAAACGGAGAATTGTAAGAAGTGAGCGACTTGTTATTACGCAGGGACTTGTGTTTGTTTCGTGTTTAATCGAGGTGTGTGTCTAGTGTGCTGTACTAGACATGTGTTAGAAGTGTTGCTCAAGTGTGTTAGCTTGGTCTTCCATGTGTCCCCTGTTGTAGTAACCAGGTTAAGGCTGTGCGTCTCTTATGGATGTTAAGAAGGAGTGCAAACTCTGTCGTTTTGCCTCACGGTGCACACGTTTTTTGAACGCCTAGGCCCATTTGAACAAAATAAGGTTACCCAACGTGGGGTACCGACGAAGGATACCCCACACCTTGTTCTGGGCCTCTCGCCCACGCCTACCACCTCATTCAACCACGGCCTCTTCAGGTTGGACTAGGCATAGAGGCATAAGAAATACACTTTTCGGCGGCGTCGAGGATGTGCGCCGTGCATTGTGGGTGAGCTTTATCAATGTGTACGGGCCGTATGGATGTGTGGTACAGTTGCGATGTCTGTAAATGCATTCCAGTTAGCTATTGCTTCGTTGAACCTGTTATGGGACGATGGATTCATGTGCTTTTACCTATATATGTTAGGGAGGTGGGAAGTTGTCACTACCGTATGGGTCAGTGCCCACACACCACTCGAGACGAGCAAAAAGAACTGCATTGCCAATAGCCAAGCCAAGGCATCAGTGTGTGTTGTTGCCTAACTTATTAAATGTGTGCTTGTCTTGTTGAAGATGGATGTTACTGACATTGTAAGAAATTTTTAGATCAGGCGACGTCGGGCATCCGCGCGAGAAGAGCCCCAAGAGAATTGTGTGCATTAAGGTCACCGGTTATAATGTATGGTTCCGGCAGCTGGTCGAACGTCGCCTCGACGTCAGAGCACGAACGTAGATGATCAGGAGGAATGTACATGTAGCATACCTTTATCAATCTATTAATGAATTTTCTGCGAATTGCCTCAAGAACAGTGTTCAAAGTGGCAGGGTGGCATGCTCTGCATTTCTGGGTTATTGCAGGCACACCCCCAGAAGAGTGTGTGCAGCCATCCCTGGCCTTTCTGAAGACCATGTAACTATTTAAGAAGTTTGTGTGTTTTGAATACAAATGTATTTCTTGTACATATATTACACTTGGCTGATTAGCAAGCAGAATCTTATGTACGCCGTCAAGACTATTCAGTAGGCCTCTGCAGTTCCACTGAACTGTTTTTTTCTTCCCAATAATAATTGTTCCGAACTGCTCGAGTGTGACAATTTAATTGAGGGCTTTCGTGGCTTGGACTCTTGGGACGGGTTTTAACCTTCTATGGTGGTTTGGATAAAGGGACCCGCTCCTTCCACTCCAAGGCAGACAGAAAGGTCCCACACTCATATCGTCAACATATTTGGAAGGGCTACCCGGCAGACCGGAACCCACGGACTAGGGATCCTTTCTGGTGCCCTTCGTTCGAGCCGCGACCACCGAGAGCGTCAGGAGCACCACGGGTGGTACAGGCGGTGCGGCGGTGGTGAGAACTACCGCGGTTTTCTGCGTGTCCATCTCCTCTGTGTCCTCACGTGTGCTTCGGGACAGGTGGAGAAGGAACAGTGGATGTAGCTGCATCCGCAACGGATGTGGATGCCACCACAGCCACCCCTGACTGAAAAGGCGGTGTGGTGAAGGGTTGGGCCGGCGGACGCAACCCAGGGGGGGGGGGGTGCAGGGCCAAGACCGACTCGCGGTACTGGGTACCCGCCGAAACCAGACGCCGCTCTGCTTCCGGTGAGCCGCGTCCGCTACCTGCCCAGGGGGAAAGAGGGGAACATCTTTTGTGCCTCTGGGAAGGAGATGTTTTCAGTGACTTTGTTGTTGATCATTTTCGTTTCTAGTTTACAGTTTTCACATTTTCGAGAGTAGGTGGCATGGGGTCACTGAAAGTTGGCGCAGGTGAGTGTGGATGCTGCGCGCTCTTTGCGCTGGTCACACGGCTGTGACAGGTGTTGGTTCCGCGCCCGAACCTCTGGAACCTAAAGGGGCACTGACACAAAAAATTTGCATCTTGTTTTTTTTTTGCGATAAGTAGCTAGTGACCTACTTATAACCTGTAGAAACCTCATTTGCTTCAGCGTGCGACGTTTGTTAAATGGAGGCATTTTCAATGCGGCCAGTCGCAGCTTCGGTTTCTGCGGGTGCAACGTAACGATGGATTTTGCGCGAACAAAGCTTACCACGTGACCATCGGAGGGATATCACAGAGCAGAGCTGCCGTAGCACTGTCGAATCCGCATCGCGGGCAGTTTCTGCGCATGCCACCGCGTAGTGACCTCGATAGCCGCCTAATTAAAAGGCAACCGTTGACGTGACGCAGGCGCTGCGAGTGCAAATGCTACCGCGGCTAAAGAACGACGCGCGACGCTCCATACAGTGGGTGGCAAGACGCGCGCTGGGAGCAGCCGGCCTGTCTGCCTACAGGCCCGCCTACAGATGTGTTCAGCTTTGCACGGCTGCGGATATTCGATTGCCGCTCTCGTAAGCGGTGCAGATGCAACCCGCCATCGCATCAATAACTCCTTTGTCATATAAGCTGCCATGGTCGGGACTTGGGGACAATTTTGTGCAGCGGTAACAGGCTTTCAATCGAGCTACCTGCGCCGGCCTAGGCCACTTCGTGGCCGCGGCCGCCGCCTGCACAGCGACCGTGCGGCTCGCTCAGTGGGCTTTTCGTGTCCCTGGCGCGTTTTCGCATCTAGTGTAAATAAAAAAGTAATAGAAACAGAGTGCGTGGAATTGCTGTAGAACTTTGGTCACGGCCAGCTGCCCGATGAGTTGACGAAATCACTGGGCCTCCACCACCAACAATCGGGTCGTTCGTTCTCGAGAGCAGAAGGTCCAACCTCCGGCCAACCGATTGCCGCGGTGAGCCGGCGATAAACGCCAGGTGTGAGGAAGCGGCAAACACAAGCTCGTGACGTGTTTGGATGTTGTTTATTTACACAATATTCACTAGATGTCGATTGCGCGAGGTCCTCTTCTGGCTGCTCGGTTGCGTTTCGCACACTTTAAAAGTGTGTTTAAATATGTCCTAGGCTGTATTCGCCGCTGGTATATTGCAGATAATGTGTATGTGTTTACACCAATCTATCTCCGATGTTATCTGGCCTTCAAAATTTTGTGTCAGTACCCCTTTAATGCAGCGGCGCGGGTTCGGAATGTAAGGACGAATGGAGCACCGAGGAAAGCCTGCGTTGATATGTTCAGGAAGCGGGGAGCGGTTGAAGGTCAGTATATTATGTTTCTTTGGTATTATCTTATCATCCCTGCGCATGGTAATGCGGGGCACGGCTTTGACGCCCTGATCATTAACACATTCAAGAAGGTCGTCAGCTGTCTCGTTTAGGAGATCTGGCTCAAAGTTTACACCCTGCGATCTATTCAGACTTTGGTGGGGTGTGACCCTGATGTCCAGATTGATCATTTTCGTCATAACGAGAAGTGCGCTTGCCTTCCGCTTGTTTTTACCTCAAGAAGAACTTACGCTCTGCGTTGTTTTTTGGCATTGTGGGATTTCCCATTTATTTCGTCAAGGTATGTTGTAGTCAAAAATGCCGATTGTGAAGCAAGTGGGCGGCTGCGCCAAAAAAATAGATAACAAGGAAACGAGAGTAGTTCTCTCGCTTTGGGAAGCTCATGCTTGAAAGTGAAGAAGACAAGACTTTGGTGCGGCCCCTTTTCAGGGACTGATCCCTTTTAGGAGGGGGGCTTGAATTTTCTAAGCAGCATAAAAAAGCAGGAGACGGGTGTACTTTCTTCGTCAGCCTTACACTGATAGCTGAAGAGGTCCCGGAGCTTCCTGCCTGGTAACGAGACCACGAGTACATCCGCTGGAGCTTGACCTGGGCTCCGACGGCCACCGTTTAAAGTTTCTACCCTTCACCTTAAAATACATCGCCACGGTAGGTTACAGCTTATGTTGGGGGGCTCGAGTCCTGCGGTGTCGCCAACACCGCCACCAAGATTACTCAAGGGGCCCCGTGCGGGGGAAGACCAATTTGGGCTGTTCAATACAAAAATCAAGCTCAACAGTTTGTAGGGCACTTCTGCCCTGCAGAATTCCTTCTCTACAAAAACGCATCACTGACTACAAGAACTACAAAAAAGCATCACTGACCTCGACATCTGTAGTTATCCCCTTCCCCAGATTTGTGACAACACACACATGTGTGATGTTGTTTCTCCCGTGTTGGCGTCTTTTTTCACTGGTTTTTCACCAAGTCAACATGCACAATGTAACAAATATGGCTCAGCTAACTGCACTTCGTCAGGAAAATTCTTTCTCTGACTTCAATGACGCAATCGCTCTTTTGTGCAGGTTAGGAAAAAGCACGCAGTAAGCTGAAAAGGTGGGCCTCACCTTGAGAGAGATGGCTTGATTCCAATTTACCACTCATACTCTTCCGAAACTCAAGGGCGTCATCTATGTCCAAACTGTCTTCCAACTACGAAGAAAAACAGCGCAAAAAACTGTACAAAGTGAGAAACCACAAAACACAGACACTAACGAACGGAGCACTTTATTGCATTGCTCATTTTACTGAGCGCTTTACTGCAGGATATATTGAGGACCACATTTTTGAAGTGCTTCTCACCAAAACCAAAGTAAACATATGTGTTATAGAGTGGTCGGTTTCCCTTCTGGAAATAAAAATGGTCTAGCTATCATGGACATCTTATGCTCTATCAGCATGCGGTTACCAGGCTTTGACAGGGGCGCGTGTATTAGATGCCATATCTTTTTCTTTGTCACGTTTTTTCTATCTTTCCTAAGATAAGTTTTTGCTTAAAACCTGTACTTTGCGGTTGCTTACTTTGTCCAGACTTTTGCGCAGCTTTTTTTTTGTAGCACAATGTACCAGCTGGGCGAATAGCAAACCTTTCTGTCTTCCTAGGTTTTCACCAGTTGCAGTCTCCTTTTGCTGTAACATCACCCGTTGTCCATCCCCTTGATGAATAAGCGGCTATACCTACACTGCCACAAAATGTCATTGGCGAGTAGCTGGAATACTTTAAATGAACATGTTCGTAACGTCACAACCGTCCTAACACATCTTACAAGCGGAATTTAGTCAAAGAGGTGCTCGAGTGCATTACGTTTTTTTTCACACCTGTACTCCGCCGTTCTACTATTTCTGGCATGTCATACTCGAAGGCGGTATGATGACCTTTTCTCCTAGTGGAAACCCCATAACAAGCGTCTTAACGCGGCCATTTTGCAACCATCTTTGCCAATCCGGTGACACAGATGTACTAGGCGCGCTTACGGCCATGTATCCAGCTTTGTCCTAAAGTCTATTGATGCTGCAATACCAGGAGGGTTCGTGGCCACATTTCGTGCTTTTTTGCACTACCGGAACAGGATGATCCATGAAGCTGCGCTACTGATTTAGGGGATTAACACCCACTCAGCCTAGGGTGCTCAGCACAACCGAAGTTTCTGCCTCATACGTGCTTCACCACATCGCTACTACACCTATTGACATTTGAATGATCACCCGGAACTGCCTCAAACACCCTCGTGGTGTCGTCGCTCACTGTCGCGTATTGGTATTGGCTTCCCGCCTGCTGAATAGACTTCAAACAACAATCTCCTGCGAGGTTTGGAAACAAAAGTGCATTACTCGAAAAAACTAGAAACCCACTCACCATCCATCTGACATTCGTTAAATAGAAGCTCAAGTGGAGTTTGGCGATACGCCCAGGGATAGTGGGAGCCAGATGTAGTGATTGTATATGATAATCTGTGTGCGTTGCAGGAACTACGCACTTGTAAAACTATTTTGGGCTTGATATGCTAACAGCAACGTCCAACGTCAGCGAAAATCTCCCGCTGCCAACCGGACATTTACCTCACGAAATCAGACATTGTAATTGTTTATGATGCGCCAGTGCACCTGCTGGCCAATACCAAAAATTTCGTTCAGCCTCCCTGTGAAAAAACTGCATTATTCGTGTCGCGAGACAATACTGCCAAAGAGACTGTCATTGCCAAACAACATGGCAGTCACCGAAAAATGAGTCATATTACTGTAATGTCTCGTTAGCCTTCACGGCTCTCAGCCTTAATTGTGGAGCAATGTTTCCTTATAGCCAATTCTACAATCCTAAGGTTTTCCGGTTTGCATTATTTCCGAGGATGAAGTTGTATCTGTTGCCCTTCATTCGCTTGATGAGCATAGTCATACCGTGAGGCCGAGCTGAAGTACTCAAGCCTTCAAGTATAATTTATCTGCTCGGCCTGAAAACTCTAAAAAACTCCTCAATCTGCCTAACAAACACACAGCAGTTTTCTACTGGACTCCTTATCGTCTTCGACGAACATCATGTGACTTACTGTTTAGAAACGTATTTCAAGCGCATAATACGCTGTCGCCCCTTTAGCTTGCAGATGAAAAAGTGTTCACGACCATGTTGACGTCTCGCTTTAGTGGCACAGTATATCTATCAACCCTCAAAAACTTCATGGTCATCACTTCTGTAAGAAAGACACACCCTGTCTTTTGTAAGTACTATGAGGCACTTACAAAATAACTACTAAAGGTGTTACTCAATGTTCGATATATTATGGGTCTAGACACCCTGCACTGCGCAGAATACATGTACAGCACTAAGCTAGGCTAAATTATTGGAAACCCCTATGTGGGAAGCCTAAAAACAAAACAAAACTTGGGTATGTTGAATTACCTCTACGATCGCCGCGTTATACAACAACGAATGTGCAATGCTCCAGCCGCAATGCGCGCATTATTTACACATTCGTTTCTTGCTTCAAATAGAAGCTTTTTCTCTACTTCGAAGCTGTCAATATTTTGGCTCCTTCTGTTGAACAGCTTCATCATACTCACGAAGTGTCACCTTGCCTTCGCAACGCTCGTTTTTAGCTAAATACCCAAAATGGTGGATTTCCTTGTACCTGAATCTGTGTCTTGGCAGGGTTGTCTATAAAATAGAGCATCTCTCCATCCAGACAATAACAAAGTGGAAAGCGTTTGTTTTTGTACGAAGACTGTGAAACAGCTTTGAAAATCCGCGCACAATCTACTTGATCTGGACCAATGTTCTGCTGTTAATATTAGGGGGCATCGCCTGTTATTTATACTGTTTGAACTGGCATAGCCATGATGGAGCTCTACAGGGCCAGGATTCCTCTTTGGAGGTTATCGTCATCTACGCACGCTGCACTTTGACACCACCTGAGCAAACTGAACAAAAGATGAGAAAAGGTTTCTCGGCGTTCTCTGGCTGCGCACTTTTTCTTTTTATTTTTATCTTTTTAATTATTTACATATTTAGTATGCCCTTTTGGATTTTCCCTCTAAAAAACCTATTTCACTTGTCTGTGGGGTTCTCTTGTGACACGAGTACAACATAACTGTCTTTTAAATTGGGAACACTCAAAATTACACAGAAGGCCTTCCCTGCGCCCACAATCATCCTCTTTCGGTAGCTCGTCTCTGTAGGTGTCTTCACTGCCGCTGAAAAAGGCGTCATTGCACTCCGCAGAACATGTTATTCCATCAGATCTTGTAACTATCTAACGGAATGTCCAAGGCGCACTTTCTATAGCCTTTTTAACCTCCCAGGAGGGAACTGTACAATTAAGTATTCGAAAAGACTCCTCTGTACTTTGCGAACTACAACCTTAAAAGTAAGATTGGATGCAGTCTCTTTCGTTGTCTTCGGCACTAATCTTTAGGATACTCACGATTACTCTATGGATGAATATCTTGCTTTCAACAAAACAAAAAAATATACGAGTTGATTCACACTGGTTGGGCTTTCCCGGCAGTAATGCTAAAAACGTTGCGGGATCTTCTGCGTAGCTTCGTGCACACCCGACCTGAGGTTCCTAATTCTTGCTACAGCCTTTGGCATTGCGATCCATTTTGACTGTTTTGCATCGACCTCTACGGACTTTTCCTTGAACTTTTAATGGTGACCGCGGGAGTGGAATTGGTTTTCCTCATTTTACTTTATCATTTGCACTGTTCTTCTGAATCTAGGCAGCGCCTAATAAGTCGCACATTTCTTTCTGCAATATACCAATATACGTAACGTACCCCCATGCATATTTTTAAGGCACCCCGGACGCACATTTCTCTGAGCAGTTCTTGATAAAATTATTAGAGTTGGTGGTACTTTGCAAAAAATCCTGTTGCAGTGCCAAGTAGAAACAAATGTCTTGTAGGAACGCTTTCACTCTAACTCGTAGCGAGGCGTTAACCTTATGCGCGCAACTTGCGCCTCTGACTGTCACCGTACAAATTATAATGTTCAACAGTTTATGTTCGACATAAAAAATATCTGGGTACAACTGCCTCTTCTTGGACTGTTTTTGTTCACAGTCAGACCGAACAATTTCTTCCAATGTCAGATTGTGCGTTGGCTAAACCTAGCCAGCTTGGGCGCCGAGTCTTGGAAACTATCGAACGTATTGATACAGCAAGATTTCCGATCAGTATCCTTTGAAGAAGGAGAAGTGGTTTGTTGGCGTCTACATGAGTGTATAAAAATTTATGACCCGTCTGCTAACTTACTCAAACAAAACCTCTTCAGTGATCTTCTTTGTTAATATGATGTGCGGTGAATCAACCACCCGCCGCTATGGCGTTGAAACTGCAGGTTTTCCGTCTAAAGCTTACGGTTCTGCTATCTATAACCCTTCCACCTGCAGTGAGGCTGGCCGCTCCGACCCACTGAAAATTAGTGGGACCGGGATTTACGATTTCTATTCACTTACATTAGCCTTGAACAGTGTTATCAGCTTCATCTTCATCCACGTGTCAGCGGCTGCGGCTTTATACCACTCGCCTCGAGTGGCCTTCTTTTCGTTGCAGGCTCTAGTGTGTGCTGTGTTCGCCGGAACCTAATGAGCCGCCTCTGTTTTCCCATGCCTTTCGCTGTATATGTGAATATAGTAGTGCCTCAAAACACTTAGGACCATTTAAAACACCTCCACAACAACAAGACAGAATTTTTGCGTTCTGAACAATGGTACAAAAACGTTGTTACCTTACGAGACCTTTCTGATAGCCGAGGAAGGAATAAACGATGGTAGCCCTCAAAATCTACAAGACGCGTTTTAGAACTAGCAGCCGCGGTACAAAATAAGACGCACTCACATCAGTTTGTTATGCTAAAAATACTCTGCAGGAAGCTGCTAGGTCAACGGTAGGTTCTCACAATTGGCGCACTTTCTCAGCAAGTATTGAACTCTCTGGAAAGTCATAATATGTGCTGGCTTTACAATGGCAACACAGAACAATGCTTGTTTTGATTATATATATATATGTATATGTAAATTTGGCAAGCCAAAACTACATAAAAGCTATGCAGCAGCAATCAAGCAGTTTGTGCCGATAAAAAAATACTAAAATTGATGGCAGAGTTTTTTTTTAACAAAAACGTATCTCCACGCCAAGCATCCACATGGCATATTGCGCCTTAAATTACGTGTACTTCCACTCTATAGTTTGTATCTAAAAAGTATCAAATTTTTCCCTGTTGGCATCGCGCACTAAAGATCCCCACCTCTTTCTTATCCCATTTACAAAAATTCCTCATAGTAACATGTCAGCAGGTTTTTTTTGCATGTATAGCGCAGCTCATGTGCATGTACAAATGTGCGGCCAGCCATCGGAATTCTGCTGTGAATTTAAAGCGCTTTATGGCTGCATATAGCTAGCTAAAATCACCACTCCTGCTTTAGGAATGACACTAATGCCAGCAGTATGTATGTAAGAAATGGAGAGAATAGAGCTGTTCCTTTGGGAACTGTGCAGTTCAACACCGGGGACAATATTATTTATAATCTGTTTTTTCTGACCATATTGTCTCGATAGTGTGCTCAACCTAACACCTGTGTACTGATGAAATTAAAAAAAATTTCAACGTCGAAGATGTGAGTGTATAAAACCTAACCTGTTCGTCAAAGAAAACATTAAACCGTTAACAAGAGACCTTTCTGTCTACCATGATTTATTTTTCTTATTACACAAAAATTGCGAAAACTGTAAATTTTTGGTGTGATGCATTTTCAGGTTGCTGTAATTGTAAGACATTTCAACACATTTTCTGGGAAGTGTTGCTTCTAATTTTGAAAAAACAGACCTGAGTGTGCTTTAAACATGATTGCAGATGTATTGTGTATTTAGGATACACAATTTGGAACTGCATTTAGGATAATTTTTCGGAAAGTTTTAATATACAGTTTACTAAATATCGGGCTGCTCTCATTGGGTTTTTTTCACCCAATTATATACAGCTTTAGGCAAATGCAGTGCAGTAAATAACACTTGTTAATGTTATGTACACTTACAAAAAGCTGGTATATTCTCTAAACATGCTCAAGAAATAAATTTGAATACGAGTACTGAAAAATTTCTGTCCAAAAAAAAAATGACGTCTTTTAGGTAAAGAAAACATTTTCTGACAAGCAAATAAACCATACACCTATCTGTCAGACTTTGGTGACATTTGATCCGCAGCGCTCTTTCACTTCACCATTATAATCAATAATACGTCAACTTAGGCAAAATGTTTTAAAGAACTTTTAAATGTAACGGCACCTCATAAAAATAACTGCATTCCAATGGACTGAATGTCTCCACGATGCAGCTACGCACCGAATTAAAGCAATGGTCTCGAATTTGTTAGTCGTCAGGCGAGTCTTTTTCTCAGAAAAGAAGGTCATCGAGATCACTCAGGGTAATTGGTTGAATATCAGCATTGTTTACCATTCATGCAGTCCTTCTTCTCTTTCAGTAGTATATATTGAGCGGAAGAGCGGAACTGTGAAATTTTCTATTGACGATTGTCACTTAAAAAAATTATTCACGATGTCTATCCAACACCCCCAGCCAATGGCATCCTAAACTGGCAGCACGAACGCCAAATCTTTTCGGGCACTTAAATGACTTATGGCTGTTGGGAAACCCCATTGCAAGAGTACACAATGCGGAGACATTGCATACCAGTTCCCACGGTCTATGTACGTTTATGGTTACGCCATTTGGGCTCTGCAGCGCGGTGGCAACGTGTTAACGGGTAATTAAATCAGTGATCACAGAGCTCAAAAGGAAGACCTTATTGTCGACCAGGACTGCTCCCTGGCTGCTTGTCGAGTTTGTTGAACATGTGAATCGCCCACAAAAAGTGTTAAGCTACACCGCGCATTTTTCACGATAACTTTTAACTTAATCTGAAAACAACCAAAACGCTAACGGATACAAAAGATGCAGCAAAAACCTTCCTTTTCCACTGCACTAATCCTTGAACAAGAAAAAGAACTGACAAATAGGCTGAGGTGGACAGCTGCAGAAAAAATCTGGCTATTCTGTGGGTACAACAGAATGTTTTTTCATTAGCCTTTCAGGGAATTCTTCTACAAAATGGTTGTATCCTCTCCCCCTAACAGAACACCAGGCTAATGCAACAATATATCAAAGAACAGTAAGCCAGCTACTTCTAATTTCTTAAAAATTCGTGATGGAGGAAGATTTACAAAAAGGCAGCAGCGATGGACGGACAAACGATGCATTATGGTTCGTTGCGATGACCCCCCCTCCTGGAACTCCACTTAATATGCGATTCCCATTCCACATGTCCTACAAATGTGTGCATTTTGAATGCTCAAAAAGATAAACTCCGTAAAAAATGTCACATGGGGGAATGCTTAGCCCTGGTAGGTAAGAAGCAAAAATAAGAAGCGGCCGCAATCGGTGGAAAAACGAAGCACTGTTCACTGCGGAGATGAGATCATGCGTTTTAATTAATACCCAATGAATGAACTCTTTATAGCGTACGGTTTCATTTCCACACGTATTTGTCTCTATGCGTAATGCAAATGCAGAAACAGATCGCAAATACCGTAAACCAAGTTAACTGTGGGAATTGTGTGATTCCTTATAGAAAAAAAAGGCGGACAAAATCTGGCAGTGATAGGGAAAAGAACACAACACCATCCACTGTGTCCTAATGACAATGCGTTTTAGTTGGTTCCTTTAGCGGCAACTCCTCAAAGAACATTGTTAGATTCGCACATTTTTAGCATATCCTCGAAGGGAATGTAAGTCTTGATCAGAAATAGTTTAAATAAAGTTAGCCCTGGAGGACGAGCAAGAGGAAGAAACTTTATTGAAACGCAAAAGGCGCAACAACAACAACAACAAGAAACGCAAGATTAGCCTAAAGAATGTTCTGGGCCAGGTAAACCAACACCAACAGGTGCGTAAGCTGCTCCGAGGCTAGCCAATTACGCCACCTTGAAGGAGCAGGTTGGAGGAAATGGGGGGGTTGAATTGCAATGGGGCAGAAGAAATTGCAGTATTCTAAATTAGCGTATGGTTAAGGACAGTTGGGACATGCTGGTGAGTTCGGATATGGTAGAGAAAGGAACGAGCAGGCGCAAGGATCGTATTTACTGTATGCGTTAGGAACAGAGGTCGACGAACTCACTCATTAGTCCACTCACTCAGACTCATTTGGACTCAAACTCGCGCGTGAGTTGGAGTTTGAGTGAATGCGAGGCTAGTGTGGCATGGTGAGTTTGAGCTTGAGTGAGTTTGAGGTGAGTGAGCCTGAATGAGTGAGTCCGATTGAGTTTCAGTAGGCCTGAGACCTAGTGAATTAAGAGTCCATTTTGAGTTCTTAGTACATTTTTATTACTGGGTACATTTTGAATTTGAGTCCATTTTGAGTTCTGAGTACATTTTAAGTTTGAGTACACTTTGAGTTTTGAGGACATTCTGAGTTCGAGTCCGTTTTGAGGTCTGAGTACATTTTGAGTTTGAGTCCATTCTAAGTTTTGAGTACGTGTGCGTTTTCAGTCAATTTCAGTTGAGTTTTCAGTTCAGTCTATTCATTACATATGAGTAGCCTAGCAGGCAGCTGTAGTTCGCTGTTAAGTTTCACGCGTCGCTGTGGGGTCAAAATTTAGGTTACTTGCAGGGATGGCACCATTGGCGATCCGCATGATCAGTTGGGAGGGAGGGGGTGTCTGATCTTTTTTGAATTCCTAATGAATTTTTATGACCCTAAGCACTTGCTTTACACCAAGTTTTTGAGGCTGGGCGCGTGAGCGATAATTGACTGGTGAGGTCACAAAAAAGGGTTGTCTTAACTTTTCCTCGTGGTGGATCCTCTAAGAGGGTGGTTAAGGTTGGTGAGAAAGCACACGGCAGCGCTTCCTTACTGGTTGCTCACCTGCTACTGTAAAGGGCTTGATATGGTAGGGGTCACAGAGGAAGAGGTGAGAGCCAAGGGGAAAACGGAGCGGGGGCTGTCCATTCTGCTGTTTCAAATGAATCAGGTGAATTGCGTGGGCAAGCCCATTTAGACAGAAAAATGTCCGCATTAGATTGGTGTGAAAGTCAAAGTGATGACGCTAAGGAGTGTAAGGTATCAAATGTAAGCTGCCGAATAACGGAATCACGCGAGGTGAATAAAAAAAATTCTTCCTGTTTGTAGCCCTCAGGCAGTCGTAATGAGCATAGATTGGGTTAAAATTCAAAATTACGCTGCGAGGGTATTGGGGAATCAAATTCTAGGTCTCGATGTGGGGAATCATTTGGGGCAAAAATGAGTTATGCTTATATCATGACGTAGTCATGGTTGGTCACAGATTCGCCGAAAATTCAAGTTCATGACGCTGGGCATGTGGCGTATCAAATTAAAGGTCTCGGTGAGGGTAATCACGTGCTTCCTGATTATTCTCATGACATAGTCAAGGTGGGGTATAAAAAACGTTAAATTTCACAATGATGCAACTAGGTGCGTGGGGCATCAAATGGAAGGTTCTGATGAGGGAAATCACATAAGACAAAAATGCGGTATCGCTATATAATGAGATAGTAATGCTTAGTCATTTATTAGTTTAACGTTCAAATTGATTCCGCTAGGATGTGATGGGTATCAAATCAGTGATCTTCATGAGCGGAATCGTGTGGGAGAAATACAAAAATGCTTCTTTGTTATAACCATAAGATAGTCATTGCGAGTCTCATATTGAGTTAAAATTTGAAGTGACTCCGCTAGGGCATGCAGGAGATGCAACTTACGGTCTTGACGAGGGGAATCACGTGGTAAAAGTAAGAAAACGGCTCGTGATTCTAATCATGAGATAGTCATTATGAGGCAAGTTTGGGTTAAATTCAAGGTGACGCCGCTAACGCATGTGGGGTGTCAAATTGAAAGTTTCAGTTAGGGAAATCACATCAAGCGTTTAAACAATGCGTCCTGGTTACAGTCATGAGAGTCATGGTTAGTTTTACTGGTATGAAGTTCATATGATCCTGCATTGGTGTGTGGGGTATCAAATTAAAGGTCTCGTCGAGGGGGATCACGTGGGACAATTATAAAAATGATTTGTGGTATAGTTTCGGGGGATATAGCAAAGGTACCTTTCTTCAATTGCTGGGTTGGGTTTAACCAAAATACTTTGCCAACCCGTAAGGCAGTTGTGTTATATACATGTGAAGGTTTGTCCAGAGATGTCCAATTATGCGGTATGTGGTAGTCAAAAATTGGCCGCGTATCTGCTCCTTTCGTTGCAAATGACGTCAAAAGACGATAGTCTTTATCGGCTTTTGCGAAGTAAATACCTCTTTTCGCTTTACCGCTCACCTCTCATGTTGTTCATCTTGCGTCGCGCTCCTACCAAGGTAAAGACGCCAATTGTTTGCTTAAATCATTTTAAATTTCCCGCGTTCCACTGCTCCAAACCGGGTGTCCCGATGCGAACGCTGCCGTACGGCGAAGACGCGCGTTAATCGAGGCGCCCTACTTCAACGTTTATAGAACCGCGTTTCCTTACTCCACGTGCGTTGCAAGCAGAACGTGGAACCTATCTACTGGAACCTTGCGTAACTGTTGCCGGTTGCTTTCTTAAAATGGCGCCAGAAGCTATAGTGGCGCGGGCGACAGCAGGCGACGGCGGAGTGAATTCTTTTTCTGCAGTTTATGAAGTATTTAATTTCGCAAAAGTCAAGCATGTTTGAATTTTTATAAAGGAACACTGCAAATATCACTTCTGCATTGATTTGTTATCTATTATTTGCGTAATGTCTTGTTCTTCTTCAACAATGTTGACAAGTATGAACATTACACCGGACATAGACGGGTAGATTTAGCTGTGACTATATAAGACTATTACGCAGGCATTGTTTTGCTTTGGCCGGGTGGCTGAATCGAGTCACAGACAGACAGACGGACAGACAGACATACAGAAAGACCAAAATTTCTGGGTTTAAGTATCCCAAGAAAGACTATCGTCTTTAAAATATTGGCGCCTAATTGCTGAATCATCGAGGCAGGATGGCACGGGGAAAAAACAAAAGCCATGCCAAGCTCTCGAACCTAAATCTCCAGACTCCAAAACTCTCTTGCTAATAACAGCCATTCAAACGATACTTCCTCCATTTCCCCGTGTCCCAATACACAAGCAAATCCCTCGACACATAAGATGTCGTTGAAATTGTGGACGCCCGTAGGTAACAGGAGCATCACAGCTTATCAGAAAGGCGAATTTTATATTTGTTTAAGAATAAGCCTTGCGGCCGCGTTTTGTGTCCGCAATTTTCTTCCCACAGTGTCCCGACGTGCTACCGAATCCAGAATTCGCGAATTACATGCGAAACATTAACTTCTTGCTAGAGCGTAGGAGATAGAGAGGCAACTTGGCCACCAAGAAATAAACAGACATTGCGACAGAATGAAAACAATTCAGAAAAATAAGCAAGCGCAATTTGTGTGTGCGCTCAAACTGATTATTATTACAATAAGAATTAAGCGGGAAATATCAAAACTAGCACATGATAACAATGTAAAGGAGAAAATTAACTCGGGATCTGCAGGTCTCCAACGACTACATGCCAAACACAAATAAAGAACGGATGACTGACGCAGCACGCACGCGCTCATACACACGTAAACACACGCGCACACGCACGTGCACACGCACTCGCACACGCACACGCGCACGCGTGCATGCTGGAAGTTAAGAGCTGGGTACGGGGGCGGTAATTGCTTACAACGATAGCGTTGTGCTTTCCCGATCTACGAGGGCTCATCCAAGGAAGGAAATGCTAAAAAAAATTGTACAAGTGCCTCAGCAAATACCGAGGCACTTTTCTGTTTGTTCAGCGTGATTTCCCTCCTCGAGACTCTGAATAAGGCACTCCAGATTCTTTAGCGCCCCATCTCTCTGAATTTTAACGCAATCTGAGACTATTCATCACTCTCTTGTTACATGGTTCGTCATTTTCGATATTATTCGATAATCATTTCTCTACATTTAGGTTTTTATAATGATTACAGGTTGAACTACCGTAATATCTGTGATATCTTTGGTGTAACTGCAGGGCGTTACACAATCCTGGTGGAGGTAGCTAGAGGGGTACTCGGCAAAGAATGCTCCGCATTAAATAAGCAAAGGCATATTCATGAACGCCTCGCGCTTCAGAGATTCGCGGGAACAGTCAGCTTTGACACAAGGCTTTGTTTCAGGATGCAGAGCAAGAATGCACGGAACCGTAACAATAAACAGTTACGACATAAATGAACGGAGCAGTGAGCACACGTGCCGTCGCCCAATCTTGCTTGTTTCGAACAAGGAACCAAGCACCCCATCGAGTCCCGACCACCTCTGTCATGAAGGTGAACACAGTACCTGCATCAAGAGTTTGGTATCCAATATATATGTACAATTGCTTGCTACCAGTGCTAGTCATCATGGGCAGCAGGTATAGCGGTAATAAATGTGCAACAAAAAATGTTTCCATCCTCAGAGGAGCTATGGTGTCATGGCGTGCTGAATGCTAGTGTTTGAGCTCATGAATTTCCGCCTGTTGTATTTTCACCACGCGTGAATTTGAAAACAGTGAATGGTAATGAAATCGGAGGCCATCTGAGTCCGAGTCAATTCCTAGCACGAGAGAGTTGTGAGGCCATTTCAGTTGTGAAATCATTTTAGTTCCAAGGGGATTTTGAGTTCTGACTTCATTTTGAGTTTTGAGTACATTTTGAGTTTTGAGTCATTTTTGAGTTTGAGTATATTTTGAGTTTGGTGTTTTGAGTACATTTTGAGTTGAGTACATTTTGGGTTCTGAGTACATTTTGAATTTTCAGTACATTTTGAGTTTTGAGTCCATTTTGAGTTCGAGTGCATTTTGAGTTTTGAGTACATTTTGAGTTTGAGTACACTTTGAGTCCGTTTTGAGTTTGAGTACATTTTGATTTTTGAGTACATTTTGAGTTTGGGTACAATTTCAGTTTGAGTACATTTTGAGTTTTGAGTATATTTTGAATTCGAGTACATTTTTCGTTTTGAGTACATTTTGAGTATGATGATGATGATCGTTGGATGTTGATGGCGCAAGGCCAACTGGGGCAAAGAGCGCCAAAACAATAATCGATGATAGGGGTGGAACCTTAAACACTAAGTAAAATCAGCAAAAACAAAAGTAAAATCACAACACGACAATGAGCATGGCTGGTGTATAAGGCCAGATTTCATGATGCGTGATAGGAAATGAGGTTTAAAAACTTGTCGTCGGACAAATACTCAAACACACGTTTCACGGAAACAATGGCATCATCACCTAGGAAAAACGATGGATGTAGGGGAATATGTTGTCTGTAGAGTTCTCTGAAGTGTTTGTGTCGTGTTGTGTGAAGTGCCTTGCATGTGATTAGTATGTGCACTACGGATAGGGCCTCTCCGCACCTGCTGCACTGGGGTCTAGAAGATCCCGTCAGCAGATACGAGTGCGTCGCATGGGTGTGCCCTATCCGCAGCCTACCCAAGGCGACTTCAGTGTGTCTGTTGTGTGAGTCAGATGTGTACCGTCCCAAGCGTGGCTTTATTACATGTAGTTTGCTGTCTGTCTGTTCGTCCCAGTGTGTTTGCCATGTTCTTCGCAGGTGTTGTCTTATGTGTGGCTTGAGGTCTGTGTAGGGTACCGTTGTAATGTCCACAGTGTTCCTGAGTGCAGCAGCACCCGCCCTCTCGTCTGCCAACTCGTTCCCAGCGATCCCTCCATGTCCTGGGACCCAGCAGAGGACCAGCTCATGCTTTTGTGCATACACGGACATGATAGTGCTGAATACAAGATTAACTATGTGGTTTTTGGGGGGCTTGTGCGATGACAGTGCACGAACAACACTCAATGAATCTGTATAGATGATGGAATTGGGAATTTGAGTTTCAAGAATGTGTCGTACAATCAGTAAAATCCCATACGCTTCTGCTGAAAAAATTGATGTGTGCATGCTCATGGTTCTGGCTGCATTGAAATTAGGACCATGAGCAGCGCACGACACCATACTGGAGGATTTAGAAGCGTCACTATAAAATTCTGCACATGTGTGTTTAAACTGCAAAGACAGAAAGTGCTGCAGTATTGCAGCTCGTGGTACACGATTTTTGTCAAGTCTCATAAAAGAAAGGTCGCACGACACCAGGCGAACTTGCCAAGGCGGTAAACTGTTAGAAAAGGATGACCTGTACACATCTAAAAACGAAGCACTTAGATCCGAGGCTCGCTCTCTCACTCTAAGTGAAAAGGGCAGAGGAACGGATGGGCGATTTGCAAAGAGCAGAGATGTTGATGTATCGTTAAAGACAGGATAAAAAGGATGATTATTCAGTGATGAAATTTTAAAAGCATATAGCAAGTCCATGTACGTTCGTTGGTTCTCAAGGCTCCACTTATCACACTCGACATACAGACTCTCGACAGGGCTAGTGCGAAAAGCACCCGAGGCGAGACGAAGCCCCAAGTGTAGCACTGGGTCAAGCATTCGCAACGCTGTTTTAGTCGCCGACCCATATACCACACTGCCATAGTCTAAACGAGACCCAACCAAAGCAGTATAGAGCCGTAGTAGGAGTTCTTTGTCGGAACCATAAGATTGATGGGAGAGAACCTTAAGTATATTCATTGTTTTCAGACATTTATGTTTAAGTTCCTTGATGTGTGGAATGAATGTGAGTTTCTGGTCAAACACAACATCCTAAGAACTTGTGCTCCTTGTTCACAGGAAGCGACACGCCATTAAGAGTAATGTCTGGGTCCATATGGACCCCGCGCTTCCTGGAGAACACAATGCAGGAGCTTTTTACAGGATTTAATTTAAAACCATTCTTGTCTGCCCAGCCGGCAAGTTTCTTTACACCAAGCTGGACTTGACGTTCGCAGATTGACAGATTGCATGATTTATAGGATATCTGCACGTCATCTACATACATGGAATAAGAGATTGTAGGTGGCAGTGCCTTACCAAGAGAGTTCATTTTTACTATGAAGAGAGTGCAGCTCAACATGCCACCCTGTGGCACGCCATTTTCTTGCACGTAAACGTTTGAGAGTGCACAACCAACTCTTACTCGAAACGTTCTGTCTGACAAGTAACTAACAAGAGTGTTTAACATGTTACCCGATACACCGAATGACTTGAGGTCCCTAAGGATCCCAAAAAGCCAAGCGGTGTCGTATGCCTTTTCAAGGTCGAAGAAGACAGTTAAACAATACTGCTTATGCGCGAAGGCATCCTTGATGTACGAGTCAAGAGCTACCAGTTGATCGTTCGTCGATCGCCCCACCCTAAAGCCTGCCTGGCAGTTCTCGAGAAGACCGTTGTACTCGAGGAAGTACACGAGCCTGCGATTTACCATCTTCTCGAACAGCTTGCACAGGCAGCTCGTCAGGGCTATAGGACGGTAGCTTGAGGGGGACGACGGGTCCTTTCCCTCCTTCGGGAAAGCTACAACTATACCCTCCTTCCAAGAGTTTGGAATGTGCCCCGAAAGCCAGATCTTGTTATAGAGGTGTAAGAGTGTTAGAAGTGTGTCTGCGTGCAGGTGTTGTATCATTGTGTATGTGATGTTTTCTGGGCCTGGAGCTGAGGGTTTACACGTGCTTAGAGCAGCCCTCAGCTCATGTAGTGAAAACAGGAATTGTAAGAAGTCTGTGATTTGTTGCTGTCGCGTAGGGACTTCTTTTCACAACAGGCTTTATGTTTCAGGAAAGTGTTTGTGTAGTGTGCTGAACTGGACACGTGTTGGAAGTGTTGTGCGAGTGTGTCAGCCTGGTCTTCGAGTGTGTCCCCTGTAGTGCTGACCAGAGGCAGGCTGTGTGTTTGTTGTCCCTTGAGTTTACGTATTCGTGTCCATACTTTCCTTGTGTCTGTGTAAGAGTTTATTGATGTTATGAATGTACGCCAACTCTCTCGTTTTGCCCCACGGCGCACACGTTTTCCAAACGCCTTGGCCCGTTTGAACAAGAGGAGGTTTCCCGACGTGGGGTACCGACGGAGGATACCCCACGCCTTGTTCTGGGCCTCTCGCGCCCGCCTACAGTCCTGATTCCACCACGGCCTCCGCTGGTTGCGCGGGGCACCAGAGGCGTGGGGAATGGACCTTTCGGCGGCGTCGAGGATGTGCGCCGTGAGGAGTTGTGCGGCTTCATCTACGTGTAGGTGTCCTATGGATGTGTGGTGTAGTTTGGATGTCTCTGTAAATGTATTCCAGTTAGCTCGTGATTCATTGAACCTATTATGGGAAGATGGACTGCATGGGCCTTTACCTATGTATGTAAGTGAGGTGGGGAAGTGGTCACTACCGTATGGGTCACTTCCCACACCCCACTCGAGAAGAGGAAAGAGAACTGCGGAGCCAATAGCCAAGTCAAGACATGAGTATGTGTTGTGTCCTATGTTATGATATGTAGGCTGTTTCTTGTTGAAAAGGCATGCTCCTGAAGATGTAAGGAATTTCTCTATAAGGCGACCTCGGGCATCCGTGCGAGAAGAGCCCCAAAGAGTGTTGTGAGCATTAAGGTCGCCTGTCACGATGTACGGTTCGGGCAGCTGGTCAACCAGCGCCTCGAAGTCAGAGCTTAAAAGTGAAACATCAGGAGGAATGTATATGGAGCATACCGTTATCAACCTATTAAATATTATCAAGCGTATTGCTACAGCCTCAAGGATAGTGTTCAGAGTGACAGGGTGGCATGCTAAAGATTTCCGGGCGATTATGGCCACACCCCCAGAAGAGTGTGTGCAGCCATCCCTGTCTTTCCTGTATACCAGGTAACTATTCAAGAAATTTGTGTGTTTAGAATTCAAATGTGTTTCCTGAACACACATTACACTTGGCTGATTGGTATGCAGAATCTCATACACGTCGTCAAGACTATTCATAAGGCCTCTGCAGTTCCATTGAACAATATTTTCTCTTCCCATTATTTAGTGTGAGAGCTACTGGAGTGTGTATGTTTATGTGTCGTCTTTTGGGGCTGTGACTCTTAGATTGGGCTTTTTGGGCGGCCTATCTGTAGGCTTGGACGACGGAGGCCGCTCCTTGCGCTGCGTTGCAGGCAAGAACGGCACGACGTCCATCTCGTCGTCCGATGTCCTGGGTGTGCCCGTCGAACCGGGCCCCCCGGACTTGGCCCCCCTTCGGGGGCCCTTCGTTTGACCCGCCACCGCCGCTGGTGTCGGGGGCACCAGAAGTGGCACGGGCGGTGCGGTGGTGGTGGGAGCCGGTCCGGGGCCCGTGGTGTCCATGGCACCCTCCAACGCACTGGACGATGGGGAGGCACGGACGGGAGCGGCACCGGTCCCGACGGAAGAGGTTGCCACCACAACCGCTGCTGGCTCAGCGAGCGGCGTGGAGGCGGGCTGGGCTGCCAGAGGCAACCCAGGGGGGGGCGGGGACGGGACCAAGTCGGACTCGCGGTACTGGATCCCCGGCGAAACCAGACGCCGCTCCGCCCCCCGGCGAGCTGCGTCGGCATACCTCCCCAGGGGGAAAGAGGCGAACCTCTTTCGCGCCTCTGGGAAGGTAAGATTCTCAGTCACTTTTACCTTGATGATCTCCTTCTCCTGTTTGAATTTCTCACATGTTCTAGAGTAGGCCCCGTGGGGTCCCTTGCAGTTAGCACATATAAGGGTTTGTGATGGGCAGTTGTCAGATGCGTGATCATGTTGTGCACACTTGGCGCATGTTAGTCGACCACGACAAGCATTAGTGCCATGTCCAAACCGCTGACACTTGTAGCAGCGGCGTGGGTTCGGCACGTAGTGTCGGACCGGACATCTCAGAAAACCTGCGCTGACCGATTCGGGAAGTGTTGAGCGGTCAAATGTCAAGATTATGTGTTTAGTAGGTATTATTTGGTCATTTCGGCGTATCGTGATTCGCCGCACAGCTGTTACGCCCTGATCGCTAAGCCCTTCCAGCAGATCTGCTTCAGTCTCATTTATTAGATCTCTATCAGAGATCACGCCCTGGCAGCTACTAAGACTGCGATGGGGCGTGATCTTGATGTCGACATCGACCATGCGCGTTTGCTTCAAGAGGTTACAAGATTGTTCTTGTTTTGAACTTCAATTAGGACTTCTCCCGTTGTGAGCTTTTTAGCTTTGTACGATTTGCCTACAAGGCTTTCAAGGAACTTGGAGATGATAAAGATAGACTGGGAAGTGATGGGGTTTGATTTATCCAGGGATTCCATTACCAGGAAGCGCGAGAAATTATCGGGCTTTGGAATGGAGATCGAAGACAAAGGAGGAAAAGATACTTCGGTGCGGCCCCTTTTCAGGAACCAATCACGTTTGGAGGGGGGGTGTGAAAATGCCATATGATACATTGGAAAGCAGGGGACGGGGGTACTTTCTTCCACAACCTTACCCTGATAGCTGAGGAGGTCCCGGAGCTCCCTGCCTGGTGAACAGACAGGGACCCCATCCGCCGGAGCTTGACCTGGGCTCCGACGGCCACCGTTCGTGGTTTCTAACCCTCCACCTATAAACACATTGCCACGGTTGGATCCAGCGTATGTTTGGGGGCTCGGGGTCCGCGGTATCGCCAGTACCGTCACCAAGATTGCTCAAGGTGCCCCGTGCGGGGACATTTTGAGTATGAGTACGTTTTTATTTTGAGTACGTTTTGAGCTTCAGTACATTTTGAGTTGTGAGTACATTTTGAGTTCTGAGTACAATTTGAGTTTTGAGTCCGAGTGAGTTCTGAGTATTGCGCTCGATGTGGGTTTGAGTTTGAGTGAGCGTAGAAGTGCTGCTCAGCATTGAGTCTTAGTTTGAGTGAGTGGGGGTTCGAAGAAAAAAACATTGTGAGTGAGTTTGAGTAAGCCGCGGAAACTTTGCCCAGGTATGGTTAGGAATGCCTAGTTGCGTTTGGTTAGAGATTTCTCTGTAGCAGGCAGTGTACGAAGAGTTTCTCTGGTGTTCTCGTCAGCATAATTATCATCATCACCCGCCTACGTACGCCCTCTGCAGGGCAAAGGCTTCTCTCAATATTCTCCAATTACCCCATTCCTGTGCCAACTGTGACCAATATATCCCTGCAAACTTCTTGATCTCATCTGCCCATCTAACTTTGTGCCATCCCCGGCAACAGTTGCCATATGTAGGAATCCACACGGTTACCCTAATGGCCAATGGCTATCTTGCCTTTGCAATACATGCCATGTCCACGTCCATTTCTTCTTCGTAGTTTCTTCTAATACGTCCATACTACGCGTTCGTTCCCTGGCCCAATCCGCTCTTTGCGTGTCCCTTAACGTTACACCTATAATTTTCAGCTCCATTGCCCGCTGAGTCGTTCTCAATTTAAGGTGAACCCTCTTAGTGAGCCTCCAAGTCTCTGCCCAGTAGGTGAGTACCGGTAAGATGCAGCTGTCATACACTTTATTTTTCAGGGACAAAGGTAGGCTGCAATTCATTATCGGAGTATGTCTGCCGTATGCACTCCACCTCATTGTGACTTAATTATATATGCGTCATGTTTGGGATCCGGGGTCACAACTTGGCCTAAGTAAATAAATTCGCTTACCACTTCCACTATCTCGCCCCCTATCCCAAACTCCTATGTGGTTACGAGGGTATTGATAATTACTTCGGTTTTTTTATCATAATTTTCAAGCCGACTGTTCTACTCTGTTCATCCAAGGCGGAAAGCACGCTTTGCAGTTCGCCCCCGGAGCTACATAGCAAAGCAACGTTATGAGCAAATCTGAGGTAACTGATGTATTCTGCAGGAACCCTTACTCCCCCCTGTTCCCAAACCAACATTCTAAATACTTCCTTGAAACCTGTTGTGAATAACATTGGTAATATTGTGTCTTCTTGTAAGACAACCTTCCTTATAGGTATTTTACTGCTCTCCTTGTGGAGGATAATGGTAGCTGTGGACCAATTGTAAGTATTCTCTAGTATTTTTACAGATTGCTCAGCTACACCCTGGTTTCGTAATGCCTGAACGACTGGTAGGATTTCGACCGAGTCAAATGCTTTCTCCTAGTCTATGAAGGCTACATATGGGAGTCGAGAATACTGAGCATACTTTTCTATCACCTGATTGATCATGTGAATATGGTTCAATGTTGAATAATGTTTACGGAACCCCGCTTTTTCTTTCGGCTGACTGAAATTTAAGGTTGCAGAAATTCTGTTAACGATTACCTTGTTAAGTACCTGTAGACAACTCACCGTAAGTTGACCGGCTTGTAATTTTTCAGGTCCTCCATATCACCTTTCTTATGGATTAGGACGATGTGGCGTTCTTTCAAGATTTTGGTGCTCTTGCTGTCATTAGGCATTCCGTATAGAGGTTTGCCTGTTTTTTAGTACAATTTTCCCGCCATTCTCAATTAGATCTGCTGTCATCGGATGCTCACTAGGTGCTTTACCCCCTTTCATTTCTTTCAAAGCCTTCGTTACTTCTTCGGTGTTTACTGGTGGGTTGTGTATCTCCTCTCAATATCTATCTCGTTCGGCATTATCCTGGATGTCCCGGCTACTCTACATAACCCTATAGAACTGATCGGCCACAGTGACTATTTCATTCGTATTTGTGGTGGTACTTCCGGCTCTCTTGTTTACCGAATAAGGTATTCAATATGCATAGGTGATTTCGTTCGGCAAACTCAACGAGTAGGTCCCACTGCTATTTTTGCAGCCCGGACCATATTTCCAAACTGCCTTGTCTCCAGACTGATTTTCGCCTACTTAAAGATGCTTAAAGACACCGCCTACTTAAAGACCCCGCGCGAGATTGATAATTAATGTATACTACAACGATGCTGCTTCTGACGTCGACGCTATCCTAGAAAGTGACCAAAGGTTACTTCTCGGCAGTAATGTCTTCGTCGCAAGAGGCACTGTGCGCTTTAGGTAACGCCAATCTGATGTTTTGATCAGATTTTTTTAGGGGAACACGAGCCTTTAAACAAGGGCGCTGCAGTTGCGTTTCGCAAAGAAAATAAGACGCAAGTGACCTGATCGCGTTCTTCGACTTTCAAGGCGTATCCTAATACACCTTGAAGCTTCCGCGTCCCTTCGACATGAATCGGGCACGATCGCAAAAAAAAACCCAACAACTTATTGGCTTTGCTGCATCGCTACAAAGAGTGTTTTTCGTCAAACTCACAAATACGTCAGTCACCACTTGTGAAGCACCGAATAAGAACGGAAGATGGCACACGCTCTACCATACAGTCACGGTACCGCGTGCTTTCACACGAGCGGGATGCCATCCGGGCTCACCTCACGACATTATGCAGGTATTAAAAAGCCCCTGGGCTGTCCTGGTCGTACTCGTGAAGAAAAAAAGACGGCACATTAGGTTCTGTGTTGCTACCGGCGATACAACAAAATCACCAAAAAAGAACGCTTACCCCTTTCACGAATCGGCGACGCCCTCTACCCCCTCTTCCAGGCGAAGTACTTCTCATCGATGAATCTGAAGACCAGCAACTGGAATATTGAAGTGGACGAGAGAGACCGAGATAAGACTGCATTTACAACCCCGGATGGCCTATACGAGTTCAAGATGATGCCGTTTGGGCTATTCACAGCACATTCAACGTTTCAACGAGTAGTAGACACTGTGCTAGCTAGCCTGAAGTGGCACACCTGCCTCAGATTCCTCGAAGACGTTGTTGTATTCACCCGGAGTTTCGACGAATATATTGCAAGGTCGGAGTCAGTGCTCGAGGCTATCCGTATGTCGGGATTACCGCTGAAGCCTGAAAAGTGCCGCTTTTCTTACGAGGAAATCAAGTTTTTGGGCCATATCGTCAACGCCCGGGAGTCATGCCTGGCCCGGCAAAACCTTCAGCAATACCGAATTTTCCGAGACCAAAAGACAAAAAGGGCGTGGGAAGATTTCTCGGATTGTGCGCATACTTTCGGCGCTTCGTCACCAACTTCGCCCGCATTGTAGAGCCACTCGCGCGAAAAAATAGCACCCTATTAGGCTGGAAAAGAGCCCAATGATTAGCATTCTTCTAGCTGCAACAACGCCTCCAAAATCCTCTCGTGCTCGACCATTTCGGTAAAATGGCCAAAGCGAAAAGCACACCGACGACAGCGATATAGGGTTCGGTGCCATCCTCTTAAAAAAAAGCGGTTACGATAAAGTTTGCCTTTATAGCCGTTGTCTGTCGAAGGAGGAGAACTACTTAGCCTCTGAGAAATAGGGCCTCGCAATCATACGGGCCATTTCTAACTTCCGCCCATACGTGTACGGTACACCATTCAAGGTTGTGACAGACCACCATGCGCTGTGTTGGCTCGCCAATTTGAAGGAACCGTCTGGCTGCCACGGGCGCTGAACCTGGCTCCTGCTAGAGTTGGACATTACAATCGTCTTCAAATAAGGCCGAAAACAATCCGACACAGACTGCCCATCCCGCGCCCCATTCAATCCACCACCACAAAACCCTGATAAAGACAGCGCGCTTTTCGGATTCTTGATGGAGACTGACTTTGCCGCCCAGCAGGGTGCCGACACCGGCCTATGCATCATGATTGAGTACCTTGAAGGACGCAACGTCGCAGTGCCTACGGCGTTCAAACGGAACTTACCAGCATTCAGCCTCAAAAACTCCGTCCTAATGAAGAAGAATTTCAGCCCCGGAACAAGACCAAAGTGTTATACTTGTAATCCCCGCAGACCTTCGTACCGAAAGTTGTTAAGGTAGCGCAAGTTCGCTCCAAAAAACCTCTATTACCTTCGCGCCAACTCCGCCATCCTTGGCTATGTGACAATAGGTATACGCAAAAGGAAGACGCGAACGGAAGCATGTGTACAAAGCTACCAGTAAAAGTTCCGTAATATCGCAAAGGGGAAAAAGCAACGAGAAGCAGCTGCGATAGGAAGAAAATAAAGTACTGGTCCTTACGGTGACACGACGAGTTTAACTACGTAGTCTCAGCCACAGATCCCCAATCATTATCGTTTTGCTTTACAATGTAATAAGTATGGCGACACGTCATTTCAAACACTGTAATAATATAAGTTCTCTCAGCTAGACTGGAACAACGGGTTATGAACACGGAATGTTAGGGGTTGGGGTGAAGGATAGAAAAGCAGTCCAATGGACTATGGTACAGAGTAAGGTCGAGGACATTTTAATTTAAATAAGGTAAAAAATTGGCATGGGCTGGTGACGTATATCAAATTAAGGACAACAGGTGTGTGACAGAGTGGCTGCCAATAGAGCGGAAACGCGACAGGGGACGGCCGGAAAATGCTTGAAGAGATGAGCACCGAAAATGTTGACGGAGAACCTAGTCTCAGTTAGCACTCGACAGGGAAGGCTAGAGATCCTTGGGAGAGGCTTTCATCCTGCAGTGTACACAACCAGGATTATGATGAGGATGATAATGAATCAAAGTTAGGAGTTGAAATTTTATAAACTCTTGTGGAGAGAAGAGCGACGAGAAGAGTAGCCATAGGCAGTATAACGAAGAAGTGGCGGATGTGTATGGTACTAAGCCGGCATTTGCTTAGTCGGCTTAGCCCCAGCTCCGGTTCAGGTCATTTCGGCATGCCAAATTGTCAGCATAAACAGAACGTTCATCGAAAAAGTTATAAGATGTAGGCACGCAAATATTCCGGTGTAAATTCTATCATGGGAAGGGATGCAAAATGGAGCACTGGCATTTCTGGACAGCAACTGCTTTTCTTCAGTAGGCGGAGTGACAGGTTATAATGTATATAATTTTGCTACCACAAGTGGCAACTATATAAACAATGTTCGGGAAAAGAGATGCCAGGTACTCGGGGTACCATGGAAATTTTATGACACAGTTTGGGAAGAAGGGTGACAGACAGCCGCAACGGTGCACGGAATAAAGGAGGAGTAACAATTGTGTGGACATGACATTTAGTTTTTTAAGGCTTATTCACAGGTCATCAATAAATATGTCTTCGCTTCAGAATGTATATTTTCCGAAACGCTAAAGCGAAAAATGTTCGGAAGTAGGCATGCCAGGCTTCCAGTTGAAATTTTATAATTCCTTTTAGGGAAGAGCAATAATTAGCGGCTCGATCAGATGTCACAACGATGTACTGGCTATTGTGCGACACGACGAATTTTAAATAGTTCACTTAGCCACAGGGTCTCTCCGTTCACCTGCCTCGTAAGTTTATACTAAACTATATAGAAAATAGCGATAAGTAACAGGCACAGAATGTTACCGTTGAAAATTCGTTATCCCTTGAAAGGGAAGAAGATCGACGGTTAGTGGCTGCCTGCGATAGCTGATAGAACGAAGCACTGGTCGTTGTTCTGACCTATCACGTTTTACAGAGAAAGCTCACGCACAGGTCTTCAAGAAATTCGGTTGCCCTTGCACGCGTCGTAAGCATAGGTGAATCGGCTGTGAGGGAATAACAAGGAAGCAGGACCGAGATGTCCAGTTCACGGGGAAGTCGTGGAACACTCTTTGAACGATTCAGTTGTGCAGCTCCTTCTTCCTGAAAATCTCGTGTCACCCCTTGGCTGCACTCATCTCGGCCAGGAAGGCAAATGAGTGGCTCTAGATTTCATCCTTGGAATATAGAGCTAATTTCTCTCACAGTCTTTAGGTGAATTGAATGATGCTGGTGTTGTTGCTTCGGTGGTGGCAGAGTGGAAACCAATGGTAGTACAGCAGCACGTGGGTCCCAAGCTTATTGCGGTGGTAATGCCGCCCTGCTTCTGCGTCATGACATTGACGGCGCGTTTTCGAAAGATGTTTTCATCAAAGCGATGACCGTGACGAGCACACACAACACCACTGGTGTCACCTTCCGTCACCCAAATCTATTTCATGTCGGCGATGATCAATATCTTTCTCCTCGTCTAGCCAACTTCGTCTTGAGAATGGTGGACGGAGATTACGTGGTACCTCCATAAAGGCAGGTGATTTCTGCATCTCCACAAAGGATGCAACGAAACCCCAGCAGTTCGCGCACTGAACAGAAGTTCACTACGCACAAAATATTGCTTTTCTGCTAGTCGTTTTTTGGGGGGAAGAAGCCTATCCTCCCTTTGCCTCCCGAGGCCTAGACACGATTGTGCCGAGGTAGTGGGAGGGAGACCCTCCTGTTGCATTCTCGCCCTCGTCGATGACCTGTATAAGGATCCTGGGTAGATTGACTCTGCAGTGTGGCACTTGGAGTGGTTCTCTAACTCACGTAAATTTCTAGAACTACTTTGTCGCCGGCTCTACATTTCAGTAAGTTTCTGCTGCAAATGCATTAACTTGGCGATGTATAGTCTGATTTCAACTTGCGGTTTACCTAGCAACCTTTTCTTGATCGTAAATGTGGTTTTCCGAGCTCCTAGGAATACGTCCTTCTCTGAGGAGTTAGTGTTCTCTGTGGTAGCGAGGGTCACTTTCATTTCGGACAGAGTCGTCTTCGCCGTTGCTAGTGCTGTACTCATTTCTTCGGGTTCTGACACAGTGGGAATATATGGAACCAAATATGTCATGTCACCTTGAGGACAATCAGATGCTTCGTCGTAGACTTCCCTTCTTGTGCTTGCCTATTCTTGGAGTCGCTTCTCAAAGTATACGCGATAACTGCTGCTCGGAATAGGTCACCAGCCCGAAATTCAGCCGTCATAGATTCAGCCGTATCGGGGTGCTCGTTACATAGTCGAGCCCCCTAGCCGAGGCAGTGTAGATTTATTATGCACCCGCGCTGTACGCTGACTAGCTTTTTTCTGAGTACCAAAGCGGAGCATTCCATCATTTGCTTTTCTGCCGCATGGATGAAAGCTTGTCATATCTGTCTGTGTCATGGGGCGAGGGATTAAGCGCTGAATTCCACCAAAAGAAAGAGTCTCAGTGATCGTCCTAGACTCCTTCAGTATTCCAGCCAAAAATGTTTCGATAAATCTGAGGTGCAAAGTCAGTGGAAAATCGTATACTGATATTATCGTCATTGTAATCCGAAAGAGAGGAGGGTCAGTGTCAAAAAGACCATAGGTGTCCATTATTCTGAGCTCTTCATGATCGGAGCACTCATTGGTGATCAGAGAGACAACTGCACAGATTTCTGGCACCTCCAGAATGGTAAGGACAATTTGGTGCATGTTAGTCTGAAACCAAATGACTGAAACCAAATGACACTTCTGAGGTGTTGTACGATGGGTCGTGCCGAATGGTACTGGTTTGAGTTCCTCGACGCCTTCAACAGAGCAGCCCAGAGCACTTCACATGTGCAGCCGGATAAATGTCCCCTGACAGGTAGTGTGTAAGAGAGCCTATATCAGCAGCTTACTCTTTGTACCCCTAGCTCACGCAGTAGTCTGTAAGCAGACTGGAGTGGGTCGTATGACGCTGGATATGCAGTAGTGGATGACGATGAAGAATGAGAATGAACACGGCCGGAGGGCCTCCTTGACAATAAAAGTAGGTGGACATCATAGCGTTCACCAGATCTGCCTGTGCCACGTAGCACCGCGAAGATAAATGCTACAGCACATGCAGTCTCTTGGGCACGTACATAGATGATGACCGTGCTTTTTATTGCGCAATCGTGCCACAGGGAATAAATAACATGGAACATATGGACAAGCCAGAATGCAGGTCCTACTTAAAAAGAAACAAAAACCCTACATAAAGTGGGCGGATTACAGTACACTAGAAACTGGAGATTGGGAAATGAAGCACAGCCGTTTATCTCAAGGTAGGCCATAAGTGCACCAATAAATATCAGGAGGGAACCCTGGGTGATGTCCTGTGAACCACATGGGTTGAACTCCGGCTGGTTGGAGTCCCGAACACGCGCCAAAAAGTGGTCATTTGCTTTTGCCTGTCGTCAGTATGTACGGAATTATAGTGCAACTAGTGATAAATAGTAGAAAAGTTCCCAGTTAGAAGTAATGATCCTTGCGAGAGAAGACGAGATATAATTCGTAGCTGCTATGTGTTGGAAAGCGAGGCATTGAACGCTTTGGTGACACGACACCGGATTTTAATTAGTACGCGAAGCCAGAGGTTTTAAATGATTTGGGTGTGCTTCAACACGCCAAATGTTTGTGCGAAATAAACACGCAAAAATGTACCGGAAACTGGTGCACAGAGTAAAATTTTCATGATCGCTTGCAGGGCAAGACGAGCAACGGGAAGTGGCTCCTATAGGGTGTAGAGGAAAGCACTTTCCTTTGCGGCGAAATGAAAATGCATGTTTTTTTGGAAGGCGCAAACTCATCCATTATTACGTTTGTGGTTTCGCAGGAAAGTATAGGCAATATCTTTATGCAGAAACTGAAAAGAAACTGGTAGAGCAATATATTAGGAAAATTACATGATCGGTTGTGGGGAAGGAAGAGTCACAAGAAGCGGAAACGATGGGAGTTTGAACAAAGCACGGCAAGTTGCAGCAACACGATAATTAGTTTTATTTAGTTGGCTCAGGGACAGGTATGCTATAAATATAATTTTGAGAAACGTGTTGTAAGTGCCTAAGAAACACTCATGCAAAATATGTATTCAAAAAATGAGCCCAGTTACCGGTCCGTATTTCATAATTGCTTCAGGGCGAAGAACAGTAGTGCAAAGCTGGTACGATTGGCAGAACAAAGCTCTTAGATATGGGCAGAAGAACGTTTTTAGTACATGCGATAGGTAATGCAGAAAAGTGATAATAGGTACGATGTTTACAGTGATATGTCTACTAACTTATGGTGGAAACAAAGGGGCGAGAAGTGGCTGCATTGGGTGGTAGAATGAAGCGCTTGCCTTTGAGGCTACATGACAAAGGTTTTACTCAGTAGGTTTAGCGAAAGCTTCTCTAAGAGTATTGTTGATTTCTCCAGGTAAAATTATGAGACACAATAATAGATAAAAAGGGTAATACTACATGCGCGAAATTACCACTAGTAATTTATGAACTTTTTTCGGGACGAACAGTGCCAAGAGGCCGCTATATAGGTAATGAAACGAATGATGGGGCATTGTGGTTACGCAACAGGTTTTACTTAAGGAACGCTGCCACGAGCCCGTTGTAAATATTGTTGCACTTCGCCTTGTAAGTATATTCAATAAACATATGAAAAAGTCAAAAGAAATAAGTAAAGAAAGTAACGAATGAAACTACATGACCGTTGTGGGGAAGAAGAGTGACGAGAACCGGCTTCTATAGGAAGAGAAACCCAGCACTCGCAATTTTTTGGGCACATGCCAACGGTTTTACTTATACGGGGGATCCACACGTCCTAGATAAGTGTAGTTGCCCTTCTACACGTCGTAATTATATAGAGAGCTCAGTAATACAAAAAGTGATATTAAATAGGTGCGCAAAGTTGTAAAGGGGAATTGAATATTTGTTTGAGGATGAAAAATAGGAAAGATTACAAATTCAATAGGGGTTAGAACCATGCACTTGCCTTTGTGGCGACATGACGGCTTGTTTTACGTAGTAGGCTTGCCAGTTTTCCACGTATGAAAATCTTTGCGGTCATACGTCGTAAGTCGAAAAAGGACCCAGTAATGCAAAAATGTAATCAGAAACTGGTTGGCAAAGTTACCATTGAAAATTTTATTTCTGTTTGTGGCGCAAGACCAAAAACAAGTGGCAGCGTTTGGCAGTAACACGAAGCGCTACCACGCTTCGAAATACATTTTCTATAAACATGGCTCAGCGTTTACAGATATGTGAGATAACCTAACGCAAAAGTGAAATGAAATAGGTCCGGAAAGTCATCAGCGAAAACTGCTCGATCAGCTGGAGAAGAAAACGGTTGTAAAAAGTGTCGGCGACAAGCAGTATGACGAAGCACGGGCGATTGGGGCGACATAAAATGGGATTTTATTTCCTCACCCTAGCCATAGATTCTGAAAGATTTTGTTTGCGCTTCTAATGGTCGTAAGAATAAGGGAAACGCTAATGCAAGCAAAAAAAAGAAATAGCCAAGGAAAGTTATCAGTGAAAATTTCATGATGCCTCATGGGAGAAGGTGAGCCAAGAGAACGAAGCATGGGCGATTGTTTCTACACGACAAGATGTTTGGTTTACTAGGATTAGCCAGTTTTTTGTGAGTATAGTTGATGTTTAAGGCATCTTAATCCATCCGAAGTGGTGATCCAAGTGTGATGGGAAAAACGTAGAGAAATAACCATTTGTACATCTTTACCCAATGGGCCTCAATAACTTTCGCGGGCTTCCACACGCTGCATGTAATTGGAAGATGTTTGTAAAAACTTTGATAAAAATACCAACGCAAGGCTACCTGTGGATATTAAAAGATCACGTGTTCGAAAAAGAAGAGCGACCCCAAGTAGCTTGGAAAGGACATCAAAAAAGGACTGGCCGTAGTGGCGGCACGACGTTTGTTTTAATTAGTAGGCCTAGGCACTGGTTTGTGACAAACTTTCGAGACAAAATATCGTAAGTGTATGCAAAACGCGCTGCGACAGAACATTTAAAAAAATAAGTACACAAAGTTACAGCGGAATTTCCGTGATTCTTTTTAAGGAAAGAAGGGTGGTGAGAAGTGCAAACTATGGTGTACACTATGGAGCGAAGCTTTTGCAATTGTGTCAAAACAGCGCATTTTCATACTAGGGTCAGCAAGAAGTTCCCTATGAACAGGGTTGTGCTTCTGCTCATCGAAAACATATGGTTCAGGCAAATAAAAAAAAGTCATAACGGGACCATAAGCGTTTCCGTGGAACTCCATCATCCATTAAGCAAAAGCTATAGGACGACAACTAGCTGTAAAAATCGGAGATAGGATAGTGCTTCGATTGCAATATGAGAACACCTGTTAGTTAGTTGGCTTTATCACATGTCGTCCATAATTATGGTTGTGCTAATTCATAGCGCTTATAAAAAACTGATAATAAATACGTACGGAAAGCTAGCACTGGTTATTCCATGATCCCAGGTGGGCAGAAAGAGCCAGATAAAAGGGCTGTGGTAGGGAGTAGAATGAAGCCCTCCATTTTTGGACGACAATACAAAAGATTGTATTGGTATTCCTACCCACTGGCGCCCTGTGATGATTTGTGCTCTTCCATTGTCTTAGAAATATGCGCAATGCCAATGTATATAGTGATTGGAAATACGTTCACGTTGTTTTCAGTGCAACATTCTTTCTCGTTTGCGCGAGAAAAAGTGTGAAAAGAAGCGGCGGCGTAGGCGTTTGAACGAAGCACTGCTTTTATCCGGACAAGGCAGCAGGTTTTATAGAGTAGCCTTTAGGGTTGTTTAATGTGTATGCTTAAACACAACTCGAATATACGGTCTACTCGGATGCAGTAAGTGTAAGAAAGAAAACAATGGTACATGTGGGACGTTTGCTATTTCTGGTGGGCACAGGAAAAGCAAGGAGAAGTCTGCAGGAAATCGCCAGAGAATGGTATCTTTGTATCTTCGTAGGTATCTTCGTAGATATATACGAATAATATATTGAACGGATATTTAGTAATGCAAGATATATTGTTAGTAATACATAGTGCGAAGGTGCAGCAGGATGAATGGCGCGAATAGTCCTTTAAATTGATTGTTCTTATATCAGTTACGCAATCTCATACAGAAGAGATCTCGTGCCCCGCAGCGCACCAGGCAAATATTTTTTTGTCATAGGTTAGATCTTCTGCCGTAGTCCTAATGGGGTATTCGCTTTGTTTATTATTTCCCTGTCACTTAGGTACCCGCACGGGTCGAGGACGCCCGATAATCATAGGTGAGTGAACCTGAACAGTGAGAGAAAATATAAAACTGAAGAGGCATAAACTCGTCATCACCACGAACAAAAAGAAAAACTGGCTTCCCAAAGATCACTCAATAGATGTTCCTCCTGAAATGAAGTAACAGCCGAAACCCTCTATTGGCGCACCTTAAATCTGCGAAGTGTAACCTCGTCTACCTTACGTCCGCTTCCGGATAGAAATGTGTCATCTCGGAGCTTTGTGGACAGTTACCCGAGGCTGGGGAGTAGTCACGCTGATTGATCACCAGAGCTGAGAGTGCCTGTGCATACAAAAAGCTTCGTTGCTATACCTTAAGAAAACAGAACAATGCGACAAATCGAGGTGGGTTGGGGATATAACAAGCACTTTACCAAACACGTTCAGAGGCACAATGATGAATAACATGAACTGTGATTAGGAGTGGTGGGATCTGTTCTCACGATATTGGCCATGTGAGTTTGTGTCTCCGTGTACGTGCACACAAATTTTGTCTTGGAGTGAGGCTGATTCCAACGCGATATGCTTCATTGTGACTTATTCCTCGTGTCGTTAAAAACTGGAAATACGAGAGCATCGCCTCAATTCACATTGCGAACTTCTAGGTCTGCCCATTGCGCATACCTTGATTCGTCATCAGAACACGTAACTCAATATTTCTGGAAGTTGTTGCCTAGATTTCCAGCCGTTATTTTTGCCATGACTGGCTCAATGGTACAACTGTCCCATTCCATGACGTTATTTGCGCCTTTTAGATTTATTCGCCATAAATTCAAGGTCAGACGGAAATATACATTTTCTGTGAAAACCAACGAAATTATACATGTTTGGTGAAAAGCAATGGATGTACACTTCCTTCTGACTGCTTACCACTAGAATCTATGGAAAGGCATACCACACATACCACACAAACCATGGCGCGCGTCACCACAGTGACGCGCGCCATGGTACGCAAGTGAACGCCTTTTCATTTGTGTTTACAGTTAGGCCAAATCACAGGATAATGAACAGTTTTTCGGGACAGCAGAATTTTGGCGCCCAGTAGCTAGGTTTGGTGTAGGCGGCAGGGGTGTCCATCGATGTCGCCCTCACTGACTGAGCGAACGCTCAGTGAATTTGAATGAAAACAAATTGGAGCCTCTGGTGAATGTGTGACGGGAAGGAGTCGAGAGGGTCTAAGGCGTCACCTTTCTTAAGGTCTCCCCACCAAATTTTTGTCTTGCGCTGTAGCGAAGAAGCGCCATCCCTCTCGCGCTTTCTCTAAATGCTGCTCCCTTCACTTCTCACACAAACCCAGTCACATTTTCACTGGCGAATCAAACACCATTTGCAACAGCATGCTCGCTGTCTGGCGCGCGTACCTCATCCCAACCACGTAATATTAGTGATCAAGGTTCAAAAACGGTTTTTAATAACATGATCGCCTATGCTCGACAGACCCTGCGAGATAAAAGCAGAGTTTCGCGTTCCGCGATTACTTCCTGGAACGCCACTTGTATCTCCCGTAACCCAGAGAGCTGCAGTTTGCGCTGCACGCGCATTTTACAGTATTAAGTGTTGTAATCATCAATGCATTTTTTGACATTTAGCATTTATTTGTCAGGGACCGTTATCATTAACGAAACTTTTATCTTCTATGCAGCCTGTGCCCTACAAAGACGCTTCGCGAAAGTCTAGAACGTTGCCTATGCGGACACGGCTGATTACGCTGGTCGCGAGGCAGTGGCCATAACAGTCCTAAACAATCAGGGCAACACCATCGCCTCCTGCTCTATCCGAGTGGGAGACTCCCTTGTTAGAGAAGAGGCAGCAATTGCTTTAGCCATGGTTGCCTGCACAACAAATAAGACAATCATCTGCTACTCCAAATCAGCAATTCTAAATTTCTCACAAGGACAGATATCAAGGGAGGTGTTCGCAATCGTGATTTTTGGTCTCCACCTCGAAAACCGGACAGGCAAGATCATCTTAATTTGGACCCCCGCCCACTCCGTCCTTGCAGGCAACGAGTCTGCGCACGAAGCCGCTCGAGGCTTTACCGACCGACGGACGGCTCTTCCGATGTGGAACTCGTCCCAATGTCAGGCAGGGAAGTGCTGTTATCGTAAAGTGATATAATCGGTCATTACCGTTTAGGGCGGGCCCACTACCCCCGCGCACCCATCCCTCAGTAAACGGCATTCGGTGGTCTGGCGACTGCTACAGACCCACTCGTACTCAAATCCCCTAGTGTATAGCTATTGCTACCCAGGGCGCTCGTCCGCCCCCCCCCCAGTGTCATAGATGTCAGGAACGAGTGGACCTGGCGCACATGCCATAGCAGTGTCCGCAGGCGATCACAAATGGCCGCACAGTCACTAACAGTGAGCAGTGGGAGACCGTGGTGCTCAGCTCCAGCCCGGAAGATCAACTCTGGGCAGTCCAGCTGGCGGAGGACGCTGCCAGAGCCCAAGGGCTCACGGTCGACAAATAAGCAACACAGCAGGCAAATTGGATAAAGTTTACTCTCTCTCTCTCTCTCTCTCTCTCTCTCTCTCTTTCTATCTTTGTAGCAATATCTGTTATTTTTATATTTCTGCAAATTACTTTTTAAAATTTATTTTCAGCACAATAAAACAGTAAGTACGAGCCTGAAAAAATAATAAAAATTCATAAACACGATATACCTCAACGGAAATCTCAGTCTTTTTGGAGGGCTTCAGAACAGGTCGCATCCCTTTGATATAATGTGAAAGTGGCGGAAAGAAGCAAAAGTTTATGCATTGGCTAGGGTAAATGAAATACGCATTGGAGTACAACCTTTACCAAGTTTTTACACCTTATAAATACAGGATTCGTCTACTAAAGATGATACAGTGTAAATAAAGAAGAAGTTGTTAGTCAGTGATGGCACGTTGCATTTGAAGTCTAATTATTATAGATAGAACGCTTAAAGCTTATAATTATTGAAATAACCGGTCACTGTAAACCACCTGGATTTCTAGATTTCGCTTGCTGCTTTTTGTCATCGTTTCCCTATCATAAATTAGCGATTAGGGCAACCTCTGTTTCTTATTTTATTTGTTTTCATCACATGTGAAGATGAAAGTGGGGAACGTTTCTGAAATAAAATGCTTTTTTTTCGAAATATTGCCATACGTTCAGTCGCTGAATGCCAAATCTTATTTATTATTCCTGATTTGCACGTACATTTACATCGCGTTTGAACACAAAAAGCAGGTTAGCATAAACCACTAATGTTCTCAAATATTTTTACACAAACGCTATTGGTTATTTCTACCATCAAAAAACGGTACTTGCTTTAAGAAATAACCAAATTTATGTGACACTAAAGTTCACTTTTTGGTCGTAATATTGGCCAGAGATAAAAAACGAAACATATCAAGATTTCATGATAATCATGACAACCTCTTGAAATTTCTTTCAGGAAAATGACCTATTACTGTTTAAAAACCGCTCTGCCCTTTTCATGGCTTGTTGATGCTGTGCCACAAATATTTTGCGTTTAACAAAAGCATAAATTTAGAAATTTTGGTTACGTGTTGTTTTGTCCTGGGGAGCACATTTTTGTTAACTGACGATTCACCCTTTTACATGGAAAAATCGAAGTTAAGCGCCTGTTTTGAGCAATGATGTTCTCTGGCAGTGCTTCTTTTTCTACAATGGTATGCTCATTACCATCCTTCAGGGTTAACACTAGTTTGCAGGTTTCTAGCTTGTGTAGCTAAAAAAGGTTCGTCGTAATCAACCGCGCTTAGGGATTCACTGCAGAAAAATCGTGTTTTGTAGTCCTCCACTCACACCTGCACATGCGCGCACAGAGACCAATACTTGCATCTGAATTTCCCGACTTTTACTCTATCCAGAGCTTAGCCTTCCCCTCCTAGAGCGTACTCGACATTCATTCTATCCGAAATAATCCCCTTTTTCTCGAATCGCCTCGCTACAGGCCACTTAAAATTTACTGCTTCTTCGTAACTTCGCTGTGACATCTGCTACCGTAGTTTGCTCCCTGATCCATGATGCTCGTTTCCTATCCAAAAGATGCACTGGTATTAATACTCGCTCAATGGCTCTTTGCTGAGGGCAAAGCTTGCTTTTCAGTTGCTTAGTGAGCGGGAAGTTTCCGTTCCCCATGTGTATACCATATAGAACGCATTGGTTGAATACACTTCCTAATGTACATAGGTCACCTACTTTACATTATTTCTGAGTGCTTTCCGAGTTCGCCCCAATCGAATCCTATTCTGCGCCACAATTATTTCTCGTGGTTGTCATCACCTATGACTGTATTATGAACTGTGTACATTTTGATAGTTGTAATCTTGCGTCAACTTTGACTAAAAAGAACTTTCGGAATAGATATTGATAATTTCTTTATATCTGTTCGTAGTTTTGAACCCCCAGTGCGAAGCTCTTTGATTGTTGATGTTCAATTTTTATTGCAGTTTTTCTGTTGATTCCTTGACTAATTATGAATACGTCTGCAAATTTGAGTCTGCAAATGTCCATTTGCTCTTTTATTCTACGTTTGTAAATGAACCTGTCTTTTGAAGTCAAGCTATTGAATATGCCTACCAGACATGCTGTGTAAAATGCTCGTGAGATGGTATCTGCCTGTAACACTCTTTTTTGGATCGCTATAAAGTCCAGCAGGTCTCGTAGGTGGCGTTTTTTGTTGCTGTCAGTCAGCACGGCTCTGCACGTAGTTGGAGGAATCGAGTGTAGGGTGGGGCCAGTGCAATATTGTGTAATTGTTTCAATAGTGCGTGCTACGCCGAGATGTCCGGATGCGGCATCGTCATGGCACACTTCCAAACCTATGTCACAAAGGTCAGCGGGGATAACAAAAAGATCACCGAACGGGGCACCTTGAGCTATCCTAGCGATGGTACTGGCGATACCGCGGACCCCTAGCCCCCATATTCACACTGTAGTCTACCGTGGCTAGGAGTTTTAGGGTGATGCGTAGAAACCTGAAATGGTGGCCGTCGGAGCCTAGATCAACCTTCGCCGGATGGGCTCCCTGTCTTTGTAGCAGGCAGGGAGCTCCGGGACCTCTTCACCTATCAGGGTAAGGCTTACCAAGGTAGTACCACCGTTCTCGGCTTTTATAATATGCTCCATTGTATTGTCAACCCCCCCCCCCCCCAGTCGTGATCGACCCACGAAAAGGGGCCGCACAGAAGTTTTATTCCCACCTCTTTCAACAACTATTTTTTCGACAAACGTAAAACTCTACTATTGTTTTCTTGTGATCGAGTCAGCGGACTCAGCAAGGCCTGTCGCTTCGCTGTCAATATTCCTGGTTTCGACATTTCTGCGAAACATAATTGGTGGAAAGTATCACGCTCCAAGTCTTAGGACGGGAGAAATCCCTGTAGAACTTAATGCCGAACAACAAGCCCGCACTGTTCTTGCGCAAACCCGCATTAACGATCTGGACATTATGGTCACACCCCGCCGGAGCCCCAACGCTCTCAATGTGTGATTTCTGAGACAGATTTCCTTAAGGAAACTTGGGTTAAAAAACCCTCCCAAGAGTCCAAGCACCGAAAGATCCTACACAAATAGTCACATTTTAGTAGCTCTGAACACTCAATAATGGGAAGAGAACACACTGTTCAATCGAAGTGCAGAGGCCTTCTTAGTAATCTTGAAAACGTGTATGAGATCTTGCATGGTAATCAGCCAAGTGTAATGTGTGTTCAGGAAGCATATCTGAATTAGAAGTACACAAATGTCTTGAACAGTTACCTGGTATACAGAAAGGACAGGGTTGGCTGCACACACTCTCCTGACAGTGTGGCCCTAATCCCCCTCAAATTCTTAGCATGCCACGCTGTCTCCTAAAAAAACAGCCCTCGAGGCTGTAGCGTTCTGCACAATATTATTTAATAGGTTGATAACGGCATGCTCAGTATACATTCCTCTGATCTTGCACTTTCGAGCTCTGACTTCGAGGCGCTGCTCGACCAGCTGCCCGAACTGTACATCCTGACAGGCGACCTTAATGCGCACAAGTCTCTTTGTGGCTGTTCTCGCAGGGATGCCAGAGGTTGCCTGATTGAGAAATTTCTTACATCTTCAGGAGCATGCCTCTTCAACAAAAATAAGCGGGCATACGATATTATAGGCCACAACACACACTAATATCTTGACTTGGCTATTGGCTCCGCAGTTCTCTTTTCAAGTCTTGAGTGGGGTGTTGGCACGGACCCTTATGGTAGTGACCACCACCCCACCTCACTATCATATATAGGTAAGCGCCCATGCAGTCCATTGTCCCATAACAGGTTCTATGAAACAAGAACTAACTGGAATACCTTTACAGAGACATCGAAATTACACCACACATACATAGAACACCTGCACGTTGAAGAAGCTACCCAACTCCTCAGACCGCATATTCTCGACGCCGCCGAAAAATCCATTCCCCACGCCTCTGGTGCCCGCGCAACCAGAGCAGGCCGTGGTGGGATTAGGACTGTAGGTGGGTGTGAGAAGACCAGAACAAGGCGTGAGATATCCTTCGTCGGTACCGCACGTCGGGTAATCTCACTTTGTTCAAACGGGGCAAGGCGTTAGGAAAACGTGTGCACCGTGAGGAAAAACGAAAGAGTTGGCACACCTTCTTGACATCAATTAATTCATACATGCACGCACACAACGTCTGGACACATGTACCTAAGCTCAAAGGACAACAGACACACAACCTGCGTCTGCTTATCACAGCACGGGACATAATTGAAGACCAGGCTTGCATTTGTACAACAGTTCGAACACATATCCAGCTAACCACGCTACACAAACACTCACGAAACACAAAACATCTGGAGAAAGAAGTATCTGCTTGGTACCAAGAAGTCGCAAACTTCCTCCAATTCCCCATTTTTAATTTATGAGCTGAAAGCTCCACTGACCACATGTAAACCTTCAGCTCCAGGTGCAGATACGATTGCATACACCATGATACAACACTTACACTCAGACCACCTTGAAACACTCCTACACCTATACAACAGAATATGGCTTGCGGGGCATATTCGACGCTCTTGAAGGAGGCCATAGTATTGGCTTTCATAAAAGAAGGGCTGGACCATTCCCATTCCCCACCTGCCAGTTATCGTCCCATTGCTCTGAAGAGCTGCCTGTGTAAGCTCTTTGAGAAGATGATAAACTGGGCATCCGTGTACTTTTTAAAGTACGATTGTCATCTCGTGAGCGGCCAGGCAGGTTTCAGGGTGGGACGATCTACCAAAAATGAACTCGTTTTATTGGAGGCGTATGCAAAATATGCGTTCCAGCACAAGCAGCACTGTATGACAGTATTCTTTTATCTTGAAAATGCGTATAATAGTGCTTGGAGGTATGGAATTCTCAGTGATTTGAAGTCCTTTGGGATATCCGGTAACATGATTAACACGATTGTCAGTTACATATCTGAAAGAACGTTTTGCGTGCGAGTTGGAACTGCACTCTCTAGGTTTCATGTGCAGGAAAATGAAGTGCCGCAAGAAGGAGTTTTAAAATGCAGCCTTTTTATTGTAAAAACGAATTCCCTTAAGAAGGCATTTCTACCGTCGATTTCCTCCTCATTTTATGTAGACGACGTACAATTATCTTTTGAGTCTTGCAACTTTTGTAAACAAAATGATTACGTTAAAAACGGGAACATGGACGCATTAAGGACAGACACACACCGCTGCACAGCGGGGGCCTGACCCGAACCAGCTAGCGACAACGCTGTCGATTCGGAGAGGAAGCCTGTCCATCGCTCACACGTCTTCATCCAGCTACGGGCTAGCATCATCTAGAAGCCGAAAGAGGAGACACAGCCAGGAGTTCTTAATTCTCAAGTAGCCCTCCTCACCCACATCATCCCCCGATTCTGCTGCTGCCATCATTGTTCCATCAACCACTGCCCCTCCTTCCCCCGTTCAGATCCTCTACGGGTTTGATTGTTAATAACGATTCCTCGTTGAATGTCCCAGTGCCGCCTTGTCTGTACCAACCTTTCCCTCTTCACTGCTACTTGGAACTATGTTGCCATATTGGTAGTGTTGTCTTCGGGTGCGCTTGAGTCAAGGTTTGCCTCGGTTTGCTTTTAAAATCTACCCTGTGTCCTCGCCCCTCTCTCTCTTTGATCTTTGTCTCTGCTGGTTAATAGTTGCGAGCACTCGCCTAGCACTTTTTCAGACATGGTCCCATTTTGTGTTGCTCTTTAAGCTAAAGGCTGTTGGAACATTTCCAGTTAAGTTGAAAGAAACAGGCCATATTGTAGATTTGTTGTAATATTGACTTGAAAATTTTCACTGTGTAAAGCGGGAAAGGCATGATTCTCGTGGCCAACCTAAATTTCTTTGCGGGTTTAAATCCGAATGCCTCTTCATTTTGATGCCGTTTCAGGCCATAATTTATCTTTTACAGCCCGTAGACTGGCGAGTTGATACAGTTCTTGCGTTTTTGCAGCCGCCCCTTTCCATAGGGGCGATTTCCCGAGCAAGCCGGGTGAACTTTCCAAGCGTTGTAGTCCCACACAAAGGCCTACACTTGACGCCTTCGTAGAAGAGGGAGACGAAGATTTCGCTTCGTTCGTAGAACAGTGTGGGCACTATTGCAATGTAGCCGACGAACAAGACGAAGAACCTAAAAAGGAACCCTTCATCTCGGTCATAGGAACAAAAGCGTAGAAGATGCTCAAGGACCTTCCTGTACAAGCAAAACCTCCATAAAAGAGGTTCGAGGACTTCTTGATAGTGCTGAGTGTCCACTACAAGCCTTCAAGTCAAGTCATTGCGGGGCCACTTCAAAATCAATAGGAGGTACCAAGGAGAAGGGTAATTTGTCGCGGTATTTGCAGTCATGCTCAAACACATCGCAGCCAAGTGCCACTGCGGTACGTTTCTCAACGACGCTTTACGGGACCGGTTCATCGCTTGGTTACAGAGTTCCACCATTCAGACGGGTTTACTGGAAAGGAAGGAATGGACGTAGGAATCGGCCCCCGTTTTTACTAAGAGCGTTGAGCTGGCGGAGCGGGAGTGAAGGGGATTCCGCCTAACTGCGAGTATGGATGCCTAGGTCCACGCTCTAAAGAAGACCGGAAAGAAATCGGAGTGTGCCAGCGAATCCAGGAACAGTTTAAAGCGAAGCTGCTATCGATGCGGGGAAGAGCATGACGCCCGTTGCTGCCGTTATCGGAAATTCAAATCCCATAATTGCTAGCGCATGGGACATTTCAACCGCATGCGCACATTCAAGCAATCAACGACTGGCACCGTCCATAACCTGAACGACGGAGCGAGCGGAGGCAGGGAGCTACTGCTGCACGGTGTATCAGGTAGCCGCGGAAAAACAACAGTATGAAGTTTAGGTGTAGATAGCAGACAAGCTTGGGACGAAGCAAGTAGATACATGCGAAGCCATATCACTGGTTCCGGAAGGTATTTACCGGCAGGTAAGCAGCCGCCGCCGCTTGGGAAGTGCAATATGATGTTGAAGATTTACGGCGGAGGGAGGGTAAAAGTAAAAGGCCAAGCAGAGGTGTTGGTCTATTAAGAAGGACAGCAAACGTTCTGTCAATCGTCGTTTGACCAGAAGACATGCCCCCGCTGCGACTGGATAGCAAACTTCGGAATGCAATTTAACAGAATTCACGAGATGCACGAACCACCGTCTGCCGACAGAATCCTGAGAAGGTAAGCAGCATTTTTTTCACCTGGTCTAGGTTTCACAATGGGTTACCAAGAAACGCTGGTTCATAAGGAGAGAAGCATGCCGGTCGTTTGTAAGGGGCGGTATGTCTCGTATGCCATTCGTAAACCTGTGGAGCAAGGGCTAGGAAATCTGCAAAGCGATGGCGTACTGGTGCTCGTAACCAGCAGCGACTGGGCCACGCAGCTGGTAGATGTTTACAAGCCAGACGGAACAGTCCGATTGTGTGGAGACTATAAATTTACAGTTAATCTATGCTGGAAGACAAACCATTACCCACTGTCCGCGGTGGAAGATTTGTTCACGACCCTGGCTTGGGGCAAAGTTTTCACCATTCTGGATCTTTCGACGACACATCAGCAAATCAAGGTGCATCCTGACTCACAACCTTTCCTGACTGTAAACTCTCACTTCGGGTTGTTCCATTATGTTCGAATGCGTACAAAATCTCTAGTGCAACTGCAGTTTTTCAGGCACTCATGCACTGGCAGCTGAAAAGACCACCGGGAGTGGTATGCTATATTGACGGCGTCCTTATCACGGGAGCATCGCATACCAAATGCCTTGCCATGGTGGAAGCAGTCCAGCAGGTTTTCATAGACCGCTTCGTCGAAGTGAGAAACAAATTGCCAGTTTTTCTTAAATTATGTCAAATTTGGCTGGAATGGTGTGCACCCGTACTTCGAGAAGATTGAAGCCAAAAGGAAAGCACCCACACCTAAGAACATCTGTGAGCCTAAAGCTTACCTGGGCATGATAACTTTTTATTCCAAGTTCATGCTAAACATGTCTTCCAGGGGAAAGCCTTTATATAAACAGCTTCAGAAGGAACAGAAGTGGGTCTAGTCCGCAAAAAAGAAAAAGCCTTCGCATAGAGCTAGGGCCTATTTAGGAAAGACAGCGTGCTTACTTTCTATGACCCAATGAAGCCGCTTGGATCACTCTGCGACAACTCTCCTTACGGGATTGGCGCAGTGTTTTTTCATGACGCGAACGGGCACGAAAGGCCGATAGCTTACTTGTCACGCCCTGTGAGCAAGGGCAAAAGTGGCTACGCACACATGAAAAAGAAGCTTTGGCCGCGGTTTTCGTAAACAAACGGTTTACAAGTATCTTCATGGCCGAGAGCTCCCCATTTATTCCGATCAACTTCCCTTGGAGAACTGCTTGGGAAAACAAAGCGATTTCAACACATGGCAGCAGTGCGCATGCAGCGCTGGATTCTACAACTATCGGCATATTTCTAAAAATGGGTGTACAGAAAAGTAGCCGAAGTAGCAAACATGGACGCTTTATAGAGATTACCGCTTCCGAACAAAACCGACGAAGCGGACTACGTTTACTTCTTTCAGCAGCAGAAGGCGCACCACTATCTGTGGAAAAGGTAAGTGACGAAGCCATTATAAAGATAAGCCTTATTCTTCTAGCAGAAAGACGAACTTTCTATAGACTGCAGCGGCATAAAATGGGGAACTCGGGTTGTTATAACTGAAGGGTTACAATCCCAAGTCTTGCCGCTTTTGCATGAAGGCTATGTAGGTATCACTCTCATAAAAATGGTATCAAGAAGCCATGTGCCGTAGCCAAAGTTGTGTGACCGCATTGAAGAAAGAGTAAGAGGTTGTTCAACTTGTCAACTTACTTGTCAACTTACAAGTGTTCTTACCGGAGAAATGTTTTCTGTTCAGTTTACTTTGTTCACCGGGGCTCCTAATATAAGAATGTTTCCTCTGTTCAGGTGTGTGTGGTTGTCAAGTATCCACATTACAACTTTGCCTATGTGTTTCGGCCGATTGAATGACATGTTGTAGCAATAAATGTTCAAGATCCAACGCCGTGCCTTGGACAAGCTGATACAGTCTGCCTGGCCAAAGCAACCTGTTGATGTCACTCGGATGAATATATAAAAGTAACGACGTATTTACCCAACTTTAATACCTACTTTTCTGCACTACTTTCTTCAAATTTTCAATTTGAAGAAAGTAGTGCCTGCTAGTGAAACACCTCCTACTAGTACAATATTTTTATCTCATTTTTCGTATCTGCTGATTTCAATACCAATACGTTATTTTCCACAATCTCCAAAAGTCTGGAGGGTCAAAAGCCAAGCGAATACATTTTTTTACTATATGCCACTTCATTATTATTATTATTAGGGTGTATAGAGGTTATAATATGAAACTGGAAAACATGTGCAAACTCCTGACTCTGTTGTCAGCACGAACTGTCCCAATAACTGCAGATTCCAAGAAAAGGCGGCCAGTGGCGGAAGCCTCGAAAACAAACAAGCAGATGAAGGGTCCTGGCAGCTGTCTGTGTCGCACTCGCAGAGCAGAAAGGCCGCCCGCCGGAAGAGGAACAACGGGCCCGTCACACAGCCCTCGGCATGGTCCTCTTTTGTGCTAAGGTGTCCTCAACGGTGATCGGGGTGCAGAAGAGCGGAGCCATTGCCAGGCAGCTCACGCAGTTGCCTGGGGTCATCGACGTACGCGTAAGCGCTCACCGCAACGTCGTAGCAGCGACGCAGGCACAACGAAATCTCGGAAGGTTCTTCTGACCACAACAAACATCTTCGGCACGAAAATGAGCCCCGAGAGCCAACGTCACGCAGTGCGGGCGTCATAGTGGTCAATGACGAGACGATCATGACCAAACACATCGTCGCCTGCCTCAAGACGCCTGTGGCTGTGCAGTCGGCTGTTCGCAGGGGGACTGCGTTGTATGTCAGCTTCGCGGCGCCGATACCCCCTGCGGAATTCGCGCTGTACAAGCGGCGACGACCGGTGCGGCCATGCAAACCAAGACCTCTGCAGTGCGGCAAATATCGGCGGCTCGATCACGCCACCGCGAGCTGCACTCGCGAGAGGAGGTGCTGGCGGTGTGGGAGCCCCCATATGAGGGCAGACTGCAGGGCCGAGAAGCCCTCCTGCTAACACTGCGGGGGTCCTCACGCGGTGCTCGACCATTCGTGCCCACGCTGACAGGAAGAGCGCCGCGTATGTGCGGCGCTAGCGCGGTCGCAGGTGCCTGCCTATCGCGTCGCACTTCGGGCAGCACTAAGAGCGGCGGCGCAACCAGAGCCAGCCCCTGCCACAACGGCTACCACACAGCAGCACCCGGACAGCAGCGACTGCAACAGCCGACGTGGAGAGGGGACCCAGCAGCAGAGCAACGTTTAGGCAGCTCCTGGCAGCATCCAGGCAGCATCTGCGCTGCCAAAACGAGGACGATTGACTGTGACGGCAGCAGCAGGAGGGCCTGACGCTCGTGCTTCGCACCGTCAGTGATCTCCTGCCTGCTGATTCGCACTTGCGTCCCTTCTGCGCCCATGCTGCGCAGGGAAAGCAGCACCCTGACGACCGACATGGCTAGGAGCCGCCGCACGCAGCTTCAAGTGCCCAAGGTGCTGCAGTGGAACGTGAACGCGCTTCGCTCTCGTAACGCAGAACTGAGCGCATATCTACTGCAGCCCGGCCCCGACGTGTTAGCACTGCAGGAGAGCTACGTCAAGAGAGTGAAATGCTGGGCATGTTGGTTCATACTGTTGCAAAAAAGAAACCAGCGGCAAGCACACGCAGGACAAGAGAAGGAGGGACACAAACACAACGCTGGGCTACCAACTGATTTAATCGGGAAACTACGATACACTTATATGCAAAACCACGCGCACGCGCACACCTTGACAGCATGAAGAGACAACTTTATACATCTAGGAAGTGAAATTCTTTATCTGTTAGAACAACCGAAGGAACGCTGACACATGTCTTGTTTTTTTTTCTTATAAAAAACGCCTCAAGTAACTCACGCTCACGTCTTGATTTGCCCCTCCCCACAGTTACGGCATGGTGAAATTTTGGAACACAATCCTGGCAGCTTTTTGTATGTAAAGCTAGATTGCTACCCGTGCCCGAACTCAAAGTTGCTCGGTGCTGCCTCAAACGTTCATTAATGCACCCGCCTGTTTGTCCAATATAAATTTTCCCGCAGGACAGTGGGACTGAGTAAACAACACCCACCGCGCAAGACGTAAACTTTGTTTGGTGGTTAGTCTTGCAGGGGTCGCCTTTCCGATGGCCCCCACTAATTTGGGAACACAGCCCAGAAAGTTTCCGTGGTGCTGAAAATACCATGGTGACACCAAATCTTTGCGCAACTTTTTTCAGTCCATGCGATGTCCTGTGGAAGTAAGGAATCACTTCCACCTTTTTCCTCGCATTCTTCTCTGGGCAGCAAGACTTTTCAGGAGGCTTGTTTAATTTCCTACTCAAAGATTCCCCAACCGCCAGCAACATATGAGAGGGAAAACCAGACGCTTTCAGGCGTTCTACTTGTTCTGCAAGGCTCACCTGCATGACGTGCGGACAACTTTTGTTCAGGGCATTCAGAAAACACCGGTTTGCAATCCCTCGCTTTACCAACTTTGAGTGTGCCGAGCTGTACGGCAAAATCGCCTTCTTAGACCTTGGGCAATACTTCCAACACACGTGCTGGTCGGGCATGAAGTTAATTTCTAAATCTAGAAACCTGATGGTTTTGTCAGAAGGAACTTCTTGCGTAAAAACCAAGTTCTGGGAACAGGCAGTAAACAGGTTTAAAATCTGGTCCGCTACACAAGTGAGCTCGTCCGTATCTGTTAGCTGCAAGAAGACTAAAAAATCATCAACGTATCTAAAAACCCTGACAATGCGGGAGTCTTGTATTGAGCTGTGTAGCACTGTGTCAAACTGGGCTAGAAATATGTCACACAGCACGGGCGCAACGCAGGATCCAATACATATTCCACGCCGTTGAACAAAGAACCCATCATTGTGTTGAACGATCGTGGAATTGAGGTACACTTTCAAAAGTTCAAGGAAAGAATCCACCGCGATTCCAGACTTATTCTGAAAGGAAATCGCACCCGTTTCTTCAATTAGATCCCGCACAGCCTTAAAAAGTTCATCATGAGGGACTGAGTAAAACAAGTCCGTAATGTCTACCGAGAAGGCAGCATTCGCACTGGGAAAGTCCCCCCGAAGACACTCAACCAACGTCAAAGAACTTCGCACAAGAAACGGATCTGTAGGCACAAGACCCTCTAGCGATTTCTTCAAATAGTTGGACACCACTTTTTGCCAAGATCCTTCTTCTGTAACAATCGTTCTGAACGGAAACCCAGGCTTGTGTGTCTTTGCTGTAAAGAACACACGCAGAACGTCCTGTTGGCTCTTGCGCTCTTCCTTCTCTAACCGCTCCAAACCCAACCGGTTAAGGAGACTCAAGGCCAAAGCCTTTGCCTTTCGCGGTTTCAATTCACACTTTCTGAAATTCTTATCAATGGCTTCAGACGCTTTTCTCTTGAAAGTGGAAGAAGGGAGAACTACAAACCCACCTTCCTTGTCGGCCTGTGCAAGGGAAAGGTGTTCCTGTTGGAAGTGATTAACCAAGGGGCGCAGATCCTTGTTAGTCCCATGACGGGCAGTCCAGGTCCGACTTAGGCACTCCACTCCCTCAGAAACACAGTGGGTCTTCTCTTCAGCAACGACCTTATCCGCAACTCTGTGCACCGCAGCCAGAAGTGCATGCTTGCGAGCCCGAGGTTCCAAGGAGAACTTGGGACCCTTTTGCAAGAGGTTATCAAATTCTGAGGGGAGACAGGCTCCTTCCAAGTACGTCACGGCAGAGGCCTCCACCTTTCCTTTGGCTTTCTTTGGCAGGGACCGTCTACAGTCATTCCAGTAAGTCTCAGTGAGAAGTGCCGCAAGACGAAGATGCTCCCGAAGCTTGTTTGAAGCCGCCCATGGATGCTCGATCTGGAAGCAGAAGTGGCGTAGCCAATCCTTCAGGTGTCTGATCTGGCGGTGGAGTTCCGACTTCAGGATCGCGCAAATACGCTTCCAGTGTCCCGAAGATGGCTGAAGATGGCCAAAGAGCAAGCGGACCTCCGTGGGCGGAATCCCGCATTTCTGATGATAAGAAAGCGAGCGAATCTTGCAGCTTGTCAAAGCGGTGGCGCACACGCACTTCGAGAGCACATCTGAGTACGCATGAGGACGAAGAAAAGAGCCCAATGTACAAGAATAATAGTTCAAGAGAGTGAAATGCTGGGCTTGTTGGTTCATACTGTTGCAAAAAAGAAACCAGCGGCAAGCACACGCAGGACAAGAGAAGGAGTAGAACGCCTGAAAGCGTCTGGTTTTCCCTCTCATATGTTGCTGGCGGTTGGGGAATCTTTGAGTAGGAAATTAAACAAGCCTCCTGAAAAGTCTTGCTGCCCAGAGAAGAATGCGAGGAAAAAGGTGCAAGTGATTCCCTACTTCCACAGGACATCGCATGGACTGAAAAAAGTTGCGCAAAGATTTGGTGTCACCATGGTATTTTCAGCACCACGGAAACTTTCTGGGCTGTGTTCCCAAATTAGTGGGGGCCATCGGAAAGGCGACCCCTGCAAGACTAACCACCAAACAAAGTTTACGACTTGCGCGGTGGGTGTTGTTTACTCAGTCCCACTGTCCTGTGGGAAAATTTATATTGGACAAACAGGCGGGTGCATTAATGAACGTTTGAGGCAGCACCGAGCAACTTTGAGTTCGGGCACGGGTAGCAATCTAGCTTTACATACAAAAAGCTGCCAGGATTGTGTTCCAAAATTTTACCATGCCGTAACTGTGGGGAGGGGCAAATCAAGACGTGAGCGTGAGTTACTTGAGGCGTTTTTTATAAGAAAAAACAACAAGACATGTGTCAGCGTTCCTTCGGTTGTTCTAACCGATAAAGAATTTCACTTCCTAGATGTATAAAGTTGTCTCTTCATGCTGTCAAGGTGTGCGCGAGCGCGTGGTTTTGCATATAAGTGTATCGTAGTTTCCCGATTAAATCAGTTGGTAGTCCAGCGTTGTGTTTGTGTCCCTCCTTCTCTTGTCTTGCGTGTGCTTGCCGCTGGTTTCTTTTTTGCGAGAGCTACGTGCGTGCGGGAGAAGGCTCGGGGCTCAGGCTGCCTGCATATACAGGATACCACAGTCCCACGGCCTGCGACAACGCGCAGTGCTCGTTGGTGTCGTGGAGCGATCCAGCCCATTCCCCAAGACCCTCGCGTGCGTCCTTGTTCATGCGCGACTGCATGCAACACGCGGTGCTGGACACCAGTGGGATGACTACAAATGTGCAACAGTGCGTGGCAGTGACATTAAAACTAGGAACGGCTGGCGACATGACTGTGTGCAGTGTCTATGTGCGTGCGTGCCAGAGCTGGGACTCGGGCCTCCTGTATCAGCTGCTGTCTCAATGCGCAGACTGTCATCTCATCTGTGGTGATTTCAACGCCCACCACACTGCTTGGGGAGATGACCGGATTGGCACGCGGGGAGAGCAGCTCCGACACACCATGCTGCGCCTGCACCTCACTGCGCACAACACCGGTTAGTGCACCTTTAGGCGTGGCAGTCGCACTGCCACTGCCATTGAGCTCAGCCTGGTGTCAGCCGGGGTTGAGGCCACCTGGAGGCGGAAACCGAGCACGTGGGGCTCTGACCATTACATGCTGCTTATCACACCACATGGAAAGCCGGCCAGACGACCTGCAGTGCACCCCATCACGCACTGGGACCAGTTTGGCGCTGCCTTACTGGAGAAGATCTGGGGGAGGGAGCAGAGATGTTCCGGGGCTTGGGTCGCTGCGCCAGGCAAGCCACACAGAGCTGCACCGTCGCCGAGGGGACCACCAGCACGCCGGACTTGAAGCTGCTGCAGTTGCGGGCCGTACGGAATCGGGCGGAGCGGAAGGCGAGCGCTCGGGGGACAGGGCATACTGGAATTGAGTACCGTCGCGTGGATGCTGCCTGCCGACGACATGCCGACTCAATCGGTAATGGTGGGCAGAGCTGTGTGTCAGCTCGGAGGCAGACCCGCCCTGCGGACGACTCTGGGGCATCTTCCGCTCCATTTTGAAGCCCCGGATAAATCGCAACCCACTGGCCGCTCTGGCCATCCGCAAGCAGGCCAGCTTTGGGGAGCTGGCCGAACTCTTTGCGGAGCCCTTCCTGCCGCTGCACAAGGCAGAACCAAGGCCCGCGGCTGGGCTGGAGGAGCCCCAGGGACAGCACCCGCTCAACAACGCCCCCGTCACAGAGGGCGAACTCCGCATTACCCTCCGCAGCTGCAAGCGCAAGTCGGAGCCAGGGGAAGAAGGCCTCACCTACCAGATGATATGCAACCAGGACGAGGTGGGGTTTGGCAAGCTCCTGGTGGCCTACAACCGCATCTGGGAAATGGGGCAGCTGCCACCCGAGTGGCTGCTCGCCATCCTGAGGCCCATCCTCAAGCCGAGGAGGGGCCTCGGGGTGGTCACGGCATATCGCCCCGTGGCTCTCACTTCCTGCGGGTGCAAGCTCCTGGAGCGGGTGGCACTGCGCTGGATGGAGGCCATTGTTGTTGAGGAGGAGGTGATCCCGGAGCCGCTCACGGGCTTTCGGAAGCACCGAGCGGCTACCGACTGCATCACTGACGGGGTGGCGGCACTGGAGCACGCCCGTGCACGAGGGAGGTGGCTGCCCTGGTCCTGCTCGACGTGGCGGCGCTTTCGACAACCTGCAGTGCGCCGCCATCTCTTTTGCCATGGAGAAGACTGTTCCTGACGGGCCGAATGGCGAGGTGCAGGCGGAAACGTCTTGTCTGCACCTCGGCCAGTGGATGTCGGTACCCCACACGGCTCCGTCATTAGCCCCTTCCTCTTCAACCTGGTGATGGCACCCCTGCCAGGCTGCCTGCCAAGAGGACAGGGGCACAAGGTACACATGTCACTGTACGCACACGACATTGCCCAGTGGGTGCTGGGACCAAAAGGAGACGCCAGGGCGGTCGTGCGGCAGCTGCCAGCAGCCATGGATGCGGTGTGGTACAAGCTGGAAGGTGTCGGACTGCAGCTGTCGGCTGCAAAGACAGAGGTCATGCTGGTTCACCCGAGCGCAGCCACCCGGGGACGGACGAGGAAACTCCACATAGACGGTGAAGATCTCGAGTGGAAGACCAGGTTGCGCTACCTGGGGCTCACACTATTCCACAGGGTGGACTTCCATGAGGCCGCCAAGGAGCTTCGTGCCAGGCGCACAGCTGGCCACCTCGGCCGTGCGGAAGATGTTACCGGAGACAAAGGCCTCTCCCAGCGGACAGCCCTGTGGTTGTACAGCGGCTCGGCCGCGGGGTACTAATGTACGCGCTGCCGCTGGTCGCCCTGCGGAGACCCAACTGGTGGCCGCTGGAGGGCTACCATCGAAAGGGCGTCCGCGCCTGCCTAGGCCTGCCCCGAAACTCGCCGTGCGACAGGACGCCGGCTGAGGTGGGGGTGTGGACGCTGGAGATGGCTGCCGAGCAGCTGGCCCTGGGCCACATCGACTGGCTTCGCCGAGCCAAGGGGGGGGGTGCACTGCTGCAGCGGCTGCGCACCCACCGGCACTCGCGCATGGGGCGCATGCTAGCCCAGTATGAGCAGTTGGTGGGCACCATAGACATAGACCCTAAGCCGCCCTCCGGACCTTGCGGCCGAGCTGCACCTGGACATTCAGGGCCTGCACAGCAAGCGGCACACGCCCTACTGCGGGCTGCTTCAGCTGGCCGGGCGGTCGTCTGGAATGACCTGGAGGGCCAAACCCTGGCCTACTCGGATGGCTCTGTGCGGCAGCGGCAGGGCTCGGCTAAAGCGGCTGTCGTGCTTGGGGAGGCTACGCGGCAGGCCCGGCCGAGCTACTCCGCATACGCTACCACGGCATAGCTTGTGGGGTCCAGCGGGGCCTGGACCTGCTGCTGGAATTGGAGCCCGCATCGGAGCGCTGCGCCCTGCTGTGCGACTCCCGGGTGGCTCTGCAGCGCATCTGGGAGGGCGACCCACACTTCTTTCTTGTTCGGGGCGTGCGCGAGAAGGTGGAGCGGCTAGCAGAAAGAAGCGCCCGGCTGAGGCTGCTGTGGGTGCCCGGCCACATCGGGCTCGACGGCAACGAGCGTGCGGACGAGTTGGACGCCGAGGCCCACGAGCTGACCCCCTCGGCCACGGATGCCCAGGCAGCGGCGGATGACGCCCGCCTGCTTGTACAGGGGCAAATGCGGGCACAGCACCCGGACCCACGGCTGGCTGCAGGAGAGGCCCCACCACCGGTGCGGGCCACACGGCTGCCCCGACAGCAGCATTCGGCAGTACTGCGCCTCCGCGTGGGGGCTGTGTGACGGCTGAACGGAAGCACCGCCTAGGGCTGGCCGACAGCCCTGCCTGCCAGCACTGCCGTGAACCTTCCTAGTCCCTGCCGCACCTGCTCTTCGAATGCACTCAGTATGCGGTAGGGAGGCCGGAACTGCTGCCGACCCATAGGGGAAGGGCTTGGCCGCTAGACGAGCTGCTGTGGCTGCCGGGCAACACAAGGGAGAGGGACATCGTCCACGAGGCGTTGGGCGGCTACCTGGAAGCCTCGGCGCTCCGCCTAGCACTATACTCCCTGGCTCAGTGACTGTGTGCTCTCCTTTATTTACCCTTGACCAGACTTAGTGTGTGTTTTTCCTGGACTAGACTTTGTGTGTGTGAGAGTGTGTGTTAAAATGTAAATATGCCCCTCTCCCCCTACCTTCTGTAAATTCTGTTATGCCTTTCCTCTCTCTGAATCTGTCTTTCTCTGCCTCAACTCCCACACTAGCAGGCGTTCCGGTGCCCACCCCTAGGAGTGACAATTTACGCCTGCTGGCGGTCTTTCCTGTCCTTATCCTTGACAATAAATTCATTCATCCATTCATTGTTGTTACCTTTACTGCGAACGACTAGCAATTGTTTATTTCCTTTTACCGCCCTGCCCATTCCTTTCGTCCATCGGGACCAGTTGTAATCCTGTTCCAATGAATATTCCCCCACTTTCTCTCTTTCTCTCTTTCTCTAGCCGCGTCAAAAATATATTGCGAGTATTCATCATTGCTATCATCATCGTTATCATCAACGAGCTACTCAAGTGATGGTCTTACCATTTACCTCCACAAGCCCCTCTTCCACGCTGCCCAAATATATTCTTATCCCCTGATTTAGATTTGCATGGATCAATTCAGTGGCCTTCGGCTTTCGGAGCGGACGTGCATCACATCGGCTCCGTCGATTATGTTCATTATTGCCGAATTATTTGCATGCATCGACGAAAATGTGCTACCACGCCACGCTGCTTGACCAACGGATCACGCCGACACCACTTTTAGGGGAGCCAAACTGAATTTTATTCAATTAATTGTTGTCAGAAGATCTTCGAGCCAGACCGCCGAGCTAGGCCTTTGGGGCGACGACTTTGGGGCGACGCGCGCCGGCCTCGAGCCACCGGCCCAACCATCGCCGCATCGCGGGATATGGCAACCGCAATGGACACGGGATACGAGCCCGATCGAGAAAACGAGGAACACCCAAATCTCTACTTACAACTGGACCAATGTGACAGACGCACGGCCATCGCGGTCCCCGGCGAGGACTTACCGGCAAACGACACCGTGGGGTAGACACTCGCCAAGCGACGCTCACCGCCGCACCGAGAAACCTTACCGCTACCTGCTACCGGTAAGTCCACCGCCAAAAAGCATGAACCTCGAGTTTCCCAGGCGCAATTTGCGCGGAGAGCCACTACAAGCATGACGAAGGCGGCCTGCATCCCGGTGAGCATCCCCAGAAATGAACATAAAGTTTTTGTACGGCCCCACGGCGGGCTTAATACCGGTCGCGTGCAGGCTTCGGCACTCATGAACGCGGTAATGGCAGCAACGGGAACATCGCGAGAGGAAACCATGCAAGATACAGTGTGTGCCAAAATAGCACAGAACAACATAGTGCTATGCACCTCGAGCGAACAACGAGCGATGAGATACGCCCAGCTTCACACGCTTAACATCGGCGATAAAATATTCGAGGTCAGCGCCTACCACGCGGCACCCCACGGAACAACCAAGGGGTCATCCACAATATCTCTGCCACGGACACAACAAACGAAATTAGTGCTAATGTGGTCAATACGCGTAACCCAACGGCAATCGACGCCCACAAAATAGGCGACTAACGTGGTAATCGTCCTACTCCAAGGCAACAAGGTCCCCGCGACGGTGAAATATGGCGTCGTCCTAGTGCGCAGCAGTCTTTACCGGCAGCACCACCAGGAGTGCCGGCAGTGCGAGAAAATAGGCCACCGCCAAGACGTATGCCCGCAACCGCACACGCGAGTATGTTTTGCCTGTGGGAAGCCAAACCCAGGGGAAAATCACGCAGACGAATGCAAACCCCCACTGTAAATTGTGCGGTGGTCAGCACCCGTCCGGGGAACTAGGCTGTACCAACCGATACAAACTACCATATTTGGTTAAAAAGCGCCGCTGGGAACGCACCAAGGTGGCGTCGCCGCAACGAGAACGCGTTCCAAGAAAAGATGCCGCGAGCTTCCCGCCACTCAAGACTCAAGGTCACCGAGGGCGCAGCCGCAGCTGCTAGCGGCAAAGCTCCGCCCCCGACCGGGCGCCGTTGAAGAAGCGGGAAAGCCGCAGCAGAAGCAGTCGGCGCGCCCGCAGGAACGTACACAAAGCCTCCCGCTCCCGAGAAAGAGTAGCGTGGACGAACGTAGCCAAGGGTCCCAAAAGACGGGAACAGTAATCACAGCAGACCGAAACGATGCAAGCCCTAAGAGAGGAAATCGCAGCCCTCAAGGCAGAAATAAGAAGACTGGACCAGCGACTTGAAGAAGCCCTGCGATACCTAAGTAATCAGCAGGCGCAGCGAGAACGACCACCATCACCAGTGCCAGCCCAACCTACATGGGAGCAAGGAAGGGTCCCACTTCCCCCATCACTAACGCCACGACGTCAACAAGAACAGGCAACGACAACACCAGCAAGTCCACAGCCGGCTGTGCAAGACCACCAGCCCAGGGAGGAGACTGCACGTCCATCACCTTCTGAGATCGCCATGGAGGATCAACAAGAGGAATCCCCACAAACGAACACTGAAGAGCAAGAACCGCGGACCAAGAACGGAATAAGCGTCGCCGTGCACCTCTGTCGGTGCACCGAAAGAATACATAGACTCGAGAAGAGGATGTATACCTCCGAAAATCGCGTCAATGCACGTCTCACTGCAGTAGAACACCGCATCAACGCGCTACAAGAATTCCTCTACAGAAGGCTTGGCCGCGAAGACGACGTGGGAGAGACCAGCAACCCAACTGCCCAATCACAGACATCGACATGGCCCGAACATCAACAACAACAATCCCACGCCTAAAGCTCTGCACTGAAACGCCAACGGCTTCCAGTGTAGGAAAGCGGTGCTACAACAACATCTGCAAGCACTGAAAAGCCACGAGATGTCATCATCATCCAAGAAACACACAACGAAACTGCACCGTTCCTTCCGGGCTACCGCGCACACGCAAGCCCGCCGAGCGCACGAGACTGCGGCAAGGGTGCTGCACAAGGGGTATGCACCTTCGTGAGAAAGGGACTCACTTTCATCAAGCACGAGAACTTCCTCGGACGCAGCACCAAACTACAGGAAACGGACAAGATAATGCAGCCATTCGGAAGACACACAATGCCGCCCTGGGGCTACTGAACTGCACCAGCACGGCCAGACTGTACGAACTAGACATCCACAATACGCTGGAGAAAATTGGAGAAGCCCAGCGAACAGCGCAACTCGAACGCCTCTCGACTACACGAACGAGAAGTATCCTGACTCGGCTGGGAATAGGAGGATCGGAGACCGGAAAACGAGAAACCAGCATCCTACCGGCTGAAATTCTGCAAAGACTCGAGATAACGCCGCTTCGCCGAAATGTCAACCCCGACAACAACCAAGGAAGACGTGCCGCCAGGGCCAAAGCCCTAAGGGAGACGCACACCAACCACACCGGCGCCCTCTTCGTGGATGCGGCCAAGTACACCGACAGAACCGACACCTACGTAGCCATGGTGGTAAAGGCCACGACCGGCGAAGTGTACAGTGTGTGTAGCATCCCAGTGCCGTCCGTGTGGCAGGCGGAGGAAGTCGCGATCGCGCTCGCCCTCACAAACCAGCAGTGCTCAACGATACTGAGGGACTCCCGCTTGGCGATCATGAGTTACACCCACAACAAAGTGTGTGCCAGTGCAGTGAGCGTGGTGCAGTGTGGTTGAGTGCGTAACTCGGTGCCGGCCACCCATCTGAGGTGGTTCCCGGCGAACACGGACATCAGTGGCAGCATCAGCGGCCACCCCACCGCCGCGCGCGCCCTTACCAACCGCGCGGCAGCGTCCGCTCTTACCCCTCTCGCCTCGGGGGTCAGAGAAGGCCGCGATCAGTGCAGTGATGAGGAAGACACGCAACCTCTCCTCGGGTACGCGGAGGTACTGGGCTGGTACCGGCACGGACGCCGGACCATGCCTCCGCATCACCCAGTCGTAACACGAGGGCAGGAGGTGATGTACAGAAAATTACAGACAAGATCTGTGCTCACGCCAGCGCTGGCACGCTACGTGTGCCCGGAGGTGTTTACAAGTGATGTGTGCAGTGTGTGCAACAGTGCCCAGGCAACACTAACCCACAATCTCTTAGACTGCACCCGACATCCAGAAGCAGCGGTCGCAGCTCCTGGCCGACTGCCGGAAGACACAGCCCGTGCAGTTGTAGCGCCTGACTTGGCAGAGCAGCTGGATGCCGTTCAGCGGCTCGAGGTAGCTCTCGCCCGGCAAGCGCACAGGTAGGCGCTGACGGGGGGCCCGAGGGATCACACCCGAAGGTCTTTCGTGAGCCGAGCCGGCGTGAGTGGGGGGGGGGGCCAAAGCCTCGGAGACGTCTTAAGTAACGTCGGGTAGCGGGCGGCCCTTCGTGGCCTACCCCGCTACCTCCGCATGACCACAATAAAGTTCATTTCTCTCTCTCCCTCTCTCTGGCCTTCTTTTTCTTGTTTTCCCCTGTGTCGGCATCCATCATGTTAGCAACGGTGAAGAGGTGTTGTCGCAGAAAATAGGTTCCCCAAGTAGAGTTGTTTTTTTATAGTTTCAGAAAATAATTCGTCTAGTCAATTTTTTTCCCTTCCGATCTACGATGATCGTTTCTGATCCATTAGCATTACTCCTATTAAGGGGGAAAAATTTCTCCTTTATCACAATGCAGCCGCACGGTTGCACAAAATGCAGTACAGCCTTCTAAGAAACTTTGTAATGGAAGAAAAACTTGTCCTGGTCTAGATTTCGAAGCTGGGATCAACACATAACCGGGGAAGTCGCTCTACCAACAATTCTAACGCAAAAGCAACCCGTTGTTTCGAGATAGCAAATTAATCAACAATTCGAAGTGATGAACAGGGGTTGACGACCAGATTTAGAAATCCAAAAGTAGAATAGGTTTCTGGGAAGGAAAATTTGATAACGACCTAAATGCAGCTGAAAGGCTACGAAGGAAAGTTGTGCAGCTTTGTCAGAAACTTCGTGGATGAAGTTCTCTTCGTCATATGTTCATTTTTCTCTTCAACTACGAAGTTTGGCTAAAGCTGCTCAGCTTTCTATCGAGCCGTTCGACTGCATTGAGGTAGATGTGGAATTTTCCTGCACGGAAACTCTTTCCACCTTCGGGATTTGGTCGATCTGGTCGATCTACTTATTCTGGTAGATCTACTTATTAATATTCTCTGTGTGGTCCCATCGGCATATCTGTGTTTGACTTAAGTTCTTTTTCCTACCTATACATCATAACCAGCAGCACCCAATGGTTTATGTGTTTGAACTTAGGGTGCAAAATGAGTTCACTCTTGAGAAATTTGGCGGGCTTGTTGGATTCACACAACCCGATTCGCTCAGTGCACGGGCTATATTTCTGGTGGTTCGGATGAGCCCGGGCCTAATGATCAAGATTCTAATATTCCCCTACTTGCTGGAGCGTTTTGTTGCCTATTATTAGGGGGAAGTTAAATTTATTTATACAGTATTTATAATGCCCTAAGGGACAAGAAGGCATTACATAGGGGGGATTGCACATGAAACAAAATTGCAGGGTGAAATGATTGCAGAATGAAAAACCAGTACATACACGAAGGGTGCAGAAACGTGCAAAAGAATACGGGTACAGAACTAGAACGGATGTTCGTTTTCCAAAAACACTAATAAAGCAATCTGGCACAATGGCAGGCAACATATGCCACTCCGCAATTCTAAGCGGTAATGGAGAATTTTCGGATTTGTTAGTTTTCGCGAATATGACCCTCCTATATGTGCATAACGATGCGTGCAGAAACAAATGTAGCAGGGTAAACTTGACTGTTTAAGGCAGTAAACCACTGTTATAAAGAGCATAAAAAAATAATAAGCGGCGGTATTTTTTTCGAATTGTGAGAATGGGAAGTTTGAGGAAAAATTTTATTCCCAAAACACTGGTATAGCGCTAATAATAAGAAAGAATTAGCCGAGCCGGTTTGTTGGTGACGGTATTGGCGACACCGCGTACCCCGAGCTCCCTAACATAGGCCGTATCCAACCGTGACGATATGTTTATAGGTGGAGCGTGAAAAACCACGAAAGATGGTCGGTGGAGGCCAGGTCAAGCGCCGCCGTAAGGGCTCCCTATCTGTTTACCAGACAGGGGGCTCCGGGACATTTCTTGGTATCAGGGTAACCCGAGCAAATGATGTACCGCAGCCCCTGCTTTTTAATGTAGAATATAGTATTTTCAACCCCCCCCCATACGTGATCGGTCCCTGAAAAGGGGCCGCAACGAAGTACATTTCTACCTTTGCCATCCTTAACTTTTTCTTAACCTGATAATTACTCTTTTTCTTGCCATGGAATTCTTCAGTCCAGCCCACCTTCTTGCACCACCGTCAGTCTTCTTGATTACAAAATATCTTGAAGCCATTATAGGAAAATCGTATAAGGCCACAAACAAAGGACTAGTGAACTCCTCATTGACGTAAATGACAAGCGGCAGTCCACAAAGTTGCTTGCTCAGACTTGTCTGGCTGATCTCAACATCAAGGTCACGACCCGTCACAGCCTCAACAGCTCGCGGGGTGTGATATCCGGGCAAGATCTTCTGAACGAAGCGGATGCCTATCTCCCTGCGGGCTTGAATGATCAGGGCGTAACTGCCTTGAGACGCATCCGAATTCACAGAGGAGACAAGGGGATTCGCACCAAGCACATCATCTTGAGATTTGACCGTTGAGATGTCTCACAACATATAAAATCAGGTTTTATTCTGTGTCAATACGTCCTTACTTACCGAACCCACGGCACTGTTTTATGTGCGTGTGGTTTGGGCACGGTACAAACTCTTGCCGTTGCCAAAAGCGTTTCATAGACGTTGCCACCCACTTGCTGAAGTCGCGAGGCGAGCTGAGGAAGAAAAGCACCTGGCGCAGCCTATACCAAAGGCGGCCACAAGGGTGCCAGACCGTGCGGACGTGCCTCCATATGGCTTATTGCTTTCACAGCTTTCCATTAAGTCGGATATAAAGATTTGCAGAAGTGAAAGAGGCAGAAAGCGGCCTTCTGGCGCGCGGCACTCACGCTACTTCGCTGGTGCGCACCGTTGTGTTGGTCGTTTTAAATGAGTGCAAGCCTTACTCTTTGATAAAGGTTGTCTCCTGTGTGGCTTATGGATATATAAGCAGGCTGAAGAAACGGTGTGGCCTCAAATTTAATCTGTAAGCACACAAACGCGACCGCATGACGCGCTACGCAGAGACCGCCGCTCTTCCAAGGGGGACTGCACAAGAAGTCGGAAAGCTCAACATAAACCAAGTTTGCTGCGACATGGATCCTCTGAAGTCATAATCACGGACCGCGGAACGGCCTTCACTGAGGAGCTTATCCAAGGAATCTTACAATACAGCAATACGGATCACCGAAGAACGATGGCGTATCACCCCAAACGAACGGACTAGCGGAACGTTTGAACAAGACGATCGCGGGTATGCTGTCAATGTACGTCGACGATGAACATAAGACTTTGGACGAAGTCCTCCCGTATGTCACGTTTGCGTACAACACGGCTATCTAGAAAACTACGCGAATGACGCCATTCGAGCTTGAATACGGAAGACTGACGAGTAGGATGCTTGACGCCATGCTCCGGCAGAAAGAAGACGACGACCTCAAGCCCGACGTCCAAGGACACCTTCAGCTTGTGGAGGAAGCCCGCCAGCTCGCTCGAATTCGTACAACGGCCCATCAGCTGGTGGATTCTACAGATTCTACGATATGTCGGCCCACTTACTTATGAGGTGATCCCGATGGTGATCCCGGAACATCACGACGACGCACGCAACCCGAAGTCGTCCACGCAGTTCGCTTGCAGCCTTACTATACAAAATGACGGATTTTTTTCTTTGTTGGTTCGGACTGTCTTTTATTTTAGCATCGGATCGATACACCCTTAGAGGGGGATAGTGTCGCGAACCATGTATGGATTTTTTTTATTGTTTTTTGCTACATGGCTACGCCCGGCTTTGTTATCTGCATTCCAAGCAAAGCGCGTCTCGCCTTCTTTATTTTCATACCGCACGGGGTATCCCATTCATAAAATCAGATTGTTTCACCCTAACATCGCTAGCGCAGTGTAATCTTCTATGATCTACAATTTTCTAGATGTTAATCGACGGCTCCAGAAACGCTTGCACCGAAAGGTAAAAGCCTGCAGAGAAGACGCCGCGGCATTGGGTCCGACGACACTCGCTTGCGCAAGTCACTTTGTTGACCGCTGCTTCGCCGCTTCTGTGTTCTCTTGAGTTGTAAGGGGGGCACAAGTTCGCTCCAGTAAACCTAATCCTAATATAAGAAAACTCCGTCGTCCTTGGCTTCGTGAAAATATCTACAGCCGGTGCAAAAACGTCCCTGAGCGGTATGTGAAAATATGCATCCACTGCGTCAGAAAAGTGAGAAACGGGGGGCGGATCAAGTACAGGGCCAGTCTTCCTTCGAAAATGATCATCTGCAAATACCAGTGACTGTCCCAACAGTGCGTTATTTGGGTGCGCTGCAGGACATATTTTTAATGTTTCTGTGATTTGTGTAAGTTGTGACATTTTTCAGGTGTGTACGCAGTTTCTATCTTTAGGGGAAATTCCTACACAACATCTCTGAGGTGCAATGCACAGAGATCTTGATATTGAATAATTTTCTTTGGTTACTTGGGTGAGACCAAACGTCTCGTATGAATGCGTTTTGACCTAACAAAAACACCTATAATTGCCATTTATGATCACGGGAGAAGGATGTAGGCCACTGCATGCTGTTTTCTCGTAGATGCTGGATAAAGGCAGCATTGAGGTAGGCTTATATCACTTTTGTTATTTTTGGTTCTATTGCGCTACAAAGCGTAGCCGCCCTTGGGAAACACGCCTTCTCAGACGTTTTCTTTCTCAATGCCTCCCCGGCGATAGTGGAGGCTCGCATGCGAGATGAATATCCTCCATGGCGATGACGGTCACCGCTTAATCCACTTCTGCAGAGCCGAGTTAATGCGTGCGCGTCACGTTGTGGGAGAATATTTATGTGTGCTTTCTGGGACACTACGGTGCAGAAACACAGAGACCAACAACACTGGGGCGAATAGCAACAAGATCTCTTAATCCAAAGTGGTAGCTAAGGTGAAAAACGTGTTCTTATGATGTTAAGCTGATCTGCAGAACCGGACTTGCGTTGTGCGGGCGTTATGCTTGGTGTCCAGTCAAGTGCATCAGTTCATCAGTGCATTGTGCATCAGTGCTTCTCGCCGCAACTCGCGTTTGCGCAATTAGCAAGAATAAATTGTTGAGTTGCGATTTGAGCTGGCGTCATTACTGTTAAAGCGGCGTGCACAGCTTTGGCATGCTAAGTTAGCTCGTTAGGTGCGCGCCGGTCGAGCCCAAGGGAATGCGGCGGTGGCCGGTCGGGGAGGACGAAGGAGCAGAACCAAAGGGCCAAACAGGGCTAGAAACTCACCTCTCCCCCAATCCGCAATGCCTTTTCGCGTGGTTGTTATGACAATTATAACGCGTTCAATGCTAACATGGTGGCGGCATTGCTATGACAATTACTACTCACTACAGTTTTCCAAAGGCGCACCAGGGGAGGATGTCGAGTAAGTACCAGCTTTATCCCTGACCCTGGGTTGAAGGCGAGGACACCACCTCCTGGTTCTATTGACGTTAGAGTGTTAATTGAGATGAAATGCAACTTTGGTTTATAAAAAAGTCGCTCTGTTTAAATAACTGACACCAATTCAAACACCGACACCTATTTAAACACCGGCTACATAACAAGGCAAACAGAAAAGAGACATCCGTCGCCCTAGGTATTTTTCCGCAGTGAATAGGTGACGTCTTTCTGTAGCACATAGCGATTAGCCGAGGCCTACAAAATTCGCCATAATTCCAGAGAATATAGGCTTCATGATGATTCTTGGATGTTTACGGCGCAAGGCCAACTGGGGCAAAGAACGCCAGAAGAGTTGTTTTATATGAGAGGTGAGAACATAAGAAATAAAATCAGTGAGCAACAACAAGAGTAAAATCAATAACAGAGAGTGTGGATGGCTGGTGCAAAATGCCAGGTTTTGATCATACGTGGTAAGAAATTAAGTTTAAGAATTTAGCTTCTGTTAAATATTTCAAAACACGCTTGACAGACAATTTAGAATCATCAGAGAGAAAAAACGCTGGATGTAACGGGATGTGTTGTTTGTAAAGTTGGGTGAAGTACTTTTGTCGTGTTGTGTCGAGTGCTTTGGATTAGAGTAGTACGTGGATTACGATAGGGCCCCTTCACAGCCGTTTTACATTTGTCTTCGAGAACCTGTGAGCAGGTGGTAGTGTGTTACTTGAATGTGGCCTATCAGTAACCTAGCAAGGGCAACTTCAGTGTGTCTGTTGTGTGTCAGTGGTGTATGGTCCAAAGCGCGGCTTTATCATGTGTATTTTGTTATCTGTCGATTTCGGAGTGCTCGCCGTGTTTCGCGAAGGCACATTCTGATGTGTGGCTTGAGGTGAATGTAGGGTGTATGTTACATGTGTGGGGCCTATCCGTAACACCGCAAGGGCAATTTCAGTGTGTTTATTGTGTGTCAGTGGTATATGGTCCAAAGAGTGGGTTTATCATGTGTATTTGTTTGTCTGTCGATTCTAGAGTGCTCGCAATGTTTCGCGACAGTTTATTCTAATGTGTGACTTGAGGTCAGTGGTAGGGTTGCTATGTCCAGAGTTGCTGTGTCCAGTGTATTAAAAAGTGCAGCAGCAGCAGCAGCCATCTGATTCGCGGTTTTACTTGAAGCAATTCCAGAGTGGCCTAGAACCGAGCACATAATCCCCTTCGAGATTTAATGCATACGCTGACATACGCTACATTAAGAATATGGTTTTAGAAGAGTGTTTCGGTTATCGTGCGTGCACAACGCTCAGTGAAGCTCTGAAAATGATTGACTTGGGTATTTTATGTTGGATTATGTGATTTAAAACAAGCAAAACTGCTCGGGCTTCCGCCATTAAAACGTTGATTTTCGAGTTCAGGGACTTAGAGACCCTAAAATCGAGTCTGTCCGCCGCACACGACAAATCTAGGGCAGTTTTTTATGCATCGCTAAAAAATTCGCAAATTGATACCTGTACTGAAGGTACAAGACGTGCTGCAAAATAGCAGTTCGTGATACCATGGTGTTATTAATTTTCTTGAAGGACAATTCCCAAGATACAAGTTGAATCTCCCAGCGTGGTACAACGTCAGTAAGAGAAGATGTGCAAATGTGTAAAAAGGAGGTGTTAAAACCCGAAGCTTCCTGTCTCTCCCTAAGTTAGAAAGGCAAAGAAACGGATGGGCGATTCACAAACAGTGGAGATGCGGTTGTATTATTAAAAATAGTTAAAAGGGGTGTTTCTGTGATGAAATCTTCAAAGCGTAGAGCAAGTCAACGTACGTTTGTTGGTCCTCAAGGCAGCACTTGTTACACTCAGCATACAAACTTTGGACGGGACTAGTGCGAAATGCACCCCACGCAAGGCGAAGCCCCAAGTAATACACTGAGTGGAGCATTCTTAATGCTGTTTTTGTCGGCGACCCATACACCACACTGCCATAGTCCAAACGAAACCCAACCAAAGCAGTATACAGGCGTAGCCGTAGTTCTTTGTTGCCACCATACGATTGGAGTGAGATATTCATTGTGTTGAGGCATATAAACTTTATCTGCTTGATTTGAGGAACGAATGTTACTTCGTGGTCAAACACAACACCTAAAACATTTGCTCCTTGTTCGCCGGAAGCAACACGCCATTTGGAGTAATGTCTGGGTCCAGATGAACCCCACGCTTCCTCGAGAGCACAAAGCAAGAGCTTTCTGGGGTGTTCAGTTTAAAACAATTCTTGTCTGCCCAGCCTGAAAGCTTCTTCACCGCAAGTTGGAGTTGAAGTTCGCGGATCAACATAATAAATGATATAAAGGATGCCAGGGCGTCATCTACATACATGAAATCAGAAATTGTACGTTGCAATGCCTTTCCAAGATAGTTCGCCTTAATTATGAAAAGATTGCAGCGCAACACTCCGCATTGTGGCACGCTATTTTCTTTCACGTGATGCCGTTAGAGTGCACTGCCTTCTCTCACGCGAAAGGTTCTCTCCGACAAGTAACTAATAAGGGTTTCAAAGAAGTGCGGACATTAAATTTCTAGCTTTCCGCTTTTATGCTGTAAAGGATACCTAGTGGCCCAGTAATTACACAAATCGAAGCAAAAGCGGTTAGCCACCAGCGTAGAAGCAATTGAAACGCATTTATTCCAATCAGTTTCAAATTTAGTCGTCGCGGGCCAAACGGCTGATCAAATGCACGACTGCGATTCTTACGTCACGGTTTTCGTGATGTCAGGGACGTTTGCTGCATCGTCTGCTACGATTGCACATGGCCTGCCCTCGCGTGCGCAGTCGACATGTCGTCTAAATCGTGAGACTCGGGTGAGTCGCTGCCACGCGAATGACAGACATTCCGACAGAACAACTTGATTTGGCGAGGCGATTAGCACGGCTACGTTTTTTAATGGCACTGCGGCTCGAACCGGCGCAGGCAGTGATAGCAACGGCTTGTCGCCACTCTTCTAGTCAATCTGATGGCGAAAAAGTAGATCCACATGCGAGAAAGTAGGTGTTATTGGGGTGAAAAATTTGTGCTAGGGGTTCTTATCAGCGCTGAATTTAAAAGCAGCGTTCAGATATCTGCCGCGATGGTATGCCTACGCTGACAGGAAGCGGAGGTTTGGCGCTCCAAACTAGCACTGCAGCCACCGTGGTGTGGCAAGCGGCCTTAAGATGCCTTAACGTGCGCGGCCTTAACGTGCGCGCTTCCAAATTACAATCAAAAGAAGCAACGGCAGATGTCTGTCCCCGATCGCTGAAACGGCAGTTATCGCCAAAATAAAGCTCCGCATGTGAGAAAGGGGTTGATAGTGTGGTAAAAAGTTGTGTAAGAGATCGTCAATTGCAGTTGTACAGATACCGGCGATCAAATATTCCCCACAATACTAAGCCTAAAGTTCCCAACACCCAACCTGATCCGAGCAATGCCCAGCACGCTGGCTTTGGCGACAGTTCTAAGGCCGCCGCCACGCACGAACTCAGTCCACGTTTTGAGCTGCATCTCTTCGTGTGAAAATTAATGCATATTAATGAATGTCGTCTTCGATTTGCTCGGACAACCTTCCACTAGCAGTACTTCGCATTCCGCGAGCTTGCCATAGCACAACTTGGCCGAGCTCGGCGACGTGCGCTGCGATGCGCGTCGACACCGCGCACCACGCGGTGCCGGCATAGCGCAGTTTTCGCTACCAGTGCAAGGGAACAGTGCAAGGGAACAAAAAGCAAACACGTGGAATACGCAAAGTGCGCAAAGTTTACAAGCATTGCTCACACAGGTGCGCCCAGGTCCCCTTCCCAAACGAATATAATCGACAACAGCCGCGCAGGATATCGTTTCCGCTTTCGAAAACGGCTATATGACGTCATTCTGAACTGTCCAGAAAGCGGGTTAATGTGTCGTCACGCCGAAAGCGATTTCGCTAGTGCTGCCGATTTGTGGAAGTTGCCGGCCGGCAGAGTCAAAATCAATTTTAGATGTCATTCGGGCCTCGGATCGCAGCAAAAAATATTTGAGGCATCTGTACACACTACTGATGCCAATTCCATCATTTTAGGTGTCAAAATTTTGTGTCAGTACTCGGTTACATGTTACCCGAGAGACTAAATGGCTTGAGGTCATTAAGTATGCCTTAACGACTTGCGGTGTAATAGGCCTTCTGTATGTCGAAAAACAGCGAAATAAGCGAAACACACAAATGTCAAAGTATGAAGGCATCCTTGATATATGCTGCAAGTGTCACGAATTGGTCGTTCGTGGATCGCCCCGCACTGGCAGCTCTCAAGAATACCGTTGTACTCTATGAAGTACACTAGTCTTCTGTTGATCATCTTCTCGAGAAGCTTGCACAGGCAGCTTGTGAGGGCGATGGGTCAATAGCTTGAGGGAGTAGAATGGTACTTCTCCTATTTCAAGAATGCTACAACTATGGCCTCCTTCAAAGACTTTGATAGTAATTGTCGCACTAACTGTGAACATTACGAATGAATACGTAAACAAAAGCAAACACCGATATTGTCTGAATGGCCCCGCTCAGGACCCCGATGTTCTCTAGGTAATTAGCTGTTTTCTACGGCGTATTTTAATCATCTCAGTTACATTCCGGAACTTCATGCCCTTCAAACATAAAATATCCAGCAGGAAGATAAGGAATCTTCATCAGGATGCGGCCTCGGAGTCTTCTACCAAACATCCTGGCGAATTCTTGCTCTAGCACCGCATTATCCCCTAGCGAGCATGGGTAAACATAAATTCGTAGTAATTACAATGGCAACGCCGCCGACATGTTGGCCTTGGAAGCGTTATAATTGTCATGTACGTACAAGTGGGGGCACGGTGAGTTGGAGAGAGGTGGTGTAATCGCCCTATTGGGGCTTTTGACTCTGCCCCCCTCGCCCGGCGAGCCATGTAATAGGATTGAGGTTCAGAGTGGTTGTGGTCCGCGAGTAAATGGCCCCGAAGGGTTCAATAACATTATTCGGTTCATCCACATGCTCGAGACGAGGCTGGAGCTAACCGGGGGGGGGGAGGAGGGTGTGCGACACTCCCATGCCAGCCAAGCAATCAGCCTCAACGAACATCCAAGGTGCAATGGGGTGAGCGCTAATGAAGGGCTATGACGTGGCGCTCGCTAAACCCGGGGATAAAAACGTGCCAGTGAATGCCCAGATACCCAAAATTCCCGTTTGGGCCCAGGAAGATTTTGTGATTGCGAAAGCATTGATGACAGCTCGAAGAAGGAGAACACGCAAAGAATGATATTATGAAAAACGCCGATAAAAAATGAAGCCGAGCTCCTACAATATAGAATGTTAACACCACAATATTTACGAAGAAATTACGAAGATTCAACAAAAAGAAAACGTATAAGAGGAAAAAAGAGAAAGAACGCAACAGAAACGAACAGGTGTACTTCTTGTTGTTGATCATATACTTTAAAGCCACATCCCACAATCCATTATATATATAGATTTCTTGAGCGTTGTGCCGGCATTGTCGTCAACAAAGTCTTCCAAAAACCATCTTGTCCATCTGTTATTCAAAGATATTATGTCTGTATATGTCCACAAATTTGAACCTGTGCTCTGCTGGGTCCCTGGCCACTTTGGTATAGCCGGGAACGAAGCGGCGGATCGAATGGCTACTGCTGCTACACTCTTGAATGCAGTAGACATATCCACATTACCCTACACTCACATGAAACCACACATCAGACAACAACTTTGGAAAACATGGCAAGCACACTGCAGTGAACAAACAAACAAGTTATACGTTATAAAACCTTAGTTGGGACCATACACCACCGACACACGCAATGCATACACTGAAGTCGCCTTGGCTAGATCACGGATAGGGCACCCACATGCAACGCACTCGTACCTTCTCCCTCCGTCTCCAAGACCTCCGTGCAGAAGCTGCGGAGAGGCACTATCCGTAATCCACATCCTCATACAATGTAAAGCACTCCACATTACACGACACAAACACTAATCACAACTATACACATGACATATTCCACCACACCCATCATACTTCTTAAAAGACAATGCCATGTTTTCTGTTCAGCGCACCTTTAAGATATCAGCAGTCGTTCACTTCTTAAACTCATCTCATACCACCCATAGTTTTAGCCCTGGTCCTATACACCAACTACCCTATTTACTTTTTACCCCTCTTGTTCTTCACCCGAGGCCTTTACACCAGGGTGCTCACAGTTTTTACCGGATTTTTTTTGTGTTCCCTCCTCATCAAATAACTTTGTGTTTGGTGCTCTTTGCCCATGTCGGCCTTGCGCCAAAAAACTCAAACCATCATCATCATCATATTCGTCTTATCCGAAGATTTAGTGGTGCTTTAGTGATCATTAGAATCGCATGCCGTTCCTATTTCCCTCGTAAACAGTGGCATTTTGCGATACTAGCGGTCAGATTAAAACGCCCTTTACGGAAGTACCCAGCATGTCCACATGGGTAACAGCAGAAAGCTTGATTTCAATTAGGAGCATAGCCTCGTGACCTGCCCGTCTTGAGAACCAGAAGAGAAGGACTTTCTAGTTAAGCGGATTTCTTTGCTGGCACCAAAGGCTGAGACTCGGGTCGTGGACCGGTGAACTAGACGCCACTCCGCCCTCCGGCGAGCTACCTCGGTGTGCCTCCTCAAAGGAAAATAGGCGGACGTTTTTCGCACGTCAGGGATGGTCATGTTTTTTGTGACTTTTATGTTTATTTTCACCTCGTGTTGAACCTCCTCGCATTTTCTCGAGTACGCCGCATGTGGGCCCTGATATTATTGCAGAGTCTTTGCTGTGAACTACAAATACCTAGAATGGTCATGTTGGGCACACTTGGCACAGGTTATTGGACCCCTACTCGAGTTGGTACCATGCCCGAACCGCCTGCACCTGAAACAGCGCCGCGAATAGGGGATGTGCGGTGGGACGGAGTACCGGATTAAATCGGCAGTGATGTGATTAGGCAGAACGAAGCGGGTAAAGGTCACGATATGTCTAGTCGGTATTAGCTTATCGTCTTTTCTAATGGTGATGCGTTTGCCTGCCGCCAAACCTTGACATCTCAGGCCTTCAAGATCGGCCGCTGTCTCGTTTGCAAGATGTTGTTCCGAGATCACGCCCTGCGAGCTGTTGAGGCTCCCTGGGGAATGACCTTGATGTCGAGTTCACACATTTCTGTCTCCTTCAGGAGTTGTACGGCGTGCTGTTGATTGTGTACCTCGACATAGATTGCGCAGGTTCTTTGCTTGTTAGCTTTATAAGATTCTTCAATAATACTAAGAACAACAAAAACAAAAACACGGACTTTGAAGCAATAGGTCTGGTTTCTCCAAAAGATTCCATTACCAAGAAGTGTGGGTAGTTGGCTGGTTTCAGAATTGTCATGGTCGGAATATGTGGACAGGATACATTGGTCTGGCTCCTTTTAGGGGGCGGATCAAGTTTGTGAAATTTATACATGCCATATAGCTTGTATATTAACAAAAGACGGGGTACTTTCTTCGCAGCCTTGCGCTGATAGCTGGAGAGGTCCTGCAGCTCCCTGCCTGGGAAACAGACAGGGAGCCCATCCGCCAAAGATTGACCTTGGCTTCGACAGCCACCGTTTGAGGTTTTTACCCTTTACCTTAAACCTCATTACCACGGTCAGTAACAGCGTGAGTGTGGGGGCTCGGGGTCCGTGGTGTCGCCAATACCGTCACCCAAAATTGTCAACCTGCCCCGTGCTGGGAGAATATAGGCTTGCAGAGAAATATATCTGCAGCGAAATTTCGTGCGCCTTCTTTCTGGAGTATAGATAATCGTCGCGGTACAGTGCACGTTACGAATGAATACGGAAACAAAAGCAAAAACCTATACTGTCTGAATAGCCCCGCTGAAGACCCTGACTTTCTATAGATTCTTAGTTATTCACTACGGCGTATTTTTAATCACCTCGGTTACATTCCGCAACTTCATGCCCTTTCATCATAAAAGTATCCAGCAGGAAGATAAGGTATCTTTATCTAGAGGTGGTCTCGCAGTCTTCAACCAAACGTCCTGGCGAATTCTTGTTCTAGCGCCGCATCATCCCCTAGCGATCCTGGGGAAACATAGGTTCATAGTATTACCATGGCAACGCCGCAGACATGTTGGCCACAAAAGCGTTATATATTGTGATGTCCCCCACAAGTGGCGGCGCGGCGAGTTGGGGATAGGTGGTGTTTTCGCGCTGTTTGGGCTTTTGATTCGGCCCCCCTCGCGCGGCGAGCCATGTAAAAGGATGGAGGTTCAGAGGTGTTCGGGACCGAGAGTAAACGGCCCCGAAAGGTTCAATAACATTATTCGGTTTATGGGGGGGTGACACACCCATGCCAGCCAAGCGATCAGCCTCAACGACCACCCAAGTTGCAACGGGGTGAGCGTTAATGGAGGGCGATAACGTGGCGCTCGTTAAAGCCAGGGATAAAAGAGTGCCAGTGAATGCCCAGATACCCAAAATTCCCGTTAGGGCCCAGGAAGATTTTGTGATGGCGAGAGCATCTACGATAGCTTGGAGGAGATCATGGAAAAAATAAAACCATGAAAGGCGCCAACAAAAAAATAAAGCGGAGCTCCTACAAAGTAGAAGGTGAAAACCACAATAATTACGGATAAATAATTGATTAGGCAAAAAGAAATGGTAAAACAGGTTGGCGAAATTTATCATTCCGTGTGCACATGCGCCATTGAGAAAAAGAGGCGTCGCAGTAAATGCAGATCACTCCGCGTGGTGCTCTTAATTTTCACCTATGGTCAACGACTTCCATCTCGACCTGTACTGTGGTTGCGCAAAATATACGTTATAGAAGACACCTTCATGATTACAATAAAATGGTCCTCCCAATTAGGAGTAAGTGACGCGGAACACTAGCGTAACGCGTCGCTAGCTTAACGCGGCGTAACGTCGCTAAGTCCAAACTGAACATCCTTATGGCTTGACGGGTCCACCTGCCGAAGACCAGCAGCGTGAAGTTGCTCAAGGGCGGCCTATATGGCGTCCTACCGGCCCTTGCAGACGCCCACAACATGAAGCGACAGACCAGAACCCGCGTCCGTTTCTGGAAGAAATTTGGTTTCAAGAGGAAGTGCCATCTCCTCACCGTCATACCAACACTCCGGCGTGAACCCAGTAGAATGATTCACCTTGGTACGAGTGGCGAATCCCATTCCAGGCAGCTTAGCTTCCAAATCCTCGGGTTTCGTGTGGACAATTACCGCCTCGAGGTTGCAATTCACGCATGCAATTATGTTTGCCTCAGTGCGGTATGTGGTCGGACACTTTTGTTTCATGCCTGCCGCATGGCAGTTGTCCTCAAACAATTTGCTCGTGAAAAACGTAGCCTCTTCCGTGATGAGTTTTGCAGAAAACAGAAACCGCGAAATCACTTTCATTGGACATTTCCGTACATCGTTAATATTGACGGTGAGTAGCGGAAAACGCTCTACCCGCTTCGCAAAATGATCGTCCCTAAAGGCAAATAGCAAATATTGCGCTGGCTGCAGTGTGAAGGGTTCATGATATCGCAATCAACAATTTGTCCAGTGGCAACTCTCAACAGACTGCATCAATGCGGCAGGCAACCAACTCGGGGGTTCGCTGTCTCGTACACGTGACAGCTCCTGGCGTACCACAGCACATCCTCCCTCTTTCTCGGTCAAGTGAAAGTCGGACATAATCTTTCTCAAGTATTGCTGACAGGCCTGGGTTCAGCCGGCGCTGAATTGTAAAAGTATTTAATAAAAAAATCGGCAAAGTTGAAGAGGTTCATTAGCGTGTAATAATAAATTGGGTTCGGCGTCTTTCAGCGGAATGCGCAGCAGCAGGAGACCGTCGTCGGTCAGTACATATAAATAAAACTCTCCGCTGTTGCTCGTGGAAGGAGCAGCTCCGACGTGCTCAACCACCTTACATAAGAGTCCGTCGACCCGCTGCGCCGCGAAGTCTGTCCTGCTCACTAGTGTACCACAGCATGCAGCGGCATCCACTCCATGCCCCAGTGCCAGTAATTCCACGTCCGAGAACAACGATAAGGGCGGGCGTAATTGCATGACAGCGACTTCCTTCTAGGAACCCGTCCCGCGCTGTGTGGTCCAATTGTGGCGCTGATGCGCAAGCATCCACTGTGCAAGATGACCAGCAGTGTACCCCAAACGCTGCGGCAACGTTAATGTCGTGCCATCGGTCCGAATCGTAAAAGCGGCGTCGTTTCGATTCATGTCAGAAGTTTAGTCCACACACGCTTGCTAGACACTCGCATTCGGTGACCGTGTACTTGCGTTTGACGGTTGTGCGGGTATGACTAACAGATGCGGTCGGACGGAGAATGCAATCAAACTCCTGCATTAGCACCGCGCAAATTATATGATCCCTAGCGTGTCTCAAAAAGGCAAATGGCTTCTTAAGGTCCTGTATCCGTAACGCCGCTGTCTCCGCAATCGCGCATGAGATTGCTAAAAAGCTTCTTGTTCAGCCTCCTCGTATAGCCATTTCCCGCCTTTTCAAAGTTGGCGCAGCGGAACTGTTAGACCTGCGCAATGAGGGATAAAGCTACGGCATATTCATATGACCAAAAAGTGCTGGAAGCTCTTAACTTCAAGCTGGCACGAATGCTCGGTGATTGCATTCAGTTTGGCATCATTACGACGAAGTTACCTGTTGTTTACGACAATGCCGAGCAAGTCAACGTTGCTGGTCGGGAGTTGAATCATTTTGGAAGTGAAGATAAGACCCGCTCTTTTAATGCGGTCACGAATATTAGTAAGATACTTGAGATGCTTGTCAAAGGTTCGCAATAAAAAGGCGACGTCATCTACGTAAGCCATTGCTTACTATAACATGCATGGTCAAAAACAATGACCATTAAACTTTTGAACGTGCTCGGAAATTTCTTTAGTCAGAATGGCACACGCAGAAACTTCAAGAGACCCAGTTAACACTGGAAGGCCGTTTTAGTAATGCAATCCGGATCCATTTCGGTCTATAAAAAGCCACGTGAGCAATCCCGACATTTAAACTAGCGTGCACTGTCAATAGAAGACATATAAGACTGTACAACATGAAAACAATAGGTGACTGTGACAGTTGCATTGTTGATTTGGGGGTAGTCCAGTCAGGGGTGAACGCTACAGCCCTTTTTTGACGCCACCATGATTTCAGACGTGTGGGCGCCCTCTGACGGCCGAACAGCTTCTGTGCGCAGCATCTCCTCGAGGACTACGCCACTTTAGCCTTTCTATTGATGAGATCGGCAGTAGATTGAAGCCCTAAGGTAGCCCGTGCCCTGTGTCGGTGTAATTTTGGAGAACGGGTGTTTGTCTAGGGACCTCCAGGAACACTTCAGCAAAGAGCTCCAGCACATAGGTGAGCTGCTCTCGCTCGTAGTCACACCAAGAATGCTGCTCGAGCAACTGCATGATTCCCACAAGCAAGACCAATTTTGTTATTACCGCAACTGACTTTCACAATGTACAGTTATGCGTTACGCTACAAAATGCAGCAATTCTGTGGCATTGCCCATTCTATAACCACCTCTCGTCAAGTAAAGCAGTAGAACCTCGCGAATAATGAAATCACTGCCAAAAAATATGGGCACCACTAGACAAAGAGTACGTAAATTGCTGCCCAAACCTTCTGATTTCATAGGAAATCTGTAAGCACACAACACCACTCGCTTGAACAACAGCACCATTGCCCTTTTACAAATGGGTGCTACATTTGCGCTAGTTGGCACGATGTGATCGGCAGATTTGAAAGACTATATGACCAAGTAGCGAGTTACGGCCTCTAGTATCAATTCATTCGTAAACGACAGTTCTGAGCACGTGAACAAAAGCGTAGGGCTATGGGGTGTGCCTGCGTTTTGACACGGCATACAGAGTGTAAAAACACAACTTTTCCCGAATCGTTATACCTTGATCAATCTTGGTGATGGGGTTGGCGACACCGCGGACCCCGATCCCCTATACCTAAGCTGGATCCAACCATGGGCATGTGTTTTTTAGGGTGAAGGGTAGAAACCATAAAAGGTGGCCTTCGGAGCCCAGGTCAAGCTCCGGCGGATACAGGCAGGTAGCTCCGGGACCTCATGAGCTATCAGGGTAAGGCTGACGAAGAAATTACCCCCTTCTTCCTGCTTTTATACTATGCTATATGGCATTTTCTAACCCAGCCCCCAAACGTGATCGGCTTCCAAAAAGGGGCCCAACCGAAGTTTCTATTCCACCTCTTGCTAACTAGAGTCCTCCGAAACCGAACAACTATCCTCGATTCGTCGTGAAGAATCGGTAGACCAATCAAAACATTTTGCTTCACAGTCGGTATTTTTTATTTTAAAGTTTCTTGAGAGTATCGTTGGAGAATGGTATAAAGCCAAAAAACATCGAACTGGTGAAATCCTTTTCGAGCTCAGTAGCCAGAATACGGCCAATAAAGAGTCTTCCGCAAACCAGCATCGCCAATCTGGCCATCCGAGTCACGCCCCACCGCAGCCTAAACAGCTCTTAGGGCGTACTCTCCCACTATGAGATACTGAATGAAACTGAAGCCGACTTGCTGGAGGGCCTTCGTGGCCAGGGCGTAACAGCGGTCAGGCGAATAACGATAAGAAGAGACAATAAAAACATACCAACAACGCACCTAATCCAAACCTTTGACTGGTCGACCCTTCTGGAATCCATCAATGCAGGTTTCGTGCGATGTCCAGTCCGTCCTTACATCGCGCACCCACGGTACTGTTTCAAGTGCCACCTGTTCGGGCACGGCACAAACTCCTGTCGCGGCATACTTACCTGCGCGAAATGCGCCCACCAGGACCGCCCGTCCGAAAAGTGTAACGTGCATTAGCCTCTTTGCGTAAGCTGCCAGGGTCCACACGCGACCCTTCTCCAGAAATTGTGAGAAATTTTAACTCGAAAGAAAGGACACTTAAAACATCACCTTTTCAGGGGCACGGAAGAGGTTCGCCTCCTTCCTCTGTGCAGTGCGCGACGCAGCTCGCTGGGGGGGGGCAGAGCGGCGTCTGGTTTCGCCTCTAGCCGCCCAACTCGCCTCCGCACCGCTCGCTGAGCCAGCAGCGGCTGTGGTGGCATCCACTCCCGGTAGGCATGCTGCTGCACCCACTCTTTCTTCCTCTCCATCAGCCCGAAGTACACGCGAGGGCCCGGAGGAGATGGAGACAGAGGAAACCGCAGTGTATGCCGCCCCCGCCGCACCGCCTGTGCTACTAGCGGAGCTCCTGACGCCCTCGGCGGTCATGACTGCAACGAAGGGCAGCGGGAAGGGTGCCAAGTCCAATGGGTGTGGTCCGCTGGGAATTCTTTCCAAATCTGATGACAAGACTCATATGGGACTTTTCCTGTGTGCTTCGCAGCTTGCGGGTCCCTCCATCGAAACTTCCAGAGAAGGTTGAGAAACCCTTCCAAGAGTGCAAGCAACGAAATACCTTATATACCCGTCACACTTAGGTAGCTCTAACACATCATAAATGGAAGATAACTACAGTTTAATGGAACTGCAGAGGCCTTCTGAATAATCTTGATGACGTGTAGGAGATTCTGCATGCTAATGAGCCAAGTTTAATGTGTGTCCAAGCTACAAATTTAAATTCTAAACAACAAAATGTCTTAAATAGCTATATCGTGTTCAGAAAGGATAGGGTTGGCTGCACACACTCTTCTGGCGGTGCAGCCATATTAGCCTGCATATCACTAGCATGCCACCCTATCGCTCCCAACCCCACCCTTGAGGCTGTAGCAATACACAAAATAATTTTATTACGTTGATAATGGTATGCCCCATATACATTCGTCCTGATTTTGCACTTTCGAGCTCTGACTTCGAGGCGCTGGTCGACCAGCTGCCCGAACCATACATCTTAACAAGCCACCTTAATGTGCACAACTCCCTTTGGGGCTGTCCTCGCACAGATGTCCGAGGTCTCCTGATAAATTCATTACATCTTCAGGAGCATGCCATTTCAAGAAAAATAACCCCACGCACGTTAATAAAGGACACACCATACACCGATATCTTGACTTGGCTATTGGTTCCGCAGTTCCCTTTCCTCTTCTCGAGGGGGTGTGGGCATTGACCCAATGATAGGGACCACTTAACCACCTCACTAACATATATAGGTAAAGACCCATGCAGTCCATCTTCCCAAAAAACGTTCAATAAAGCAAGAGCTAACTGTAATACGTTTACAGAGGCATCCAAACATCCCACACATATATAGGACACCTACACGTCTGAGGAGCTACCCAACACCTCACGGCGCACATCCTCGACACCGCCAAAAAGTCCATTCCCCATGCCTCTGGTGCCCTGTGAAACCAGAGGAAGCCGTGGTGGAATGAGGGCTTTAGGCGGGCACGAGAGCCCCAGAACAAGGCGAAAACGCGGGCGCCGTGGGGCAAAACGATAAAGTTAGCACACCTTCTCGACATCCCTCAATTCTTACACAGACGCACACAAAGTCTGGACACGAATACGAAATTTAAAAGGACAACAGACACACAGCCTGCCCCTAGTTTGTACAACTTTGGACACACTGCTAGACCAGGCTAAGACACTTGCACAACCCTTCGAACACGCGTTCAGTTCAGCACACTACACAAACACTTTCATTAAACACAGAACATCTGCAGAAAAGAAGTCCCTTCGTGATAACAATTCGCACACTACTTACAATTCTCCTTTTCATTTCATGAGCTGAAGGCTGCTCTGAGCACATGTAAGCCTTACGCTCCTGGTGCGGACAAAATCACATACACCATGATACACCTACACCTAGACACTTTTCAAACACTCCTACATCTATACAACAACATATGGCTTTCGGGGCACATTCCCCGCTCTTAGAGGAAGGCCATAGTAGTGGCTTTCCTGAAGGAAGGACAGGACCCTTCCTCTCCCGCAACCTATCGGCCCATTGCTCTTAAAAGAAGTCTGTGCTAGCTCCTCTACAAGATGATAAACAAAAGACTCCTGTACTTTCCTGAGTACAACGGTCTCCTCGAGAGCTGTCAGGTAGGCTTCACGGCAGGACGGTCCGCTAACGATCAACTCGTCGCGCTCGAGTCCTATATAAAGGATTTTTTGCTCCACAAACGTTATTGTATGACCGTACTCTTCGATCGGCAAAAAGGGTACGATAGCGCGTGGAGGTATGGCATCCTGAGCGACCTGAGGTGCTTCGGAGTGTCGGGTAACATGATGAACACACTTGCAGCTACTTGTCTGAAAGAGCCTTTCGTGTGCGAGGAAAATGGAGTGCCGCAAGGAATAGTTTCAAGTTGCACACTTTTTATTGTGAAATGGAATGCCCTTAGGAAGGCGCTGCCACCAATGATTTTCTGTTCAGTTGATGTAGACGATGTTCGTCTCCTTTAAACCCTGTAACTTGTTTGTCTGTGAGCGCCAAGTTCAGCTTGGTGTTAACAAGCTAGCCAACTAGTCAGATAACGATGGTTTTAAATTTAATCCAGCTAAGCCTACATGTGTTTTGTTTTCTAAGTGGGGGGGGGGCATCTGGCCACATCCGCACATTCAACCTAATGATGTCTCGATTTCTGTCAAAAAGGAAAACAAGTTTTTGTTGTAATCTTCGACAAAAAGCTCACATTCACCCCACGCGAAAAACTAGAACAGTAATGCTTAAAAACAATGACTATATTAAAGCTTCTCTCGCACATTTCTATTGGCGCCGACAAACAGCTTCTTATACGCGTTTTTACTAGCTTGATTAGTTCGTGTTTGGATTATGGTAGCGTTGTTTATGGCTAAGCAAGTAAAACATCCCTCAAAATGCTGGACCCAGTGATCCATCTGGGGCTCCGTGTGGCGCCTTCCGCACAAGCCCGGTCGAAAGCCTCCATGTGTAGTGCAACAAGTAGAGCCTACAACGCCAGCGAGCATACACAGATCCATATTATGTCCTTACAATTTTATCCATGTCTTAGCATCCTTTTAAATCACTTTTCTTATATATTGTTACGCACACCATCAGTGCCGTATATTCGCGGATGCGTTTATGACATTTCAACGGTCAACCATCTGAGCAAGCTGATTGGAAGAAGAGAAGAACGAGGTTGCACTCCGGCTTGGCACCATCATTCACGGACCGCTATACCATCTACGCTCATCCTACACCGTCCGACCTCACTGTAAATAAATCCATCTCATAACAGTTTGGTGGAGGAGCTGGGTACGCCACGTCGGGCCTCCAGGATTTCCGCCGCAGCCGACGTGTTGCGGGTCTGCCACCGCTGTCTCCTACGATGCCTCAAGGTGGGAACACTGCACCGGCCCCCACGCCTGGCTGGCATCCCCCGCGAGAACCCCGAATGTTTACTGGGAACGCCGATGAGGACGTTGAGGAATGGCTGACACACTATCGGCGAGTGAGGCGGTACAACCGCTGGGATACCGCTGCAAAACTCTAGAACGTCGTGTTCTCGCTAGATGAGACTGCCCTGACCTGGTTTGAGAACAACGAAAGCAAGCTCACAACCTGGGACCGTTTCGTCGAAGAAATTTCAGCCCACTTTGGCGAATTCGTCGGAAAGAAGAAGCAGGCTCAACAGACGTTGCTGCATCGCGACCAAGTCCCAGGTGAGACATGCACCACCTACATTGAAGAGGTGCTAAAGCTCTGCAGACTCGTCGACCCGCAAATGTCTGAGGACGATAAAGTGGGTCACTTATTAAAGGGGATCGCTGAAGATGTCTACAACTTTTTGATAGGGCGTGAAAAGTTGGAATCCGCGTCAGACGTTGTCCAGCACTGTCGCACCTTCGAGGCGTTGAAGAAGCGTCGTATTACGCCAAAGTTCGGTCGCTTGGCTATTATAACTACTGTGGCAAGCGTTGATGTGACCCCACCACCGGAATTCGCTGAAACTATCCGGCGCATCGTCCGCGAGGAGTTGCTGCGACACCAAGAGCCTCGGCGCTATACTGACGGCTTGCACGTTCACGAAAGTTACGTGCTGCAAGATGTACAGGCCAATAGCCTCTCGCCTTCGAGTGCTCAGCTTCGTGATCCGAGCTATACGCCTCGCAATGAAAGCCCGCAGCGCCTCGACAATTGGGATTCACCACGCTACAGTCACGATGGCCAGCAGTTCTCTCGGCGCCCTCAACGTCAAACTTACGACCAGCGTCCTCAGCGCCCGGCTTATGATCCCCGTTTTGATGGCGTCTACGAGAGATCCTTCCCTCCCCGTGAGCGTGACCTTCCCGTCTGCTAAAACTGTGGTTTTGAGGGCCACATTTCTCGCTACTGCCGCGGTCTCCGAGGCACCACCGCGCCGCGATTCACCGGCTTCTGACCGCAGCTTGACCCAACCCGCTTCACGACAGCGGCGTTCGCCATCTCCCCGGCGTCGGTCACCGCCGCCGTAAAACTAGCCAGCGCGGCCAATGGAGGTGAGACCGCGGCACAACTGTCACGTGAAATGCCTCTTGCCGGACAGCCTAACTGGGAACTACCTTCACCTGTATAAATGCTAAAAAACACAATTGAAGTATTGGTCGATGGCACCCGAACGATGGCTTTGATCGATACGGGCGCAACAATGTCGGTAATGAGTTCTGCGTTTAAATCCCGTCTTGGCCGCAAAGTAATGTTTCACTGGGACAAAATGGTAACATTTCAAGGTGTCGGTGGTGAGTCCCTATGCCCACTTAGAATCTGCTCAGTGACTGCTTCGTTTGGCGGCCACACATTCAGGGCGGAGTTTGCAGTATTGCCGCGGTCAACTCACGATGTGATTTTAGGTCTAGACTTCTTGAAGCAGTGTGGTGCCACAGTTACTGTCGTAATGGGGAGATATATGTGGACGGGACCGCCCTATCTGCCCTTGTAGAAGATTCTTCTCCCGATACCACCCGCACACTCTGCGTATTGAGCGACACCATCATGCCGGCACGGTCAGCCGCATTCGTGTCAGTCCTTTGCACGGGAACTGATCTGGATAAATTTGAAGCTTTGCTGGAGCCGATTCCCCTAAACTGTGCAAAGAAAAATGTATTGGTGCCTCGATCGGTCGTTACGGTAAACAGGGGACAAACCTCTGTGTGGACAATCAACTCTTCGCCCGAACCCCCTCTAATTCCACGCGGGCTGAACTTGCCGAAGCGATCGAATATGTTTCAACTTCAGTAGGAGTTTTGTCCGAAGCCATAAATCCGTCCACTGATCCTTCCCCGGTGGACCCTGCCAAATTGCAAAGTATGATCGACGAATCCCTTGAACCAGAAAAACGCCATGTGTTGGTTGCCGTGCTTGCACAATACTCACGCGTATTTTACTTCGGGCGAACACATCGATGCTCGTCAATACCGCCCACACGGACCCACCATTCAATACATACTGGGGAATCCCGGCCCATTCGACAAAAGCCGTACCGCGTTTCACCATCCGAGCGCAAGATTATCAACGAACAAGTACGAGACATGTTGCAGAATGGCGTGATTCAAGAGTCTTTAAGTCCCTCGGCAGCTCCGGTGATATTGGTCAGAAAGAAAGACGGGTCATGGCGCTTCTGTGTTGACTATCGGCGCCTCAATGAAATTACTAAAAAAGACGTCTACCCTCTTCCTCGCATAGATGATGCAATGGATTGTCTTCATTCGGCTTCGTACTTCTCTTCAGTTGACTTGCGATCAGGCTACTGGCAAATTCCCGTGAACCCCGACCATAAAGAAAAAACAGCGTTTATCACACCCGATGGTATATTTGAATTTATTGTTATGCCCTTTGGACTCTAACGCCCCTGCTACGTTTGAGCGTTTCATGGATACGGTACTTCGGGGCCTCAAGTGGGAAGTGTGCATGTGCTACCTCGACGATATCGTCATTTTTGGTCGCACATTTCGGGAACTCAACACGCGCTTGGCCATTGTTTTGAACTGTTTAGAAAAGGCTGGTCTCATCTTGAACTCAAAAAAATGTCGATTCGGAGAGCGGCAAACTGTTGTCTTAGGCCTCGTTGTCGACACACATGGCGTCAAACCGGATCCACACAAGATACGAGCCGTTAGCTGCTTTAAAGAACCCACCTCTGCGAAGGAACTTCGCAGCTTCTTGGGACTTTGCTCCTATTTTCGTCGTTTTATCCCGGGCTTTGCTGACATAGCCCATCCTCTGACATGTCTTCTACGGAAAAACGTTCCATTCAAATGGAGTACCGACTGTGCCGTCGCTTTTCGTCACTTGAAACATCTGACGTCCGGACCGATTCTCCGCCATTTTAATGCCCAGGCGCCTACTGAAGTTCACACCGATGCCAGTAGGGTTGGAGTTGGCGCCGTGCTTGTTCAGCGCCACAGTGATGGTGAGAATGTTATTGCTTACGCCAGCCGCACTCTCAGCAAGTCGGAGCGGAATTATACTGTCACGGAGCAGGAGTGTCTGGCAGTAATTTTTGCCACACAGCGATTTCGCTCCTATCTCTATGGGCATCCTTTTACCATCGTCACAGACCACCACTCACTCTGCTGGCTCGTCAACCTTCATGATCCTTGTGGGCGGCTGGCACGCTGGGCTCTCCGTCTTCAGGAGTATGATTTCACCGTATCATACAAAAGCGGCCGCAAGCATGCCGACGCTGACTGCCTCTCCCGGCTGCCACTTGAATCAGTGGCCGCTGACGAAGACAACTTTGACCAGTATCTCGCCTCTATTTCGACATCTTTCCCTGAGCCGGCCGTTTTCAAAAGGGAGCAGTGCAACGACAAAACTTGGGACTCGCTTTTCGCTTTAGCCGATGAATCCAAGCCTACTAGCCGTTTCTGCGTGCGAAACGAAATACTTTACAAGAAGAACTATTCGGCTGTCGGACCTTGTCCCCTACTTGTTGTGCCAAAAAGCCTCCGTAGCGCTGTTCTAAGTTATGTGCATGACGACGTCACATCGGGCCACATGGGGCTCGACCGCACTCTGCACCGCACTCAACAACGGTTTTACTGGCCGAACATGCGCAATACTATTGAGCGCTATGTCGCCACTTGTACCCAATGCCAGCGGTACAAAAATTCAACAACCGCTCCAGCAGGGCGACTGCACCCTGTTGACCCGCCAAGTCGTCCTTTCCAACAAGTTGGGATTGACTTGTTAGGGCCTTTCCCCCGCTTATCGCATGGACATCGCTGGATCATTGTATGTGTGGATTACCTCTCTCGCTATGGTGAGACGGCTGCTCTACAGTCTGCCACTGCTACAGAGATCGCCGTCTTTTTGCTTCGCTACATTTTGTTACGCCATGGACCACCCCAAGTCATAATCAGTGACCGTGGACGTCAGGTTACTGCAAATGTCGTTGAAGAGTTGCTTCGCCTTTGTTCCGTCCAATTTCGCCATGCTACGCCGTACCACCCTCAAACAAATGGACTGACGGAACGTACCAACCGCACGTTAGCGAGCATGTTATCTATGTATGTCAGCTCGGACCACAAGAACTGGGACGATCTGCTACCATTTATCACATACGCGTACAATACTGGGAAGCACGAAACAACCGGCTACAGCCCCTTCTTCGTCCTTTATGCCCGGCAGCCCGGTAGCTGTCTCGACACGATTTTCCCTTTCTTCAACCATGACGATCCTTCCTTAGCTAGGACGCTCTGCCTTGCCGAAGAAGCACGTCGGCTTGCCCGCCTGCGAATCCTGGCCTCCCAGAAGCGCTCTAAGCAGCGTTACGACAGTCCTCGGCGTGATGCAACATACACACCGGGTGATTTAGTGTGGTTTTGGACACCACTGCGTAAGCGAGGCTTGAGTGAGAAGTTCCTGCCTCATTACGTGGGTCCGTTTGTTGTGCTACAACGTCTCAGCGATGTCACATACGTCGTCTCGCGAATGACTTCGACTGGAGGACAGAGCAAAAGAACGCAAGTAGTCCCTGTCGCCCGGCTCAAACGTTGTGAAGAACGCTCCACAAGCTGACTCGCCCTGGGGGCTTCGTCTGCGACGGGGGAAATGTTACGCACACCATCAGAGCCGTATATTCGCGGATGCGTTTATGACATTTCAACGGTCAACCATCTAAGCAAGCTGATTGGAAGAAGAGAAGAACGAGGTTGCACTCCGGCTTGGCACCATCATTCACGGACCCCTATACCATCTACGCTCATCCTACACCGTCCGACCTCACTGTAAATAAATTCATCTCATAACAATATATTTATGACTGAACTCCTTTTAAATCGATCATCGTTTTCTGTGCCTTTCTCTTACAGAGTTAGAGAGGAAGCGCTAGAGCTTGCTGTCTACCAACCACACCATCCACAATTCTGTAACAGATTTTATGGCACCATGGCATCTTCGCCCTGTATCATGCGACACATCTTTTACCCAGTAGATAAAATTATGCCCACCTCCACTCAAGAGAACCTTGGTAAGACGCGACGGTGCATGGGGGGTTACGTTTTTGGGTGTTACGGTTCTCACATGATGGGAGGTGGGCATAGCGTAAAGCGGACGACCATCGACTGAGACCGCCGGAACGCGACGCGCCACCTATATTGACAGCGCCCGAAGGAGAAGAGGGCGCGGTGAGAGAGAATACTACACATGCGCAAGGTGCGCGCTGCGCCGCCCACCGGCGCCTAGAAACGGAGCTTCAGCTGTTTGGGAGAGAGTGTTAGTAATCGGCGAGAGGAGATGAGGAGAGCGGGGGCGAGACGCAGCTGTGCGGATGGACGCCGGGGCGACGCAGGAGTGACACAGAACCCGCCATAAGATGCTTGCATCATTCCACAGCGTCGCATCTAAAAACCGAGCTCCCACATGTGCAATTCTGCAGCACCTGTTGTAATTGCAGCTGAAGTATCAATGTTCTGAAGTTTATACGGACGCCTCTAGAACTGCCACATCAGTGTCCTGCGCAGTGCATGGACCCAGTCTTAATGTCACTAAAACGCCGAATAGGGCACTGGTATCTTTATGGCAGAGGCGTATGGTTTACTTCTTGTTGTTAATCATATTCTTCAAAGCCATATCCCACAATCTATTATATATAACGATTCCATCAGTGTTGTGGGCGCTTTATCGTCAACAAAGGCTTCCAAAAATCATGTTGCAAATGTGATATTCAAGGGTATTATGCCTGTGTATGTCCACAAATTTGAACTGGTCCTCTGCTGGGTCCACTGTGCTATTGCCGAGGAAGAAGCGGCGGATCGCATGGCTGCTGCTGCTACGCTCTTTAATACAGTAGACACAATCACATAACCCTACACCGACGTGAAACCACACGTCAGACAACAACTTTGAAAAACATGGCAAACACACTGGAGTTAGCTAACAGAAAACAAGTTACACATAATAAAACCTCACTTTGGACCATACACCGCTGACACACGCAATAAAGACAATGAAGTCGCCTTGGCTAGAGTACGAATAGGACACACAAATGCAACGCACTCGCACCTTTTCACTGCGTCTCCAAGACCTCTGTGCAGAAGGTGCGGAGACGCCCTATCCGTGACCCACATCCTCATACAATGTAAGGCACTTGACATTACGTGACGCAAACACTAACCACAACTATACACACGACATATTCCACCACACACGTCATGCGTCTTAGGAAACAATGCTGTTTTCGTTTCAGTCCTCCTTTAGGATCCTATCAGAAGTTCACTTTTTACAACTTATTTTATACCACCCATAGTTTTATCCCTGGTCTTATAAACCAACCGCCTAATTTACATTTTAGCCACTCTTGTTCTCCACCCTAGACGTTTACACCAGCCGTGCTCATAGTATTTACTGATTTCATTTCGTGTTTCCTCCTCATCAATAACTGTGTTTAGCGCTCTTTGCCCATTTCGGCGCTGCGCCAATAAAGTCAAGCCATCATAATCATCCTAATCGTCTTATCCAAAGCATTTAGATGTGCTTTTGTGGCCATTAAAATCGCATTCTGTTCCTGTTTCCTTGTTTGATAGTGGCATGTTGACATACGAGTAGTCAGATTACCACGCCCTTTACGAAAGTGGCCAGCCTGTCCACATGGGTAACAGAAGATAGCTTGATTTCGATGAGGCACATAGACTCGAGACCCTCTCGTTTTGAGAACAGGACGAGAAGTACTTTCTAGTTCAGCGGATTTCTTTGCTTGCACCAAAGGGAGAGACTCGGGTCGTGGACCGGTGAGCCTGCCAGTAAAAAGGGCAGGCTATCCTCACGCAGGAACCTTCGCTGTAACCGCAGCGGATAGTTTCTCCTGAGTGTTCTACAACTTCTCGTCGACAAGGGCAGAATGCCCTATTGCGCGGAGAAATATAACCTCGCTGCAGCTCTACGCGACTGTGCACTTCGCTTTTCCGAACTCTCGAGGCTGTCTCTCCATGCACAATGCGTGTGAAGTGCCTTTCCTACAGGGGGTGGGAGAACATACCCAAACTCCGATATCACCGCAGCCCCATAGACAGGGCTAATCGTGCCAGCCCCACCAGGCCCGAGTAATCACTCCAGTGGGGTAACGTTGGAAGCGAACGTGGCAATGTCGTTAGACGTGCTTCGGCTTTTTCAGGTGACACGCGCCTTGGATAGTTATGTTCAAATATTCCTCAGTAGCTCGAATGTATTCGAGCAAGCCCTCTCGCTTGTGCGGTGTTCGTGCCTCTTACTCGTGTTGGATGCGGTATTCGTAGTCGGGAGGGCAAGAGCTGCCCGGGAAGCACGTCTGAAGTCGGCCAAGGAAACGAACGTGGTATGAAGGTGCCACAAAGTACCAGCTGAGGCCTCCAGGAAAAGGGTCAAGACAACTTGTCAAATCACCCGAAGCGGTCTTATAAACAATGGGGTCCTCCAGAAACTCCGCCGCGGATTTGTAGTTGTAGCCTGTTAACCGTGGCACTGCGAGGCTCGGGTGGAACGACTGCACGTGCAGTTGCGCCGCATGGCTCTTGGCAGGGGCGGTGCCGCATGCTGGGATCTAGCGGGCGCTATCTGCGAATTATCCCAGCTATTTAGAAAATTTTCGCAGAGGTGTGAGTTTGATGCTAAGGTAGCGACAATCCCCGAAGCGCCCTGTGCGATGGCGAAATTGTGAGAAGCTGCTGACCTCTCCGTCGAGCAGGGGGGGGGGGTGGCTAAGCACCGGTGAGGCCTCATCTCACACACCACCAATCGAGAAAAAGCAGACAGAGTGATTATTCCTACTGCCCCTACCTCAAAGAAACCACCCTCATTTGCTGGAAAATCGCCACGAAAATCTTCAAAAAATTACCAGCGAAGACCCCAGACATCAGGTAAGCAAAACAGCACCTGCACTAGAGAAACGAGGAAGAATGCCACAATTCCAGATAACCGAGGGCCGTCCCCAGGTTCAGTATGCGTTGCGGTACTGAGGCCTTAGAACCCGGTCGCGGTTTCCCAGAAGAACAAGGAGTCCCAGGAAAACACACCTTTAAGAGTATGACCCTCGTCCCACAGGTCCGAGTTTTCCAAAGTCTAGGCACGCACCACCACAATCCCTTGGTCCATTCCAGGTGCACATGCTTCTAGCACCCCATTGCCCCCTTTCTCGTCCTTTGCTCGCACGTTGCCACAGAACAAACATTTGAACGCTAGCAAAAAGGCACTAAGACGTGCGGTTTATATAATTCTGCATTCGATCTTTTCGTGACTCCCATTATGTTTCTTCGCGAAGAACTTTTAGATAATTAGTTACATAGAAGCAAAATCACTACAGTTACAAAGTCCCATTTAGCTCAAAAAATAGAGGGAAGTTTCTCTTTTAGCTAAGAGCTTTCATTTTGAGGAATTTTCGTCCTATACATATATGTCCCTGCTAAGGGATGGTCTAAACAGGGCATATAGGTACACTTACCTGGCAGAGTCAAACTTTTGTCATTTGAAAAGTTGACTAACTACAAATGGTGTTTGCCTTCGCGGGGTGTTGCTTAGTGTCGCTCGTTTTTTGCAATACGCAGAACTACCAGAGACCGGTCATGAGAAATGATACTGAAGGAGCCGTGCGAAGCTGGTGAAGACTCCTTTGCACCAGGGTGGTGTACAAGTGCACCGGGCAGGGTGGGTGGGGTCGTGTTTTTAGAAAGGAGCACAGTGCCACTTCACATTTAAAACACTGGAGGGGAACCTGGACTGCATGGCCGACGAATGCGTCCGTAAGTACCCGGCTCAGGTTTGTTTGTCCTAACGACTTGGTGAACAGCTGGGCTGGATATCACTTCTCTGTCCGACGACCAACGGCAGAATTGCACCAACATGCCTTGGAGGATCTCGGAGGAGTAGCCTTCCCCTTCTCCTCTTCTCTGGACGGTATTATTCATCCCCGTCGCGTGCATTTCTCGAAATCAAACCAAGGCCAGTGGAGACTTCTGATTTGAGGATTTTATACTGCTATCAGCTTAGACATATCCCCTTCATAAAGTAAAAGTGCCAGGCTTACAAAAGACGGCCGGGAATTTACTGAGTCGGTAAACTGAGACGTGGTCTCGACGTAGTGAGAGCCATGTAAATACCATAGAACCTATTATAAATATAGCCTCCTTTACCTCACCGTCAACTAGCGAGCTTCACACCTCAGCACTTCACAGCACTCGAAGCATAATGAGCAGGGAGCTCTGGCAACATTCCCTTCTAGAAAATTAAGATCTTCGGTCATTCGTACATTAGGCCAGCTCCCGATCCGCAAAGCATAAACATATTTGCAATGCCGAAGAGTGGAGTAGACGAACGTTCAAACAAGCACCTAGATGTAAAGATACTTTACTAAGAAAACTGATGGTTAAATATCTTGTGTTTTTTTATAACACGGTGTCGAATTTGACCATAATATTTGATACATAAAGTCCAGAAAGAGCGCGTATTGCCGGAGACAGTCTTGTGTTAGCTAATGCCCTGACCGGTGGAACTTTCTTACATATGATGGGAACATGCCAGAGAAAACTTTCGATGGCACAGAAAGCAATAAGTTGCGGTTGTGCCATAGATAGATGGTTTACTCCTACCCTAAAAAATGGCAACTCGCTATGGAGTACACCTGCTTATTTCCGCGTACAACTAGTTTGGCAGGTTATGCGAAAAATCAACGGATGTCGAAAGCAAAGTTTCCTCATCTATCTATATGGTGCAGAGTCTTCATAGCAAGTCGCAGTCCTGTCTTTTATTTCATTCCTTTGCCTTGTAAACGTGTGTATGTATGGCAGGCTTGGCACGTCGCGACGTGCGATGAAGAAACTAATATTTACCAGAAGACGCTACAATTCCCACTCACCTGAATATCATCACCAGTGCTCTTTCAGCCACGCTTTGCAGACATTTAAATACTGTTTGAGCATAGAATTACAATGGCAAGGAGTGCAGATTCTTCAACAGTAGAATAATTTCGCCAGTGAGGTTTCTGTTCCGTTCATGGTGTAGCAGAGCACAACAGACAAGGTACAAATTCTGCAATTCTCATCTGCTGAATAAAAATACTTCTCAAATTTGGAAGTGGAAACCACGCTTTGTAATAAATAGTACCCGTTATGTGAGCAGATAGGGTTTGTTTTCTTTTTTGCATACTCGGTGCTGGACAGACATCTACAAATTATTCAGTTCTTCATTAATAATAGTTGACAGTCAGGGCAGGAATATGTCGCCCTCTACCACCTTCTTAGAAAATTTTTTGAACTGTTCTCTTACTGTATAGGGTAAGAAGTTTGATGCTGCGGTCATCTTTCATATTGGCTCGAAAGGTGCTACTGCGTCCTGTAGCTTTTTGATCGCTGCCCCACTGGCTGTTGCCAGTTATCATGGAAGCGCTGTGCTCGCCATGTCCCCGGAAGTTCCTATGCAAAGCTCGTATGCATGGAGTACACTGATACTTTGAATGTGGGACTACAATGCACGTTTTGTAGAGGTGAGCTGCCTGGAGTCGGAGCGGATGGTGCTCTCGAGATTTAGAATGCCCCGCTGAGATGATTCATGCTAGACATATGTACGTTTTGGGGGCAGCCCTTTGTGTGCATCATGTAGCAGTTTTAGACGCGTTTGTGCCTACCCCTTTAGGGTAGATTATACGCCCACCAGTAGCGATGCGTCTAAACCTTTTCTGCGAATAATGCAAGTGAGAGATACGAATCCGCGTGTTGGTGAATCTGTGAGCCAGAAAACTGCGTTGCGAAGCCCTTTCTCTCATTACTGGCACTGCTACTGAAGACACCGGGGGTAATGTTATAAACGGTTCAAGGAGCCCGCTGAGGGGAGTCGTTGGCCATCTTTGGCATTGTCTACAGCTTTGCGTTGTGTCATTTAGCAGTGCGGGGCATTGTCCGGACTTTCTGAAGCAGTTATCGTTGAAGTGCTATAGTGAATATGCCGCTGAATAACGTATAAAAATATATAGTGTGAACTAAATACGTATTTCGGTACAACGGAAAAGCACACGAAAGCGCTATTCCGAGCGGCTTTTTTGCTTGGTTAAACCATTGGTGTTCCTGAGGGTGGTGCTCTGACTTTGTATACGAGTACGGCGCTGGATTGAATGGGGGACATCTTTAGGGGGTCGCTGAAGTTTTTCTGTGCGTGATGTAGGAGCATACAACGCGCTTGGGACTGGCTGTAGCGGTTATTCTCGAAGGGCTGGACTCGACATTCGCCAAGCCCGAACCAACGAATAAATTCAACCGGTGTGAACTCAATGCCGTGCCGGCACAACTGTGAAGCCGACGAAGTTCTGGTTGTGGACCAAATATTATGCCCCGTAAAGCTGTCAAGTCGCCGATGTTGGTGCTCTGAACTCTTGTAGCAGTGCAATGATTGGTTAGTTGGGCGCAATTTTTTGGCATTGGTCATATTTTTCGGCATTGGCTCGTGGCAATTGTCAATCTAACAAAGACGACGGATAAATGCGTGCACTGAAACGTTGCGAGAGAGACTTCTTTCCAGTGCAGCGACACTGAATTCCTCTTAGCGTAACAAAGTCAATCACCATACAAGTTTGGGTATACCCATGCACAGGGGATTGCAAGTAAACGGCCTAGTGCTTTCTCTTCAACTGAACCGACACAGCAAAGCGTAAAACAGAAAACATCTGCCCATGTAGAGCCAATAACGTGGCTCCCTGGCGAATGGAGTCGCGACGTAATGCCATTTATAAAATTGCTAAATTATTACAAGCATTCCTCCTCAGTAGGATATATATTCTCTGCATTATCTTACCAATACTGAAACGAAACAACTTTAATTATATTACCTGCTTGGGGGACCAATGATGCCGCTCTACAAGTACTGCTGAGAGATTCTACTGTTACATTAGAGAACACTGGCGTATACATTATTGCCGCAGGCTCCATGGAAGGATATCGCGCGTGCCAGCTTGACTGCATGTGTCAAAGTGTAGCCGGCCGAGTCCTCCAAGAAAATCTACACCTGCTTTAACAACAAGACCCCGATACACATTCAATCACAAAAGCCATGACATGAATGAACTTCACTATTCAGCTCTTTGCTTCAAACGGGCACCACACGTATCATTCAAAAGAAGGGCGCAAGCACCCCATCCATTCAAACAAAACCACGATTGAACCAGGCACACTGTTTGTTGATGCACTGAAGTGTCAGCATGCGGACCAGTTTCGTCCAGGTAATTATTTCGTCCATGTTACCCCCACTCATGGCTCTCAGCATCTCAACCCATAACCCTCAAGTCGTGAAGTAGGCGGCAGTAGCACTTCAAGTCACGCATTTGCAAAGCGTCGGATGCCAATCCTCCTTTCGTCACAACCTCCTCAGATTCTAAAACGTCCATTTTAAACCGTGTCAAAGGGCATATTTAGGCTGAGATTCACCGTATTCTTTGTCAAATTCCGGCTAGTAACCCTGTAGATTATATTTGCGGCCTTCAGTGGCGGTTCATTAGTTCTTTATTTTCTAAGGTGCGTTCATGCCTGCTTTGCTAATGAGTTTGGCTGCATTGTCACATACCAACAAGGCATTCTCGGTGGAGTCGGCGCTGTCACAGAACCGTCAACGTAAAATTGATCATTCATGACCTTTGTAAGTTCATCATTTGGACCTGTCGAAATTTCAGAATGGTAGTGTAGCGTGGCGCTCAGCAGAAAAAGACTTGAGGTAGCACCAAGGGGAACACGGTTCATTAGCCAAACAAGTTGCTTCGGCAAGGTCTGTTCAGGCGTCGGCAGGTGTTCGTACCAAAAGTACCGAAGTGCGTCACGGTCGTTCTCCGACAACAAGATTTGCAAGAATACTTTTTCTATGTCGGCTGTTTCGGCGACTCTGTACATCCTGAACTTCAGAAGAAGGGAAAGTACCGATGCATTAAGGTTCGGACCAGAGTGTAACACGTCATTCAGTGACAGTTTTCCAGGTGAGCTGGATCACACGTCATACACAATTCGAGTCTTGGTTGTTTCCCTGTCGTTGTGGAGGACTGCTCGGTGCGGCACGTAGTACACTGGACCGGCTGCTTCTTGTGTCTTTGCGGGTTCGGCGAAGTTGTTCTCAGCATATTCGCGTATCGTCGCATCGTACCGAATGAGAAGCTCTTCGTGTTTTTGAAGACGTCGCATGAGCTTTGCAAGCGGATCTTTCGCTTCCTTTAAATTAAAATGAAGCTCCGGAGCATCATCTTTCCGGGGAAGACAAACTTCATACTTGTCATCTTTTCTCCGAATTTTTTTTTAATTCAGTGAGAACTGGATCCTGGACAGATTCTTCATCCTTGTGGTTACGGGTACCCATGTGCTCCATCTCCCAAAAGGCTTGCAGCTGTTGAGACAGTTTGTTGTTTTGGTCACTAAAATTCTGGTCCAATACCTTCATGACGCCAGTGGATAACGTGCCTCGGATATTCTCCGTGCTTTTTACCGGGCCCTGTAGCGTCCCACCGAAAGACGCCTCAACGGCAGTTAAGCCATTTGTAAGCCGCCGAATTCTTCCAGTTTTGACCTTCCAGTAATAGCCGGATCCTATTAGTACCTGAATAGTGCTATCTGTTGAGGCCTCAGCATCATCGGCGAGGCAAAGATCCCGAACGTACTCTCCCACGCAAGAAGTAGGAACCATGAATGGAGTTTTACTGCATATTGGAGTGCGTACGGCTGATCCGGAGCGGACGTGCAGCATAAAACGCCATTCTTCTGCATTCCGCAGGTTTTCCTGCTCGGCCTTGCCGGAACGCATGTTCGCTTTCCCTCCGGCACACCAACATTCGACACGTGCCAAGAGGATCCACCGTTTCTGCCTCGCATCGTCAGTTGCTGCCTATCGGATGTTGTGCTTGATGCGCCACCTTCGCGTCATGTGACATCACCTGCTTCCCCTATAAAGAACTGCATGCAGAACTTCAGTTTCATTGGGCACGGCTGACCCGGAGCGGACAAGCGGCATAAAACGCCATTCTTCTGCATTGCGCAGGTGGCTGTCTGCTATTGCACAATCAAGAGTGACTGCCATGTTTTTTTTTGTTTCTACCGTGCTCCAAGCTGTGCATTTGTATTGCCTATGATGTGTACTGCGTATGCTCATTACTCTTGTGCAGAGAAGTTTTGTCGAGTCTTCAGGGGGATTCTGGTACCAAAACTTTGCGAAAAGACCAGAGTCCAGAAGCCGTCGAACAGTCCCATCGAACATGATGTGTTTATTGACACATACCCCAAAGAAAAAAAAAAGAAGTTCGTGCGTGCGTTCACAATAATTTGGAGGGAAACCTGTTGTCCAATCTCCACGTAGGTATGTGTCTGATTTGAAGCTACGAACGAGAAAACATTTTCTAAGAGCTTTCATTACACGAAGTGCCCTAGTATTCGTAGTTTGACCAGGATAACGAGTGCAATAAACTATGAAAAACCTCAAACTGGAGATGCCGTTGCCGAACGTCTCTGGGTGTTATGGATCAAGGGAACGGTGCATGGAAGAAGAGATGCTGAATGAACGCTCACAGTTGTATGTCGCTACCTTGAAAAACTGGTATAAAAAACTGAGAGATACCTATATCAAATACGAGTCATATCTAAGGAAGAAATTTCCGTCGCGCTAAATAACACGCCCTCGAAACGCGCCTCTCACTCTGTTTAAAATTGTACACAGAAATTGACTGATAATAACGTAACGGAAATGTTATAGGACAACGAATTATCATTTCAATTGTTTCGTCACAATGTTCTAACGTTCGCGTGAAGTATCCCTATACCATTAGGATAAAGTCCTTAGTCCGTTGGGATATCCGGGAAATGGGCGTGCTTTGTATTTTGACTTTTATTTGTTTCGAATAACACCAACCAATGAAGTCCTTTATTATTTTTGCAGGGTGCCTTTCCAGTGAGTTTTTTTGCAGAAAAATAAATGTTATAATAGAAGCGTCAACAAATTTAAATTCCAAACACTACAAGTCACTTAATTATCTTCTGACTTGTGATCTTTGCCCAAACTATTCCTTGTAAAGGCGAAGGCACTTAGATTGGCCTATTTTCGAAAATATGTAAATCACAGCGCTTTACAATTGGCGCTGTTCACTGTGTACACGTGTGAGTACGGCCTCGTTATCTTGTATGTTTCAAATGAAGCACACATTTTTTGCCATATGTCATGGCGCGCAATATTGCTTGGAAACGGAACAGTGACAATTTGTCGAAAAGCAAGCATGAACATGTCTCAAGTAGAATGTCTAAGCCTGAAATGTAGGTGGAGACAAATAAGCATTACCACAAAAATCAGAACACTTAAACAAATTGCAGGACAATGCGCGTTAGTTTGGTTACTCCTACTTGGTAGATTGTGTTCTAGGGTAGTTCATTGTGGAGAACCATTTAGCTTTACAAACGTTATTAAAAAAACTGTCGCTGTGTTTTTCTACAGTGTAACATTTAGGAAGGTGAACGAGAGTACACTATGGCTCTGAGAAGCCTCTTAGAGAACTAACAATAACGGCGCTGGCTGCACATGCTTCCACTTGAACACTGAATATACCAAAAAAACTAAGTTAAGAGAAGAAAATAAAACACCGTCCTTAACGAAGCCGCTGTTCTTAGTCCTTCATTTTCTCGGAGAACCGCTATGGTGCAGGGCATTGTCAGGTGAATACAAGGAAAAGTTATTCGAGCAGTCGAGTAAATTTCAATTTTTACAGGTGGGTTAGAAACTGTTTGACTAATGTTCTGAGTTAAAATGAAAAATGTTTTTTTTTATCTGGCCAGGGATACCGGAAGCTGCAAGCATGGGCTGGGCGGTGACATCAGTAGTCTGATGATTGGCGTGTTTTGCATGCTACGGTCGACTCGACATTGTTTTGTGCTTTCGTTTATTTATTCAAAAAGAACAACCGCACAACGAACTGGAGCGGCTCATAGGTGCACAGCTAGAAGCATTATCGACTGACCAACCCCGTAGAGCCCCTCTACGATATACATAGCTACATCGGACACAGGAACATTATACAAATATTGCAAATAAAACCGCGTAGATACTACAATTTATTGCTATCATATAATACAAAGAAGTGGAGCCATGGTGTCAAACAGCACAAAGAAACAGCACAGTAGTATTTGTAGTACATGATATAAAAAAAAACACAAAGTACAAAATTGAGTCCTAAAATAGCGTACCCAAAACAGCATAAAAAACGGTTCTTATACGTGTTCACTCCTAGTCGATGTATAAGCAGTCAGACACGAAGACAGGTAACCAATAAAACAAGGAAGTGTGTACATCGCATATACATATTATTTATTGATTTCGAAGCAAACGCATTCATGGGGACTTACCTATACCTTCGACTATATTCATATGTTCGTTAACAAGTTTAGACTCTGCTAAGCTAAAATTTGTTCGCCGTATTTATAATCCGTTTTAAGGTCTCAAAACTATTGTCTCCTAAAATGTTGTGGCATAAAGGATCGGCATTATTTTATTTATTTCTTCACATACCAGCATTTCGCCCAGAAGGCATTAAAGTAGGGGGTTAAAACGCATTTTAACACAAAATGCGCCAGCAAAGTGAAAGGTATAAACAATAACAACAAACAGGGAAACAAATAGCAGACAGTATGGGGGTAAAAACCTATTTTCATACACGAAATGTGCCAACAAAATGAAAGATACTAAGAATAACAAGAAACAGGGATACAAGTAACAAACGAAAAGTAAGAAGTGATAGCATGAGAAGTAACATAAAAAGTAACACTGCCCAGCATTCAAAGTAAGACAAGTATGCAGAAACGCAGGCAACAACAAACGTATAAAAGAAAACAAATAGGCAAAAACAGAAATGCACGCTAGGAAGAATAGCGTTCAAATTGTAGCATACAAGATGATTAAATCACGGTTGCTTTTCTGAAAAACAATTTTTTAAAGGAGAAGTTTATGCAAGTCCATATTATGAAGGCTCGGAAGTTTGAAGTTTCAAAATGATTAAAAATGTTCAAATTTTAGTTGGAATATTTTTGAGATCATAAAAGCTCAAAGCTTCTCATGGTGGAGGAACCGTTGTTAAAATGACATTAAAGCACGTAAAAAAATTCAATCAGCATACGTTAGCTGGAATATAATGCAGATTTATAAAAGAATCAATTACACAATTTTTAATACTCATTTGGTAAACGTTACACTTAATATTAGAAAAACAAAAAGCGTCACTGTGTATCAACGATTTCGAAATATAGAACAGAAAAGGTTGAATGGCGGCCAGACCGTATTGCCTGATTTTTATGCCCTGATAAAAGCATCCAGATTATAAAATAAAAGAAAATAATGTATACCCACGCTACACAATAAACGCGTAACAAGCATCAATCAAGCAACATCTTGCGGTAAGATGAATCAAACAATAAAATAGCGACCCACTAATTAGTGGTGGTTCACTGCGACATTCAGCTTCTCGAATAATTTACACTCGTTTCAGATGTTTTCTTTGGATTTTTACAGTTGGAGTGAACAAAGGACTATGCAAGAAGAAGCGTTTAGATGATCTGTAACAAGAAGATAATGGCTTTCGACATTGGGGAGGGAGCGTCAGTTTGTTCCAAAAACCTGTTATACTGAATTCAAACGACTGTTTTCTATATTTTGTATGCACTGAAGGAAACAAACAAATATATTGCATTGAAAACCGCGTGTCAGTGAGGTTAGTGATATTTGTTCCTCGTAGTATACAAAGTGTTTGTGGCAGAGCTCGCTCTGAACGGTAATTCCCAAGTTGTACAGAAGGAGGCCACTACGTGTTGCCGTTACGTAGGGCAAGATGGATAAGCGTTCCCCCATGACGTCATACGTTATTTATTTATTATGAGACTATGAATAAAGCATTAAACGAAGTACGACATAAACAAGCTGAAATAACCCCGAAGTTTTTCTAGTTTCCGAATGACAGAAAGCGGTATTTTTTTATAGATGCAAAGTAAATAAATTTTTGCTATCTGTATAGTTAAACAAATATTAAGGAACTTTGAGCCGTACATATTACGGGGTGAGAGTTAACTCTTAAGGTATTACAATCCTTTGCTGAACTAGGGGCCAAATATAACAACGTGAGTTTACTCTGGTAAAGTACTAAATTATTTTTCAAGCACCATGTTGTAAGTTTTAAAATATCAGACTTCAATTTATTCATAATGGCTTTATTTCGTCCATACGATGTGAAAAGTCTGGTGTCCTAGGCATAGTGCAGGCATTCCATTCCCTGGCAAAGGCAGTTCAGTGCATACCTAAACTATAAAAAGAATAAAAATTATGCATCTGTCTGTCTTACCACAACAATTGAAAAACGCGAAAGTTTTTGTGATGCATTCTTTGATTGGCAAATCCCACACAGCGAGTATGTGCTGCTCTAAAGGAAGGTAAAACTTTTCCTAAACGCCTACAGCAACTCCTGGGTTAACACTCTGTAGACGTAATGTTTTTTTGAGAGTCTACGCGGCGAAATTGCACCTGCTGCTTGGAGTTCGATTGGACTATGTTTAAATGGAGCACTAGGATAGACGTCGGCTTGATAACCGAAATCAGCACATTGAAACTTCACTTTAACATCGGACCTAGAATGGAACCAAGAGGAATCTTTAGGGTATAACGTTTGTATCTGACTGGACATCAGATAAAGAAATATTTTTGGTCACGGTTCCGGATATAGATTCAATCAATGTCGTTGTTTGCCTGGTTATTAACGACGCGCCAAGCTTACGGAACGGTGCGGTATGGTAGTTGTGTCAAACGTTCTAGTAAAGTAAGTAAAACCACATCCCGTATTTTTTTGCTGTCGTTTTCTGTAAGTTTGTCTATTAAGCAACTACAGCAAGGCTGCTCCAAAAGCTTAGAATACAACCGAAATGCTTTTCAGTTTTGGCATTCCTTTTTAGGGTAAATATGGAGTTGGTGTTCGAAAAATTTTTCAACTACTTTTCTGATGAATGGATGATTTGGGATCGGTCGCTAATTTTAAAGTGCGGTTGTGTCGCGCTTTTAAAATGTAGAGAATGTTTTTTTTTCACTATTTCGGGAAAACGCCTGTCTCTAATATAAGGTTAGCGATAATCGGAAAACTATTGGAAAAGATGTCAACAATGGCTGTAATTTAACGTTCATGCATAATATTATGTGTGAAACTCGTATTCCTAATGTTAGGTGTTGTGAGACGTGCTCCACTGCTACTAGTAGGTAATAAAAAAGAAGACTCTGAAACGTGTGGCGGATTATCTACCTCAGGCTGGTCAGGTGGGCTCGATGGGGTAGGAAACAGGCTGCTGATAGTATCTGCCATTTGATCATAGCGAGTGAGGGTGTCGCCGTCCTAATGTATGTCCGCATTCAAGTTTTTGCTTGAATGGTTGAACATAAACTCGTTGATTAGACGTAAATGCTCAATAGGAAGTGTGTTGATAAATCCTCATTGCTTAATAACAAAGATTTCAGGTACGAGGGGACATGTGTTCCTTTTAAATGGAGGAGGTTAAATGCAAATACTTTTTTCAGCATCGTGTGAACACTGTTAATGTTGCATTTTTATGACTTGCCCCATACTGATACGCAGATGTAGCTGCATGATTGAACCGTGCTGAAATAAAGTTGACGTCTTGGGTTAGTTGTTACGGCGTACGAATCTTATTGAAAATACGCATAGAATAGGCGATATTATGCCTTCCCACCATCTACATGTGATATGCGTTCACGGTTTTCAAGAAATTGCACACCTACGTACTCCTGCTCAGGAATGCATTCGAGTACTTAGGTTCGAAAGCTCACTTGGTCGCTAATTTCAACTGGTTTGTAATGAAGGAAAAAAGTATATGTTTTGTTTAATATGCCTTCAGCTTACGCTGGTGCTCATGAACTCAATTCGACACGCTTTAAAACCATACGTTAGCTGTCCATTCATTGGATGGTATACCGCGCACTGAAACGCACACAGTTACATCCTCGGAATAGAGATCCGAGTAAAAAACTGGACATCAAATAGATTCCTTTTGAATACCAAAAAAATGTAAGTATAATTACATTTTTTATAATACCAAAACAGTATAAATGGCTTGATAAGCACTTTTTCACAGCTCAAGGGTGATTTCTCGCACGCTACAACGCGGTCATTTCCTTAACATTTTGCAAAATCTATGACGGTTAACAAAGTGTGAAAGCGGTTGTGTAGAATTGCACCTACATTATCTGTAACTTAAGGATAAGCAGTTTCGGTCGTTTTGTCCTTTGGAAATTTATATTGATGTGGAGATATGACTAGATGTGTGTATATGCTTTTTTTTTTATTTGCGAAATAATTACTTTTTCCACTTCATTAAAAACAGTAGAACAGACTTCGGCTGGTGATTCGGAAAAGAATAAAAATGTTCCTTTACACAAAACGCATGCATTTGCAATCTTCATCTTATTCAGAAAGATACCAGCCGAAAAAACGCATGATTGGAAGAGCGCAATTCAAAAACAAAGACGAAGCAATAAACACACATAAAGAACTTGGGATCGTTTCGTGTTCCATTCTGTGCTGGTTCATCTTTGTTTTTGAAGAGCGCTATTTTATTCACGACCTTGTGCAAACGTGTTCGACGACAATTCTTCCAAGTTAACACGAATAATTGTGATGTGACCTTGTATGTTGAGAATAAAGCCACACTGTTTGATTCGGCTCTGCATATTTGTCTTCAAATCCACACGACTTTGTTTTAATATTCTTAATTAACTTCACTTCTTCGTACGGGGAAGCACGATAAAAGAACGAAGTATTAGAAGAGTTGCAAGGCATATTTCTGAAACATCCATTGCTCTGCAAGGGGGGGGGGCCTAGAGAGCAGAGTGTGTCAGTATATTAGCGGACAGCGTCTTGCCGCTTCTAGTTTGCCCAGAAACTGTCATTGCATCCACTAAAAGTATCTTTGACCAACGAATATATTCTTAAAAATACGCCGTGTTTTTCGCAGATCGCACAGTAAACAGGAAAGTTTCTTGGTGTTGTAGTTATTGTGCGACTTCTTTTGTTCCGCTCCTAGAGTATTACTTGCGAAGCAGCTCATGGTAAGGCCTGTTCCCTCCGCCGTTGTGTTGGCGCCATTGTGCGGCGTCTACACACCCACTGCGTATGCCTGGCAAAGCACCGCTCATGATGACTGTGGCTGGAGGCCCCTATAAATTTGCCAAATAATAATTCTCTCACGAGATAGCTTCGCGTTGAACGACCGTCGTCATCTTCTCGTAAGGAACGTCATCCCGTAAGGGCTCGATGCGCGCCACGGGCAACGCCGCCGGTAACTCCATCTGCAACGCCAGCGTCAACGCCAGTGTCAGTGCCGCCGATAGCGGCGCGGAGACGAGGGCACAAGAAGAAACACAATAAAAAAAAGGAGCAGCACCTCCTCCTACCGTGATCGTCAATCAGAACACGAAGACGCTGACCTCATCGCGAGGCGAGACTTGGTGTGCCTGACCAAACACGCGAGTCCTTGCGCGGCCGTGCGGAAGCGCAAGGATATCATGCACCAAGACGAATACTACAACTAGATGGGGATGACAAACGCGAAACAACATGAGCTACTGTGCGCGATCATACACCGGCACACGATGCCGTCAGCACCACCGTTACGAGGGGTTCTTCACCGTACCAGCCAGTTGCGGTGGAACATTCATCCTCCAGCTTGCCATGTACATCTACAACCAGTACAGCAACACCGGCAACAACACCGCCTACAACGTGTTTATCATCAGCGCGAGCCCAGAAAATGCGGCTGTGGCTGTAGGAGGAACCACGGTGCACTAGTCTTTCGAGCTCGGGGAAGAACACCGGCCCCAGCAAGGACGGAGGACTCAGCGCCAGGCAGTTTAACACCTTCCGCGTGGCCTTCCCCAACCTGAAATGCGTGATAATAGACTAGGTGAGCATAATGTCAGCGGACAACCGATACGCAGTCGACTTGAGTCGTCCCTATGGCTGCTTCGCATACTACTCAGGGTTGCCCTACGGGAAGATGGTGAAAAGGTGTTTGAATTTTCACTCTTTTTACTACTTGAATATGCCTACACATTATGAACCTACAAAATAGACGACTACGTGCTTTTCTGTTTTTATTAGATTTACAAAGATACACGGCTTTCTTGCTTCTTTAGTCTATCTATTGTGTTTCTTTAAAATGTACGGCAGAACCTCTTATATTTTTTATCAGAAGTAAAATATAAAATTTATTCGGATTTCTGTGCCTAAAAGTTAAACCCTCTTGTCGTTTGCTTCCAACTGGCGGAATTCTGAATGTTCTGGTTTCCCTTCACCCGAGTCGGGACGCATACTCTTTGGGAACTAAGGGTGGGGTTTTCGGAATAAATACCCGCGGGATTGAACGATCCCTTAAATCGCTTGTTATTGTTCGTGACTTCGTTTGAATTTCGTAGAGGTCGGTTATACCTAGGTGAACGGTACGTTTTTTGTATGTCCTGTAACAGGAATGGGCAAAAAGGAAGTCTGGAAAATCTAACAACAGCGCTAATAATTGGTTTGACGAGTGTAATTGGACAATAGCTTAGGAATAACGATAGTCATCATATCCCAGTGGACAATTTTACGCTTAAAGGTTTCCCAACGAGTCCACACAGGCGACAAAATTCGTCCTACAATCAAGATAGGGTTTTGTTGACGAAGGCAATATTACTTTCGCCTGTGCAAAAGGTATATGATCGTAACGTGTAAATAAATTTTGGGTATGAGACTATTGAACTTGCAAAGAAAGTCAAGACATAAGAGGGAAATTTTAATCAAAGTTAAGTTTTAGATGCAAACATGGAATGTGTTGCTGGAAACTTGGCTAGGGCTTGTGGCGTACATTCCAGGTTGAGGCAGGCAATGCCACCGAAACTTAAGCTTTGCATTTACAACGCCATTTTATCTGCCCATTATAGTATTGCAACAGTGTTTGGGGGGATGCACCTAAAATATATATTCACAAGTGGTTATTCTTAGAGAAATGAACAATTCGACATTTTGCGAACGTTGGATATAGGGATTATACAAAAGAGCTGTTTGACGCCTTTAATGTTATTCCTGTCACTCAAATGTATAGATACAATTTATTTACAAATTTTAACAAATACCTAAATCCTAACAACTACTTCTTCAAATAATGCAATCTCCGGACAACCGCACAAGTCCATTATAATAGCGACAAAAAGGGGATTTATTTATTTATTTATTTGTTTATTTCTATTTACCCACAAGACCGGCGGCATTGAAGCGAATGGATACAAAAATACACGTCAAATACAAAATTGATGGCATGAGTAAAGGCTTGTGACGCTCCTGGGTATACAATAATAGCTACTGCGGTACAAAAAAGTTCGTGGTCGACAATGGTCGCTGTATTACCGGGAAGGTGGTTACATTCTTTTGAAGTGCGAGTATGATGACTGAAGGCAAGCTCTTGTTCGGCAGCTGGATTCCAACTTTGTACACGTAATCGACTCGTGGGGAAATGTACATTTGTGAAATTATGAGGTTGGTGCGCAAAAGGAAACTGTGATTGAATGTTTCGTGAAATTTGCATAATCTAGAAGATTCATGACGGGATGCGAGGGAACGAAGGTGCAATGTGTTTTTCATGAACATCATGGTAGCGGCACGATTGTAGTTATGAAGTTTAAAGCGAGCGAAGTTATTCTGTACTAGTTCCAAGGAGCTGATTAAGTCATCAGTACTAAGATCCCATATGGAAGAGGCGCATTTTAATTTACTGCAGAATAATGTTTTATATAACGTTAGTTTTAATGACATAGGCGCGCAAGAGAAATTACGGCGAAGATACCGTAACGTTCTTTTGTCGCTTTTGATATTCGTCCTAATATGAAGTGACCAGGTACAGCAGAAAGTAATATGAACACCAGGATAGCGGTAAGACGTGGCTGCCTCGACAGGGGAAGTGTCAAGATAGTACGTAACAGAATTGAATAAGGAGCAAGAAATTCGCGTTGCTCTACATTTGGTAGTGTTAGGGTCTATTAGCCACGTGTCACACCAGTTTGAAATTGCGTTCAGGTAAGTCTGAAAAATGTGAACGTCATTAATATTATTATTCTCTCGAAATATTACCCATTCATCCGCGAATATGTGAATGTTAGAAGAAACAGAAGAGGGAAGGTCTTTATTACATATTAAGAACAAAAGTGGACCTAGAAGGAAAACAGGAACGCCGAAGTGAACAAAATTAAAGGGAGAGTTAAAATTTTCAGCAGAAACAAACTGCGTTCTGTTGCAAAGAAAGTGGTCCACCCATGATAAAAGATCGCGACCAAGATTTAATTTGCTTTATTTTAAAAGGAATAGCTTGTGTGATACGTTTTCAACCGCTTCGAAAAAGTCTAGAAAAATACAGTCTGCCAGTGAACAACCATCGAGGATGATGTTAAGTTTATGAGTAAAAGAAATATTTTGGGTTTCATAAGAGAAGGTTCTGCGGAATCCATGTTGGGCGCTGGTAAAAAAAAGTTAGATTTGATACTTTTTACAATGCTGCAGTAAAGAATGTGCTCCAGTATTGTGCAAGGAATGATAGTTGGAAAGATTCGACGAAAGTTGAAAGGTGAATTTTTACTTCCTGACCTATGAATGGCCACCACCGTCCCGACCTTGCAGTCCTCAGGAAGAGTGCAGGTGTCAAAATATTGCTGAAAATCTTTGACAGAATAAGAGAGCAATGCAAGTTTTTGCCTTTGAAAAGTTTGGGGTTAATAAAAGCAATACGAGGGTTTGAGGAAATTTTTAGCTCTTGAAAGAATTTTTCTATTCCTTTGGGTTTGTTATTAATTGGATCCATTGGTATGAATTCCTAAATCGGTATGTTTGGAATAACAATGTTGGTTTCAGAAGGAACGAAATTAGTGCAAACGACATCGTTTAAAATCACTGGGCAAAGTCTATTAGGAATGAACAAGCCATCTTCGTCGAGTAGGGCCTTTGAATCACATGTTTTGGGCTTAATGACTCGCCATAACTTTTTCGAATGGTTTAAGAGCATGTTAGGTAAATTGTTTTAAAAGAAACGCTTTTTGCTTCTTTCACTTTTGACCCGTAGTTAAGGTCAAACGCGTTGTAAGCATGCTTTTTGGCAGCACAAGAAAAATGTTTTACAGCACGGTACAGGCGTTTGTTCTTGTTTGAGAGGCGCTTTGCCACGGTGTGCCGCGGGGCTCGGGAATGGGATGAGATTATGCAAAAAAGACGTATTTGTTTCTTAAGTCGTTTACTCTTTCTTTAAACATATACCAGTTAGTTTCTGCTGTATGGTTGTAAAAATCGTGGAGGAAAAGGTTGAGGAAACTTGACAGTTTCTGGTCAATTTCTATTGTGCCTGCTCAATGACAGTTCCTGGTCAATTTCTATTGTTTCAAAATCCGCTTTGTTATCTGTGCGAATATATATTGCTCTCTTTTGGGTTTTTAGTACAGCCATCAGAATGCCAAAACTAAGTCATAAATGGTCGCTCAGGGATGGCAAATGAGATAGAGTGATGCAGTACCCGGGTGGGAAGTTAGTATCGAATCGAGAACCTTAGCGGATTCGTTCGCTATTCACTATCCAAGTTGGTTCGTTTACAAGCTGTGTAAGCGAAAAATGGACCGAAGGGTAAATAACTCCGCGCTATTGGGTAAAATTGGTTTAACGCATGGTTCAGTGGAGAGCCAGTTTTTTTTTTGATAAATTAAAGTCGCCCATTACAAAAATTGTAGCCGTAGGGTGTCGCGTAAAAACGATGTTTAGCACGTCGTGAAGCTCGTCAGCGAAATTGAGTGGGTAGTTATGGGGCGATAACACACCCCGACAACAATTTCTTGGTACCCAAGTTCTAAGTATGCCCATACAGTTTCTAGTTGAGTGCGGAATGTAATCGGGTAAGATATGATGGATCTCTTTATGGCTAGAAGAACATCACCGCTTTCTCGCAAAGTACGCTCGCCGCGGTAAGTGTTGAACCGCGATGCATTGTTATATAGTTCAGTGTTATGCACGTTTCAGTTCAACCAAGTTTTTGTTATTGCAATAATGTTGGCATTACACGTCTCAACTAAATAGTTCAATGAATCTAGTTTATTAAGTATACTTGTAACATTTGGAAGTAGTACGGTGGTAGGTGTTAACGCATCACGTTTCCTATCGTTTCACTATGTTGTCGTAGATTTCGAGCTGTGTGCCAGGCTTTCGGGTTCGTGAGGTATGTTAGGTGCACGTGCTTCAGGGACTGCGTGCGCAGATTCTATTGCGGCTCCATTTCGCGAATCGTACAAATAGCACTTTTTGCCAACGAACAGCTTGTTATACCGCAAAAAATTCTTTGGAGAATTTGGCACGTTCTTTGCGAAATCCAGAAGCTTAGGCCTTACTTCACGAGTTACCGTTGAGTAGTCTTCTGATATGCTATTGTTGCTTTGTTTTAATTTTGAACGCAGAGCTGACATTTGTTTTTTTAAATGACAGGAACCTAATTATAAGGAAGGGCATTTTGAAGGAGAAAAACAGTCGATACTGTGCGCGTGCTCTATTGCATTCTGGGACAGCTTACTGTAGAGCGCTGCTGACAACAAAGTTCTTTTTTTTTCGGTTTGATCCAATGTTTTTTGCTCATCTAGAATGCCATGAAGGACGACATTGTTTCGTCTAGACCCATCCTAAAGGTCTTGTAGTTGAGACATCACGGCATCGTTCTGTGTTGTCAAGCGCTCGCCAGTGTCCTTTGAAATTTCAAGTTCTTGTTGTATTGCACCAAGGGCGTTATTTGTAGTTGTAAGATATGCGATTCTGGGAACTAGATCTACAAGTTTAGTTTCCATAGCAATCTGGCTGGATGTTATTCCTTTGTTGTCAGTGCTAAGTGCCGTAGTGCGCACATCAATGGCTTGTACTAGTCCAAATGGTCAGCTTGTAACCATGCCAGAATTGTCTGGTTCCATTTGCATGTTATGGGAGCGAAGTGTCGGGAACGGATTTATTTCAATATCCCCAGAACACAGCAGCACAAAACCAAGTAATAGCACTCGCAAGCAATCACGGCACGTACGTGTGTTCATGGTAGCAAAAATAGGAATCGATTGTTCTTTTTTTGAGAAAAGAAGTAGCGTCTACACACCTAAGGAGCGTAGAAAAGATACGTATAAGCCAAACTGCCAGGAAGGCAGCTCCCATGCCCATTTCTGAATCCATCAAACAGCCGGGATTTTATATGCGTTGGTTGAGAAGATGTCGCTGATGTGGTCTTGATAAACAGATCTGTGTGCTTGAAGATAGCCGGTACGGGAAGTATTCTGCATGCTGGGTCACCGGCGTCACGCCGGTCGAAGCTAAGTCAGCCATAGGAAGCCGGGTGCAAGTGGGGGGGTGGAATTGTCATCAGTTAAGTCGTTGCCAGGATCATCAGGGCCGGTTGAGCGTAGAAAAGATGCGTATACGCCATACTGCCAAGAAGGCAGCAGCCATGCCCACTGATGCTTCCGTTCAACAGCCGGGATTTTATATGCCTCGGTTGAGAAGATGTCCCTGCTGTCGTCTAGATAAGCAGATCTGTGTAGTTTAAGTTAGCTAAGCTAACTAAGCTAATATTCGTTCTAAGCGTAAGTGAAGAGAATAATTTTATGGACTATCATTAACAGTGTCCCACATTGCCGACACTCATACATTTATAATATGCCGACGTTTACGTCACAGTTCATTTGCTCATTTTTGTCGCACATGTGTTTGTCTGTAACCACCTTTTTATTTTCGATTTTATTCTTGTAATTGCCGCATAACTATATGAATACCTGCATATAAAGCTGGTGTTCAGCATAAGGCAAAAATGTACCATCTTTTAACTTGTTTTAAGTGTATATATTGAAAGTGTATGATCAGCCTTTCTCTCGTTTCCGATGACAACTGCTGGGCAGAAACCCCGTCAAGCTACTTTTGTGTGTAATTGATTCTGTCCTGGCATTTCTTTTTTTGAATTAAAGAAAAGAATGCTGAATAAACTGAATTTAATTGAATTGATAACGCCAACACAAAATTTGCTGGTTTTCAATAAAGGTTGGTTCCCAGTAGTGTTCTCTAGAACTATAACATCCAAATATCACCTTGATCTTCAGACCGGCACCTGCGCTTTTTGGTCTTTCTTGAATAATAATCTCCACTTCCCCCTTAAATATGAAAAACGTCATCGTTGTTCGTAAAATCTATTTAATGAATTCTAGAATATCGAAATTATAAACTATGCTGGACCTAAAAATATTCAATTTGCCTAAGAAGTTTTCTACATCAGAAAAAAACAGAGAATGTCCTTAGGCTTGTTATGTTTAGAGAGGCTTATAGCAGACTTTAAGCGGCACGTAAACGTAATCAAAGAGTATTATGTTGTCTTTTATTGGTCGACTTTATTACGAAAGCGATTCGCGTTATCACCTGCGAACTTAAGTATTTCGTGCCAAGTGTTGAAAATATTATATCCAAGAAAAACAGACAATCCAGTTGTGTCCAGTTTCTTGTTACGAGCCACAGAAGGTGCTCGTTCATGGGAAAAGGTCCTGTGGCGGCATTGACATCGCTGTTGTCTGAAGAGCAGAGCGCTTTCTTGTAGATTTTTGCTTCAAAGTGTTTGGAGCAAACAGGGCAATCAACGCTGATTATCTGCCAGGACCAGACGGCAAACAATGTCGGACATCAAGATCGGAGATAGTGGGTTCGGAGAGTTTCAGTCGCGAACCCACTCATTCAGTTCTCGGGAATGTTTTCGATTCGAGCTGGTCCTCTGTAATGCGCCAAACTACAACGCTCTGTAGAATACTGTTTTGCGCTATTTTGTTGAGCTGGGTTTTTATTTGGCTTGCGGTCAAGAGGTGGATTTGATAACCCCGACGCTTTTCTTAAACACGTTTACACCGTCGTCTTGCTTATCAATCACAGATACATTTGCGTTCGTGGATGATACAATGAACAACAGGTTTTTTAATGTAATTACCCTCCCCGCGACTTCCGACAATACATCTACCTTGGCGGTAAGAAGATGGAGTAGCGACAAATTTTTGTAGAACAGGGAGATTTCTGTCAGTATTATCCGCAGGAGACGCTCCGGATTCAGTCACCGTACCCGCATTTGTACGCGGTTTCTGACATATTTACATGACCCCGATGACTTAAGGGATTCGCCCATACAACGCAATCTAGTCGGCGTTACTCCAGAGCAGTTGCCAAGATGATAGGCATATTGGAAGAAGGAACTGTGCACAAATATGCCATCTTCGAAAACATCCTTAGACATACCAAACAATTCCCCTGTGAACAACCACCACAGCCCCAGCAGCCTACGCAGACACATAAAAGATGACCGACAAGGCAGAAAATACACACCTGTAAAGACAGTTTATTGCGCTTAGTAAAATCAGAGAAGGCGCAGTACGCTGACGCTGCTTTGACAGGTGCGCTGGATGCTGGGGCGCTCACAATTTTTAGCGTAGTCTAACATCCACATATTCCCCGAAGGCGAATTTGGGTTAGGTCGCGAAGAGCCCTGGCTGGTCGTGGAGGCATTTTTTTTATTTTTGCTTGCCCGAGCTTTTGTACAGATGTTACTTGCTGCAGTCGAAGGACATAATTTTTTAAAGAGAGTAGAATGGGCTCAGGAAAAGCGGAAAATGTGACATCCGATGCATCTGCTGTATCACGAGTGTGCTTGATGCTGCTGTGTTCGGCCTTATTAAGTGTTTTTTCTAGCAAAAAGACCACTGGAAGGGGACTCGGCCAGGTCGCCATAAGTTGTCGCCAGTCCTTCAGGCGTTGACCTATTTTTGCTAGTCGCGGCCTAAGAACTGATGGTACTGGCAGGGGTCGCAGGATGGGAGACATGTAGTGCCACTATCCATGGCACAGGTCCCAGAGGAAATACTGTTTTTTTGTGGGGAAGGACCATTTTAGATCACGTAGTTTATGCTGGGGCTCAGCATAGGGAGGAATCAGAGCGATTATACTGACGGGTGAATGTATGTTAATCTTCAGGATTGAAAAGGCGTCTGCTAGCGGGAGGACCAGACGGGTGCTTGGTCGCTCATTTTTTTATGGATTTGTTTGGACAATTCAGTTTAAATTACACTCAAGAACCACAGCAAAACCATCCCAACCAAGTTTCTATAAAATGTCGGTAGTCGATTACCCCTGCCAGACCCGAATTTATGTCATTCCCATAGAATGTCATTCGTTAAAACTGACATAAGTTTGCCGACACACGAGAAAATGTAATGACATTATATCAGAATGACGGTTGGGACCTAATGCTTTTGCAGAACACATTCGACGGCGTTCCACCAGCAAACATATTATGTCTACACGAGAGACACCATGGTAATGGCCAAAGATTACAAAAGCGCAAGTAGCGTTCTAAAGTATTTAAACAAGTATAACGTTTTTTTTGGTGAAACAAGCTGAATGGAGTTGCAACAAATAAAACTGCTGGTCCCACAACTAGGCCATCAACATCTGGTGTGGTTGGCGCTGGGGCTATTGTTTGTTCCTATCTCCAGTGGTTTCATGGCAGTGCCTAACCGTGTCCAATGGGTTTCTACAAATGTGCTTAAAGTGCAATTAAATGCGGTAAACATGCTTTAAGTCCTTTCGCGGAATTTATGCAAATATTGAAGGGCTACTAAACATTTTCTATACGCATGCTTCTACCCACCGCATATGCCCTCATTTGCCAATGATTATCATTTTCGCGGTGTACCAACGCTTTGAGAAAACGGCAATTAGTCGAAGTAATGAGAGTCTATATGAATGACATAAGGCTGGCTGTGTGGCTAGAGCATGAGACTTTCCTTGCGTCGTTTTGCACGAGAGAGACGAAATATTGCTGGAATTTCAAACAGCGCACAGAAGCGAAGATGATAATATTTTGTACGCGAGTTTTTTCCGCCCTCCTGAATCAATGGCTAAGAAAAAACTTAAACGTCTGAATTTAGTTTAATGAGGGAGGATTCACCTATTCAAAAACCACCTAACGGCTTTTGAAAGTCGCATAGATAGATCGCTGAATTTTTATTCGTGGACATTTACCTCTTAGTTTCCATCAGGAGCCGTCTCCTAGTATGCAGCTGTGGCCACCTGTATGAGTCGTTCTCTATATCTAGCTTGGAGCTTACTACCGCAGTCTTCCACTGCTTCCTTTTTTTGTTAGGTAAGAGATGCCCGGCCTTACTGTTTTCCAAATCATTTCTTCACCGAGAGCGGACTATGTATTGTGATGTAGGTCAGCTCTTTCTCCGCACGCCTGGCATTTAGAGAAAAGAGGCTCGTTCACGCGATTACAAGCCAGTGGATCAGGAAAGCAATCGCCGTTCAGCTGTGACCATGCCACCAACTGCCATTAGCCCAGTGGCTGTCTGGGGGTTGATATTTGGCCCTTTCTTGGTAAAGTGATCAATCGTGTCCATGAAGTACACAAGGCAGTCCCTCCTCGACCGCCGTTTCGGCCGCCGTTCCACGTGGTTCCCCGACCGCCATTTTGTTATTGTTTTGGTCAAGGAAAGCTTGAACCGCATGCTGTGCATGGTGTGCGAAAGGCAAGGTGGACACGCACTTTGTATTTTGACATGTCGACGTATTTTGCACCCACATTTTAGCATTTGAAACACCCCGGGCGCGATGCGCTCCTTCACGTTTTTTCATGGGAAAATTTGAGTCGCTCACGATAAGCCTAATATTAAGGGACGCGATCTGCTACCTCTACAGCCTCCATTTCGGTGGTCTTGTCCAAGCCGAAGATGGTGCAATCGCCTTGCCCATGGACTACGCCCACGGCCGTAGCGTTTTGGCTGAAATATACGATGGCCTCTACTTTATAATATATCTTCGGATTTGGAAGTCTTTTTTGCAGAGTCCTTAGTATAGCGTGTAGGCAATGCTCATTGTGTACATAGTGCATGTTTTCGGAGAGTGGAGAGGTATCAAAGTCCCCAAGGATCTTGTGTGGTATGGGGATTTTTGCGCCGTGCGCCACTGTTTCATTGTTGCTAACTGCATGTGTTGCTTTGAGAGAGATATTCTGTTTGTGCCATTCTGCGGCAATCTTTGAGCACGATGAGGATGATATGGCGGCAAGCGCTTTGAATCACTCCTTTGACGCGCTTATACGAAGGCTTGTTTGGGCTTTCCAATAATCATTGGGATTATTTTGTTCCCTTTATCAACCTGAAGGGTAAGGCATACGGAAACGTATGCGATTCTATTGTAAGCAAACCTTTAAAAAAAAAATTTACATTATGCATTTCTATTCCGTGTGCTCGTTTATGTTGGGCAAGGTGAGCTCAAATATTTTAGGCATGCTTTTTCAAACACCCATACGTTTTCTTGTTTACACTCATTGGCATGAACTCTAAGCTCCGAGAACCACGATACTCTGAATCGCCAGGATACGCCCCGTACCTCCTACGAAATGCTTACTGGTAGAAGTGACAGATTTGATTTTACGTGCTTTTCTTGTCGGATAGTATCTCTGCAGCTGTGGCTTCTGTGGGTAGCCACCAAAGCCGCGGTTCTACGTTATCTTCCGCGGCCTCGCTTCCCTGTTGTAGTGCACTGTAGACGTCCGACGCTACACCCGGCCCCATAGAGCGCACATTATCGGCCTAGAGGCTGGAATCGCCCCCTACTTTTTTATTCTTCTGGGAAGGCCCATTATAGCCACGTAAAAAAAGAGTGTTGAAAGCAACGATTCCCAAGGAATTCCTCTACTCCCGGGCTATGAATTCGCTCATTTCCTCTCCCCTACATCGAGTGGAGCCATGTGATAATTTAGAAAGTCTCTGACGAAATGATATGTCGTGAGTCTAACTCCCTGTTATGCTCTGTAGGATTGCCGTGTCTCTTTTAGGGGCACAGTCCCTTTGGGGCTAGGGCTGTTGTTATCTTCTGACATCGTTGTAATCGTCGCCTTCTGTAGCCAGGGTACTAAAACCCCGAAAAACTCATTTATGTCCCATGCTAGAACGTAACGCATACTGAAAATATCACCCAGACACTCATCTACGCCTGACAAGGAGCGCTTCTTAGGGCGTAGTTAAAATACTACGGTACTGGTTTCCTACGAGGTGCCGTAAATACACTTGTACATTGCATGCTTTGCTCCTCCCCGGGCTTCACGTAACTGGAGAGAGCCCGGGATTTTTATGTTGCCAAGTGTTTTGGTTATGCAGCGCCGACACAGAGGATCGGCTTAAACCCCGTGAATGCCACTTAAGACTGACTTAAGTGGTATGGCCGGACTGTTTTCTTAATGCAGCAGTGATATCCGCAAATGACTGAAAAATCTTAAGCTGCCCTCTCACGTCTTGTACTAGTAGTAGGGCTCAAACGCTTCTGCACCAGTACATAAAAGGCTGACTAACCTACTTCTGACAGCTACCAAGTTGCAGATTCTATTTACCCACTGCTGTTCAAAGGGGCTCTATATTGTTGTGCCGACAGTACGCTGTTGCAGTAAACTTGTTCTGTTTTTTGATCAGATATTCCCGCCCTGTTTCTATTCTGCTGGGATGGGGATCGACATTATTTGGCTCTGCTGCTACAAGCTCTTTTAGGATTATTTTCATGTAATCTTTTTACCGTAGCCTAATATACGCATGTGTTCACCACTTACATTAAGCGTTTTGTTTGTTTCTCAATGTAGCACCCTGCCTGCATTAGTATGCTGGTTGGAAAATGGCTATTCAGGTATGTTGTTACAATACAATACTGCTACCAATATATCAACAGCTACCATTGCATGCAATGATACAAAGGTAGGCTGATGGTTGCAGATCGCCGCCAGGGGACCAGCAAGGTCAAACGCTGCTCGTATCGGCTCCAGCTTTTTCTCCTTTCAAATGCAATCTTTCCACCTCTATCAAGTTTAGAATTTTACCATCAATTTTCTAACAATGTGAGGAACCAGTGGACACCACATTGTGCCTTCCCAGGTACAGGAAAGCAGAAATATTCGTTCTTCAAATACGACCATGCCAAAACTGCAGCTTGGCCTCGCCGTCAGTACCAGCGGGGCCGCGGCTTCCTCGCCGTGCCCGCAAAGCCAAGCCACCAGTGTTCTACTCCCACCACGTAGCTCGCGCCGCGGAAGCCTCTCTGGAACCAAACCATGCCAAATGACGGCGCCGCCAGCTCTCAAGACGCTGCTTATAAACTCCCAAAGGATAATACGTGTACTGCTGACACCGACAGTGACACTCCAACACGGCATTCTTCAACCATGGGCTACGACCCTCCTAGTGGCCGCACCATCCACGCGCCTAATCCTTGGCTACAAGTTGTAGCCGGCAGCAAGACTGGCAAAGGCAACGACAAACAGGCAAGCTCACCTGCTATCTTAAAGCCGGAATCACCGGGGCACTTGATACCACAACCTCGGCTTCCGTTCAACCAATACGTAGGGGAGTTTCGACCTCACAACGGATTCCGGGTTCAAGATATGTCCAACCAAGAAATCTCCTATGGACTCATGCAAGCCAGTGGCATCTCCGACATAAAATGTCGTGCTCTCGTTACCGTCCAAGTTCAACCACAGTAAAATTTGTTCGTGATCGCAACACCCCATTCATAAGTAGCCAACAAACTCTCGCATCTTACCAGCATTCCGATATGCAAGAAACAAATTCAAATGACCACATATTGAGAGACGACGGTTGGCGTGGGTGTTAATTCCACACTCTGGCGAAGGAAGAAGACCAATCGGTGATGATGATTATTTACAAGTGAAGATGATAGTAGGTGAAGATGATAGTAGGTGATTATGAAGAAGCGCCAGTAACATAACCCGAAATTCCGGGAGCGTAGTCACTGGGTCAAGCATAGATTCCCCTCCGCGAGCGGAAACGGCCTCCTGGCGGCGAGTCAGTCCATGGTAAGGTGGTTAAATTGCTTCACCAGGGATACATGAACGATTTCAGCATGACGACGGCGGCGGTCTGTAGGCGGAGTTACCGGCGTGATGCGATAACTGACAGGAGAAGACGCTTCTTAAATTTGGTATGGGCCAAGAAAACGGAATAGAAACTTCTCGCAGAGTCCGAGGACGCTAACGGGTGTACATAGCAATACTTCATTCCTGGGCCGGAACCGCACAGAGCGATGGTTCACGTCGTAGCGTGTTTTGCGTTCGTGCTGCTTAATTTCTGTTCGACGTCGCGCGAGGTCTCGGTAGTGGGCGAGCCGCGAAACTTACTGCTCATGCGATGGCGCATCAGAGGCCACAGGAGGGTAGAAAAACTATATTCGAAAGTTATGGATGGGGAGCGGCCAACGCGAGAAAGAATGGTGGATAGCCGGTAGTCTTTTGCTTCGCGGAGTTGTAAGTGAAGGTTACAAAGGGTAGAATCATGTTCCAGTTGCGATGATCAAGACTAATGTACATGGACAGCATGTCCGACAGTGTTCGATGAAATCGCTCTGTCAGACCGTTCAAGGTCACTCAAGTGGAGAAGCGTGCGTCTTGACCCCTCGTCCTCCATCTCTGAGTGTACCCCTGGAGCTCCGTTCGGTTCGTCGCTTGCCTCGGGACACCATGCCTATGACAGCGGAACGTGCCAACGGAACCGGCAGCGGTACCGGCAGCGGAACCGCCGGGGTGGGCTCAGCCGCCGTCCCACCGTACTTCGTCACCAGCCGCCAGCGGGATCACCCAATGTTCACTGGCTTTCCTAATGAGTACGTTGACGAGTGGCTTGATACCTTCGAACGCTTCAGCGGCTTTAGCAGGTGAAACGACCACGCCAAGCTTGAAAACGTCTCGCGATCCCTGGACGAAGTTGTCAAAACATGGTTCCGAAACAATGCGCACCCTATTGATGACTGGAATGATTTCACCACGCAACTGCGCCAGATTTTACTCTCTTTCTCGGCCTGCTCAGACATCGCGAACAAGAAGCTGGAGGGACGATTTCAACAACCTTGTGATACGTCCACGTCGTACATTCAAGATGCTGTGGCCCTGTTCCGACATGACGGAACTGATCGCGTGCGTCACATCTTGAAAGAGATTAGCCAGTTCACCTTTTATGCCCTAGCCCTTCGTAATCCGACTACAATTTCGGATGAGACGACAACGTGCCAACGCCTGGACAACCTTCAGTCAATCCGTCTCCAGCAAGGTACCGTGGCCTAGAGCAGCGGCGATGAGCTTCGACCAGTCCCTACTCGGTTACGCCTAATGTGCGCGAGAGCATTAGATAGGAGCTTGGGGCGTCTACTCACAGGAAAATTCCCGCCGATCTTACCCCTCCTCCAGTCACGCCATCCTATTCCGAAGCGGCTGGCAGGCCGCCTGTGTCTGTGTCAGGCGTCCCCGCCCAACCAGTTCTTGGCTATGTGGCAGCGGTCAACGCGGTCTCTGGGCCGAAGCCTTACTGTACAGCATGGCGACCTCAGCACCCTCAGCAATCTTTCAACCGGCCGGTGTGTTTCTACTGAGGAATTCGCGGGCACATTTCGCGGTTGTGTAGGAGGTGTTTGATTGATGTGCAACGTGGCTTCGACACGCACGAATGTGACCGACCAAACCATCATTACCGCTACCGCCAGAGGGATTACCCATCTCTGCCACGGCGGTCCTCTCCTCCTGCGACTTCCGAGTCCCCAACAAATTCTCGTGTGTCGCGACGTCATTCCCCATCACCATTTCGACGATGTGTGTCTGCGATTCGCCCTGTCGTGCATGACCCCCTCATCTCTCGGAAAACAAAGTCGTACACTTTTTGGAGGGGAAACCGCATCTATTGGGAAATCAACAACACCTCCAGAACAACCATCGAACTTGTTGTCAGTATCAGTTGATGGTAACGGTATCGGGGCTTTGGTGGACATTGGAGCAAGTATTTTATTATTCGAGTTTACATTTTCAAGACTACGAAAGGCATAAACCTCATACAGTGGCCATTTATTACGTGCTGCGCACGACACGTCCATACCACCTTCTGCCTTCTGCACGGTACGCGTTTCTATCGATGGACTGTGTCATCACATTCAGTATGCGGTGATCTCGGAGTGCCCCTATAAGCTTATTCTTGGTTGGGACTTTCTTTCGTCGACTTGGCTGTTATTTGTTGCCGCACAACCGCTATTAGCATCCCAGACGCTCATCACTCAGCTGTCCTGGAAACAAGTACGCCTCGTCTGTTGCTACGTACCGATTGCGTTGTGCCCGCCCGCCAAGAGCACATTCTTTCAGTTTCCGCTGACAAAATCGTTGACGGCGATGTGCTCGCCATTCCGTGCGGCCGCTTCCTTTCACGAGGTCTTGCTGTAGCCACTTGTCTGGTACGATTTTCCCGAGGGCGCACCTTTACCCCTGTACCTAATACGACCTCCGAAGCGGTTCTTCTACCACAAGGCTGCGCAATTGCTTCTGTGTCTGCCGACGACGAGTTCATCCTTTCATCTGGTACTCTTTCCCCTCCCAGTTGGCCTTCCACGACCGTTTTCTCGAAGTCATCTCTTGCGGTCACAGTTGGTCCGGACCTTATCCCGCACCTCACCACTTGAGAGACGACGGTTGGCCTGGCCGTTAATTCCAACACTCGGGCCAAGAAAGAAAACCAAGCGGTGATGATGAATATTTAGACGTGATGATGATGCCGAGCCCATCGGGGCTAGCACTGATGATAGTGATTGATTATGTGGAAGCGCCGGTAACATACACCAAAGTACTGGTAGCGTAGTCACTAGGTCTCACAATATATGAGCCCTCCCCCAGGCACATCGCGCGGAGTCATACACGGACTTCCCGACGATATCACCCCGGAGAAACTCCTCGAATACATGCAATCCAACCGGCCATACCTTATCCACGCTCGACTAATGGGCCGCACTAAAACGGCGCTGTTAACTTTCAACAGCACCCGAGTTCCCTATTACGTGAAAGTAAACTGCGAACTGATATGCTGCCGACCCTACCGCTGCACGATCCAAGTCTGCAAACAGTGTAGTAATGCAGGGCACCGCCCGATGTGTGTCCTCATCCGGACCGTGATCACTTACCGACCTGTGGACAGGTCGATCCACCACAGGACCACTTGTGCAGCCCTCTGTGCAAACTCTGTAACGAGCCTCATATAACGGCCGGGAAGGAGTGCCCGGGACGCCACCTCCCTGACGCACCTAGCACCGACAGTCACCGGCTTATTACCAACATAAACGCTGCCCTCATCCATCACCTGCGGACTTCCCGGCCCTGCCGTAGACTACGGGGCCTCGCCCTCCGCGGGACCCCAAGACTACCAACCGTCCGGTAAGCTGGTCAGCAAATGCTTCTCGCTCTCCCGCTAGTCCCTCCCTTCCCATCCTCTGCCAACGATCACTCAATCTCGTCGTCATCCACCACAAACAAACAACCACTCCACCCACTTAAAAACAAGCCATAGCTGAGCTTCAACAACAACAAACCGCACTCCAAAGCCAACTCATTGCGATCACTGAGAAAATCAATGCTATTGCCTCGTCTCCTCACCCCTTCAGGCCACCAGCACCTCCTGGACTCGAAAGCATACATGCCATCTCAGAAGACAAGCTCTCACAAACTGTCAAGCTGATCACTGACTCCCAGGCAGCAACCACAGCCCCCTTATGCAAGGAACTTCAAGGCCTGACTGACCGAAAGAACAAACTCGAGAAATCCATAAAGAACATCTACGAAACCATGCACTCTACCCACCTCACCAAGTAACCCAAACAACATCCCTACCATGAATAAACGCCTTTACGATTGGTTTACTGTGTTGCAATAGAGCTACCTCTCCTTCAAAAGCAAACGCCGCGAGCTGGCTCTCTACGTCACTACAACTACCCAGAAGTTAGAGTGCTGCAGGAAACAAATACACCTAACCAGAACCTCTCGGGTTACGCGCCATATACGCCCGACCCACTTCACCGGACGGCTATCCTGATACATAATTCCCTGCCGGCGCCGACCCATCCTCTGCGCTAAGATTTACTAAACACATTCGTGGAGCTCCTACCCCAGCAACCTTGTAATCCCAGCACCTACATCATCAATATCTACAGCCCACCCAGCCAAAGCCTCCAGGCAATTGACGCATTGCTACATGCGGCCATTCGGATTTCAAAACTGGACCATCTCATTGTGTTTGGAGACTTTACGTTCCGCATGAAGCATGGGGGTACGCAAGGGACACCAGAAAAGGCACTGCCCACTAAGAGCAACCCACAACCACAACCTAGTACTTCACAATTATCTCTCGTTGCCCACCCGCACTGGTAACAGCGTGACAAGAGACACAATACCCGACGTCACCTAGACTCGGCACTGTCCGAATGCGACATGGACCGGCCACTCAGAAAATCTCGGCAGTGACCACTACCTCATCACGCTGCAACTTCCCATGCGGAAGAGACCTTCACGCTGAGGCACGTCCAAACTGACCGATTGGCCATCCTTCCAGAAAGATAAAGCTGCACTGCCACATTTCCTTAAAATCTCGCTGCTTGGAGACATGCCTTAGAACAAAAAGCACAAGAACACACTAAAGCCTTAAAATTTAAGCGATGACCATCCTGCAGCCGACACAAACCTCCTTCACATCTGGGAAGCCCGCAGAAGCCTTACCAAATGGTGGAAGCACCAAAGGCACAACAGGAAACTCCGAAAACGTACTGCCCTCCTCTCCCGTTAAGCACAAGAGTACGCAACCACGCTGTAATAGAAACTCGCACTCATTCTGCGACCACCTCAGAGGCACTCTAAATACCGAGACTTGGCACCTAGTCTGGCACCTCCTAGACGATGTCAAATCGCTTACTCAAAGCAATCACCAAATACAGCGACTCATATGCAACAGCTCACTCCATACCCACGGGCTCCTCGACACCATCCAAAGCAACCATTTTGGCTCACCCACAATGCATCCTCCCGCCCCACCCAGGCATTTACTGGTCGCCCCAATTAAATTTTTGATGCCCCAATAGCATGAACGAGCTGCAGTTCATCCTCTCCAACCTCAAACGCAATACTGCACCAGACAAGACTCTCATCACAAACCGCATCATCGAAAACCTGGATACCACAGACGTAGAATTGCTGCTACAACTCTTAAGCATTACTGGCAAACAGGAACTGCACCAGAACAATGGCGACATTTGGAGATAACACTTAATCCCAAACCGCACAAACCCGTATCTACAACATCACTCCGTCATATCGCGTTTACCTCGTCCATCGGAAAGTTGCTTGAACACCTGCTTCACCAATGACTTACTAACCACCTCAAAGAACACAACCTCTATCCGCTTAACATGTTTGGGTTTCGGCAAAGCGGTTCACGCAAGGTGTCCTTCCACAACTCAAGAAACAGGTGCTCGACCAGCTGAGCCGTACGACGCCGCGGGCCATCTGAGGACCTAGATGTAAAAGGAGCTTAAGATGTTAAACGTCAAGCGATTTTGGATAATCTCAACCGCACCAACTGTAGCCCCTGAACCTATATATATATCGAAGCATTTCTCAGCGAACGCACGGCAACAATCAAGCTCGGTTCACTGACCTCACCAACTCTCAACACGTCCTCCAAGGGGACGTCTCAGGGGTCGGTAATCTCCCCCTTGCTGTTTAACATCGCTGTATTACCACTACCCGACAAACTAGCGGAGATACCCAACCTGCGACACGTATAATATGGGATGATCTAACCCTTTGGACAACCTCGGGCTCCAGCGGCGAACAACAGGACACTCTCCAACAAGCCGTGGGTGAAACTATATTCTACCTTCGTTCCATAGGTCTCGCTTGTGAATCAGCGAAATCTGCCCTCGTCATCATCAGGGCACGGACCAGAGGACTCGCTTCCCCACCACCCCCGACCCTCAAGTAACTATATTAGGCCAACCAATACCCTAAGTGCCTACTCTCCAGATCCTTGGAGTCTTCTTTCATCATGACGGCATTCGAGCAGCACTCTTCCCGCAAGTGCAGGCATCCATCAAACAACTGACTCACCTTATACAAAAAATACGCAGTAAAAATCATGGCCGGACACATGCCGATTAGTACAAGCTCTCCTACTGAGCAGAATGACATACGCCACGCCGTACCTTAACCCTCAGCAGCACAAAAGCACCAAGCTTGATGCCTTAATTCGCAAGGCCTAGAAGATGGTACTCAGCCTGCCCACCTATACATCAAATGACATATTGCTAAAGCTGGGACTGCCTAACAATCTTGCTGAGTATATTGAGGCAAAATGCTCCTCTCAACTGCGAAGGCTAGCGCTCACCCCAGCAGGCCGTGCAGTGCTCCGAGCGCTGGGTTGGCCATTACCGAATCATGCAGAGCAGCCCCAACGCCTCCCACCTACCATCAGTAGAAGACTGCGCGTGACTGCCATATTCCAACTTATGCACCCCACCTACAGCCGTGGCCTGTGGGAGGAACGAGTCCATTACATCATGTAAAAATATGAAGCCGACCCTCAGGTTCGTTGCACAGACGTCGCCCATGATCTCACATCATCCCTCACCACCCTTGTCGCTCTCAACTCCACAGGGCAGGTTGCAACTCCGGCTACATACCGCTGATGCAGGGTCGACGCTGCCGAAGAGCAAGCAATCGCTCACGTCGCCACAACCCACTCAAGCATTCACTCCCTAACAATCATCTCCGACTCCCAAGAGGCCTGGAACTTCTACGACGGCTGCCCAACGATCTTACAATCACACTCATTTGGGCACCTGGTCACGCTGGACTCCGAGGTAACGAAGCAGCGCATGCTGGCGCCCGACCGCTTCACTCCCGGGCATTCCCTATCGAGGAACCGGCCAGCCGGACACCTCAGTTATCCCCACCTGACTTACTCACACCCCTCGACACCACTTTTAATGCCCTTCTATGTCACTATACCCACGCACGAAGAACATACCATCCTCTTCATCACACGCTCACCAACTACGAATCTTACACATACCGCCAACTACAAACTCGTATTTTAATCAATCACGCGATCCTACACCACAACACCCCCCCGCCATCTATCCTTCCACTTCCAGCACTGCAATACCCCTCTCACCACATACCATCTAGTATTCTCCTGCCCATACAAACCTAACCCCTTCTATACCCCTCGCTGGAGCAGTGAGAGACTGAGCTGACCAGCCTGGACCCAGCCCGCCAGCAGGCCCTGGTCTCCTGAGCTCTACAGTCAGCGCTGTCACGGGGCCTTCTGGACTAAGGAGGCTTCCCAGACCCCCTCCTCTTACCCTGTTGCTCCAATAAATGTTCACCACCTGATGCCTGCATTCATAATTAGTGTGCATATTTGCTGCTCACTAGCATTAATACTTTCTAAACAACTTCTTCAAGGTAAGATGGTACTCTTGGTATTACTGTATTAAGCAATGCTATGCCTATGTTTTTATGTTACAGGATATCACTATGGTGAGTGCTTTTTTATAGATGAGTGAAAATGAACTCTGCACTTCGCTGTTGCCCATATAAATTCACATTTTACACTCGTGGACTCTTTCTGTGTCTGCGCAATATGCCTGTCTTCAGGGGATGAGCCAAAGTTCAACTAATGCAAACAGTTACTACAGCAACACCCGCCACTGAATTTAACAGCACTTTGACCAATGAAGGTTGACAGCGATATCGTTCAATAGAAAGAATGCAGGCCGGTTGGTGATTGCCTCTTACAGATATATAGGTTTAGTATACATGGCTATATAATCCGTATTTTGTGGGCCAAAAGGCTCGCAGGCATATAGATTCAATATGCAAGGCTATGTAATCCATATTTTATGTGCCAAATTGCCCCCCAATATTCATTTCCACATTCGGTTTCAAGAGGGAAATTTATTCTACGGTTGCATATAAACAATCGGTTGAGAGCGTAAACGGACCACCGTCCACGCAGCCGCTGGGATGCACCATGGCGCTGTTCTCTCGCTAAAACGCTCACGACGAGAGTGGCAGGAGAATGATCCTAAACTTTTCCGCGCCCTCGCGCGGGTGCTTGTCAAGCCTGTTAAATTTCTAGTGCAGCGTTCGCCCTTAATTGAGCACATGGCGCTGTTGTGCTGTAGCGGGCGTCCGCAGGGCAACAAACCGCGACGCTAGGAAGGAACAAAGACCCTTCTGCTTTTTGTAGGCGATTTATGTTTGCCTCATATTGCGTATTTTTGTTGTTGCTGTAATATGTATTTTTATTCCTATATACACTCCGTGCCTTGACCTTTGTCATCGCCGGAGGGGGAGATGGGGAAAGGGAGTTGAAGGAAGAGGGGGGTGAGTGTCCCGACTAAATGTGGTCCTGTACGGCGGCTTCTCGAACATATACAAGAAGAGAGTCGAGGACCATCTTCCTGTGTTCTGTAGACCCTTCGGGATGGGTCCACTCCCGCAGCATTTGTGGCCTGACTTGAGGAGGAATAAGCGCATGTGCGCGGTTTCTCTGTACATTCAGGGCAGAGCATCTCCATTTAAGATGATCAAGGTCAGCGACTTGTGGGTTGTCAGGTGATTCGCAAAGTTTGCAGGTACCGTCACCGGGGTGTAGACGAAAGCGTGCCATGATGTGCGCCGTTACGGCAGTGTTCGTCCGAATGCGTCGGAGTGTGACCGTTGCCCACTGGTTGTAGCCGGATGGGATAGGGTCATTCTCTCCGGGTAGACGAAGTCGAAGCGCTGCACGTCGCTCAGCACGTGCTTTCGTGATGGCTTCCTCGTAGTCATACCTTTCGTCTTCCGACTCGTCGGGCAGCAGCTCCAAAGATGGAGGTGTCGACGCTTGGAGAGCGGGGAAGACGTTCGTCGATGGCGACGGAGGTTTCTGGCAATATTCGGGTTTAGAAATCATCTCCCGCGCTGCCTTGTGCACCTCCTGGTTGCCCGGTATCCCGTTATGGCCAGGGACCCGGCGAATTGTAAGTATGCGGCCGAGTTCTCGAATGTATCTTGCGACCACACGAATACTTGCGACCGTCCGACTCCGTGTGTTATTTTTTCCGCATTCTCTCACGGCTTCTTTGGAGACCGTGTAGAGAAGGAAAGTGGTTGGTGCCTCAGTCGGGCTTGTGTTGGCCATTCTGTGCGCTTCTTCCGTCGCTAGTAGTAAGGCCCTCAGTTCCGCTTCCTTCACAGAAGGGGTACCACGGAGAGCCTTGGCTCCTTTAGTTTTGGTCTTGTCACAGTACCACGCTATGGCGACCTTATCATTTTGAAGAGCTGCGTCAGTGTAAATCCTGCGCACCCCTTCGTCGTCGTCGTCGGTACGCTGGAGCTCTTTCAGGTGTGCCGTTGCTGCTCGTTGGCGACGTGCCGGATGTGCTGCGCTTGTGTTTTTGGGCATGAGCCGTTGATCAACGATGGCTATTTGTTTCCATGGATCAGGCGGTTAGTAGATCGGAGGTTTCTTGTGCAGCGAGTGACCAAGTTGACGACGAATGGCCCTGCCGGCTTGAGTGCTTTCTAGGCGTAGTAGTTGTAAAGCTCCTAAGCTTTCAGCTCTGTTTTTATTGGTGTTCATTCCTGAGGGAAGGTGGAGGTTATAAACCATTGCGAAGTGAGGAAGACCAGAGCCAACCCGCATGGCTTCGCAGTTAAGGTATTCTACAGACTCTCGTTGTTTTTTTGTTAGTCTGTAGAAGTTATACCCGTACGTCGCATTTGGAACCAACAGGCTATTTACTAAAATGCGAAGAACGCGTTCATCGGCGCCCCACTTCTCTAAAGTAATCTGAAGGATCAGGAAAAGAGTGCTTTGCCGCGTAACGGTGAATTTCTTGGCTGCCCTATGCTCGTCTATGTCAAGAACGAGAATCAGGACAGTAGGACGTTCTTGGATTGGTACTCCATTTATGGTGAGCTTAAACTGGCTCTTTATGTTTTGTTTGTGTAGCCGTTTGTTTGCCACTACAACAAAAACAGTCTTCTCGGGATATGGAGCGAGTCCTACCTCTGTTAGGACGGAAGAGATTGTGTTCAGACTTTGCTGCATTGCTTGTTCTTGTTCGCCTATAGAGCCTCCCTTTGTCCAAAGCGTGATGTCATCTGCATAGATCGTGAAACGCGAGCTTTCAATCTCATCCAGGAGCAGGGGAAGGTCTGCCATGGCGATAATAAATAGCGTTGGCGGTAAGACTGAACCTTGAGGTACTCCGACGCAGTTTGCTGTTTTGGGGCTGAGTGTGTCACCAACCCGTACTCGATAGTGGCGGTATCGCAGGAAATCTTGTACAAAGGCGAGTGGCTTTCCGTCCAGTCCTCGGTTGCGTGCGCCTTGGACAACTGCCTCATGAAGTACCGAGTCGAATGCTGTTTTTACGTCGATGGCTACCACTATACGGGGATCACATGATGACGTGTTAGCTATAACATTCTCTGATAGCAATTTTAGGCTGTCTAGAGTAGAAAGGTGCCTCCGGAAGCCCGTTTGACCTAGGTGAAGCTGGCCTGTTGTTTCTAAATGCCACTGAATTCTTTCGAGAACCATCCTCTCCATTAGTTTCGTAACATTAGAAATCAAAGAAATGGGTCTCAGATTCTCTATTTGGGTGAGAGGCTTGCCAGGCTTTGGAATGGGCACAACCCACGATTCCTTCAACTCATTAGGCAGCACAGAAGACTCTGAGATAGCATTGAGCCAGTCAAGGAGTTGCTCCTTGTGCGCCTCAGGCATGTTGAGAAGGATCGCGTAAGTGATCCCACCTGGACCAGGTGCGCTCGTTATTTTGGTTTCCTGCAGAACTGATAGAAGTTCAGCCATTGTAAACGGGTCATTTAGACTGGTGTTCATTTCGGCAGGCGTCGTGCGTGGAAGAAACGGCGCTCTTTGTTTCACCCCAAGCGGTGGTTGTGGGAGGAAAAGTTGGCCTCCCTGAATTGCAAGATCGGTCTCTGTGATGCCCATTCGAGAGGTATGTTCTGGCCCGCCGTTTTGTTCGTTCTTTTTCCTTCATGCCACGAAATGTTGTCCAGACTTTGCTGAGCCCGGTCTGCGCATTGAAGGCGTCGCCGTGCCGATGCTAGTTATACCGGGAGAGCTTCAAGGAGTACTGGGGTGCCTTCGTAGTTGCTTGGTTAATGCGCGATCAAGCAGAGGTGTCCTCCGTCCTTTGCGATATTGCTGGAACGCTTGCAGACGGCTAGCCCATAGATTTAGCAAATGTAGGTTGGGGGTGGGTGCAGTGTCTTTTACTAAAACCGATGGTGTTGCTTCCCGCAGAGCAGTACCAATGCGTGTGTGGATACGATCTGCAGGATCGGTTTCATTTAGGACTGTACGAAATGTATCCCATTTTACGAAAGCGGTCTGTCGTTTCTCTGGTATCGCTTGCAATGCTTGAAGTGTTATCCATATCGGCAGATGGTCACTTCCGAGTGTATCTGGTCTGGTCTGCCAAATGCCTCGAAGGTTGGGAGAAGCCCAAGTAGGGTCCGGTGTCGTGTCTCGCTGGAACGCAAACGCTGCTATGCGCGTAGGAACTTCAGGGACGTTGAGGTGTTCTAAGCGTGTATGCCACCTAGCAACAAGCAGCTGGGTTCCTCTCCGGTTGTTTCGAGGATATTATCAAGTGGTGTGCCAAGCGGTGAAGTCCCTACCAATAAGTAATAAGTGACCTTGTAGGGTCTGCCTGAGGGATTTGACCTATGTTGCGTCTTGTTTGCTGCGCCCCATGGGTCTCCACTCTACGGAAACAAATGTAACCGTCTGCCCCTGGAGCTCAGTCCTCACCGCTACGACTTCGCGATTCGGGTCACACAGATGGATGGTGTACAGCTGAGTTTGCGGCATGGACTTGGCGACAAGAACGGCAGCTTGCCCGTTGCAGACATCTGGCTGCGATGTGTCACCGTTGTTTCGCTCTCTGTGACTTTGTCGAATAACAGGGGTTGTATACACATTGAATCCCCTCAGATTATTATTAGGAGTGTTTGTTTCCTGTAGAAGCTGCATTGTTGGCCTCTCGTTTCTTGCGAAGCGTTGGTTTAGCTCTGCGGATCGTGTGGTCAGCCCGCGGCAGTTCCGCTGCATCACTGTCACAGGGTGACCCGATCAGTGGCGCTTACTTGTCGGACGCAGCATTACGCTGCACAGTACTGGCGCCTTTCAGGACCTCAGTGGTCATGGTTTGGCTTGCGAAAGCAGCCTGACAATCGAGACACATGCCCGCGACAAGGTGGGATTTACCTATTAGGGCTTTGCGGAGGAGTTGAGGCAAAAGTTTCATAAGGGCCTTCTGTATTCCTTCCGCAATAATGGTTTTAATGGTGGTTTGTATCTCGAAAGAGATTATGGTTCTAACTTCTTTCAGTATTGATTGGCGTAAGAGCGATTGTTGATGGCTGAAGTCCACCCGCAGCTGTTCAATCTAATGGCGAGTTTCGGCCTGTGAGATCTGTGCCACCGGTGGAGGCGCCGAAGAAATTGTAGTTGAACGTAATCCTTGCGGTGACGATTGCGGTTCTTGGGCCTGACGTATGCCCTTTGCGTTGCTATGGTCATTTATTGACTGTGGCGCCGAAGTAAGCGCAGCATCCTGAGCTGTAACACCGGATGGGGGGGGGCGCTGGTGCTTCTGGCGGTGACACTGACGCCGAAGGGTTTGGTGGTAATGGCGGAGAGTGAATTGATGAGTCTCGTGGTGGCGGTTCATGGCGACCCTTCCAGCGTGAAGTGACGTTCGACGGTTGTTTTATTGCCGGAGGCGGATCTGTGCTTTGTGGTTGTGACGACTCGGGTTGTACCGACGCCGACAGGTTTGTGGACGATGTCGAGTGGTGTTTCGTGCTGTTCTGAGGGGTTGAATCCCACCCTCCTTTTTGGCGCATGGTATTTTTCGGCGGTATCCGTGATTCGTCAATGTGCGTAGAACCCCTAAACAGTCGGCGACGTGCCTGCCTGGCTCAGATGCCTTTGTTTGCTTCAATGCGCTTCTTACAACGGGGATCCGTTGCTACGTGGGAGCCACCGCAGTTCTTGCACTGTTGCGAACTACCCGTGCAGTCCGAGATGCCATCAGAGTGCTCCTTGCCGCACTTGGCACAACGAGGGTGTTAAAAATTGGGGCAGATGTCTGCCTTATGCCAAATGTCATGACACAGGTTACATATGACTGACTTTGGCGTGTACGGAGGAACTACCATCATGCACTTGTAATAGAGGACATAACGTGGCGGTATCTAGCCTTTAAAAGTAATGAGGGCTGTTTTTTACCCATCCGTCGTGCCGCCACGATCCAGTAGGTACGGCACGAAAGGTTGTGTAGAAGCTCCTCTTCAGGATTGTTGGGGTCTATTCCGTTTATTACGCCACTAACTTGACCCCTAGAAAGGGCCTCGTAGGCTTGCAGAGGGATTGTTGACGTTGAGATCCCGATCTGCGTAATTCCAAGGAAGATGTCTAACACATGTGGTTGCCAAATATCGATGGCTAACGTGTTATATGCGTTTAGAATACGAATTCGGTAGGCTCCAGGCGAAATGGCTAGCGGTAAAGCCTTGGTGAGGCCAAGGTGAATGTCTCGTGGGGAATAATCCGAGAGGCAGTGGCGTACAAGTGGCCTGATAATCACAGTGTGCTGCGGCGTCGCAGGGAGCGTGCTCTTCGCCGAAGCAGCACGCGGAGCGGTTGGAGCGACTGCTCTTTTTCGGCGTTGAGTGACGTCTGTCCACGCGCCACCCGCGAGCAGGTCTTCGTCGGTTGCGCACGTGAGCTCCACAAAGCCTGCACCTGTGGGAACATGGCGGCGCCCAGCTGTTCGGAATTAGGCTTAGCATAAAACGTGCTCTTGTGGTGATGAGACCCTAAAGGCGTGGAAGGGCGAAATAACTTAGGCAGTTGAGTGGGTCCGGTAAAGAAGTCACTTGCCTGGACCGTTGTTTGGAGCTGGAAGCCAACGACGGTGTGGTTTGTTGGGGTGGTGGTGACGGCGGCTGCGGTTGTCGTCGTCGTAGCGGAAGTGATTTCTGCACTGGGTGCCGCCGAACTGTCCGTTTCGTTGGCTTCTCCGGGTGGAAAATGTGCCGATAATAATGGTGATGGCATGGCAGAGATCGGAGGGTGCTCACCACATGACGCGGTAGTCACATTCACATTCATTGTGTTGTTGGCAGCACAGCCCACACAGAAGCGTCGCGGCGAAGTTGGGGTGGTCCGTAAAAAGTCCTTGGTTTTGGTGAAACCTTGCTACACGGTGGCGTAGGGCAACTTCCGTGAACTGAATAGTAGTTTCTCGGGGGACTAAGCCCCCCCAAAAAGCACACAGAGTCGAAAAATGCGGAGCTTGATGCAAGAGCACCTTTCTCCTTCTGGCGCCACCTTGCAGTTTCGTCCCACTGAGGACCGTTGAATGCTGGTGTTATCAGATTTTATGAATAAACTTTCAAGAATATATAATGTTTTGCGATTCGTCTTCACAGTCGGTTCTTCTGTTGGTACACCTCCAGAGAAAATTTATCACCGAAAGCCTATCCTTCTAGCTATATAAAGAAATCTTTTGAGGACTCGCTATAAGGAATATTAAACGCACGGTCGGAAACGATGTGGGACCGGCAATTTCGACACTATATTATCACTCCGGCATAAAAAAGCGACTGTCACAGTAGCTTCAGCTGCGGTGTACTATGCCCTTTTGTCTGAACTCGAGCAGTGGTGGACGCTTGCTAAAGACAGTAATACGCAGCATGAGGCCAACCTAAATTGCCTACAAAAAGCAGAACCGGTCTTCGTTCCTTCCTAGCGCGCGGTTTGTTGCCCTGAAGGTGCCCGCTACAGCGCTATTGCGCTGACTGCTGTATGAAAACCGAACGCTGCACTAGAAATTTATCAAGAGGGACAAACACTAAGTAAGATAAGAAGTAGCGCTGACTTTGGCCCTGAAAAAATTCTTTGCGAGGGACGATTATGTCCCCGCGCCACTGGGCGCCCAGTTTTCTCTTTGCTCTGTTCCTCTTTCGTGACTATCTCTCCGTTGTTCCTTTGTACGTTGCTCTCTCCTTGCTCCTTTCCGCCGCAGATTGCTTCACTTCACCGCGACATCTGTCTTCTAACATGTCGAACAGTGCCCGCATCTGGAATGTCCGCGGAATCTTAATCCAGGTGCGCGGCCGCAATGAGCGGCGGGGTAATCGCACACTACACCACGTATGTGACGCCCGCTTATTCTCTAACAGGGAACGAGTAGTGTGGAATAATCAAGGCGGACTGAACGATATCGATAAAACCCAGCAGTTCTAAGTTTCCCAAGAAAGAGGTGTACCCTCTGCCTCATATAGATGATGCATTTAATTGCCTCCATAACACAAAATATATCTCATCCATGGACCTCCGATCCGGATACTGGCCGATTGCGTTCAACAACGTTCACCGAGAGAAGACATCCTTTGTAACACCAGATGACCTCTATAAATTCAAAGTCATGCCGTTCGGCCTCTGCCCTCTCCAGCCACATTCGAACGCATGATGGACTCTCCATTATAAGGCTTAACATGGTCCACATGCCTCTGTTACCTAGATGACGTTGTGGTATTTCCCCTCGATTTTGACACTCAACTTCGCCGACTTGCCGACGTAGTTAATGTGTTCTAGCTGGCGGGTCTTCAGTTCAACTCGAAGAAATACCGCTTCGCCCACCGCGAAATAAACATTCTTGGCCATCTTCTTGAAGGCAATGAAGTGAGACGTGATCCCAAGAAAATTCGCGATCCCGATAAAATCGTACGACGACGATTTCAGAAGAACTACACAAGAAATCAACCAGAGTAATATCGCACACTCACACATGCAGTCTAGCCTGATTCGGTTTCCGGTGAAGCGGTACAGCGCAAAAATTACTCTTGGTCGCTCGCTACCCTGCCATGCGCTAACAATTTATGCTTGTTTTGCACGCACACCGTGTGTACGACCGCAGTAGACATTGGCGTCAGGAATGATGCATACAGTTTCACAGAAGAAATTTACGGCTGCCGCCTGGCCATGGATATGGAAAGTCGCAGTCGGCGTCATTACGCGAGCAACGAATTTCGAATACTATCTTTGCTGCAACCCGCGTGGACACTGTAATGTCGTGTAATCCTGTCGATGCCACCAGATGCATTGCTGAGCAATGAGTTTTCACGGTATGATTTGTGAAATAAATTCCTTATAAAATAAAGAGCAAAGCTCGCTAATGACCTATATTGAGTCATAGGAAGAGCTTGCGTGATTTTTAAAATACATTTATTTAAATAAATTCCTCACATGTGCTGCATCTACACCTGTTTTATTATCTTATCTCATGAACGGCGCATTCGATGGAAGTTTGCCTCCTGAATATCGCATTGACGTGTCGTAATTAGGAGCTGCACAACCAGTTGGGGGTACGCAAGTACTCAGAAATTGGAGAGGAAGAGGGAGACGGCAAGTGGTGTGTCGAAAAAGCGTAAAACATATTGGTCCTAGGTGAGTTGTGGTACGGCAACATTTCTCTAATTGTCCCCGCGTGCCCCTGTCGTGATTGTTTTGGCAGTACTCACAACTGGCCTGAGTTAATAGACGAAGCAGCTCTTTATGCAATTAAAATCATTACGTTTATTTCAAACGCCGTGTTACCGTCAGCAGCACCTAGCCCTTATCATCATTTCCCAAACAGCACTCCGCGTTTTACTTGCGCTCTGCACGCATGAGCAAGCTGCTTCCGTGTGTGTGGATGTAGTTCTCTGGAGCGCCGTGCGCTATACAGTAGCTTGGTATGCAGTAGTAGCAATACGCGTAATACAATGCGTGCGGTCGTATGCTGTCTCAAAGGAGAAGAAGAAAATTACGGGGCAACAGCCTCGTGTGATACGAGCAGAGATACTGAAAACATTCGACATGTGAGCTGAATGGTTATCATTCATTCCGATTTTGAGGTAGCATGTTTAGTTTACAAGTGGCGAGACGGTAGATTGTAAATTTAGAATCGCTGCTTGTTAGCACTAGTTGGCTTCTCTAATACATGTAACACACAACAGAATTCCTATTCGCCAATGTGCGCAACGTAGTGCCATTCGTAGCCCGAAGTGCGAAAACTGAATTGTTTCTCGGGCGGCCAGATGTCTGAATGTTGTCTCTACATTTCATAACCCCGTTCTGCAAAGAAATCATTACGTATCTTCACCGTACGACAACGTACTTCCGTCAGATACGGGTTACCAAGGAGGGGCGGTCGAACCAGTTAATCAGGCCCGCAACGCATGCGAAACTGCGTCAAACCAACCGCCTCGGAAGCAGACGACAAATACTGTCGAAATGCGCCTCGCCGTCGCGCCCATAGAAGTGCGCATCTCCGGATCACGGGAATCACTGCGCCATTCATAGCACCATCTACATTGTGCACCGCGACCGAGGGACATTAAGGGCCGTCCCGGAGGGCGAAGTGGGCGCTCCTGTTTATGCGAAGGCGATGGGAGTTTGGCGCCAATCGGGGCCACAGTTCGGAAGAGTCACTCATGAGTCCTGTTAGACACATATGGATAAAACTCACACGTTAATTTGATTTGAGTGAGCTCGACGCTAGTGAAGCATGGTGAGTTTGAGCTTGAGTGAGTTTGAGCCGGGCTGAGTTTGAGTACTCCTGAGACAGAGTCAGTTCTGATTTTTAGTTTTTAGTGCATTTTGAGTTTTTAGTACATTTTGAGTATGAGTACCTTTCGAGTACAAAGTACATTTTGAGTTCTGAGTACAATTTGAGTTTAATTACATTTTGCGTTCTCACTACATTTTGAAATTTGAGTACATATGAGTAGCCTAGGAGGAAGATATGGTTGTCGGTTATGTTTCATGTGCCGCCTTGGGCACGCAATAAACGTTAGCTTAGGGTAAGGCAGCATTCGCGATGCACAAAATGGGTTGGTGGGAAGGGGGGCTGTCTGGTTTAGCGGCTGGGGTTGTAATAATCAAGTGGTGCGGTCATAAAAAAGGGTTAACGCACCTTTTTCTTTTGTTGGATCCTGTAAGATGAGAGAGGGTGGCGGGAAAGCACACTGCAGCGTTTTTTCGTGGTTGTTTGTCTGCTTCGGTTATTAGTTTGATTTGCTAGGGTCGATCGAAAAGAAAGAGGTGAGCACCGAACTGAATGGGCGGCGGCTGTTCCCTGCGTTGTTAAAAATGAGTTGTCAACTGAACCGACTCGGTGACGCCCGCTTAGAAAGAATAATGACTGCATTATGAAATCGATTGTGTAAAAATTCAAGCAGATGTCGCTAAGGCACGTAAAGTATTAAGCTATAAGTCTCGAGTAACGTACTCAGGCGAGGCAAATTAAAAATTCTTTTACCTGCCACGTCATCTTCGTCCTCCATCGATGGCCTCCTCACAGAACTACGCCATAAAAACGCGATGCTCCTACGACGCATAGAAGCCCTTGAACAAGAATCATGCACTAGCAGTAACGATCGCAAGCACGAAGATCATGTTCAATTTGAACAATGAGCGCCCTCATCTTCCCCCTCAGCTCCTCTTCTCCCACCCATCATCACTGCTGAAGAGATTTTGGCGCTCACATAAAGAAAAATACAAGTAATTCTTGTTGAAGTAAACCAAGCACTAGCTCCAAATACAAAATCAATTGTCCAGCTCGGAGAAACCATCACAGCCCGAATCAGAGCACTAGAACAATCCCACTCCTCCATCGCCTAGATGCTTCAATCCCTTCATCTCCGTCTCGATTGCCTTCAACTCAAACAATACCACAACCTCAGAAAGCCTAAAATCCATCTGAGCAGCGACGAGAAGCTCGCCTCGATAACCCCCTTTTAGATGACTAACGCCTCCACTGTTACAATCTTCCAATAGAATTGCCGCTATTTTCTCAGCAAATGCTTTCAACTCGGGCATTATTCTCAGCAACACCAACTCAGAGGCTACGAAGCATACACTCATGATACGAGTCACTGCACCGCCATGCTCGTATCCAAGACTCTCGCTGCCCAACTAGACGATATTGCCTCGCTCATCGCTCATACCTTTCTGGAAATTCTGCCCTCCCACCCGAAGACAACAAGCCTTTTCAATCTCAATATCTACAGCCTTCCAACGAACTCCCTCACCACCATCGACCACCTCATCCACAACGCAATTCGCAAATCTTGCACCACTCCTCTGTAGTTTTAGGAGATTTCAGCGCTCCGCACCCCCATGGGGCTATCATCACACAACCAAAAAAGGTGCAACCTTTCTTAACGTCACTTAGCAGCACGTTCTCACTCTCTGCAACGACCATACCACCCTTACGCGGATGGGCAACACTGTTTGACGAGATACAAACCCTGACCTCACCTTTTCACATAGTATTTCTTACCTGGAATGGCAGTGTCTCGAAGACACATTGGGCAGCGATCATCACATTATATGTATCACTATACTCCGCCTCAAACTCGAACCTCACATCGGTCAAGCCACTCTCACCGACTGAGAATCCTTTCGGAAAGATCCTGATCCCTTTCCAGACGCTATCGCAAACGAGAAGACTGGACTTCACGATTTATCACGGCTCTCAAGAAGCATTCTAAGACAATTCCTCTGACTGTGGAGAATCTCTCAGTTGACTCCCATGTTCTCCATCTATAAGAGGCTCGACGGGGCCTCTCTCATTGATGGTGGAGGCAAAAATATAATAGATCACTGAAACGTGGAATTGCTGCCCTGACTCAAGAGGCCGCTATCTACGCTCACACCCTTCACAAACAATACTGGGCTACATTCTGTGACCAGCTCCTAGGAACACTGTGCAGTAAACACACGTGGTATTTCCTCCGTACGTAGTCTTCTTGGCTCGAAACATGTCGAAGCTGCCACCCACAATTACGTCCACCGTCTTCTTTACTACGATCCCCATTGGAATGATCAGACACTAAAAGAGCTCAAACCACCCTTTTTTGTATTGACAGCAATACCTCTGCTTTCTGCCACGCTGATTACACCGGCGCTCCGAATCCTACCCTTGACGCTCCCTTTACGCTGCAAGAACTTCACCAAACTATCTCTTGTCTCACTAAAATTACCACTCCCGGCCACGACCATATAGATAAAAGACAATCCGCAACTTCGGCATTGCCCCTCTAACCCGAATGATAGTATAGGTGGGGTTATCGCCTCCCATTTTAGCGATCACCCGTCTATATTCCTGCTTACTAGGTCCTCTCACCAGATGATTGGCGTAAAACTCCCTGATAATCGAAAGATGCAAAACATCAATCAAATAACACTTGAAACATTCCGCTCTAAGTTGAAAAACATTAATTGGGACAGTATATATGACGCGGATACACCTGATTAAGTGTACGGCCAATTCTTATTCCAGTTTAGAGAAGCCTACCAGGAGGCCTTTCCTTTTATTACTATAAAAAAAGCAGTCAATCGCGGAATCTTTGTATTTCAAACTATTTCTTTAAGCTGATAAAGTTGTTGTCCACAAGAAGTCCTCTTGACTGGAAATTATTTAAACAACACTGGAACAAGACTAATACCTTCCTTCGTAATGCTAAAAGGGAATATCTGTTTAATTTTTTTCACATGGAATGCAATGCAAAGGCAGATGTAGTATGGAAAAGGTTAAATGAATAATTAAATTCCTCACCTGCGGCTCACAGTGTAGTTGAGGTAACTATAAATGATATTCTTCTGAAGGGCACTGAATTAAAAGAATCTTTCAATGATTTTTTGTTACCCTGTGAACACTTCACATCATCCCGAAGCTGTTATTCTAATTCATAGTAATAAAAAAAGTATTTACTTGAACCCTACGAGTGAAAATGAAGCTATAACGACCTTTAACCTATTTAAGAATAGTAACGTCTGTGATGTGGATGGCATACAATTAAAACCAATTAAGTACACAATCGATATAATTGCAGCACAACTAGCCCATATTTATAACCTAGCAATTACTACTGGCAACTTTTTTAAATGGATGCAGCTCTCTAAGATAATTGTCCTTCACAAAGGCGGTGATCAAAACAATTTTTCTAACTATCGCCCCATTTCCATTCTTCCTGTGTTCTCAAAAGCCTTAGAAAAAATTATTGATTTGTAGAAACGAAAACTTCGCCCCTAAATTCAATCCAATAACTAATGCTCAGTACGGCTTCCGTAAAGGCAGATCAGCAGAACTTGCATTAATAAACCAAAATAAAATATTTTAAGGGCTTTTGAATAAAACAATTTATAGCTGGTTTTTGCGTAGCTTTTTCAAAGGCATTCGATCGCCTGAATCACACAACGTTGCTTAAAAAGTAGAGCTGTATGGAATACCGGTTATACGTCTTCAGCTTCTCAGCACCTACCTAAACTTAAACTTAAAACTTAAACTCTTCATTTAAAAGTATAAATGCTGGTGTTCCACAAGGTAGCATCCTAGGCCCCATCCTTTTTAACTTCTACATCAATGACATAATTAAGAGTATTGCGAAACTAACAGTTGTTATATATGCGGATGACACGACAATACTGTTCCAAAATCCAAGCAAAACGACAATTCACCTCGAAAGAAACGGCTGTCTTGACAAATTGCACTCTTGGAGCAAGTAAAATTCATTGCACATAAGTTTTAACGAAACGAAGGCAATTTTATTTTCGCCCAAACAATCATGCGCTGTTTTAGAAGGAAGTCTTCTTTTCGGTAACAACATTGTAGAAGTAGTTGACTCCGTTAAAGCTCTTGGTGTCCATTTTTATAAAAAATATCATGGGATCTGCATATCAATCAGGTTATTTCCCGTACTGCAAGGTATGTTGGCATTTTAGCAAAGTTTCGTTCTTTTTACCGCATCAGATCAAACTAAAAATTTACAACGCCCTTTTCCTCTCTCATAATAATTACTGTGTCCTTGTTTATGGGAAAACCATGATAACGAACTTAAATCGCCTACTTGCACTCCAAAAGAAAGCTCTTCGACATATAGAAAATGTAGATTACCACGCGCACGTTAAACCGCTTTTCCATCGTTTTAATTTAGTTTCAACTCGCAATCTTTACTCATATCATCTAGCGCAGAGATACAAACAAAGCATTCATAACCCTGAAAATTTATTACTGTCCCTTGTAGATCTGACAAACCGGATGCCCATATACAAAACCCGTAACACAGAACTTTGCGTAATACCTTTTCGAGAACTTGCTTTGGGGAACAAATGCTTCGCTGTTCTCTCCCTACGCTCATAAATTACCTGCACAAACCGACGATAATAATAAAAATACTAGTAGAGCAAACTCCGCATATTTTTTGTACATGCTGAATGATATCTTGACAGCAATTTTGAATTTATTCATATGTTGATGAAACTTTTTCTCCTCATTTGTATGGCGGTGTTATCGTGAATAAGTTATTTATATGCTCGGTGAAATGGATCCCGCTGTTGTGCCTGCTATCTTGTTCTGTGAACTTGATTCTGCTGTATGTTTTCTGTTTGATTTCTTAGGTACATTACATGATTTAACATGTATAACGTGTTAAGCATGCCTCCTTGTAAACGGGAGCCGAACCCTTGTCAAGTAGACTAGTCTCCACTTATTGTTCGGGACTCCTTCCAGATGTTCTTTGGAAAAATAAAGATGGTTTAATTTGATTTCATTTGTACCGCTTTACTAGATTTCTCCGACAACCACTGGACAAACGGTACCCTCTCTCCGCAATGGCGGCGCACAGATATGTCACTAATTCCTAAGCCCAACAAGCCAATCCAGCTTTCCAACCGTCGCCACATCTCCCTCACCTCCTGTCTCGGTAAACTCTTTGAGCGCATGGTTCCACCTGCCCCACTACTCACCTTGAAGACAACGACCTATTCCCTCACACCTTGTTTGGCTTCTGCTCACAACTCTCAACTCAAGATATTCTCCTACAGATGAAAGAGCAATTCATCGATTACCTCAGTAAAATTCATTACAGTGCCATCTTAGCCCTCGACGTAAAGGTCGCTTTTGACAACGTCACACATCAGGCCCTCTTAGAAGGACTTCGAGAAACCCACTGCAGTGCGTGTACATACAACTATGTGCGGGCCTTTCTTAGCGACCGAACTGCCACCCTTGACATTGGACAACTTTGATCTGACACATTTCGCATACCTCCTAGAGGAACCCTACAAGGATCAGTTTTATCACCCCTACCCTTCACCATCGCTCTCCTCAAGCTCCCACCTCTCCTTCAAACCATTCCTGGTCTCCACCATGCGCTATACGCTGATGATTTAACCCACTGGACAACCGCGGGATCTTCTCCCGCATAACAAGACACCCTACAACAAGCAACCGACACCATTGTCGCTTATCCCCGACCTCGAGGCCTCACATGTGCCCCCAGAAAATCAGCACTCCTCATACTCCGCTCCCGAACTCGCAGGCAATCTCCAGTTCCCACACCCGATCCTGCAACAACAGTCGGTTTCATTCCCATTCCTAAAACACATGCCCTTCGTATACTCAGAGTCCAATTCCCTCAAGATGGCTTTGTCAGTGCAGCCCTTCTGCTTCAAGCCACTGTCACCAAACTTACCCATCTCATCAAAAGCATCAAAAGCCAACGTCAGGGCCTCAAAGAAGACGATACAATACGACTAATTCAAGCACTTTTAATTTAAGCACTTTTAATTTAAAGAGCGCGTATTGCCGGAGAGAGTCTTGTGTTAGCTAATGCCCTGACCGGTGGAACTTTCTTACATATGATGGGAACATGCCAGAGAAAACTTTCGATGGCACAGAAAGCAATAAATTGCGGTTGTGCCATAGATAGATGGTTTACTCCTACCCTAAAAATGGCAACTCGCTATGGAGTACACCTGCTTATTTCCGCGTACAACTAGTTTGGCAGGTTATGCGGAAAATCAACGGATGTCGAAAGCAAAGTTTCCTCATCTATCTATATGGTGCAGAGTCTTCATAGCAAGTCGCAGTCCTGTCTTTTATTTCATTCCTTTGCCTTGTAAACGTGTGTATGTATGGCAGGCTTGGCGCGTCGCGACGTGCGATGAAGAAACTAATATTTACCAGAAGACGCTACAATTCCCACTCACCTGAATATCATCACCAGTGCTCTTTCAGCCACGCTTTGCAGACATTTAAATACTGTTTGAGCATAGAATTACAATGGCAAGGAGTGCAGATTCTTCAACAGTAGAATAATTTCGCCAGTGAGGTTTCTGTTCCGTTCATGGTGTAGCAGAGCACAACAGACAATGTACCAATTCTGCAATTCTCATCTGCTGAATAAAAATACTTCTCAAATTTGGAAGTGGAAACCACGCTTTGTAATAAATAGTACCCGTTATGTGAGCAGATAGGGTTTGCTTTCTTTTTTGCATACTCGGTGCTGGACAGACATCTGCAAATTATTCAGTTCTTCATTAATAATAGTTGACAGTCAGGGCAGGAATATGTCGCCCTCTACCACCTTCTTAGAAAATTTTTTGAACTGTTCTCTTACTGTATAGAGTAAGAAGTTTGATGCTGCGGTCATCTTTCATATTGGCTCGAAAGGTGCTACTGCGTCCTGTAGCTTTTTGATCGCTGCCCCTCTGGCTGTTGCCAGTTATCATGGAAGCGCTGTGCTCGCCATATCCCCGGAAGTTCCTATGCAAAGCTCGTATGCATGGAGTACACTGATACTTTGAATGTGGGACTACAATGCACGTTTTGTAGAGGTGAGCTGCCTGGAGTCGGAGCGGATGGTGCTCTCGAGATTTCGAATGCCCCGCTGAGATGATTCATGCTAGACATATGTACGTTTTGGGGGCAGCCCTTTGTGTGCATCATGTAGCAGTTTTAGACGCGGTTGTGCCTACCCCTTTAGGGTAGATTAGACGCCCACCAGTAGCGATGCGTCTAAACCTTTTCTGCGAATAATGCAAGTGAGAGATACGAATCCGCGTGTTGGTGAATCTGTGAGCCAGAAAACTGCGTTGCGAAGCCCTTTCTCTCATTACTGGCACTGCTACTGAAGACACCGGGGGTAATGTTATAAACGGTTCAAGGAGCCCGCTGAGGGGAGTCGTTGGCCATCTTTGGCATTGTCTACAGCTTTGCGTTGTGTCATTAACAGTGCGGGGCATTGTCCGGACTTTCTGAAGCAGTTATCGTTGAAGTGCTATAGTGAATATGCCGCTGAATAACGTATAAAAATATATAGTGTGAACTAAATACGTATTTCGGTACAACGGCAAAGCACACGAAAGCGCTATTCCGAGCGGCTTTTTTGCTTGGTTAAACCATTGGAGTTCCTGAGGGTGGTGCTCTGACTTTGTATACGAGTACGGCGCTGGATTGGATGGGGGACATCTTTAGGGGGTCGCTGAAGTTTTTCTGTGCGTGATGTAGGAGCATACAACGCGCTTGGGACTGGCTGTAGCGGTTATTCTCGAAGGGCTGGACTCGACATTCGCCAAGCCCGAACCAACGAATAACCGGTGTGAACTCAATGCCGTGCCGGCACAACTGTGAAGCCGACGAAGTTCTGGTTGTGGACCAAATATTATGCCCCGTAAAGCTGTCAAGTCGCCGATGTTGGTGCTCTGAACTCTTGTAGCAGTGCAATGATTCGTTAGTTGGGCGCAATTTTTTGGCATTGGTCATATTTTTCGGCATTGGCTCGTGGCAATTGTCAATCTAACAAAGACGACGGATAAATGCGTGCACTGAAACGTTGCGAGAGAGACTTCTTTCCAGTGCAGCGACACTGAATTCCTCTTAGCGTAACAAAGTCAATCACCATACAAGTTTGGGTATACCCATGCACAGGGGATTGCAAGTAAACGGCCTAGTGCTGTCTCTTCAACTGAACCGACACAGCAAAGCGTAAAACAGAAAACATATGCCCATGTAGAGCCAATAACGTGGCTTCCTGGCGAATGGAGTCGCGACGTAATGCCATTTATAAAATTGCTAAATTATTACAAGCATTCCTCCTCAGTAGGATATATATTCTCTGCATTATCTTACCAATACTGAAACGAAACAACTTTAATTATATTACCTGCTTGGGGGACCAATGATGCCGCTCTACAAGTACCGCTGAGAGATTCTACTGTTACATTAGAGAACACTGGCGTATACATTATTGCCGCAGGCTCCATGGAAGGATATCGCGCGTGCCAGCTTGACTGCATGTGTCAAAGTGTAGCCGGCCGAGTCCTCCAAGAAAATCTACACCTGCTTTAACAACAAGACCCCGATACACATTCAATCACAAAAGCCATGACATGAATGAACTTCACTATTCAGCTCTTTGCTTCAAACGGGCACCACACGTATCATTCAAAAGAAGGGCGCCAGCACCCCATCCATTCAAACAAAAGCACGATTGAACCAGGCACACTGTTTGTTGATGCACTGAAGTGTCAGCATGCGGACCAGTTTCGTCCAGGTCATTATTTCGTCCATGTTACCCCCACTCATGCCTCTCACCATCTCAACCCATAACCCTCAAGTCGTGAAGTAGGCGGCAGTAGCACTTCCAGTCACGCATTTGCAAAGCGTCGGATGCCAATCCTCCTTTCGTCACAACCTCCTCAGATTCTAAAACGTCCATTTTAAACCGTGTCAAAGGGCATATTTAGGCTGAGATTCACCGTATTCTTTGTCAAATTCCGGCTAGTAACCCTGTAGATTATATTTGCGGCCTTCAGTGGCGGTTCATTAGTTCTTTATTTTCTAAGGTGCGTTCATGCCTGCTTTGCTAATGAGTTTGGCTGCATTGTCACATACCAACAAGGCATTCTCGGTGGAGTCGGCGCTGTCACAGAACCGTCAACGTAAAATTGATCATTCATGACCTTTGTAAGTTCATCATTTGGACCTGTCGAAATTTCAGAATGGTAGTGTAGCGTGGCGCTCAGCAGAAAAAGACTTGAGGTAGCACCAAAGGGAACACGGTTCATTCGCCAAACAAGTTGCTTCGGCAAGGTCTGTTCAGGCGTCGGCAGGTGTTCGTACCAAAAGTACCGAAGTACGTCACGGTCGTTCTCCGAACAAGATTTGCAAGAATACTTTTTCTATGTCGGCTGTTTCGGCGACTCTGTACATCCTGAACTTCAGAAGAAGGGAAAGTACCGATGCATTAAGGTTCGGACCAGAGTGTAACACGTCATTCAGTGACAGTTTTCCAGGTGAGCTGGATCACACGTCATACACAATTCGAGTCTTGGTTGTTTCCCTGTCGTTGTGGAGGACTGCTCGGTGCGGCACGTAGTACACTGGACCGGCTGCTTCTTGTGTCGTTGCGGGTTCGGCGAAGTTGTTCTCAGCATATTTGCGTATCGTCGCATCGTACCGAATGAGAAGCTCTTCGTGTTTTTGAAGACGTCGCATGAGCTTTGCAAGCGGATCTTTCGCTTCCTTTAAATTACAATGAAGCTCCGGAGCATCATCTTTCCGGGGAAGACAAACTTCATACTTGTCATCTTTTCTCCGAATTTTTTTTAATTCAGTGAGAACTGGATCCTGGACAGATTCTTCATCCTTGTGGTTAAGGGTACCCATGTGCTCAATCTCCCAAAAGGCTTGCAGCTGTTGAGACAGTTTGTTGTTTTGGTCACTAAAATTCTGGTCCAATACCTTCACGACGCCAGTGGATAACGTGCCTCGGATATTCTCCGTGCTTTTTACCGGGCCCTGTAGCGTCCCACCGAAAGACGCCTCAACGGCAGTTAAGCCATTTGTAAGCCGCCGAATTCTTCCAGTTTTGACCTTCCAGTAATAGCCGGATCCTATTAGTACCTGAATAGTGCTATCTGTTGAGGCCTCAGCATCATCGGCAAGGCAAAGATCCCGAACGTACTCTCCCACGCAAGAAGTAGGAACCATGAATGGAGTTTTACTGCATATTGGAGTGCGTACGGCTGATCCGGAGCGGACGTGCAGCATAAAACGCCATTCTTCTGCATTCCGCAGGTTTTCCTTCTCGGCCTTGCCGGAACGCATGTTCGCTTTGCCGCCGGCACACCAACATTCGACACGTGCCAAGAGGATCCACCGTTTCTGCCTCGCATCGTCAGTTGCTGCCTATCGGATGTTGTGCTTGATGCGCCACCTTCGCATCATGTGACATCACCTGCTTCCCCTATAAAGAACTGCATGCAAAACTTCAGTTTCATTGGGCACGGCTGACCCGGAGCGGACAAGCGGCATAAAACGCCATTCTTCTGCATTGCGCAGGTGGCTGTCTGCTATTGCACAATCAAGAGTCACTGCCATGTTTTTTTTTTGTTTCTACCGTGCTCCAAGCTGTGCATTTGTATTGCCTATGATGTGTACTGCGTATGCTCATTACTCTTGTGCGGAGAAGTTTTGTCGAGTCTTCAGGGGGATTCCGGTACCAAAACTTTGCGAAAAGACCAGAGTCCAGAAGCCGTCGAACAGTCCCATCGAACATGATGTGTTTATTGACACATACCCCAAAGAAAAAAAAAGAAGTTCGTGCGTGCGTTCACAATAATTTGTAGGGAAACCTGTTGTCCAATCTCCACGTAGGTATGTGTCTGATTTGAAGCTACGAACGAGAAAACATTTTCTAAGAGCTTTCATTACACGAAGTGCCCTAGTATTCGTAGTTTGCCCAGGATAACGAGTGCAATAAACTATGAAAAACCTCAAACTGGAGATGCCGTTGCCGAACGTCTCTGGGTGTTATGGATCAAGAGAACGGTGCATGGAAGAAGAGACGCTGAATGAACGCTCACAGTTGTATGTCGCTACCTTGAAAAACTGGTATAAAAAACTGAGAGATACCTATATCAAATACGAGTCATATCTAAGCAAGAAATTTCCGTCGCGCTAAATAACACGCCCTCGAAACGCGCCTCTCACTCTGTTTAAAATTGTACACAGAAATTGATTGATAATAACGTAACGGAAATGTTATAGGACAACGAATTATCATATCAATTGTTTCGTCACAATGTTCTAACGTTCGCGTGAAGTATCCCTATACCATTAGGATAAAGTCCTTAGTCCGTTGGGATATCCGGGAAGTGGGCGTGCTTTGTATTTTGAATTTTATTTGTTTTGAATAACACCAACCAATGAACTCCTTTAATATTTTTGCAGGGTGCCTTTCCAGTGAGTTTTTTTGCAGAAAAATAAATGTTATAATAGAAGCGTCAACAAATTTAAATTCCAAACACTACAAGTCACTTAATTATCTTCTGACTTGTGATCTTTGCCCAAACTATTCCTTGTAAAGGCGAAGGCACTTAGATTGGCCTATTTTCGAAAATATGTAAATCGCAGCGCTTTACAATTGGCGCTGTTCACTGTGTACACGTGTGAGTACGGCCTCGTTATCTTGTATGCTTCAAATGAAGCACACATTTTTTGCCATATGTCATGGCCCGCAATATTGCTTGGAAACGGAACAGTGACAATTTGTCGAAAAGCAAGCATGAACATGTCTCAAGTAGAATGTCTAAGCCTGAAATGTAGGTGGAGACAAATAAGCATTACCACAAAAATCAGAACACTCAAACAAATTGCAGGACAATGCGCGTTAGTTTGGTTACTCCTACTTGGTAGATTGTGTTCTAGGGTAGTTCATTGTGGAGAACCATTTAGCTTTACAAACGTTATTAAAAAAACTGTCGCTGTGTTTTTCTACAGTGTAACATTTAGGAAGGTGAACGAGAGTACACTATGGCTCTGAGAAGCCTCTTAGAGAATTAACAATAACGGCGCTGGCTGCACAAGCTTCCACTTGAACACTGAATATACCAAAAAAACTAAGTTAAGAGAAGAAAATAAAACACCGTCCTTAACGAAGCCGCTGTTCTTAGTCCTTCATTTTCTCGGAGAACCGCTATGGTGCAGGGCATTGTCAGGTGAATACTAGGAAAAGTTATTCGAGCAGTCGAGTAAATTTCAATTTTTACAGGTGGGTTAGAAACTGTTTGACTAATGTTCTGAGTTAGAATGAAAAATGTTTTTTTTATCTGGCCAGGGATACCGGAAGCTGCAAGCATGGGCTGGGCGGTGACATCAGTAGTCTGATGATTGGCGTGTTTTGCATGCTACGGTCGACTCGACATTGTTTTGTGCTTTCGTTTATTTATTCAAAAACAACAACCGCACAACGAACTCGAGCGGCTCATAGGTGCACAGCTAGAAGCATTATCGACTGACCAACCCCGTAGAGCCCCTCTACGATATACATAGCTACATCGGACACAGGAACATTATACAAATATTGCAAATAAAACCGCGTAGATACTACAATTTATTGCTATCATATAATACAAAGAAGTGGAGCCATGGTGTCAAACAGCACAAAGAAACAGCACAGTAGTATTTGTAGTACATGATATAAAAAAAAACACAAAGTACAAAATTGAGTCCTAAAATAGCGTACCCAAAACAGCATAAAAAACGGTTCTTATACGTGTTCACTCCTAGTCGATGTATAAGCAGTCAGACACAAAGACAGGTAACCAATAAAACAAGGAAGTGTGTACATCGCATATACATATTATTTATTGATTTCGAAGCAAACGCATTCATGGGGACTTACCTATACCTTCGACTATATTCATATGTTCGTTAACAAGTTTAGACTCTGCTAAGCTAAAATTTGTTCGCCGTATTTATAATCCGTTTTAAGGTCTCAAAACTATTGTCTCCTAAAATGTTGTGGCATAAAGGATCGGCATTATTTTATTTATTTCTTCACATACCAGCATTTCGCCCAGAAGGCATTAAAGTAGGGGGTTAAAACGCATTTTAACACAAAATGCGCCAGCAAAGTGAAAGGTATAAACAATAACAACAAACAGGGAAACAAATAGCAGACAGTATGGGGGTAAAAACCTATTTTCATACACGAAATGTGCCAACAAAATGAAAGATACTAAGAATAACAAGTAACAGGGATACAAGTAATAAACAAAAAGTAAGAAGTGATAGCATGAGAAGTAAGATAAAAAGTAACACTGCCCAGCATTCAAAGTAAGACAAGTATGCAGAAACGCAGGCAACAACAAACGTATAAAAGAAAACAAATAGGCAAAAACAGAAATGCACGCTAGGAAGAATAGCGTTCAAATTGTAGCATACAAGATGATTAAATCACGGTCGCTTTTCTGAAAAACAATTTTTTAAAGGAGAAGTTTATGCAAGTCCATATTATGAAGGCTCGGAAGTTTGAAGTTTCAAAATGATTCAAAATGTTCAAATTTTAGTTGGAATATTTTTGAGATCATAAAAGCTCAAAGCTTCTCATGGTGGAGGAACCGTTGTTAAAATGACATTAAAGCACGTAAAAAAATTCAATCAGCATACGTTAGCTGGAATATAATTCAGATTTATAAAAGAATCAATTACACAATTTTTAATACTCATTTGGTAAACGTTACACGTAATATTAGAAAAACAAAAAGCGTCACTGTGTATCAACGATTTCGAAATATAGAACAGAAAAGGTTGAATGGCGGCCAGACAGTATTGCCTGATTTTTATGCCCTGATAAAAGCATCCAGATTATAAAATAAAAGAAAATAATGTATACCCACGCTACACAATAAACGCGTAACAACCATCAATCAAGCAACATCTTGCGGTAAGATGAATCAAACAATAAAATAGCGACCCACTAATTAGTGGTGGTTCACTGCGACATTCAGCTTCTCGAATAATTTACACTCGTTTCAGATGTTTTCTTTGGATTTTTACAGTTGGAGTGAACAAAGGACTATGCAAGAAGAAGCGTTTAGATGATCTGTAACAAGAAGATAATGGCTTTCGACATTGGGGAGGGAGCGTCAGTTTGTTCCAAAAACCTGTTATACTGAATTCAAACGACTGTTTTCTATATTTTGTATGCACTGAAGGAAACAAACAAATATATTGCATTGAAAACCGCGTGTCGGTGAGGTTAGTGATATTTGTTCCTCGTAGTATACAAAGTGTTTGTGGCAGAGCTCGCTCTGAACGGTAATTCCCAAGTTGTACAGAAGGAGGCCACTACGTGTTGCCGTTACGTAGGGCGAGATGGATAAGCGTTCCCCCATGACGTCATACGTTATTTATTTATTATGAGACTATGAATAAAGCATTAAACGAAGTACGACATAAACAAGCTGAAATAACCCCGAAGTTTTTCTAGTTTCCGAATGACAGAAAGCGGTATTTTTTTATAGATGCAAAGTAAATAAATTTTTGCTATCTGTATAGTTAAACAAATATTAAGGAACTTTGAGCCGTACATATTACGGGGTGAGAGTTAACTCTTAAGGTATTACAATCCTTTGCTGAACTAGGGGCCAAATATAACAACGTGAGTTTACTCTGGTAAAGTACTAAATTATTTTTCAAGCACCATGTTGTAAGTTTTAAAATATCAGACTTCAATTTATTCATAATGGCTTTATTTCGTCCATACGATGTGAAAAGTCTGGTGTCCTAGGCATAGTGCAGGCATTCCATTCCCTGGCAAAGGCAGTTCAGTGCATACCTAAAGTATAAAAAGAATAAAAATTATGCATCCGTCTGTCTTACCACAACAATTGAAAAACGCGAATGTTTTTGTGATGCATTCTTTGATTGGCAAATCCCACACAGCGAGTATGTGCTGCTCTAAAGGAAGGTAAAACTTTTCCTAAACGCCTACAGCAACTCCTTGGTTAACACTCTGTAGACGTAATGTTTTTTTGAGAGTCTACGCGGCGAAATTGCACCTGCTGCTTGGAGTTCGATTGGACTATGTTTAAATGGAGCACTAGGATAGACGTCGGCTTGATAACCGGAATCAGCACATTGAAACTTCACTTTAACATCGGACCTAGAATGGAACCAAGAGGAATCTTTAAGGTATAACGTTTGTATCTGACTGGACATCAGATAAAGAAATATTTTTGGTCACGGTTCCGGATATAGATTCAATCAATGTCGTTGTTTGCCTGGTTATTAACGACGCACCAAGCTTACGGAACGGTGCGGTATGGTAGTTGTGTCAAACGTTCTAGTAAAGTAAGTAAAACCACATCCCGTATTTTTTTGCTGTCGTTTTCTGTAAGTTTGTCTATTAAGCAACTACAGCAAGGCTGCTCCAAAAGCTTAGAATACAACCGAAATGCTTTTCAGTTTTGGCATTCCTTTTTAGGGTAAATATGGAGTTGGTGTTCGAATAATTTTTCAACTACTTTTCTGATGAATGGATGATTTGGGATCGGTCGCTAATTTTAAAGTGCGGTTGTGTCGCGCTTTTGAAATGTACAGAATGTTTTTTTTTCACTATTTCGGGAAAACGCCTGTCTCTAATATAGGGTAGCGATAATCGGAAAACTATTGTAAAAGATGTCAACAATGGCTGTAATTTAACGTTCATGCATAATATTATGTGTGAAACTCGTATTCCTAATGTTAGGTGTTGTGAGACGTGCTCCACTGCTACTAGTAGGTAATAATAAAGAAGACTCTGAAACGTGTGGCGGATTATCTAACTCAGGCTGGTCAGGTGGGCTCGATGGGGTAGGAAACAGGCTGCTGATAGTATCTGCCATTTGATCATAGCGAGTGAGGGTGTCGCCGTCCTAATGTATGTCCGCAATCAAGTTTTTGCTTGAATGGTTGCACATAAACTCGTTGATTAGACGTAAATGCTCAATAGGAAGTGTGTTGATAAATCCTCATTGCTTAATAACAAAGATTTCAGGTACGAGGGGACATGTGTTCCTTTTAAATGGAGGAGGTTAAATGCAAATACTTTTTTCAGCATCGTGTGAACACTGTTAATGTTGCATTTTTATGACTTGCCCCATACTGATACGCAGATGTAGCTGCATGATTGAACCGTGCTGAAATAAAGTTGACGTCTTGGGTTAGTTGTTACGGCGTACGAATCTTATTGAAAATACGCATAGAATAGGCGATATTATGCCTTCCCACCATCTACATGTGATATGCGTTCACGGTTTTCAAGAAATTGCACACCTACGTACTCCTGCTCAGGAATGCATTCGAGTACTTAGGTTCGAAAGCTCACTTGGTCGCTAATTTCAACTGGTTTGTAATGAAGGAAAAAAGTATATGTTTTGTTTAATATGACTTCAGCTTACGCTGGTGCTCATGAACTCAATTCGACACGCTTTAAAACCATACGTTAGCTGTCCATTCATTGGATGGTATACCGCGCACTGAAACGCACACAGTTACATCCTCGGAATAGAGATCCGAGTCAAAAACTGGACATCAAATAGATTCCTTTTGAATACCGAAAAAATGTAAGTATAATTACATTTTTTATAATACCAAAACAGTATAAATGGCTTGATAAGCACTTTTTCACAGCTCAAGGGTGATTTCTCGCACGCTACAACGCGGTCATTTCCTTAACATTTTGCAAAATCTATGACGGTTAACAAAGTGTGAAAGCGGTTGTGTAGAATTGCACCTACATTGTCTGTAACTTAAGGATAAGCAGTTTCGGTCGTTTTGTCCTTTGGAAATTTATATTGATGTGGAGATATGACTAGATGTGTGTATATGCTTTTTTTTTTATTTGCGAAATAATTACTTTTTCCACTTCATTAAAAACAGTAGAACAGACTTCGGCTGGTGATTCGGAAAAGAATAAAAATGTTCCTTTACACAAAACGCATGCATTTGCAATCTTCATCTTATTCAGAAAGATACCAGCCGAAAAAACGCATGATTGGAAGAGCGCAATTCAAAAACAAAGACGAAGCAATAAACACACATAAAGAACTTAGGATCGTTTCGTGTTCCATTCTGTGCTGGTTCATCTTTGTTTTTGAAGAGCGCTATTTTATTCACGACCTTGTGCAAACGTGTTCGACGACAATTCTTCCAAGTTAACACGTATAATTGTGATGTGACCTTGTATGTTGAGAATAAAGCCACACTGTTTGATTCGGCTCTGCATATTTGTCTTCAAATCCACACGACTTTGTTTTAATATTCTTAATTAACTTCACTTCTTCGTACGGGGAAGCACGATAAAAGAACGAAGTATTAGAAGAGTTGCAAGGCATATTTCTGAATCATCCATTGCTCTGCAGGGGGGGGGGGGCCCTAGAGAGCAGAGTGTGTCAGTATATTAGCGGACAGCGTCTTGCCGCTTCTAGTTTGCCCAGAAACTGTCATTGCATCCACTAAAAGTATCTTTGACCAACGAATATATTCTTAAAAATACGCCGTGTTTTTCGCAGATCGCACAGTAAACAGGCAAGTTTCTTGGTGTTGTAGTTATTGTGCGACTTCTTTTTTTCCGCTCCTAGAGTATTACTTGCGAAGCAGCTCATGGTAAGGCCTGTTCCCTCCGCCGTTGTGTTGGCGCCATTGTGCGGCGTCTACACACCCACTGCGTATGCCGGCAAAGCACCGCTGATGATGACTGTGGCTGGAGGCGCCTATAAATTTGCCAAATAATAATTCTCTCACGAGATAGCTTCGCGTTGAACGACCGTCGTCATCTTCTCGTAAGGAACCTCATCCCGTAAGGGCTCGATGCGCGCCACGGGCAACGCCGCCGGTAACACCATCTGCAACGCCAGCGTCAACGCCAGTGTCAGTGCCGCCGATAGCGGCGCGGAGACGAGGGCACAAGAAGAAACACAATAAAAAAGGAGCAGCACCTCCTCCTACCATGATCGTCAATCAGAACACGAAGACGCCGACCTCATCGCGAGGCGAGACTTGGTGTGCCTGACCAAACACGCGAGTCCTTGCGCGGCCGTGCGGAAGCGCAAGGATATCATGCACCAAGACGAATACTACAACTAGATGGGCATGACAAACGCGAAACAACATGAGCTACTGTGCGCGATCATACACCGGCACACGATGCCGTCAGCACCACCGTTACGAGGGGTTCTTCACCGTACCGGCCAGTTGCGGTGGAACATTCATCCTCCAGCTTGCCATGTGCATCTACAACCAGTACAGCAACACCGGCAACAACACCGCCTACAACGTGTTTATCATCAGCGCGAGCCCAGAAAATGCGGCTGTGGCTGTAGGAGGAACCACGGTGCACTAGTCTTTCGAGCTCGGGGAAGAACACCGGCCCCAGCAAGGACGGAGGACTCAGCGCCAGGCAGTTTAACACCTTCCGCGTGGCCTTCCCCAACCTGAAATGCGTGATAATAGACTAGGTGAGCATAATGTCAGCGGACAACCGATACGCAGTCGACTTGAGTCGTCCCTATGGCTGCTTCGCATACTACTCAGGGTTGCCCTACGGGAAGATGGTGAAAAGGTGTTTGAATTTTCACTCTTTTTACTACTTGAATATGCCTACACATTATGAACCTACAAAATAGACGACTACGTGCTTTTCTGTTTTTATTAGATTTACAAAGATACACGGCTTTCTTGCTTCTTTAGTCTATCTATTGTGTTTCTTTAAAATGTACGGCAGAACCTCTTATATTTTTTTATCAGAAGTAAAATATAAAATTTATTCGGATTTCTGTGCCTAAAAGTTAAACCCTCTTGTCGTTTGCTTCCAACTGGCGGAATTCTGAATGTTCTGGTTTCCCTTCACCCGAGTCGGGACGCATACTCTTTGGGAACTAGGGGTGGGTTTTTCGGAATAAATACCCGCGGGATTGAACGATCCCTTAAATCTCTTGTTATTGTTCGTGACTTCGTTTGAATTTCGTAGAGGTCGGTTATACCTAGGTGAACGGTACGTTTTTTGTATGTCCTGTAACAGGAATGGGCAAAAAGGAAGTCTGGAAAATCTAACAACAGCGCTAATAATTGGTTTGACGAGTGTAATTGGACAATAGCTTAGGAATAACGATAGTCATCATATCCCAGTGGACAATTTTACGCCTAAAGGTTTCCCAACGAGTCCACACAGGCGACAAAATTCGTCCTACAATCAAGATAGGGTTTTGTTGACGAAGGCAATATTACTTTCGCCTGTGCAAAAGGTATATGATCGTAACGTGTAAATAAATTTTGGGTATGAGACTATTGAACTTGCAAAGAAAGTCAAGACATAAGAGGGAAATTTTAATCAAAGTTAAGTTTTAGATGCAAACATGGAATGTGTTGCTGGAAACTTGGCTAGGGCTTGTGGCGTACATTCCAGGTTGAGGCAGGCAATGCCACCGAAACTTAAGCGTTGCATTTACAACGCCATTTTATCTGCCCATTATAGTATTGCAACAGTGTTTGGGGGGATGCACTTAAAATATATATTCACAAGTGGTTATTCTTAGAGAAATGAACAATTCGACATTTTGCGAACGTTGGATATAGGGATTATACAAAAGAGCTGTTTGACGCCTTCAATGTTATTCCTGTCACTCAAATGTATAGATACAATTTATTTACAAATTTTAACAAATACCTAAATCCTAACAACTACTTCTTCAAATAATACAATCTCCGGACAACCGCACAAGTCCATTATAATAGCGACAAAAAGGGGATTTATTTATTTATTTATTTGTTTATTTCTATTTACCCACAAGACCGGCGGCATTGAAGCGAGTGGATACAAAAATACACGTCAAATACAAAATTGATGGCATGAGTAAAGGCTTGTGACGCTCCTGGGTATACAATAATAGCTACTGCGGTACAAAAAAGTTCGTGGTCGACAATGGTCGCTGTTTTACCGGGAAGGTGGTTACATTCTTTTGAAGTGCGAGTATGATGACTGAAGGCAAGCTCTTGTTCGGCAGCTGGATTCCAACTTTGTACACGTAATCGACTCGTGGGGAAATGTACATTTGTGAAATTATGAGGTTGGTGCGCAAAAAGAAACTGTGATTGAATGTTTCGTGAAATTTGCATAATCGAGAAGATTCATGACGGGATGTAAGGGAACGAAGGTGCAATGTGTTTTTCATGAACATCATGGTAGCGGCACGATTGTAGTTATGAAGTTTAAAGCGAGCGAAGTTATTCTGTACTAGTTCCAAGGAGCTGATTAAGTCATCAGTACTAAGATCCCATATGGAAGAGGCGCATTTTAATTTACTGCAGAATAATGTTTTATATAACGTTAGTTTTAATGACATAGGCGCGCAAGAGAAATTACGGCGAAGATACCGTAACGTTCTTTTGTCGCTTTTGATATTCGTCCTACTTTGAAGTGACCAGGTACAGCAGAAAGTAATATGAACACCAGGATAGCGGTAAGACGTGGCTGCCTCGACAGGGGAAGTGTCAAGATAGTACGTAACAGAATTGAATAAGGAGCAAGAAATTCGCGTTGCTCTACATTTGGTAGTGTTAGGGTCTATTAGCCACGTGTCACACCAGTTTGAAATTGCGTTCAGGTAAGTCTGAAAAATGTGAACGTCAATAATATTATTATTCTCTCGAAATATTACCCATTCATCCGCGAATATGTGAATGTTAGAAGAAACAGAAGAGGGAAGGTCTTTATTACATATTAAGAACAAAAGTGGACCTAGAAGGAACACAGGAACGCCGAAGTGAACAAAATTAAAGGGAGAGTTAAAATTTTCATCAGAAACAAACTGCGTTCTGTTGCAAAGAAAGTGGTCCACCCATGATAAAAGATCGCGACCAAGATTTGATTTGCTTTATTTTAAAAGGAATAGCTTGTGTGATACGTTTTCCACCGCTTCGAAAAAGTCTAGAAAAATACAGTCTGCCAGTGAACAACCATCGAGGATGATGTTAAGTTTATGAGTAAAAGAAATAATTTGGGTTTCATAAGAGAAGGTTCTGCGGAATCCATGTTGGGCGCTGGTAAAAAAAAGTTAGATTTCATACTTTTTACAATGCTGCAGTAAAGAATGTGCTCCAGTATTGTGCAAGGAATGATAGTTGGAAAGATTCGACGAAAGTTGAAAGGTGAATTTTTACTTCCTGACTTATGAATGGCCACCACCGTCCCGACCTTGCAGTCCTCAGGAAGAGTGCAGGTGTCAAAATATTGCTGAAAATCTTTGACAGAATAAGAGAGCAATGCAAGTTTTTGCCTTTGAAAAGTTTGGGGTTAATAAAAGCAATACGAGGGTTTGAGGAAATTTTTAGCTCTTGAAAGAATTTTTCTATTCATTTGGGTTTGTTATTAATTGGATCCATTTGTATGAATTCCTAAATCGGTATGTTTGGAATAACAATGTTGGTTTCAGAAGGAACGAAATTAGTGCAAACGGCATCGTTTAAAATCACTGGGCAAAGTCTATTAGGAATGACCAAGCCATCTTCGTCGAGTAGGGCCTTTGAATCACATGTTTTGGGCTTAATGACTCTCCATAACTTTTTCGAATGGTTTAAGAGCATGTTAGGTAAATTGTTTTAAAAGAAACGCTTTTTGCTTCTTTTACTTTTGACCCGTAGTTAAGGTCAAACGCGTTGTAAGCATGCTTTTTGGCAGCACAAGAAAAATGTTTTACAGCACGGTACAGGCGTTTGTTCTTGTTTGAGAGGCGCTTTGCCACGGTGTGCCGCGGGGCTCGGGAATGGGATGAGATTATGCACAAAAAGACGTATTTGTTTCTTAAGTCGTTCACTCTTTCTTTAAACATATACCAGTTAGTTTCTGCTGTATGGTTGTAAAAATCGTGGAGGAAAAGGTTGAGGAAACTTGACAGTTTCTGGTCAATTTCTATTGTGCCTGCTCAATGACAGTTCCTGGTCAATTTCTATTGTTTCAAAATCCGCTTTGTTATCTGTGCGAATATATTTTGCTCTCTTTTGGGTTTTTAGTACAGCCATCAGAATGCCAAAACTAAGTCATAAATGGTCGCTCAGGGATGGCAAATGAGATAGAGTGATGCAGTACCCGGGTGGGAAGTTAGTATCGAATCGAGAACCTTAGCGGATTCGTTTGCTATTCACTATCCAAGTTGGTTCATTTACAAGCTGTGTAAGCGAAAAATGGACTGAAGGGTAAATAACTCCGCGCTATTGGGTAAAATTGGTTTAACGCATGGTTCAGTGGAGAGCCAGTTTTTTTTTTGATAAATAAAAGTCGCCCATTACAAAAATTGTAGCCGTAGGGTGTCGCGTAAAAACGATGTTTAGCACGTCGTGAAGCTCGTCAGCGAAATTGGGTGGGTAGTTATGGGGCGATAACACACCCCGACAACAATTTCTTGGTACCCAAGTTCTAAGTATGCCCATACAGTTTCTAGTTGAGTGCGGAATGTAATCGGGTAAGATATGATGGGTCTCTTTATGGCTAGAAGAACATCACCGCTTTCTCGCAAAGTACGCTCGCCGCGGTAAGTGTTGAACCGCGATGCATTGTTATATAGTTCAGTGTTATGCACGTTTCAGTTCAACCAAGTTTTTGTTATTGCAATAATGTTGGCATTACACGTCTCAACTAAAGAGTTCAATGAATCTAGTTTATTAAGTATACTTGTAACATTTGGAAGTAGTACGGTGGTAGGTGTTAACGCATCACGTTTCCTATCGTTTCACTATGTTGTCGTAGATTTCGAGCTGTGTGCCAGGCTTTCGGGTTCGTGAGGTATGTTAGGTGCACGTGCTTCAGGGACTGCGCGCGCAGATTCTATTGCGGCTCCATTTCGCGAATCGTACAAATAGCACTTTTTGCCAACGAACAGCTTGTTATACCGCAAAAAATTCTTTGGAGAATTTGGCACGTTCTTTGCGAAATCCAGAAGCTTAGGCCTTACTTCATGAGTTACCGTTGAGTAGTCTTCTGATATGCTATTGTTGCTTTGTTTTAATTTTGAACGCAGAGCTGACATTTGTTTTTTTAAATGACAGGAACCTAATTATAAGGAAGGGCATTTTGAAGGAGAAAAACAGTCGATACTGTGCGCGTGCTCCATTGCATTCTGGGACAGCTTACTGTAGAGCGCTGCTGCCAACAAAGTTCTTTTTTTTCGGTTTGATCCAATGTTTTTCGCTCATCTAGAATGCCATGAAGGACGACATTGTTTCGTCTAGACCCATCCTAAAGGTCTTGTAGTTGAGACATCACGGCATCGTTCTGTGTTGTCAAGCGCTCACCAGTGTCCTTTGCAATTTCAAGTTCTTGTTGTATTGCACCAAGGGCGTTATTTGTAGTTGTAAGATATGCGATTCTGGGAACTAGATCTACAAGTTTATTTCCATAGCAATCTGGCTGGATGTTATTGCTTTGTTGTTAGTGCTAAGTGCCGTAGTGCGCACATCAATGGCTTGTACTAGTCCAAATGGTCAGCTTGTAACCATGCCAGAATTGTCTGGTTCCATTTGCATGTTATGGGAGCGAAGTGTCGGGAACGGATTTATTTCAATATCCCCAGAACACAGCAGCACAAAACCAAGTAATAGCACTCGCAAGCAATCACGGCACGTACGTGTGTTCATGGTAGCAAAAATAGGAATCGATTGTTCTTTTTTTGAGAAAAGAAGTAGCGTCTACACACCTAAGGAGCGTAGAAAAGATACGTATAAGCCAAACTGCCAGGAAGGCAGCTCCCATGCCCATTTCTGAATCCATCAAACAGCCGGGATTTTATATGCGTCGGTTGAGAAGATGTCGCTGATGTGGTCTTGATAAACAGATCTGTGTGCTTGAAGATAGCCGGTACGGGAAGTATTCTGCATGCTGGGTCACCGGCGTCACGCCGGTCGAAGCTAAGTCAGCCATAGGAAGCCGGGTGCAAGTGGGGGGGTGGAATGGCCATCAGATAAGTCGTTGCCAGGATCATCAGGGCCTGTTGAGCTTAGAAAAGATGCGTATACGCCATACTGCCAAGAAGGCAGCTGCCATGCCCACTGATGCTTCCGTTCAACAGCCGGGATTTTATATGCCTCGGTTGAGAAGATGTCCCTGCTGTCGTCTAGATAAGCAGATCTGTGTAGTTTAAGTTAGCTAAGCTAACTAAGCTAATATTCGTTCTAAGCGTAAGTGAAGAGAATAATTTTATGGACTATCATTAACAGTGTCCCACATTGCCGACACTCATACATTTATAATATGCCGGCGTTTACGTCACAGTTCATTTGCTCATTTTTGTCGCACATGTGTTTGTCTGTAACCACATTTTTATTTTCGATTTTATTATTGTAATTGCCGCATAACTATATGAATACCTGCATATAAAGCTGGTGTTTAGCATAAGGCAAAAATGTACCGATTATTACGAAAGCGATTCGCGTTACGAAATTCGCGTTACGACTTTACGAAATTCGCGTTACGAAATTCGCGTTACGACTTTATTACAAAAGCGATTCGCGTTATCACCTGCGAACTTAAGTATTTCGTGCCAAGTGTTGAAAATATTATATCCAAGAAAAACAGACAATCCAGTTGTGTCCAGTTTCTTGTTACGAGCCACAGAAGGTGCTCGTTCATGGGAAAAGGTCCTGTGGCGGCATTGACATCGCTGTTGTCTGAAGAGCAGAGCGCTTTCTTGTAGATTTTTGCTTCAAAGTGTTTGGAGAAAACAGGGCAATCAACGCTGATTATCTGCCAGGACCAGACGGCAAACAATGTCGGACATCAAGATCGGAGATAGTGGGTTCGGAGAGTTTCAGTCGCGAACCCACTCATTCAGTTCTCGGGAATGTTTTCGATTCGAGCTGGTCCTCTGTAATGCGCCGAACTACAACGCTCTGTAGAATACTGTTTTGCGCTATTTTGTTGAGCTGGGTTTTTATTTGGCTTGCGGTCAAGAGGTCGATTTGATAACCCCGACGCTTTTCTTAAACACGTTTACACCGTCGTCTTGCTTATCAATGACTGATACATTTGCGTTCGTGGATGATACAATGAACAACAGGTTTTTTAATGTAATTACCCTCCCCGCGACTTCCGACAATACATCTACCTTGGCGGTAAGAAGATGGAGTAGCGCCAAATTTTTGTAGAACAGGGAAGGGAGATTTCTGTCAGTATTATCCGCAGGAGACGCTCCGGATTCAGTCACCGTACCCGCATTTGTACGCGGTTCCTGACATATTTACATGACCCCGATGACTTAAGGGATTCGCCCATACAACGCAATCTAGTCGGCGTTACTCCAGAGCAGTTGCCAAGATGATAGGCATATTGGAAGAAGGAACTGTGCACAAATATGCCATCTTCGGAAACATCCTTAGACATACCAAACAATTCCCTTGTTAACAACCACCACAGCCCCAGCAGCCTACGCAGACACATAAAAGATGACCGACAAGGCAGAAAATACACACCTGTAAAGACAGTTTATTGCGCTTAGTAAAATCAGAGAAGGCGCAGTACGCTGACGCTGCTTTGACAGGTGCGCTGGATGCTGGGGCGCTCACAATTTTTAGCGTAGTCTAACATCCACATATTCCCCGAAGGCGAATTTTGGTTAGGTCGCGCAGAGCCCTGGCTGGTCGTGGAGGCATTTTTTTATTTTTGGTTGCCCGAGCTTTTGTACAGATGTTACTTGCTGCAGTCGAAGGACATAATTTTTTAAAGAGAGTAGAATGGGCTCAGGACAAGCGGAAAATGTGACATCCGATGCATCTGCTGTATCACGAGTGTGCTTGATGCTGGTGTGTTCAGCCTTATTAAGTGTTTTTTCTAGCAAAAAGACCACTGGAAGGGGACTCGGCCAGGTCGCCATAAGTTGTCGCCAGTCCTTCAGGCGTTGACCTATTTTTGCTAGTCACGGCCTAAGAACTGATGGTACTGGCAGGGGTCGCAGGATGGGAGACATGTAGTGCCACTATCCATGGCACAGGTCCCAGAGGAAATACTGTTTTTTTGTGGGGAAGGACCATTTTAGATCACGTAGTTTATGCTGGGGCTCAGCATAGGGAGGAATCAGAGCGATTATACTGACGGGTGAATGTATGTTAATCTTCAGGATTGAAAAGGCGTCTGCTAGCGGGAGGACCAGACGGGTGCTTGGTCGCTCATTTTTTTATGGATTTGTTCGGACAATTCAGTTTAAATTACACTCAAGAACCACAGCAAAACCATCCCAACCAAGTTTCTATAAAATGTCGGTAGTCGATTACCCCTGCCAGACCCGAATTTATGTCATTCCCATAGAATGTGGCGTGCTCCTCCAAACAACTTTTTTTTTACTAATGAAGTTAGGAGGCTGAAATTTTCACAGCTTGTAGAGATTGAGCTCCTCTGGTCATATATGTAATCAGATTTTGAATACCTGCTCCGGATAAAATGTTACGCAGCATGACTTTCAGAAAAATGGCTTTTTTGTGCACACTTTTTTTTATAGTAAAAATTTTTTCTGAAACTTTTAAAATAGCCTAGGTGGTTCCTTATGAACTGCTGAGTGCACAAATCTACCTGAAAAAGCCTCATCATCATTTTCCTCACCACGAAAAAAAAATGACTGGTAGTGTGCCTTTTTTTGTTCTGTATATTTTTGTTTTATGACCGTCAGAAATATCTAAGGACACAAATTGCATAATTAACAAGATTTGTGCACTCTACGTGTTATAATGAACATCTGTGCAAAATTTCATCCTGATACGACAACTTTAAGTGGGAAAATAAGTGTGCACAAACTCAGAAAACGGACAAAAACAACAAGCTGAGAAAAACGCAATTGAAAGTTTATTTCTTTGGCAGATTCAGAAATTCTTGCTCAAACAACATGAAACTTGGTGGGGATACAGTCTGAAATGTCCACATTGAGGTACTAAACTAGAATGCTCCTGCTGCATAGGTTGCACCCTCACGGTTTTTGGTGGGGTAGTCCTTGGTATGGGACCGTTTCACCAGGCTGTGGCAATGGGGTAGCCTTAGCAGTCAGCTTGGCACACATCTGCCTGATCCTCCGCTGGTCACTTGCATTGCTTAGTCTGACCAGTTCTTCTGAAGGGAAGATTCCCAGTTCTTGAGAACTTGCTCAAAGCTAGTGTGGCCCCTGTTGAACCACAACCCTGCGAGGGCAGTGGCAGTCTCCACTACAGTGAACTGCAGGTTGTACGATAGCGTCCTGTGCCAGATGCGCAGTGCTGCTTCCGTCTCCATGGCATGGGATGAGCAGTCGACATTTTTTTCACACACAAGAGGCATGAAAGGCTTGCCACACTTCCTCCTCTTGCTCATCAAGCTTTTGGTGGCGGCTACAAGTACAAGTAGTTTGACAGCACCCCAAAATCCAGGCAGAGACCAGTGTCAAGAGAAATGGCAGTGCCAACACTGTTGTGGATCGTGTCTTTGCTTCTGCCAAGTACCATCAAAAATCAAACTGAGGTCAGTCTGACCAGCTTGCAACGCAGTTACTTGCCTTGCTTCAGCAAGGTTGTCAGAGACGCCGTTTGTGGCCGCAACATGAACTTTCTTGGCAGTGTTGTAGAACGTCTTTTGATGCTGTGGTTTTGGTAGACCAAGAATGGCACAAAACCTGCACAGCTGATCGTGTCCGATGCCAACCGCGCGCGCAGCGAGTACTGCTTTCACATTGACGGCGAAACTATCACGGGGACTTCCCCTGCAGAGTTCCGGTTTGCGGCCTCCGCGACCGACGGCGGCAGCGCGCTGCGACGAGTAAACAGAAGAAATCACTCCCGCAGCCACTTCCGCAGGGCACTTCTTGTTTTTGCACTTCAGTTCCAGTACCGATGCGAGGCCCTTCCGCTTGTTCGCATCCTGAACTACGACGAGTTCGCACTTCCCGCACGTCGCGCACACGGTGCCACTCAAGGTCAGTCAGAGCGCCGACTTCACAGATAACTGCACCGCTCCCGTGGCTGGCTGTCTCCTCACCTTGGAAGGCTGCCGACTTCTTCTCCGATGCGCTTATAAAGCCGATATCTTCGCTGATAAAATCAGCCCCGCCTGGTAGAGCCGCGCTTGCAACGCTTGAAGGCCCGGCGCCGTTAGGCCTCACGGTGCCGGTCGTGCCGGCATTGGCCGTGGTCGTCACTATGCTGCGCCGCTTGCGCTTTCCTTTGTACCGGCATGAAGTACGCTGCTTCCGGCGTCAAAAGTCACGCTTCTCCTCACCGTTCACGATTAAAAACACACGATAAGGAAATAGAAAAGATAGCGCGAAGTAGCGAACGGAACGATGCGGGCGATGGCGGCGATGGCGGCTCACAAGCGGCAAGAGCCAATGGCGGTCCCGCTTTCGCGTCACGTGATTTAAATGCCCAGTGGGAGCTCGCAAAACAAGCGGGAAGAAACATTTTTTTAATTTTTTTTACGCGGAGATACGAAGCTGGCGAGCGGCTCAATCGAGAGAAGAAGGCTTGATCTACCTCTCTCAAGTGACCGAAATGGCGGCGAGCCACGCTGCCGTGCGGAATAAATTCTCAAACCTGGCCGAAATTTGGCTTGATTGCGCGATTTCTTGGGTCACCGCGAGTCATTCAGACACATTTTTCACTAAGTTCTCGTTCGTATTTCGTTTTCATTTTTTTACCCATGAAAGAAGGATAGTCAGAGATGCTAATGCAAGGGGAAACAAAAAAAACGGTATATTTCGAAAAAATCGCGTTTTTTCGACCCGCTTGTCCCCTTATTCGTTAAAACTGACATAAGTTTGCCGACACACGAGAAAATGTAATGACATTATATCAGAATGACGGTTGGGACCTAATGCTTTTGCAGAACACATTCGACGGCGTTCCACCAGCAAACGTATTATGTCTACACGAGAGACACCATGGTAATGGCCAAAGATTACAAAAGCGCAAGTAGCGTTCTAAAGTATTTAAACAAGTATAACGTTTTTTTGGTGAAACAAGCTGAATGGAGTTGCAACAAATAAAACTGCTGGTCCCACAACTAGGCCATCAACATCTGGTGTGGTTGGCGCTGGGGCTATTGTTTGTTCCTATCTCCAGTGGTTTCATGGCAGTGCCTAATCGTGTCCAATGGGTTTCTACAAATGTGCCTAAAGTGCAATTAAATGCGGTAAACATGCTTTAAGTCCTTTCGCGGAATTTATGCAAATATTGAAGGGCTACTACACATTTTCTATACGCATGCTTCTACCCACCGCATATGCCCTCATTTGCCAATGATTATCATTTTCGCGGTGTACCAACGCTTTGAGAAAACGGCAATTAGTCGAAGTAATGAGAGTCTATATGAATGACATTAGGCTGGCTGTGTGGCTAGAGCATGAGACTTTCCTTGCGTCGTTTTGCACGAGAGAGACGAAATATTGCTGGAATTTCAAACAGCGCACAGAAGCGAAGATGATAATATTTTGTACGCGAGTTTTTTCCGCCCTCCTGAATCAATGGCTAAGAAAAAACTTAAACGTCTGAATTTAGTTTAATGAGGGAGGATTCACCTATTCAAAAACCACCTAACGGCTTTTGAAAGTCGCATAGATAGATCGCTGAATTTTTATTCGTGGACATTTACCTCTTAGTTTCCATCAGGAGCCGTCTCCTAGTATGCAGCTGTGGCCACCTGTATGAGTCGTTCTCTATATCTAGCTTGGAGCTTACTACCGCAGTCTTCCACTGCTTCCTTTTTTTGTTAGGTAAGAGATGCCCGGCCTTACTGTTTTCCAAATCATTTCTTCACCGAGAGCGGACTATGTATTGTGATGTAGGTCAGCTCTTTCTCCGCACGCCTGGCATTTAGAGAAAAGAGGCTCGTTCACGCGATTATAAGCCAGTGGATCGGGAAAGCAATCGCCGTTCAGCTGTGACCATGCCACCAACTGCCATTAGCCCAGTGGCTGTCTGGGGGTTGATATTTGGCCCTTTCTTGGTAAAGTGATCAATCGTGTCCATGAAGTACACAAGGCAGTCCCTCCTCGACCGCCGTTTCGGCCGCCGTTCCCCGTGGTTCCCCGACCGCCATTTTGTTATTGTTTTGGTCAAGGAAAGCTTGAACCGCATGCTGTGCATGGTGTGCGAAAGGCAAGGTGGACACGCACTTTGTATTTTGACATGTCGACGTATTTTGCACCCCCATTTTAGCATTTGAAACACCCCGGGCGCGATGCGCTCCTTCACGTTTTTTCATGGGCAAATTTGAGTCGCTCACGATAAGCCTAATATTAAGGGACGCGATCTGCTACCTCTACAGCCTCCATTTCGGTGGTCTTGTCCAAGCCGAAGATGGTGCAATCGCCTTGCCCATGGACTACGCCCACGGCCGTAGCGTTTTGGCTGAAATATACGATGGCCTCTACTTTATAATATATCTTCGGATTTGGAAGTCTTTTTTGCAGAGTCCTTAGTATAGCGTGTAGGCAATGCTCATTGTGTACATAGTGCATGTTTTCGGAGAGTGGAGAGGTATCAAAGTCCCCAAGGATCTTGTGTGGTATGGGGATTTTTGCGCCGTGCGCCACTGTTTCATTGTTGCTAACTGCATGTGTTGCTTTGAGAGAGATATTCTGTTTGTGCCATTCTGCGGCAATCTTTGAGCACGATGAGGATGATATGGCGGCAAGCGCTTTGAATCACTCCTTTGACGCGCTTATACAAAGGCTTGTTTGGGCTTTCCAATAATCATTGGGATTATTTTGTTCCCTTTATCAACCTGAAGGGTAAGGCATACGGAAACGTATGCGATTCTATTGTAAGCAAACCTTTCAAAAAAAATTTTACATTATGCATTTCTATTCCGTGTGCTCGTTTATGTTGGGCAAGGTGAGCTCAAATATTTTAGGCATGCTTTTTCAAACACCCATACGTTTTCTTGTTTACACTCATTGGCATGAACTCTAAGCTCCGAGAACCACGATACTCTGAATCGCCAGGATACGCCCCGTACCTCCTACGAAATGCTTACTGGTAGAAGTGACAGATTTGATTTTACGTGCTTTTCTTGTCGGATAGTATCTCTGCAGCTGTGGCTTCTGTGGGTAGCCACCAAAGCCGCGGTTCTACGTTATCTTCCGCGGCCTCGCTTCCCTGTTGTAGTGCACTGTAGACGTCCGACGCTACACCCGGCCCCATAGAGCGCACATTATCGGCCTAGAGGCTGGAATCGCCCCCTACTTTTTTATTCTTTTGGGAAGGCCCATTATAGCCACGTAAAAAAAGAGTGTTGAAAGCAACGATTCCCAAGGAATTCCTCTACTCCCGGGCTATGAATTCGCTCATTTCCTCTCCCCTACATCGAGTGGAGCCATGTGATAATTTAGAAAGTCTCTGACGAAATGATATGTCGTGAGTCTAACTCCCTGTTATGCTCTGTAGGATTGCCGTGTCTCTTTTAGGGGCACAGTCCCTTTGGGGCTAGGGCTGTTGTTATCTTCTGACATCGTTGTAATCGTCGCCTTCTGTAGCCAGGGTACTAAAACCCCGAAAAACTCATTTATGTCCCATGCTAGAACGTAACGCATACTGAAAATATCACCCAGACACTCATCTACGCCTGACAAGGAGCGCTTCTTAGGGCGTAGTTAAAATACTACGGTACTGGTTTCCTACGAGGTGCCGTAAATACACTTGTACATTGCATGCTTTGCTCCTCCCCGGGCTTCACGTAACTGGAGAGAGCCCGGGATTTTTATGTTGCCAAGTGTTTTGGTTATGCAGCGCCGACACAGAGGATCGGCTTAAACCCTGTGAATGCCACTTAAGACTGACTTAAGTGGTATGGCCGGACTGTTTTCTTAATGCAGCAGTGATATCCGCAAATGACTGAAAAATCTTAAGCTGCCCTCTCACGTCTTGTACTAGTAGTAGGGCTCAAACGCTTCTGCACCAGTACATAAAAGGCTGACTAACCTACTTCTGACAGCTACCAAGTTGCAGATTCTATTTACCCACTGATGTTCAAAGGGGCTCTAAATTGTTGTGCCGACAGTACGCTGTTGCAGAAAACTTGTTCTGTTTTTTGATCAGATATTCCCGCCCTGTTTCTATTCTGCTGGGATGGGGATCGAAATTATTTGGCTCTGCTGCTACAAGCTCTTCCAGGATTATTTTCATGTAATCTTTTTACCGTAGCCTAATATACGCATGTGTTCACCACTTACATTAGGCGTTTTGTTTTTCTCCATGTAGCACCCTGCCTGCATTAGTATGCTGGTTGGAAAATGGCTATTCAGGTATGTTCTTACAATACAATACTGCTACCAATATATCAACAGCTACCATTGCATGCAATGATACAAAGGATGGCTGATGGTTGCAGATCGCCGCCAGGGGACCAGCAAGGTCAAACGCTGCTCGTATCGGCTCCAGCTTTTTCTCCTTTCAAATGCAATCTTTCCACCTCTATCAAGTTTAGAATTTTACCATCAATTTTCTAACAATGTGAGGAACCAGTGAACACCACATTGTGCCTTCCCAGGTACAGGAAAGCAGAAATATTCCTTCTTAAACTACGACCATGCCAAAACTGCAGCTTGGCCTCGCCGTCAGTCCCAGCGGGGCCGCGGCTTCCTCGCCGTGCCGGCGAAGCCAAGCCACCAGTGTTCTACTCCCACCACGTAGCTCGCGCCGCGGAAGCCTCTCTGGAACCAAACCATGCCAAATGACGGCGCCGCCAGCTCTCAAGACGCTGCTCATAAACTCCCAAAGGATAATACGTGTACTGCTGACACCGACAGTGACACTCCAACACGGCATTCTTCAACCATGGGCTACGACCCTCCTAGTGGCCGCACCATCCACGCGTCTAATCCTTGGCTACAAGTTGTAGCCGGCAGCAAGACTGGCAAAGGCAACGACAAACAGGCAAGCTCACCTGCTATCTTAAAGCCGGAATCACCGGGGCACTTGATATCACAACCTCGGCTTCCGTTCAACCAATACGTAGGGGAGTTTCGACCTCACAACGGATTCCGGGTTCAAGATACGTCCAACCAAAAAAACTCCTATGGACTCATGCAAGCCAGTGGCATCTCCGACATAAAATGTCGTGCTCTCGTTACCGTCCAAGTTCAACCACAGTAAAATTTGTTCGTGATCGCAACACCCCATTCATAAGTAGCCAACAAACTCTCGCATCTTACCAGCATTCCGATATGCAAGAAACAAATTCAAATGACCACATATTGAGAGACGACGGTTGGCGTGGGTGTTAATTCCAACACTCTGGCGAAGGAAGAAGACCAATCGGTGATGATGATTATTTACAAGTGAAGATGATGCCGAGCCTATCGGAGCTAGCACTGATGATAGTAGGTGATTATGAAGAAGCGCCAGGAACATAACCCAAAATTCCCGGAGCGTAGTCACTGGGTCAAGCATAGATTCCCCTCCGCGAGCGGAAACGGCCTCCTGGCGGCGAGTCAGTCCATGGTAAGGTGGTTAAATTGCTTCACCAGGGATACATGAACGATTTCAGCATGACGACGGCGGCGGTCTGTAGGCGGAGTTACCGGCGTGATGCGATAACTGACAGGAGAAGACGCTTCTTAAATTTGGTATGGGCCAAGAAAACGGAATAGAAACTTCTCGCAGAGTCCGAGGACGCTAACGGGTGTCCATAGCAATACTTCATTCCTGGGCCGGAACCGCACAGAGCGATGGTTCAGGTCGTAGCGTGTTTTGCGTTCGTGCTGCTTAATTTCTGTTCGACGTCGCGCGAGGTCTCGGTAGTGGGCGAGCCGCGAAACTTACTGCTCATGCGATGGCGCATCAGAGGCCACAGGAGCGTAGAAAAACTATATTCGAAAGTTATGGATGGGGAGCGGCCAACGCGAGAAAGAATGGTGAATAGCCGGTAGTCTTTTGCTTCGCGGAGTTGTAAGTGAAGGTTACAAAGGGTAGAATCATGTTCCAGTTGCGATGATCAAGACTAATGTACATGGACGGCATGTCCGACAGTGTTCGATGAAATCGCTCTGTCAGACCGTTCAAGGTCACTCAAGTGGAGAAGCGTGCGTCTTGACCCCTCGTCCTCCATCTCTGAGTGTACCCCTGGAGCTCCGTTCGGTTCGTCGCTTGCCTCGGGACACCATGCCTATGACAGCGGAACGTGCCAACGGAACCGGCAGCGGTACCGGCAGCGGAACCGCCGGGGTGGGCTCAGCCGCCGTCCCACCGTACTTCGTCACCAGCCGCCAGCGGGATCACCCGATGTTCGCTGGCCTTCCTAATGAGTACGTTGACGAGTGGCTTGATACCTTCGAACGCTTCAGCGGCTTTAGCAGGTGAAACGACCGCGCCAAGCTTGAAAACGTCTCGCGATCCCTGGACGAAGTTGTCAAAACATGGTTCCGAAACAATGCGCACCCTATTGATGACTGGAATGATTTCACCACGCAACTGCGCCAGATTTTACTCTCTTCCTCGGCCTGCTCAGACATCGCGAAAAAGAAGCTGGAGGGACAATTTCAACAACCTTGTGAGACGTCCACGTCGTACATTCAAGATGCTGTGGCCCTGTTCCGACATGACGGAGGCTGATCGCGTGCGTCACATCTTGAAAGAGATTAGCCAGTTCACCTTTTTTGCCCTGGCCCTTCGTAATCCGACTACAATTTCGGATGAGACGACAACGTGCCAACGCCTGGACAACCTTCAGTCGATCCGTCTCCAGCAAGGTCCCGTGGCCTAGAGCAGCGGCGATGAGCTTCGACCAGTCCCTACTCGGTTACGCCTAATGTGCGCGAGAGCATTAGAGAGGAGCTTGGGGCGTCTACTCACAGGAAAATTCCCGCCGATCTTACCCCTCCTCCAGTCACGCCATCCTATTCCGAAGCGGCTGGCAGGCCGCCTGTGTCTGTGTCAGGCGTCCCCGCCCAACCAGTTCTTGGCTATGTGGCAGCGGTCAACGCGGTCTCTGGGCCGAAGCCTTACTGTACAGCATGGCGACCTCAGCACCCTCAGCAATCTTTCAACCGGCCGGTGTGTTTCTACTGAGGAATTCGCGGGCACATTTCGCGGTTGTGTAGGAGGTGTTTGATTAATGTGCAACGTGGCTTCGACACGCACGAATGTGACCGACCAAACCATCATTACCGCTACCGCCAGAGGGATTACCCATCTCTGCCACGGCGGTCCTCTCCTCCTGCGACTTCCGAGTCCCCAACAAATTCTCGTGTGTCGCGACGTCATTCCCCATCACCATTTCGACGATGTGTGCCTCCGATTCGCCCTGTCGTGCATGACCCCACTCATCTCTCGGAAAACAAAGTCGTACACTTTTTGGAGGGGAAACCGCATCTATTGGGAAATCAACAACACCTCCAGAACAACCATCGAACTTGTTGTCAGTATCAGTTGATGGTAACGGTATCGGGGCTTTGGTGGACATTGGAGCAAGTATTTCTATTATTCGAGTTTACATTTTCAAGACTATGAAAGGCATAAACCTCATACAGTGGCCATTTATTACGTGTTGCGCACGACACGTCCATCCCACCTTCTGCCTTCTGCACGGTACGCGTTTCTATCGATGGACTGTGTCATCACATTCAGTATGCGGTGATCTCGGAGTGCCCCTATAAGCTTATTCTTAGTTGGGACTTTCTTTCGTCGACTTGGCTGTTATTTGTTGCCGCACAACCGCTATTAGCATCCCAGACGCTCATCACTCAGCTGTCCTGGAAACAAGTACGCCTCGTCTGTTCCTACGTACCGATTGCGTTGTGCCCGCCCGCCAAGAGCACATTCTTTCAGTTTCCGCTGACAAAATCGTTGACGGCGATGTGCTCGCCATTCCGTCCGGCCGCTTCCTTTCACGAGGTCTTGCTGTAGCCACTTGTCTGGTACGATTTTCCCGAGGGCGCACCTTTACCCCTGTACCTAATACGACCTCCGAAGCGGTTCTTCTACCACAAGGCTGCGCAATTGCTTCTGTGTCTGCCGACGACGAGTTCATCCTTTCATCTGGTACTCTTTCCCCTCCCAGTTGGCCTTCCACGACCGTTTTCTCGAAGTCATCTCTTGCGGTCACAGTTGGTCCGGACCTTATCCCGCACCTCACCACTTGAGAGACGACGGTTGGCCTGGCCGTTAATTCCAACACTCGGGCCAAGAAAGAAAACCAAGCGGTGATGATGAATATTTAGACGTGATGATGATGCCGAGCCCATCGGGGCTAGCACTGATGATAGTGATTGATTATGTGGAAGCGCCGGTAACATACCCCAAAGTACTGGTAGCGTAGTCACTAGGTCTCACAATATATGAGCCCTCCCCCAGGCACATCGCGCGGAGTCATACACGGACTTCCCGACGATATCACCCCGGAGAAACTCCTCGAATACATGCAATCCAACCGGCCATACCTTATCCACGCTCGACTAATGGGCCGCCATAAAACGGCGCTGTTAACTTTCAACAGCACCCGAGTTCCCTATTACGTGAAAGTAAACTGCGAACTGATATGCGGCCGACCCTACCGCTGCACGATCCAAGTCTGCAAACAGTGTAGTAATGCAGGGCACCGCCCGATGTGTGTCCTCATCCGGACCGTGATCACTTACCGACCTGTGGACAGGTCGATCCACCACAGGACCACTTGTGCAGCCCTCTGTGCAAACTCTGTAACGAGCCTCATATAACGGCCGGGAAGGAGTGCCCGGGACGCCACCTCCCTGACGCACCTAGCACCGACAGTCACCGGCTTATTACCAACATAAACGCTGCCCTCATCCATCACCTGCGGACTTCCCGGCCCTGCCGTAGACTACGGGGCCTCGCCCTCCGCGGGACCCCAAGACTACCAACCGTCCGGTAAGCTGGTCAGCAAATGCTTCTCGCTCTCCCGCTAGTCCCTCCCTTCCCATCCTCTGCCAACGATCACTCAATCTCGTCGTCATCCACCACAAACAAACAACCACTCCACCCACTTACAAACAAGCCATAGCTGAGCTTCAACAACAACAAACCGCACTCCAAAGCCAACTCATTGCGATCACTGAGAAAATCAATGCTATTGCCTCGTCTCCTCTCCCCTTCAGGCCACCAGCACCTCCTGGACTCGAAAGCATACATGCCATCTCAGAAGACAAGCTCTCACAAACTGTCAAGCTGATCACTGACTCCCAGGCAGCAACCACAGCCCCCTTATGCAACGAACTTCAAGGCCTGACAGACCGAAAGAACAAACTCGAGAAATCCATAAAGAACATCTACGAAACCATGCACTCTACCCACCTCACCAAGTAACCCAAACAACATCCCTACCATGAATAAACGCCTTTACGATTGGTTTGCTGTGTTGCAATAGAGCTACCTCTCCTTCAAAAGCAAACGCCGCGAGCTGGCTCTCTACGTCACTACAACTACCCAGAAGTTAGAGTGCTGCAGGAAACAAATACACCTAACCAGAACCTCTCGGGTTACGCGCCATATACGCCCGACCCACTTCACCGGACGGCTATCCTGATACATAATTCCCTGCCGGCGCAGACCCATCCTTTGCGCTAAGATTTTCTAAACACATTCGTGGAGCTCCTACCCCAGCAACCTTGTAATCCCAGCACCTACATCATCAATATCTACAGCCCACCCAGCCAAAGCCTCCAGGCAATTGACGCATTGCTACATGCGGCCATTCGGATTTCAAAACTGGACCATCTCATTGTGTTTGGAGACTTTACGCTCCGCATGAAGCATGGGGGTACGCAAGGGACACCAGAAAAGGCACTGCCCACTAAGAGCAACCCACAACCACAACCTAGTACTGCACAATTATCTCTCGTTGCCCACCCGCACTGGTAACAGCGTGACAAGAGACACAATACCCGACGTCACCTAGACTCGGCACTGTCCGAATGCGACATGAACCGGCCACTCAGAAAATCTCGGCAGTGACCACTACCTCATCACGCTGCAACTTCCCATGCGGAAGAGACCTTCACGCTGAGGCACGTCCAAACTGACCGATTGGCCATCCTTCCAGAAAGATAAAGCTGCACTGCCACATTTCCTTAAAATCTCGCTGCTTGGAGACATGCCTTAGAACAAAAAGCACAAGAACACACTAAAGCCTTAAAATTTAAGCGATGACCATCCTGCAGCCGACACAAACCTCCTTCACATCTGGGAAGCCCGCAGAAGCCTTACCAAATGGTGGAAGCACCAAAGGCACAACAGGAAACTCCGAAAACGTACTGCCCTCCTCTCCCGTTAAGCACAAGAGTACGCAACCACGCTGTAATAGAAACTCGCACTCATTCTGCGACCACCTCAGAGGCACTCTAAATACCAAGACTTGGCACCTAGTCTGGCACCTCCTAGACGATGTCAAATCGCTTACTCAAAGCAATCACCAAATACAGCGACTCATATGCAACAGCTCACTCCATACCCACGGGCTCCTCGACACCATCCAAAGCAACCATTTTGGCTCACCCACAATGCATCCTCCCGCCCCACCCAGGCATTTACTGGTCGCCCCAATTAAATTTTTGATGCCCCAATAGCATGAACGAGCTGCCGTCCATCCTCTCCAACCTCAAACGCAATACTGCACCAGACAAGGCTCTCATCACAAACCGCAACATCGAAAACCTGGATACCACAGACGTAGAATTGCTGCTACAACTCTTAAGCATCACTGGCAAACAGGAACTGCACCAGAACAATGGCGACATTCGGAGATAACACTTAATCCCAAACCGCACAAACCCGTATCTACAACATCACTCCGTCATATCGCGTTTACCTCGTGCATCGGAAAGTTGCTTGAACACCTGCTTCACCAATGACTTACTAACCACCTCAAAGAACACAACCTCTGTCCGCTTAACATGTTTGGGTTTCGGCAAAGCGGTTCACGCAAGGTGTCCTTCCACAACTCAAAAAACAGGTGCTCGAGCAGCTGAGCCGTACGACGCCGCGGGCCATCTGAGGACCTAGATGTAAAAGGAGCTTAAGATGTTAAACGTCAAGCAATTTTGGATAATCTCAACCGCACAACTGTAGCCCCTGAACCTATATATATATCGAAGCATTTCTCAGCGAACGCACGGCAACAATCAAGCTGGGTTCACTGACCTCCCCAACTCTCAACACGTCCTCCAAGGGGACGTCTCAGGGGTCGGTAATCTCCCCCTTGCTGTTTAACATCGCTGTATTACCACTACCCGACAAACTAGCGGAGATACCCAACCTGCGACACGTATAATATGGGATGATCTAACCCTTTGGACAACCTCGGGCTCCAGCGGCGAACAACAGGACACTCTCCAACAAGCCGTGGGTGAAACTATATTCTACCTTCGTTCCATAGGTCTCGCTTGTGAATCAGCGAAATCTGCCCTCGTCATCATCAGGGCACGGACCAGAGGACTCGCTTCCCCACCACCCCCGACCCTCAAGAAACTATATTAGGCCAACCAATACCCTAAGTGCCTACTCTCCAGATCCTTGGAGTCTTCTTTCATCATGACGGCATTCGAGCAGCACTCTTCCCGCAAGTGCAGGCATTCATCAAACAGCTGACTCACCTTATACAAAAAATACGCAGTAAAAATCATGGCCGGACACATGCCGATTAGTACAAGCTCTCCTACTGAGCAGAATGACATACGCCACGCCGTACCTTAACCCTCAGCAGCACAAAAGCACCAAGCTTGATGCCTTAATTCGCAAGGCCTAGAAGATGGTACTCAGCCTGCCCACCTATACATCAAATGACATATTGCTAAAGCTGGGACTGCATAACAATCTTGCTGAGTATATTGAGGCAAAATGCTCCTCTCAACTGCGAAGGCTAGCGCTCACCCCAGCAGGCCGTGCAGTGCTCCGAGCGCTGGGTTGGCCATCACCGAATCATGCAGAGCAGCCCCAACGCCTCCCACCCACCATCAGTAGAAGACTGCGCGTGACTGCCATACCCCAACTTATGCACCCCACCTACAGCCGTGGCCTGTGGGAGGAACGAGTCCATTACATCATGTAAAAATATGAAGCCGACCCTCAGGTTCGTTGCACAGACGTCGCCCATGATCTCACATCATCCCTCACCACCCTTGTCGCTCTCAACTCCACAGGGCAGGATGCAACTCCGGCTACATACCGCTGATGCAGGGTCGACGCTGCCGAAGAGCAAGCAATCGCTCACGTCGCCACAACCCACTCAAGCATTCACTCCCTAACAATCATCTCCGACTCCCAAGAGGCCTGGAACTTCTACGACGGCTGCCCAACGATCTTACAATCACACTCATTTGGGCACCTGGTCACGCTGGACTCCGAGGTAACGAAGCAGCGCATGCTGGCGCCCGACCGCTTCACTCCCGGGCATTCCCTATCGAGGAACCGGCCAGCCGGACACCTCAGTTATCCCCACCTGACTTACTCACACCCCTCGACACCTCTTTTAATGCCCTTCTATGTCACTATACCCACGCACGAAGAACATACCATCCTCTTCATCACACGCTCACCAACTACGAATCTTACACATACCGCCAACTACAAACTCGTATTTTAATCAATCACGCGATCCTACACCACAACACCCCCCCCGCCATCTATCCTTCCACTTCCAGCACTGCAATACCCCTCTCACCACATACCATCTAGTATTCTCCTGCCCATACTCACCTAACCCCTTCTATACCGCTCGCTGGAGCAGTGAGAGACTGAGCTGACCAGCCTGGACCCAGCCCGCCAGCAGGCCCTGGTCTCCTGAGCTCTACAGTCAGCGCTGTCACGGGGCCTTCTGGACTAAGGAGGCTTCCCAGACCCCCTCCTCTTACCCTGTTGCTCCAATAAATGTTCACCACCTGATGCCTGCATTCATAATTAGTGTGCATATTTGCTGCTCACTAGCATTAATACTTTCTAAACAACTTCTTCAAGGTAAGATGGTACTCTTGGTATTACTGTATTAAGCAATGCTATGCCTATGTTTTTATGTTACAGGATATCACTATGGTGAGTGCTTTTTTATAGATGAGTGAAAATGAACTCTGCACTTCGCTGTTGCCCATATAAATTCACATTTTACACTCGTGGACTCTTTCTGTGTCTGCGCAATATGCCTGTCTTCAGGGGATGAGCCAAGGTTCAACTAATGCAAACAGTTACTACAGCAACACCCGCCACTGAATTTAACAGCACTTTGACCAATGAAGGTTGACAGCGATATCGTTCAATAGAAAGAATGCAGGCCGGTCGGTGATTGCCTCTTACAGATATATAGGTTTAGTATACATGGCTATATAATCCGTATTTTGTGGGCCAAAAGGCTCGCAGGCCTATAGATTCAATATGCAAGGCTATGTAATCCATATTTTATGTGCCAAATTGCCCCCCAATATTCATTTCCACATTCGGTTTCAAGAGGGAAATTTATTCTACGGTTGCATATGAACAATCGGTTGAGAGCGTAAACGGACCACCGTCCACGCAGCCGCTGGGATGCACCATGGCGCTGTTCTCTCGCTAAAACGCTCACGACGAGAGTGGCAGGAGAATGATCCTAAACTTTTCCGCGCCCTCGCGCGGGTGCTTGTCAAGCCTGTTAAATTTCTAGTGCAGCGTTCGCCCTTAATTGAGCACATGGCGCTGTTGTGCTGTAGCGGGCGTCCGCAGGGCAACAAACCGCGACGCTAGGAAGGAACAAAGACCCTTCTGCTTTTTGTAGGTGATTTATGTTTGCCTCATATTGCGTATTTTTGTTGTTGCTGTAATATATATTTTTATTCCTATATACACTCCGTGCCTTGACCTTTGTCATCGCCGGAGGGGGAGATGGGGAAAGGGAGTTGAAGGAAGAGGGGGGTGAGTGTCCCGACTAAATGTGGTCCTCTACGGCGGCTTCTCGAACATATACGAGAAGAGAGTCGAGGACCATCTTCCTGTGTTCTGTAGACCCTTCGGGATGGGTCCACTCCCGCAGCATTTGTGGCCTGACTTGAGGAGGAATAAGCGCATGTGCGCGGTTTCTCTGTACATTCAGGGCAGGGCATCTCCATTTAAGATGATCAAGGTCAGCGACTTGTGGGTTGTCAGGTGATTCGCAAAGTTTGCAGGTACCGTCGCCGGGGTGTAGACGAAAGCGTGCCATGATGTGCGGCGTTACGGCAGTGTTCGTCCGAATGCGCCGGAGTGTGACCGTTGCCCACTGGTTGTAGCCGGATGGGATAGGGTCATTCTCTCCAGGTAGACGAAGTCGAAGCGCTGCACGTCGCTCAGCACGTGCTTTCGTGATGTCTTCCTCGTAGTCATACCTTTCGTCTTCCGACTCGTCGGGCAGCAGCTCCAAAGATGGAGTTGTCGACGCTTGGAGAGCGGGGAAGACGTTCGTCGCTCGCGACGGAGGTTTCTGGCAATATTCGGGTTTGGAAAGCATCTCCCGCGCTGCCTTGTGCACCTCCTGGTTGCCCGGTATCCCGTTATGGCCAGGGACCCAGCGAATTGTAAGTATGCGGCCGAGTTCTCGAAGGTATCTTGCGACCACACGAATACTTGCGACCGTCCGACTCCGTGTGTTATTTTTTCCGCATTCTCTCACGGCTTCTTTGGAGACCGTGTAGAGAAGGAAAGTGGTTGGTGCCTCAGTCGGGCTTGTGTTGGCCATTCTGTGCGCTTCTTCCGTCGCTAGTAGTAAGGCCCTCAGTTCCGCTTCCTTCACAGATGGGGTACCACGGAGAGCCTTGGCTCCTTTAGTTTTGGTCTTGTCACAGTACCACGCTATGGCGACCTTATCATTTTGAAGAGCTGCGTCAGTGTAAATCCTGCGCACCCCTTCGTCGTCGTCGGTACGCTGGAGCTCTTTCAGGTGTGCCGTTGCTGCTCTGTGGCGACGTGCCGGATGTGCTGCGCTTGTGTTTTTGGGCATGAGCCCTTGATCAACGATGGCTATTTGTTTCCATGGATCAGGCGGTTAGTAGATCGGAGGTTTCTTGTGCAGCGAGTGACCAAGTTGACGACGAATGGCCCTGCCGGCTTGAGTGCTTTCTAGGCGTAGTAGTTGTGAAGCTCCTAAGCTTTCAGCTCTGTTTTTATTGGTGTTCATTCCTGAGGGAAGGTGGAGGTTATAAACCATTGCGAAGTGAGGAAGACCAGAGCCAACCCGCATGGCTTCGCAGTTAAGGTATTCTACAGACTCTCGTTGTTTTTTTGTTAGTCTGTAGAAGTTATACCCGTACGTCGCATTTGGAACCAACAGGCTATTTACTAAAATGTGAAGAACGCGTTCATCGGCGCCCCACTTCTCTAAAGTAATCTGAAGGATCAGGAAAAGAGTGCTTTGCCGCGTAACGGTGAATTTCTTGGCTGCCCTATGCTCGTCTATGTCAAGAACGAGAATCAGAACAGTAGGTCGTTCTTGGATTGGTACTCCATTTATGGTGAGCTTAAACTGGCTCTTTATGTTTTGTTTGTGTAGCCGTTTGTTTGCCACTACAACAAAAACAGTCTTCTCGGGATATGGAGCGAGTCCTACCTCTGTTAAGACAGAAGAGATTGTGTTCAGACTTTGCTGCATTGCTTGTTCTTGTTCGCCTATAGAGCCTCTCTTTGTCCAAAGCGTGATGTCATCTGCATAGATCGTGAAACGCGAGCTTTCAATCTCATCCAGGAGCGGGGGAAGGTCTGCCATGGCGATAATAAATAGCGTTGGCGGTAAGACTGAACCTTGAAGTACTCCGACGCAGTTTGCTGTTTTGGGGCTGAGTGTGTCACCAACCCGTACTCGATAGTGGCGGTATCGCAGGAAATCTTGTACAAAGGCGAGTGGCTTTCCGTCCAGTCCTCGGTTGCGTGCGCCTTGGACAACTGCCTCATGAAGTACCGAGTCGAATGTTGTTTTTACGTCGATGGCTACCACTATACGGGGATCACATGATGAGGTGTTAGCTATAACATTCTCTGATAGCAATTTTAAGCTGTCTAGAGTAGAAAGGTGCCTCCGGAAGCCCGTTTGACCTAGGTGAAGCTGGCCTGTTGTTTCTAAATGCCACTGAATTCTTGCGAGAACCATCCTCTCCAATAGTTTCGTAACATTAGAAATCAAAGAAATGGGTCTCAGATTCTCTATTTGGGTGAGAGGCTTGCCAGGCTTTGGAATGGGTACAACCCACGATTCCTTCAACTCATTAGGCAGCACAGAAGACTCTGAGATAGCATTGAGCCAGTCAAGGAGTTGCTCCTTGTACGCCTCAGGCATGTTGAGAAGGATCGCGTAAGTGATCCCACCTGGACCAGGTGCGCTCGTTATTTTGGTTTCCTGCAGAACTGATAGAAGTTCAGCCATTGTAAACGGGTCATTTAGACTGGTGTTCATTTCGGCAGGCGTCGTGCGTGGAAGAAACGGCGCTCTTTGTTTCACCCCAAGGGGTGGTTGTGGGAGGAAAAGTTGGCCTCCCTGAATTGCAAGATCGGTCTCTGTGATGCCCAGTCGAGAGGTATGTTCTGGCCCGCCGTTTTGTTCTTTCTTTTTTCTTCATGCCACGAAATGTTGTCCAGACTTTGCTGAGCCCGGTCTGCGCATTGAAGGCGTCGCCGTGCCGATGCTAGTTATACCGGGAGAGCTTCAAGGAGTACTGGCGTGCCTTTGTAGTTGCTTGGTTAATGCGCGATCAAGCAGAGGTGTCCTCCGTCCTTTGCGATATTGCTGGAACGCTTGCAGACGGCTAGCCCATAGATTTAGCAAATGTAGGTTGGGGGTGGGTGCAGTGTCTTTTACTAAAACCGATGGTGTTGCTTCCCGCAGAGCAGTACCAATGCGTGTGTGGATAGGATCTGCAGGATCGGTTTCATTTAGGACGGTACGAAATGTATCCCATTTTACGAAAGCGGTCTGTCGTTTCTCTGGTATCGCTTGCAATGCTTGAAGTGTTATCCATATCGGCAGATGGTCACTTCCGAGTGTATCTGGTCTGGTCTGCCAAATGCCTCGAAGGTTGGGAGAAGCCCAAGTAGGGTCCGGTGTCGTGTCTCACTGGAACGCAAACGCTGCTATGCGTGTAGGAACTTCAGGGACGTTGAGGTGTTCTAAGCGTGTATGCCACCTAGCAACAAGCAGCTGGGTTCCTCTCCGGTTGTTTCGAGGATATTCTCAAGTGGTGTGCCAAGCGGTGAAGTCCCTACCAATAAGTAATAAGTGACCTTGTAGGGTCTGCATGAGGGATTTGACCTATGTTGCGTCTTGTTTGCTGCGCCCCATGGGTCTCCACTCTACGGAAACAAATGTAACCGTCTGCCCCTGGAGCTCAGTCCTCACCGCTACGACTTCGCGATTCGGGTTACACAGATGGATGGTGTACAGCTGAGTTTGCGGCATGGACTTGGCGACAAGAACGGCAGCTTGCCCGTTGCAGACATCTGGCTGCGATGTGTCACCGTTGTTTCGCTCTCTGTGACTTTGTCGAATAACAGGGGTTGTATACACATTGAATCCCCTCAGATTATTATTAGGAGTGTTTGTTTCCTGTAGAAGCTGCATTGTTGGCCTCTCGTTTCTGGCGAAGCGTTGGTTTAGCTCTGCGGATCGTGTGGTCAGCCCGCGGCAGTTCCGCTGCATCACTGTCACAGGGTGACCCGATCTGTGGCGCTTACTTGTCGGAAGCAGCATTACGCTGCACAGTACTGGAGCCTTTCAGGACCTCAGTGGTCATGGTTTGGCTTGCGAAAGCAGCCTGACAATCGAGACACATGCCCGCGACAAGGTGGGATTTACCTATTAGGGCTTTTCGGAGGAGTTGAGGCAAAAGTTTCATAAGGGCCTTCTGTATTCCTTTCGCAATAATGGTTTTAATGGTGGTTTGTATCTCGAAAGAGATTATGGTTCTAACTTCTTTCAGTATTGATTGGCGTAAGAGCGATTGTTGATGGCTGAAGTCCACCCGCAGCTGTTCAATCTAATGGCGAGTTTCGGCCTGTGAGATCTGTGCCACCGGTGGAGGCGCCGAAGAAATTGTAGTTGAACGTGATCCTTGCGGTGACGATTGCGGTTCTTGGGCCTGACGTATGCCCTTTGCGTTGCTATGGTCATTTATTGACTGTGGCGCCGAAGTAAGCGCAGGATCCTGAGCTGTAACACCGGATGGGACGGGCGCTGGTGCTTTTGGCGGTGACACTGACGCCGAAGGGTTTGGTGGTAATGGCGGAGAGTGAACCGATGAGTCTCGTGGTGGCGGTTCATGGCGCCCCTTCCAGCGTGAAGTGACGTTCGACGGTTGTTTTATTGCCGGAGGCGGATCTGTGCTTTGTGGTTGTGACGACTCGGGTTGTACCGACGCCGACAGGTTTGTGGACGATGTCGAGTGGTGTTTCGTGCTGTTCTGAGGGGTTGAATCCCACCCTCCTTTTTGGCGCAAGGTATTTTTCGGCGGTATCCGTGATTCGTCAATGTGCGTAGAACCCCTAAACAGTCGGCGACGTGCCTGCCTGGCTCAGATGCCTTTGTTTGCTTCAATGCGCTTCTTACAACGGGGATCCGTTGCTACGTGGGAGCCACCGCAGTTCTTGCACTGTTGCGAACTACCCGTGCAGTCCGAGATGCCATCAGCGTGCTCCTTGCCGCACTTGGCACAACGAGGGTGTTAAAAATTGGGGCAGATGTCTGCCTTATGCCAAATGTCATGACACAGGTTACATATGACTGACTTTGGCGTGTACGGAGGAACTACCATCATGCACTTGTAATAGAGGACATAACGTGGCGGTCTCTAGCCTTTAAAAGTAATGAGGGCTGTTTTTTACCCATCCGTCGTGCCACCACGATCCAGTAGGTACGGCACGAAAGGTTGTGTAGAAGTTCCTCTTCAGGATTGTTGGGGTCTATTCTGTTTATTACGCCACTAACTTGACCCCTAGAAAGGGCCTCGTAGGCATGCAGAGGGATTGTTGACGTTGAGATCCCGATCTGCGTAATTCCAAGGAAGATGTCTAACACATGTGGTTGCCAAATATCGATGGCTAACGTGTTATATGCGTTTAGAATACGAATTCGGTAGGCTCCAGGCGAAATGGCTAGCGGTAAAGCCTTGGTGAGGCCAAGGTGAATGTCTCGTGGGGAATGATCCGAGAGGCAGTGGCGTACAAGTGGCCTGAGAATCACCGTGTGCTGCGGCGTCGCATGGAGCTTGCTCTTCGCCGAAGCAGCACGCGGAGCGGTTGGAGCGACTGCTCTTTTTCGGCGTTGAGTGACGTCTGTCCACGCGCCACCCGCGAGCAGGTCTTCGTCGGTTGCGCACGTGAGCTCCACGAAGCCTGCACCTGTGGGAACATGGCGGCGCCCAGCTGTTCGGAATTAGGCTTAGCATAAAACGTGCTCTTGTGGTGATGAGACCCTAAAGGCGTGGAAGGGCGAAATAACTTAGGCAGTTGAGTGGGTCCGGTAAAGAAGTCACTTGCCTGGACCGTTGTTTGGAGCTGGAAGCCAACGACGGTGTGGTTTGTTGGGGTGGTGGTGACGGCGGCTGCGGTTGTCGTCGTAGCGGAAGTGATTTCTGCACTGGGTGCCGCCGAACTGTCCGTTTCGTTGGCTTCTCCGGGTGGAAAATGTGCCGATAATAATGGTGATGGCACGGCAGAGATCGGAGGGTGCTCACCACATGACGCGGTAGTCACATTCACATTCATTGTGTTGTTGGCAGCACAGCCCACACAGAAGCGTCGCGGCGAAGTTGGGGTGGTCCGTAAAAAGTCCTTGGTTTTGGTGAAACCTTGCTACACGGTGGCGTAGGGCAACTTCCGTGAACTGAATAGTAGTTTCTCGGGGGACTAAGCCCCCCAAAAAGCACACAGAGTCGAAAAATGCAGAGCTTGATGCAAGAGCACCTTTCTCCTTCTTGCGCCACCTTGCAGTTTCGTCCCACTGAGGACCGTTGAATGCTGGTGTTATCAGATTTTATGAATAAACTTTCAAGAATATATAATGTTTTGCGATTCGTCTTCACAGTCGGTTCTTCTGTTGGTACACCTCCAAAGAAAATTTATCACCGAAAGCCTATCCTTCTAGCTATATAAAGCAATCTTTTGAGGACTCGCTATAAGGAATATTAAACGCATGGTCGGAAACGATGTGGGACTGGCAATTTCGACACTATATTATCACTCCGGCATAAAAAAGCGACTGTAACAGTAGCTTCAGCTGCGGTGTACTATGCCCTTTTGTCTGAACTCGAGCAGCGGTGGACGCTTGCTAAAGACAGTATTACGCAGCATGAGGCCAACCTAAATTGCCTACAAAAAGCAGAACCGGTCTTCGTTCCTTCCTAGTGCGCGGTTTGTTGCCCTGAAGGTGCCCGCTACAGCGCTATTGCGCTGACTGCTGTATGAAAACCGAACGCTGCACTAGAAATTTATCAAGAGGGACAAACACTAAGTAAGATAAGAAGTAGCGCTGACTTTGGCCCTGAAAAAATTCTTTGCGAGGGACGATTATGTCCCCGCGCCACTGGGCGCCCAGTTTTCTCTTTGCTCTGTTCCTCTTTCGTGACTATCTCTCCGTTGTTCCTTTGTACGTTGCTCTCTCCTTGCTCCTTTCCGCCGCAGATTGCTTCACTTCACCGCGACATCTGTCTTCTAACATGTCGAACAGTGCCCGCATCTGGAATGTCCGCGGAATCTTAATCCAGGTGCGCGGCCACAATGAGCGGCGGGGTAATCGCACACTACACCACGTATGTGACGCCCGCTTATTCTCTAACAGGGAACGAGTAGTGTGGAATAATCAAGGCGGACTGAACGATATCGATAAAACCCAGCAGTTCTAAGTTACCCAAGAAAGAGGTGTACCCTCTGCCTCATATAGATGATGCATTTAATTGCCTCCATAACACAAAATATATCTCATTCATGGACCTCCGATCCGGATACTGGCCGATTGCGTTCAACAACGTTCACCGAGAGAAGACATCCTTTGTAACACCAGATGACCTCTATAAATTCAAAGTCATGCCGTTCGGCCTCTGCCCTCTCCAGCCACATTCGAACGCATGATGGACTCTCCATTATAAGGCTTAACATGGTCCACATGCCTCTGTTACCTAGATGACGTTGTGGTATTTCCCCTCGATTTTGACACTCAACTTCGCCGACTTGCCGACGTAGTTAATGTGTTCTAGCTGGCGGGTCTTCAGTTCAACTCGAAGAAATACCGCTTCGCCCACCGCGAAATAAACATTCTTGGCCATCTTCTTAAAGGCAATGAAGTGAGACGTGATCCCAAGAAAATTCGCGATCCCGATAAAATCGTACGACGACGATTTCAGAAGAACTACACAAGAAATCAACCAGAGTAATATCGCACACTCACACATGCAGTCTAGCCTGATTCGGTTTCCGGTGAAGCGGTACAGCGCAAAAATTACTCTTGGTCGCTCGCTACCCTGCCATGCGCTAACAATTTATGCTTCTTTTGCACGCACACCGTGTGTACGACCGCAGTACTCATTGGCGTCAGGAATGATGCATACAGTTTCACAGAAGAAATTTACGGCTGCCGCCTGGCCATGAATATGGAAAGTCGCAGTCGGCGTCATTACGCGAGCAACGAATTTCGAATACTATCTTTGCTGCAACCCGCGTGGACACTATAATGTCGTGTAATCCTGTCGATGCCACCAGATGCATTGCTGAGCAATGAGTTCTCATGGTATGGTTTGTGAAATAAATTCCTTATAAAATAAAGAGCGAAGCTCGCTAATGACCTATATTGAGTCATAGGAAGAGCTTGCGTGATTTTTAAAATACATTTATTTAAATAAATTCCTCACATGTGCTGCATCTACACCTGTTTTATTATCTTATCTCATGCACGGCGCATTCGAGGGAAGTTTGCCTCCTGAATATCGCATTGACGTGTCGTAATTAGGAGCTGCACAACCAGTTGGGGGTACGCAAGTACTCAGAAATTGGAGAGGAAGAGGGAGACGGCAAGTGGTGTGTCGAAAAAGCCTAAAACATATTGGTCCTAGGTGAGTTGTGGTACGGCAACATTTCTCTAATTGTCCCCCGCGTGCCCCTGTCGTGATTGTTTTGGCAGTACTCACAACTGACCTGAGTTAATAGACGAAGCAGCTCTTTATGCAATTAAAATCATTACGTTTATTTCAAACGCCGTGGTGCCGTCAGCAGCACCTAGCCCTTATCATCATTTCCCAAACAGCACTCCGCGTTTTACTTGCGCTCTGCACGCATGAGCAAGCTGCTTCCGTGTGTGTGGATGTAGTTCTCTGGAGCGCCGTGCGCTATACAGTAGCTTGGTATGCAGTAGTAGCAATACGCGTAATACAATGCGTGCGGTCGTATGCTGTCTCAAAGGAGAAGAAGAAAATTACGGGGCAACAGCCTCGTGTGATACGAGCAGAGATACTGAAAACATTCGACATGTGAACTGAATGGTTATCATTCATTCCGATTTTGAGGTAGCATGTTTAGTTTACAAGTGGCGAGACGGTAGAATGTAAATTTAGAATCGCTGCTTGTTAGCACTAGTTGGCTTCTCTAATACATGTAACACACAACAGAATTCCTATTCGCCAATGTGCGCAACGTAGTGCCATTCGTAGCCCGAAGTGCGAAAACTGAATTGTTTCTCGGGCGGCCAGATGTCTGAATGTTGTCTCTACATTTCATAACCCCGTTCTGCAAACAAATCCTTACGTATCTTCACCGTACGACAACGTACTTCCGTCAGATACGGGTTACCAAGGAGGGGCGGTCGAACCAGTTAATCAGGCCCGCAACGCATGCGAAACTGCGTCAAACGAACCGCCTCGGAAGCAGACGACAAATACTGTCGAAATGCGCCTCGCCGTCGCGCCCGTAGAAGTTCGCATCTCCGGATCACGGGGATCACTGCGCCATTCATAGCACCATCTACATTGTGCACCGCGACCGAGGGACATTAAGGGCCGTCCCGGAGGGCGAAGTGGGCGCTCCTGTTTATGCGAAGGCGATGGGAGTTTGGCGCCAATCGGAGCCACAGTTCGGAAGAGTCACTCATGAGTCCTGTTAGACACATATGGATAAAACTCACACGTTAATTTGATTTGAGTGAGCTCGACGCTAGTGAAGCATGGTGAGTTTGAGCTTGAGTGAGTTTGAGCTGGGCTGAGTTTGAGTACTCCTGAGACAGAGTCAGTTCTGATTTTTAGTTTTTAGTGCATTTTGAGTTTTGAGTACATTTTGAGTATGAGTACCTTTCGAGTACAAAGTACCTTTTGAGTTCTGAGTAGAATTTCAGTTTAATTACATTTTGCGTTCTCACTACATTTTGAGTTTTGAGTACATATGAGTAGCCTAGGAGGAAGATATGGTTGTCGGTTATGTTTCATGTGCCGCCTTGGGCTCGCAATAAACGTTAGCTTAGGGTAAGGCAGCATTCGCGATGCACAAAATGGGTTGGTGGGAAGGGGGGGTGTCTGGTTTAGCGGCTGGGGTTGTAATAATCAAGTGGTGCGGTCATAAAAAAGGGTTAACGCACCTTTTCCTTTTGTTGGATCCTGTAAGATGAGAGAGGGTGGCGGGAAAGCACACTGCAGCGTTTTTTCGTGTTTGTTTGTCTGCTTCTGTTATTAGTTTGATTTGCTAGGGTCGATCGAAAAGAGGTGAGCACCGAACTGAATGGGCGGCGGCTGTTCCCTCCGTTGTTAAAAATGAGTTGTCAACTGAACCGACTCGGTGACGCCCGCTTAGAAAGAATAATGACTGCATTATGAAATCGATTGTGTAAAAATTCAAGCAGATGTCGCTAAGGCACGTAAAGTATTAAGCTAAAAGTCTCGAGTAACGTACTCAGGCGAGGCAAATTAAAAATTCTTTTACCTGCCACCTCATCTTCGTCCTCCATCGATGGCCTCCTCACAGAACTACGCCATAAAAACGCGATGCTCCTACGACGCATAGAAGCCCTTGAACAAGAATCATGCACTCGCAGTAACGATCGCAAGCACGAAGTTCATGTTCAATTTGAACAATGAGCGCCCTCATCTTTCCCCTCAGCTCCTCTTCTCCCACCCATCATCACTGCTGAAGAGATTTCGGCGCTCACATAAAGAAAAATACAAGTAATTCTTGTTGAAGTAAACCAAGCACTAGCTCCAAATACAAAATCAATTGTCCAGCTCGGAGAAACCATCACAGCCCGAATCAGAGCACTAGAACAATCCCACTCCTCCATCGCCTAGATGCTTCAATCCCTTCATCTCCGTCTCGATTGCCTTGAACTCAAACAACACCACAACCTCAGAAAGCCTAAAATCGATCTGAGCAGCGACTAGAAGCTCGCCTCGATAACCCCCTTTCAGATGACTAACGCCTCCACTGTTACAATCTTCCAATAGAATTGCCGCTATTTTCTCAGCAAATGCTTTCAACTCGGACATTATTCTCAGCAACACCAACTCAGAGGCTACGAAGCATACACTCATGATACGAGTCACTGCACCGCCATGCTCGTATCCAAGACTCTCGCTGCCCAACTAGACGATATTGCCTCGCTCATCGCTCATACCTTTCGGGAAATTCTGCCCTCCCATCCGAAGACAACAAGCCTTTTCAATCTCAATATCTACAGCCTTCCAACGAACTCCCTCACCACCATCGACCACCTCATCCACAACGCAATTCGCAAATCTTGCACCACTCCTCTGTAGTTTTAGGAGATTTCAGCACTCCGCACCCCCCATGGGGCTATCATCACACAACCAAAAAAGGTGCAACCTTTCTTAACGTCACTTAGCAGCATGTTCTGACTCTCTGCAACGACCATGCCACCCTTACGCGGATGGGCAACAGTGTTTGACGAGATACAAACCCTGACCTCACCTTTTCACATAGTATTTCTTACCTGGAATGGCAGTGTCTCGAAGACACATTGGGCAGCGATCATCACATTATATGTATCACTATACTCCGCCTCAAACTCGAACCTCACATCGGTCAAGCCACTCTCACCGACTGAGAATCCTTTCGGAAAGATCCTGATCCCTTTCCAGACGCTATCGCAAACGAGAAGAATGGACTTCACGATTTATCACGGCTCTCAAGAAGCATTCTAAGACACTTCCTCTGACTATGGAGAATCCCTCAGTTGAATCCCATGTTCTCCATCTATAAGAGGCTCGACGGGGCCTCTCTCATTGATGGTTGAGGCAAAAATATAATAGATCACTGAAACGTGGAATTGCTGCCCTGACTCAAGAGGCCGCTATCTACGCTCACACCCTTCAGAAACAATACTGGGCTACCTTCTGTGACCAGCTCCTAGGAACACTGTGCAGTAAACACACGTGGTATTTCCTCCGTACGTAGTCTTCTTGGCTCGAAACATGTCGAAGCTGCCACCCACAAATACGTCCACCGTCTTCTTCACTACGATCCCCATTGGAATGATCAGATACTAAAAGAGCTCAAACCACCCTTTTTGGTATTGACAGCAATACCTCTGCTTTCTGCCACGCTGATTACACCGGCGCTCCGAATCCTACCCTTGACGCTCCCTTTACGCTGCAAGAACTTCACCAAACTATCTCTTGTCTCCCTAAAATTACCACTCCCGGCCACGACCATATAGATAAAAGACAATCCGCAACTTCGGCATTGCCCCTCTAACCCGAATGATAGTATAGGTGGTGTTATCGCCTCCCATTTTAGCGATCACCCGGCTATATTCCTGCTTACTAGGTCCTCTCACCAGATGATTGGCGTAAAACTCCCTGATAATCGAAAGATGCAAAACATCAATCAAATAACACTTGAAACATTCCGCTCTAAGTTGAAAAACATTAATTGGGACAGTATATATGACGCGGATACACCTGATTAAGTGTACGGCCAATTCTTATTCCAGTTAAGAACTATTTCCTTAAGCTGATAAAAAATAAAAACAAACTCTTTAAAAGTTGTTGTCCACAAGAAGTCCTCTTGACTGGAAATTATTTAAACAACACTGGAACAAGACTAATACCTTCCTTCGTAATGCTAAAAGGGAATATCTGTTTAATTTTTTTCACATGGAATGCAATGCAAAAGCAGATGTAGTATGGAAAAGGTTAAATGAATTATTAAATTCCTCACCTGCGGCTCACAGTGTAGTTGAGGTAACTATAAGTGATATTCTTCTGAAGGGCACTGATCTAAAAGAATCTTTCAATGATTTTTTGTTACCCTGTGAACACTTCACATCATCCCGAAGCGGTTATTCTAATTCATAGTAATAAAAAAAGTATTTACTTGAACCCTACGAGTGAAAATGAAGCTATAACGACCTTTAACCTATTTAAGAATAGTAACGTCTGTGATGTGGATGGCATACAATTAAAACCAATTAAGTACACAATCGATATAATTGCAGCACTACTAGCCCATATTTATAACCTAGCAATTACTACTGGCAACTTTTTTAAAAGGATGCAGCTCTCTAAGATAATTGTCCTTCACAAAGGCGGTGATCAAAACAATTTTTCTAACTATCGCCCCATTTCCATTCTTCCTGTGTTCTCAAAAGCCTTAGAAAAAATTATTCATTTGTAGAAACGAAAACTTCGCCCCTAAATTCAATCCAATAACTAGCGCTCAGTACGGCTTCCGTAAAGGCAGGTCAGCAGAACTTGCATTAATAAACCAAAATAAAATATTTTAAGGGCTTTTGAATAAAAACAATGTATAGCTGGTTTTTGCGTAGCTTTTTCAAAGGCATTCGATCGCCTGAATCACACAACGTTGCTTAAAAAGTACAGCTGTATGGAATACCGGTTATACGTCTTCAGCTTCTCAGCACCTACCTAAACTTAAACTTAAAACTTAAACTCTTCATTTAAAAGTATAAATGCTGGTGTTCCACAAGGTAGCATCCTAGGCCCCATCCTTTTTAACTTTTACATCAATGACATAATTAAGAGTATTGCGCAACTAACAGTTGTTATATATGCGGATGACACGACAATACTGTTCCAAAATTCAAGCAAAACGACAATTCACCTCGAAAGAAACGGCTGTCTTGACAAATTGCACTCTTGGAGCAAGTAAAATTCATTGCACATAAGTTTTAACGAAACGAAGGCAATTTTATTTCTCGCCCAAACAATCATGCGCTGTTTTAGAAGGAAGTCTTCTTTTCGGTAACAACATTGTAGAAGTAGTTGACTCCGTTAAAGCTCTTGGTGTCCATTTTTATAAAAAATATCATGGGATCTGCATATCAATCAGGTTATTTCCCGTACTGCAAGGTATGTTGGCATTTTAGCAAAGTTTCGTTCTTTTTACCGCATCAGATCAAACTAAAAATTTACAACGCCCTTTTCCTCTCTCATAATAATTACTGTGTCCTTGTTTATGGGAAAGCCATGATAACGAACTTAAATCGCCTACTTGCACTCCAAAAGAAAGCTCTTCGACATATAGAAAATGTAGATTACCACGCGCACGTTAAACCGCTTTTCCATCGTTTTAATTTAGTTTCAACTCGCAATCTTTACTCATATCATCTAGCGCAGAGATACAAACAAAGCATTCATAACCCTGAAAATTTATTACTGTCCCTTGTAGATCTGACAAACCGGATGCCCATATACAAAACCCGTAACACAGAACTTTGCGTAATACCTTTTCGAGAACTTGCTTTGGGGAACAAATGCTTCGCTGTTCTCTCCCTACGCTCATAAATTACCTGCACAAACCGACGATAATAATAAAAATACTAGTAGAGCAAACTCCGCATATTTTTTGTACATGCTGAATGATATCTTGACAGCAATTTTGAATTTATTCATATGTTGATGAAACTTTTTCTCCTCATTTGTATGGCGGTGTTATCGTGAATAAGTTATTTATCTGCTCGGTGAAATGGATCCCGCTGTTGTGCCTGCTATCTTGTTCTGCGAACTTGATTCTGCTGTATGTTTTCTGTTTGATTTCTTAGGTACATTACATGATTTAACATGTATAACGTGTTAAGCATGCCTCCTTGTAAACGGGAGCCGAACCCTTGTCAAGTAGACTAGTCTCCACTTATTGTTCGGGACTCCTTCCAGATGTTCTTTGGAAAAATAAAGATGGTTTAATTTGATTTCATTTGTACCGCTTTACTAGATTTCTCCGACAACCACTGGACAAACGGCACCCTCTCTCCGCAATGGCGGCGCACAGATATGTCACTAATTCCTAAGCCCAACAAGCCAATCCAGCTTTCCAACCTTCGCCACATCTCCCTCACCTCCTGTCTCGGTAAACTCTTTGAGCGCATGGTTCCACCTGCCCCACTACTCACCTTGAAGACAACGACCTATTCCCTCACACCTTGTTTGGCTTCTGCTCACAACTCTCAACTCAAAATATTCTCCTACAGATGAAAGAGCAATTCATCGATTACCTCAGTAAAATTCATTACAGTGCCATCTTAGCCCTCGAAGTAAAGGTCGCTTTTGACAACGTCACACATCAGGCCCTCTTAGAAGGACTTCGAGAAACCCACTGCAGTGCGTGTACATACAACTATGTGCGGGCCTTTCTTAGCGACCGAACTGCCACCCTTGACATTGGACAACTTTGATCTGACACATTTCGCATACCTCCTAGAGGAACCCTACAAGGATCAGTTTTATCACCCCTACCCTTCACCATCGCTCTCCTCAAGCTCCCACCTCTCCTTCAAACCATTCCTGGTCTCCACCATGTCCTATACGCTGATGATTTAACCCACTGGACAACCGCGGGATCTTCTCGCGCATAACAAGACACCCTACAACAAGCAACCGACACCATTGTCGCTTATCCCCGACCTCGAGGCCTCACATGTGCCCCCAGAAAATCAGCACTCCTCATACTCCGCTCCCGAACTCGCAGGCAATCTCCAGTTCCCACACCCGATCCTGCAACAACAGTCGGTTTCATTCCCATTCCTAAAGTACATGCCCTTCGTATACTCGGAGTCCAATTCCCTCAAGATGGCTTTGTCAGTGCAGCCCTTCTGCTTCGAGCCACTGTCACCAAACTTACCCATCTCATCAAAAGCATCAAAAGCCAACGTCAGGGCCTCAAAGAAGACGATACAATACGACTAATTCAAGCACTTTAATTAGTCGCATCACATATCACACATAAATCGCCCTCAAACCAAAAGAACGGGAGAAAGTCGACATACTAATTCGAAAAGCTTTCAAAATTGGACTTGGCCTCTCCGCTCAAACCTCTACTTGTCGTTTCTTCCAACTCGAAATCCACAACATCCTTGAAGAACTCCTTGAAGCTCAACGCAACACCCAACTCACCAGAATCTTCCTTATCACTACCGGTCGACATGTCCTCCCGGTCATCGGATACCCGATACCACCTGCTTCACAAGCCCTTCAGCGCATTCCATCTTCAATCCGGTCCTATATTATGGTATCCAAAATTCCCAACAATATCATCTGAATTCAACCAAGGTAGAAGGCTCTCCCGGGTAAAGCATCTTCCATCACAATTCCACTTTCACCCCGATACTCCCTACACCGACGCCGCCTTCTACCCCACAGGCCAGACTCATGCTCTGGCTGTTGTAAACTCAGAAGTACACTTCTTACCTCCCTTACAACTCTCTCGACATAAGCCATCACTGCTGAAGAAATTGCCATAGCCATCGCCGCTACAACTGGCTCTGAATACCTTACAATAATAACAGATTCCCAGCAAGCCGGCCCTAACCTTCCACGCGGACACATCTTACTTCCCGCATTACGGATACTCGCATCGATCAATCCTCTCCCCTACCTGTACATCGTCTGGGCCCCAGGCCACTTGTCCCTGGGGGGAAATGAGTCGGCTCACGCCGCTGCCCGCGCCCTTCCTCACCAGGAATTTCCCTCAGGAACAGAACCCCCAGTCCAGCCTCCTCCACCTGCCGCTGTTCCATCACGCTACCAAGACATCCTACACCCTCACCGCAACTTTCGCCTCGCTTTGCCTCAACCTCACCCTAAACTAACGAAGGAGGAAGCAGTCATCTGGCGTCGATTGCAAACACCTATTACAACGCACCTATCCACCACGCTATCTCCCCTACCCATTACACCCCCACCTGTCAATTCTACCGCTCTCCTAACACTACCTACCACATGGTGTGGGGTTGTCAAAACACCCCATCGCTAACTCCAATCCCAGACATTCCCCAGAGCAGTGGGAGGGCCCGCTGCGCAACTCACGTCACGCTGACCAGATCTTTTTGGTCAACCGTGCCAGGGCTGCAGCCATGGCCCAAGGTTACTGAACTGAGGCGTACCCACCCCACCAAATGAAGGCTCAACCAGCACAGGTTGCTATAATAAATGTTTCTTTTCTCTCTCTCTCTCTCTCTCTTGTATATGCATAAGTCAGTCATATTAAGTCATATATTGGGTTAAAATTCAAATTGATGCCACGAGAGTGTGCGGGGAATCATATTCAAGGTCAAGATCCGGGAAATCATGTGGGACAAAAATGCGTTATTGTTATATTATGACCTAGTCATGGCTAGTTAAAATTTATTGGGTGAAAATTCAAATTCTTAGCGTTAGGGCGCGTGGTGCTTGAAATATAAAGTCCCTAAGGGAATGAAGTGGCACAAATGAAGAAATACTTCCTGATTAATATATGACCCAGTCAAAATTGGGAATAATTTGTGTTAAAATTCAAAATGATGCCACTACGGTGTGCGGAGCATCAAATTGAAGGTCGCGATGAGGGATATCACATGGGACCAACATGCGATATGACTATATTATGAGATAGTTATGGTTAGTCACTCTTTGGGTTAACAGTCAAATTGATGCACTAGAATGTGTTTGGTTTCATAATAATGGTCTCACTCATGCAGAACAAATACAAAAAAGCTTCCTGGTTATTGTCATGAATTACCCTTGGCGAGTGTTATATTGGGTAAAAAATTGAAGTGACTTGCTCGAGCGTGTAATGTATCAAATTTGCGATCTTGATAAGCGGAATCACGTGGGACAAATAAAAAGGCTTCGTGGTTCTAATTGTGAGATAGTCAATGTGAGTCATAGATTGGGTATAAATTGAAGGTGAGGTCACTAACGCACACGGGGTATCTGATGTAAGGTTTAAATTAAGGGAGTCACGTGGTGCATACGAATCATGCATTCTGTTACAGCTATGGCTTGTCAGATTTGTTTAAAATTCCAAAGAATCCTGCTACTGTGTGTGGGGCATCAAATTAAAAGGCTCGTCCAGGGGAATCACGTGGAACATGTATAAAAACGCTATCTGGTTATAGTTATGACATTGCCGTGGTGAGTCATAGATTGAGTGAAAATTTAGAGTGAGGCCAATAGGGCTTGTTAAGTGTCAAGTAAAGGTCTCAATGAGGGTAATCCCGGGGAATAAATAAAGAAATGCGTCCTAATCATCATGATATAGTCATCGCTAGTCAATGATTGGGTAAAAATTCAAAGTGATGCCTATATTGCGGTTAGGGTATCGTATTATTGCCTCGGTGAAAGGAGGTGAATCGGAGGCAACCATCGAAAATCTTTGCAATGAACAATGACCAGTTAAGTAAAAAAGTCATATTCTGTGGCCACAGTTATAATTGCACTCGTTAATTGTTGGCAGCTCTTCTTGAACACGTGGTTGGTTCCTCACACTGCAGTACTCAAAACCTGTCACAAGCCTGCATTCCCGAGAAATATTTTAGGAACTATTGGGCTGATATGCCCCCTACGTATACCCTAAGAAGTATGTGGGTTGGAAAAATCAGTTAATGCCTTCGATCGCGAGCGCGATAGTGCAAACTTCCAAGCATGGCTTGCTGCTGTCGGTGCGCGAACGTGTTGACATTTAATACACGCTCCCATACCCTAAGTGAGTTGCTTGTTAAACAAGGCCATGAAGTATTTCTTGAACTGTGCAGGTCCTAGACGTACATGCTCACAAAAGTAAAATATTTCCCACCTCATAACACTATTTCCCGCTGCCAAGCAGGGGCAACTCATTTGATACACCCAGATTTTACGGCCGTTTGCTGGCTTAGAAGAGCTTAAGCAATTCAGCGGTGGGTGGGAACCGTGAACACGTATTTCCTGACACCACCGGGGGTTCTCCGCCACCGCGATGCATTTATTTCCTTTTCGGTTCCATTTTTTGCATACCCGAGCATCAGCTTAGGTGTCCGGATGATTTTCGTCAGCTTCCCGTCGATGAGATGAACAGAACATACCTCCAGAGAACGAAAACGTGCGATAGACATAAAGAAGAGGGTGAATAAACAGCACTTCTTGAAGCAGCGTACGAACGTACGTGTTCTTTCCAATTTGCTTGGTTCGAAGTCTTTCCCATTCAGCTAGGTGACTAATTTGCGGCGGCACACCAGGGGCGCAAGAATTTTGTGCAGCGAAAAGATTCCGCACATGCAGACACTTCTTTTGTCGTGGGGCACTTTAAAAGTTTGTTGCACAAGGCATTTTCTATAACGCTGATTGTTGGTGCAGCCAACAATGTCCTAATCAGACCCTTACGAGTAGCTTGTTCACATTGCCAAGTAAAGGCAATGACGGCAACCTGCCCCCAATTAAGCAATTAAACATCAATTGAGAATGAAAGGTCGGGCGGCCTGTTTGCGCGGTTAAACGTAGCCTCAAAGGAAACCGCCTTAAGGGCAAAGCGCTTGTGGGATGGCCCTCAGCCTGAGCAGGTAGGTGGACAGAATTTATGGGAAAATCTTCAGCTCTCGGACGCTCTGAACGTTCGCTTTAAAGACCTGTTGTACTTGGCGCTGCTTACATACCGAATAAATGACGCCTACCGTTTATCGATGACGCATGGACTTCTGATATATATGCTCGGCATGGATGAACAGCGTGGGATTGCGACATCGTCTGCACCAGAATGCCAGAGTTAGGGTTAACAAGAAGACAAGTTAACTAATGTATAAAAGGCAAACTGGTGATACCAAATCGGTTACACGGAGTAGGCAGCGCATAATTTAGGGTTCGAAATCAGTAATTTTTCCGTGGGCGAGGCACGGACCATCGTTCATGATGACGTGTTTGATGGGAGGGCGTGGTCTTTTCTAAAATATTTGTTTCCTCAGGAAGAGGCGCTTTACATAGGATAATGATTTGTACAGTTGAAGCAGGTAAAAATCACAGAAAGAATTTGGTGTTTTCTTGTTATATTTTAGTACAAGTTTATGAAGAAAAATTTAGCTTGCGCGTTTGCTACTGCTTTCAATGCGCCGTTATGTAATACCGAAAGTTAACTAATATTGGTTGCAGTGGTGCAGCAGTATCCTATAAGCAGCAGTATCCTATATTTGACTCAAATATTGCAAAGTACAAAATATTCTTCGTTTTTACCGGCACCATGTGTCGCAATTTTCAAAGTATTCCGACTGTACGAGAATATTTATTCTGCAGGCGCTTCAAATGAACACCCCACAGCAATAACTCACTAACGTAAACGCCCGGAGATTTAACTACAGTCCCCAGTGAGAGGGTACGTTGGTCATAGGTGGTGTGTTTGGATCTAAAGATCATGGCTTTTGCTTTCGATGATTTAACGAAAATGGTATTTTTGTTAAACCATGTGGCCAGTTCCGTTAAGACTGGATTGGGTTTTCCCACAAAACTGTTTATGTCCTCTCCAGTTAAAAAAGGCTACTATCATTCGTGTATATTACGCAATCAACTTCTTTATCAATTTGTACGAGACGATAATTATACATGTTAATGAGTAAAGGACCTAACAACTTCCCTGTGGAAACCCATGTTTAACAGATTTGAAGGCAGATTGAAAATTTATTGTGACGCACAGCACGTGATTACTGAGATAGTTAGAAAATAAATTAGGCATAATTCTTCTGATTTCATATTCTGAAAAATTTAAAAGCAGAGTACAATAATTCATTCTGTCAGCAGCTTTACAAAAGTATACAAATAACCCTAATATAAATATTTTGTTGTCAACGTTAGTAACTATGAGTTCTTTTTGTCGTAGCAGTGCTAGTTCGGTAGAAGAATGTAGCCTGAACCCAAACTGCTTACTTCCTAAATCAGTGAATTATAAGTAAATAAGGAAACCGGATAGCCGTACAACAATATTAAGCTCCAAGCCATTGGAAACAAGGCCCAAAATAGATATTGGCCTGTATTCATTACGAACGTTCTTGGGACCTCCTTTGTTCAGAAAAACTACTCTGACCTTCTTTATTTTGAGAGGATATCCTCCGGTGCCCAGAGCTAAGTTGAAAATCTAAGTTAAAATATTACATATATAGTCTATGATGTAAACAACTGGTTGCATTTTGATACCTAATGCGTCTTCGCATTTACTGATCTTCATGCGAACGAAGGCTGACTGCACCTCCCTTTCATCACACGAAGTGAGGAAAAGTGAATTAGACACATGGCTATCTATGTAGTCGAGAGCGGTGCGGTCATGTGCACTATGAACTAGCAAAACGAAGTAATCATTGAATTTGTCACCTAGTTGGGTTCAAGTATTTTTTGGTAATCAATTGCCAGACTACTGGATACACAGGAATGTTGTTAAAGAGCACTGTGTTCACTCTATTCCCAACAATTTTTTCATCTCTGATGCCATTGGACAAGTTTATGGAGTAGTTGTTTTTCGCTTTATTTAGTATATCAATTATTCTGTTACGGTGTCACCTAAAAATTTTAAAACCAGCTATGTTACTACTGCTAAGGAATACCCGGTACAGTTTGTTTTTCTCAGATATCACTTCCAGTATACAAGAGATGTCTTGGTGTTATCAACGTCTTTTATGGGGAGCAGTTTTCGTAAATTAGCAAAAACGTTTCTTAGAAAAACTGAAATGCGTTGTCAGAATTTGTATATTTGCGCACCGACTCCTAGTCACACCTGATTCCAGAATTCCTGAATGTTTCAAGCATATAGCAATTTATTTGTTGAATTGTATTTTGTGTCAAGGTTTGACGGTTCGTGCGGCGGACAGCGTTGCTGCAGATAGCAGAAACAGGAATGCCATCACTGAAAGAACTACCAATAACCCCTGCTAAGAACCGTAGAGTAGATTTACTCACAATTAACCGGTCAAATATGTTGCTGACGTAGGGGTCACACGCGTAGATAGATTGGTTACATTCGGCCTAAAATGAGATTATAATAGCGTCAGCGTGCACGGGCATCGAGAAGAGTTTTTATCAATGTTAATCTTGAAATCATCTCTCATAAAAACGGCCACCGGATAGGCTAAAAAGTCATCAAGGTTTCCATCAGGAGGGAGAATAATCACAACAAATAGGGTAGTTCTAGTGCGTACAGAAAGGATTTCATGGTTGGCCGTTACGGCACATACTTGATTTTTTTCACAGTGCATACATTCTAGTATTAGTAAACCGACTCAGCCCCCTAGTCGGTCAGTTGGATTTCGGTAAACAGATTGGTATTTGTTGACAACAAAACGTTCAAGATCGTGTAGCCAGGTCTGGGTGATCATAATTGCTGTGTAATTGAAGCAAAATTTATTTAGAAACTCATCAAAAACTGCTTCTTTCTCTCTGGTAGATTGTATCATATTATGCAAATGTGATAGTGCAGAGTTTTCGCCGGTACGTCATTCAAATCACTCATTTTAGACTAACCGTTAATTTCGAGTTTTGGGCTGATTTTTACAGTAAAACGAAAATACGAGACAAGCTTTGCCAGGTCACTTTCTACACACATCACATGTTTGGTTTCCTTACTAGCCCTCCGCACAAGCACTTTTGCGTTTCTATGCCAGGCGTATTCATACCTATTTTATTTCGCCCATTTCTCAGCAGTGAAGAGCAGAAGCCTATTTTGTTGTGTAAGGTTCTCAGTGACCCACACTTTGTATTGCAAGTTTCTCAACGTTTTGCAATCTTGGGGCCAGTTTTCATTCTGCTGCAGCTGAGCGAAATGCATGAGTATCCAAGGGACTTTTTCTGGTTTCGACGGTACCCTATGTAAAGGTTCTACTTCATTCATGCTCAGGTTCGAAAGTTCCATCGTGCGTCCAACTGCGTTGACTTTGGAGAGCAGGTCTTCATTTTCTGAAAACTGTACACCATGTATGGATAAGCTGTGGCGTTTATTTCGCCATTCCAGGTCATTCACAGCGCGTTTGAGCTTCTGGACCTCATCACTTCCTCACGGGCTTCACCAGCTTCAATTCGCTTGCGGAGTTTTTTCAGCTCAGCATCGTGCCTAGGGCTTGCCTGCAGGATTTTATCATACTTGTCTGACCTTAAGAAGATGGCCTTCTCCATGGCATCAACCTTTTCGGCAAGGTTATCTAATTAATCTAGTTTTAAATTTATTCCCAACAAGATTTTATGAATATCTGAAAGTATCTTATCCATGCCGCTGCCCACACTCTTAAAAAAATTAGGTCGATTTGCATTACACGATGGGCACTGCCATTGCCGAAAGAAAGGTTCGTCTTTGTTTTTGGCCCCCGCTTCAGTAACCCCTGAACATTTCCCAGGTGGAGTAAACAGCCACATGTTGATCACTGCATAAAGCGACATTCAGCTGGGAATATTTTTGAATATGCTGCACACACTTTGTCGCTGACTGTGAAATACAAGGGGTATTGTATTCGGAAAAACACACAGTGTTGCACGCTCAGCAGAGGCGGGACCAGAACATAAACAAAAGGTGAAGTGAAAGGAAGCACCGACCTGCAATAGGCGACAGAAACAGCCTTTGGACCAACCGCACCATGCCACCGCCGCAGCCGATGTGAACAGAAGTGGGCGTGGCGATGACAGCAAGATAATTTGCAGAAAACAGCAGCGAAGCGGAGCCAGCAGCTGGGGCCTGCTTGTAGAATGGCGTCGATACCGGCTTCCGCACCTCTGAGATAGATTGCAGGCGCGCTGACTAGTTACATGCATAGGCAGCGAAAATACAACCGGGCTTTTCGAACACTAGGCGACAAGTCAGGAACTGGAATAGGCGACAGAAACAGTCGCACCAGCCGCACCATGCTTCCGCCGCTGCCGAACATTTATTCGGATATTTTCGAAGCACACACACCCTAGAAGCATTATTCCAATTGATATTAGGCAGGAACACGACTGCCCGTACGTTTTAGTGCAACGCATCCACTTAACGCATCAGACAAAACGTTATATATAATAGATTCTACTAACTGGACTGTGGCCACATATATTTATCATTTTATTCTGTGTCTGCTTCTCTATGTAACGTAATTAGACAGGTGGTCTTCACCTGCCCCGCAGTTTCTGATTTTCGGACAACCAGAGAGGTTCATTTTGAACATGGGGAATGTAGCGTAAATATTTATAAAAGTCACCATGTTCACACGTTACAACAAGAGTGCACGTGCAGAAAATAAAAACCTATAGGAAGCGCATTCTGCTTTTTTGACTGGTTTATAGTTTGTTTCTTCTGTTTTCTTTTTGCGAAGCTTTTCTGGAGAAAATATAGTTCAGTTGTTCCTAAGCACATTGTCTCCTTCCAGGGTTCTATGTATTTTTGCTTGCCGGATAAGCCCAAAGTTAGGGCTTTCCCCATAATTACAACGCCACTTTTTTGCTGGAGGGACGATTACCGATCTCACATAGGGGCGCGTCCGTGCTTGGCCTTTCAAGTGTTCCTTGAGACCATTCTTTTCAGATTGTGGCAAACCACTAGCTTACCTCCATGAACAATCACGAAGAACCGCTAACGTAACATGGAGGCGACCCATCGTTAAAAGTCGTGGTGGTGTACAATAACATAATTTATGACAGCATAGCTGCATTCGGCGATGGTTTTTTTTTGTGTTTAGGATACAAAAGCGGCGCACGATTTCGGTCTTTGGCTGCCTTTCTTGTCTTCTTCTCTTGTAGGGGACAAAACATATTTGTAGGGTCCGCCGATATATTACGTGTGAGGTTACAATACGGATGCTTCTCAATGAACAAAATCAACGTTCTTGTCATATTCGATGGAGATGAGAAGTTCTTCATCTATGGTCTTTGGAAAACAAGTGCTCACTGATGCCACAAGAAACTTCTCTAGTTATTGTAGAATCGACAGAGCACTGGGGGGGGGGGGGGGGCGAAGTGGCGTCCGTGGAGAATCAGGCAACTTCTGGCCACGCCGTGGCTCTTTACGATGGGTCCTATAAGGTAATATGCTGGAAAACTGTGGTTGGTATGACGAACGTATGACACCAAAATCGCGGTCAAGCCTAGAGAGCCATCAGCACTAATGATACCAGTTGTCGAAGTGAGACGTGACGAATTTGTAAGGGAAACAAGGTGCCGCGCAAAATATGTTTTAAAACCCGTCACACGGCGACAGAAAGGAAGACCAACCAAGGAGCAGGGTAATCGAGCAATGAACAATGCTGCTAAACACAAAGGCATGGGTTCCTATTGGTCTTCGTGACTCGTGGAGAAGCAGATGCCAACCACGATTCACCACTGCATCTTTCACCCCAAAAATATTGTTGATTTTAATAAAGCACGTTGCTAGGAAAAACATTTTACTGGTCCACTTTTCTTTTTTTTTCTCAGACCCGTAAAGACTTCAGGCTTACTATATTGTACAAACACTAGAATATTATACCAAAACCACATGGCCAACGGTCAGGTTGATAAAAAACCAAGTTTTGTTTTTGGCGCTCCACTTTTTCTTTGCACTCTAACAAACGCCGCATCACCAAAACTCACAAACAAACTCAGCACCGCAAGAAGCTCTAGACTGCTCTTCATCAAAGAGCGCGCACAGGATGCGTGGTGCGGGAACGATGGTCAGACGTAATAACGTCGTAATGTAGTGATACCAGAGGAATGGCACAATAGATAGAAGTCCCCCAACGTATCTGCAGTGGGGCACGACAGCTGCCCTGTAGTCGACCTGATGCCAAGGCTTCTTCGGTTTTATTAAACCGGTTAGTTGCTTTACTTCAACCATTAAAGAAGTGAACCTTGCTTTGTACATCCGACGTCGCCAAAATATATGTACCGCATAGGGATTTGTCCAAAATATTCTTTTGCCGCTGTTGATTTCTATAGGAATGTTTAACGCAGGCCCGCGCCTAGCGGCCAGGAGCCTCTTATAGCAATAACTTGAAGGCAAAAGATTATCCTGAAAAGGGTGAAAGGTTTTGAGGGAATGTTTTGGGGGTTGTAGCTCTGGCATTTTTCATTAAACAGGTAAACACAAAATTCAAATATTTAGAAACATGCTTTACAGCATACAGAATTGCCTTGGTGAAGCAGGATGTTTTTTATGCAGGACGAGGTTAATTCTGTAAGGCAGACTGAGGGCGAGACCGTTTGGCGATGCACACAAAACCAATATATTCACAGCACGAATTAGCAAGTGATGTTTACCAATGAAAATGCAGCTAATCTAATGACAACAGTCCAATGATAACGAAGTCCCATGAGGGACGTCCCACTCCAAAGTGTTCGCGCTCACATGTAGGCCCCTGTCGGGGAGCTGACTCAGTGCGCAGGGCGCGGAGCGCTCGGCATGGTACCCTTGTACATGCCGGTGCTGTGGCCGATGAAAACACGTCGTATTTGGCCCGGGTGGGTATTCTGTGGCCAGTCTCGACATAAAGGCACCAGGTGTAGCTCGGCGCAAAGATCTCCTGAGCGTTCACCACCAACCGAGAGCTTCCAGGAAGAATGCGCGGCTCCGCAACGAATATCCCCTAGGCGTTCTCGCCCAGCCGAGAGCTTCTGGAACCACCTGCTTTTTCCTGCCTTCAGTGCTCGTCACCTCCACTTCCACCTTTTCCACGTCCTTTCCTCCTACCTCGGCAAGTACTTCGTCTTCGCTTCTTACAAGCCTTCAAAAAGTGCCTCCTGACAAGTGTCCCCATCGAAGAAGTGTTTTGGGAAAAAACACTTCCTGAGAGATGATCGCTATGTGGTTGGTCCGTTCGTTTGGGGTTGGTATGTCGTCGTTCTTCGGTTAACCGGGTTTCTGTTCCGTGAGATGACTTGCATAAGCTCAGCAGTAAAGGCTGTTCCGCGGTTCGTGATTAGGACTTCAGGGGCTCCCTGTCGCAGCACAACTTGGCTTATGAAGAACGTCGCGACTTCTTGTGCAGTCCCCCTTGGAAGAGCGGCGGTCTCAGCGTAGCGCTTCATGTAGTCTGTCGCTAAGACAATCAAGTTGTTTTCGTAGCATGACGTAGGAAACGGCCCCAGCAGGTCCATCCCAGTCCATCGGAAGGGCCTCAATAGGACGGAAAGTGGCTTCAGAAGTCCGGCGAGTCTCGTCGGCGGCGTTCTTTCTCGCTAGCAATCACCGCCGCTCAGGGGGTAATGGGTGACGTCGCATGCAAGGCTGGGCGAGTAGTACTTCGCCTTAATTTTTCCAATAGTGCGAGCTGTGCCGAGATTTTCGGACGACGGGTCGTCGCGCTACGCTTCCAAAACATTTGTCACGAAGGTAAGCAGGGATGACATGAAAATTTGTTCTAGTTCCGGGGCTGAAATTCTTCTTCACGAGGACGAATGTTTTAGGCTGAATACTGGTAAGGTCCTTTTAAACACCCTAGGCACGGCGACGATCGATAATAACGCGTAGTGTAATCGATCATGATGCTTAAGTCGGTGTCTGCACGCTGCTGTAAGGTACGTCGCTCTTTGTCTTGACACCGGAGAACGCGCTGTCTTTTTCGAAGTCTATTGGTGGTGGGTCGAGGGGGGTGCGGGACAGGCAGTAGGTAGGAGTGGTTCGTGCCGGATTTATAGCCGATTGTAACTTCCAACTCTTGCAGGCACAAGCTCCACCGCCCAAGACGGCCAGAGGCGCCGTTGAAATTGGCGAGCCAACACAGCCCATGGTGGCCTGTTACAACATTGAGAGGTATATCATAGACGTATGGGCGAAATTTTGAAATAGCCTTTATAATGGCCATGCAGTCTTTCGCAGAGGCGGAGAAATTGTTTTCCTCCTTCGACACACCACGGCTGTTCGATGCAATTACGTTTTTCGCAACCGCTCTGCTTTTGGACGACGACGGCACCCAAGCCTATATCACTGACGTCCGTGTGCATTTCCGTTTCGGCGTTTTCGTGAAAACGAGCGAGCATGGACGGGTTTACAGGCGTTGTTGGAGCCCGCTGAACGCCTTTTGTTTTGCGTTTTTTCAGCTGCAAAGGGTGCTCCATTTCGTAAAGCGCGTGAGTGGCTCAGCAATGACTGCAAAGTTAGTGACGAAGCACCGGTAGTACGCGCACTGTCAAATAAATCTTAAAACACACTTCTTGTCTTTCGGTGTTGTGAATGTCGCTCAGGCTGAAGTTTTTGCACGGTCAGCCAGGACTTCTGCAACGTTGACGACGAGACCCAAGAACTTAGGTTCCTCGGAAGCGAAACGAAGATTTTCAGTCTTCAGCGTTGACCCAGACGTACGAATGGCCTCGATTAAGACTCTAACCTTGCAAGGCGTTCTTCGAAAGTCCGGGTGAATACCACAACGTCATTGAGTTATACAAGGCAGGTGTGCCACTGCAGGCCTGCTCTTTAAAACGTTGCTGGCGCCGTGCACATCCCAAGCAGCATCAGTTAGAACTCGTAATAACCGTCAGTGGTTGTGACTGAAGTCTTCTCTGGATCTATGTCGTCCACATTATTTTGCCAGTATCTGGGCTTCAATTCAGTCGTTGCGACGTTGCGAAGTCGCCGGTAGTGAACGCAGACCTTAATAAACGAAAAGTGCAGCCCAGGGTCTTTTGGATGGCTGTATAATGTTGTCGCTGAACATGTCGTCGACGAGTTCGGATAGCTTCCCGCTCGTGTGAAGAGACGCAGTACGGTGACGGTCGGGTGGATGAGGATCCATCTTCGCTTATAATTTGGTGCTTCGCTAGAGATGCCTGACGTAGTTAGGGTTACAACGAAAAACACTCGTACCGACGCAGCAAAGCCACTAATTTCTTCCTATCTTGCGGTAGTGTCGGGTTCGGAACACAAAAGGATTCGGAACACAAAGGCATCTTTAGATAAGCGTTTACAGTCGGCGACCGCCACGACGTCACTTGCTCCTTGCGTTTCTTCGACCAACGCAATTGCAGCGCCTTGTTAAAATGTTGATAATCGTCTGTGAAATTAGTGACGAAAACGTGGGATTGGCGTTTCTTCAAGCACGCATTGCCTCTTGCCACAGAGACATTGCTGTCGCGAATACACCTTTGGTCACTCTATATGATAGCCTAGACGTCAGGAGAACCATCTTCACAGTAAATGGCGATCATAAAGCTTGCGCGGGGTTGCAGGGTGACATGATCATCGGCGATCCTTGCAGCAGCGCGGGGTTCAGGGTTCTGTTCCGTGGTGATTTAGTGATCGTAGGAAAACATTATCGACTTGGTCTGTAGATGAATTAGTGCACCGTTGCCCATCATGAAGTCCATTCCGAGGATTGCGTCGCGGGCGCTGTTAGGCAAACTGTAGAACGCGGCAGGTGTACGTGGTGCCGTCTATGGTGACGCGTGATGTGCACGTTCTTCTTGGCGTTACGAGATGGCTCTGCAGCAGTGCGCATGTGCGGACCGTCCCATCTGGTGATAATTTTCTTCACCTTAGACGCAAATCATCCGCTGATTACTGAGTAGTCGGCTCCCGTGCCTCTGAGGGCGACTACATCAAAGCCGTCGATAGACAACTGGACGTCGAACCCCGCCTTCCTGGAGTACTGGGGGTGTCGGGGCGCAATATCTCCTCTTCTCCGTGTTGAAGGTCGCGAAATATGCGTCGTCATTGTGGTCGTCTTCTCACCAGCAGCCCCGGTTATGTCACGCACGCTTAACATTGTGTGGCTGTCCTTTTGTTCGGCAGTCACTTCAGTGTTCCATATATTCGTCGGGCTTAGTAGGAGTCGTAAATCACGGAGGTCGACCTGTCCTTGCGTTGTTGGAGGGTTTTCGTTTTTCCGCCATTGTGCACTTCACCTCCAGAAATTTCTACTTTTAGTTTCCTCTCTGCTCCTTGGGGGAGCTTCCACGTGCGAAAGCAGCACTGCTAGGGTGGTTCGGCGGCTGGTACGGCTAGGGCGAGAGTGCGCGGCTGAAACGGGCTCGGCCACGGTTCGATTGAGATAGGTACTCGTCCATCTCACGCGGTCGTTCGCCAGACAGAGGGTGAGGTGCGTCGATAGAAAAACCGCGCAGACCAAGACTCGCGCACGGGTAGCGACGATAGATGACGTCGGCCTCTCCGCAGTGGTAGCACAGAGGACGATTATCGCGGGATCACCAAACGTCTCTTTTCCTCGGTGTTCGGTTTTGAACTACACGGGGTCGGGCGGGTGACAGTGGGCGACTGTATGGCGGTGCGTCTTGACGACGTCTTGGAGCAGGGCGGGATCGGCCTACAGCTGCTGAGTTGGACATAGCTTCTGCCTTGCGGGGTGCTTGGTATGGCGTGAAAGTAGCCAAAGCATGTGGAAGTTCTTCCCGGATAACGTTAGTCCAAGAAGCGACTTGGGGTTGTGGTGTCGTTGGGAGACGTATCCGCAGCTCCTCCCCCACCACTGCACTAAAAGTCCGGCGTAGTGTATTGGAGCTAATACAGCCGGCACCACTCGTCTGCGAAACGAGCGCATTGACTGGACAGTTGGGTTGCTTAGTTAAAACTTGAAGCGTCTTCTCCATCGCCGATGCCTCAGACACGAATTCGGCCATCGCCTAAGCAGAGTTATGAACGAGGCAAGCAAAAACTTTTTACTTGTCCACTCGCATCAAAAACCTTAGTTTCTTTTCTTCTGTCATGTCCGGGTCCGCAAGACCATACAATCTCTTCATCTATTAAACGAAGATTATTACCTCTTTGTTTGGGCGTTGCTAGCACGTTTCTCGCAAACTTGCTGCTTGTTCCTTACTCACGAAGGTGCGAACGTTTTTAGGAACTCGCTTTAAAAGAGAGTCCTGTCCTTCAGGGAGCTTTTATGTTTCTCGAAACAAATTCGAGCTGCATCCCCCCCGTAGAAGAACACAAGCTGAAAAGTTTCTTAGTTATCTAACCTGTTAAAGGTCGGGACACCCTCCACTTTCTCCGACCAGTCTTCTGTGTTTTCACCGGGACATCTGCGCTATGATTATGGTTCATAGGGCTGTTGCAAGCCAATGGGGAGAGTGGCTTCATGCACCATGTGGTCGGTGGTCGTGGTCTTACTCCTCGCTCTTTCCAGAAGGAGGCAAGATACGGTCAGTAAATGTTTACGTGGGCGGCTTGCTTGGCTTGGGCTGGCTTGTCGGCTTCCAGAGGGCGTAGGGACCATAAGGGGTGCGTACACAGCACCTCCACAAGATGTCAAGAAGCGAAACACGATGCAGTTCTGAAGGAAAAATAACAAGTTTATTGGACAGAACTTGTGCTCCTATAACAATTAAAAAATACACAGGTGGCGAAGCAGCAGTCAACAAAGTGACGTGCAAAGATGAGTGTCGGTGAATCAAGTACCGCGGCATCTGCTTTACGAGCATTTATCTCTTGACGGGAGTGTTTCACGAACCGTCGAAATACATCCAGAACAAACCAGATCAATAAAGATTATTTTAGGCTTATGAGGTTAGTTCGAAACGCTCTCCCTACCAAAGCAGATGACACGAGCGTAATAAAAAAGAAAGAATGGAAAAAGCGATTCACTTGGCCCACGGGTAACACAGAAAATAAAGCCAGGCACAGAAGGTCGCAACAACAAAACAATAAAACCCAATGCACGGCTCACGACAAGATTATGAAGGGTGAATGAAAGTTTTGTGCTGCCATCTCCAACAAAGTCTTACCGACACTTTCATCAAGCAAACATACGTTCCCCGCGCTTAACAAGGACAATGGTGTTCACAAACGTTACCCGTAAACTTTTCGTCACCTTTTTTTCGGTTTTTGCCAGGAACAATGGCATTAAACGACGTTTTGTCAGCTTGATAATGTCTCACAAATTACTAGCATGTATACAGGATAGGAAAGATTACTACTAGCAATAGCGGCACCACCTATCAAAACTGCAAGTCCACTCCAAACCCATTTGCTTTAGACATACCAAGATATTGCGAGGACTTCAGTATGTGTTGAACGTCTTTCTTCTGTGTGTAAATTGTCTCAATTCCACCACGCGGGGCATCTCAGCAATCTTGGTGACGGTACTCATGACACCGCGGACCCTGAGCCACCATACTCACGCTGTAATCAACTGTGGCAAGGAGTTTTAAGGTAATCGGTAGAAACCTCAAACGGGGGCCGTCGGAGCCCAGGTCAATCTCCGGCGGATGGGGTCCCTGTCTGTTTACCAGGCAAGGAGCTGCGAAACCTCTGAAACTAGCAGTGTAAGGGTTGAGGCGGAAGTACCCCCGTCCCCTGCTTTTTTGCCAAACGTCATGGAAGTCGATTTTTTAGAAAGCCTGAGAAATCAGGGTGTGACGGTAGTAAGGCGGATATCCATAAGACGAGTAGATAAGAAAATACCTATGCGAGTCAGAATAAAGTTACAAATTCTATCAGTATAACCGGCATATCTCACTTTGAAAAAATCACGTGGTAAAGACCGTACCAGCACAATGCTAGATAAGAACGGAAACGCAATTAGTGGAGCTGCGGAAGGAGACTGCTCTCTGTTAAACAGTGAAACGTTTGACAGAAAGTTTGGAAAGGAAGACACTGTTTTAAATGCTACATTTACACATCAGAAGCAATAAATTAAGGTCGACAATCTGGAAACTTTGGTGGGGTCATTCGCTCTTGTCTTCGATAACATAGTACTCACAGAAACTTGGCTAACATCCCACAATATACCACCCCGCTTTTAGGATACAAAGTTATTAACTTGTGCGCGAAACATTAAAAATGAGGTGGTAATTGCCCTTACTAATGAGACAGCTTAGCACGTGAGATCATGACTGAACTAACAAGCATTGATACAAATATTGAAAGTCCGTTTACTAAGTAATCAAGTGTTGTAATTGGTGAACGTCAGGCCACCCTCTGGCAATATACCTAAATTTATGACATTCCTAGAAAATACACTAGGCAGTTTTTGATCGGTGGCTGAGCCGAAAATAACTCTTTGAGGTATTAACAAGGGTTCAAACTTTGACAGCCTATCATTATTAGAGTTCAAAGACATTATTCATGCCCATGATATTGAAAATACCATAAAAAGACCTTGACGCGTGCCGACTGCCACAGCAACCTGCATTGATGTATGTATAACAAACATATCAAATAGGAGTCCTCAATGTGGTATGCTATCATGTGACTTATAGGATGATATGCAAATATTGCCTCTCGCGCCCGCAAAAGCCAAAAAACATTGCAGGAATAGTAAATTTCTCACCAGCCAAATAAATAAAGAATCGTTAAAAGCTTTGCTTACCGCATGTATAAACAATAATCCTAGAACTGCATTTACAAGTTTTCGCGGTAAGTTTCTAGAAATATACAATGCCTCATTTCCACTGCGGGACTGCAAAACACAACATCAAAATTGCAAAATCATGGGTTACTCTGCACTAGTACAGCAAACGGGAACCCAGTTTATTTCAAGAATTTAAGCAATTGAGAAACATGCTTACCACTGAGCTAAAAAGTAAAGGGCGAATAATATGAACCGAGATTCATGAGCACCCATGGAGACTAAAGAAAAATGTGGAACTTCATAAACCATGTAATGAACAGACAGCCATTAAACAGCAATGTTAAAGAAGATTTGATAAACAAACTGGTCAGAAACTAGCAAACGAAATGAAAAAAAAACACTTAGCTAACATTGGTAATCGTTCAGAGGAACTGACGGTGCATATTCTTGTACCCTACACAGTAGCTTTTCGGTATTCATAATGTTTGCCCCTACATAACCGGGTGAAATATTCAAAATATTCCAGGATTTATGCAAGGGAATGAAACGCCCTAGGCAACTAAACTGGTACCACGAGTTTAACAGAGTTTTTAAGACTGATAGAGAAAAAAATAACACAATGTGATTATAACTTGTCATAACCGTATGAATGTGGTTATCAACTCATTTGTGTATCATCTTGTCACGAAATCATAAATTTTTGAAAAGATTTGTAATGAAGAATATTATTCAGTAATCCCGTACGCAGAGCAATGTTGTAACCTGTATTATCGAAGCCTGTATGATAAGTTAGTGTTGTAAATATATGCGTTCCATGTTCATAGTTATTCCATAAAAACTGCATAATGTGTACTACAGGCCAGCGATTGTGTAACCCCACAGTGCTGGAAAAACTGTGATTTTTACTGTGTATATGCCCTTCCTCCGAGAATCCCGTGAGGGATTGGCAGTATGTTTAAATAAATTAAATATACACGACATATCTACGATACCTGGCTAAACCGCATTATCACTTACGGCGACGGCACAAAAATATTTTTTTAGGGATAACAAGAATGTTTAGAACAAGCTGCAAATTCCTACCTCATAAAGATTCCTAACTGGCTCCATAATAATCAACAATTTTTAAATAAAAGTAAAGCATAGTACATTATAATAAATATAAAAATTCAGAGGGATTCCTCCACATCCAGTATAACCTAAAATGGTACCACCCTGGACTGAGTAGTTCAACCGAAATATTTAGGGATCCGTCTTGCGCAAGACCTTACGAGGACAACGCATGCCAATGGCATTATATCCGATTTATCACGTGTAACAAGGCAATTTTTTTAAATGCACACACATATACCCCACTAGTAAAAACCGAAATTATAATATTCACATTTCTAGTTTAGCCTAACCTACAGAATCCTGGTGTGAGGCACCACAACCGCTTATGACTAAAATAAGCTAGTTATTCTGGAACAGGAAATTCTGCGAATGTGCGAAAATTTTATATGTTTTAGGCGCGATCTGAGAAAACGACCAGTGTTCATTAAATAGAACATGCTGAAAGCCTACTAAGTTTAATATTTTAGGCTTCTACAGTGGATTTACAGTGTCGGGATATGTAAAATACCATCTAAAAGTGCAGGCAAATATATTATCCCGATTCCAAGGCAAAGGTCTCTGTCAATAAGAACGAATTACTGCCAGAAAGCTATTGATTTTCTATCAACAAAAGTGCAAATATGCAAGAAATGAGTGTGAATATCCACGAAGTCCCAGCGACTTTTAAAAACGATGTGCCGGGTGTTTTTTGTAAACGCAAACGTTTCTGTGATAACTCGGTAACCCGTGCCTCTTTATAATGTACTTGGGTGTTTTATGGACTGGAAAAAGAGGATCAAAACAACTTTGAAATACTTCGATATCTGCCGAAATGCATCTACCTGAATGACCCTCAGTACAAATTATATATTTTTAGTTGTGTGTGTTTATTATGGTTCACGTTATTGTTTTTGCTTGTGTGGATGTTACTTGTTAGGTAATGAAAATGTCTGCGTGAAGGTAAGGCTCGTTATGTATAAACTGATAATTGTCGACGTTCATGTTTATTACTTTCTTTGCTCATATATTCTGTTACTTTGAAGAAACTGATAAGTGCACCGTTCCAATGTTTTCCTTTCTGCATTAGGCTGCCGGTTGCTGTGATAGAACCGCAGAATGTATTACCTGAAGTGTTGTATTAACGTGGGAGAGGGGGGCCTGGAGGCCGTCTGGTGGTTTTCGCCTTTAGCCCTGGTCTCCTGTTATACATGTACATTGTTGAAGAAATGAATAAATAAAAAAATTGCTACAAAATATATAGGCACGGTGCCGAGGTTCTCGCGACAAATAAGAACACTGTGATTTTTTGGCTTCCTTTCTCAAGTATTGTGGGTATTACCTGTAAAAGGGTGGCGAGTTGGGCTGGTTGGTGTACTTGCATCTTAGAGAACACCGCAAACTAACAGGGACACAAATAAGAAAGAAGTGAACAGGACAAGCGCTGAATTTTAACTTCCGTCTTGTTTGCGTCGCATTAGTTCGCGGTGACTGTGGATATTAGCGTCATTTTCACCCATTGCCTCAGCTATGCTGCCAGGTTTGTTTTTCCACTAAATTAAAACATTTTCAAGTTGCGATGGACTGTTATTGACATTTTTTGCAACCTTTTTGTGAAGTGGAACTTCAAATCAAGGTTGCATATTTCCAGCGCCACCCGGTAAGTTTCTTTTGCCGTAAAAATATAGTTTACTTTATTCCGTTGACATAAACGTGCTGAATGCAGCAGTTTTCGTTTTTGGTACAAGAAAAACACAAACTATTCCACTGCTTGTTTCGAAAGGTTGCGAATTCAAGAAGCAAAAGCTTGATTACTCGGTTTTTATTTGTATAAAAAGATTAAAGCTAGTGATTTTATCATAACAATTTTACGTGCCGTCACCATCGAATATATACCTTCCTGCATAATCGTTTTAAAACTGAAATCTCAACAGGTGGCATAACGTCTGCGAGTTCGTATAGACTCTGCATGGGTAGTTTTGTTTTGTCTTACTTATAAATTTTTTTAAACATTATTCTTTTTTTCTATGTGTCATATTCCGTTTCACTTTCATTGCTTGTATGTTTTGAGTTATTGTATTCCCCGCTTAGCTTGCCCAAAACATAAAAAAAATTATATTTTGTAACAAGCCTGAACTACTCTGACCACATGTATTGCGCGCAAACAAACTGCGCGAAATGTACACCTGAGTAAAGTTGTAGTAGCTGTTGTTAACATTTTTCCTAATTATGTTGGAGTGTTAATTGTGCATCAATACGTAGTTGCGAGTAGTTAATGCTGTAAAACTGTAAACGGCAATCAATAATTAAAAAGGTGTCAATGCAGGGGCATACATGAGAAAAAAACTTTTCAACTTTATAAGCAATCAATTTGAGGTACAATCTACAATATAAACGCAATTTTATTAAAGAAATATTACAGACAAATGTTTTTATTGGCCACAATGAGCACAATAAACAACCAAATTTCGGGTAAAAGTTTCCTAAAGCATCTACAGCATAAATAATTATCAACACCTCGTGTTTTGTTATTAGGGACAGTCTTGTTTTCTGAAATGTACTATGAGGTGCAAGTGGAATCCCCTCGGGTTAATATTGTGTTTTTCTTACCAGCAAGAAGTCAATGGTGTAGTTTTAATAAAGTGTCTTCCACTACGTTAGCTACAAAACAGCACACGTGAAGCTGGGTGTTTAGAAATTTTTAGAAATGAGAAATCCTGCATCTGCTGCTTGATTTTCTTAACTTAAAAACGCACGGAACATCCAGAAACAAAAATATATTGAGCAGTTATTTTTGCTAATGTATTGCTAAATCTATGTTATTACCGTAGCCACAATCTTCATAAACCAACCTCTGGCACTGAGACTGATATGTTTTCGACTTTTTTTGAAATTTTAGCCTAACAAGTTTAATAGGTTTAATTGCTCAAGACCCTTTGAACGAAACTTTCCTCGCAAGAATTTACCAACTTACAAATACGGCATTTTATAGGTTTCGTTTAATTTATCAGACATCCATATATATTCCGCTTTTATAGGCTGCGTATGCGGGCCAGTGGGGAATCTGTGCAGACACATTTTAATATTAAATCTGTAGTAATGGATTGCTATGCCTCCAGTGAAATATTTTACTTTTAAATATTAATGGGTACCATTTGTGGCTATGTCAACACACAAGTAAAATATTGTCCGTAAGAATTCATTACTAAATACCATAAGATTATAATACCAAATACGGCAGAAGGGCTTAGACCATTTTTATTTAATATTACGTACGGTTTAAAACGTGTAAGGGTAAGTATTCGCATTGCACATAGACGTTAATACTCTCGTTTTCTGATAAGAAATTCATTGGATGGTTCTTGAATCGACCATGTTATATATTCTGTCCTAAATTCCCATAGACAAAATAAAATATACAACGTCTGCATTCATAAACCACTACCATACACATTTCAGGGCGTGGAGATGAGGTGAATTGAAACAAATCATGATGCAGTGCACTCTATTATGGTAAATGCAGGGTAAGGTTATAGCACACGATAAAAAGGGGATAGACAATTTAAGCAAATGTTGTGCAATTGATGTTTACAATTGATGCAATTGATGCCTCCTTATGCCTTCCATCACTACCGGCAAAATACATTTTCTCTGCGTGCATTCGCGACACTTGTGGTTTGGGCTCTTTAGGTTTCAGGTCAGGACGGTTATTTATTTTACGTTCGTGTTCCTTTTCTGTGGGGCGCTCCATATTTGTGCTGTCCCTGAGCGGAAAGCTCAATTTATTGTCTTTCGCTTCTTTTCTGGTGGTTATCCGTGCCCCTTCCTCGCCCCTGACTCATGACCACACTGCGGGGTGAGGCCGCACTTAAGACAGATACGACGAAAAAAATCTGTAAGGAAAACTCCTATACCAAAGGTTTCCTGTTGAACATTCGGGCAGAAATTTTGTTCACCACACGAATGTTTAGTATGCGCAATAAGAAACGACGTAAACCTAGCCTATGGCCAATCCGCCATTTTACCACCGATCCTCTGAGGTTATAACATCAATGATGTTACGCATTCGTGTGGTGTGCTTCTTCTAAACTTACACCCAGAGCTATTCTCGTAAAAAAAGGACTTAGCGATGCCGTATATGATTGCGGGATGACCATCAAGGTAATATGTCGTGTACAATTTGAAGAGACACGTACAGGCACGGTAATTTTCCTGGTTCTGTGCTTTTAAATACCTGAGGCCACCAAGTCACATGCAGCTCTAACAATTTTATATCGAACCGTATAATAAATCATACTGTTCAAAGAAATTTCTGACACAAGTCAGGGTATAGCAGATATTTTCACGTAGAACGTTTCGTCACCGAATACAGTTATAACGTTGATCTTATCAAAACAATACCGAAAATTGAGGTGCTGGCCTAACTAACGCAATGAATGTGTTGACATCGGTTTATCATTTTATTATTTTGAGTTAGCAGCGAAGCCGTAATATCACCTAATACGCGTGTGCATTTACACACAGCCGTTTATGAAAGAAGGGTGGTTTTTCGAAACGGCGGTAGCTTTTTCTTCGTCAATGTTGTACCAAAAAGAAAGATTTGAAATATTGGCCACCAAAAGACGTTCACTTGACCCCGAATTTTGTTTTATTTAAATTAAAAAGGTAGCAGTGAAGTTGCAAACATTTCAAAATACGTGGGGCTTCTGAGCGAGTGAATGCGACCACTTATAAGATGGATTGCTATAAAATATTTTTTGCGCACCTGAATTGAACTTTCGGAGTAAGTTGAAAAGCGGAAGTAAGTTAAGTAAGTTAAAAAGTAAGTTAAACTTGGAAGTAAGTAAAAAGCGGAATCAATATGATTCCTGTTTTTCGGGTAATCGTTGTCAACGCCCACCTTCAATGAAATGGTTTCTTCACAGAATAAAAGGAAACAAAGTCGTTTATTCATACAAACACAAACTTTTGAGAAAATTAACAGCACCAGTTCTGTTTAAACCGAACAAAAATTATTCGACCATATTTACGGTGTCTCCAGTGGGGAGTAAGTTTGAGTGAACCAAAGTTTCACATTCGCAAACAATGCAGCCGTACAACTACAAAATAAACCAATTCTCACCTTCGGAGTGGCCAACCTTAAGTCACGTTTGCTTTCACATTGCAATGAGGGAAAACCAAACGCCATACTGCGTCAATGCTTCGAGACAGTTCTAGGTTTACCCGGTAAGCTGCGTAGATTCCCCATTGCTGCTTTTAGACACCCAAGGTTCTGGTTAAACTAGAGTGTAAAAGTGCCCAACTGGGCCAGTAATATTCTATGGATCTTGTATAATCCTATTGCCGTATGAATAAAACTACATGAATTTGTGCGTTCTACAGGTGCAGCTTACGATTGTGATACGTGGTGATGGTATATCGGGTCGTTCTTCACTTGATCTTCCTTCATCTGTAATGTAACCCTGCGAGTAGTATCTCATCTTTCTTGTAGAGTATTGAATCACCATTTCCGTCATCAGATGACAACGCTACTTTGGTATCATGTATGAAAACGTCGCCTATTTTCCCATGAACATCGCTTTATCATGAACCCGGCCTTTATTAGCCTTCGACTTGCATCTGTATTTGTTAACACAACTATAAAAAAATTTAGTTTTCTTCTCACACCAGAAGGCACTTACGCGGGTGACTTCTCTCTCATGTTTAGGCACATCCATTTGTGATATACATTGCGTTATATAAATATCCACATTATTCTTTTGCCGTGGTGTTCAATTCTCTTGGTTTTTTGGTACTGACACGAAAACAGACCACCTGACAGAGAAACCCTTCCATTGTATATTTGTGAGTTGGTTTCTTTTTTCTTAGCAAACACTATTAGGACGAAATGCCGCATGCACGAAAATAGAACGGAAATTTTGACTAGTTGTTTTGACGATACGGTGTACATTGTACTATTTCACAGACGAAACACACGCGGTTGAAAACCACAGGACGAAAGCTAGTGCTTGTCCTGCGGTTTCCTTCCTCTTGTGTTCAGTCTTTGCGATAGTACAGTGTACTTAACGCCACACACTGCGGTGGTCGTCAAAGGTTTAGGCAGAATGAAAAGCACCCAATTGCAATGAGTAGTTGCTGCTTAGAATCTTAACAAACCTGTAAAAGGTTTCTTGTTATATTACGTCACATGTTAAATTTGTGGAGTGTGGAAACATTAAATGCCTCTGAAAGATTGGGGTGCCATCTTCGATAAAACTATAATGGAATTTGAGGACGAGCTGCTGGTTTGGGGTGTATTGGCATAACTGCGAAGGATGGAGTTTCAAAGGGTTAGAAAAAGAAACCAAGTGTCAACGACTGTTATGTATAATAAATTTCTATTGACATCCAAGAAAATAGGTTGCAGGATACCTGCCTAGAGAACTTGTATGATGCTGTCTTGGCAATGCCGTAGCCCCCTTCAAGTGTCCCCATCAGTCATAAATATACACATAAGATAACACCTACCAAACAGGGTCATGTTCAAAAAAAGAACCGGCACTATATATGTGGCGAAATATATAACATGTATCTCTAGAAAAAAGTCGCTTCCAAAATTTTAATGCATCAGCACTTGTCTTGCAAAGAAGAACAACATAATAAAATGTCTCAGTCGTTCCTTTCAGAATATTACAAAACACGAATTTTACAACGGAATTCATACAACATATACCAAAAATGAGATATTCGAAAAAAGACCACATGTTATCGCCAGAAAAAAAAACACGGAACAAAAATACTACACGAATTAATCAAAATGCATTTCGCAGAACATTACAAAAATAGGTGAAGGCAAAGCTCGAAGAAACTGTTAGCAGTTGTTTCAAAGTGATGCTTGGGAATTCAATTATTTTATCTTCGGTTTTCTCAGAAATCCACCACCATCTCTGCGACATCCCGAAAAGATCCGAAGATGTATGGGCCAGCGGTACGTCTAGCAGACGTCCGAAGTTTGTGCAATATTTTTTTCAAAATTTTTCGATGTGGTAGTTTGTTTCTCGTACATAATATTCGGACTTTATATTCACTATGTTACAAACGTACTGGCGATGTTGCTGATACTGTATTTGTAGACGCTTTTTAGATATATTTTGCTTACGTACTTCAGATGTCGCTGGTTTTTCACTTTTTATTTATTACATGTCTATCGTAACTGCACCAATTTTAGCTATTTCTGCTATACTTAATTTGCAAACTATTGGTAAACACACCTCTGTAAGGTTACCTAAAGTTTAGTAGGTGAATGAGCGAGTTTTGTTGTCTACGAATGCTCCAATTTTTAAATATAATTGCAAAGGTCGTAGTACACCAATTAAAGTCAACCTATGCCTGAACAAAATTGGAGGGCCATTGAGTTTTTCGTTTATCGAAACAACCATTTTGGTTGGCCGTTGCTCCTAGATAAGAATATACAATTCCTAGTCTGACAAATCACTGGCAACGTGGTATCACCTCATGTTCCATACAAAATGGTCGCAGCTGGCACTAGTGCTGGCGAGCTGGAGGAAAAGGAGAGCTGGCGCCCCCTCTCCATTTGTCAGAGACCCGGCTGTTGCACCTGAGATGGATTTCCGAACTTGCTGCTTTATTAGATCAAGCTCAGATTTTTTGTTCGGCAGGCTTTAACATTTTTCACACAGTGGACCTATTGTCACGCGCTTGAACTGGCGGGAACCAGCTCCGCCAACTTGGCTTCTGTAGCGCGAGCTTCTCGCACCCCCCCCCCTTCCAACGCGAGCGTACGTGAACTGGCGGTGAACGTGAACTCGCCACAAAAGCTTGGCAAAGTGTTCTGGACGGGGTAGGTGGATGATGGCGGGTGCTCGTCACGAGGAGCATGCTCACGGGGACGCTGAATTTTGAATGTGAACATCTTCGACAGAACTCTGTCTGGTTGGGTTAAACTTAAGAGGCAAATACACCAACCAATGGCGTTTATTCAAAGCGGTCCCAATGTTTTGGAGCCAGCTTGGCTCATTCATCAGTGGTGACTATTTACAAACAAGAAGCAGTGGTTACACAGGTGTTTTCTTCTTTTTCTTTTTTCTCTGGATTGTTGCCCTTGCGCGTCGGAGGCCGTGGGCGTAGATGGTGGGAAGGGCTCCGAGGGATCTATTCAGGCCTTGCCGGTTTCCTTGTATGTGCCAGGACTCAAGCAGTAATCTTTGTGAGTAATTGGTTTCGGTGCCAACCACCTGCGCGCTGTCAGAGTTAATCCGGTGGTCCGCTACCTGCAATTCGATTCCTGCCACCCAAATTCCCAAAAATCATCTGTGGTCTCAGCTCTCTTACTTGGAGCCAGAACTATATGCTCAACAGAAGAGGACCGGAAGAAAGAAGAAAAAGCCGTAATCGCTGACCTGAAGAAAAATTGAAACACGAGCAACTTCATACGACGCGTCAAACGCAGTCTCCCTCAGCTGGGCTGCAACCAAGGAAATTTCTCTGTACTGACGCCGCCGGTAAACAACCCCTCTCCTGTCTCCGCGGTCTGCCCTCCCACCCCCTCGGCATGCCGACCCACCCGTATTTCCGTCCCCTGTGTTAAAGGAACGAGTGAAACATTATCCCGCATTCTTCGCAAGGAAGGCATTTTCATCTCCCACAAGCAAGTGTCAACACTTGGACGGCTCATACCTCGACCTAAAGAGCGGTCGCAAAAAGGAAAATCCCAAAGGGTCGTCTACAAAATAGCTTGCGCACAATGGCCCGCTAATTATGTTGGGGAGACCATGAACTCCAAAGAACGCCTCCGCCAACACAAAAACGACGTTCGCAAATCCGGCACTCAGCGCAGTGCGTTGGCCGAGCACTGCGAAAAAGATGACCACAGGGTTAACTTTGACGGCGCGTACGTGATTTGCACCAAAACCAATTACTCACAAAGATTACTGCTTGAGTCCTGGCACATACAAGGAAACCGGCAAGGCCTGAATAGATCCCTCGGAGCCCTTTCCACCATCTAAGCCTGCGGCCTCCGACGCGCAAGGGCAAGAATCCAGTAAGAAAAAAGAAAAAGAACAAAACAACTATATAAACGCTGCTTCTTGTTTGTACATAGTCACCTCTGATGAAGGAGTCGAGTTGGCTCCGAAACGTTGTTTGTTTTGTTTGTTTTTTTGCGACCCCTTCAAGTAGCGTAAGCCTAGAGCTAGCCTGGACAATTGCCAGCGCTCCTAAGGATACGCACGCTCACGGGCGCTTGGTATTTTTTCTTCTTTCTGTGATCCCCGTACGTGGCATAAGCCTACGCGCAAGCCTGGAAGACGTACGGCGCTCTTGACAAAACGCAAACTCATGTGTGCTCTCCATTTCTTTGGGATTTTTTTCTGTCCCTGGGCAGTGAAACAAAGAGCTTAGCAGCTCTGATCTGAAAAGTTCTAAGCTTTTTTTGTTAAAGGTATCTAATGGCCTTCCTAAAGTTACTATGTGCTTTTATATAAAAAAACAGAATGCCATATAATAAAAGAAATTCTGGCAACACCCAGCCGAACTCACGTGCGCACAGGTAGCTGCAATATCATGTTTGAAAAAAGATATGAAGAAATTTTATAATTGGCTCCCCTTTGAGGTTGTCAGTTACTTTAGTATTTCGTAACTTCAATGCTTGAATAATTTGTTTGAGGTAATTTCAGTCGTCCGCGTGATGATGATGATGATGTTTGTATTTTTATTGCGCAAAGCCGACTGAGGGAAAAGAGTGCCAAAGGACAGTTAGTTCATTTCAGTTAAACGAAAGTAAAAGTGAAGCATTTGAGTAAAAATAAACGAAGTTAAATACAAGCTAATAAAGATGGCTGGCGTAGAGGGCCAGGTTGTCACAGTGCATGATAAGAGATGAGATATGAAAAAGTGACATCAGCGAAAAACGGAAAAACAATCTTGATGAAAAACATGGGCTCGTCTCGCAAAAATATGATTGGTCAAACGGGATGTGCTGTATATATAGTTGTGGGAAAAGTATGTGTCTGTTGTGGGGAGCACTTTGCACTGAAGTAGCACATGGAGAACAGATAGGCCACATCTACACCGGCTTCACCGCGGTATGGGGATCCCGTGAACAGGTCAGAGTATGTTGCATGTGTGTGCCCTATCCGCATTCGAGCCAGGGTGACATCATTGTGTCTGTTGCGTGTGCCACTGGTGCGTACTCCCAAGAGTTGCTTTATAACGTGTAGTTTGTTGTCTGTCTGTTGATTCCTGTGTGCTTGCCATGCTGAGCGAAGGTTTTGTGTGATGTGTGACTTGAAGACGGTGTGGGGCATTATTGCTATGACAACTATAGTTGTAAGTGCCGCAGCGGCATGCATTCGTTCTGCGGTCTCACCTGCAATCCCAGAGTCTTACCTGCAACGCATATACCGACATATTTGCATTATGAGAACATTGACTACATGGTTTTTAGACTTTTGGTATGACAATGTACGCACAACACTTCAGGATTCAGTATAAATTACGCATCTGGAAATTCAATTTAGAATAACATGCTTAGCTTCTAGGAGGATGCCACAGGCCACTGTGGTTTAAACATGCTTGTGTTTTTATTCATAGTTTTACAGACATTGAAGGTGCCACCATGAGTATCAGAGGAAACAGTTGTGGCAGTTTTGGAAGTGTCCATGTAAAATTCAGCACACTTATATTTGTGCTGCAGAGACAACAAATGTTCCACGATTGCGCTTTTAGGCACCCTGTTTTTCTCGACACTTTGGAAAGATACATCACGTGACATTGGGCAAAGCTGCCACGACACTAAAAGTTCATTAATAGAGGTCTTGATGGTGTCTGATAATAAGACATCAAGTTCTGACGCTTCTTCTCTTACTCTGATAAGGAAGGAAGCAGGGATTGATGGAAGATTTGAGAGGAGTTGAGGTAGAGATGTGTCATAAAAATGACGTAAAAGGATGGTGAGCCATTTATGAGAATTTAAAAGGACAAATGTGTCCGTGAACGCTTGCTGACGTTCTAGGCATCATTTGTTGCACTTTGCATACAGGCTTCTAACTGGACTAGTCCGGAAGGTACCAAACGCCAAGCGGAGCACTAGATAAATCACATGGTCCAGGATTCTGAGGGAGTGTCCCGCATGCGGCCCCCCGCAGTGCACGCAAGTGGGGAGATGAATTGTCACTCGGATAAACTTGCGCCGCGTATTTTGCGCAAGTTGTCAAGACACGGCAAAAGTTCGTACTGTGCCCCCAGGCTAGCTGCGTCGGCGTACCTCCCCAAGGGGAAAGAGGCGAACCCCTTTCTCACCTGTGGGAAGGTGATGTTCTCAGTGACCTTGATGTTGATGTTTCACATTTGCGGGAGTGTCCCGCATGCGGCCCCCCGCAGTGCACGCAAGTGGGGAGATGGAGAATTGTCACTCGGATAACCTTGCGCCGCGCATTTTGCGCAAGTTGTCAAGACACGGCAAGAGTTCGTACTGTGCCCCCAGGCTAGCTGCGTCGGCGTACCTCCCCAAGGGGAAAGAGGCGAACCCCTTTCTGACCTGTTGGGAAGGTGATGTTCTCAGTGACATTAATGTTGATGTTTCACATTTGCGGGAGTGTCCCGCATGCGGCCCCCCGCAGTGCACGCAAATGGGGAGATGGAGAATTGTCACTCGGATAAACTTGCGCCGCGCATTTTGCGCAAGTTGTCAAGACACGGTAAGAGTTCGTACTGTGCCCCCAGGCTAGCTGCGTCGGCGTACCTCTCCAAGGGAAAAGAGGCGAACCCCTTTCTCACCTGTGGGAAGGTGATTGTGATGAGACGCCCGTGAAGGAGAAAGAAGAGGGCCGAGGAGCGCGCGGAGCGTGCAGAAGAATCGAATCAGCAAGGGTTCAGCGGACGCAGTTGACGCGCTGGGCGAGTGAGCGCGGCCCTGTGATCGCTTGGAGCTAGAAGCCAGGGTCTCAACCGCTGCTGTCGCCGGAGAGCCGTCGGCCGCTGGTCCGGTTACCGAAGTCTGTCTGCTGGCCCGTGCCTGGATCGGGTGACGCGCTGGGCCAGAGAGCACGGTTCGGGGAAACACCGGCTCACAACCGCCGCTGGGCCATCGAGCCGTCGACCACAGTGCACGGTCCCTGACGTCCGGCCGCTGTCCCGTGTCCGGACCCGACGTGACGTGAGACTTCTCAGCGAGCAAGCCGCGCCGTGGTGCATCGGCCGATCCCACATACTTCGTGAGGAGACCTCGTTGGACTGCTGCGCATCCTGACCATGTAGGACGTTTCCTCCCTTGCTCTCTTTAGCGAACAGTTTTCTTTAGCCTGCTACCGCATTTAACGCTCTTTCCTGTAGTCTCGTTTCCGCTCTGTGTTTCCGTTACTCTCTTACCTTCTGATCTCATTTTCCACGCATAAACCTATCCCTACTTGCGCACGTATTACCGACTCGTGACTTTCTAGCTGGTCCTAGGCCCATTCATGACAAAAAGTGGCGAGCCTGCCAGGATACTTAACATCCGCTGAAAGGAGTCGGTAAGCCGCGAACGCACCTGTAAGGTTGGCTGGAAAGCATGGACATAGAGAAGTTAATTGCTGCGGGAACTCAGCTGGGGCTTTCGGGTCAAGAGCTTAGGGCTTGGGTAGATAGTGAACGTGCTGAGCAGCGTGCCGCAAGGGCCGCTGAGAGGGAAGCTAGCCGAGAAGCAGCTGAAAGGGAGAAGGAAGCCGCAGAAAGAGCGAAAGAAGCCGCGGAAAGGGATAAGGAAGCTGCAGAAAGAGCAAAAGAAGCCGCGGAAAGGGAGAAAGAACTGCTACTTTTACGAATCCGACTCCAAGAGGGCGGAGCAAACCCATCGAATCCCGCCGCGGGAAATGAAGCTCTTGCCACCATGAATGCGTTCAACCCGCAGAAATTGCTTCCTCTGTTTGACGAAAAGCGCGACGACTTGCACGCGTACTTGCAACGATTTGAACGCGTAGCAACACGGCAGCAATGGCCGCAAGACAAATGGGCTCTTGCGGTAAGCATGTGCTTAAGTGGAGAGGCGCTTACCATTAATGGCCGAATGACCGCGGAGGACTCTTTTGACTACGGCAAAGTAAAAAAGGCGTTGCTTCAGCGTTTCCGGTTTACAGCCCAAGGCTATCAGGAAAAATTCAGGAAAGCGCGAGCGGAGGATGGCGAAACAGGAAAACAGCTTGCAGCGAGACTCACCGGTTATTTTGACCATTGGATAGAGATGGCGAACATTCAGAAAACGTTCGAGGCTCTCCGTGACCACATCATCGGGGAACAATTCATCCGCTGCTGCCATCCTAAGCTCGTGATTTTCTTGAAAGAACGCGAGTGCAAAACGCTGAACGACCTAGCCGATGCGGCGGATCGTTTCCTGGAAGCGCAAAACTTGTCGAACCTCGGGAAGGTCTCCGATGACGGCCGGGATACAGCTAAAGTCGCGGCAGACGCCTTAAAGAAAGCGCCACGGAGATGTTTTGTGTGCAACCGCATAGGACACCGTGCTCAAGACTGCCGTAACTCCACTAAAGAACAGGCACGATGCGCTACCTGTGGTCGCTCCGGTCATAAAACTGAAAACTGCAGGAATCGGCCCAGTGGAAAAGAGCAGGTTGCTGCTTGTGCTATCACTGAGCCCCGGAAAGCGCCACAGCAGCACACCGAACTCGCCGACGTCAAACACGAAGTGTCCCCAAGCGACAAGTGTCCTCGCGGCATCGTTGAGCAACAGTCTGCCTTCCTAGTGAAAGGAATGCCGGTCGTCGAAGGCCGACTACTCGGCAATCCTGTCACCGTTCTTCGGGACACTGGCAGTAACACCGTCATTGTCCGACGTGACTTGGTCAGCGAGAACCACCTGACAGGAAAAACCACCCGGGTACTGCTCCTCGATGGAACAGTTAAGCAACTCCCAGAGGCAAACATCTACGTCCAAACCCCCTACTTTGTGGGCGAGATTACTGCTGCTTGTATGGATCAGCCAATTTACGACCTCGTGCTCGGGAACATACAAGGTGTGAGGGAACCTCATATGCCAGATCCTGATTGGGAGCACAAAGCCGAAGATGCCACCAGCGCAGCACTGGCCACAACAGCCTCAAAGCTACCCGAAGATGTTTTAGTGTCGGCTGTTGCCAAGACGGATCGGGCCCAGGTTACTACACCTTTACTGGTAACTAAAATCATCTGCGCCGACATCACAAGGCAAGAGTTGGTTGAGGAGCAACGGCGAGACCCGACCCTCCGCCGCTGCTTCCGGAAGTTAGGAAAGGATTTTCCATCTGGTAAAGGACAGAGTTACTCGTTCTTTGAGTCCAACAACCTCCTGTACCGGGAATACCACCTTGCCACGGGCAGGAAGTTTAAGCAAGTTGTCGTTCCTAAGAAGCTGAGGGAACCCATCCTCCGAGTGGCACATGAAAGTATCATGGCGGGCCACCAGGGCATCAGAAGAACGACCGATCGTATCCTGCAAGAGTTTTACTGGCCTGACATACACGGAGATGTAAAACGCTTTGTTAAATCCTGCGACCGGTGTCAACGAACGACGCCTAAGGGAAAAGTCGGTGTTGCGACCCTGGTCAGCACACCGTTAATCCAGACGCCGTTTGAACGGGTTGCTGTTGACGTAGTTGGCCCATTCTACCCCAAGTCGCAGAAAGGAAACCGATACGTGCTGACGCTCATCGATTTCGCGACCCGATACCCGGACGCTGTAGCTCTCCCAGCGATTGATTCAGCACATGTCGCAGAGGCCCTCATTGAAATGTTCTCTCGCATCGGTATCCCCAAGGAGATCGTCACCGATCAAGGTGCCAGCTTCACCTCAGAGTTGATGCGAGAAGTCAGGCGACTGCTGTCATTCAAGCTCCTCCGCACTAGTCCCTATCATGCCAATGCGAACGGGCTGGTTGAAAAGTTTAACGGCACTTTGAAAACGATGCTAAAAAGACTGTGCCAGGAGAAACCTAGGTCTTGGGACCGCTACATCGCGCCACTTCTTTTTGCCTACAGGGAAGTACCCCAAGCCAGCCTGGGCTTCTCCCCTTTCGACCTCATCTACGGACGACATGTGCGAGGGCCCTTGACTGTACTCAAGGAGCTGTGGACGAAAGATGACCTCGATGGTGAGGTTCGGACGACTTACGGATACCTCGTCGATCTACGAGACCGACTGGAGCAGACGACGTGTAAAATTGCCCATGAGCAACTTGGCAAAGCGAAAGAAAAACAAAAGGACTACTATGACCGGAAAAGTCGCCCGAGGAAGCTTTCAGTTGGGAACAAGGTTCTTATCTTGCTCCCGACTGATTCAAACAAATTGCTGATGCAGTGGAAGGGGCCATTCGAGATCACCGGGAAGAAAAACGACGTGGACTACGAGATCAGCCTGGGTGGCAAAAGGAAGGTCTTCCACGTAAACATGTTGAAACTGTACGAAGAAAGGACGTCTTCGCCACCGCCGCAAGCATCAGTTGCCGCTACAATTGACGACGTCCCGGCTACCACAGATGATCTCGACGACCCACCATCGGCCGACAGCCTTCCCACAATTCCGCTTCGTCAGACGCAAACTTGCGAAGATGTCAAGTTCTCACCTGAACTCAATGCTGAGCAGAGGGCTCAGGTGCAGGAAGTAATCCAAAAGTATGGCTTGATCTTTTCTGACCTGCCCGGAAAAACAGACGTTGTACAGTGCCCATTGAATTTAACGACTGACAAGCCTGTACACGTTTCTCAATATCCACTACCGCTTGCACTTCATGAGACGATTGAAAAAGAAGTTCAAGACATGCTAGCGATGGGAATCATTGAAAAATCGCAGTCTCCTTACAATGCGCCAATGGTGGCTATAAAGAAACCTGACGGTACCATCCGGCTCTGCATTGATTTTAGAGAGCTTAACAAACTTCTTGTCTCCGATTGCGAGCCCATTCCGCGCATAGACGTCGTACTTGCCCTCGCTGGGAAGAAGACATTCTTCTCAAAGTTTGATTTTACCAAAGGCTATTGGCAAGTGCCCATGACTGCTGACAGCCGCGAGAAGACCGCGTTTTCGAGCTTGTCGGGGTTGTACCATTTCCGGTATATGCCGTTCGGTATAAAGACCGCCCCAGCGGTCTTTGCAGGTTTAATGCGAGCTGTGCTAGGTGGGTTGAAAAACGTCCACCACTACTTCGATGACGTAATCGTGGCCACGGACACCTGGCAAGAGCACTTGGACACACTGGGTTGAGTGTTTGAAAGAATAAAAAATGCCAACCTGACGATCAAGCCAAGCAAGTGCGAAATCGGAGAGCGCACCATTTCCTTTTTAGGACACCGCATCGGGGACTCCCAAGTGAAACCCCTTTTGAAGACTTTGGACAAGATCTTGGGCTCTAAACGACCAAGAACGAAAAAAGCTGTGCAGTCTTTCTTGGGGTTAACCGGGTACTACCGGAAATTCATTCCCAATTATGCCGCTATTACAAAACCACTAACCGACCTGACCAAAAAGGGGCAAAGCAACACTGTATGCTGGGGCGAACAAGAAGAACAAGCTTTCAACACTTTGAAGACTCAACTTGCCTCTGCACCAATTTTGCAAGCTCCGGACCTCACTGAGCCCTTCATACTACGCACAGACGCTTCAAGCACGAGCCTTGGGGCGGTTCTCTTGCAAAAGGGGTTCGAGAATGTCTTACACCCCATCGCGTACGCGAGTCGCAACCTGTTGCCGAGAGAGACGCGCTACTCAACCATTGAGCGCGAGTGCTTGGCTCTGATCTGGGCGGTGAACAAATTTCATATTTATTTATATGGGAAGCCTTTTATTATACAGTGTGACCACCAGCCCTTAAAGTACTTGCAATCAGCAAAACACGTGAACAGCAGAGTGTTACGCTGGAGCTTAATACTTCAAGAGTACTCTTTCACTGTCGAGTTTATCAAGGGCACCGAAAATGTAGGGGCTGACTACATGAGTAGAATTTAAGAATCCAAGTCCCCCTCGTGTATTTAGTAGTGTGTTCTGCACGTTTGTTGTTTAACTAGCCACTGTGGTTGTTCGCGTATTTTAGTGTTTTCCCATACCACTGTGCATCCGTTTCGCGTGTTAAGTGTCCATTGTGACTGATCGTGCTGCCGTGAACTGTGGACCTTATCGTGCTTCCCCAGAACTTCGCCGCGTCTCCAAATGACTCTTCTTTTTGTAGAATAGTTGTTGCTTCCCAACAACTTTCTTAAACCCGGGGTTGTGTGATGAGACGCCCGTGAAGGAGAAAGAAGAGGGCCGAGGAGCGCGCGGAGCGTGCAGAACAATCGAATCAGCAAGGGTTCAGCGGACGCAGTTGACGCGCTGGGCGAGTGAGCGCGGCCCTGTGATCGCTTGGAGCTAGAAGCCAGGGTCTCAACCGCTGCTGTCGCCGGAGAGCCGTCGGCCGCTGGTCCGGTTACCGAAGTCTGTCTGCTGGCCCGTGCCTGGATCGGGTGACGCGCTGGGCCAGAGAGCACGGTTCGGGGAAACACCGGCTCACAACCGCCGCTGGGCCATCGAGCCGTCGACCACAGTGCACGGTCCCTGACGTCCGGCCGCTGTCCCGTGTCCGGACCCGACGTGACGTGAGACTTCTCAGCGAGCAAGCCGCGCCGTGGTGCATCGGCCGATCCCACATACTTCGTGAGGAGACCTCGTTGGACTGCTGCGCATCCTGACCATGTAGGACGTTTCCTCCCTTGCTCTCTTTAGCGAACAGTTTTCTTTAGCCTGCTACCGCATTTAACGCTCTTTCCTGTAGTCTCGTTTCCGCTCTGTGTTTCCGTTACTCTCTTACCTTCTGATCTCATTTTCCACGTATAAACCTATCCCTACTTGCGCACGTATTACCGACTCGTGACTTTCTAGCTGGTCCTAGGCCCATTCATGACAGTGATGTTCTCAGTGACCTTGATGTTGATGTTTCACATTTGCGGGAGTGTCCCGCATGCGGCCCCCCGCAGTGCACGCAAGTGGGGAGATGGAGAAATATCAGTCGGATAAACTTGCACCGCGCATTTTGCGCAAGTTTTCAAGACACGGCAAGAGTTCGTACTGTGTCCCCAGGCTAGCTGCGTCGGCGTACCTCCCCAAGGGGAAAGAGGCGAACGTCTTTCTCACCTGTGGGAAGGTGATGTTCTCAGTGACCTTGATGTTGATGTTTCACATTTGCGGGAGTGTCCCGCATGCGGCCCCCCGCAGTGCACGCAAGTGGGGAGATGGAGAATTATCACTCGGATAAACTTACACCGCGCATTTTGCGCAAGTTTTCAAGACACGGCAAGAGTTCGTACTGTGTCCCCAGGCTAGCTGCGTCGGCGTACCTCCCCAAGGGGAAAGAGGCGAACGTCTTTCTCACCTGTGGGAAGGTGATGTTCTCAGTGACCTTGATGTTGATGTTTCACATTTGCGGGAGTGTCCCGCATGGGGCCCCCCGCAGTGTACGCAAGTGGGGAGATGGAGAATTATCACTCGGATAAACTTGCACCGCGCATTTTGCGCAAGTTGTCAAGACACGGCAAGAGTTCGTACTGTGCCCCCAGGCTAGCTGCGTCGGCGTACCTCCCCAAGGGGAAAGAGGCGAACCCCTTTCTCACCTGTGGGAAGGTGATGTTCTCAGTGACCTTGATGTTGATGTTTCACATTTGCGGGAGTGTCCCGCATGCGGCCCCCCGCAGTGCACGCAAGTGGGGAGAGATGGAGAATTATCACTCGGATAAACTTGCACCGCGCATTTTCCGCAAGTTGTCAAGGCACGGCAAGAGTTCGTACTGTGCCCCCGGCTAGCTGCGTCGGCGTACCTCCCCAAGGGGAAAGAGGCGAACTTCTTTCTCACCTGTGGGAAGGTGATGTTCTCAGTGACCTTGATGTTGATGTTTCACATTTGCGGGAGTGTCCCGCATGCGGCCCCCGCAGTGCACGCAAGTGGGGAGATGGAGAATTGTCACTCGGATAAACTTGCACCGCGCATTTTGCGCAAGTTGTCAAGACACGGCAAGAGTTCGTACTGTGCCCCCAGGCTAGCTGCGTCGGCGTACCTCCCCAAGGGGAAAGAGGCGAACCCCTTTCTCACCTGTTGGGAAGGTGATGTTCTCAGTGACCTTAATGTTGATGTTTCACATTTGCGGGAGTGTCCCGCATGCGGCCCCCCGCAGTGCACGCAAGTGGGGAGATGGAGAATTGTCACTCGGATAAACTTGCGCCGCGCATTTTGCGCAAGTTGTCAAGACACGGTAAGAGTTCGTACTGTGCCCCCAGGCTAGCTGCGTCGGCGTACCTCTCCAAGGGGAAAGAGGCGAACCCCTTTCTCACCTGTGGGAAGGTGATGTTCTCAGTGACCTTGATGTTGATGTTTCACATTTGCGGGAGTGTCCCGCATGCGGCCCCCCGCAGTGCACGCAAGTGGGGAGATGGAGAATTATCACTCGGATAAACTTGCACCGCGCATTTTGCGCAAGTTTTCAAGACACGGCAAGAGTTCGTACTGTGTCCCCAGGCTAGCTGCGTCGGCGTACCTCCCCAAGGGGAAAGGGGCGAACGTCTTTCTCACCTGTGGGAAGGTGATGTTCTCAGTGACCTTGATGTTGATGTTTCACATTTGCGGGAGTGTCCCGCATGCGGCCCCCCGCAGTGCACGCAAGTGGGGAGATGGAGAATTATCACTCGGATAAACTTGCACCGCGCATTTTGCGCAAGTTTTCAAGACACGGCAAGAGTTCGTACTGTGTCCCCAGGCTAGCTGCGTCGGCGTACCTCCCCAAGGGGAAAGAGGCGAACGTCTTTCTCACCTGTGGGAAGGTGATGTTCTCAGTGACCTTGATGTTGATGTTTCACATTTGCGGGAGTGTCCCGCATGCGGCCCCCCGCAGTGCACGCAAGTGGGGAGATGGAGAATTGTCACTAGGATAAACTTGCACCGCGCATTTTGCGCAAGTTTTCAAGACACGGCAAGAGTTCGTACTGTGTCCCTAGGCTAGCCGCGTCGGCGTACCTCCCCAAGGGGAAAGAGGCGAACCCCTTTCTCACCTGTGGGAAGGTGTTGTTCTCAGTGACCTTGATGTTGATGTTTCACATTTGCGGGAGTGTCCCGCATGCGGCCCCCCGCAGTGCACGCAAGTGGGGAGATGGAGAATTATCACTCGGATAAACTTGCACCGCGCATTTTGCGCAAGTTATCAAGACACGGCAAGAGTTCGTACTGTGTCCCCAGGCTAGCTGCGTCGGCATACCTCCCCAAGGGGAAAGAGACGAACGTCTTTCTCACCTGTGGGAAGGTGATGTTCTCAGTGACCTTGATGTTGATGTTTCACATTTGCGGGAGTGTCCCGCATGCGGCCCCCGCAGTGCACGCAAGTGGGGAGATGGAGAATTATCACTCGGATAAACTTGCACCGCGCATTTTGCGCAAGTTGTCAAGACACGGCAAGAGTTCGTACTGTGCCCCCAGGCTAGCTGTGTCGGCGTACCTCCCCAAGGGGAAAGAGGCGAACGTCTTTCTCACCTGTGGGAAGGTGATGTTCTCAGTGACCTTGATGTTGATGTTTCACATTTGCGGGAGTGTCCCGCATGTGGCCCCCCGCAGTGCACGCAAGTGGGGAGATGGAGAATTGTCACTCGGATAAACTTGCGCCGCGCATTTTGCGCATGTTGTCAAGACACGGTAAGAGTTCGTACTGTGCCCCCAGGCTAGCTGGGTCGGCGTACCTCTCCAAGGGGAAAGAGGCGAACCCCTTTCTCACCTGTGGGAAGGTGATGTTCTCAGTGACCTTGATGATGTTTCACATTTGCGGGAGTGTCCCGCATGCGGCCCCCCGCAGTGCACGCAAGTGGGGAGATGAATTGTCACTCGGATAAACTTGCGCCGCGTATTTTGCGCAACTTGTCAAGACACGGCAAGAGTTCGTACTGTGCCCCCAGGCTAGCTGCGTCGGCGTACCTCCCCAAGGGGAAAGAGGCGAACCCCCTTCTCACCTGTGGGAAGGTGATGTTCTCAGTGACCTTGATGTTGATGTTTCACATTTGCGGGAGTGTCCCGCATGCGGCCCCCCGCAGTGCACGCAAGTGGGGAGCTGGAGAATTATCACTCGGATAAACTTGCACCGCGCATTTTGCGCAAGTTTTCAAGACACGGCAAGAGTTCGTACTGTGTCCCCAGGCTAGCTGCGTCGGCGTACCTCCCCAAGGGGAAAGAGGCGAACGTCTTTCTCACCTGTGGGAAGGTGATGTTCTCAGTGACCTTGATGTTGATGTTTCACATTTGCGGGAGTGTCCCGCATGCGGCCCCCCGCAGTGCACGCAAGTGGGGAGATGGAGAATTATCACTCGGATAAACTTACACCGCGCATTTTGCGCAAGTTTTCAAGACACGGCAAGAGTTCGTACCCTTGTCCCCAGGCTAGCTGCGTCGGCGTACCTCCCCAAGGGGAAAGAGGCGAACGTCTTTCTCACCTGTGGGAAGGTGATGTTCTCAGTGACCTTGATGTTGATGTTTCACATTTGCGGGAGTGTCCCGCATGGGGCCCCCCGCAGTGCACGCAAGTGGGGAGATGGAGAATTATCACTCGGATAAACTTGCACCGCGCATTTTGCGCAAGTTGTCAAGACACGGCAAGAGTTCGTACTGTGCCCCCAGGCTAGCTGCGTCGGCGTACCTCCCCAAGGGGAAAGAGGCGAACCCCTTTCTCACCTGTGGGAAGGTGATGTTCTCAGTGACCTTGATGTTGATGTTTCACATTTGCGGAAGTGTCCCGCATGCGGCCCATCGCAGTGCACGCAAGTGGGGAGAGATGGAGAATTATCACTCGGATAAACTTGCACCGCGCATTTTCCGCAAGTTGTCAAGACACGGCAAGAGTTCGTACTGTGCCCCCGGCTAGCTGCGTCGGCGTACCTCCCCAAGGGGAAAGAGGCGAACCCCTTTCTCACCTGTGGGAAGGTGATGTTCTCAGTGACCTTGATGTTGATGTTTCACATTTGCGGGAGTGTCCCGCATGCGGCCCCCCGCAGTGCACGCAAGTGGGGAGATGGAGAATTGTCACTCGGATAAACTTGCACCGCGCATTTTGCGCAAGTTGTCAAGACACGGCAAGAGTTCGTACTGTGCCCCCAGGCTAGCTGCGTCGGCGTACCTCCCCAAGGGGAAAGAGGCGAACCCCTTTCTCACCTGTTGGGAAGGTGATGTTCTCAGTGACCTTAATGTTGATGTTTCACATTTGCGGGAGTGTCCCGCATGCGGCCCCCCGCAGTGCACGCAAGTGGGGAGATGGAGAATTGTCACTAGGATAAACTTGCACCGCGCATTTTGCGCAAGTTTTCAAGACACGGCAAGAGTTCGTACTGTGTCCCTAGGCTAGCCGCGTCGGCGTACCTCCCCAAGGGGAAAGAGGCGAACCCCTTTCTCACCTGTGGGAAGGTGTTGTTCTCAGTGACCTTGATGTTGATGTTTCACATTTGCGGGAGTGTCCCGCATGGGGCCCCCCGCAGTGCACGCAAGTGGGGAGATGGAGAATTATCACTCGGATAAACTTGCACCGCGCATTTTGCGCAAGTTGTCAAGACACGGCAAGAGTTCGTACTGTGCCCCCAGGCTAGCTGCGTCGGCGTACCTCCCCAAGGGGAAAGAGGCGAACCCCTTTCTCACCTGTGGGAAGGTGATGTTCTCAGTGACCTTGATGTTGATGTTTCACATTTGCGGAAGTGTCCCGCATGCGGCCCATCGCAGTGCACGCAAGTGGGGAGAGATGGAGAATTATCACTCGGATAAACTTGCACCGCGCATTTTCCGCAAGTTGTCAAGACACGGCAAGAGTTCGTACTGTGCCCCCGGCTAGCTGTGTCGGCGTACCTCCCCAAGGGGAAAGAGGCGAACGTCTTCCTCACCTGTGGGAAGGTGATGTTCTCAGTGACCTTGATGTTGATGTTTCGCATTTGCGGGAGTGTCCCGCATGTGGCCCCCCGCAGTGCACGCAAGTGGGGAGATGGAGAATTGTCACTCGGATAAACTTGCGCCGCGCATTTTGCGCATGTTGTCAAGACACGGTAAGAGTTCGTACTGTGCCCCCAGGCTAGCTGGGTCGGCGTACCTCTCCAAGGGGAAAGAGGCGAACCCCTTTCTCACCTGTGGGAAGGTGATGTTCTCAGTGACCTTGATGATGTTTCACATTTGCGGGAGTGTCCCGCATGCGTCCCCCCGCAGTGCACGCAAGTGGGGAGATGGAGAATTGTCACTCGGATAAACTTGCGCCGCGCATTTTGCGCAAGTTGTCAAGACACGGCAAGAGTTCGTACTGTGCCCCCAGGCTAGCTGCGTCGGCGTACCTCCCCAAGGGGAAAGAGGCGAACCTCTTTCTCACCTGTTGGGAAGGTGATGTTCTCAGTGACATTAATGTTGATGTTTCACATTTGCGGGAGTGTCCCGCATGCGGCCCCCCGCAGTGCACGCAAATGGGGAGATGGAGAATTGTCACTCGGATAAACTTGCGCCGCGCATTTTGCGCAAGTTGTCAAGACACGGTAAGAGTTCGTACTGTGCCCCCAGGCTAGCTGCGTCGGCGTACCTCTCCAAGGGGAAAGAGGCGAACCCCTTTCTCACCTGTGGGAAGGTGATGTTCTCAGTGACCTTGATGTTGATGTTTCACATTTGCGGGAGTGTCCCGCATGCGGCCCCCCGCAGTGCACGCAAGTGGGGAGATGGAGAATTATCACTCGGATAAACTTACACCGCGCATTTTGCGCAAGTTTTCAAGACACGGCAAGAGTTCGTACCCTTGTCCCCAGGCTAGCTGCGTCGGCGTACCTCCCCAAGGGGAAAGAGGCGAACGTCTTTCTCACCTGTGGGAAGGTGATGTTCTCAGTGACCTTGATGTTGATGTTTCACATTTGCGGGAGTGTCCCGCATGGGCCCCCCCGCAGTGCACGCAAGTGGGGAGATGGAGAATTATCACTCGGATAAACTTGCACCGCGCATTTTGCGCAAGTTGTCAAGACACGGCAAGAGTTCGTACTGTGCCCCCAGGCTAGCTGCGTCGGTGTACCTCCCCAATGGGAAAGAGGCGAACCCCTTTCTCACCTGTGGGAAGGTGATGTTCTCAGTGACCTTGATGTTGATGTTTCACATTTGCGGAAGTGTCCCGCATGCGGCCCATCGCAGTGCACGCAAGTGGGGAGAGATGGAGAATTATCACTCGGATAAACTTGCACCGCGCATTTTCCGCAAGTTGTCAAGACACGGCAAGAGTTCGTACTGTGCCCCCGGCTAGCTGCGTCGGCGTACCTCCCCAAGGGGAAAGAGGCGAACCCCTTTCTCACCTGTGGGAAGGTGATGTTCTCAGTGACCTTGATGTTGATGTTTCACATTTGCGGGAGTGTCCCGCATGCGGCCCCCCGCAGTGCACGCAAGTGGGGAGATGGAGAATTGTCACTCGGATAAACTTGCACCGCGCATTTTGCGCAAGTTGTCAAGACACGGCAAGAGTTCGTACTGTGCCCCCAGGCTAGCTGCGTCGGCGTACCTCCCCAAGGGGAAAGAGGCGAACCCCTTTCTCACCTGTTGGGAAGGTGATGTTCTCAGTGACCTTAATGTTGATGTTTCACATTTGCGGGAGTGTCCCGCATGCAGCCCCCCGCAGTGCACGCAAGTGGGGAGATGGAGAATTGTCACTCGGATAAACTTGCGCCGCGCATTTTGCGCAAGTTGTCAAGACACGGTAAGAGTTCGTACTTTGCCCCCAGGCTAGCTGCGTCGGCGTACCTCTCCAAGGGGAAAGAGGCGAACCCCTTTCTCACCTGTGGGAAGATGATGTTCTCAGTGACCTTGATGTTGATGTTTCACATTTGCGGGAGTGTCCCGCATGCGGCCCCCCGCAGTGCACGCAAGTGGGGAGATGGAGAATTATCACTCGGATAAACTTGCACCGCGCAATTTGCGCAAGTTTTCAAGACACGGCAAGAGTTCGTACTGTGTCCCCAGGCTAGCTGCGTCGGCGTACCTCCCCAAGGGGAAAGAGGCGAACGTCTTTCTCACCTGTGGGAAGGTGATGTTCTCAGTGACCTTGATGTTGATGTTTCACATTTGCGGGAGTGTCCCGCATGCGGCCCCCCGCAGTGCACGCAAGTGGGGAGATGGAGAATTATCACTCGGATAAACTTGAACCGCGCATTTTGCGCAAGTTGTCAAGACACGGCAAGAGTTCGTACTGTGCCCCCAGGCTAGCTGCGTCGGCGTACCTCCCCAAGGGGAAAGAGGCGAACCCCTTTCTCACCTGTGGGAAGGTGAGGTTCTCAGTGACCTTGATGTTGATGTTTCACATTTGCGGGAGTGTCCCGCATGCGGCCCCCCGCAGTGCACGCAAGTGGGGAGAGATGGAGAATTATCACTCGGATAAACTTGCACCACGCATTTTGCGCAAGTTGTCAAGACACGGCAAGAGTTCGTACTGTGCCCCCAGGCTAGCTGCGTCGGCGTACCTCCCCAAGGGGAAAGAGGCGAACCCCTTTCTCACCTGTGGGAAGGTGATGTTCTCAGTGACCTTGATGTTGATGTTTCACATTTGCGGGAGTGTCCCGCATGCGGCCCCCCGCAGTGCACGCAAGTGGGGAGATGGAGAATTGTCACTAGGATAAACTTGCACCGCGCATTTTGCGCAAGTTTTCAAGACACGGCAAGAGTTCGTACTGTGTCCCTAGGCTAGCTGCGTCGGCGTACCTCCCCAAGAGGAAAGAGGCGAACCCCTTTCTCACCTGTGGGAAGGTGATGTTCTCAGTGACCTTGATGTTGATGTTCCACATTTGCGGGAGTGTCCCGCATGCGGCCCCCCGCAGTGCACGCAAGTGGGGAGATGGAGAATTATCACTCGGATAAACTTGCACCGCGCATTTTGCGCAAGTTATCAAGACACGGCAAGAGTTCGTACTGTGTCCCCAGGCTAGCTGCGTCGGCGTACCTCCCCAAGGGGAAAGAGACGAACGTCTTTCTCACCTGTGGGAAGGTGATGTTCTCAGTGACCTTGATGTTGATGTTTCACATTTGTGGGAGTGTCCCGCATGCGGCCCCCCGCAGTGCACGCAAGTGGGGAGATGGAGAATTATCACTCGGATAAACTTGCACCGCGCATTTTGCGCAAGTTGTCAAGACACGGCAAGAGTTCGTACTGTGCCCCCAGGCTAGCTGTGTCGGCGTACCTCCCCAAGGGGAAAGAGGCGAACGTCTTTCTCACCTGTGGGAAGGTGATGTTCTCAGTGACCTTGATGTTGATGTTTCACATTTGCGGGAGTGTCCCGCATGTGGCCCCCCGCAGCGCACGCTAGTGGGGAGATGGAGAATTGTCACTCGGATAAACTTGCGCCGCGCATTTTGCGCAAGTTGTCAAGACACGGTAAGAGTTCGTACTGTGCCCCCAGGCTAGCTGCGTCGGCGTACCTCTCCAAGGGGAAAGAGGCGAACCCCTTTCTCACCTGTGGGAAGGTGATGTTCTCAGTGACCTTGATGTTGATGTTTCACATTTGCGGGAGTGTCCCGCATGCGGCCCCCCGCAGTGCACGCAAGTGGGGAGATGGAGAATTATCACTCGGATAAACTTGCACCGCGCATTTTGCGCAAGTTGTCAAGACACGGCAAGAGTTCGTACTGTGCCCCCAGGCTAGCTGCGTCGGCGTACCTCCCCAAGGGGAAAGAGGCGAACGTCTTTCTCTCCTGTGGGAAGGTGATGTTCTCAGTGACCTTGATGTTGATGTTTCACATTTGCGGGAGTGTCCCGCATGTGGCCCCCCGCAGTGCACGCAAGTGGGGAGATGGAGAATTGTCACTCGGATAAACTTGCGCCGCGCATTTTGCGCAAGTTGTCAAGACACGGTAAGAGTTCATACCGTGCCCCCAGGCTAGCTGCGTCGGCGTACCTCTCCAAGGGGAAAGAGGCGAACCCCTTTCTCACCTGTGGGAAGGTGATGTTCTCAGTGACCTTGATGTTGATGTTTCACATTTGCGGGAGTGTCCCGCATGCGGCCCCCCGCAGTGCACGCAAGTGGGGAGATGGAGAATTATCACTCGGATAAACTTGCACCGCGCATTTTGCGCAAGTTGTCAAGACACGGCCAGAGTTCGTACTGTGCCCCCAGGCTAGCTGCGTCGGCGTACCTCCCCAAGGGGAAAGAGGCGAACCCCTTTCTCACCTGTGGGAAGGTGATGTTCTCAGTGACCTTGATGTTGATGTTTCACATTTGCGGGAGTGTCCCGCATGCGGCCCCCCGCAGTGCACGCAAGTGGGGAGATGGAGAATTGTCACTCGGATAAACTTGCGCCGCGCATTTTGCGCATGTTGTCAAGACACGGTAAGAGTTCGTACTGTGCCCCCAGGCTAGCTGGGTCGGCGTACCTCTCCAAGGGGAAAGAGGCGAACCCCTTTCTCACCTGTTGGGAAGGTGATGTTCTCAGTGACATTAATGTTGATGTTTCACATTTGCGGGAGTGTCCCGCATGCGGCCCCCCGCAGTGCACGCAAATGGGGAGATGGAGAATTGTCACTCGGATAAACTTGCGCCGCGCATTTTGCGCAAGTTGTCAAGACACGGTAAGAGTTCGTACTGTGCCCCCAGGCTAGCTGCGTCGGCGTACCTCTCCAAGGGGAAAGAGGCGAACCCCTTTCTCACCTGTGGGAAGGTGATCTTCTCAGTGACCTTGATGTTGATGTTTCACATTTGCGGGAGTGTCCCGCATGCGGCCCCCCGCAGTGCACGCAAGTGGGGAGCTGGAGAATTATCACTCGGATAAACTTGCACCGCGCATTTTGCGCAAGTTTTCAAGACACGGCAAGAGTTCGTACTGTGTCCCCAGGCTAGCTGCGTCGGCGTACCTCCCCAAGGGGAAAGAGGCGAACGTCTTTCTCACCTGTGGGAAGGTGATGTTCTCAGTGACCTTGATGTTGATGTTTCACATTTGCGGGAGTGTCCCGCATGCGGCCCCCCGCAGTGCACGCAAGTGGGGAGATGGAGAATTATCACTCGGATAAACTTACACCGCGCATTTTGCGCAAGTTTTCAAGACACGGCAAGAGTTCGTACCCTTGTCCCCAGGCTAGCTGCGTCGGCGTACCTCCCCAAGGGGAAAGAGGCGAACGTCTTTCTCACCTGTGGGAAGGTGATGTTCTCAGTGACCTTGATGTTGATGTTTCACATTTGCGGGAGTGTCCCGCATGGGGCCCCCCGCAGTGCACGCAAGTGGGGAGATGGAGAATTATCACTCGGATAAACTTGCACCGCGCATTTTGCGCAAGTTGTCAAGACACGGCAAGAGTTCGTACTGTGCCCCCAGGCTAGCTGCGTCGGCGTACCTCCCCAAGGGGAAAGAGGCGAACCCCTTTCTCACCTGTGGGAAGGTGATGTTCTCAGTGACCTTGATGTTGATGTTTCACATTTGCGGGAGTGTCCCGCATGCGGCCCCCCGCAGTGCACGCAAGTGGGGAGAGATGGAGAATTATCACTCGGATAAACTTGCACCGCGCATTTTCCGCAAGTTGTCAAGGCACGGCAAGAGTTCGTACTGTGCCCCCGGCTAGCTGCGTCGGCGTACCTCCCCAAGGGGAAAGAGGCGAACTTCTTTCTCACCTGTGGGAAGGTGATGTTCTCAGTGACCTTGATGTTGATGTTTCACATTTGCGGGAGTGTCCCGCATGCGGCCCCCGCAGTGCACGCAAGTGGGGAGATGGAGAATTGTCACTCGGATAAACTTGCACCGCGCATTTTGCGCAAGTTGTCAAGACACGGCAAGAGTTCGTACTGTGCCCCCAGGCTAGCTGCGTCGGCGTACCTCCCCAAGGGGAAAGAGGCGAACCCCTTTCTCACCTGTTGGGAAGGTGATGTTCTCAGTGACCTTAATGTTGATGTTTCACATTTGCGGGAGTGTCCCGCATGCGGCCCCCCGCAGTGCACGCAAGTGGGGAGATGGAGAATTGTCACTCGGATAAACTTGCGCCGCGCATTTTGCGCAAGTTGTCAAGACACGGTAAGAGTTCGTACTGTGCCCCCAGGCTAGCTGCGTCGGCGTACCTCTCCAAGGGGAAAGAGGCGAACCCCTTTCTCACCTGTGGGAAGGTGATGTTCTCAGTGACCTTGATGTTGATGTTTCACATTTGCGGGAGTGTCCCGCATGCGGCCCCCCGCAGTGCATGCAAGTGGGGAGATGGAGAATTATCACTCGGATAAACTTGCACCGCGCATTTTGCGCAAGTTTTCAAGACACGGCAAGAGTTCGTACTGTGTCCCCAGGCTAGCTGCGTCGGCGTACCTCCCCAAGGGGAAAGGGGCGAACGTCTTTCTCACCTGTGGGAAGGTGATGTTCTCAGTGACCTTGATGTTGATGTTTCACATTTGCGGGAGTGTCCCGCATGCGGCCCCCCGCAGTGCACGCAAGTGGGGAGATGGAGAATTATCACTCGGATAAACTTGCACCGCGCATTTTGCGCAAGTTTTCAAGACACGGCAAGAGTTCGTACTGTGTCCCCAGGCTAGCTGCGTCGGCGTACCTCCCCAAGGGGAAAGAGGCGAACGTCTTTCTCACCTGTGGGAAGGTGATGTTCTCAGTGACCTTGATGTTGATGTTTCACATTTGCGGGAGTGTCCCGCATGCGGCCCCCCGCAGTGCACGCAAGTGGGGAGATGGAGAATTGTCACTAGGATAAACTTGCACCGCGCATTTTGCGCAAGTTTTCAAGACACGGCAAGAGTTCGTACTGTGTCCCTAGGCTAGCCGCGTCGGCGTACCTCCCCAAGGGGAAAGAGGCGAACCCCTTTCTCACCTGTGGGAAGGTGTTGTTCTCAGTGACCTTGATGTTGATGTTTCACATTTGCGGGAGTGTCCCGCATGCGGCCCCCCGCAGTGCACGCAAGTGGGGAGATGGAGAATTATCACTCGGATAAACTTGCACCGCGCATTTTGCGCAAGTTATCAAGACACGGCAAGAGTTCGTACTGTGCCCCCAGTCTAGCTGCGTCGGCGTACCTCTCCAAGGGGAAAGAGGCGAACCCCTTTCTCACCTGTGGGAAGGTGATGTTCTCAGTGACCTTGATGTTGATGTTTCACATTTGCGGGAGTGTCCCGCATGCGGCCCCCCGCAGTGCACGCAAGTGGGGAGCTGGAGAATTATCACTCGGATAAACTTGCACCGCGCATTTTGCGCAAGTTTTCAAGACACGGCAAGAGTTCGTACTGTGTCCCCAGGCTAGCTGCGTCGGCGTACCTCCCCAAGGGGAAAGAGGCGAACGTCTTTCTCACCTTTGGGAAGGTGATGTTCTCAGTGACCTTGATGTTGATGTTTCACATTTGCGGGAGTGTCCCGCATGCGGCCCCCGCAGTGCACGCAAGTGGGGAGATGGAGAATTGTCACTCGGATAAACTTGCACCGCGCATTTTGCGCAAGTTGTCAAGACACGGCAAGAGTTCGTACTGTGCCCCCAGGCTAGCTGCGTCGGCGTACCTCCCCAAGGGGAAAGAGGCGAACCCCTTTCTCACCTGTTGGGAAGGTGATGTTCTCAGTGACCTTAATGTTGATGTTTCACATTTGCGGGAGTGTCCCGCATGCGGCCCCCCGCAGTGCACGCAAGTGGGGAGATGGAGAATTGTCACTCGGATAAACTTGCGCCGCGCATTTTGCGCAAGTTGTCAAGACACGGTAAGAGTTCGTACTGTGCCCCCAGGCTAGCTGCGTCGGCGTACCTCTCCAAGGGGAAAGAGGCGAACCCCTTTCTCACCTGTGGGAAGGTGATGTTCTCAGTGACCTTGATGTTGATGTTTCACATTTGCGGGAGTGTCCCGCATGCGGCCCCCCGCAGTGCATGCAAGTGGGGAGATGGAGAATTATCACTCGGATAAACTTGCACCGCGCATTTTGCGCAAGTTTTCAAGACACGGCAAGAGTTCGTACTGTGTCCCCAGGCTAGCTGCGTCGGCGTACCTCCCCAAAGGGAAAGGGGCGAACGTCTTTCTCACCTGTGGGAAGGTGATGTTCTCAGTGACCTTGATGTTGATGTTTCACATTTGCGGGAGTGTCCCGCATGCGGCCCCCCGCAGTGCACGCAAGTGGGGAGATGGAGAATTATCACTCGGATAAACTTGCACCGCGCATTTTGCGCAAGTTTTCAAGACACGGCAAGAGTTCGTACTGTGTCCCCAGGCTAGCTGCGTCGGCGTACCTCCCCAAGGGGAAAGAGGCGAACGTCTTTCTCACCTGTGGGAAGGTGATGTTCTCAGTGACCTTGATGTTGATGTTTCACATTTGCGGGAGTGTCCCGCATGCGGCCCCCCGCAGTGCACGCAAGTGGGGAGATGGAGAATTGTCACTAGGATAAACTTGCACCGCGCATTTTGCGCAAGTTTTCAAGACACGGCAAGAGTTCGTACTGTGTCCCTAGGCTAGCCGCGTCGGCGTACCTCCCCAAGGGGAAAGAGGCGAACCCCTTTCTCACCTGTGGGAAGGTGTTGTTCTCAGTGACCTTGATGTTGATGTTTCACATTTGCGGGAGTGTCCCGCATGCGGCCCCCCGCAGTGCACGCAAGTGGGGAGATGGAGAATTATCACTCGGATAAACTTGCACCGCGCATTTTGCGCAAGTTATCAAGACACGGCAAGAGTTCGTACTGTGTCCCCAGGCTAGCTGCGTCGGCATACCTCCCCAAGGGGAAAGAGACGAACGTCTTTCTCACCTGTGGGAAGGTGATGTTCTCAGTGACCTTGATGTTGATATTTCACATTTGCGGGAGTGTCCCGCATGCGGCCCCCCGCAGTGCACGCAAGTGGGGAGATGGAGAATTATCACTCGGATAAACTTGCACCGCGCATTTTGCGCAAGTTGTCAAGACACGGCAAGAGTTCGTACTGTGCCCCCAGGCTAGCTGTGTCGGCGTACCTCCCCAAGGGGAAAGAGGCGAACGTCTTTCTCACCTGTGGGAAGGTGATGTTCTCAGTGACCTTGATGTTGATGTTTCACATTTGCGGGAGTGTCCCGCATGTGGCCCCCCGCAGTGCACGCAAGTGGGGAGATGGAGAATTGTCACTCGGATAAACTTGCGCCGCGCATTTTGCACATGTTGTCAAGACAAGGTAAGAGTTCGTACTGTGCCCACAGGCTAGCTGGGTCGGCGTACCCCTCCAAGGGGAAAGAGGCGAACCCCTTTCTCACCTGTGGGAAGGTGATGTTCTCAGTGACCTTGATGATGTTTCACATTTGCGGGAGTGTCCCGCATGCGGCCCCCCCGCAGTGCACGCAAGTGGGGAGATGAATTGTCACTCGGATAAACTTGCGCCGCGTATTTTGCGCAAGTTGTCAAGACACGGCAAGAGTTCGTACTGTGCCCCCAGGCTAGCTGCGTCGGCGTACCTCCCCAAGGGGAAAGAGGCGAACCCCTTTCTCACCTGTGGGAAGGTGATGTTCTCAGTGACCTTGATGTTGATGTTTCACATTTGCGGGAGTGTCCCGCATGCGGCCCCCCGCAGTGCACGCAAGTGGGGAGATGGAGAATTGTCACTCGGATAAACTTGCGCCGCGCATTTTGCGCAAGTTGTCAAGACACGGCAAGAGTTCGTACTGTGCCCCCAGGCTAGCTGCGTCGGCGTACCTCCCCAAGGGGAAAGAGGCGAACCCCTTTCTCACCTGTTGGGAAGGTGATGTTCTCAGTGACATTAATGTTGATGTTTCACATTTGCGGGAGTGTCCCGCATGCGGCCCCCCGCAGTGCACGCAAATGGGGAGATGGAGAATTGTCACTCGGATAAACTTGCGCCGCGCATTTTGCGCAAGTTGTCAAGACACGGTAAGAGTTCGTACTGTGCCCCCAGTCTAGCTGCGTCGGCGTACCTCTCCAAGGGGAAAGAGGCGAACCCCTTTCTCACCTGTGGGAAGGTGATGTTCTCAGTGACCTTGATGTTGATGTTTCACATTTGCGGGAGTGTCCCGCATGCGGCCCCCCGCAGTGCACGCAAGTGGGGAGCTGGAGAATTATCACTCGGATAAACTTGCACCGCGCATTTTGCGCAAGTTTTCAAGACACGGCAAGAGTTCGTACTGTGTCCCCAGGCTAGCTGCGTCGGCGTACCTCCCCAAGGGGAAAGAGGCGAACGTCTTTCTCACCTGTGGGAAGGTGATGTTCTCAGTGACCTTGATGTTGATGTTTCACATTTGCGGGAGTGTCCCGCATGCGGCCCCCCGCAGTGCACGCAAGTGGGGAGATGGAGAATTATCACTCGGATAAACTTACACCGCGCATTTTGCGCAAGTTTTCAAGACACGGCAAGAGTTCGTACCCTTGTCCCCAGGCTAGCTGCGTCGGCGTACCTCCCCAAGGGGAAAGAGGCGAACGTCTTTCTCACCTGTGGGAAGGTGATGTTCTCAGTGACCTTGATGTTGATGTTTCACATTTGCGGGAGTGTCCCGCATGGGGCCCCCCGCAGTGCACGCAAGTGGGGAGATGGAGAATTATCACTCGGATAAACTTGCACCGCGCATTTTGCGCAAGTTGTCAAGACACGGCAAGAGTTCGTACTGTGCCCCCAGGCTAGCTGCGTCGGCGTACCTCCCCAAGGGGAAAGAGGCGAACCCCTTTCTCACCTGTGGGAAGGTGATGTTCTCAGTGACCTTGATGTTGATGTTTCACATTTGCGGAAGTGTCCCGCATGCGGCCCATCGCAGTGCACGCAAGTGGGGAGAGATGGAGAATTATCACTCGGATAAACTTGCACCGCGCATTTTCCGCAAGTTGTCAAGACACGGCAAGAGTTCGTACTGTGCCCCCGGCTAGCTGCGTCGGCGTACCTCCCCAAGGGGAAGAGGCGAACCCCTTTCTCACCTGTGGGAAGGTGATGTTCTCAGTGACCTTGATGTTGATGTTTCACATTTGCGGGATGGTCCCGCATGCGGCCCCCCGCAGTGCACGCAAGTGGGGAGATGGAGAATTGTCACTCGGATAAACTAGCACCGCGCATTTTGCGCAAGTTGTCAAGACACGGCAAGAGTTCGTACTGTGCCCCCCAGGCTAGCTGCGTCGGCGTACCTCCCCAAGGGGAAAGAGGCGAACCCCTTTCTCACCTGTTGGGAAGGTGATGTTCTCAGTGACCTTAATGTTGATGTTTCACATTTGCGGGAGTGTCCCGCATGCGGCCCCCCGCAGTGCACGCAAGTGGGGAGATGGAGAATTGTCACTAGGATAAACTTGCACCGCGCATTTTGCGCAAGTTTTCAAGACACGGCAAGAGTTCGTACTGTGTCCCTAGGCTAGCCGCGTCGGCGTACCTCCCCAAGGGGAAAGAGGCGAACCCCTTTCTCACCTGTGGGAAGGTGTTGTTCTCAGTGACCTTGATGTTGATGTTTCACATTTGCGGGAGTGTCCCGCATGGGGCCCCCCGCAGTGCACGCAAGTGGGGAGATGGAGAATTTTCACTCGGATAAACTTGCACCGCGCATTTTGCGCAAGTTGTCAAGACACGGCAAGAGTTCGTACTGTGCCCCCAGGCTAGCTGCGTCGGCGTACCTCCCCAAGGGGAAAGAGGCGAACCCCTTTCTCACCTGTGGGAAGGTGATGTTCTCAGTGACCTTGATGTTGATGTTTCACATTTGCGGAAGTGTCCCGCATGCGGCCCATCGCAGTGCACGCAAGTGGGGAGAGATGGAGAATTATCACTCGGATAAACTTGCACCGCGGTTTTTCCGCAAGTTGTCAAGACACGGCAAGAGTTCGTACTGTGCCCCCGGCTAGCTGCGTCGGCGTACCTCCCCAAGGGGAAAGAGGCGAACCCCTTTCTCACCTGTGGGAAGGTGATGTTCTCAGTGACCTTGATGTTGATGTTTCACATTTGCGGGAGTGTCCCGCATGCGGCCCCCCGCAGTGCACGCAAGTGGGGAGATGGAGAATTGTCACTCGGATAAACTTGCACCGCGCATTTTGCGCAAGTTGTCAAGACACGGCAAGAGTTCGTACTGTGCCCCCAGGCTAGCTGCGTCGGCGTACCTCCCCAAGGGGAAAGAGGCGAACCCCTTTCTCACCTGTTGGGAAGGTGATGTTCTCAGTGACCTTAATGTTGATGTTTCACATTTGCGGGAGTGTCCCGCATGCGGCCCCCCGCAGTGCACGCAAGTGGGGAGATGGAGAATTGTCACTAGGATAAACTTGCACCGCGCATTTTGCGCAAGTTTTCAAGACACGGCAAGAGTTCGTACTGTGTCCCTAGGCTAGCCGCGTCGGCGTACCTCCCCAAGGGGAAAGAGGCGAACCCCTTTCTCACCTGTGGGAAGGTGTTGTTCTCAGTGACCTTGATGTTGATGTTTCACATTTGCGGGAGTGTCCCGCATGCGGCCCCCCGCAGTGCACGCAAGTGGGGAGATGGAGAATTATCACTCGGATAAACTTGCACCGCGCATTTTGCGCAAGTTATCAAGACACGGCAAGAGTTCGGACTGTGTCCCCAGGCTAGCTGCGTCGGCATACCTCCCCAAGGGGAAAGAGACGAACGTCTTTCTCACCTGTGAAAAGGTGATGTTCTCAGTGACCTTGATGTTGATGTTTCACATTTGCGGGAGTGTCCCGCATGCGGCCCCCCGCAGTGCACGCAAGTGGGGAGATGGAGAATTATCACTCGGATAAACTTGCACCGCGCATTTTGCGCAAGTTGTCAAGACACGGCAAGAGTTCGTACTGTGCCCCCAGGCTAGCTGTGTCGGCGTACCTCCCCAAGGGGAAAGAGGCGAACGTCTTTCTCACCTGTGGGAAGGTGATGTTCTCAGTGACCTTGATGTTGATGTTTCGCATTTGCGGGAGTGTCCCGCATGTGGCCCCCCGCAGTGCACGCAAGTGGGGAGATGGAGAATTGTCACTCGGATAAACTTGCGCCGCGCATTTTGCGCATGTTGTCAAAACACGGTAAGAGTTCGTACTGTGCCCCCAGGCTAGCTGGGTCGGCGTACCTCTCCAAGGGGAAAGAGGCGAACCCCTTTCTCACCTGTGGGAAGGTGATGTTCTCAGTGACCTTGATGATGTTTCACATTTGCGGGAGTGTCCCGCATGCGGCCCCCTGCAGTGCACGCAAGTGGGGAGATGGAGAATTGTCACTCGGATAAACTTGCGCAGCGCATTTTGCGCAAGTTGTCAAGACACGGCAAGAGTTCGTACTGTGCCCCCAGGCTAGCTGCGTCGGCGTACCTCCCCAAGGGGAAAGAGGCGAACCCCTTTCTCACCTGTTGGGAAGGTGATGTTCTCAGTGACATTAATGTTGATGTTTCACATTTGCGGGAGTGTCCCGCATGCGGCCCCCCGCAGTGCACGCAAATGGGGAGATGGAGAATTGTCACTCGGATAAACTTGCGCCGCGCATTTTGCGCAAGTTGTCAAGACACGGTAAGAGTTCGTACTGTGCCCCCAGGCTAGCTGCGTCGGCGTACCTCTCCAAGGGGAAAGAGGCGAACCCCTTTCTCACCTGTGGGAAGGTGATGTTCTCAGTGACCTTGATGTTGATGTTTCACATTTGCGGGAGTGTCCCGCATGCGGCCCCCCGCAGTGCACGCAAGTGGGGAGATGGAGAATTATCACTCGGATAAACTTACACCGCGCATTTTGCGCAAGTTTTCAAGACACGGCAAGAGTTCGTACCCTTGTCCCCAGGCTAGCTGCGTCGGCGTACCTCCCCAAGGGGAAAGAGGCGAACGTCTTTCTCACCTGTGGGAAGGTGATGTTCTCAGTGACCTTGATGTTGATGTTTCACATTTGCGGGAGTGTCCCGCATGGGGCCCCCCGCAGTGCACGCAAGTGGGGAGATGGAGAATTATCACTCGGATAAACTTGCACCGCGCATTTTGCGCAAGTTGTCAAGACACGGCAAGAGTTCGTACTGTGCCCCCAGGCTAGCTGCGTCGGTGTACCTCCCCAAGGGGAAAGAGGCGAACCCCTTTCTCACCTGTGGGAAGGTGATGTTCTCAGTGACCTTGATGTTGATGTTTCACATTTGCGGAAGTGTCCCGCATGCGGCCCATCGCAGTGCACGCAAGTGGGGAGAGATGGAGAATTATCACTCGGATAAACTTGCACCGCGCATTTTCCGCAAGTTGTCAAGACACGGCAAGAGTTCGTACTGTGCCCCCGGCTAGCTGCGTCGGCGTACCTCCCCAAGGGGAAAGAGGCGAACCCCTTTCTCACCTGTGGGAAGGTGATGTTCTCAGTGACCTTGATGTTGATGTTTCACATTTGCGGGAGTGTCCCGCATGCGGCCCCCCGCAGTGCACGCAAGTGGAGAGATGGAGAATTGTCACTCGGATAAACTTGCACCGCGCATTTTGCGCAAGTTGTCAAGACACGGCAAGAGTTCGTACTGTGCCCCCAGGCTAGCTGCGTCGGCGTACCTCCCCAAGGGGAAAGAGGCGAACCCCTTTCTCACGTGTTGGGAAGGTGATGTTCTCAGTGACCTTAATGTTGATGTTTCACATTTGCGGGAGTGTCCCGCATGCAGCCCCCCGCAGTGCACGCAAGTGGGGAGATGGAGAATTATCACTCGGATAAACTTGCACCGCGCAATTTGCGCAAGTTTTCAAGACACGGCAAGAGTTCGTACTGTGTCCCCAGGCTAGCTGCGTCGGCGTACCTCCCCAAGGGGAAAGAGGCGAACGTCTTTCTCACCTGTGGGAAGGTGATGTTCTCAGTGACCTTGATGTTGATGTTTCACATTTGCGGGAGTGTCCCGCATGCGGCCCCCCGCAGTGCACGCAAGTGGGGAGATGGAGAATTATCACTCGGATAAACTTGAACCGCGCATTTTGCGCAAGTTGTCAAGACACGGCAAGAGTTCGTACTGTGCCCCCAGGCTAGCTGCGTCGGCGTACCTCCCCAAGGGGAAAGAGGCGAACCCCTTTCTCACCTGTGGGAAGGTGAGGTTCTCAGTGACCTTGATGTTGATGTTTCACATTTGCGGGAGTGTCCCGCATGCGGCCCCCCGCAGTGCACGCAAGTGGGGAGAGATGGAGAATTATCACTCGGATAAACTTGCACCACGCATTTTGCGCAAGTTGTCAAGACACGGCAAGAGTTCGTACTGTGCCCCCAGGCTAGCTGCGTCGGCGTACCTCCCCAAGGGGAAAGAGGCGAACCCCTTTCTCACCTGTGGGAAGGTGATGTTCTCAGTGACCTTGATGTTGATGTTTCACATTTGCGGGAGTGTCCCGCATGCGGCCCCCCGCAGTGCACGCAAGTGGGGAGATGGAGAATTGTCACTAGGATAAACTTGCACCGCGCATTTTGCGCAAGTTTTCAAGACACGGCAAGAGTTCGTACTGTGTCCCTAGGCTAGCTGCGTCGGCGTACCTCCCCAAGAGGAAAGAGGCGAACCCCTTTCTCACCTGTGGGAAGGTGATGTTCTCAGTGACCTTGATGTTGATGTTCCACATTTGCGGGAGTGTCCCGCATGCGGCCCCCCGCAGTGCACGCAAGTGGGGAGATGGAGAATTATCACTCGGATAAACTTGCACCGCGCATTTTGCGCAAGTTATCAAGACACGGCAAGAGTTCGTACTGTGTCCCCAGGCTAGCTGCGTCGGCGTACCTCCCCAAGGGGAAAGAGACGAACGTCTTTCTCACCTGTGGGAAGGTGATGTTCTCAGTGACCTTGATGTTGATGTTTCACATTTGTGGGAGTGTCCCGCATGCGGCCCCCCGCAGTGCACGCAAGTGGGGAGATGGAGAATTATCACTCGGATAAACTTGCACCGCGCATTTTGCGCAAGTTGTCAAGACACGGCAAGAGTTCGTACTGTGCCCCCAGGCTAGCTGTGTCGGCGTACCTCCCCAAGGGGAAAGAGGCGAACGTCTTTCTCACCTGTGGGAAGGTGATGTTCTCAGTGACCTTGATGTTGATGTTTCACATTTGCGGGAGTGTCCCGCATGTGGCCCCCCGCAGTGCACGCTAGTGGGGAGATGGAGAATTGTCCCTCGGATAAACTTGCGCCGCGCATTTTGCGCAAGTTGTCAAGACACGGTAAGAGTTCGTACTGTGCCCCCAGGCTAGCTGCGTCGGCGTACCTCTCCAAGGGGAAAGAGGCGAACCCCTTTCTCACCTGTGGGAAGGTGATGTTCTCAGTGACCTTGATGTTGATGTTTCACATTTGCGGGAGTGTCCCGCATGCGGCCCCCCGCAGTGCACGCAAGTGGGGAGATGGAGAATTATCACTCGGATAAACTTGCGCCGCGCATTTTGCGCAAGTTGTCAAGACACGGTAAGAGTTCGTACTGTGCCCCCAGGCTAGCTGCGTCGGCGTACCTCTCCAAGGGGAAAGAGGCGAACCCCTTTCTCACCTGTGGGAAGGTGATGTTCTCAGTGACCTTGATGTTGATGTTTCACATTTGCGGGAGTGTCCCGCATGCGGCCCCCCGCAGTGCACGCAAGTGGGGAGATGGAGAATTATCACTCGGATAAACTTGCACCGCGCATTTTGCGCAAGTTGTCAAGACACGGCAAGAGTTTGTACTGTGCCCCCAGGCTAGCTGCGTCGGCGTACCTCCCCAAGGGGAAAGAGGCGAACGTCTTTCTCACCTGTGGGAAGGTGATGTTCTCAGTGACCTTGATGTTGATGTTTCACATTTGCGGGAGTGTCCCGCATGTGGCCCCCCGCAGTGCACGCAAGTGGGGAGATGGAGAATTGTCACTCGGATAAACTTGCGCCGCGCATTTTGCGCAAGTTGTCAAGACACGGTAAGAGTTCATACCGTGCCCCCAGGCTGGCTGCGTCGGCGTACCTCTCCAAGGGGAAAGAGGCGAACCCCTTTCTCACCTGTGGGAAGGTGATGTTCTCAGTGACCTTGATGTTGATGTTTCACATTTGCGGGAGTGTCCCGCATGCGGCCCCCCGCAGTGCACGCAAGTGGGGAGATGGAGAATTATCACTCGGATAAACTTGCACCGCGCATTTTGCGCAAGTTGTCAAGACACGGCCAGAGTTCGTACTGTGCCCCCCGGCTAGCTGCGTCGGCGTACCTCCCCAAGGGGAAAGAGGCGAACCCCTTTCTCACCCGTGGGAAGGTGATGTTCTCAGTGACCTTGATGTTGATGTTTCACATTTGCGGGAGTGTCCCGCATGCGGCCAACCGCAGTGCACGCAAGTGGGGAGATGGAGAATTGTCACTCGGATAAACTTGCGCCGCGCATTTTGCGCATGTTGTCAAGACACGGTAAGAGTTCGTACTGTGCCCCCAGGCTAGCTGGGTCGGCGTACCTCTCCAAGGGGAAAGAGGCGAACCCCTTTCTCACCTGTGGGAAGGTGATGTTCTCAGTGACCTTGATGATGTTTCACATTTGCGGGAGTGTCCCGCATGCGGCCCCCCGCAGTGCACGCAAGTGGGGAGATGGAGAATTGTCACTCGGATAAACTTGCGCCGCGCATTTTGCGCAAGTTGTCAAGACACGGCAAGAGTTCGTACTGTGCCCCCAGGCTAGCTGCGTCGGCGTACCTCCCCAAGGGGAAAGAGGCGAACCCCTTTCTCACCTGTTGGGAAGGTGATGTTCTCAGTGACATTAATGTTGATGTTTCACATTTGCGGGAGTGTCCCGCATGCGGCCCCCCGCAGTGCACGCAAATGGGGAGATGGAGAATTGTCACTCGGATAAACTTGCGCCGCGCATTTTGCGCAAGTTGTCAAGACACGGTAAGAGTTCGTACTGTGCCCCCAGGCTAGCTGCGTCGGCGTACCTCTCCAAGGGGAAAGAGGCGAACCCCTTTCTCACCTGTGGGAAGGTGATGTTCTCAGTGACCTTGATGTTGATGTTTCACATTTGCGGGAGTGTCCCGCATGCGGCCCCCCGCAGTGCACGCAAGTGGGGAGCTGGAGAATTATCACTCGGATAAACTTGCACCGCGCATTTTGCGCAAGTTTTCAAGACACGGCAAGAGTTCGTACTGTGTCCCCAGGCTAGCTGCGTCGGCGTACCTCCCCAAGGGGAAAGAGGCGAACGTCTTTCTCACCTGTGGGAAGGTGATGTTCTCAGTGACCTTGATGTTGATGTTTCACATTTGCGGGAGTGTCCCGCATGCGGCCCCCCGCAGTGCACGCAAGTTGGGAGATGGAGAATTATCACTCGGATAAACTTACACCGCGCATTTTGCGCAAGTTTTCAAGACACGGCAAGTGTTCGTACCCTTGTCCCCAGGCTAGCTGCGTCGGCGTACCTCCCCAAGGGGAAAGAGGCGAACGTCTTTCTCACCTGTGGGAAGGTGATGTTCTCAGTGACCTTGATGTTGATGTTTCACATTTGCGGGAGTGTCCCGCATGCGGCCCCCCGCAGTGCACGCAAGTGGGGAGATGGAGAATTGTCACTCGGATAAACTTGCACTGCGCATTTTGCGCAAGTTGTCAAGACACGGCAAGAGTTCGTACTGTGCCCCCAGGCTAGCTGCGTCGGCGTACCTCCCCAAGGGGAAAGAGGCGAACCCCTTTCTCACCTGTTGGGAAGGTGATGTTCTCAGTGACCTTAATGTTGATGTTTCACATTTGCGGGAGTGTCCCGCATGCAGCCCCCCGCAGTGCACGCAAGTGGGGAGATGGAGAATTGTCACTCGGATAAACTTGCGCCGCGCATTTTGCGCAAGTTGTCAAGACACGGTAAGAGTTCGTACTGTGCCCCCAGGCTAGCTGCGTCGGCGTACCTCTCCAAGGGGAAAGAGGCGAACCCCTTTCTCACCTGTGGGAAGATGATGTTCTCAGTGACCTTGATGTTGATGTTTCACATTTGCGGGAGTGTCCCGCATGCGGCCCCCCGCAGTGCACGCAAGTGGGGAGATGGAGAATTATCACTCGGATAAACTTGCACCGCGCAATTTGCGCAAGTTTTCAAGACACGGCAAGAGTTCGTACTCTGTCCCCAGGCTAGCTGCGTCGGCGTACCTCCCCAAGGGGAAAGAGGCGAACGTCTTTCTCACCTGTTGGAAGGTGATGTTCTCAGTGACCTTGATGTTGATGTTTCACATTTGCGGGAGTGTCCCGCATGCGGCCCCCCGCAGTGCACGCAAGTGGGGAGATGGAGAATTATCACTCGGATAAACTTGAACCGCGCATTTTGCGCAAGTTGTCAAGACACGGCAAGAGTTCGTACTGTGCCCCCAGGCTAGCTGCGTCGGCGTACCTCCCCAAGGGGAAAGAGGCGAACCCCTTTCTCACCTGTGGGAAGGTGAGGTTCTCAGTGACCTTGATGTTGATGTTTCACATTTGCGGGAGTGTCCCGCATGCGGCCCCCCGCAGTGCACGCAAGTGGGGAGAGATGGAGAATTATCACTCGGATAAACTTGCACCACGCATTTTGCGCAAGTTGTCAAGACACGGCAAGAGTTCGTACTGTGCCCCCAGGCTAGCTGCGTCGGCGTACCTCCCCAAGGGGAAAGAGGCGAACCCCTTTCTCACCTGTGGGAAGGTGATGTTCTCAGTGACCTTGATGTTGATGTTTCACATTTGCGGGAGTGTCCCGCATGCGGCCCCCCGCAGTGCACGCAAGTGGGGAGATGGAGAATTGTCACTAGGATAAACTTGCACCGCGCATTTTGCGCAAGTTTTCAAGACACGGCAAGAGTTCGTACTGTGTCCCTAGGCTAGCTGCGTCGGCGTACCTCCCCAAGAGGAAAGAGGCGAACCCCTTTCTCACCTGTGGGAAGGTGATGTTCTCAGTGACCTTGATGTTGATGTTCCACATTTGCGGGAGTGTCCCGCATGCGGCCCCCCGCAGTGCACGCAAGTGGGGAGATGGAGAATTATCACTCGGATAAACTTGCACCGCGCATTTTGCGCAAGTTATCAAGACACGGCAAGAGTTCGTACTGTGTCCCCAGGCTAGCTGCGTCGGCGTACCTCCCCAAGGGGAAAGAGACGAACGTCTTTCTCACCTGTGGGAAGGTGATGTTCTCAGTGACCTTGATGTTGATGTTTCACATTTGTGGGAGTGTCCCGCATGCGGCCCCCCGCAGTGCACGCAAGTGGGGAGATGGAGAATTATCACTCGGATAAACTTGCACCGCGCATTTTGCGCAAGTTGTCAAGACACGGCAAGAGTTCGTACTGTGCCCCCAGGCTAGCTGTGTCGGCGTACCTCCCCAAGGGGAAAGAGGCGAACGTCTTTCTCACCTGTGGGAAGGTGATGTTCTCAGTGACCTTGATGTTGATGTTTCACATTTGCGGGAGTGTCCCGCATGTGGCCCCCCGCAGTGCACGCTAGTGGGGAGATGGAGAATTGTCACTCGGATAAACTTGCGCCGCGCATTTTGCGCAAGTTGTCAAGACACGGTAAGAGTTCGTACTGTGCCCCCAGGCTAGCTGCGTCGGCGTACCTCTCCAAGGGGAAAGAGGCGAACCCCTTTCTCACCTGTGGGAAGGTGATGTTCTCAGTGACCTTGATGTTGATGTTTCACATTTGCGGGAGTGTCCCGCATGCGGCCCCCCGCAGTGCACGCAAGTGGGGAGATGGAGAATTATCACTCGGATAAACTTGCACCGCGCATTTTGCGCAAGTTGTCAAGACACGGCAAGAGTTCGTACTGTGCCCCCAGGCTAGCTGCGTCGGCGTACCTCCCCAAGGGGAAAGAGGCGAACGTCTTTCTCACCTGTGGGAAGGTGATGTTCTCAGTGACCTTGATGTTGATGTTTCACATTTGCGGGAGTGTCCCGCATGTGGCCCCCCGCAGTGCACGCAAGTGGGGAGATGGAGAATTGTCACTCGGATAAACTTGCGCCGCGCATTTTGCGCAAGTTGTCAAGACACGGTAAGAGTTCATACCGTGCCCCCAGGCTAGCTGCGTCGGCGTACCTCTCCAAGGGGAAAGAGGCGAACCCCTTTCTCACCTGTGGGAAGGTGATGTTCTCAGTGACCTTGATTTTGATGTTTCACATTTGCGGGAGTGTCCCGCATGCGGCCCCCCGCAGTGCACGCAAGTGGGGAGATGGAGAATTATCACTCGGATAAACTTGCACCGCGCATTTTGCGCAAGTTGTCAAGACACGGCCAGAGTTCGTACTGTGCCCCCAGGCTAGCTGCGTCGGCGTACCTCCCCAAGGGGAAAGAGGCGAACCCCTTTCTCACCTGTGGGAAGGTGATGTTCTCAGTGACCTTGATGTTGATGTTTCACATTTGCGGGAGTGTCCCGCATGCGGCCCCCCGCAGAGCACGCAAGTGGGGAGATGGAGAATTGTCACTCGAATAAACTTGCACCGCGCATTTTGCGCAAGTTTTCAAGACACGGCAAGAGTTCGTACTGTGTCCCCAGGCTAGCTGCGTCGGCGTACCTCCCCAAGGGGAAAGAGGCGAACCCCTTTCTCACCTGTGGGAAGGTGATGTTCTCAGTGACCTTGATGTTGATGTTTCACATTTGCGGGAGTGTCCCGCATGCGGCCCCCCGCAGTGCACGCAAGTGGGGAGATGGAGAATTATCACTCGGATAAACTTGCACCGCGCATTTTGCGCAAGTTTTCAATACACGGCAAGAGTTCGTACTGTGTCCCCAGGCTAGCTGCGTCGGCGTACCTCCCCAAAGGGAAAGAGACGAACGTCTTTCTCACCTGTGGGAAGGTGATGTTCTCAGTGACCTTGATGTTGATGTTTCACATTTGCGGGAGTGTCCCGCATGAGGCCCCCTGCAGTGCACGCAAGTGGGGAGATGGAGAATTATCACTCGGATAAACTTGCACCGCGCATTTTGCGCAAGTTGTCAAGACACGGCAAGAGTTCGTACTGTGCCCCCAGGCTAGCTGCGTCGGCGTACCTCCCCAAGGGGAAAGAGGCGAACGTCTTTCTCACCTGTGGGAAGGTGATGTTCTCAGTGGCCTTGATGTTGATGTTTCACATTTGCGGGAGTGTCCCGCATGCGGCCCGCCGCAGTGCACGCAAGTGGGGAGATGGAGAATTGTCACTCGGATAAACTTGCGCCCCGCATTTTGCGCAAGTTGTCAAGACACGGTAAGAGTTCGTACTGTGCCCCCAGGCTAGCTACGTCGGCGTACCTCTCCAAGAGGAAAGAGGCGAACCCCTTTCTCACCTGTGGGAAGGTGACGTTCTCAGTGACCTTGATGTTGATGTTTCACATTTGCGGGAGTGTCCCGCATGCGGCCCCCCGCAGTGCACGCAAGTGGGGAGATGGAGAATTATCACTCGGATAAACTTGCACCGCGCATTTTGCGCAAGTTTTCAAGACACGGCAAGAGTTCGTACTGTGTCCCCAGGCTAGCTTCGTCGGCGTACCTCCCCAAGGGGAAAGAGGCGAACGTCTTTCTCACCTGTGGGAAGGTGATGTTCTCAGTGACCTTGATGTTGATGTTTCACATTTGCGGGAGTGTTCGCATGCGGCCCCCCGCAGTGCACGCAAGTGGGGAGATGGAGAATTATCACTCGGATAAACGTGAACCGCGCATTTTTCGCAAGTTGTCAAGACACGGCAAGAGTTCGTACTGTGCCCCCAGGCTAGCTGCGTCGGCGTATCTCCCCAAGGGGAAAGAGGCGAACCCCTTTCTCACCTGTGGGAAGGTGATGTACTCAGTGACCTTGATGTTGATGTTTCACATTTGCGGGAGTGTCCCGCATGCGGCCCCCCGCAGTGCACGCAAGTGGGGAGAGATGGAGAATTATCACTCGGATAAACCTGCACCGCGCATTTTGCGCAAGTTGTCAAGACACGGCAAGAGTTCGTACTGTGCCCCCAGGCTAGCTGCGTCGGCGTACCTCCCCAAGGGGAAAGAGGCGAACCCCTTTCTCACCTGTGGGAAGGTGATGTTCTCAGTGACCTTGATGTTGATGTTTCACATTTGCGGGAGTGTCCCGCATGCGGCCCCCCGCAGTGCACGCAAGTGGGAAGATGGAGAATTGTCACTCGGATAAACTTGCACCGCGCATTTTGTGCAAGTTTTCAAGACACGGCAAGAGTTCGTACTGTGTCCCCAGGCTAGCTGCGTCGGCGTACCTCCCCAAGGGGAAAGAGGCGAACCCCTTTCTCACCTGTGGGAAGGTGATGTTCTCAGTGACCTTGATGTTGATGTTTCACATTTGCGGGAGTGTCCCGCATGCGGCCCCCCGCAGTGCACGCAAGTGGGGAGATGGAGAATTATCACTCGGATAAACTTGCACCGCGCATTTTGCGCAAGTTTTCAAGACACGGCAACAGTTCGTACTTTGTCCCCAGGCTAGCTGCGTCGGCGTACCTCCCCAAGGGGAAAGAGGCGAACGTCTTTCTCACCTTTGGGAAGGTGATGTTCTCAGTGACCTTGATGTTGATGTTTCACATTTGCTGGAGTGTCCCGCATGCGGCCCCCCGCAGTGCACGCAAGTGGGGAGATGGAGAATTATCACTCGGATAAACTTGCACCGCGCATTTTGCGCAAGTTGTCAAGACACGGCAAGAGTTCGTACTGTGCCCCTAGGCTAGCTGCGTCGGCGTACCTCCCCAAGGGGAAAGAGGCGAACCCCTTTCTCACCTGTGGGAAGGTGATGTTCTCAGTGACCTTGATGTTGATGTTTCACATTTGCGGGAGTGTCCCGCATGCGGCCCCCCGCAGTGCACGCAAGTGGGGAGATGGAGAATTATCACTCGGATAAACTTGCACCGCGCATTTAGCGCAAGTTGTCAAGACATGGCAAGAGTTCGGACTGTGCCCCCAGGCTAGCTGCGTCGGCGTACCTCCCCAAGGGGAAAGAGGCGAACTCCTTTCTCACCTGTGGGAAGGTGATGTTCTCAGTGACCTTGATGTTGATGTTTCACATTTGCGGGAGTGTCCCGCATGCGGCCCCCCGCAGTGCACGCAAGTGGGGAGATGGAGAATTGTCACTCGGATAAACTTGCACCGCTCATTTTGCGCAAGTTTGCAAGACACGGCAAGAGTTCGTACTGTGTCCCCAGGCTAGCTGCGTCGGCGTACCTCCCCAAGGGGAAAGAGGCGAACCCCTTTCTCACCTGTGGGAAGGTGATGTTCTCAGTGACCTTGATGTTGATGTTTCACATTTGCGGGAGTGTCCCGCATGCGGCCCCCCGCAGTGCACGCAAGTGGGGAGATGGAGAATTATCACTCGGATAAACTTGCACCGCGCATTTTGCGCAAGTTGTCAAGACACGGCAAGAGTTCGTACTGTGCCCCCAGGCTAGCCGCGTCGGCGTACCTCCCCAAGGGGAAAGAGGCGAACCCCTTTCTCACCTGTGGGAAGGTGATGTTCTCAGTGACCTTGATGTTGATGTTTCACATTTGCTGGAGTGTCCCGCATGCGGCCCCCCGCAGTGCACGCGAGTGGGGAGATGGAGAATTATCACTCGGATAAACTTGAACTGCGCATTTTGCGCAAGTTGTCAAGACACGGCAAGAGTTCGTACTGTGCCCCCAGGCTAGCTGCGTCGGCGTACCTCCCCAAGGGGAAAGAGGCGAACCCCTTTCTCACCTGTGGGAAGGTGAGGTTTTCACTGACCTTGATGTTGATGTTTCACATTTGCGGGAGTGTCCCGCATGCGGCCCCCCGCAGTGCACGCAAGTGGGGAGATGGAGAATTGTCACTAGGATAAACTTGCACCGCGCATTTTTCGCAAGTTTTCAAGACACGGCAAGAGTTCCTACTGTGTCCCTAGACTAGCTGCGTCGGCGTACCTCCCCAAGGGGAAAGAGGCGAACCCCTTTCTCACCTGTGGGAAGGTGATGTTCTCAGTGACCTTGATGTTGATGTTTCACATTTGCGGGAGTGTCCCGCATGCGGCCCCCCGCAGTGCACGCAAGTGGGGAGATGGGGAATTATCACTCGGATAAACTTGCACCGCGCATTTTGCGCAAGTTATCAAGACACGGCAAGAGTTCGTACTGTGTCCCCAGGCTAGCTGCGTCGGCTTACCTCCCCAAGGGGAAAGAGACGAACGTCTTTCTCACCTGTGGGAAGGTGATGTTCTCAGTGACCTTGATGTTGATGTTTCACATTTGCGGGAGTGTCCCGCATGTGGCCCCCCGCAGTGCACGCAAGTGGGGAGATGGAGAATTGTCACTCGGATAAACTTGCGCCGCGCATTTTGCGCAAGTTGTCAAGACACGGTAAGAGTTCGTACTGTGCCCCCAGGCTAGCTGCGTCGGCGTACCTCTCCAAGGGGAAAGAGGCGAACCCCTTTCTCACCTGTGGAAGGTGATGTTCTCAGTGACCTTGATGTTGATGTTTCACATTTGCGGGAGTGTCCCGCATGCGGCCCCCCGCAGTGCACGCAAGTGGGGAGATGGAGAATTATCACTTGGATAAACTTGCACCGCGCATTTTGCGCAAGTTGTCAAGACACGGCAAGAGTTCGTACTGTGCCCCCAGGCTAGCTGCGTCGGCGTACCTCCCCAAGGGGAAAGAGGCGAACGTCTTTCTCACCTGTGGGAAGGTGATGTTCTCAGTGACCTTGATGTTGATGTTTCACATTTGCGGGAGTGTCCCGCATGTGGCCCCCCGCAGTGCACGCAAGTGGGGAGATGGAGAATTGTCACTCGGATAAACTTGCGCCGCGCATTTTGCGCAAGTTGTCAAGACACGGTAAGAGTTCGTACTGTGCCCCCAGGCTAGCTGCGTCGGCGTACCTCTCCAAGGGGAAAGAGGCGAACCCCTTTCTCACCTGTGGGAAGGTGATGTTCTCAGTGACCTTGATGTTGATGTTTCACATTTGCGGGAGTGTCCCGCATGCGGCCCCCCGCAGTGCACGCAAGTGGGAAGATGGAGAATTGTCACTCGGATAAACTTGCACCGCGCATTTTGTGCAAGTTTTCAAGACACGGCAAGAGTTCGTACTGTGTCCCCAGGCTAGCTGCGTCGGCGTACCTCCCCAAGGGGAAAGAGGCGAACCCCTTTCTCACCTGTGGGAAGGTGAGGTTCTCAGTGACCTTGATGTTGATGTTTCACATTTGCGGGAGTGTCCCGCATGCGGCCCCCCGCAGTGCACGCAAGTGGGGAGAGATGGAGAATTATCACTCGGATAAACTTGCACCACGCATTTTGCGCAAGTTGTCAAGACACGGCAAGAGTTCGTACTGTGCCCCCAGGCTAGCTGCGTCGGCGTACCTCCCCAAGGGGAAAGAGGCGAACCCCTTTCTCACCTGTGGGAAGGTGATGTTCTCAGTGACCTTGATGTTGATGTTTCACATTTGCGGGAGTGTCCCGCATGCGGCCCCCCGCAGTGCACGCAAGTGGGGAGATGGAGAATTGTCACTAGGATAAACTTGCACCGCGCATTTTGCGCAAGTTTTCAAGACACGGCAAGAGTTCGTACTGTGTCCCTAGGCTAGCTGCGTCGGCGTACCTCCCCAAGAGGAAAGAGGCGAACCCCTTTCTCACCTGTGGGAAGGTGATGTTCTCAGTGACCTTGATGTTGATGTTCCACATTTGCGGGAGTGTCCCGCATGCGGCCCCCCGCAGTGCACGCAAGTGGGGAGATGGAGAATTATCACTCGGATAAACTTGCACCGCGCATTTTGCGCAAGTTATCAAGACACGGCAAGAGTTCGTACTGTGTCCCCAGGCTAGCTGCGTCGGCGTACCTCCCCAAGGGGAAAGAGACGAACGTCTTTCTCACCTGTGGGAAGGTGATGTTCTCAGTGACCTTGATGTTGATGTTTCACATTTGTGGGAGTGTCCCGCATGCGGCCCCCCGCAGTGCACGCAAGTGGGGAGATGGAGAATTATCACTCGGATAAACTTGCACCGCGCATTTTGCGCAAGTTGTCAAGACACGGCAAGAGTTCGTACTGTGCCCCCAGGCTAGCTGTGTCGGCGTACCTCCCCAAGGGGAAAGAGGCGAACGTCTTTCTCACCTGTGGGAAGGTGATGTTCTCAGTGACCTTGATGTTGATGTTTCACATTTGCGGGAGTGTCCCGCATGTGGCCCCCCGCAGTGCACGCTAGTGGGGAGATGGAGAATTGTCCCTCGGATAAACTTGCGCCGCGCATTTTGCGCAAGTTGTCAAGACACGGTAAGAGTTCGTACTGTGCCCCCAGGCTAGCTGCGTCGGCGTACCTCTCCAAGGGGAAAGAGGCGAACCCCTTTCTCACCTGTGGGAAGGTGATGTTCTCAGTGACCTTGATGTTGATGTTTCACATTTGCGGGAGTGTCCCGCATGCGGCCCCCCGCAGTGCACGCAAGTGGGGAGATGGAGAATTATCACTCGGATAAACTTGCGCCGCGCATTTTGCGCAAGTTGTCAAGACACGGTAAGAGTTCGTACTGTGCCCCCAGGCTAGCTGCGTCGGCGTACCTCTCCAAGGGGAAAGAGGCGAACCCCTTTCTCACCTGTGGGAAGGTGATGTTCTCAGTGACCTTGATGTTGATGTTTCACATTTGCGGGAGTGTCCCGCATGCGGCCCCCCGCAGTGCACGCAAGTGGGGAGATGGAGAATTATCACTCGGATAAACTTGCACCGCGCATTTTGCGCAAGTTGTCAAGACACGGCAAGAGTTTGTACTGTGCCCCCAGGCTAGCTGCGTCGGCGTACCTCCCCAAGGGGAAAGAGGCGAACGTCTTTCTCACCTGTGGGAAGGTGATGTTCTCAGTGACCTTGATGTTGATGTTTCACATTTGCGGGAGTGTCCCGCATGTGGCCCCCCGCAGTGCACGCAAGTGGGGAGATGGAGAATTGTCACTCGGATAAACTTGCGCCGCGCATTTTGCGCAAGTTGTCAAGACACGGTAAGAGTTCATACCGTGCCCCCAGGCTGGCTGCGTCGGCGTACCTCTCCAAGGGGAAAGAGGCGAACCCCTTTCTCACCTGTGGGAAGGTGATGTTCTCAGTGACCTTGATGTTGATGTTTCACATTTGCGGGAGTGTCCCGCATGCGGCCCCCCGCAGTGCACGCAAGTGGGGAGATGGAGAATTATCACTCGGATAAACTTGCACCGCGCATTTTGCGCAAGTTGTCAAGACACGGCCAGAGTTCGTACTGTGCCCCCCGGCTAGCTGCGTCGGCGTACCTCCCCAAGGGGAAAGAGGCGAACCCCTTTCTCACCCGTGGGAAGGTGATGTTCTCAGTGACCTTGATGTTGATGTTTCACATTTGCGGGAGTGTCCCGCATGCGGCCAACCGCAGTGCACGCAAGTGGGGAGATGGAGAATTGTCACTCGGATAAACTTGCGCCGCGCATTTTGCGCATGTTGTCAAGACACGGTAAGAGTTCGTACTGTGCCCCCAGGCTAGCTGGGTCGGCGTACCTCTCCAAGGGGAAAGAGGCGAACCCCTTTCTCACCTGTGGGAAGGTGATGTTCTCAGTGACCTTGATGATGTTTCACATTTGCGGGAGTGTCCCGCATGCGGCCCCCCGCAGTGCACGCAAGTGGGGAGATGGAGAATTGTCACTCGGATAAACTTGCGCCGCGCATTTTGCGCAAGTTGTCAAGACACGGCAAGAGTTCGTACTGTGCCCCCAGGCTAGCTGCGTCGGCGTACCTCCCCAAGGGGAAAGAGGCGAACCCCTTTCTCACCTGTTGGGAAGGTGATGTTCTCAGTGACATTAATGTTGATGTTTCACATTTGCGGGAGTGTCCCGCATGCGGCCCCCCGCAGTGCACGCAAATGGGGAGATGGAGAATTGTCACTCGGATAAACTTGCGCCGCGCATTTTGCGCAAGTTGTCAAGACACGGTAAGAGTTCGTACTGTGCCCCCAGGCTAGCTGCGTCGGCGTACCTCTCCAAGGGGAAAGAGGCGAACCCCTTTCTCACCTGTGGGAAGGTGATGTTCTCAGTGACCTTGATGTTGATGTTTCACATTTGCGGGAGTGTCCCGCATGCGGCCCCCCGCAGTGCACGCAAGTGGGGAGCTGGAGAATTATCACTCGGATAAACTTGCACCGCGCATTTTGCGCAAGTTTTCAAGACACGGCAAGAGTTCGTACTGTGTCCCCAGGCTAGCTGCGTCGGCGTACCTCCCCAAGGGGAAAGAGGCGAACGTCTTTCTCACCTGTGGGAAGGTGATGTTCTCAGTGACCTTGATGTTGATGTTTCACATTTGCGGGAGTGTCCCGCATGCGGCCCCCCGCAGTGCACGCAAGTTGGGAGATGGAGAATTATCACTCGGATAAACTTACACCGCGCATTTTGCGCAAGTTTTCAAGACACGGCAAGTGTTCGTACCCTTGTCCCCAGGCTAGCTGCGTCGGCGTACCTCCCCAAGGGGAAAGAGGCGAACGTCTTTCTCACCTGTGGGAAGGTGATGTTCTCAGTGACCTTGATGTTGATGTTTCACATTTGCGGGAGTGTCCCGCATGCGGCCCCCCGCAGTGCACGCAAGTGGGGAGATGGAGAATTGTCACTCGGATAAACTTGCACTGCGCATTTTGCGCAAGTTGTCAAGACACGGCAAGAGTTCGTACTGTGCCCCCAGGCTAGCTGCGTCGGCGTACCTCCCCAAGGGGAAAGAGGCGAACCCCTTTCTCACCTGTTGGGAAGGTGATGTTCTCAGTGACCTTAATGTTGATGTTTCACATTTGCGGGAGTGTCCCGCATGCAGCCCCCCGCAGTGCACGCAAGTGGGGAGATGGAGAATTGTCACTCGGATAAACTTGCGCCGCGCATTTTGCGCAAGTTGTCAAGACACGGTAAGAGTTCGTACTGTGCCCCCAGGCTAGCTGCGTCGGCGTACCTCTCCAAGGGGAAAGAGGCGAACCCCTTTCTCACCTGTGGGAAGATGATGTTCTCAGTGACCTTGATGTTGATGTTTCACATTTGCGGGAGTGTCCCGCATGCGGCCCCCCGCAGTGCACGCAAGTGGGGAGATGGAGAATTATCACTCGGATAAACTTGCACCGCGCAATTTGCGCAAGTTTTCAAGACACGGCAAGAGTTCGTACTCTGTCCCCAGGCTAGCTGCGTCGGCGTACCTCCCCAAGGGGAAAGAGGCGAACGTCTTTCTCACCTGTTGGAAGGTGATGTTCTCAGTGACCTTGATGTTGATGTTTCACATTTGCGGGAGTGTCCCGCATGCGGCCCCCCGCAGTGCACGCAAGTGGGGAGATGGAGAATTATCACTCGGATAAACTTGAACCGCGCATTTTGCGCAAGTTGTCAAGACACGGCAAGAGTTCGTACTGTGCCCCCAGGCTAGCTGCGTCGGCGTACCTCCCCAAGGGGAAAGAGGCGAACCCCTTTCTCACCTGTGGGAAGGTGAGGTTCTCAGTGACCTTGATGTTGATGTTTCACATTTGCGGGAGTGTCCCGCATGCGGCCCCCCGCAGTGCACGCAAGTGGGGAGAGATGGAGAATTATCACTCGGATAAACTTGCACCACGCATTTTGCGCAAGTTGTCAAGACACGGCAAGAGTTCGTACTGTGCCCCCAGGCTAGCTGCGTCGGCGTACCTCCCCAAGGGGAAAGAGGCGAACCCCTTTCTCACCTGTGGGAAGGTGATGTTCTCAGTGACCTTGATGTTGATGTTTCACATTTGCGGGAGTGTCCCGCATGCGGCCCCCCGCAGTGCACGCAAGTGGGGAGATGGAGAATTGTCACTAGGATAAACTTGCACCGCGCATTTTGCGCAAGTTTTCAAGACACGGCAAGAGTTCGTACTGTGTCCCTAGGCTAGCTGCGTCGGCGTACCTCCCCAAGAGGAAAGAGGCGAACCCCTTTCTCACCTGTGGGAAGGTGATGTTCTCAGTGACCTTGATGTTGATGTTCCACATTTGCGGGAGTGTCCCGCATGCGGCCCCCCGCAGTGCACGCAAGTGGGGAGATGGAGAATTATCACTCGGATAAACTTGCACCGCGCATTTTGCGCAAGTTATCAAGACACGGCAAGAGTTCGTACTGTGTCCCCAGGCTAGCTGCGTCGGCGTACCTCCCCAAGGGGAAAGAGACGAACGTCTTTCTCACCTGTGGGAAGGTGATGTTCTCAGTGACCTTGATGTTGATGTTTCACATTTGTGGGAGTGTCCCGCATGCGGCCCCCCGCAGTGCACGCAAGTGGGGAGATGGAGAATTATCACTCGGATAAACTTGCACCGCGCATTTTGCGCAAGTTGTCAAGACACGGCAAGAGTTCGTACTGTGCCCCCAGGCTAGCTGTGTCGGCGTACCTCCCCAAGGGGAAAGAGGCGAACGTCTTTCTCACCTGTGGGAAGGTGATGTTCTCAGTGACCTTGATGTTGATGTTTCACATTTGCGGGAGTGTCCCGCATGTGGCCCCCCGCAGTGCACGCTAGTGGGGAGATGGAGAATTGTCACTCGGATAAACTTGCGCCGCGCATTTTGCGCAAGTTGTCAAGACACGGTAAGAGTTCGTACTGTGCCCCCAGGCTAGCTGCGTCGGCGTACCTCTCCAAGGGGAAAGAGGCGAACCCCTTTCTCACCTGTGGGAAGGTGATGTTCTCAGTGACCTTGATGTTGATGTTTCACATTTGCGGGAGTGTCCCGCATGCGGCCCCCCGCAGTGCACGCAAGTGGGGAGATGGAGAATTATCACTCGGATAAACTTGCACCGCGCATTTTGCGCAAGTTGTCAAGACACGGCAAGAGTTCGTACTGTGCCCCCAGGCTAGCTGCGTCGGCGTACCTCCCCAAGGGGAAAGAGGCGAACGTCTTTCTCACCTGTGGGAAGGTGATGTTCTCAGTGACCTTGATGTTGATGTTTCACATTTGCGGGAGTGTCCCGCATGTGGCCCCCCGCAGTGCACGCAAGTGGGGAGATGGAGAATTGTCACTCGGATAAACTTGCGCCGCGCATTTTGCGCAAGTTGTCAAGACACGGTAAGAGTTCATACCGTGCCCCCAGGCTAGCTGCGTCGGCGTACCTCTCCAAGGGGAAAGAGGCGAACCCCTTTCTCACCTGTGGGAAGGTGATGTTCTCAGTGACCTTGATTTTGATGTTTCACATTTGCGGGAGTGTCCCGCATGCGGCCCCCCGCAGTGCACGCAAGTGGGGAGATGGAGAATTATCACTCGGATAAACTTGCACCGCGCATTTTGCGCAAGTTGTCAAGACACGGCCAGAGTTCGTACTGTGCCCCCAGGCTAGCTGCGTCGGCGTACCTCCCCAAGGGGAAAGAGGCGAACCCCTTTCTCACCTGTGGGAAGGTGATGTTCTCAGTGACCTTGATGTTGATGTTTCACATTTGCGGGAGTGTCCCGCATGCGGCCCCCCGCAGAGCACGCGAGTGGGGAGATGGAGAATTGTCACTCGAATAAACTTGCACCGCGCATTTTGCGCAAGTTTTCAAGACACGGCAAGAGTTCGTACTGTGTCCCCAGGCTAGCTGCGTCGGCGTACCTCCCCAAGGGGAAAGAGGCGAACCCCTTTCTCACCTGTGGGAAGGTGATGTTCTCAGTGACCTTGATGTTGATGTTTCACATTTGCGGGAGTGTCCCGCATGCGGCCCCCCGCAGTGCACGCAAGTGGGGAGATGGAGAATTATCACTCGGATAAACTTGCACCGCGCATTTTGCGCAAGTTTTCAATACACGGCAAGAGTTCGTACTGTGTCCCCAGGCTAGCTGCGTCGGCGTACCTCCCCAAAGGGAAAGAGACGAACGTCTTTCTCACCTGTGGGAAGGTGATGTTCTCAGTGACCTTGATGTTGATGTTTCACATTTGCGGGAGTGTCCCGCATGAGGCCCCCTGCAGTGCACGCAAGTGGGGAGATGGAGAATTATCACTCGGATAAACTTGCACCGCGCATTTTGCGCAAGTTGTCAAGACACGGCAAGAGTTCGTACTGTGCCCCCAGGCTAGCTGCGTCGGCGTACCTCCCCAAGGGGAAAGAGGCGAACGTCTTTCTCACCTGTGGGAAGGTGATGTTCTCAGTGGCCTTGATGTTGATGTTTCACATTTGCGGGAGTGTCCCGCATGCGGCCCGCCGCAGTGCACGCAAGTGGGGAGATGGAGAATTGTCACTCGGATAAACTTGCGCCCCGCATTTTGCGCAAGTTGTCAAGACACGGTAAGAGTTCGTACTGTGCCCCCAGGCTAGCTACGTCGGCGTACCTCTCCAAGAGGAAAGAGGCGAACCCCTTTCTCACCTGTGGGAAGGTGACGTTCTCAGTGACCTTGATGTTGATGTTTCACATTTGCGGGAGTGTCCCGCATGCGGCCCCCCGCAGTGCACGCAAGTGGGGAGATGGAGAATTATCACTCGGATAAACTTGCACCGCGCATTTTGCGCAAGTTTTCAAGACACGGCAAGAGTTCGTACTGTGTCCCCAGGCTAGCTTCGTCGGCGTACCTCCCCAAGGGGAAAGAGGCGAACGTCTTTCTCACCTGTGGGAAGGTGATGTTCTCAGTGACCTTGATGTTGATGTTTCACATTTGCGGGAGTGTTCGCATGCGGCCCCCCGCAGTGCACGCAAGTGGGGAGATGGAGAATTATCACTCGGATAAACGTGAACCGCGCATTTTTCGCAAGTTGTCAAGACACGGCAAGAGTTCGTACTGTGCCCCCAGGCTAGCTGCGTCGGCGTATCTCCCCAAGGGGAAAGAGGCGAACCCCTTTCTCACCTGTGGGAAGGTGATGTACTCAGTGACCTTGATGTTGATGTTTCACATTTGCGGGAGTGTCCCGCATGCGGCCCCCCGCAGTGCACGCAAGTGGGGAGAGATGGAGAATTATCACTCGGATAAACCTGCACCGCGCATTTTGCGCAAGTTGTCAAGACACGGCAAGAGTTCGTACTGTGCCCCCAGGCTAGCTGCGTCGGCGTACCTCCCCAAGGGGAAAGAGGCGAACCCCTTTCTCACCTGTGGGAAGGTGATGTTCTCAGTGACCTTGATGTTGATGTTTCACATTTGCGGGAGTGTCCCGCATGCGGCCCCCCGCAGTGCACGCAAGTGGGAAGATGGAGAATTGTCACTCGGATAAACTTGCACCGCGCATTTTGTGCAAGTTTTCAAGACACGGCAAGAGTTCGTACTGTGTCCCCAGGCTAGCTGCGTCGGCGTACCTCCCCAAGGGGAAAGAGGCGAACCCCTTTCTCACCTGTGGGAAGGTGATGTTCTCAGTGACCTTGATGTTGATGTTTCACATTTGCGGGAGTGTCCCGCATGCGGCCCCCCGCAGTGCACGCAAGTGGGGAGATGGAGAATTATCACTCGGATAAACTTGCACCGCGCATTTTGCGCAAGTTTTCAAGACACGGCAACAGTTCGTACTTTGTCCCCAGGCTAGCTGCGTCGGCGTACCTCCCCAAGGGGAAAGAGGCGAACGTCTTTCTCACCTTTGGGAAGGTGATGTTCTCAGTGACCTTGATGTTGATGTTTCACATTTGCTGGAGTGTCCCGCATGCGGCCCCCCGCAGTGCACGCAAGTGGGGAGATGGAGAATTATCACTCGGATAAACTTGCACCGCGCATTTTGCGCAAGTTGTCAAGACACGGCAAGAGTTCGTACTGTGCCCCTAGGCTAGCTGCGTCGGCGTACCTCCCCAAGGGGAAAGAGGCGAACCCCTTTCTCACCTGTGGGAAGGTGATGTTCTCAGTGACCTTGATGTTGATGTTTCACATTTGCGGGAGTGTCCCGCATGCGGCCCCCCGCAGTGCACGCAAGTGGGGAGATGGAGAATTATCACTCGGATAAACTTGCACCGCGCATTTAGCGCAAGTTGTCAAGACATGGCAAGAGTTCGGACTGTGCCCCCAGGCTAGCTGCGTCGGCGTACCTCCCCAAGGGGAAAGAGGCGAACTCCTTTCTCACCTGTGGGAAGGTGATGTTCTCAGTGACCTTGATGTTGATGTTTCACATTTGCGGGAGTGTCCCGCATGCGGCCCCCCGCAGTGCACGCAAGTGGGGAGATGGAGAATTGTCACTCGGATAAACTTGCACCGCTCATTTTGCGCAAGTTTGCAAGACACGGCAAGAGTTCGTACTGTGTCCCCAGGCTAGCTGCGTCGGCGTACCTCCCCAAGGGGAAAGAGGCGAACCCCTTTCTCACCTGTGGGAAGGTGATGTTCTCAGTGACCTTGATGTTGATGTTTCACATTTGCGGGAGTGTCCCGCATGCGGCCCCCCGCAGTGCACGCAAGTGGGGAGATGGAGAATTATCACTCGGATAAACTTGCACCGCGCATTTTGCGCAAGTTGTCAAGACACGGCAAGAGTTCGTACTGTGCCCCCAGGCTAGCCGCGTCGGCGTACCTCCCCAAGGGGAAAGAGGCGAACCCCTTTCTCACCTGTGGGAAGGTGATGTTCTCAGTGACCTTGATGTTGATGTTTCACATTTGCTGGAGTGTCCCGCATGCGGCCCCCCGCAGTGCACGCGAGTGGGGAGATGGAGAATTATCACTCGGATAAACTTGAACTGCGCATTTTGCGCAAGTTGTCAAGACACGGCAAGAGTTCGTACTGTGCCCCCAGGCTAGCTGCGTCGGCGTACCTCCCCAAGGGGAAAGAGGCGAACCCCTTTCTCACCTGTGGGAAGGTGAGGTTTTCACTGACCTTGATGTTGATGTTTCACATTTGCGGGAGTGTCCCGCATGCGGCCCCCCGCAGTGCACGCAAGTGGGGAGATGGAGAATTGTCACTAGGATAAACTTGCACCGCGCATTTTTCGCAAGTTTTCAAGACACGGCAAGAGTTCCTACTGTGTCCCTAGACTAGCTGCGTCGGCGTACCTCCCCAAGGGGAAAGAGGCGAACCCCTTTCTCACCTGTGGGAAGGTGATGTTCTCAGTGACCTTGATGTTGATGTTTCACATTTGCGGGAGTGTCCCGCATGCGGCCCCCCGCAGTGCACGCAAGTGGGGAGATGGGGAATTATCACTCGGATAAACTTGCACCGCGCATTTTGCGCAAGTTATCAAGACACGGCAAGAGTTCGTACTGTGTCCCCAGGCTAGCTGCGTCGGCTTACCTCCCCAAGGGTTAAGAGACGAACGTCTTTCTCACCTGTGGGAAGGTGATGTTCTCAGTGACCTTGATGTTGATGTTTCACATTTGCGGGAGTGTCCCGCATGTGGCCCCCCGCAGTGCACGCAAGTGGGGAGATGGAGAATTGTCACTCGGATAAACTTGCGCCGCGCATTTTGCGCAAGTTGTCAAGACACGGTAAGAGTTCGTACTGTGCCCCCAGGCTAGCTGCGTCGGCGTACCTCTCCAAGGGGAAAGAGGCGAACCCCTTTCTCACCTGTGGAAGGTGATGTTCTCAGTGACCTTGATGTTGATGTTTCACATTTGCGGGAGTGTCCCGCATGCGGCCCCCCGCAGTGCACGCAAGTGGGGAGATGGAGAATTATCACTTGGATAAACTTGCACCGCGCATTTTGCGCAAGTTGTCAAGACACGGCAAGAGTTCGTACTGTGCCCCCAGGCTAGCTGCGTCGGCGTACCTCCCCAAGGGGAAAGAGGCGAACGTCTTTCTCACCTGTGGGAAGGTGATGTTCTCAGTGACCTTGATGTTGATGTTTCACATTTGCGGGAGTGTCCCGCATGTGGCCCCCCGCAGTGCACGCAAGTGGGGAGATGGAGAATTGTCACTCGGATAAACTTGCGCCGCGCATTTTGCGCAAGTTGTCAAGACACGGTAAGAGTTCGTACTGTGCCCCCAGGCTAGCTGCGTCGGCGTACCTCTCCAAGGGGAAAGAGGCGAACCCCTTTCTCACCTGTGGGAAGGTGATGTTCTCAGTGACCTTGATGTTGATGTTTCACATTTGCGGGAGTGTCCCGCATGCGGCCCCCCGCAGTGCACGCAAGTGGGAAGATGGAGAATTGTCACTCGGATAAACTTGCACCGCGCATTTTGTGCAAGTTTTCAAGACACGGCAAGAGTTCGTACTGTGTCCCCAGGCTAGCTGCGTCGGCGTACCTCCCCAAGGGGAAAGAGGCGAACCCCTTTCTCACCTGTGGGAAGGTGATGTTCTCAGTAACCTTGATGTTGATGTTTCACATTTGCGGGAGTGTCCCGCATGCGGCCCCCCGCAGTGCACGCAAGTGGGGAGATGGAGAATTATCACTCGGATAAACTTGCACCGCGCATTTTGCGCAAGTTTTCAAGACACGGCAAGAGTTCGTACTTTGTCCCCAGGCTAGCTGCGTCGGCGTACCTCCCCAAGGGGAAAGAGGCGAACGTCTTTCTCACCTTTGGGAAGGTGATGTTCTCAGTGACCTTGATGTTGATGTTTCACATTTGCGGGAGTGTCCCGCATGCGGCCCCCCGCAGTGCACGCAAGTGGGGAGATGGAGAATTATCACTCGGATAAACTTGCACCGCGCATTTTGCGCAAGTTTTCAAGACACGGCAAGTGTTCGTAGTGTGTCCCCAGGCTAGCTGCGTCGGCGTACCTCCCCAAGGGGAAAGAGGCGAACCCCTTTCTCACCTGTGGGAAGGTGATGTTCTCAGTGACCTTGATGTTGATGTTTCACATTTGCGGGAGTGTCCCGCATGCGGCCACCCGCAGTGCACGCAAGTGGGGAGATGGAGAATTATCACTCGGATAAACTTGCACCGCGCATTTTGCGCAAGTTGTCAAGACACGGCAAGAGTTCGTACTGTGTCCCTAGGCTAGCTGCGTCGGCGTACCTCCCCAAAGGGAAAGAGGCGAACCCCTTTCTCACCTGTGGGAAGGTGATGTTCTCAGTTACCTTGATGTTGATGTTTCACATTTGCGGGAGTGTCCCGCATGCGGCCCCCCGCAGTGCACGCAAGTGGGGAGATGGAGAATTATCACTCGGATAAACTTGCACCGCGCATTTTGCGCAAGTTATCAAGACACGGCAAGAGTTCATACTGTGTCCCCAGGCTAGCTGCGTCGGCGTACCTCCCCAAGGGGAAAGAGACGAACGTCTTTCTCACCTGTGGGAAGGTGATGTTCTCAGTGACCTTGATGTTGATGTTTCACATTTGCGGGAGTGTCCCGCATGCGGCCCCCCGCAGTGCACGCAAGTGGGGAGATGGAGAATTATCACTCGGATAAACTTGCACCGCGCATTTTGCGCAAGTTGTCAAGACACGGCAAGAGTTCGTACTGTGCCCCCAGGCTAGCTGTGTCGGCGTACCTCCCCGAGGGGAAAGAGGCGAACGTCTTTCTCACCTGTGGGAAGGTGATGTTCTCAGTGACCTTGATGTTGATGTTTCACATTTGCGGGAGTGTCCCGCATGTGGCCCCCCGCAGTGCACGCAAGTGGGGAGATGGAGAATTGTCACTCGGATAAACTTGCGCCGCGCATTTTGCGCAAGTTGTCAAGACACGGTAAGAGTTCGTACTGTGCCCCCAGGCTAGCTGCGTCGGCGTACCTCTCCAAGGGGAAAGAGGCGAACCCCTTTCTCACCTGTGGGAAGGTGATGTTCTCAGTGACCTTGATGTTGATGTTTCACATTTGCGGGACTGTCCCGCATGCGGCCCCCCGCAGTGCACGCAAGTGGGGAGATGGAGAATTATCACTCGGATAAACTTGCACCGCGCATTTTGCGCAAGTTGTCAAGACACGGCAAGAGTTCGTACTGTGCCCCCAGGCTAGCTGTGTCGGCGTACCTCCCCAAGGGGAAAGAGGCGAACGTCTTTCTCACCTGTGGGATGGTGATGTTCTCAGTGACCTTGATGTTGATGTTTCACATTTGCGGGAGTGTCCCGCATGTGGCCCCCCGCAGTGCACGCAAGTGGGGAGATGGAGAATTGTCACTCGGATAAACTTGCGCCGCGCATTTTGCGCAAGTTGTCAAGACACGGTAAGAGTTCGTACTGTGTCTCCAGGCTAGCTGCGTCGGCGTACCTCCCCAAGGGGAAAGAGGCGAACGTCTTTCTCACCTGTGGGAAGGTGATGTTCTCAGTGACCTTGATGTTGATGTTTCACATTTGCGGGAGTGTTCGCATGCGGCCCCCCGCAGTGCACGCAAGTGGGGAGATGGAGAATTATCACTCGGATAAACTTGCACCGCGCATTTTGCGCAAGTTGTCAAGACACGGCCAGAGTTCGTACTGTGCCCCCAGGCTTGCTGCGTCGGCGTACCTCCCTAAGGGGAAAGAGGCGAACCCCTTTCTCACCTGTGGGAAGGTGATGTTCTCAGTGACCTTGATGTCGATGTTTCACATTTGCGGGAGTGTCCCGCATGCGGCCCCCCGCAGTGCACGCAAGTGGGGAGATGGAGAATTATCACTCGGATAAACTTGCACCGCGCATTTTGCGCAAGTTGTCAAGACACGGCAAGAGTTCGTACTGTGCCCCTAGGCTAGCTGCGTCGGCGTACCTCCCCAAGGGGAAAGAGGCGAACCCCTTTCTCACCTGTGGGAAGGTGATGTTCTCAGTGACCTTGATGTTGATGTTTCACATTTGCGGGAGTGTCCCGCATGTGGCCCCCCGCAGTGCACGCAAGTGGGGAGATGGAGAATTATCACTCGGATAAACTTGCACCGCGCATTTAGCGCAAGTTGTCAAGACATGGCAAGAGTTCGTACTGTGCCCCCAGGCTAGCTGCGTCGGCGTACCTCCCCAAGGGGAAAGAGGCGAACCCCTTTCTCACCTGTGGGAAGGTGATGTTCTCAGTGACCTTGATGTTGATGTTTCACATTTGCGGGAGTGTCCCGCATGCGGCCCCCCGCAGTGCACGCAAGTGGGGAGATGGAGAATTGTCACTCGGATAAACTTGCACCGCTCATTTTGCGCAAGTTTGCAAGACACGGCAAGAGTTCGTACTGTGTCCCCAGGCTAGCTGCGTCGGCGTACCTCCCGAAAGGGGAAAGAGGCGAACCCCTTTCTCACCTGTGGGAAGGTGATGTTCTCAGTGACCTTGATGTTGATGTTTCACATTTGCGGGAGTGTCCCGCATGCGGCCCCCCGCAGTGCACGCAAGTGGGGAGATGGAGAATTATCACTCGGATAAACTTGCACCGCGCATTTTGCGCAAGTTTTCAAGACACGGCAAGTGTTCGTACTGTGTCCCCAGGCTAGCTGCGTCGGCGTACCTCCCCAAGGGGAAAGAGGCGAACCCCTTTCTCACCTGTGGGAAGGTGATGTTCTCAGTGACCTTGATGTTGATGTTTCACATTTGCGGGAGTGTCCCGCATGCGGCCCCCCGCAGTGCACGCAAGTGGGGAGATGGAGAATTATCACTCGGATAAACTTGCACCGCGCATTTTGCGCAAGTTGTCAAGACACGGCAAGAGTTCGTACTGTGCCCCCAGGCTAGCCGCGTCGGCGTACCTCCCCAAGGGGAAAGAGGCGAACCCCTTTCTCACCTGTGGGAAGGTGATGTTCTCAGTGACCTTGATGTTGATGTTTCACATTTGCTGGAGTGTCCCGCATGCGGCCCCCCGCAGTGCACGCAAGTGGGGAGATGGAGAATTATCACTCGGATAAACTTGCACCGCGCATTTTGCGCAAGTTTTCAAGACACGGCAAGTGTTCGTAGTGTGTCCCCAGGCTAGCTGCGTCGGCGTACCTCCCCAAGGGGAAAGAGGCGAACCCCTTTCTCACCTGTGGGAAGGTGATGTTCTCAGTGACCTTGATGTTGATGTTCCACATTTGCGGGAGTGTCCCGCATGCGGCCCCCCGCAGTGCACGCAAGTGGGGAGATGGAGAATTATCACTCGGATAAACTTGCACCGCGCATTTTGCGCAAGTTGTCAAGACACGGCAAGAGTTCGTACTGTGCCCCCAGGCTAGCCGCGTCGGCGTACCTCCCCAAGGGGAAAGAGGCGAACCCCTTTCTCACCTGTGGGAAGGTGATGTTCTCAGTGACCTTGATGTTGATGTTTCACATTTGCTGGAGTGTCCCGCATGCGGCCCCCCGCAGTGCACGCAAGTGGGGAGATGGAGAATTGTCACTCGGATAAACTTGCACCGCTCATTTTGCGCAAGTTTGCAAGACACGGCAAGAGTTCGTACTGTGGCCCCAGGCTAGCTGCGTCGGCGTACCTCCCCAAGGGGAAAGAGGCGAACCCCTTTCTCACCTGTGGGAAGGTGAGGTTTTCACTGACCTTGATGTTGATGTTTCACATTTGCGGGAGTGTCCCGCATGCGGCCCCCCGCAGTGCACGCAAGTGGGGAGATGGAGAATTGTCACTAGGATAAACTTGCACCGCGCATTTTGCGCAAGTTTTCAAGACACGGCAAGAGTTCCTACTGTGTCCCTAGGCTAGCTGCGTCGGCGTACCTCCCCAAGGGGAAAGAGGCGAACCCCTTTCTCACCTGTGGGAAGGTGATGTTCTCAGTGACCTTGATGTTGATGTTTCACATTTGCGGGAGTGTCCCGCATGCGGCCCCCCGCAGTGCACGCAAGTGGGGAGATGGGGAATTATCACTCGGATAAACTTGCACCGCGCATTTTGCGCAAGTTATCAAGACACGGCAAGAGTTCGTACTGTGTCCCCAGGCTAGCTGCGTCGGCTTACCTCCCCAAGGGGAAAGAGACGAACGTCTTTCTCACCTGTGGAAGGTGATGTTCTCAGTGACCTTGATGTTGATGTTTCACATTTGCGGGAGTGTCCCGCATGCGGCCCCCCGCAGTGCACGCAAGCGGGGAGATGGAGAATTATCACTTGGATAAACTTGCACCGCGCATTTTGCGCAAGTTGTCAAGACACGGCAAGAGTTCGTACTGTGCCCCCAGGCTAGCTGCGTCGGCGTACCTCCCCAAGGGGAAAGAGGCGAACGTCTTTCTCACCTGTGGGAAGGTGATGTTCTCAGTGACCTTGATGTTGATGTTTCACATTTGCGGGAGTGTCCCGCATGTGGCCCCCCGCAGTGCACGCAAGTGGGGAGATGGAGAATTGTCACTCGGATAAACTTGCGCCGCGCATTTTGCGCAAGTTGTCAAGACACGGTAAGAGTTCGTACTGTGCCCCCAGGCTAGCTGCGTCGGCGTACCTCTCCAAGGGGAAAGAGGCGAACCCCTTTCTCACCTGTGGGAAGGTGATGTTCTCAGTGACCTTGATGTTGATGTTTCACATTTGCGGGAGTGTCCCGCATGCGGCCCCCCGCAGTGCACGCAAGTGGGAAGATGGAGAATTGTCACTCGGATAAACTTGCACCGCGCATTTTGTGCAAGTTTTCAAGACACGGCAAGAGTTCGTACTGTGTCCCCAGGCTAGCTGCGTCGGTGTACCTCCCCAAGGGGAAAGAGGCGAACCCCTTTCTCACCTGTGGGAAGGTGATGTTCTCAGTAACCTTGATGTTGATGTTTCACATTTGCGGGAGTGTCCCGCATGCGGCCCCCCGCAGTGCACGCAAGTGGGGAGATGGAGAATTATCACTCGGATAAACTTGCACCGCGCATTTTGCGCAAGTTTTCAAGACACGGCAAGAGTTCGTACTTTGTCCCCAGGCTAGCTGCGTCGGCGTACCTCCCCAAGGGGAAAGAGGCGAACGTCTTTCTCACCTTTGGGAAGGTGATGTTCTCAGTGACCTTGATGTTGATGTTTCACATTTGCGGGAGTGTCCCGCATGCGGCCCCCCGCAGTGCACGCAAGTGGGGAGATGGAGAATTGTCACTCGGATAAACTTGCACCGCTCATTTTGAGCAAGTTTGCAAGACACGGCAAGAGTTCGTACTGTGTCCCCAGGCTAGCTGCGTCGGCGTACCTCCCCAAAGGGGAAAGAGGCGAACCCCTTTCTCACCTGTGGGAAGGTGATGTTCTCAGTGACCTTGATGTTGATGTTTCACATTTGCGGGAGTGTCCCGCATGCGGCCCCCCGCAGTGCACGCAAGTGGGGAGATGGAGAATTATCACTCGGATAAACTTGCACCGCGCATTTTGCGCAAGTTTTCAAGACACGGCAAGTGTTCGTAGTGTGTCCCCAGGCTAGCTGCGTCGGCGTACCTCCCCAAGGGGAAAGAGGCGAACCCCTTTCTCACCTGTGGGAAGGTGATGTTCTCAGTGACCTTGATGTTGATGTTTCACATTTGCGGGAGTGTCCCGCATGCGGCCCCCCGCAGTGCACGCAAGTGGGGAGATGGAGAATTATCACTCGGATAAACTTGCACCGCGCATTTTGCGCAAGTTGTCAAGACACGGCAAGAGTTCGTACTGTGTCCCTAGGCTAGCTGCGTCGGCGTACCTCCCCAAGGGGAAAGAGGCGAACCCCTTTCTCACCTGTGGGAAGGTGATGTTCTCAGTGACCTTGATGTTGATGTTTCACATTTGCGGGAGTGTCCCGCATGCGGCCCCCCGCAGTGCACGCAAGTGGGGAGATGGAGAATTATCACTCGGATAAACTTGCACCGCGCATTTTGCGCAAGTTATCAAGACACGGCAAGAGTTCATACTGTGTCCCCAGGCTAGCTGCGTCGGCGTACCTCCCCAAGGGGAAAGAGACGAACGTCTTTCTCACCTGTGGGAAGGTGATGTTCTCAGTGACCTTGATGTTGATGTTTCACATTTGCGGGAGTGTCCCGCATGCGGCCCCCCGCAGTGCACGCAAGTGGGGAGATGGAGAATTATCACTCGGATAAACTTGCACCGCGCATTTTGCGCAAGTTGTCAAGACACGGCAAGAGTTCGTACTGTGCCCCCAGGCTAGCTGTGTCGGCGTACCTCCCCGAGGGGAAAGAGGCGAACGTCTTTCTCACCTGTGGGAAGGTGATGTTCTCAGTGACCTTGATGTTGATGTTTCACATTTGCGGGAGTGTCCCGCATGTGGCCCCCCGCAGTGCACGCAAGTGGGGAGATGGAGAATTGTCACTCGGATAAACTTGCGCCGCGCATTTTGCGCAAGTTGTCAAGACACGGTAAGAGTTCGTACTGTGCCCCCAGGCTAGCTGCGTCGGCGTACCTCTCCAAGGGGAAAGAGGCGAACCCCTTTCTCACCTGTGGGAAGGTGATGTTCTCAGTGACCTTGATGTTGATGTTTCACATTTGCGGGAGTGTCCCGCATGTGGCCCCCCGCAGTGCACGCAAGTGGGGAGATGGAGAATTGTCACTCGGATAAACTTGCGCCGCGCATTTTGCGCAAGTTGTCAAGACACGGTAAGAGTTCGTACTGTGCCCCCAGGCTAGCTGCGTCGGCGTACCTCTCCAAGGGGAAAGAGGCGAACCCCTTTCTCACCTGTCGGAAGGTGATGTTCTCAGTGACCTTGATGTTGATGTTTCACATTTGCGGGAGTGTCCCGCATGCGGCCCCCCGCAGAGCACGCAAGTGGGGAGATGGAGAATTGTCACTCGGATAAACTTGCACCGCGCATTTTGCGCAAGTTTTCAAGACACGGCAAGAGTTCGTACTGTGTCCCCAGGCTAGCTGCGTCGGCGTACCTCCCCAAGGGGAAAGAGGCGAACCCCTTTCTCACCTGTGGGAAGGTGATGTTCTCAGTGACCTTGATGTTGATGTTTCACATTTGCGGGAGTGTCCCGCATACGGCCCCCCGCAGTGCACGCAAGTGGGGAGATGGAGAATTATCACTCGGATAAACGTGAACCGCGCATTTTTCGCAAGTTGTCAACACACGGCAAGAGTTCGTACTGTGCCCCCAGGCTAGCTGCGTCGGCGTATCTCCCCAAGGGGAAAGAGGCGAACCCCTTTCTCACCTGTGGGAAGGTGATGTACTCAGTGACCTTGATGTTGATGTTTCACATTTGCGGGAGTGTCCCGCATGCGGCCCCCCGCAGTGCACGCAAGTGGGGAGATGGAGAATTATCACTTGGATAAACTTGCACCGCGCATTTTGCGCAAGTTGTCAAGACACGGCAAGAGTTCGTACTGTGCCCCCAGGCTAGCTGCGTCGGCGTACCTCCCCAAGGGGAAAGAGGCGAACGTCTTTCTCACCTGTGGGAAGGTGATGTTCTCAGTGACCTTGATGTTGATGTTTCACATTTGTGGGAGTGTCCCGCATGTGGCCCCCCGCAGTGCACGCAAGTGGGGAGATGGAGAATTGTCACTCGGATAAACTTGCGCCGCGCATTTTGCGCAAGTTGTCAAGACACGGTAAGAGTTCGTACTGTGCCCCCAGGCTAGCTGCGTCGGCGTACCTCTCCAAGGGGAAAGAGGCGAACCCCTTTCTCACCTGTGGGAAGGTGATGTTCTCAGTGACCTTGATGTTGATGTTTCACATTTGCGGGAGTGTCCCGCATGCGGCCCCCCGCAGTGCACGCAAGTGGGAAGATGGAGAATTGTCACTCGGATAAACTTGCACCGCGCATTTTGTGCAAGTTTTCAAGACACGGCAAGAGTTCGTACTGTGTCCCCAGGCTAGCTGCGTCGGCGTACCTCCCCAAGGGGAAAGAGGCGAACCCCTTTCTCACCTGTGGGAAGGTGATGTTCTCAGTAACCTTGATGTTGATGTTTCACATTTGCGGGAGTGTCCCGCAAGCGGCCCCCCGCAGTGCACGCAAGTGGGGAGATGGAGAATTATCACTCGGATAAACTTGCACCGCGCATTTTGCGCAAGTTTTCAAGACACGGCAAGAGTTCGTACTTTGTCCCCAGGCTAGCTGCGTCGGCGTACCTCCCCAAGGGGAAAGAGGCGAACGTCTTTCTCACCTTTGGGAAGGTGATGTTCTCAGTGACCTTGATGTTGATGTTTCACATTTGCGGGAGTGTCCCGCATGCGGCCCCCCGCAGTGCACGCAAGTGGGGAGATGGAGAATTGTCACTCGGATAAACTTGCACCGCTCCTTTGTGCGCAAGTTTGCAAGACACGGCAAGAGTTCGTACTGTGTCCCCAGGCTAGCTGCGTCGGCGTACCTCCCCAAAGGGGAAAGAGGCGAACCCCTTTCTCACCTGTGGGAAGGTGATGTTCTCAGTGACCTTGATGTTGATGTTTCACATTTGCGGGAGTGTCCCGCATGCGGCCCCCCGCAGTGCACGCAAGTGGGGAGATGGAGAATTATCACTCGGATAAACTTGCACCGCGCATTTTGCGCAAGTTTTCAAGACACGGCAAGTGTTCGTAGTGTGTCCCCAGGCTAGCTGCGTCGGCGTACATCCCCAAGGGGAAAGAGGCGAACCCCTTTCTCACCTGTGGGAAGGTGATGTTCTCAGTGACCTTGATGTTGATGTTTCACATTTGCGGGAGTGTCCCGCATGCGGCCCCCCGCAGTGCACGCAAGTGGGGAGATGGAGAATTATCACTCGGATAAACTTGCACCGAGCATTTTGCGCAAGTTGTCAAGACAAGGCAAGAGTTCGTACTGTGTCCCTAGGCTAGCTGCGTCGGCGTACCTCCCCAAGGGGAAAGAGGCGAACCCCTTTCTCACCTGTGGGAAGGTGATGTTCTCAGTGACCTTGATGTTGATGTTTCACATTTGCGGGAGTGTCCCGCATGCGGCCCCCCGCAGTGCACGCAAGTGGGGAGATGGAGAATTATCACTCGGATAAACTTGCACCGCGCATTTTGCGCAAGTTGTCAAGACACGGCAAGAGTTCGTACTGTGCCCCCAGGCTAGCCGCGTCGGCGTACCTCCCCAAGGGGAAAGAGGCGAACCCCTTTCTCACCTGTGGGAAGGTGATGTTCTCAGTGACCTTGATGTTGATGTTTCACATTTGCTGGAGTGTCCCGCATGCGGCCCCCCGCAGTGCACGCAAGTGGGGAGATGGAGAATTGTCACTCGGATAAACTTGCACCGCTCATTTTGCGCAAGTTTGCAAGACACGGCAAGAGTTCGTACTGTGGCCCCAGGCTAGCTGCGTCGGCGTACCTCCCCAAGGGGAAAGAGGCGAACCCCTTTCTCACCTGTGGGAAGGTGAGGTTTTCACTGACCTTGATGTTGATGTTTCACATTTGCGGGAGTGTCCCGCATGCGGCCCCCCGCAGTGCACGCAAGTGGGGAGATGGAGAATTGTCACTAGGATAAACTTGCACCGCGCATTTTGCGCAAGTTTTCAAGACACGGCAAGAGTTCCTACTGTGTCCCTAGGCTAGCTGCGTCGGCGTACCTCCCCAAGGGGAAAGAGGCGAACCCCTTTCTCACCTGTGGGAAGGTGATGTTCTCAGTGACCTTGATGTTGATGTTTCACATTTGCGGGAGTGTCCCGCATGCGGCCCCCCGCAGTGCACGCAAGTGGGGAGATGGGGAATTATCACTCGGATAAACTTGCACCGCGCATTTTGCGCAAGTTATCAAGGCACGGCAAGAGTTCGTACTGTGTCCCCAGGCTAGCTGCGTCGGCTTACCTCCCCAAGGGGAAAGAGACGAACGTCTTTCTCACCTGTGGAAGGTGATGTTCTCAGTGACCTTGATGTTGATGTTTCACATTTGCGGGAGTGTCCCGCATGCGGCCCCCCGCAGTGCACGCAAGCGGGGAGATGGAGAATTATCACTTGGATAAACTTGCACCGCGCATTTTGCGCAAGTTGTCAAGACACGGCAAGAGTTCGTACTGTGCCCCCAGGCTAGCTGCGTCGGCGTACCTCCCCAAGGGGAAAGAGGCGAACGTCTTTCTCACCTGTGGGAAGGTGATGTTCTCAGTGACCTTGATGTTGATGTTTCACATTTGCGGGAGTGTCCCGCATGTGGCCCCCCGCAGTGCACGCAAGTGGGGAGATGGAGAATTGTCACTCGGATAAACTTGCGCCGCGCATTTTGCGCAAGTTGTCAAGACACGGTAAGAGTTCGTACTGTGCCCCCAGGCTAGCTGCGTCGGCGTACCTCTCCAAGGGGAAAGAGGCGAACCCCTTTCTCACCTGTGGGAAGGTGATGTTCTCAGTGACCTTGATGTTGATGTTTCACATTTGCGGGAGTGTCCCGCATGCGGCCCCCCGCAGTGCACGCAAGTGGGAAGATGGAGAATTGTCACTCGGATAAACTTGCACCGCGCATTTTGTGCAAGTTTTCAAGACACGGCAAGAGTTCGTACTGTGTCCCCAGGCTAGCTGCGTCGGCGTACCTCCCCAAGGGGAAAGAGGCGAACCCCTTTCTCACCTGTGGGAAGGTGATGTTCTCAGTAACCTTGATGTTGATGTTTCACATTTGCGGGAGTGTCCCGCATGCGGCCCCCCGCAGTGCACGCAAGTGGGGAGATGGAGAATTATCACTCGGATAAACTTGCACCGCGCATTTTGCGCAAGTTTTCAAGACACGGCAAGAGTTCGTACTTTGTCCCCAGGCTAGCTGCGTCGGCGTACCTCCCCAAGGGGAAAGAGGCGAACGTCTTTCTCACCTTTGGGAAGGTGATGTTCTCAGTGACCTTGATGTTGATGTTTCACATTTGCGGGAGTGTCCCGCATGCGGCCCCCCGCAGTGCACGCAAGTGGGGAGATGGAGAATTGTCACTCGGATAAACTTGCACCGCTCATTTTGAGCAAGTTTGCAAGACACGGCAAGAGTTCGTACTGTGTCCCCAGGCTAGCTGCGTCGGCGTACCTCCCCAAAGGGGAAAGAGGCGAACCCCTTTCTCACCTGTGGGAAGGTGATGTTCTCAGTGACCTTGATGTTGATGTTTCACATTTGCGGGAGTGTCCCGCATGCGGCCCCCCGCAGTGCACGCAAGTGGGGAGATGGAGAATTATCACTCGGATAAACTTGCACCGCGCATTTTGCGCAAGTTTTCAAGACACGGCAAGTGTTCGTAGTGTGTCCCCAGGCTAGCTGCGTCGGCGTACCTCCCCAAGGGGAAAGAGGCGAACCCCTTTCTCACCTGTGGGAAGGTGATGTTCTCAGTGACCTTGATGTTGATGTTTCACATTTGCGGGAGTGTCCCGCATGCGGCCCCCCGCAGTGCACGCAAGTGGGGAGATGGAGAATTATCACTCGGATAAACTTGCACCGCGCATTTTGCGCAAGTTGTCAAGACACGGCAAGAGTTCGTACTGTGTCCCTAGGCTAGCTGCGTCGGCGTACCTCCCCAAGGGGAAAGAGGCGAACCCCTTTCTCACCTGTGGGAAGGTGATGTTCTCAGTGACCTTGATGTTGATGTTTCACATTTGCGGGAGTGTCCCGCATGCGGCCCCCCGCAGTGCACGCAAGTGGGGAGATGGAGAATTATCACTCGAATAAACTTGCACCGCGCATTTTGCGCAAGTTATCAAGACACGGCAAGAGTTCATACTGTGTCCCCAGGCTAGCTGCGTCGGCGTACCTCCCCAAGGGGAAAGAGACGAACGTCTTTCTCACCTGTGGGAAGGTGATGTTCTCAGTGACCTTGATGTTGATGTTTCACATTTGCGGGAGTGTCCCGCATGCGGCCCCCCGCAGTGCACGCAAGTGGGGAGATGGAGAATTATCACTCGGATAAACTTGCACCGCGCATTTTGCGCAAGTTGTCAAGACACGGCAAGAGTTCGTACTGTGCCCCCAGGCTAGCTGTGTCGGCGTACCTCCCCGAGGGGAAAGAGGCGAACGTCTTTCTCACCTGTGGGAAGGTGATGTTCTCAGTGACCTTGATGTTGATGTTTCACATTTGCGGGAGTGTCCCGCATGTGGCCCCCCGCAGTGCACGCAAGTGGGGAGATGGAGAATTGTCACTCGGATAAACTTGCGCCGCGCATTTTGCGCAAGTTGTCAAGACACGGTAAGAGTTCGTACTGTGCCCCCAGGCTAGCTGCGTCGGCGTACCTCTCCAAGGGGAAAGAGGCGAACCCCTTTCTCACCTGTGGGAAGGTGATGTTCTCAGTGACCTTGATGTTGATGTTTCACATTTGCGGGAGTGTCCCGCATGTGGCCCCCCGCAGTGCACGCAAGTGGGGAGATGGAGAATTGTCACTCGGATAAACTTGCGCCGCGCATTTTGCGCAAGTTGTCAAGACACGGTAAGAGTTCGTACTGTGCCCCCAGGCTAGCTGCGTCGGCGTACCTCTCCAAGGGGAAAGAGGCGAACCCCTTTCTCACCTGTCGGAAGGTGATGTTCTCAGTGACCTTGATGTTGATGTTTCACATTTGCGGGAGTGTCCCGCATGCGGCCCCCCGCAGAGCACGCAAGTGGGGAGATGGAGAATTGTCACTCGGATAAACTTGCACCGCGCATTTTGCGCAAGTTTTCAAGACACGGCAAGAGTTCGTACTGTGTCCCCAGGCTAGCTGCGTCGGCGTACCTCCCCAAGGGGAAAGAGGCGAACCCCTTTCTCACCTGTGGGAAGGTGATGTTCTCAGTGACCTTGATGTTGATGTTTCACATTTGCGGGAGTGTCCCGCATACGGCCCCCCGCAGTGCACGCAAGTGGGGAGATGGAGAATTATCACTCGGATAAACGTGAACCGCGCATTTTTCGCAAGTTGTCAACACACGGCAAGAGTTCGTACTGTGCCCCCAGGCTAGCTGCGTCGGCGTATCTCCCCAAGGGGAAAGAGGCGAACCCCTTTCTCACCTGTGGGAAGGTGATGTACTCAGTGACCTTGATGTTGATGTTTCACATTTGCGGGAGTGTCCCGCATGCGGCCCCCCGCAGTGCACGCAAGTGGGGAGATGGAGAATTATCACTTGGATAAACTTGCACCGCGCATTTTGCGCAAGTTGTCAAGACACGGCAAGAGTTCGTACTGTGCCCCCAGGCTAGCTGCGTCGGCGTACCTCCCCAAGGGGAAAGAGGCGAACGTCTTTCTCACCTGTGGGAAGGTGATGTTCTCAGTGACCTTGATGTTGATGTTTCACATTTGCGGGAGTGTCCCGCATGTGGCCCCCCGCAGTGCACGCAAGTGGGGAGATGGAGAATTGTCACTCGGATAAACTTGCGCCGCGCATTTTGCGCAAGTTGTCAAGACACGGTAAGAGTTCGTACTGTGCCCCCAGGCTAGCTGCGTCGGCGTACCTCTCCAAGGGGAAAGAGGCGAACCCCTTTCTCACCTGTGGGAAGGTGATGTTCTCAGTGACCTTGATGTTGATGTTTCACATTTGCGGGAGTGTCCCGCATGCGGCCCCCCGCAGTGCACGCAAGTGGGAAGATGGAGAATTGTCACTCGGATAAACTTGCACCGCGCATTTTGTGCAAGTTTTCAAGACACGGCAAGAGTTCGTACTGTGTCCCCAGGCTAGCTGCGTCGGCGTACCTCCCCAAGGGGAAAGAGGCGAACCCCTTTCTCACCTGTGGGAAGGTGATGTTCTCAGTAACCTTGATGTTGATGTTTCACATTTGCGGGAGTGTCCCGCAAGCGGCCCCCCGCAGTGCACGCAAGTGGGGAGATGGAGAATTATCACTCGGATAAACTTGCACCGCGCATTTTGCGCAAGTTTTCAAGACACGGCAAGAGTTCGTACTTTGTCCCCAGGCTAGCTGCGTCGGCGTACCTCCCCAAGGGGAAAGAGGCGAACGTCTTTCTCACCTTTGGGAAGGTGATGTTCTCAGTGACCTTGATGTTGATGTTTCACATTTGCGGGAGTGTCCCGCATGCGGCCCCCCGCAGTGCACGCAAGTGGGGAGATGGAGAATTGTCACTCGGATAAACTTGCACCGCTCCTTTGTGCGCAAGTTTGCAAGACACGGCAAGAGTTCGTACTGTGTCCCCAGGCTAGCTGCGTCGGCGTACCTCCCCAAAGGGGAAAGAGGCGAACCCCTTTCTCACCTGTGGGAAGGTGATGTTCTCAGTGACCTTGATGTTGATGTTTCACATTTGCGGGAGTGTCCCGCATGCGGCCCCCCGCAGTGCACGCAAGTGGGGAGATGGAGAATTATCACTCGGATAAACTTGCACCGCGCATTTTGCGCAAGTTTTCAAGACACGGCAAGTGTTCGTAGTGTGTCCCCAGGCTAGCTGCGTCGGCGTACATCCCCAAGGGGAAAGAGGCGAACCCCTTTCTCACCTGTGGGAAGGTGATGTTCTCAGTGACCTTGATGTTGATGTTTCACATTTGCGGGAGTGTCCCGCATGCGGCCCCCCGCAGTGCACGCAAGTGGGGAGATGGAGAATTATCACTCGGATAAACTTGCACCGAGCATTTTGCGCAAGTTGTCAAGACACGGCAAGAGTTCGTACTGTGTCCCTAGGCTAGCTGCGTCGGCGTACCTCCCCAAGGGGAAAGAGGCGAACCCCTTTCTCACCTGTGGGAAGGTGATGTTCTCAGTGACCTTGATGTTGATGTTTCACATTTGCGGGAGTGTCCCGCATGCGGCCCCCCGCAGTGCACGCAAGTGGGGAGATGGAGAATTATCACTCGGATAAACTTGCACCGCGCATTTTGCGCAAGTTATCAAGACACGGCAAGAGTTCATACTGTGTCCCCAGGCTAGCTGCGTCGGCGTACCTCCCCAAGGGGAAAGAGACGAACGTCTTTCTCACCTGTGGGAAGGTGATGTTCTCAGTGACCTTGATGTTGATGTTTCACATTTGCGGGAGTGTCCCGCATGCGGCCCCCCGCAGTGCACGCAAGTGGGGAGATGGAGAATTATCACTCGGATAAACTTGCACCGCGCATTTTGCGCAAGTTGTCAAGACACGGCAAGAGTTCGTACTGTGCCCCCAGGCTAGCTGTGTCGGCGTACCTCCCCGAGGGGAAAGAGGCGAACGTCTTTCTCACCTGTGGGAAGGTGATGTTCTCAGTGACCTTGATGTTGATGTTTCACATTTGCGGGAGTGTCCCGCATGTGGCCCCCCGCAGTGCACGCAAGTGGGGAGATGGAGAATTGTCACTCGGATAAACTTGCGCCGCGCATTTTGCGCAAGTTGTCAAGACACGGTAAGAGTTCGTACTGTGCCCCCAGGCTAGCTGCGTCGGCGTACCTCTCCAAGGGGAAAGAGGCGAACCCCTGTCTCACCTGTGGGAAGGTGATGTTCTCAGTGACCTTGATGTTGATGTTTCACATTTGCGGGACTGTCCCGCATGCGGCCCCCCGCAGTGCACGCAAGTGGGGAGATGGAGAATTATCACTCGGATAAACTTGCACCGCGCATTTTGCGCAAGTTGTCAAGACACGGCAAGAGTTCGTACTGTGCCCCCAGGCTAGCTGTGTCGGCGTACCTCCCCAAGGGGAAAGAGGCGAACGTCTTTCTCACCTGTGGGAAGGTGATGTTCTCAGTGACCTTGATGTTGATGTTTCACATTTGCGGGAGTGTCCCGCATGTGGCCCCCCGCAGTGCACGCAAGTGGGGAGATGGAGAATTGTCACTCGGATAAACTTGCGCCGCGCATTTTGCGCAAGTTGTCAAGACACGGTAAGAGTTCGTACTGTGCCCCCAGGCTAGCTGCGTCGGCGTACCTCTCCAAGGGGAAAGAGGCGAACCCCTTTCTCACCTGTGGGAAGGTGATGTTCTCAGTGACCTTGATGTTGATGTTTCACATTTGCGGGAGTGTCCCGCATGCGGCCCCCCGCAGAGCACGCAAGTGGGGAGATGGAGAATTGTCACTCGGATAAACTTGCACCGCGCATTTTGCGCAAGTTTTCAAGACACGGCAAGAGTTCGTACTGTGTCCCCAGGCTAGCTGCGTCGGCGTACCTCCCCAAGGGGAAAGAGGCGAACCCCTTTCTCACCTGTGGGAAGGTGATGTTCTCAGTGACCTTGATGTTGATGTTTCACATTTGCGGGAGTGTCCCGCATACGGCCCCCCGCAGTGCACGCAAGTGGGGAGATGGAGAATTATCACTCGGATAAACGTGAACCGCGCATTTTTCGCAAGTTGTCAACACACGGCAAGAGTTCGTACTGTGCCCCCAGGCTAGCTGCGTCGGCGTATCTCCCCAAGGGGAAAGAGGCGAACCCCTTTCTCACCTGTGGGAAGGTGATGTACTCAGTGACCTTGATGTTGATGTTTCACATTTGCGGGAGTGTCCCGCATGCGGCCCCCCGCAGTGCACGCAAGTGGGGAGATGGAGAATTATCCCTCGGATAAACTTGCACCGCGCATTTTGCGCAAGTTGTCAAGACACGGCAAGAGTTCGTACTGTGTCCCCAGGCTAGCTGCGTCGGCGTACCTCCCCAAAGGGGAAAGAGGCGAACCCCTTTCTCACCTGTGGGAAGGTGATGTTCTCAGTGACCTTGATGTTTCACATTTGCAGGAGTGTCCCGCATGCGGCCCCCCGCAGTGCACGCAAGTGGGGAGATGGAGAATTATCACTCGGATAAACTTGCACCGCGCATTTTGCGCAAGTTTTCAAGACACGGCAAGAGTTCGTACTGTGTCCCCAGGCTAGCTGCGTCGGCGTACCTCCCCAAGGGGAAAGAGGCGAACGTCTTTCTCACCTGTGGGAAGGTGATGTTCTCAGTGACCTTGATGTTGATGTTTCACATTTGCGGGAGTGTTCCGCATGCGGCCCCCCGCAGTGCACGCAAGTGGGGAGATGGAGAATTATCACTCGGATAAACTTGCACCGCGCATTTTGCGCAAGTTTTCAAGACACGGCAAGAGTTCGTACTGTGTCCCCAGGCTAGCTGCGTCGGCGTACCTCCCCAAGGGGAAAGAGGCGAACGTCTTTCTCACCTGTGGGAAGGTGATGTTCTCAGTGACCTTGATGTTGATGTTTCACATTTGCGGGAGTGTCCCGCATGCGGCCCCCCGCAGTGCACGCAAGTGGGGAGATGGAGAATTATCACTCGGACAAACTTGAACCGCGCATTTTGCGCAAGTTGTCAAGACACGGCAAGAGTTCGTACTGTGCCCCCAGGCTAGCTGCGTCGGCGTACCTCCCCAAGGGGAAAGAGGCGAACCCCTTTCTCACCTGTGGGAAGGTGATGTTCTCAGTGACCTTGATGTTGATGTTTCACATTTGCGGGAGTGTCCCGCATGCGGCCCCCGCAGTGCACGCAAGTGGGGAGAGATGGAGAATTATCACTCGGATAAACTTGCACCACGCATTTTGCGCAAGTTGTCAAGACACGGCAAGAGTTCGTACTGTGTCCCCAGGCTAGCTGCGTCGGCGTACCTCCCCAAGGGGAAAGAGGCGAACGTCTTTCTCACCTGTGGGAAGGTGATGTTCTCAGTGACCTTATGTTGATGTTTCACATTTGCGGGAGTGTCCCGCATGCGGCCCCCCGCAGTGCACGCAAGTGGGGAGATGGAGAATTATCACTCGGATAAACTTGCACCGGCATTTTGCGCAAGTTTTCAAGACACGGCAAGAGTTCGTACTGTGTCCCCAGGCTAGCTGCGTCGGCGTACCTCCCAAGGGAAAGAGGCGAACGTCTTTCTCACCTGTGGGAAGGTGATGTTCTCAGTGACCTTGATGTTGATGTTTCACATTTGCGGGAGTGTCCCGCATGCGGCCCCCCGCAGTGCACGCAAGTGGGGAGATGGAGAATTATCACTCGGATAAACTTGAACCGCGCATTTTGCGCAAGTTGTCAAGACACGGCCAGAGTTCGTACTGTGCCCCCAGGCTAGCTGCGTCGGCGTACCTCCCAAGGGAAAGAGGCGAACCCCTTTCTCAGCTGTGGGAAGGTGATGTTCTCAGTGACCTTGTTGTTGATGTTTCACATTTGCGGGAGTGTCCCGCATGCGGCCCCCCGCAGTGCACGCAAGTGGGGAGAGATGGAGAATTATCACTCGGATAAACTTGCACCACGCATTTTGCGCAAGTTGTCAAGACACGGCAAGAGTTCGTACTGTGTCCCCAGGCTAGCTGCGTCGGCGTACCTCCCCAAGAGGAAAGAGGCGAACCCTTTCTCACCTGTGGGAAGGTGATGTTCTCAGTGACCTTGATGTTGATGTTTCATATTTGCGGGAGTGTCCCGCATGCGGCCCCCGCAGTGCACGCAAGTGGGGAGATGGAGAATTATCACTCGGATAAACTTGCACCGCGCATTTGCGCAAGTTGTCAAGACACGGCAAGAGTTCGTACTGTGCCCCAGGCTAGCTGCGTCGGCGTACCTCCCCAAGGGGAAAGAGGCGAACCCCTTTCTCACCTGTGGGAAGGTGATGTTCTCAGTGACCTTGATGTTGATGTTTCACATTTGCGGGAGTGTCCCGCATGCGGCCCCCCGCAGTGCACGCAAGTGGGGAGATGGAGAATTATCACTTGGATAAACTTGCACCGCGCATTTTGCGCAAGTTGTCAAGACATGGCAAGAGTTCGTACTGTGCCCCCAGGCTAGCTGCGTCGGCGTACCTCCCCAAGGAGAAAGTGGCGAACCCCTTTCTCACCTGTGGGAAGGTGATGTTCTCAGTGACCTTGATGTTGATGTTTCACATTTGCGGGAGTGTCCCGCATGCGGCCCCCCGCAGTGCACGCAAGTGGGGAGATGGAGAATTGTCACTCGGATAAACTTGCGCCGCGCATTTTGCGCAAGTTGTCAAGACACGGCAAGAGTTCGTACTGTGCCCCCAGGCTAGCTGCGTCGGCGTATCTCCCCAAGGGGAAAGAGGCGAACGTCATTCTCACCTGTGGGAAGGTGATGTTCTCAGTGACCTTGATGTTGATGTTTCACATTTGCGGGAGTGTCCCGCATGCGGCCCCCCGCAGTGCACGCAAGTGGGGAGATGGAGAATTGTCACTCGGATAAACTTGCGCCGCGCATTTTGCGCAAGTTGTCAAGACACGGTAAGAGTTCGTACTGTGCCCCCAGGCTAGCTGCGTCGGCGTACCTCTCCAAGGGGAAAGAGGCGAACCCCTTTCTCACCTGTGGGAAGGTGATGTTCTCAGTGACCTTGATGTTGATGTTTCACATTTGCGGGAGTGTCCCGCATGCGGCCCCCCGCAGTGCACGCAAGTGGGGAGATGGAGAATTGTCACTCGGATAAACTTGCACCGCGCATTTTGCGCAAGTTTTCAAGACACGGCAAGAGTTCGTACTGTGCCCCCAGGCTAGCTGCGTTGGCATACCTCCCCGAGGGGAAAGAGGCGAACCCCCTTTCTCACCTGTGGGAAGGTGATGTTCTCAGTGACCTTGATGTTGATGTGTCACATTTGCGGGAGTGTCCCGCATGCGGCCTCCCGCAGTGCACGCAAGTGGGGAGATGGAGAATTGTCACTCGGATAAACTTGCGCCGCGCATTTTGCGCAAGTTTTCAAGACACGGTAAGAGTTCGTACTGTGCTCCTGGCTAGCTGCGTCGGCGTACCTCTCCAAGGGGAAAGAGGCGAACCCCTTTCTCACCTGTGGGAAGGTGATGTTCTCAGTGACCTTGATGTTGATGTTTCACATTTGCGGGAGCGTCCCGCATGCGGCCCCCCGCAGTGCAGGCAAGTGGGGAGATGGAGAATTATCACTCGGATAAACTTGCACCGCGCATTTTGCGCAAGTTTTCAAGACACGGCAAGAGTTCGTACTGTGTCCTTAGGCTAGCTGCGTCGGCGTACCTCCCCAAGGGGAAAGAGGCGAACGTCTTTCTCACCTGTGGGAAGGTGATGTTCTCAGTGACCTTGATGTTGATGTTTCACATTTGCGGGAGTGTCCCGCATGCGGCCCCCTGCAGTGCACGCAAGTGGGGAGATGGAGAATTGTCACTCGGATAAACTTGCGCCGCGCATTTTGCGCAAGTTTTCAAGACACGGCAAGAGTTCGTACTGTGTCCCCAGGCTAGCTGCGTCGGCGTACCTCCCCAAGGGGAAAGAGGCGAACCCCTTTCTCACCTGTGGGAAGGTGATGTTCTCAGTGACCTTGATGTTGATGTTTCACATTTGCGGGAGTGTCCCGCATACGGCCCCCCGCAGTGCACGCAAGTGGGGAGATGGAGAATTATCACTCGAATAAACGTGAACCGCGCATTTTTCGCAAGTTGTCAACACACGGCAAGAGTTCGTACTGTGCCCCCAGGCTAGCTGCGTCGGCGTATCTCCCCAAGGGGAAAGAGGCGAACCCCTTTCTCACCTGTGGGAAGGTGATGTACTCAGTGACCTTGATGTTGATGTTTCACATTTGCGGGAGTGTCCCGCATGCGGCCCCCCGCAGTGCACGCAAGTGGGGAGATGGAGAATTATCACTTGGATAAACTTGCACCGCGCATTTTGCGCAAGTTGTCAAGACACGGCAAGAGTTCGTACTGTGCCCCCAGGCTAGCTGCGTCGGCGTACCTCCCCAAGGGGAAAGAGGCGAACGTCTTTCTCACCTGTGGGAAGGTGATGTTCTCAGTGACCTTGATGTTGATGTTTCACATTTGCGGGAGTGTCCCGCATGTGGCCCCCCGCAGTGCACGCAAGTGGGGAGATGGAGAATTGTCACTCGGATAAACTTGCGCCGCGCATTTTGCGCAAGTTGTCAAGACACGGTAAGAGTTCGTACTGTGCCCCCAGGCTAGCTGCGTCGGCGTACCTCTCCAAGGGGAAAGAGGCGAACCCCTTTCTCACCTGTGGGAAGGTGATGTTCTCAGTGACCTTGATGTTGATGTTTCACATTTGCGGGAGTGTCCCGCATGCGGCCCCCCGCAGTGCACGCAAGTGGGAAGATGGAGAATTGTCACTCGGATAAACTTGCACCGCGCATTTTGTGCAAGTTTTCAAGACACGGCAAGAGTTCGTACTGTGTCCCCAGGCTAGCTGCGTCGGCGTACCTCCCCAAGGGGAAAGAGGCGAACCCCTTTCTCACCTGTGGGAAGGTGATGTTCTCAGTAACCTTGATGTTGATGTTTCACATTTGCGGGAGTGTCCCGCAAGCGGCCCCCCGCAGTGCACGCAAGTGGGGAGATGGAGAATTATCACTCGGATAAACTTGCACCGCGCATTTTGCGCAAGTTTTCAAGACACGGCAAGAGTTCGTACTTTGTCCCCAGGCTAGCTGCGTCGGCGTACCTCCCCAAGGGGAAAGAGGCGAACGTCTTTCTCACCTTTGGGAAGGTGATGTTCTCAGTGACCTTGATGTTGATGTTTCACATTTGCGGGAGTGTCCCGCATGCGGCCCCCCGCAGTGCACGCAAGTGGGGAGATGGAGAATTGTCACTCGGATAAACTTGCACCGCTCCTTTGTGCGCAAGTTTGCAAGACACGGCAAGAGTTCGTACTGTGTCCCCAGGCTAGCTGCGTCGGCGTACCTCCCCAAAGGGGAAAGAGGCGAACCCCTTTCTCACCTGTGGGAAGGTGATGTTCTCAGTGACCTTGATGTTGATGTTTCACATTTGCGGGAGTGTCCCGCATGCGGCCCCCCGCAGTGCACGCAAGTGGGGAGATGGAGAATTATCACTCGGATAAACTTGCACCGCGCATTTTGCGCAAGTTTTCAAGACACGGCAAGTGTTCGTAGTGTGTCCCCAGGCTAGCTGCGTCGGCGTACATCCCCAAGGGGAAAGAGGCGAACCCCTTTCTCACCTGTGGGAAGGTGATGTTCTCAGTGACCTTGATGTTGATGTTTCACATTTGCGGGAGTGTCCCGCATGCGGCCCCCCGCAGTGCACGCAAGTGGGGAGATGGAGAATTATCACTCGGATAAACTTGCACCGAGCATTTTGCGCAAGTTGTCAAGACACGGCAAGAGTTCGTACTGTGTCCCTAGGCTAGCTGCGTCGGCGTACCTCCCCAAGGGGAAAGAGGCGAACCCCTTTCTCACCTGTGGGAAGGTGATGTTCTCAGTGACCTTGATGTTGATGTTTCACATTTGCGGGAGTGTCCCGCATGCGGCCCCCCGCAGTGCACGCAAGTGGGGAGATGGAGAATTATCACTCGGATAAACTTGCACCGCGCATTTTGCGCAAGTTATCAAGACACGGCAAGAGTTCATACTGTGTCCCCAGGCTAGCTGCGTCGGCGTACCTCCCCAAGGGGAAAGAGACGAACGTCTTTCTCACCTGTGGGAAGGTGATGTTCTCAGTGACCTTGATGTTGATGTTTCACATTTGCGGGAGTGTCCCGCATGCGGCCCCCCGCAGTGCACGCAAGTGGGGAGATGGAGAATTATCACTCGGATAAACTTGCACCGCGCATTTTGCGCAAGTTGTCAAGACACGGCAAGAGTTCGTACTGTGCCCCCAGGCTAGCTGTGTCGGCGTACCTCCCCGAGGGGAAAGAGGCGAACGTCTTTCTCACCTGTGGGAAGGTGATGTTCTCAGTGACCTTGATGTTGATGTTTCACATTTGCGGGAGTGTCCCGCATGTGGCCCCCCGCAGTGCACGCAAGTGGGGAGATGGAGAATTGTCACTCGGATAAACTTGCGCCGCGCATTTTGCGCAAGTTGTCAAGACACGGTAAGAGTTCGTACTGTGCCCCCAGGCTAGCTGCGTCGGCGTACCTCTCCAAGGGGAAAGAGGCGAACCCCTGTCTCACCTGTGGGAAGGTGATGTTCTCAGTGACCTTGATGTTGATGTTTCACATTTGCGGGACTGTCCCGCATGCGGCCCCCCGCAGTGCACGCAAGTGGGGAGATGGAGAATTATCACTCGGATAAACTTGCACCGCGCATTTTGCGCAAGTTGTCAAGACACGGCAAGAGTTCGTACTGTGCCCCCAGGCTAGCTGTGTCGGCGTACCTCCCCAAGGGGAAAGAGGCGAACGTCTTTCTCACCTGTGGGAAGGTGATGGTCTCAGTGACCTTGATGTTGATGTTTCACATTTGCGGGAGTGTCCCGCATGTGGCCCCCCGCAGTGCACGCAAGTGGGGAGATGGAGAATTGTCACTCGGATAAACTTGCGCCGCGCATTTTGCGCAAGTTGTCAAGACACGGTAAGAGTTCGTACTGTGCCCCCAGGCTAGCTGCGTCGGCGTACCTCTCCAAGGGGAAAGAGGCGAACCCCTTTCTCACCTGTGGGAAGGTGATGTTCTCAGTGACCTTGATGTTGATGTTTCACATTTGCGGGAGTGTCCCGCATGCGGCCCCCCGCAGAGCACGCAAGTGGGGAGATGGAGAATTGTCACTCGGATAAACTTGCACCGCGCATTTTGCGCAAGTTTTCAAGACACGGCAAGAGTTCGTACTGTGTCCCCAGGCTAGCTGCGTCGGCGTACCTCCCCAAGGGGAAAGAGGCGAACCCCTTTCTCACCTGTGGGAAGGTGATGTTCTCAGTGACCTTGATGTTGATGTTTCACATTTGCGGGAGTGTCCCGCATACGGCCCCCCGCAGTGCACGCAAGTGGGGAGATGGAGAATTATCACTCGGATAAACGTGAACCGCGCATTTTTCGCAAGTTGTCAACACACGGCAAGAGTTCGTACTGTGCCCCCAGGCTAGCTGCGTCGGCGTATCTCCCCAAGGGGAAAGAGGCGAACCCCTTTCTCACCTGTGGGAAGGTGATGTACTCAGTGACCTTGATGTTGATGTTTCACATTTGCGGGAGTGTCCCGCATGCGGCCCCCCGCAGTGCACGCAAGTGGGGAGATGGAGAATTATCCCTCGGATAAACTTGCACCGCGCATTTTGCGCAAGTTGTCAAGACACGGCAAGAGTTCGTAGTGTGTCCCCAGGCTAGCTGCGTCGGCGTACCTCCCCAAAGGGGAAAGAGGCGAACCCCTTTCTCACCTGTGGGAAGGTGATGTTCTCAGTGACCTTGATGTTTCACATTTGCAGGAGTGTCCCGCATGCGGCCCCCCGCAGTGCACGCAAGTGGGGAGATGGAGAATTATCACTCGGATAAACTTGCACCGCGCATTTTGCGCAAGTTTTCAAGACACGGCAAGAGTTCGTACTGTGTCCCCAGGCTAGCTGCGTCGGCGTACCTCCCCAAGGGGAAAGAGGCGAACGTCTTTCTCACCTGTGGGAAGGTGATGTTCTCAGTGACCTTGATGTTGATGTTTCACATTTGCGGGAGTGTCCCGCATGCGGCCCCCCGCAGTGCACGCAAGTGGGGAGATGGAGAATTATCACTCGGATAAACTTGCACCGCGCATTTTGCGCAAGTTTTCAAGACACGGCAAGAGTTCGTACTGTGTCCCCAGGCTAGCTGCGTCGGCGTACCTCCCCAAGGGGAAAGAGGCGAACGTCTTTCTCACCTGTGGGAAGGTGATGTTCTCAGTGACCTTGATGTTGATGTTTCACATTTGCGGGAGTGTCCCGCATGCGGCCCCCCGCAGTGCACGCAAGTGGGGAGATGGAGAATTATCACTCGGACAAACTTGAACCGCGCATTTTGCGCAAGTTGTCAAGACACGGCAAGAGTTCGTACTGTGCCCCCAGGCTAGCTGCGTCGGCGTACCTCCCCAAGGGGAAAGAGGCGAACCCCTTTCTCACCTGTGGGAAGGTGATGTTCTCAGTGACCTTGATGTTGATGTTTCACATTTGCGGGAGTGTCCCGCATGCGGCCCCCCGCAGTGCACGCAAGTGGGGAGAGATGGAGAATTATCACTCGGATAAACTTGCACCACGCATTTTGCGCAAGTTGTCAAGACACGGCAAGAGTTCGTACTGTGTCCCCAGGCTAGCTGCGTCGGCGTACCTCCCCAAGGGGAAAGAGGCGAACGTCTTTCTCACCTGTGGGAAGGTGATGTTCTCAGTGACCTTATGTTGATGTTTCACATTTGCGGGAGTGTCCCGCATGCGGCCCCCCGCAGTGCACGCAAGTGGGGAGATGGAGAATTATCACTCGGATAAACTTGCACCGGGCATTTTGCGCAAGTTTTCAAGACACGGCAAGAGTTCGTACTGTGTCCCCAGGCTAGCTGCGTCGGCGTACCTCCCCAAGGGGAAAGAGGCGAACGTCTTTCTCACCTGTGGGAAGGTGATGTTCTCAGTGACCTTGATGTTGATGTTTCACATTTGCGGGAGTGTCCCGCATGCGGCCCCCCGCAGTGCACGCAAGTGGGGAGATGGAGAATTATCACTCGGATAAACTTGAACCGCGCATTTTGCGCAAGTTGTCAAGACACGGCCAGAGTTCGTACTGTGCCCCCAGGCTAGCTGCGTCGGCGTACCTCCCCAAGGGGAAAGAGGCGAACCCCTTTCTCAGCTGTGGGAAGGTGATGTTCTCAGTGACCTTGTTGTTGATGTTTCACATTTGCGGGAGTGTCCCGCATGCGGCCCCCCGCAGTGCACGCAAGTGGGGAGAGATGGAGAATTATCACTCGGATAAACTTGCACCACGCATTTTGCGCAAGTTGTCAAGACACGGCAAGAGTTCGTACTGTGTCCCCAGGCTAGCTGCGTCGGCGTACCTCCCCAAGAGGAAAGAGGCGAACCCCTTTCTCACCTGTGGGAAGGTGATGTTCTCAGTGACCTTGATGTTGATGTTTCATATTTGCGGGAGTGTCCCGCATGCGGCCCCCCGCAGTGCACGCAAGTGGGGAGATGGAGAATTATCACTCGGATAAACTTGCACCGCGCATTTTGCGCAAGTTGTCAAGACACGGCAAGAGTTCGTACTGTGCCCCCAGGCTAGCTGCGTCGGCGTACCTCCCCAAGGGGAAAGAGGCGAACCCCTTTCTCACCTGTGGGAAGGTGATGTTCTCAGTGACCTTGATGTTGATGTTTCACATTTGCGGGAGTGTCCCGCATGCGGCCCCCCGCAGTGCACGCAAGTGGGGAGATGGAGAATTATCACTTGGATAAACTTGCACCGCGCATTTTGCGCAAGTTGTCAAGACATGGCAAGAGTTCGTACTGTGCCCCCAGGCTAGCTGCGTCGGCGTACCTCCCCAAGGAGAAAGTGGCGAACCCCTTTCTCACCTGTGGGAAGGTGATGTTCTCAGTGACCTTGATGTTGATGTTTCACATTTGCGGGAGTGTCCCGCATGCGGCCCCCCGCAGTGCACGCAAGTGGGGAGATGGAGAATTGTCACTCGGATAAACTTGCGCCGCGCATTTTGCGCAAGTTGTCAAGACACGGCAAGAGTTCGTACTGTGCCCCCAGGCTAGCTGCGTCGGCGTATCTCCCCAAGGGGAAAGAGGCGAACGTCATTCTCACCTGTGGGAAGGTGATGTTCTCAGTGACCTTGATGTTGATGTTTCACATTTGCGGGAGTGTCCCGCATGCGGCCCCCCGCAGTGCACGCAAGTGGGGAGATGGAGAATTGTCACTCGGATAAACTTGCGCCGCGCATTTTGCGCAAGTTGTCAAGACACGGTAAGAGTTCGTACTGTGCCCCCAGGCTAGCTGCGTCGGCGTACCTCTCCAAGGGGAAAGAGGCGAACCCCTTTCTCACCTGTGGGAAGGTGATGTTCTCAGTGACCTTGATGTTGATGTTTCACATTTGCGGGAGTGTCCCGCATGCGGCCCCCCGCAGTGCACGCAAGTGGGGAGATGGAGAATTGTCACTCGGATAAACTTGCACCGCGCATTTTGCGCAAGTTTTCAAGACACGGCAAGAGTTCGTACTGTGCCCCCAGGCTAGCTGCGTTGGCATACCTCCCCGAGGGGAAAGAGGCGAACCCCTTTCTCACCTGTGGGAAGGTGATGTTCTCAGTGACCTTGATGTTGATGTGTCACATTTGCGGGAGTGTCCCGCATGCGGCCTCCCGCAGTGCACGCAAGTGGGGAGATGGAGAATTGTCACTCGGATAAACTTGCGCCGCGCATTTTGCGCAAGTTTTCAAGACACGGTAAGAGTTCGTACTGTGCTCCTGGCTAGCTGCGTCGGCGTACCTCTCCAAGGGGAAAGAGGCGAACCCCTTTCTCACCTGTGGGAAGGTGATGTTCTCAGTGACCTTGATGTTGATGTTTCACATTTGCGGGAGTGTCCCGCATGCGGCCCCCCGCAGTGCAGGCAAGTGGGGAGATGGAGAATTATCACTCGGATAAACTTGCACCGCGCATTTTGCGCAAGTTTTCAAGACACGGCAAGAGTTCGTACTGTGTCCTTAGGCTAGCTGCGTCGGCGTACCTCCCCAAGGGGAAAGAGGCGAACGTCTTTCTCACCTGTGGGAAGGTGATGTTCTCAGTGACCTTGATGTTGATGTTTCACATTTGCGGGAGTGTCCCGCATGCGGCCCCCTGCAGTGCACGCAAGTGGGGAGATGGAGAATTGTCACTCGGATAAACTTGCGCCGCGCATTTTGCGCAAGTTGTCAAGACACGGTAAGAGTTCGTACTGTGCCCCCAGGCTAGCTGCGTCGGCGTACCTCCCCAAGGGGAAAGAGGCGAACCTCTTTCTCACCTGTGGGAAGGTGATGTTCTCAGTGACCTTGATGTTGATGTTTCACATTTGCGGGAGTGTCCCGCATGCGGCCCCCCGCAGTGCACGCAAGTGGGGAGATGGAGAATTATCACTCGGATAAACTTGCGCCGCGCATTTTGCGCAAGTTGTCAAGACACGGCAAGAGTTAGTACTGTGCCCCCAGGCTTGCCGCGTCGGCGTACCTCCCCAAGGGGAAAGAGGCAAACCCCTTTCTCACCTGTGGGAAGGTGATGTTCTCAGTGACCTTGATGTTGATGTTTCACATTTGCGGGAGTGTCCCGCATGCGGCCCCCCACAGTGCACGCAAGTGGGGAGATGGAGAATTGTCACTTGGATAAACTTGCGCCGCGCATTTTGCGCAAGTTGTCAAGACACGGCAAGAGTTCGTACTGTGCCCCCAGGCTAGCTGCGTCGGCGTACCTCTCCAAGGGGAAAGAGGCGAACCCCTTTCTCACCTGTGGGAAGGTGATGTTCTCAGTGACCTTGATGTTGATGTTTCACATTTGCGGGAGTGTCCCGCATGCGGCCACCCGCAGTGAACGCAAGTGGGGAGATGGAGAATTGTCACTCGGATAAACTTGCGCCGCGCATTTTGCGCAAGTTGTCAAGACACGGTAAGAGTTCGTACTGTGCCCACAGGCTAGCTGCGTCGGCGTACCTCTCCAAGGGGAAAGAGGCGAACCCCTTTCTCACCTGTGGGAAGGTGATGTTCTCAGTGACCTTGATGTTGATGTTTCACATTTGCGGGAGTGTCCCGCATGCGGCCCCCCGCAGTGCACGCAAGTGGGGAGATCGAGAATTGTCACTCGGATAAACTTGCGCCGCGCATTTTGCGCAAGTTGTCAAGACACGGTAAGAGTTCGTACTGTGTCCCCAGGCTAGCTGCGTCGGCGTACCTCCCCAAGGGGAAAGAGGCGAATGTCTTTCTCACCTCTGGGAAGGTGATGTTCTCAGTGACCTTGATGTTGATGTTTCACATTTGCGGGAGTGTCCCGCATGCGGCCCCCCGCAGTGCACGCAAGTGGGGAGATGGAGAATTGTCACTCGGATAAACTTGCGCCGCGCATTTTGCGCAACTTGTCAAGACACGGCAAGAGTTCGTACTGTGCCCCCAGGCAAGCTGCGTCGGCGTACCTCTCCAAGGGGAAAGAGGCGAACCCCTTTCTCACCTGTGGGAAGGTGATGTTCTCTGTGACCTTGATGTTGGTGTTTCACATTTGCGGGAGTGTCCCGCATGCGGCCCCCCGCAGTGCACGCAAGTGGGGAGATGGAGAATTGTCACTCGGATAAACTTGCACCGCGCATTTTGCGCAATTTTTCAAGACACGGCAAGAGTTCGTACTGTGCCCCCAGGCTAGCTGCGTCGGCGTACCTCCCCAAGGGGAAAGAGGCGAACCCCTTTCTCACCTGTGGTAAGGTGATGTTCTCAGTGACCTTGATGTTGATGTTTCACATTTGCGGGAGTGTCCCGCATGCGGCCCCCCGCAGTGCACGCAAGTGGGGAGATGGAGAATTGTCACTCGGATAAACTTGCACCGCGCATTTTGCGCAATTTTTCAAGACACGGCAAGAGTTCGTACTGTGTCCCCAGGCTAGCTGCGTCGGCGTACCTCCCCAAGGGGAAAGAGGCGAACCCCTTTCTCACCTGTGGAAAGGTGATGTTCTCAGTGACCTTGATGTTGATGTTTCACATTTGCGGGAGTGTCCCGCATGCGGCCCCCAGCAGTGCACGCAAGTGGGGAGATGGAGAATTATCACTCGGATAAACTTGCACCGGGCATTTTGCGCAAGTTGTCAAGACACGGCAAGAGTTCGTACTGTGCCCCCAGGCTAGCTGCGTCGGCGTACCTCCCCAAGGGGAAAGAGGCGAACCCCTTTCTCACCTGTGGTAAGGTGATGTTCTCAGTGACCTTGATGTTGATGTTTCACATTTGCGGGAGTGTCCCGCATGCGGCCCCCCGCAGTGCACGCAAGTGGGGAGATGGAGAATTGTCACTCGGATAAACTTGCACCGCGCATTTTGCGCAATTTTTCAAGACACGGCAAGAGTTCGTACTGTGTCCCCAGGCTAGCTGCGTCGGCGTACCTCCCCAAGGGGAAAGAGGCGAACCCCTTTCTCACCTGTGGAAAGGTGATGTTCTCAGTGACCTTGATGTTGATGTTTCACATTTGCGGGAGTGTCCCGCATGCGGCCCCCAGCAGTGCACGCAAGTGGGGAGATGGAGAATTATCACTCGGATAAACTTGCACCGGGCATTTTGCGCAAGTTGTCAAGACACGGCAAGAGTTCGTACTGTGCCCCCAGGCTAGCTGCGTCGGCGTACCTCCCCAAGGGGAAAGAGGCGAACCCCTTTCTCACCTGTGGTAAGGTGATGTTCTCAGTGACCTTGATGTTGATGTTTCACATTTGCGGGAGTGTCCCGCATGCGGCCCCCCGCAGTGCACGCAAGTGGGGAGATGGAGAATTGTCACTCGGATAAACTTGCACCGCGCATTTTGCGCAATTTTTCAAGACACGGCAAGAGTTCGTACTGTGTCCCCAGGCTAGCTGCGTCGGCGTACCTCCCCAAGGGGAAAGAGGCGAACCCCTTTCTCACCTGTGGAAAGGTGATGTTCTCAGTGACCTTGATGTTGATGTTTCACATTTGCGGGAGTGTCCCGCATGCGGCCCCCCGCAGTGCACGCAAGTGGGGAGATGGAGAATTGTCACTCGGATAAACTTGCGCCGCGCATTTTGCGCAAGTTGTCAAGACACGGCAAGAGTTCGTACTGTGCCCATAGGCTAGCTGCGTCGACGTACCTCCCCAAGGGGAAAGAGGCGAACGTCTTTCTCACCTGTGGGAAGGTGATGTTCTCAGTGACCTTGATGTTGATGTTTCACATTCGCGGGAGTGTCCCGCATGCGGCCCCCCGAAGTGCACGCAAGTGGGGAGATGGAGAATTGTCACTCGGATAAACTTGCGCCGCGCATTTTGCGCAACTTGTCAAGACACGGCAAGAGTTCGTACTGTGCCCCCAGGCAAGCTGCGTCGGCGTACCTCTCCAAGGGGAAAGAGGCGAACCCCTTTCTCACCTGTGGGAAGGTGATGTTCTCTGTGACCTTGATGTTGATGTTTCACATTTGCGGGAGTGTCCCGCATGCGGCCCCCCGCAGTGCACGCAAGTGGGGAGATGGAGAATTGTCACTCGGATAAACTTGCGCCGCGCATTTTGCGCAAGTTGTCAAGACACGGCAAGAGTTCGTACTGTGCCCATAGGCTAGCTGCGTCGGCGTACCTCCCCAAGGGGAAAGAGGCGAACGTCTTTCTCACCTGTGGGAAGGTGATGTTCTCAGTGACCTTGATGTTGATGTTTCACATTCGCGGGAGTGTCCCGCATGCGGCCCCCCGAAGTGCACGCAAGTGGGGAGATGGAGAATTGTCACTCGGATAAACTTGCGCCGCGCATTTTGCGCAACTTGTCAAGACACGGCAAGAGTTCGTACTATGCCCCCAGGCAAGCTGCGTCGGCGTACCTCTCCAAGGGGAAAGAGGCGAACCCCTTTCTCACCTGTGGGAAGGTGATGTTCTCTGTGACCTTGATGTTGATGTTTCACATTTGCGGGAGTGTCCCGCATGCGGCCCCCCGCAGTGCACGCAAGTGGGGAGATGGAGAATTGTCACTCGGATAAACTTGCGCCGCGCATTTTGCGCAAGTTGTCAAGACACGGTAAGAGTTCGTACTGTGCCCCCAGGCTAGCTGCGTCGGCGTACCTCCCCAAGGGGAAAGAGGCGAACCCCTTTCTCACCTGTGGGAAGGTGATGTTCTCAGTGACCTTGATGTTGATGTTTCACATTTGCGGGAGTGTCCCGCATGCGGCCCCCCGCAGTGCACGCAAGTGGGGAGATGGAGAATTGTCACTCGGATAAACTTGCGCCGCGCATTTTGCGCAAGTTGTCAAGACACGGTAAGAGTTCGTACTGTGTCCCCAGGCTAGCTGCGTCGGCGTACCTCCCCAAGGGGAAAGAGGCGAACGTCTTTCTCACCTGTGGGAAGGTGATGTTCTCAGTGACCTTGATGTTGATGTTTCACATTTGCGGGAGTGTCCCGCATGCGGCCCCCCGCAGTGCACGCAAGTGGGGAGATGGAGAATTGTCACTCGGATAAACTCCCGCCGCGCATTTTGCGCAAGTTGTAAAGACACGGCAAGAGTTCGTACTGTGCCCCCAGGCTAGCTGCGTCGGCGTACCTCCCCATGGGGAAAGAGGCGAACCCCTTTCTCACCTGTGGGAAGGTGATGTTCTCAGTGACCTTGATGTTGATGTTTCACATTTGCGGGAGTGTCCCGCATGCGGCCCCCCGCAGTGCACGCAAGTGGGGAGATGGAGAATTGTCACTCGGATAAACTTGCGCCGCGCATTTTGCGCAAGTTGTCAAGACACGGTAAGAGTTCGTACTGTGCCCACAGGCTAGCTGCGTCGGCGTACCTCTCCAAGGGGAAAGAGGCGAACCCCTTTCTCACCTGTGGGAAGGTGATGTTCTCAGTGACCTTGATGTTGATGTTTCACATTTGCGGGAGTGTCCCGCATGCGGCCCCCCGCAGTGCACGCAAGTGGGGAGATGGAGAATTGTCACTCGGATAAACTTGCGCCGCGCATTTTGCGCAAGTTGTCAAGACACGGCAAGAGTTCGTACTGTGCCCCCAGGCTAGCTGCGTCGGCGTACCTCCCCAAGGGGAAAGAGGCGAACCCCTTTCTCACCTGTGGGAAGGTGATGTTCTCAGTGACCTTGATGTTGATGTTTCACATTTGCGGGAGTGTCCCGCATGCGGCCCCCCGCAGTGCACGCAAGTGGGGAGATGGAGAATTATCACTCGGATAAACTTGCACCGGGCATTTTGCGCAAGTTGTCAAGACACGGCAAGAGTTCGTACTGTGCCCCCAGGCTAGCTGCGTCGGCGTACCTCCCCAAGGGGAAAGAGGCGAACCCCTTTCTCACCTGTGGTAAGGTGATGTTCTCAGTGACCTTGATGTTGATGTTTCACATTCGCGGGAGTGTCCCGCATGCGGCCCCCCGCAGTGCACGCAAGTGGGGAGATGGAGAATTGTCACTCGGATAAACTTGCGCCGCGCATTTTGCGCAACTTGTCAAGACACGGCAAGAGTTCGTACTGTGCCCCCAGGCTAGCTGCGTCGGCGTACCTCCCCTAGGGGAAAGAGGCGAACCCCTTTCTCACCTGTGGGAAGGTGATGTTCTCAGTGACCTTGATGTTGATGTTTCACATTTGCGGGAGTGTCCCGCATGCGGCCCCCCGCAGTGCACGCAAGTGGGGAGATGGAGAATTGTCACTCGGATAAACTTGCGCCGCCCATTTTGCGCAAGTTGTCAAGACACGGTAAGAGTTCGTACTGTGTCCCCAGGCTAGCTGCGTCGGCGTACCTCCCCAAGGGGTAAGAGGCAAACGTCTTTCTCACCTCTGGGAAGGTGATGTTCTCAGTGACCTTGATGTTGATGTTTCACATTTGCGGGAGTGTCCCGCATGCGGCCCCCCGCAGTGCACGCAAGTGGGGAGATGGAGAATTGTCACTCGGATAAACTCCCGCCGCGCATTTTGCGCAAGTTGTAAAGACACGGCAAGAGTTCGTACTGTGCCCCCAGGCTAGCTGCGTCGGCGTACCTCCCCATGGGGAAAGAGGCGAACCCCTTTCTCACCTGTGGGAAGGGAATGTTCTCAGTGACCTTGATGTTGATGTTTCACATTTGCGGGAGTGTCCCGCATGCGGCCCCCCGCAGTGCACGCAAGTGGGGAGATGGAGAATTGTCACTCGGATAAACTTGCGCCGCGCATTTTGCGCAAGTTGTCAAGACACGGTAAGAGTTCGTACTGTGTCCCCAGGCTAGCTGCGTCGGCGTACCTCCCCAAGGGGAAAGAGGCGAACGTCTTTCTCACCTCTGGGAAGGTGATGTTCTCAGTGACCTTGATGTTGATGTTTCACATTTGCGGGAGTGTCCCGCATGCGGCCCCCCGCAGTGCACGCAAGTGTGGAGATGGAGAATTGTCACTCGGATAAACTTGCGCCGCGCATTTTGCGCAAGTTGTCAAGACACGGCAAGAGTTCGTACTGTGCCCCCAGGCTAGCTGCGTCGGCGTACCTCCCCAAGGGGAAAGAGGCGAACCCCTTTCTCACCTGTGGGAAGGTGATGTTCTCAGTGACCTTGATGTTGATGTTTCACATTTGCGGGAGTGTCCCGCATGCGGCCCCCCGCAGTGCACGCAAGTGGGGAGATGGAGAATTGTCACTCGGATAAACTCCCGCCGCGCATTTTGCGCAAGTTGTAAAGACACGGCAAGAGTTCGTACTGTGCCCCCAGGCTAGCTGCGTCGGCGTACCTCCCCATGGGGAAAGAGGCGAACCCCTTTCTCACCTGTGGGAAGGTGATGTTCTCAGTGACCTTGATGTTGATGTTTCACATTTGCGGGAGTGTCCCGCATGCGGCCCCCCGCAGTGCACGCAAGTGGGGAGATGGAGAATTGTCACTCGGATAAACTTGCGCCGCGCATTTTGCGCAAGTTGTCAAGACACGGTAAGAGTTCGTACTGTGTCCCCAGGCTAGCTGCGTCGGCGTACCTCCCCAAGGGGAAAGGGGCGAACGTCTTTCTCACCTCTGGGAAGGTGATGTTCTCAGTGACCTTGATGTTGATGTTTCACATTCGCGGGAGTGTCCCGCATGCGGCCCCCCGAAGTGCACGCAAGTGGGGAGATGGAGAATTGTCACTCGGATAAACTTGCGCCGCGCATTTTGCGCAACTTGTCAAGACACGGCAAGAGTTCGTACTATGCCCCCAGGCAAGCTGCGTCGGCGTACCTCTCCAAGGGGAAAGAGGCGAACCCCTTTCTCACCTGTGGGAAGGTGATGTTCTCTGTGACCTTGATGTTGATGTTTCACATTTGCGGGAGTGTCCCGCATGCGGCCCCCCGAAGTGCACGCAAGTGGGGAGATGGAGAATTGTCACTCGGATAAACTTGCGCCGCGCATTTTGCGCAACTTGTCAAGACACGGCAAGAGTTCGTACTATGCCCCCAGGCAAGCTGCGTCGGCGTACCTCTCCAAGGGGAAAGAGGCGAACCCCTTTCTCACCTGTGGGAAGGTGATGTTCTCTGTGACCTTGATGTTGATGTTTCACATTTGCGGGAGTGTCCCGCATGCGGCCCCCCGCAGTGCACGCAAGTGGGGAGATGGAGAATTGTCACTCGGATAAACTTGCGCCGCGCATTTTGCGCAAGTTGTCAAGACACGGTAAGAGTTCGTACTGTGCCCCCAGGCTAGCTGCGTCGGCGTACCTCCCCAAGGGGAAAGAGGCGAACCCCTTTCTCACCTGTGGGAAGGTGATGTTCTCAGTGACCTTGATGTTGATGTTTCACATTTGCGGGAGTGTCCCGCATGCGGCCCCCCGCAGTGCACGCAAGTGGGGAGATGGAGAATTGTCACTCGGATAAACTTGCGCCGCGCATTTTGCGCAAGTTGTCAAGACACGGTAAGAGTTCGTACTGTGTCCCCAGGCTAGCTGCGTCGGCGTACCTCCCCAAGGGGAAAGAGGCGAACGTCTTTCTCACCTGTGGGAAGGTGATGTTCTCAGTGACCTTGATGTTGATGTTTCACATTTGCGGGAGTGTCCCGCATGCGGCCCCCCGCAGTGCACGCAAGTGGGGAGATGGAGAATTGTCACTCGGATAAACTCCCGCCGCGCATTTTGCGCAAGTTGTAAAGACACGGCAAGAGTTCGTACTGTGCCCCCAGGCTAGCTGCGTCGGCGTACCTCCCCATGGGGAAAGAGGCGAACCCCTTTCTCACCTGTGGGAAGGTGATGTTCTCAGTGACCTTGATGTTGATGTTTCACATTTGCGGGAGTGTCCCGCATGCGGCCCCCCGCAGTGCACGCAAGTGGGGAGATGGAGAATTGTCACTCGGATAAACTTGCGCCGCGCATTTTGCGCAAGTTGTCAAGACACGGTAAGAGTTCGTACTGTGCCCACAGGCTAGCTGCGTCGGCGTACCTCTCCAAGGGGAAAGAGGCGAACCCCTTTCTCACCTGTGGGAAGGTGATGTTCTCAGTGACCTTGATGTTGATGTTTCACATTTGCGGGAGTGTCCCGCATGCGGCCCCCCGCAGTGCACGCAAGTGGGGAGATGGAGAATTGTCACTCGGATAAACTTGCGCCGCGCATTTTGCGCAAGTTGTCAAGACACGGCAAGAGTTCGTACTGTGCCCCCAGGCTAGCTGCGTCGGCGTACCTCCCCAAGGGGAAAGAGGCGAACCCCTTTCTCACCTGTGGGAAGGTGATGTTCTCAGTGACCTTGATGTTGATGTTTCACATTTGCGGGAGTGTCCCGCATGCGGCCCCCCGCAGTGCACGCAAGTGGGGAGATGGAGAATTATCACTCGGATAAACTTGCACCGGGCATTTTGCGCAAGTTGTCAAGACACGGCAAGAGTTCGTACTGTGCCCCCAGGCTAGCTGCGTCGGCGTACCTCCCCAAGGGGAAAGAGGCGAACCCCTTTCTCACCTGTGGTAAGGTGATGTTCTCAGTGACCTTGATGTTGATGTTTCACATTCGCGGGAGTGTCCCGCATGCGGCCCCCCGCAGTGCACGCAAGTGGGGAGATGGAGAATTGTCACTCGGATAAACTTGCGCCGCGCATTTTGCGCAACTTGTCAAGACACGGCAAGAGTTCGTACTGTGCCCCCAGGCTAGCTGCGTCGGCGTACCTCCCCTAGGGGAAAGAGGCGAACCCCTTTCTCACCTGTGGGAAGGTGATGTTCTCAGTGACCTTGATGTTGATGTTTCACATTTGCGGGAGTGTCCCGCATGCGGCCCCCCGCAGTGCACGCAAGTGGGGAGATGGAGAATTGTCACTCGGATAAACTTGCGCCGCCCATTTTGCGCAAGTTGTCAAGACACGGTAAGAGTTCGTACTGTGTCCCCAGGCTAGCTGCGTCGGCGTACCTCCCCAAGGGGTAAGAGGCAAACGTCTTTCTCACCTCTGGGAAGGTGATGTTCTCAGTGACCTTGATGTTGATGTTTCACATTTGCGGGAGTGTCCCGCATGCGGCCCCCCGCAGTGCACGCAAGTGGGGAGATGGAGAATTGTCACTCGGATAAACTCCCGCCGCGCATTTTGCGCAAGTTGTAAAGACACGGCAAGAGTTCGTACTGTGCCCCCAGGCTAGCTGCGTCGGCGTACCTCCCCATGGGGAAAGAGGCGAACCCCTTTCTCACCTGTGGGAAGGGAATGTTCTCAGTGACCTTGATGTTGATGTTTCACATTTGCGGGAGTGTCCCGCATGCGGCCCCCCGCAGTGCACGCAAGTGGGGAGATGGAGAATTGTCACTCGGATAAACTTGCGCCGCGCATTTTGCGCAAGTTGTCAAGACACGGTAAGAGTTCGTACTGTGTCCCCAGGCTAGCTGCGTCGGCGTACCTCCCCAAGGGGAAAGAGGCGAACGTCTTTCTCACCTCTGGGAAGGTGATGTTCTCAGTGACCTTGATGTTGATGTTTCACATTTGCGGGAGTGTCCCGCATGCGGCCCCCCGCAGTGCACGCAAGTGTGGAGATGGAGAATTGTCACTCGGATAAACTTGCGCCGCGCATTTTGCGCAAGTTGTCAAGACACGGCAAGAGTTCGTACTGTGCCCCCAGGCTAGCTGCGTCGGCGTACCTCCCCAAGGGGAAAGAGGCGAACCCCTTTCTCACCTGTGGGAAGGTGATGTTCTCAGTGACCTTGATGTTGATGTTTCACATTTGCGGGAGTGTCCCGCATGCGGCCCCCCGCAGTGCACGCAAGTGGGGAGATGGAGAATTGTCACTCGGATAAACTCCCGCCGCGCATTTTGCGCAAGTTGTAAAGACACGGCAAGAGTTCGTACTGTGCCCCCAGGCTAGCTGCGTCGGCGTACCTCCCCATGGGGAAAGAGGCGAACCCCTTTCTCACCTGTGGGAAGGTGATGTTCTCAGTGACCTTGATGTTGATGTTTCACATTTGCGGGAGTGTCCCGCATGCGGCCCCCCGCAGTGCACGCAAGTGGGGAGATGGAGAATTGTCACTCGGATAAACTTGCGCCGCGCATTTTGCGCAAGTTGTCAAGACACGGTAAGAGTTCGTACTGTGTCCCCAGGCTAGCTGCGTCGGCGTACCTCCCCAAGGGGAAAGGGGCGAACGTCTTTCTCACCTCTGGGAAGGTGATGTTCTCAGTGACCTTGATGTTGATGTTTCACATTTGCGGGAGTGTCCCGCATGCGGCCCCCCGCAGTGCACGCAAGTGGGGAGATGGAGAATTGTCACTCGGATAAACTTGCGCCGCGCATTTTGCGCAAGTTGTCAAGACACGGCAAGAGTTCGTACTGTGCCCCCAGGCTAGCTGCGTCGGCGTACCTCCCCAAGGGGAAAGAGGCGAACCCCTTTCTCACCTGTGGGAAGGTGATGTTCTCAGTGACCTTGATGTTGATGTTTCACATTTGCGGGAGTGTCCCGCATGCGGCCCCCCGCAGTGCACGCAAGTGGGGAGATGGAGAATTATCACTCGGATAAACTTGCACCGGGCATTTTGCGCAAGTTGTCAAGACACGGCAAGAGTTCGTACTGTGCCCCCAGGCTAGCGGCGTCGGCGTACCTCCCCAAGGGGAAAGAGGCGAACCCCTTTCTCACCTGTGGTAAGGTGATGTTCTCAGTGACCTTGATGTTGATGTTTCACATTTGCGGGAGTGTCCCGCATGCGGCCCCCCGCAGTGCACGCAAGTGGGGAGATGGAGAATTGTCACTCGGATAAACTTGCACCGCGCATTTTGCGCAATTTTTCAAGACACGGCAAGAGTTCGTACTGTGTCCCCAGGCTAGCTGCGTCGGCGTACCTCCCCAAGGGGAAAGAGGCGAATCCCTTTCTCACCTGTGGAAAGGTGATGTTCTCAGTGACCTTGATGTTGATGTTTCACATTTGCGGGAGTGTCCCGCATGCGGCCCCCCGCAGTGCACGCAAGTGGGGAGATGGAGAATTATCACTCGGATAAACTTGCACCGCGCATTTTGCGCAAGTTTTCAAGACACGGCAAGAGTTCGTACTGTGTCCCCAGGCTAGCTGCGTCGGTGTACCTCCCCAAGGGGAAAGAGGCGAACCCCTTTCTCACCTGTGGGAAGGTGATGTTCTCAGTGACCTTGATGTTGATGTTTCACATTTGCGGGAGTGTCCCGCATGCGGCCCCCCGCAGTGCACGCAAGTGGGGAGATGGGGAATTGTCACTCGGATAAACTGACGCCGCGCATTTTGCGCAAGTTGTCAAGACACGGCAAGAGTTCGTACTGTGCCCATAGGCTAGCTGCGTCGGCGTACCTCCCCAAGGGGAAAGAGGCGAACGTCTTTCTCACCTGTGGGAAGGTGATGTTCTCAGTGACCTTGATGTTGATGTTTCACATTCGCGGGAGTGTCCCGCATGCGGCCCCCCGCAGTGCACGCAAGTGGGGAGATGGAGAATTGTCACTCGGATAAACTTGCGCCGCGCATTTTGCGCAACTTGTCAAGACACGGCAAGAGTTCGTACTGTGCCCCCAGGCAAGCTGCGTCGGCGTACCTCTCCAAGGGGAAAGAGGCGAACCCCTTTCTCACCTGTGGGAAGGTGATGTTCTCTGTGACCTTGATGTTGATGTTTCACATTTGCGGGAGTGTCCCGCATGCGGCCCCCCGCAGTGCACGCAAGTGGGGAGATGGAGAATTGTCACTCGGATAAACTTGCGCCGCGCATTTTGCGCAAGTTGTCAAGACACGGTAAGAGTTCGTACTGTGCCCCCAGGCTAGCTGCGTCGGCGTACCTCCCCAAGGGGAAAGAGGCGAACCCCTTTCTCACCTGTGGGAAGGTGATGTTCTCAGTGACCTTGATGTTGATGTTTCACATTTGCGGGAGTGTCCCGCATGCGGCCCCCCGCAGTGCACGCAAGTGGGGAGATGGAGAATTGTCACTCGGATAAACTCCCGCCGCGCATTTTGCGCAAGTTGTAAAGACACGGCAAGAGTTCGTACTGTGCCCCCAGGCTAGCTGCGTCGGCGTACCTCCCCATGGGGAAAGAGGCGAACCCCTTTCTCACCTGTGGGAAGGTGATGTTCTCAGTGACCTTGATGTTGATGTTTCACATTTGCGGGAGTGTCCCGCATGCGGCCCCCCGCAGTGCACGCAAGTGGGGAGATGGAGAATTGTCACTCGGATAAACTTGCGCCGCGCATTTTGCGCAAGTTGTCAAGACACGGTAAGAGTTCGTACTGTGTCCCCAGGCTAGCTGCGTCGGCGTACCTCCCCAAGGGGAAAGAGGCGAACGTCTTTCTCACCTCTGGGAAGGTGATGTTCTCAGTGACCTTGATGTTGATGTTTCACATTTGCGGGAGTGTCCCGCATGCGGCCCCCCGCAGTGCACGCAAGTGTGGAGATGGAGAATTGTCACTCGGATAAACTTGCGCCGCGCATTTTGCGCAAGTTGTCAAGACACGGCAAGAGTTCGTACTGTGCCCCCAGGCTAGCTGCGTCGGCGTACCTCCCCAAGGGGAAAGAGGCGAACCCCTTTCTCACCTGTGGGAAGGTGATGTTCTCAGTGACCTTGATGTTGATGTTTCACATTTGCGGGAGTGTCCCGCATGCGGCCCCCCGCAGTGCACGCAAGTGGGGAGATGGAGAATTGTCACTCGGATAAACTCCCGCCGCGCATTTTGCGCAAGTTGTAAAGACACGGCAAGAGTTCGTACTGTGCCCCCAGGCTAGCTGCGTCGGCGTACCTCCCCATGGGGAAAGAGGCGAACCCCTTTCTCACCTGTGGGAAGGTGATGTTCTCAGTGACCTTGATGTTGATGTTTCACATTTGCGGGAGTGTCCCGCATGCGGCCCCCCGCAGTGCACGCAAGTGGGGAGATGGAGAATTGTCACTCGGATAAACTTGCGCCGCGCATTTTGCGCAAGTTGTCAAGACACGGTAAGAGTTCGTACTGTGTCCCCAGGCTAGCTGCGTCGGCGTACCTCCCCAAGGGGAAAGGGGCGAACGTCTTTCTCACCTCTGGGAAGGTGATGTTCTCAGTGACCTTGATGTTGATGTTTCACATTTGCGGGAGTGTCCCGCATGCGGCCCCCCGCAGTGCACGCAAGTGGGGAGATGGAGAATTGTCACTCGGATAAACTTGCGCCGCGCATTTTGCGCAAGTTGTCAAGACACGGCAAGAGTTCGTACTGTGCCCCCAGGCTAGCTGCGTCGGCGTACCTCCCCAAGGGGAAAGAGGCGAACCCCTTTCTCACCTGTGGGAAGGTGATGTTCTCAGTGACCTTGATGTTGATGTTTCACATTTGCGGGAGTGTCCCGCATGCGGCCCCCCGCAGTGCACGCAAGTGGGGAGATGGAGAATTATCACTCGGATAAACTTGCACCGGGCATTTTGCGCAAGTTGTCAAGACACGGCAAGAGTTCGTACTGTGCCCCCAGGCTAGCGGCGTCGGCGTACCTCCCCAAGGGGAAAGAGGCGAACCCCTTTCTCACCTGTGGTAAGGTGATGTTCTCAGTGACCTTGATGTTGATGTTTCACATTTGCGGGAGTGTCCCGCATGCGGCCCCCCGCAGTGCACGCAAGTGGGGAGATGGAGAATTGTCACTCGGATAAACTTGCACCGCGCATTTTGCGCAATTTTTCAAGACACGGCAAGAGTTCGTACTGTGTCCCCAGGCTAGCTGCGTCGGCGTACCTCCCCAAGGGGAAAGAGGCGAATCCCTTTCTCACCTGTGGAAAGGTGATGTTCTCAGTGACCTTGATGTTGATGTTTCACATTTGCGGGAGTGTCCCGCATGCGGCCCCCCGCAGTGCACGCAAGTGGGGAGATGGAGAATTATCACTCGGATAAACTTGCACCGCGCATTTTGCGCAAGTTTTCAAGACACGGCAAGAGTTCGTACTGTGTCCCCAGGCTAGCTGCGTCGGTGTACCTCCCCAAGGGGAAAGAGGCGAACCCCTTTCTCACCTGTGGGAAGGTGATGTTCTCAGTGACCTTGATGTTGATGTTTCACATTTGCGGGAGTGTCCCGCATGCGGCCCCCCGCAGTGCACGCAAGTGGGGAGATGGGGAATTGTCACTCGGATAAACTGACGCCGCGCATTTTGCGCAAGTTGTCAAGACACGGCAAGAGTTCGTACTGTGCCCATAGGCTAGCTGCGTCGGCGTACCTCCCCAAGGGGAAAGAGGCGAACGTCTTTCTCACCTGTGGGAAGGTGATGTTCTCAGTGACCTTGATGTTGATGTTTCACATTCGCGGGAGTGTCCCGCATGCGGCCCCCCGCAGTGCACGCAAGTGGGGAGATGGAGAATTGTCACTCGGATAAACTTGCGCCGCGCATTTTGCGCAACTTGTCAAGACACGGCAAGAGTTCGTACTGTGCCCCCAGGCAAGCTGCGTCGGCGTACCTCTCCAAGGGGAAAGAGGCGAACCCCTTTCTCACCTGTGGGAAGGTGATGTTCTCTGTGACCTTGATGTTGATGTTTCACATTTGCGGGAGTGTCCCGCATGCGGCCCCCCGCAGTGCACGCAAGTGGGGAGATGGAGAATTGTCACTCGGATAAACTTGCGCCGCGCATTTTGCGCAAGTTGTCAAGACACGGTAAGAGTTCGTACTGTGCCCCCATGCTAGCTGCGTCGGCGTACCTCCCCAAGGGGAAAGAGGCGAACCCCTTTCTCACCTGTGGGAAGGTGATGTTCTCAGTGACCTTGATGTTGATGTTTCACATTTGCGGGAGTGTCCCGCATGCGGCCCCCCGCAGTGCACGCAAGTGGGGAGATGGAGAATTGTCACTCGGATAAACTTGCGCCGCGCATTTTGCGCAAGTTGTCAAGACACGGTAAGAGTTCGTACTGTGTCCCCAGGCTAGCTGCGTCGGCGTACCTCCCCAAGGGGAAAGAGGCGAACGTCTTTCTCACCTGTGGGAAGGTGATGTTCTCAGTGACCTTGATGTTGATGTTTCACATTTGCGGGAGTGTCCCGCATGCGGCCCCCCGCAGTGCACGCAAGTGGGGAGATGGAGAATTGTCACTCGGATAAACTCCCGCCGCGCATTTTGCGCAAGTTGTAAAGACACGGCAAGAGTTCGTACTGTGCCCCCAGGCTAGCTGCGTCGGCGTACCTCCCCATGGGGAAAGAGGCGAACCCCTTTCTCACCTGTGGGAAGGTGATGTTCTCAGTGACCTTGATGTTGATGTTTCACATTTGCGGGAGTGTCCCGCATGCGGCCCCCCGCAGTGCACGCAAGTGGGGAGATGGAGAATTGTCACTCGGATAAACTTGCGCCGCGCATTTTGCGCAAGTTGTCAAGACACGGTAAGAGTTCGTACTGTGTCCCCAGGCTAGCTGCGTCGGCGTACCTCCCCAAGGGGAAAGAGGCGAACGTCTTTCTCACCTGTGGGAAGGTGATGTTCTCAGTGACCTTGATGTTGATGTTTCACATTTGCGGGAGTGTCCCGCATGCGGCCCCCCGCAGTGCACGCAAGTGGGGAGATGGAGAATTGTCACTCGGATAAACTCCCGCCGCGCATTTTGCGCAAGTTGTAAAGACACGGCAAGAGTTCGTACTGTGCCCCCAGGCTAGCTGCGTCGGCGTACCTCCCCATGGGGAAAGAGGCGAACCCCTTTCTCACCTGTGGGAAGGTGATGTTCTCAGTGACCTCGATGTTGATGTTTCACATTTGCGGGAGTGTCCCGCATGCGGCCCCCCGCAGTGCACGCAAGTGGGGAGATGGAGAATTGTCACTCGGATAAACTTGCGCCGCGCATTTTGCGCAAGTTGTCAAGACACGGTAAGAGTTCGTACTGTGTCCCCAGGCTAGCTGCGTCGGCGTACCTCCCCAAGGGGAAAGAGGCGAACGTCTTTCTCACCTCTGGGAAGGTGATGTTCTCAGTGACCTTGATGTTGATGTTTCACATTTGCGGGAGTGTCCCGCATGCGGCCCCCCGCAGTGCACGCAAGTGGGGAGATGGAGAATTGTCACTCGGATAAACTCCCGCCGCGCATTTTGCGCAAGTTGTAAAGACACGGCAAGAGTTCGTACTGTGCCCCCAGGCTAGCTGCGTCGGCGTACCTCCCCATGGGGAAAGAGGCGAACCCCTTTCTCACCTGTGGGAAGGTGATGTTCTCAGTGACCTTGATGTTGATGTTTCACATTTGCGGGAGTGTCCCGCATGCGGCCCCCCGCAGTGCACGCAAGTGGGGAGATGGAGAATTGTCACTCGGATAAACTTGCGCCGCCATTTTGCGCAAGTTGTCAAGACACGGTAAGAGTTCGTACTGTGTCCCCAGGCTAGCTGCGTCGGCGTACCTCCCCAAGGGGAAAGAGGCGAACGTCTTTCTCACCTCTGGGAAGGTGATGTTCTCAGTGACCTTGATGTTGATGTTTCACATTTGCGGGAGTGTCCCGCATGCGGCCCCCCGCAGTGCACGCAAGTGGGGAGATGGAGAATTGTCACTCGGATAAACTTGCGCCGCGCATTTTGCGCAAGTTGTCAAGACACGGCAAGAGTTCGTACTGTGCCCCCAGGCTAGCTGCGTTGGCGTACCTCCCCAAGGGGAAAGAGGCGAACCCCTTTCTCACCTGTGGGAAGGTGATGTTCTCAGTGACCTTGATGTTGATGTTTCACATTTGCGGGAGTGTCCCGCATGCGGCCCCCCGCAGTGCACGCAAGTGGGGAGATGGAGAATTATCACTCGGATAAACTTGCACCGGGCATTTTGCGCAAGTTGTCAAGACACGGCAAGAGTTCGTACTGTGCCCCCAGGCTAGCTGCGTCGGCGTACCTCCCCAAGGGGAAAGAGGCGAACCCCTTTCTCACCTGTGGTAAGGTGATGTTCTCAGTGACCTTGATGTTGATGTTTCACATTTGCGGGAGTGTCCCGCATGCGGCCCCCCGCAGTGCACGCAAGTGGGGAGATGGAGAATTGTCACTCGGATAAACTTGCACCGCGCATTTTGCGCAATTTTTCAAGACACGGCAAGAGTTCGTACTGTGTCCCCAGGCTAGCTGCGTCGGCGTACCTCCCCAAGGGGAAAGAGGCGAACCCCTTTCTCACCTGTGGAAAGGTGATGTTCTCAGTGACCTTGATGTTGATGTTTCACATTTGCGGGAGTGTCCCGCATGTGGCCCCCCGCAGTGCACGCAAGTGGGGAGATGGAGAATTATCCCTCGGATAAACTTGCACCGCGCATTTTGCGCAAGTTTTCAAGACACGGCAAGAGTTCGTACTGTGTCCCCAGGCTAGCTGCGTCGGTGTACCTCCCCAAGGGGAAAGAGGCGAACCCCTTTCTCACCTGTGGGAAGGTGATGTTCTCAGTGACCTTGATGTTGATGTTTCACATTTGCGGGAGTGTCCCGCATGCGGCCCCCCGCAGTGCACGCAAGTGGGGAGATGGAGAATTGTCACTCGGATAAACTTGCGCCGCGCATTTTACGCAAGTTGTCAAGACACGGCAAGAGTTCGTACTGTGCCCATAGGCTAGCTGCGTCGGCGTACCTCCCCAAGGGGAAAGAGGCGAACGTCTTTCTCACCTGTGGGAAGGTGATGTTCTCAGTGACCTTGATGTTGATGTTTCACATTCGCGGGAGTGTCCCGCATGCGGCCCCCCGCAGTGCACGCAAGTGGGGAGATGGAGAATTGTCACTCGGATAAACTTGCGCCGCGCATTTTGCGCAACTTGTCAAGACACGGCAAGAGTTCGTACTGTGCCCCCAGGCAAGCTGCGTCGGCGTACCTCCCCTAGGGGAAAGAGGCGAACCCCTTTCTCACCTGTGGGAAGGTGATGTTCTCAGTGACCTTGATGTTGATGTTTCACATTTGCGGGAGTGTCCCGCATGCGGCCCCCCGCAGTGCACGCAAGTGGGGAGATGGAGAATTATCACTCGGATAAACTTGCACCGCGCATTTTGCGCAAGTTGTCAAGACACGGCAAGAGTTCGTACTGTGCCCCCAGGCTAGCTGCGTCAGCGTATCTCCCCAAGGGGAAAGAGGCGAACGTCTTTCTCACCTGTGGGAAGGTGATGTTCTCAGTGACCTTGATGTTGATGTTTCAAATTTGCGGGAGTGTCCCGCATGCGGCCCCCCGCAGTGCACGCAAGTGGGGAGATGGAGAATTGTCACTCGGATAAACTTGCGCCGCGCATTTTGCGCAAGTTGTCAAGACACGGCAAGAGTTCGTACTGTGTCCCCAGGCTAGCTGCGTCGGCGTACCTCCCCAAGGGGAAAGAGGCGAACGTCTTTCTCACCTGTGGGAAGGTGATGTTCTCAGTGACCTTGATGTTGATGTTTCACATTTGCGGGAGTGTCCCGCATGCGGCCCCCCGCAGTGCACGCAAGTGGGGAGATGGAGAATTGTCACTCGGATAAACTCCCGCCGCGCATTTTGCGCAAGTTGTAAAGACACGGCAAGAGTTCGTACTGTGCCCCCAGGCTAGCTGCGTCGGCGTACCTCCCCATGGGGAAAGAGGCGAACCCCTTTCTCACCTGTGGGAAGGTGATGTTCTCAGTGACCTTGATGTTGATGTTTCACATTTGCGGGAGTGTCCCGCATGCGGCCCCCCGCAGTGCACGCAAGTGGGGAGATGGAGAATTGTCACTCGGATAAACTTGCGCCGCGCATTTTGCGCAAGTTGTCAAGACACGGTAAGAGTTCGTACTGTGTCCCCAGGCTAGCTGCGTCGGCGTACCTCCCCAAGGGGAAAGAGGCGAACGTCTTTCTCACCTCTGGGAAGGTGATGTTCTCAGTGACCTTGATGTTGATGTTTCACATTTGCGGGAGTGTCCCGCATGCGGCCCCCCGCAGTGCACGCAAGTGGGGAGATGGAGAATTGTCACTCGGATAAACTCCCGCCGCGCATTTTGTGCAAGTTGTAAAGACACGGCAAGAGTTCGTACTGTGCCCCCAGGCTAGCTGCGTCGGCGTACCTCCCCATGGGGAAAGAGGCGAACCCCTTTCTCACCTGTGGGAAGGTGATGTTCTCAGTGACCTTGATGTTGATGTTTCACATTTGCGTGAGTGTCCCGCATGCGGCCCCCCGCAGTGCACGCAAGTGGGGAGATGGAGAATTGTCACTCGGATAAACTTGCGCCGCGCATTTTGCGCAAGTTGTCAAGACACGGTAAGAGTTCGTACTGTGTCCCCAGGCTAGCTGCGTCGGCGTACCTCCCCAAGGGGAAAGAGGCGAACGTCTTTCTCACCTCTGGGAAGGTGATGTTCTCAGTGACCTTGATGTTGATGTTTCACATTTGCGGGAGTGTCCCGCATGCGGCCCCCCGCAGTGCACGCAAGTGGGGAGATGGAGAATTGTCACTCGGATAAACTCCCGCCGCGCATTTTGCGCAAGTTGTAAAGACACGGCAAGAGTTCGTACTGTGCCCCCAGGCTAGCTGCGTCGGCGTACCTCCCCATGGGGAAAGAGGCGAACCCCTTTCTCACCTGTGGGAAGGTGATGTTCTCAGTGACCTTGATGTTGATGTTTCACATTTGCGGGAGTGTCCCGCATGCGGCCCCCCGCAGTGCACGCAAGTGGGGAGATGGAGAATTGTCACTCGGATAAACTTGCGCCGCGCATTTTGCGCAAGTTGTCAAGACACGGTAAGAGTTCGTACTGTGTCCCCAGGCTAGCTGCGTCGGCGTACCTCCCCAAGGGGAAAGAGGCGAACGTCTTTCTCACCTCTGGGAAGGTGATGTTCTCAGTGACCTTGATGTTGATGTTTCCCATTTGCGGGAGTGTCCCGCATGCGGCCCCCCGCAGTGCACGCAAGTGGGGAGATGGAGAATTGTCACTCGGATAAACTTGCGCCGCGCATTTTGCGCAAGTTGTCAAGACACGGCAAGAGTTCGTACTGTGCCCCCAGGCTAGCTGCGTCGGCGTACCTCCCCAAGGGGAAAGAGGCGAACCCCTTTCTCACCTGTGGGAAGGTGATGTTCTCAGTGACCTTGATGTTGATGTTTCACATTTGCGGGAGTGTCCCGCATGCGGCCTCCCGCAGTGCACGCAAGTGGGGAGATGGAGAATTATCACTCGGATAAACTTGCACCGGGCATTTTGCGCAAGTTGTCAAGACACGGCAAGAGTTCGTACTGTGCCCCCAGGCTAGCTGCGTCGGCGTACCTCCCCAAGGGGAAAGAGGCGAACCCCTTTCTCACCTGTGGTAAGGTGATGTTCTCAGTGACCTTGATGTTGATGTTTCACATTTGCGGGAGTGTCCCGCATGCGGCCCCCCGCAGTGCACGCAAGTGGGGAGATGGAGAATTGTCACTCGGATAAACTTGCACCGCGCATTTTGCGCAATTTTTCAAGACACGGCAAGAGTTCGTACTGTGTCCCCAGGCTAGCTGCGTCGGCGTACCTCCCCAAGGGGAAAGAGGCGAACCCCTTTCTCACCTGCGGAAAGGTGATGTTCTCAGTGACCTTGATGTTGATGTTTCACATTTGCGGGAGTGTCCCGCATGCGGCCCCCCGCAGTGCACGCAAGTGGGGAGATGGAGAATTATCACTCGGATAAACTTGCACCGCGCATTTTGCGCAAGTTTTCAAGACACGGCAAGAGTTCGTACTGTGTCCCCAGGCTAGCTGCGTCGGTGTACCTCCCCAAGGGGAAAGAGGCGAACCCCTTTCTCACCTGTGGGAAGGTGATGTTCTCAGTGACCTTGATGTTGATGTTTCAAATTTGCGGGAGTGTCCCGCATGCGGCCCCCCGAAGTGCACGCAAGTGGGGAGATGGAGAATTGTCACTCGGATAAACTTGCGCCGCGCATTTTGCGCAAGTTGTCAAGACACGGCAAGAGTTCGTACTGTGCCCATAGGCTAGCTGCGTCGGCGTACCTCCCCAAGGGGAAAGAGGCGAACGTCTTTCTCACCTGTGGGAAGGTGATGTTCTCAGTGACCTTGATGTTGATGTTTCACATTCGCGGGAGTGTCCCGCATGCGGCCCCCCGCAGTGCACGCAAGTGGGGAGATGGAGAATTGTCACTCGGATAAACTTGCGCCGCGCATTTTGCGCAACTTGTCAAGACACGGCAAGAGTTCGTACTGTGCCCCCAGGCAAGCTGCGTCGGCGTACCTCCCCTAGGGGAAAGAGGCGAACCCCTTTCTCACCTGTGGGAAGGTGATGTTCTCAGTGACCTTGATGTTGATGTTTCACATTTGCGGGAGTGTCCCGCATGCGGCCCCCCGCAGTGCACGCAAGTGGGGAGATGGAGAATTATCACTCGGATAAACTTGCACCGCGCATTTTGCGCAAGTTGTCAAGACACGGCAAGAGTTCGTACTGTGCCCCCAGGCTAGCTGCGTCGGCTTACCTCTCCAAAAGGAAAGAGGCGAACCCCTTTCTCACCTGTGGGAAGGTGATGTTCTCAGTGACCTTGATGTTGATGTTTCACATTGGCGGGAGTGTCCCGCATGCGGCCCCCCGCAGTGCACGCAAGTGGGAAGATGGAGAATTGTCACTCGGATAAACTTGCGCCGCGCATTTTGCGCAAGTTGTCAAGACACGGCAAGAGTTCGTACTGTGCCCCCAGGCTAGCTGCGTCAGCGTATCTCCCCAAGGGGAAAGAGGCGAACGTCTTTCTCACCTGTGGGAAGGTGATGTTCTCAGTGACCTTGATGTTGATGTTTCAAATTTGCGGGAGTGTCCCGCATGCGGCCCCCCGCAGTGCACGCAAGTGGGGAGATGGAGAATTGTCACTCAGATAAACTTGCGCCGCGCATTTTGCGCAAGTTGTCAAGACACGGCAAGAGTTCGTACTGTGCCCCCAGGCTAGCTGCGTCGGCGTACCTCTCCAAGGGGAAAGAGGCGAACCCCTTTCTCACCTGTGGGAAGGTGATGTTCTCAGTGACCTTGATGTTGATGTTTCACATTTGCGGGAGTGTCCCGCATGCGGCCGCCCGAATGCACGCAAGTGGGGAGATGGAGAATTATCACTCGGATAAACTTGCACCGCGCATTTTGCGCAAGTTTTCAAGACACGGCAAGAGTTCGTACTGTGTCCCCAGGCTAGCTGCGTCGGCGTACCTCCCCAAAGGGATAGAGGCGAACGTCTTTCTCACCTGTGGGAAGGTGATGTTCTCAGTGACCTTGATGTTGATGTTTCACATTTGCGGGAGTGTCCCGCATGCGGCCCCCCGCAGTGCACGCAAGTGGGGAGATGGAGAATTGTCACTCGGATAAACTTGCGCCGCGCATTTTGCGCAAGTTGTCAAGACACGGTAAGAGTTCGTACTGTGCCCCCAGGCTAGCGGCGTCGGCGTACCTCTCCAAGGGGAAAGAGGCGAACCCCTTTCTCACCTGTGGGAAGGTGAAGTTCTCAGAGACCTTGATGTTGATGTTTCACATATGCGGGAGTGTCCCGCATGCGGCCCCCCGCAGTGCACGCAAGTGGGGAGATGGAGAATTGTCACTCGGATAAACTTGCGCCGCGCATTTTGCGCAATTTGTCAAGACACGGCAAGAGTTCGTACTGTGCCCCCAGGCTAGCTGCGTCGGCGTACCTCCCCAAGGGGAAAGAGGCGAACGTCTTTCTCACCTGTGGGAAGGTGATGTTCTCAGTGACCTTGATGTTGATGTTTCACATTTGCGGGAGTGTCCCGCATGCGGCCCCCCGCAGTGCACGCAAGTGGGGAGATGGAGAATTGTCACTCGGATAAACTTGCGCCGCGCATTTTGCGCAAGTTGTCAAGACACGGCAAGAGTTCGTACTGTGCCCCAGGCTAGCTGCGTCGGCGTACCTCCCCAAGGGGAAAGAGGTGAACCCCTTTCTCACCTGTGGGAAGGTGATGTTCTCAGTGACCTTGATGTTGATGTTTCACATTTGCGGGAGTGTCCCGCATGCGGCCCCCCGCAGTGCACGCAAGTGGGGAGATGGAGAATTATAACTCGGATAAACTTGCACCGCGCATTTTGCGCAAGTTTTCAAGACACGGCAAGAGTTCGTACTGTGTCCCCAGGCTAGCTGCGTCGGCGTACCTCCCCAAGGGGAAAGAGGCGAACGTCTTTCTCACCTGTGGGAAGGTGATGTTCTCAGTGACCTTGATGTTGATGTTTCACATTTGCGGGAGTGTCCCGCATGCGGCCCCCCGCAGTGCACGCAAGTGGGGAGATTGAGAATTATCACTCGTATAAACTTGCACCGCGCATTTTGCGCAAGTTTTCAAGACACGGCAAGAGTTCGTACTCTGTCCCCAGGCTAGCTGCGTCGGAGTACCTCCCCGAGGGGATAGAGGCGAACGTCTTTCTCACCTGTGGGAAGGTGATGTTCTCAGTGATCTTGATGTTGATGTTTCACATTTGCGGGAGTGTCCCGCATGCGGCCCCCCGCAGTGCACGCAAGTGGGGTGATGGAGAATTATCACTCGGATAAACTTGCACCGCGCATTTTGCGCAAGTTGTCAAGACACGGCAAGAGTTCGTGCTGTGCCCCCAGGCTAGCTGCGTCGGCGTACCTCCCCAAGGGGAAAGAGGCGAACCCCTTTCTCACCTGTGGGAAGGTGATGTTCTCAGTGACCTTGATGTTGATGTTTCACATTTGCGGGAGTGTCCCGCATGCGGCCCCCCGCAGTGCACGCAAGTGGGGAGATGGAGAATTGTCACTCGGATAAACTTGCGCCGCGCATTTTGCGCAATTTGTCAAGACACGGCAACAGTTCGTACTGTGCCCCCAGGCTAGCTGCGTCGGCGTACCTCCCCAAGGGGAAAGAGGCGAACGTCTTTCTCACCTGTGGGAAGGTGATGTTCTCAGTGACCTTGATGTTGATGTTTCACATTTGCGGGAGTGTCCCGCATGCGGCCCCCCGCAGTGCACGCAAGTGGGGAGATGGAGAATTGTCACTCGGATAAACTTGCGCCGCGCATTTTGCGCAAGTTGTCAAGACACGGCAAGAGTTCGTACTGTGCCCCCAGGCTAGCTGCGTCGGCGTACCTCCCCAAGGGGAAAGAGGTGAACCCCTTTCTCACCTGTGGGAAGGTGATGTTCTCAGTGACCTTGATGTTGATGTTTCACATTTGCGGGAGTGTCCCGCATGCGGCCCCCCGCAGTGCACGCAAGTGGGGAGATGGAGAATTATAACTCGGATAAACTTGCACCGCGCATTTTGCGCAAGTTTTCAAGACACGGCAAGAGTTCGTACTGTGTCCCCAGGCTAGCTGCGTCGGCGTACCTCCCCAAGGGGAAAGAGGCGAACGTCTTTCTCACCTGTGGGAAGGTGATGTTCTCAGTGACCTTGATGTTGATGTTTCACATTTGCGGGAGTGTCCCGCATGCGGCCCCCCGCAGTGCACGCAAGTGGGGAGATGGAGAATTGTCACTCGGATAAACTTGCGCCGCGCATTTTGCGCAAGTTGTCAAGACACGGTAAGAGTTCGTACTGTGCCCCCAGGCTAGCTGCGTCGGCGTACCTCTCCAAGGGGAAAAAGGCGAACCCCTTTCTCACCTGTGGGAAGGTGATGTTCTCAGTGACCTTGATGTTGATGTTTCACATTTGCGGGAGTCTCCCGCATGCGGCCCCCCGCAGTGCACGCAAGTGGGGAGATGGAGAATTGTCACTCGGATAAACTTGCGCCGCGCATTTTGCGCAATTTGTCAAGACACGGCAAGAGTTCGTACTGTGCCCCCAGGCTAGCTGCGTCGGCGTACCTCCCCAAGGAGAAAGAGGCGAACGTCTTTCTCACCTGTGGGAAGGTGATGTTCTCAGTGACCTTGATGTTGATGTTTCACATTTGCGGGAGTGTCCCGCATGCGGCCCCCCGCAGTGCACGCAAGTGGGGAGATGGAGAATTGTCACTCGGATAAACTTGCGCCGCGCATTTTGCGCAAGTTGTCAAGACACGGCAAGAGTTCGTACTGTGCCCCCAGGCTAGCTGCGTCGGCGTACCTCCCCAAGGGGAAAGAGGTGAACCCCTTTCTCACCTGTGGGAAGGTGATGTTCTCAGTGATCTTGATGTTGATGTTTCACATTTGCGGGAGTGTCCCGCATGCGGCCCCCCGCAGTGCACGCAAGTGGGGTGATGGAGAATTATCACTCGGATAAACTTGCACCGCGCATTTTGCGCAAGTTGTCAAGACACGGCAAGAGTTCGTGCTGTGCCCCCAGGCTAGCTGCGTCGGCGTACCTCCCCAAGGGGAAAGAGGCGAACCCCTTTCTCACCTGTGGGAAGGTGATGTTCTCAGTGACCTTGATGTTGATGTTTCACATTTGCGGGAGTGTCCCGCATGCGGCCCCCCGCAGTGCACGCAAGTGGGGAGATGGAGAATTGTCACTCGGATAAACTTGCGCCGCGCATTTTGCGCAATTTGTCAAGACACGGCAACAGTTCGTACTGTGCCCCCAGGCTAGCTGCGTCGGCGTACCTCCCCAAGGGGAAAGAGGCGAACGTCTTTCTCACCTGTGGGAAGGTGATGTTCTCAGTGACCTTGATGTTGATGTTTCACATTTGCGGGAGTGTCCCGCATGCGGCCCCCCGCAGTGCACGCAAGTGGGGAGATGGAGAATTGTCACTCGGATAAACTTGCGCCGCGCATTTTGCGCAAGTTGTCAAGACACGGCAAGAGTTCGTACTGTGCCCCCAGGCTAGCTGCGTCGGCGTACCTCCCCAAGGGGAAAGAGGTGAACCCCTTTCTCACCTGTGGGAAGGTGATGTTCTCAGTGACCTTGATGTTGATGTTTCACATTTGCGGGAGTGTCCCGCATGCGGCCCCCCGCAGTGCACGCAAGTGGGGAGATGGAGAATTATAACTCGGATAAACTTGCACCGCGCATTTTGCGCAAGTTTTCAAGACACGGCAAGAGTTCGTACTGTGTCCCCAGGCTAGCTGCGTCGGCGTACCTCCCCAAGGGGAAAGAGGCGAACGTCTTTCTCACCTGTGGGAAGGTGATGTTCTCAGTGACCTTGATGTTGATGTTTCACATTTGCGGGAGTGTCCCGCATGCGGCCCCCCGCAGTGCACGCAAGTGGGGAGATGGAGAATTGTCACTCGGATAAACTTGCGCCGCGCATTTTGCGCAAGTTGTCAAGACACGGTAAGAGTTCGTACTGTGCCCCCAGGCTAGCTGCGTCGGCGTACCTCTCCAAGGGGAAAAAGGCGAACCCCTTTCTCACCTGTGGGAAGGTGATGTTCTCAGTGACCTTGATGTTGATGTTTCACATTTGCGGGAGTCTCCCGCATGCGGCCCCCCGCAGTGCACGCAAGTGGGGAGATGGAGAATTGTCACTCGGATAAACTTGCGCCGCGCATTTTGCGCAATTTGTCAAGACACGGCAAGAGTTCGTACTGTGCCCCCAGGCTAGCTGCGTCGGCGTACCTCCCCAAGGAGAAAGAGGCGAACGTCTTTCTCACCTGTGGGAAGGTGATGTTCTCAGTGACCTTGATGTTGATGTTTCACATTTGCGGGAGTGTCCCGCATGCGGCCCCCCGCAGTGCACGCAAGTGGGGAGATGGAGAATTGTCACTCGGATAAACTTGCGCCGCGCATTTTGCGCAAGTTGTCAAGACACGGCAAGAGTTCGTACTGTGCCCCCAGGCTAGCTGCGTCGGCGTACCTCCCCAAGGGGAAAGAGGTGAACCCCTTTCTCACCTGTGGGAAGGTGATGTTCTCAGTGATCTTGATGTTGATGTTTCACATTTGCGGGAGTGTCCCGCATGCGGCCCCCCGCAGTGCACGCAAGTGGGGTGATGGAGAATTATCACTCGGATAAACTTGCACCGCGCATTTTGCGCAAGTTGTCAAGACACGGCAAGAGTTCGTGCTGTGCCCCCAGGCTAGCTGCGTCGGCGTACCTCCCCAAGGGGAAAGAGGCGAACCCCTTTCTCACCTGTGGGAAGGTGATGTTCTCAGTGACCTTGATGTTGATGTTTCACATTTGCGGGAGTGTCCCGCATGCGGCCCCCCGCAGTGCACGCAAGTGGGGAGATGGAGAATTGTCACTCGGATAAACTTGCGCCGCGCATTTTGCGCAATTTGTCAAGACACGGCAACAGTTCGTACTGTGCCCCCAGGCTAGCTGCGTCGGCGTACCTCCCCAAGGGGAAAGAGGCGAACGTCTTTCTCACCTGTGGGAAGGTGATGTTCTCAGTGACCTTGATGTTGATGTTTCACATTTGCGGGAGTGTCCCGCATGCGGCCCCCCGCAGTGCACGCAAGTGGGGAGATGGAGAATTGTCACTCGGATAAACTTGCGCCGCGCATTTTGCGCAAGTTGTCAAGACACGGCAAGAGTTCGTACTGTGCCCCCAGGCTAGCTGCGTCGGCGTACCTCCCCAAGGGGAAAGAGGTGAACCCCTTTCTCACCTGTGGGAAGGTGATGTTCTCAGTGACCTTGATGTTGATGTTTCACATTTGCGGGAGTGTCCCGCATGCGGCCCCCCGCAGTGCACGCAAGTGGGGAGATGGAGAATTATAACTCGGATAAACTTGCACCGCGCATTTTGCGCAAGTTTTCAAGACACGGCAAGAGTTCGTACTGTGTCCCCAGGCTAGCTGCGTCGGCGTACCTCCCCAAGGGGAAAGAGGCGAACGTCTTTCTCACCTGTGGGAAGGTGATGTTCTCAGTGACCTTGATGTTGATGTTTCACATTTGCGGGAGTGTCCCGCATGCGGCCCCCCGCAGTGCACGCAAGTGGGGAGATGGAGAATTGTCACTCGGATAAACTTGCGCCGCGCATTTTGCGCAAGTTGTCAAGACACGGTAAGAGTTCGTACTGTGCCCCCAGGCTAGCTGCGTCGGCGTACCTCTCCAAGGGGAAAGAGGCGAACCCCTTTCTCACCTGTGGGAAGGTGATGTTCTCAGTGACCTTGATGTTGATGTTTCACATTTGCGGGAGTGTCCCGCATGCGGCCCCCCGCAGTGCACGCAAGTGGGGAGATGGAGAATTGTCACTCGGATAAACTTGCGCCGCGCATTTTGCGCAATTTGTCAAGACACGGCAAGAGTTCGTACTGTGCCCCCAGGCTAGCTGCGTCGGCGTACCTCCCCAAGGAGAAAGAGGCGAACGTCTTTCTCACCTGTGGGAAGGTGATGTTCTCAGTGACCTTGATGTTGATGTTTCACATTTGCGGGAGTGTCCCGCATGCGGCCCCCCGCAGTGCACGCAAGTGGGGAGATGGAGAATTATAACTCGGATAAACTTGCACCGCGCATTTTGCGCAAGTTTTCAAGACACGGCAAGAGTTCGTACTGTGTCCCCAGGCTAGCTGCGTCGGCGTACCTCCCCAAGGGGAAAGAGGCGAACGTCTTTCTCACCTGTGGGAAGGTGATGTTCTCAGTGACCTTGATGTTGATGTTTCACATTTGCGGGAGTGTCCCGCATGCGGCCCCCCGCAGTGCACGCAAGTGGGGAGATTGAGAATTATCACTCGGATAAACTTGCACCGCGCATTTTGCGCAAGTTTTCAAGACACGGCAAGAGTTCGTACTGTGTCCCCAGGCTTGCTGCGTCGGCGTACCTCCCCGAGGGGATAGAGGCGAACGTCTTTCTCACCTGTGGGAAGGTGATGTTCTCAGTGATCTTGATGTTGATGTTTCACATTTGCGGGAGTGTCCCGCATGCGGCCCCCCGCAGTGCACGCAAGTGGGGAGATGGAGAATTGTCACTCGGATAAACTTGCGCCGCGCATTTTGCGCAAGTTGTCAAGACACGGTAAGAGTTCGTACTGTGCCCCCAGGCTAGCTGCGTCGGCGTACCTCTCCAAGGGGAAAGAGGCGAACCCCTTTCTCACCTGTGGGAAGGTGATGTTCTCAGTGACCTTGATGTTGATGTTTCACATTTGCGGGAGTGTCCCGCATGCGGCCCCCCGCAGTGCACGCAAGTGGGGAGATGGAGAATTGTCACTCGGATAAACTTGCGCCGCGCATTTTGCGCAAGTTGTCAAGACACGGCAAGAGTTCGTACTGTGCCCCCAGGCTAGCTGCGTCGGCATACCTGCCCAAGGGGATAGAGGCGAACGTCTTTCTCACCTGTGGGAAGGTGATGTTCTCAGTGATCTTGATGTTGATGTTTCACATTTGCGGGAGTGTCCCGCATGCGGCCCCCCGCAGTGCACGCAAGTGGGGAGATGGAGAATTGTCACTCGGATAAACTTGCGCCGCGCATTTTGCGCAAGTTGTCAAGACACGGCAAGAGTTCGTACTGTGCCCCCAGGCTAGCTGCGTCGGCGTACCTGCCCAAGGGGATAGAGGCGAACGTCTTTCTCACCTGTGGGAAGGTGATGTTCTCAGTGATCTTGATGTTGATGTTTCACATTTGCGGGAGTGTCCCGCATGCGGCCCCCCGCAGTGCACGCAATTGGGGTGATGGAGAATTATCACTCGGATAAACTTGCACCGCGCATTTTGCGCAAGTTGTCAAGACACGGCAAGAGTTCGTGCTGTGCCCCCAGGCTAGCTGCGTCGGCGTACCTCCCCAAGGGGAAAGAGGCGAACCCCTTTCTCACCTGTGGGAAGGTGATGTTCTCAGTGACCTTGATGTTGATGTTTCACATTTGCGGGAGTGTCCCGCATGCGGCCCCCCGCAGTGCACGCAAGTGGGGAGATGGAGAATTGTCACTCGGATAAACTTGCGCCGCGCATTTTGCGCAATTTGTCAAGACACGGCAAGAGTTCGTACTGTGCCCCCAGGCTAGCTGCGTCGGCGTACCTCCCCAAGGGGAAAGAGGCGAACGTCTTTCTCACCTGTGGGAAGGTGATGTTCTCAGTGACCTTGATGTTGATGTTTCACATTTGCGGGAGTGTCCCGCATGCGGCCCCCCGCAGTGCACGCAAGTGGGGAGATGGAGAATTGTCACTCGGATAAACTTGCGCCGCGCATTTTGCGCAAGTTGTCAAGACACGGCAAGAGTTCGTACTGTGCCCCCAGGCTAGCTGCGTCGGCGTACCTCCCCAAGGGGAAAGAGGTGAACCCCTTTCTCACCTGTGGGAAGGTGATGTTCTCAGTGACCTTGATGTTGATGTTTCACATTTGCGGGAGTGTCCCGCATGCGGCCCCCCGCAGTGCACGCAAGTGGGGAGCTGGAGAATTATAACTCGGATAAACTTGCACCGCGCATTTTGCGCAAGTTTTCAAGACACGGCAAGAGTTCGTACTGTGTCCCCAGGCTAGCTGCGTCGGCGTACCTCCCCAAGGGGAAAGAGGCGAACGTCTTTCTCACCTGTGGGAAGGTGATGTTCTCAGTGACCTTGATGTTGATGTTTCACATTTGCGGGAGTGTCCCGCATGCGGCCCCCCGCAGTGCACGCAAGTGGGGAGATGGAGAATTGTCACTCGGATAAACTTGCGCCGCGCATTTTGCGCAAGTTGTCAAGACATGGTAAGAGTTCGTACTGTGCCCCCAGGCTAGCTGCGTCGGCGTACCTCTCCAAGGGGAAAGAGGCGAACCCCTTTCTCACCTGTGGGAAGGTGATGTTCTCAGTGACCTTGATGTTGATGTTTCACATTTGCGGGAGTGTCCCGCATGCGGCCCCCCGCAGTGCACGCAAGTGGGGAGATGGAGAATTGTCACTCGGATAAACTTGCGCCGCGCATTTTGCGCAATTTGTCAAGACACGGCAAGAGTTCGTACTGTGCCCCCAGGCTAGCTGCGTCGGCGTACCTCCCCAAGGAGAAAGAGGCGAACGTCTTTCTCACCTGTGGGAAGGTGATGTTCTCAGTGACCTTGATGTTGATGTTTCACATTTGCGGGAGTGTCCCGCATGCGGCCCCCCGCAGTGCACGCAAGTGGGGAGATGGAGAATTGTCACTCGGATAAACTTGCGCCGCGCATTTTGCGCAAGTTGTCAAGACACGGCAAGAGTTCGTGCTGTGCCCCCAGGCTAGCTGCGTCGGCGTATCTCCCCAAGGGGAAAGAGGCGAACGTCATTCTCATCTGTGGGAAGGTGATGTTCTCAGTGACCTTGATGTTGATGTTTCACATTTGCGGGAGTGTCCCGCATGCGGCCCCCCGCAGTGCACGCAAGTGGGGAGATGGAGAATTGTCACTCGGATAAACTTGCGCCGCGCATTTTGCGCAAGTTGTCAAGACACGGCAAGAGTTCGTACTGTGCCCCCAGGCTAGCTGCGTCGGCGTACCTGCCCAAGGGGAAAGAGGCGAACCCCTTTCTCACCTGTGGGAAGGTGATGTTCTCAGTGACCTTGCTGTTGATGTTTCACATTTGCGGGAGTGTCCCGCATGCGGCCCCCCGCAGTGCACGCAAGTGGGGAGATGGAGAATTATAACTCGGATAAACTTGCACCGCGCATTTTGCGCAAGTTTTCAAGACACGGCAAGAGTTCGTACTGTGTCCCCAGGCTAGCTGCGTCGGCGTACCTCCCCGAGGGGATAGAGGCGAACGCCTTTCTCACCTGTGGGAAGGTGATGTTCTCAGTGATCTTGATGTTGATGTTTCACATTTGCGGGAGTGTCCCGCATGCGGCCCCCCGCAGTGCACGCAAGTGGGGAGATGGAGAATTATCACTCGGATAAACTTGCACCGCGCATTTTGCGCAAGTTGTCAAGACACGGCAAGAGTTCGTACTGTGCCCCCAGGCTAGCTGCGTCGGCGTACCTCCCCAAGGGGAAAGAGGCGAACCCCTTTCTCACCTGTGGGAAGGTGATGTTCTCAGTGACCTTGATGTTGATGTTTCACATTTGCGGGAGTGTCCCGCATGCGGCCCCCCGCAGTGCACGCAAGTGGGGAGATGGAGAAATATCACTCGGATAAACTTGCACCGCGCATTTTGCGCAAGTTGTCAAGACACGGCAAGAGTTCGTACTGTGCCCCCAGGCTAGCTGCGTCGGCGTACCTCCCCAAGGGGAAAGAGGCGAACCCCTTTCTCACCTGTGGGAAGGTGATGTTCTCAGTGACCTTGATGTTGATGTTTCACATTTGCGGGAGTGTCCCGCATGCGGCCCTCCGCAGTGCACGCAAGTGGGGAAATGGAGAATTGTCACTCGGATAAACTGGCACCGCGCATTTTGCGCAAGTTTTCAAGACACGGCAAGAGTTCGTACTGTGCCCCCAGGCTAGCTGCGCTGGCGTACCTCCCCAAGGGGAAAGAGGCGAACCCCTTTCTCACCTGTGGGAAGGTGATGTTCTCAGTGACCTTGATGTTGATGTTTCACATTTGCGGGAGTGTCCCGCATGCGGCCCCCCGCAGTGCACGCAAGTGGGGAGATGGAGAATTGTCACTCGGATAAACTTGCGCCGCGCATTTTGCGCAAGTTGTCAAGACACGGTAAGAGTTCGTACTGTGCCCCCAGGCTAGCTGCGTCGGCGTACCTCTCCAAGGGGAAAGAGGCGAACCCCTTTCTCACCTGTGGGAAGGTGATGTTCTCAGTGACCTTGATGTTGATGTTTCACATTTGCGGGAGTGTCCCGCATGCGGCCCCCCGCAGTGCACGCAAGTGGGGAGATGGAGAATTGTCACTCGGATAAACTTGCGCCGCGCATTTTGCGCAAAGTGTCAAGACACGGCAAGAGTTCGTACTGTGCCCCCAGGCTAGCTGCGTCGGCGTATCTCCCCAAGGGGAAAGAGGCGAACGTCATTCTCATCTGTGGGAAGGTGATGTTCTCAGTGACTTTGATGTTGATGTTTCACATTTGCGGGAGTGTCCCGCATGCGGCCCCCCGCAGTGCACGCAAGTGGGGAGATGGAGAATTGTCACTCGGATAAACTTGCGCCGCGCATTTTGCGCAAGTTGTCAAGACACGGTAAGAGTTCGTACTGTGCCCCCAGGCTAGCTGCGTCGGCGTACCTCTCCAAGGGGAAAGAGGCGAACCCCTTTCTCACCTGTGGGAAGGTGATGTTCTCAGTGACCTTGATGTTGATGTTTCACATTTGCGGGAGTGTCCCGCATGCGGCCCCCCGCAGTGCACGCAAGTGGGGAGATGGAGAATTGTCACTCGGATAAACTTGCGCCGCGCATTTTGCGCAAGTTGTCAAGACACGGCAAGAGTTCGTACTGTGCCCCCAGGCTAGCTGCGTCGGCGTATCTCCCCAAGGGGAAAGAGGCGAACGTCATTCTCATCTGTGGGAAGGTGATGTTCTCAGTGACCTTGATGTTGATGTTTCACATTTGCGGGAGTGTCCCGCATGCGGCCCCCCGCAGTGCACGCAAGTGGGGAGATGGAGAATTGTCACTCGGATAAACTTGCGCCGCGCATTTTGCGCAAGTTGTCAAGACACGGTAAGAGTTCGTACTGTGCCCCCAGGCTAGCTGCGTCGGCGTACCTGCCCAAGGGGAAAGAGGCGAACCCCTTTCTCACCTGTGGGAAGGTGATGTTCTCAGTGACCTTGCTGTTGATGTTTCACATTTGCGGGAGTGTCCCGCATGCGGCCCCCCGCAGTGCACGCAAGTGGGGAGATGGAGAATTATAACTCGGATAAACTTGCACCGCGCATTTTGCGCAAGTTTTCAAGACACGGCAAGAGTTCGTACTGTGCCCCCAGGCTAGCTGCGTCGGCGTACCTCCCCAAGGGGAAAGAGGTGAACCCCTTTCTCACCTGTGGGAAGGTGATGTTCTCAGTGACCTTGATGTTGATGTTTCACATTTGCGGGAGTGTCCCGCATGCGGCCCCCCGCAGTGCACGCAAGTGGGGAGATGGAGAATTGTCACTCGGATAAACTTGCGCCGCGCATTTTGCGCAAGTTGTCAAGACACGGCAAGAGTTCGTACTGTGCCCCCAGGCTAGCTGCGTCGGCGTACCTCCCCAAGGGGAAAGAGGTGAACCCCTTTCTCACCTGTGGGAAGGTGATGTTCTCAGTGACCTTGATGTTGATGTTTCACATTTGCGGGAGTGTCCCGCATGCGGCCCCCCGCAGTGCACGCAAGTGGGGAGATGGAGAATTATAACTCGGATAAACTTGCACCGCGCATTTTGCGCAAGTTTTCAAGACACGGCAAGAGTTCGTACTGTGTCCCCAGGCTAGCTGCGTCGGCGTACCTCCCCAAGGGGAAAGAGGCGAACGTCTTTCTCACCTGTGGGAAGGTGATGTTCTCAGTGACCTTGATGTTGATGTTTCACATTTGCGGGAGTGTCCCGCATGCGGCCCCCCGCAGTGCACGCAAGTGGGGAGATGGAGAATTGTCACTCGGATAAACTTGCGCCGCGCATTTTGCGCAAGTTGTCAAGACACGGTAAGAGTTCGTACTGTGCCCCCAGGCTAGCTGCGTCGGCGTACCTCTCCAAGGGGAAAGAGGCGAACCCCTTTCTCACCTGTGGGAAGGTGATGTTCTCAGTGACCTTGATGTTGATGTTTCACATTTGCGGGAGTGTCCCGCATGCGGCCCCCCGCAGTGCACGCAAGTGGGGAGATGGAGAATTGTCACTCGGATAAACTTGCGCCGCGCATTTTGCGCAAGTTGTCAAGACACGGCAAGAGTTCGTACTGTGCCCCCAGGCTAGCTGCGTCGGCGTATCTCCCCAAGGGGAAAGAGGCGAACGTCATTCTCATCTGTGGGAAGGTGATGTTCTCAGTGACCTTGATGTTGATGTTTCACATTTGCGGGAGTGTCCCGCATGCGGCCCCCCGCAGTGCACGCAAGTGGGGAGATGGAGAATTGTCACTCGGATAAACTTGCGCCGCGCATTTTGCGCAAGTTGTCAAGACACGGGAAGAGTTCGTACTGTGCCCCCAGGCTAGCTGCGTCGGCGTACCTGCCCAAGGGGAAAGAGGCGAACCCCTTTCTCACCTGTGGGAAGGTGATGTTCTCAGTGACCTTGCTGTTGATGTTTCACATTTGCGGGAGTGTCCCGCATGCGGCCCCCCGCAGTGCACGCAAGTGGGGAGATGGAGAATTATAACTCGGATAAACTTGCACCGCGCATTTTGCGCAAGTTTTCAAGACACGGCAAGAGTTCGTACTGTGCCCCCAGGCTAGCTGCGTCGGCGTACCTCCCCAAGGGGAAAGAGGTGAACCCCTTTCTCACCTGTGGGAAGGTGATGTTCTCAGTGACCTTGATGTTGATGTTTCACATTTGCGGGAGTGTCCCGCATGCGGCCCCCCGCAGTGCACGCAAGTGGGGAGATGGAGAATTATAACTCGGATAAACTTGCACCGCCCATTTTGCGCAAGTTTTCAAGACACGGCAAGAGTTCGTACTGTGTCCCCAGGCTAGCTGCGTCGGCGTACCTCCCCGAGGGGATAGAGGCGAACGTCTTTCTCACCTGTGGGAAGGTGATGTTCTCAGTGATCTTGATGTTGATGTTTCACATTTGCGGGAGTGTCCCGCATGCGGCCCCCCGCAGTGCACGCAAGTGGGGAGATGGAGAATTATCACTCGGATAAACTTGCACCGCGCATTTTGCGTAAGTTGTCAAGACACGGCAAGAGTTCGTACTGTGCCCCCAGGCTAGCTGCGTCGGCGTACCTCCCCAAGGGGAAAGAGGCGAACCCCTTTCTCACCTGTGGGAAGGTGATGTTCTCAGTGACCTTGATGTTGATGTTTCACATTTGCGGGAGTGTCCCGCATGCGGCCCCCCGCAGTGCACGCAAGTGGGGAGATGGAGAATTGTCACTCGGATAAACTTGCGCCGCGCATTTTGCGCAATTTGTCAAGACACGGCAAGAGTTCGTACTGTGCCCCCAGGCTAGCTGCGTCGGCGTACCTCCCCAAGGAGAAAGAGGCGAACGTCTTTCTCACCTGTGGGAAGGTGATGTTCTCAGTGACCTTGATGTTGATGTTTCACATTTGCGGGAGTGTCCCGCATGCGGCCCCCCGCAGTGCACGCAAGTGGGGAGATGGAGAATTGTCACTCGGATAAACTTGCGCCGCGCATTTTGCGCAAGTTGTCAAGACACGGCAAGAGTTCGTACTGTGCCCCCAGGCTAGCTGCGTCGGCATACCTCCCCAAGGGGAAAGAGGTGAACCCCTTTCTCACCTGTGGGAAGGTGATGTTCTCAGTGACCTTGATGTTGATGTTTCACATTTGCGGGAGTGTCCCGCATGCGGCCCCCCGCAGTGCACGCAAGTGGGGAAATGGAGAATTATAACTCGGATAAACTTGCACCGCGCATTTTGCGCAAGTTTTCAAGACACGGCAAGAGTTCGTACTGTGTCCCCAGGCTAGCTGCGTCGGCGTACCTCCCCAAGGGGAAAGAGGCGAACGTCTTTCTCACCTGTGGGAAGGTGATGTTCTCAGTGACCTTGATGTTGATGTTTCACATTTGCGGGAGTGTCCCGCATGCGGCCCCCCGCAGTGCACGCAAGTGGGGAGATTGAGAATTATCACTCGGATAAACTTGCACCGCGCATTTTGCGCAAGTTTTCAAGACACGGCAAGAGTTCGTACTGTGTCCCCAGGCTTGCTGCGTCGGCGTACCTCCCCGAGGGGATAGAGGCGAACGTCTTTCTCACCTGTGGGAAGGTGATGTTCTCAGTGATCTTGATGTTGATGTTTCACATTTGCGGGAGTGTCCCGCATGCGGCCCCCCGCAGTGCACGCAAGTGGGGAGATGGAGAATTGTCACTCGGATAAACTTGCGCCGCGCATTTTGCGCAAGTTGTCAAGACACGGTAAGAGTTCGTACTGTGCCCCCAGGCTAGCTGCGTCGGCGTATCTCCCCAAGGGGAAAGAGGCGAACGTCATTCTCATCTGTGGGAAGGTGATGTTCTCAGTGACCTTGATGTTGATGTTTCACATTTGCGGGAGTGTCCCGCATGCGGCCCCCCGCAGTGCACGCAAGTGGGGAGATGGAGAATTGTCACTCGGATAAACTTGCGCCGCGCATTTTGCGCAAGTTGTCAAGACACGGTAAGAGTTCGTACTGTGCCCCCAGGCTAGCTGCGTCGGCGTACCTGCCCAAGGGGAAAGAGGCGAACCCCTTTCTCACCTGTGGGAAGGTGATGTTCTCAGTGACCTTGCTGTTGATGTTTCACATTTGCGGGAGTGTCCCGCATGCGGCCCCCCGCAGTGCACGCAAGTGGGGAGATGGAGAATTATAACTCGGATAAACTTGCACCGCGCATTTTGCGCAAGTTTTCAAGACACGGCAAGAGTTCGTACTGTGCCCCCAGGCTAGCTGCGTCGGCGTACCTCCCCAAGGGGAAAGAGGTGAACCCCTTTCTCACCTGTGGGAAGGTGATGTTCTCAGTGACCTTGATGTTGATGTTTCACATTTGCGGGAGTGTCCCGCATGCGGCCCCCCGCAGTGCACGCAAGTGGGGAGATGGAGAATTGTCACTCGGATAAACTTGCGCCGCGCATTTTGCGCAAGTTGTCAAGACACGGCAAGAGTTCGTACTGTGCCCCCAGGCTAGCTGCGTCGGCGTACCTCCCCAAGGGGAAAGAGGTGAACCCCTTTCTCACCTGTGGGAAGGTGATGTTCTCAGTGACCTTGATGTTGATGTTTCACATTTGCGGGAGTGTCCCGCATGCGGCCCCCCGCAGTGCACGCAAGTGGGGAGATGGAGAATTATAACTCGGATAAACTTGCACCGCGCATTTTGCGCAAGTTTTCAAGACACGGCAAGAGTTCGTACTGTGTCCCCAGGCTAGCTGCGTCGGCGTACCTCCCCAAGGGGAAAGAGGCGAACGTCTTTCTCACCTGTGGGAAGGTGATGTTCTCAGTGACCTTGATGTTGATGTTTCACATTTGCGGGAGTGTCCCGCATGCGGCCCCCCGCAGTGCACGCAAGTGGGGAGATGGAGAATTGTCACTCGGATAAACTTGCGCCGCGCATTTTGCGCAAGTTGTCAAGACACGGTAAGAGTTCGTACTGTGCCCCCAGGCTAGCTGCGTCGGCGTACCTCTCCAAGGGGAAAGAGGCGAACCCCTTTCTCACCTGTGGGAAGGTGATGTTCTCAGTGACCTTGATGTTGATGTTTCACATTTGCGGGAGTGTCCCGCATGCGGCCCCCCGCAGTGCACGCAAGTGGGGAGATGGAGAATTGTCACTCGGATAAACTTGCGCCGCGCATTTTGCGCAAGTTGTCAAGACACGGCAAGAGTTCGTACTGTGCCCCCAGGCTAGCTGCGTCGGCGTATCTCCCCAAGGGGAAAGAGGCGAACGTCATTCTCATCTGTGGGAAGGTGATGTTCTCAGTGACCTTGATGTTGATGTTTCACATTTGCGGGAGTGTCCCGCATGCGGCCCCCCGCAGTGCACGCAAGTGGGGAGATGGAGAATTGTCACTCGGATAAACTTGCGCCGCGCATTTTGCGCAAGTTGTCAAGACACGGGAAGAGTTCGTACTGTGCCCCCAGGCTAGCTGCGTCGGCGTACCTGCCCAAGGGGAAAGAGGCGAACCCCTTTCTCACCTGTGGGAAGGTGATGTTCTCAGTGACCTTGCTGTTGATGTTTCACATTTGCGGGAGTGTCCCGCATGCGGCCCCCCGCAGTGCACGCAAGTGGGGAGATGGAGAATTATAACTCGGATAAACTTGCACCGCGCATTTTGCGCAAGTTTTCAAGACACGGCAAGAGTTCGTACTGTGCCCCCAGGCTAGCTGCGTCGGCGTACCTCCCCAAGGGGAAAGAGGTGAACCCCTTTCTCACCTGTGGGAAGGTGATGTTCTCAGTGACCTTGATGTTGATGTTTCACATTTGCGGGAGTGTCCCGCATGCGGCCCCCCGCAGTGCACGCAAGTGGGGAGATGGAGAATTATAACTCGGATAAACTTGCACCGCCCATTTTGCGCAAGTTTTCAAGACACGGCAAGAGTTCGTACTGTGTCCCCAGGCTAGCTGCGTCGGCGTACCTCCCCGAGGGGATAGAGGCGAACGTCTTTCTCACCTGTGGGAAGGTGATGTTCTCAGTGATCTTGATGTTGATGTTTCACATTTGCGGGAGTGTCCCGCATGCGGCCCCCCGCAGTGCACGCAAGTGGGGAGATGGAGAATTATCACTCGGATAAACTTGCACCGCGCATTTTGCGTAAGTTGTCAAGACACGGCAAGAGTTCGTACTGTGCCCCCAGGCTAGCTGCGTCGGCGTACCTCCCCAAGGGGAAAGAGGCGAACCCCTTTCTCACCTGTGGGAAGGTGATGTTCTCAGTGACCTTGATGTTGATGTTTCACATTTGCGGGAGTGTCCCGCATGCGGCCCCCCGCAGTGCACGCAAGTGGGGAGATGGAGAATTGTCACTCGGATAAACTTGCGCCGCGCATTTTGCGCAATTTGTCAAGACACGGCAAGAGTTCGTACTGTGCCCCCAGGCTAGCTGCGTCGGCGTACCTCCCCAAGGAGAAAGAGGCGAACGTCTTTCTCACCTGTGGGAAGGTGATGTTCTCAGTGACCTTGATGTTGATGTTTCACATTTGCGGGAGTGTCCCGCATGCGGCCCCCCGCAGTGCACGCAAGTGGGGAGATGGAGAATTGTCACTCGGATAAACTTGCGCCGCGCATTTTGCGCAAGTTGTCAAGACACGGCAAGAGTTCGTACTGTGCCCCCAGGCTAGCTGCGTCGGCATACCTCCCCAAGGGGAAAGAGGTGAACCCCTTTCTCACCTGTGGGAAGGTGATGTTCTCAGTGACCTTGATGTTGATGTTTCACATTTGCGGGAGTGTCCCGCATGCGGCCCCCCGCAGTGCACGCAAGTGGGGAAATGGAGAATTATAACTCGGATAAACTTGCACCGCGCATTTTGCGCAAGTTTTCAAGACACGGCAAGAGTTCGTACTGTGTCCCCAGGCTAGCTGCGTCGGCGTACCTCCCCAAGGGGAAAGAGGCGAACGTCTTTCTCACCTGTGGGAAGGTGATGTTCTCAGTGACCTTGATGTTGATGTTTCACATTTGCGGGAGTGTCCCGCATGCGGCCCCCCGCAGTGCACGCAAGTGGGGAGATTGAGAATTATCACTCGGATAAACTTGCACCGCGCATTTTGCGCAAGTTTTCAAGACACGGCAAGAGTTCGTACTGTGTCCCCAGGCTTGCTGCGTCGGCGTACCTCCCCGAGGGGATAGAGGCGAACGTCTTTCTCACCTGTGGGAAGGTGATGTTCTCAGTGATCTTGATGTTGATGTTTCACATTTGCGGGAGTGTCCCGCATGCGGCCCCCCGCAGTGCACGCAAGTGGGGAGATGGAGAATTGTCACTCGGATAAACTTGCGCCGCGCATTTTGCGCAAGTTGTCAAGACACGGTAAGAGTTCGTACTGTGCCCCCAGGCTAGCTGCGTCGGCGTATCTCCCCAAGGGGAAAGAGGCGAACGTCATTCTCATCTGTGGGAAGGTGATGTTCTCAGTGACCTTGATGTTGATGTTTCACATTTGCGGGAGTGTCCCGCATGCGGCCCCCCGCAGTGCACGCAAGTGGGGAGATGGAGAATTGTCACTCGGATAAACTTGCGCCGCGCATTTTGCGCAAGTTGTCAAGACACGGCAAGAGTTCGTACTGTGCCCCCAGGCTAGCTGCGTCGGCGTACCTGCCCAAGGGGATAGAGGCGAACGTCTTTCTCACCTGTGGGAAGGTGATGTTCTCAGTGATCTTGATGTTGATGTTTCACATTTGCGGGAGTGTCCCGCATGCGGCCCCCCGCAGTGCACGCAAGTGGGGTGATGGAGAATTATCACTCGGATAAACTTGCACCGCGCATTTTGCGCAAGTTGTCAAGACACGGCAAGAGTTCGTGCTGTGCCCCCAGGCTAGCTGCGTCGGCGTACCTCCCCAAGGGGAAAGAGGTGAACCCCTTTCTCACCTGTGGGAAGGTGATGTTCTCAGTGACCTTGATGTTGATGTTTCACATTTGCGGGAGTGTCCCGCATGCGGCCCCCCGCAGTGCACGCAAGTGGGGAGATGGAGAATTATAACTCGGATAAACTTGCACCGCCCATTTTGCGCAAGTTTTCAAGACACGGCAAGAGTTCGTACTGTGTCCCCAGGCTAGCTGCGTCGGCGTACCTCCCCGAGGGGATAGAGGCGAACGTCTTTCTCACCTGTGGGAAGGTGATGTTCTCAGTGATCTTGATGTTGATGTTTCACATTTGCGGGAGTGTCCCGCATGCGGCCCCCCGCAGTGCACGCAAGTGGGGAGATGGAGAATTATCACTCGGATAAACTTGCACCGCGCATTTTGCGTAAGTTGTCAAGACACGGCAAGAGTTCGTACTGTGCCCCCAGGCTAGCTGCGTCGGCGTACCTCCCCAAGGGGAAAGAGGCGAACCCCTTTCTCACCTGTGGGAAGGTGATGTTCTCAGTGACCTTGATGTTGATGTTTCACATTTGCGGGAGTGTCCCGCATGCGGCCCCCCGCAGTGCACGCAAGTGGGGAGATGGAGAATTGTCACTCGGATAAACTTGCGCCGCGCATTTTGCGCAATTTGTCAAGACACGGCAAGAGTTCGTACTGTGCCCCCAGGCTAGCTGCGTCGGCGTACCTCCCCAAGGAGAAAGAGGCGAACGTCTTTCTCACCTGTGGGAAGGTGATGTTCTCAGTGACCTTGATGTTGATGTTTCACATTTGCGGGAGTGTCCCGCATGCGGCCCCCCGCAGTGCACGCAAGTGGGGAGATGGAGAATTGTCACTCGGATAAACTTGCGCCGCGCATTTTGCGCAAGTTGTCAAGACACGGCAAGAGTTCGTACTGTGCCCCCAGGCTAGCTGCGTCGGCGTACCTCCCCAAGGGGAAAGAGGTGAACCCCTTTCTCACCTGTGGGAAGGTGATGTTCTCAGTGACCTTGATGTTGATGTTTCACATTTGCGGGAGTGTCCCGCATGCGGCCCCCCGCAGTGCACGCAAGTGGGGAAATGGACAATTATAACTCGGATAAACTTGCACCGCGCATTTTGCGCAAGTTTTCAAGACACGGCAAGAGTTCGTACTGTGTCCCCAGGCTAGCTGCGTCGGCGTACCTCCCCAAGGGGAAAGAGGCGAACGTCTTTCTCACCTGTGGGAAGGTGATGTTCTCAGTGACCTTGATGTTGATGTTTCACATTTGCGGGAGTGTCCCGCATGCGGCCCCCCGCAGTGCACGCAAGTGGGGAGATTGAGAATTATCACTCGGATAAACTTGCACCGCGCATTTTGCGCAAGTTTTCAAGACACGGCAAGAGTTCGTACTGTGTCCCCAGGCTTGCTGCGTCGGCGTACCTCCCCGAGGGGATAGAGGCGAACGTCTTTCTCACCTGTGGGAAGGTGATGTTCTCAGTGATCTTGATGTTGATGTTTCACATTTGCGGGAGTGTCCCGCATGCGGCCCCCCGCAGTGCACGCAAGTGGGGAGATGGAGAATTGTCACTCGGATAAACTTGCGCCGCGCATTTTGCGCAAGTTGTCAAGACACGGTAAGAGTTCGTACTGTGCCCCCAGGCTAGCTGCGTCGGCGTACCTCTCCAAGGGGAAAGAGGCGAACCCCTTTCTCACCTGTGGGAAGGTGATGTTCTCAGTGACCTTGATGTTGATGTTTCACATTTGCGGGAGTGTCCCGCATGCGGCCCCCCGCAGTGCACGCAAGTGGGGAGATGGAGAATTGTCACTCGGATAAACTTGCGCCGCGCATTTTGCGCAAGTTGTCAAGACACGGCAAGAGTTCGTACTGTGCCCCCAGGCTAGCTGCGTCGGCGTATCTCCCCAAGGGGAAAGAGGCGAACGTCATTCTCATCTGTGGGAAGGTGATGTTCTCAGTGACCTTGATGTTGATGTTTCACATTTGCGGGAGTGTCCCGCATGCGGCCCCCCGCAGTGCACGCAAGTGGGGAGATGGAGAATTGTCACTCGGATAAACTTGCGCCGCGCATTTTGCGCAAGTTGTCAAGACACGGCAAGAGTTCGTACTGTGCCCCCAGGCTAGCTGCGTCGGCGTACCTGCCCAAGGGGATAGAGGCGAACGTCTTTCTCACCTGTGGGAAGGTGATGTTCTCAGTGATCTTGATGTTGATGTTTCACATTTGCGGGAGTGTCCCGCATGCGGCCCCCCGCAGTGCACGCAAGTGGGGTGATGGAGAATTATCACTCGGATAAACTTGCACCGCGCATTTTGCGCAAGTTGTCAAGACACGGCAAGAGTTCGTGCTGTGCCCCCAGGCTAGCTGCGTCGGCGTACCTCCCCAAGGGGAAAGAGGCGAACCCCTTTCTCACCTGTGGGAAGGTGATGTTCTCAGTGACCTTGATGTTGATGTTTCACATTTGCGGGAGTGTCCCGCATGCGGCCCCCCGCAGTGCACGCAAGTGGGGAGATGGAGAATTGTCACTCGGATAAACTTGCGCCGCGCATTTTGCGCAATTTGTCAAGACACGGCAAGAGTTCGTACTGTGCCCCCAGGCTAGCTGCGTCGGCGTACCTCCCCAAGGGGAAAGAGGCGAACGTCTTTCTCACCTGTGGGAAGGTGATGTTCTCAGTGACCTTGATGTTGATGTTTCACATTTGCGGGAGTGTCCCGCATGCGGCCCCCCGCAGTGCACGTAAGTGGGGAGATGGAGAATTGTCACTCGGATAAACTTGCGCCGCGCATTTTGCGCAAGTTGTCAAGACACGGCAAGAGTTCGTACTGTGCCCCCAGGCTAGCTGCGTCGGCGTACCTCTCCAAGGGGAAAGAGGCGAACCCCTTTCTCACCTGTGGGAAGGTGATGTTCTCAGTGACCTTGATGTTGATGTTTCACATTTGCGGGAGTGTCCCGCATGCGGCCCCCCGCAGTGCACGCAAGTGGGGAGATGGAGAATTGTCACTCGGATAAACTTGCGCCGCGCATTTTGCGCAATTTGTCAAGACACGGCAAGAGTTCGTACTGTGCCCCCAGGCTAGCTGCGTCGGCGTACCTCCCCAAGGAGAAAGAGGCGAACGTCTTTCTCACCTGTGGGAAGGTGATGTTCTCAGTGACCTTGATGTTGATGTTTCACCATTGCGGGAGTGTCCCGCATGCGGCCCCCCGCAGTGCACGCAAGTGGGGAGATGGAGAATTGTCACTCGGATAAACTTGCGCCGCGCATTTTGCGCAAGTTGTCAAGACACGGCAAGAGTTCGTACTGTGCCCCCAGGCTAGCTGCGTCGGCGTATCTCCCCAAGGGGAAAGAGGCGAACGTCATTCTCATCTGTGGGAAGGTGATGTTCTCAGTGACCTTGATGTTGATGTTTCACATTTGCGGGAGTGTCCCGCATGCGGCCCCCCGCAGTGCACGCAAGTGGGGAGATGGAGAATTATAACTCGGATAAACTTGCACCGCGCATTTTGCGCAAGTTTTCAAGACACGGCAAGAGTTCGTACTGTGTCCCCAGGCTAGCTGCGTCGGCGTACCTCCCCGAGGGGATAGAGGCGAACGCCTTTCTCACCTGTGGGAAGGTGATGTTCTCAGTGATCTTGATGTTGATGTTTCACATTTGCGGGACTGTCCCGCATGCGGCCCCCCGCAGTGCACGCAAGTGGGGAGATGGAGAATTATCACTCGGATAAACTTGCACCGCGCATTTTGCGCAAGTTGTCAAGACACGGCAAGAGTTCGTACTGTGCCCCCAGGCTAGCTGCGTCGGCGTACCTCCCCAAGGGGAAAGAGGCGAACCCCTTTCTCACCTGTGGGAAGGTGATGTTCTCAGTGACCTTGATGTTGATGTTTCACATTTGCGGGAGTGTCCCGCATGCGGCCCCCCGCAGTGCACGCAAGTGGGGAGATGGAGAAATATCACTCGGATAAACTTGCACCGCGCATTTTGCGCAAGTTGTCAAGACACGGCAAGAGTTCGTACTGTGCCCCCAGGCTAGCTGCGTCGGCGTACCTCCCCAAGGGGAAAGAGGCGAACCCCTTTCTCACCTGTGGGAAGGTGATGTTCTCAGTGACCTTGATGTTGATGTTTCACATTTGCGGGAGTGTCCCGCATGCGGCCCCCCGCAGTGCACGCAAGTGGGGAAATGGAGAATTGTCACTCGGATAAACTGGCACCGCGCATTTTGCGCAAGTTTTCAAGACACGGCAAGAGTTCGTACTGTGCCCCCAGGCTAGCTGCGCTGGCGTACCTCCCCAAGGGGAAAGAGGCGAACCCCTTTCTCACCTGTGGGAAGGTGATGTTCTCAGTGACCTTGATGTTGATGTTTCACATTTGCGGGAGTGTCCCGCATGCGGCCCCCCGCAGTGCACGCAAGTGGGGAGATGGAGAATTATAACTCGGATAAACTTGCACCGCGCATTTTGCGCAAGTTTTCAAGACACGGCAAGAGTTCGTACTGTGCCCCCAGGCTAGCTGCGTCGGCGTACCTCCCCAAGGGGAAAGAGGCGAACCCCTTTCTCACCTGTGGGAAGGTGATGTTCTCAGTGACCTTGATGTTGATGTTTCACATTTGCGGGAGTGTCCCGCATGCGGCCCCCCGCAGTGCACGCAAGTGGGGAGATGGAGAATTGTCACTCGGATAAACTTGCGCCGCGCATTTTGCGCAATTTGTCAAGACACGGCAAGAGTTCGTACTGTGCCCCCAGGCTAGCTGCGTCGGCGTACCTCCCCAAGGAGAAAGAGGCGAACGTCTTTCTCACCTGTGGGAAGGTGATGTTCTCAGTGACCTTGATGTTGATGTTTCACATTTGCGGGAGTGTCCCGCATGCGGCCCCCCGCAGTGCACGCAAGTGGGGAGATGGAGAATTGTCACTCGGATAAACTTGCGCCGCGCATTTTGCGCAAGTTGTCAAGACACGGCAAGAGTTCGTACTGTGCCCCCAGGCTAGCTGCGTCGGCGTACCTCCCCAAGGGGAAAGAGGTGAACCCCTTTCTCACCTGTGGGAAGGTGATGTTCTCAGTGACCTTGATGTTGATGTTTCACATTTGCGGGAGTGTCCCGCATGCGGCCCCCCGCAGTGCACGCAAGTGGGGAAATGGAGAATTATAACTCGGATAAACTTGCACCGCGCATTTTGCGCAAGTTTTCAAGACACGGCAAGAGTTCGTACTGTGTCCCCAGGCTAGCTGCGTCGGCGTACCTCCCCAAGGGGAAAGAGGCGAACGTCTTTCTCACCTGTGGGAAGGTGATGTTCTCAGTGACCTTGATGTTGATGTTTCACATTTGCGGGAGTGTCCCGCATGCGGCCCCCCGCAGTGCACGCAAGTGGGGAGATTGAGAATTATCACTCGGATAAACTTGCACCGCGCATTTTGCGCAAGTTTTCAAGACACGGCAAGAGTTCGTACTGTGTCCCCAGGCTTGCTGCGTCGGCGTACCTCCCCGAGGGGATAGAGGCGAACGTCTTTCTCACCTGTGGGAAGGTGATGTTCTCAGTGATCTTGATGTTGATGTTTCACATTTGCGGGAGTGTCCCGCATGCGGCCCCCCGCAGTGCACGCAAGTGGGGAGATGGAGAATTGTCACTCGGATAAACTTGCGCCGCGCATTTTGCGCAAGTTGTCAAGACACGGTAAGAGTTCGTACTGTGCCCCCAGGCTAGCTGCGTCGGCGTACCTCTCCAAGGGGAAAGAGGCGAACCCCTTTCTCACCTGTGGGAAGGTGATGTTCTCAGTGACCTTGATGTTGATGTTTCACATTTGCGGGAGTGTCCCGCATGCGGCCCCCCGCAGTGCACGCAAGTGGGGAGATGGAGAATTGTCACTCGGATAAACTTGCGCCGCGCATTTTGCGCAAGTTGTCAAGACACGGCAAGACTTCGTACTGTGCCCCCAGGCTAGCTGCGTCGGCGTATCTCCCCAAGGGGAAAGAGGCGAACGTCATTCTCATCTGTGGGAAGGTGATGTTCTCAGTGACCTTGATGTTGATGTTTCACATTTGCGGGAGTGTCCCGCATGCGGCCCCCCGCAGTGCACGCAAGTGGGGAGATGGAGAATTGTCACTCGGATAAACTTGCGCCGCGCATTTTGCGCAAGTTGTCAAGACACGGCAAGAGTTCGTACTGTGCCCCCAGGCTAGCTGCGTCGGCGTACCTGCCCAAGGGGATAGAGGCGAACGTCTTTCTCACCTGTGGGAAGGTGATGTTCTCAGTGATCTTGATGTTGATGTTTCACATTTGCGGGAGTGTCCCGCATGCGGCCCCCCGCAGTGCACGCAAGTGGGGTGATGGAGAATTATCACTCGGATAAACTTGCACCGCGCATTTTGCGCAAGTTGTCAAGACACGGCAAGAGTTCGTGCTGTGCCCCCAGGCTAGCTGCGTCGGCGTACCTCCCCAAGGGGAAAGAGGCGAACCCCTTTCTCACCTGTGGGAAGGTGATGTTCTCAGTGACCTTGATGTTGATGTTTCACATTTGCGGGAGTGTCCCGCATGCGGCCCCCCGCAGTGCACGCAAGTGGGGAGATGGAGAATTGTCACTCGGATAAACTTGCGCCGCGCATTTTGCGCAATTTGTCAAGACACGGCAAGAGTTCGTACTGTGCCCCCAGGCTAGCTGCGTCGGCGTACCTCCCCAAGGGGAAAGAGGCGAACGTCTTTCTCACCTGTGGGAAGGTGATGTTCTCAGTGACCTTGATGTTGATGTTTCACATTTGCGGGAGTGTCCCGCATGCGGCCCCCCGCAGTGCACGCAAGTGGGGAGATGGAGAATTGTCACTCGGATAAACTTGCGCCGCGCATTTTGCGCAAGTTGTCAAGACACGGCAAGAGTTCGTACTGTGCCCCCAGGCTAGCTGCGTCGGCGTACCTCTCCAAGGGGAAAGAGGCGAACCCCTTTCTCACCTGTGGGAAGGTGATGTTCTCAGTGACCTTGATGTTGATGTTTCACATTTGCGGGAGTGTCCCGCATGCGGCCCCCCGCAGTGCACGCAAGTGGGGAGATGGAGAATTGTCACTCGGATAAACTTGCGCCGCGCATTTTGCGCAATTTGTCAAGACACGGCAAGAGTTCGTACTGTGCCCCCAGGCTAGCTGCGTCGGCGTACCTCCCCAAGGAGAAAGAGGCGAACGTCTTTCTCACCTGTGGGAAGGTGATGTTCTCAGTGACCTTGATGTTGATGTTTCACCATTGCGGGAGTGTCCCGCATGCGGCCCCCCGCAGTGCACGCAAGTGGGGAGATGGAGAATTGTCACTCGGATAAACTTGCGCCGCGCATTTTGCGCAAGTTGTCAAGACACGGCAAGAGTTCGTACTGTGCCCCCAGGCTAGCTGCGTCGGCGTATCTCCCCAAGGGGAAAGAGGCGAACGTCATTCTCATCTGTGGGAAGGTGATGTTCTCAGTGACCTTGATGTTGATGTTTCACATTTGCGGGAGTGTCCCGCATGCGGCCCCCCGCAGTGCACGCAAGTGGGGAGATGGAGAATTGTCACTCGGATAAACTTGCGCCGCGCATTTTGCGCAAGTTGTCAAGACACGGCAAGAGTTCGTACTGTGCCCCCAGGCTAGCTGCGTCGGCGTACCTGCCCAAGGGGAAAGAGGCGAACCCCTTTCTCACCTGTGGGAAGGTGATGTTCTCAGTGACCTTGCTGTTGATGTTTCACATTTGCGGGAGTGTCCCGCATGCGGCCCCCCGCAGTGCACGCAAGTGGGGAGATGGAGAATTATAACTCGGATAAACTTGCACCGCGCATTTTGCGCAAGTTTTCAAGACACGGCAAGAGTTCGTACTGTGTCCCCAGGCTAGCTGCGTCGGCGTACCTCCCCGAGGGGATAGAGGCGAACGCCTTTCTCACCTGTGGGAAGGTGATGTTCTCAGTGATCTTGATGTTGATGTTTCAAATTTGCGGGAGTGTCCCGCATGCGGCCCCCCGCAGTGCACGCAAGTGGGGAGATGGAGAATTATCACTCGGATAAACTTGCACCGCGCATTTTGCGCAAGTTGTCAAGACACGGCAAGAGTTCGTACTGTGCCCCCAGGCTAGCTGCGTCGGCGTACCTCCCCAAGGGGAAAGAGGCGAACCCCTTTCTCACCTGTGGGAAGGTGATGTTCTCAGTGACCTTGATGTTGATGTTTCACATTTGCGGGAGTGTCCCGCATGCGGCCCCCCGCAGTGCACGCAAGTGGGGAGATGGAGAAATATCACTCGGATAAACTTGCACCGCGCATTTTGCGCAAGTTGTCAAGACACGGCAAGAGTTCGTACTGTGCCCCCAGGCTAGCTGCGTCGGCGTACCTCCCCAAGGGGAAAGAGGCGAACCCCTTTCTCACCTGTGGGAAGGTGATGTTCTCAGTGACCTTGATGTTGATGTTTCACATTTGCGGGAGTGTCCCGCATGCGGCCCCCCGCAGTGCACGCAAGTGGGGAAATGGAGAATTGTCACTCGGATAAACTGGCACCGCGCATTTTGCGCAAGTTTTCAAGACACGGCAAGAGTTCGTACTGTGCCCCCAGGCTAGCTGCGCTGGCGTACCTCCCCAAGGGGAAAGAGGCGAACCCCTTTCTCACCTGTGGGAAGGTGATGTTCTCAGTGACCTTGATGTTGATGTTTCACATTTGCGGGAGTGTCCCGCATGCGGCCCCCCGCAGTGCACGCAAGTGGGGAGATGGAGAATTATAACTCGGATAAACTTGCACCGCGCATTTTGCGCAAGTTTTCAAGACACGGCAAGAGTTCGTACTGTGTCCCCAGGCTAGCTGCGTCGGCGTACCTCCCCAAGGGGAAAGAGGCGAACGTCTTTCTCACCTGTGGGAAGGTGATGTTCTCAGTGACCTTGATGTTGATGTTTCACATTTGCGGGAGTGTCCCGCATGCGGCCCCCCGCAGTGCACGCAAGTGGGGAGATGGAGAATTGTCACTCGGATAAACTTGCGCCGCGCATTTTGCGCAAGTTGTCAAGACATGGTAAGAGTTCGTACTGTGCCCCCAGGCTAGCTGCGTCGGCGTACCTCTCCAAGGGGAAAGAGGCGAACCCCTTTCTCACCTGTGGGAAGGTGATGTTCTCAGTGACCTTGATGTTGATGTTTCACATTTGCGGGAGTGTCCCGCATGCGGCCCCCCGCAGTGCACGCAAGTGGGGAGATGGAGAATTGTCACTCGGATAAACTTGCGCCGCGCATTTTGCGCAATTTGTCAAGACACGGCAAGAGTTCGTACTGTGCCCCCAGGCTAGCTGCGTCGGCGTACCTCCCCAAGGAGAAAGAGGCGAACGTCTTTCTCACCTGTGGGAAGGTGATGTTCTCAGTGACCTTGATGTTGATGTTTCACATTTGCGGGAGTGTCCCGCATGCGGCCCCCCGCAGTGCACGCAAGTGGGGAGATGGAGAATTGTCACTCGGATAAACTTGCGCCGCGCATTTTGCGCAAGTTGTCAAGACACGGCAAGAGTTCGTACTGTGCCCCCAGGCTAGCTGCGTCGGCGTATCTCCCCAAGGGGAAAGAGGCGAACGTCATTCTCATCTGTGGGAAGGTGATGTTCTCAGTGACCTTGATGTTGATGTTTCACATTTGCGGGAGTGTCCCGCATGCGGCCCCCCGCAGTGCACGCAAGTGGGGAGATGGAGAATTGTCACTCGGATAAACTTGCGCCGCGCATTTTGCGCAAGTTGTCAAGACACGGCAAGAGTTCGTACTGTGCCCCCAGGCTAGCTGCGTCGGCGTATCTCCCCAAGGGGAAAGAGGCGAACGTCATTCTCATCTGTGGGAAGGTGATGTTCTCAGTGACCTTGATGTTGATGTTTCACATTTGCGGGAGTGTCCCGCATGCGGCCCCCCGCAGTGCACGCAAGTGGGGAGATGGAGAATTGTCACTCGGATAAACTTGCGCCGCGCATTTTGCGCAAGTTGTCAAGACACGGTAAGAGTTCGTACTGTGCCCCCAGGCTAGCTGCGTCGGCGTACCTGCCCAAGGGGAAAGAGGCGAACCCCTTTCTCACCTGTGGGAAGGTGATGTTCTCAGTGACCTTGCTGTTGATGTTTCACATTTGCGGGAGTGTCCCGCATGCGGCCCCCCGCAGTGCACGCAAGTGGGGAGATGGAGAATTATAACTCGGATAAACTTGCACCGCGCATTTTGCGCAAGTTTTCAAGACACGGCAAGAGTTCGTACTGTGCCCCCAGGCTAGCTGCGTCGGCGTACCTCCCCAAGGGGAAAGAGGTGAACCCCTTTCTCACCTGTGGGAAGGTGATGTTCTCAGTGACCTTGATGTTGATGTTTCACATTTGCGGAGTGTCCCGCATGCGGCCCCCCGCAGTGCACGCAAGTGGGGAGATGGAGAATTGTCACTCGGATAAACTTGCGCCGCGCATTTTGCGCAAGTTGTCAAGACACGGCAAGAGTTCGTACTGTGCCCCCAGGCTAGCTGCGTCGGCGTACCTCCCCAAGGGGAAAGAGGTGAACCCCTTTCTCACCTGTGGGAAGGTGATGTTCTCAGTGACCTTGATGTTGATGTTTCACATTTGCGGGAGTGTCCCGCATGCGGCCCTCCGCAGTGCACGCAAGTGGGGAAATGGAGAATTGTCACTCGGATAAACTGGCACCGCGCATTTTGCGCAAGTTTTCAAGACACGGCAAGAGTTCGTACTGTGCCCCCAGGCTAGCTGCGCTGGCGTACCTCCCCAAGGGGAAAGAGGCGAACCCCTTTCTCACCTGTGGGAAGGTGATGTTCTCAGTGACCTTGATGTTGATGTTTCACATTTGCGGGAGTGTCCCGCATGCGGCCCCCCGCAGTGCACGCAAGTGGGGAGATGGAGAATTGTCACTCGGATAAACTTGCGCCGCGCATTTTGCGCAAGTTGTCAAGACACGGTAAGAGTTCGTACTGTGCCCCCAGGCTAGCTGCGTCGGCGTACCTCTCCAAGGGGAAAGAGGCGAACCCCTTTCTCACCTGTGGGAAGGTGATGTTCTCAGTGACCTTGATGTTGATGTTTCACATTTGCGGGAGTGTCCCGCATGCGGCCCCCCGCAGTGCACGCAAGTGGGGAGATGGAGAATTGTCACTCGGATAAACTTGCGCCGCGCATTTTGCGCAAAGTGTCAAGACACGGCAAGAGTTCGTACTGTGCCCCCAGGCTAGCTGCGTCGGCGTATCTCCCCAAGGGGAAAGAGGCGAACGTCATTCTCATCTGTGGGAAGGTGATGTTCTCAGTGACTTTGATGTTGATGTTTCACATTTGCGGGAGTGTCCCGCATGCGGCCCCCCGCAGTGCACGCAAGTGGGGAGATGGAGAATTGTCACTCGGATAAACTTGCGCCGCGCATTTTGCGCAAGTTGTCAAGACACGGTAAGAGTTCGTACTGTGCCCCCAGGCTAGCTGCGTCGGCGTACCTCTCCAAGGGGAAAGAGGCGAACCCCTTTCTCACCTGTGGGAAGGTGATGTTCTCAGTGACCTTGATGTTGATGTTTCACATTTGCGGGAGTGTCCCGCATGCGGCCCCCCGCAGTGCACGCAAGTGGGGAGATGGAGAATTGTCACTCGGATAAACTTGCGCCGCGCATTTTGCGCAAGTTGTCAAGACACGGCAAGAGTTCGTACTGTGCCCCCAGGCTAGCTGCGTCGGCGTATCTCCCCAAGGGGAAAGAGGCGAACGTCATTCTCATCTGTGGGAAGGTGATGTTCTCAGTGACCTTGATGTTGATGTTTCACATTTGCGGGAGTGTCCCGCATGCGGCCCCCCGCAGTGCACGCAAGTGGGGAGATGGAGAATTGTCACTCGGATAAACTTGCGCCGCGCATTTTGCGCAAGTTGTCAAGACACGGTAAGAGTTCGTACTGTGCCCCCAGGCTAGCTGCGTCGGCGTACCTGCCCAAGGGGAAAGAGGCGAACCCCTTTCTCACCTGTGGGAAGGTGATGTTCTCAGTGACCTTGCTGTTGATGTTTCACATTTGCGGGAGTGTCCCGCATGCGGCCCCCCGCAGTGCACGCAAGTGGGGAGATGGAGAATTATAACTCGGATAAACTTGCACCGCGCATTTTGCGCAAGTTTTCAAGACACGGCAAGAGTTCGTACTGTGCCCCCAGGCTAGCTGCGTCGGCGTACCTCCCCAAGGGGAAAGAGGTGAACCCCTTTCTCACCTGTGGGAAGGTGATGTTCTCAGTGACCTTGATGTTGATGTTTCACATTTGCGGGAGTGTCCCGCATGCGGCCCCCCGCAGTGCACGCAAGTGGGGAGATGGAGAATTGTCACTCGGATAAACTTGCGCCGCGCATTTTGCGCAAGTTGTCAAGACACGGCAAGAGTTCGTACTGTGCCCCCAGGCTAGCTGCGTCGGCGTACCTCCCCAAGGGGAAAGAGGTGAACCCCTTTCTCACCTGTGGGAAGGTGATGTTCTCAGTGACCTTGATGTTGATGTTTCACATTTGCGGGAGTGTCCCGCATGCGGCCCCCCGCAGTGCACGCAAGTGGGGAGATGGAGAATTATAACTCGGATAAACTTGCACCGCGCATTTTGCGCAAGTTTTCAAGACACGGCAAGAGTTCGTACTGTGTCCCCAGGCTAGCTGCGTCGGCGTACCTCCCCAAGGGGAAAGAGGCGAACGTCTTTCTCACCTGTGGGAAGGTGATGTTCTCAGTGACCTTGATGTTGATGTTTCACATTTGCGGGAGTGTCCCGCATGCGGCCCCCCGCAGTGCACGCAAGTGGGGAGATGGAGAATTGTCACTCGGATAAACTTGCGCCGCGCATTTTGCGCAAGTTGTCAAGACACGGTAAGAGTTCGTACTGTGCCCCCAGGCTAGCTGCGTCGGCGTACCTCTCCAAGGGGAAAGAGGCGAACCCCTTTCTCACCTGTGGGAAGGTGATGTTCTCAGTGACCTTGATGTTGATGTTTCACATTTGCGGGAGTGTCCCGCATGCGGCCCCCCGCAGTGCACGCAAGTGGGGAGATGGAGAATTGTCACTCGGATAAACTTGCGCCGCGCATTTTGCGCAAGTTGTCAAGACACGGCAAGAGTTCGTACTGTGCCCCCAGGCTAGCTGCGTCGGCGTATCTCCCCAAGGGGAAAGAGGCGAACGTCATTCTCATCTGTGGGAAGGTGATGTTCTCAGTGACCTTGATGTTGATGTTTCACATTTGCGGGAGTGTCCCGCATGCGGCCCCCCGCAGTGCACGCAAGTGGGGAGATGGAGAATTGTCACTCGGATAAACTTGCGCCGCGCATTTTGCGCAAGTTGTCAAGACACGGCAAGAGTTCGTACTGTGCCCCCAGGCTAGCTGCGTCGGCGTACCTGCCCAAGGGGAAAGAGGCGAACCCCTTTCTCACCTGTGGGAAGGTGATGTTCTCAGTGACCTTGCTGTTGATGTTTCACATTTGCGGGAGTGTCCCGCATGCGGCCCCCCGCAGTGCACGCAAGTGGGGAGATGGAGAATTATAACTCGGATAAACTTGCACCGCGCATTTTGCGCAAGTTTTCAAGACACGGCAAGAGTTCGTACTGTGCCCCCAGGCTAGCTGCGTCGGCGTACCTCCCCAAGGGGAAAGAGGTGAACCCCTTTCTCACCTGTGGGAAGGTGATGTTCTCAGTGACCTTGATGTTGATGTTTCACATTTGCGGGAGTGTCCCGCATGCGGCCCCCCGCAGTGCACGCAAGTGGGGAGATGGAGAATTATAACTCGGATAAACTTGCACCGCCCATTTTGCGCAAGTTTTCAAGACACGGCAAGAGTTCGTACTGTGTCCCCAGGCTAGCTGCGTCGGCGTACCTCCCCGAGGGGATAGAGGCGAACGTCTTTCTCACCTGTGGGAAGGTGATGTTCTCAGTGATCTTGATGTTGATGTTTCACATTTGCGGGAGTGTCCCGCATGCGGCCCCCCGCAGTGCACGCAAGTGGGGAGATGGAGAATTATCACTCGGATAAACTTGCACCGCGCATTTTGCGTAAGTTGTCAAGACACGGCAAGAGTTCGTACTGTGCCCCCAGGCTAGCTGCGTCGGCGTACCTCCCCAAGGGGAAAGAGGCGAACCCCTTTCTCACCTGTGGGAAGGTGATGTTCTCAGTGACCTTGATGTTGATGTTTCACATTTGCGGGAGTGTCCCGCATGCGGCCCCCCGCAGTGCACGCAAGTGGGGAGATGGAGAATTGTCACTCGGATAAACTTGCGCCGCGCATTTTGCGCAATTTGTCAAGACACGGCAAGAGTTCGTACTGTGCCCCCAGGCTAGCTGCGTCGGCGTACCTCCCCAAGGAGAAAGAGGCGAACGTCTTTCTCACCTGTGGGAAGGTGATGTTCTCAGTGACCTTGATGTTGATGTTTCACATTTGCGGGAGTGTCCCGCATGCGGCCCCCCGCAGTGCACGCAAGTGGGGAGATGGAGAATTGTCACTCGGATAAACTTGCGCCGCGCATTTTGCGCAAGTTGTCAAGACACGGCAAGAGTTCGTACTGTGCCCCCAGGCTAGCTGCGTCGGCGTACCTCCCCAAGGGGAAAGAGGTGAACCCCTTTCTCACCTGTGGGAAGGTGATGTTCTCAGTGACCTTGATGTTGATGTTTCACATTTGCGGGAGTGTCCCGCATGCGGCCCCCCGCAGTGCACGCAAGTGGGGAAATGGAAAATTATAACTCGGATAAACTTGCACCGCGCATTTTGCGCAAGTTTTCAAGACACGGCAAGAGTTCGTACTGTGTCCCCAGGCTAGCTGCGTCGGCGTACCTCCCCAAGGGGAAAGAGGCGAACGTCTTTCTCACCTGTGGGAAGGTGATGTTCTCAGTGACCTTGATGTTGATGTTTCACATTTGCGGGAGTGTCCCGCATGCGGCCCCCCGCAGTGCACGCAAGTGGGGAGATTGAGAATTATCACTCGGATAAACTTGCACCGCGCATTTTGCGCAAGTTTTCAAGACACGGCAAGAGTTCGTACTGTGTCCCCAGGCTTGCTGCGTCGGCGTACCTCCCCGAGGGGATAGAGGCGAACGTCTTTCTCACCTGTGGGAAGGTGATGTTCTCAGTGATCTTGATGTTGATGTTTCACATTTGCGGGAGTGTCCCGCATGCGGCCCCCCGCAGTGCACGCAAGTGGGGAGATGGAGAATTGTCACTCGGATAAACTTGCGCCGCGCATTTTGCGCAAGTTGTCAAGACACGGTAAGAGTTCGTACTGTGCCCCCAGGCTAGCTGCGTCGGCGTACCTCTCCAAGGGGAAAGAGGCGAACCCCTTTCTCACCTGTGGGAAGGTGATGTTCTCAGTGACCTTGATGTTGATGTTTCACATTTGCGGGAGTGTCCCGCATGCGGCCCCCCGCAGTGCACGCAAGTGGGGAGATGGAGAATTGTCACTCGGATAAACTTGCGCCGCGCATTTTGCGCAAGTTGTCAAGACACGGCAAGAGTTCGTACTGTGCCCCCAGGCTAGCTGCGTCGGCGTATCTCCCCAAGGGGAAAGAGGCGAACGTCATTCTCATCTGTGGGAAGGTGATGTTCTCAGTGACCTTGATGTTGATGTTTCAGATTTGCGGGAGTGTCCCGCATGCGGCCCCCCGCAGTGCACGCAAGTGGGGAGATGGAGAATTGTCACTCGGATAAACTTGCGCCGCGCATTTTGCGCAAGTTGTCAAGACACGGCAAGAGTTCGTACTGTGCCCCCAGGCTAGCTGCGTCGGCGTACCTGCCCAAGGGGATAGAGGCGAACGTCTTTCTCACCTGTGGGAAGGTGATGTTCTCAGTGATCTTGATGTTGATGTTTCACATTTGCGGGAGTGTCCCGCATGCGGCCCCCCGCAGTGCACGCAAGTGGGGTGATGGAGAATTATCACTCGGATAAACTTGCACCGCGCATTTTGCGCAAGTTGTCAAGACACGGCAAGAGTTCGTGCTGTGCCCCCAGGCTAGCTGCGTCGGCGTACCTCCCCAAGGGGAAAGAGGCGAACCCCTTTCTCACCTGTGGGAAGGTGATGTTCTCAGTGACCTTGATGTTGATGTTTCACATTTGCGGGAGTGTCCCGCATGCGGCCCCCCGCAGTGCACGCAAGTGGGGAGATGGAGAATTGTCACTCGGATAAACTTGCGCCGCGCATTTTGCGCAATTTGTCAAGACACGGCAAGAGTTCGTACTGTGCCCCCAGGCTAGCTGCGTCGGCGTACCTCCCCAAGGGGAAAGAGGCGAACGTCTTTCTCACCTGTGGGAAGGTGATGTTCTCAGTGACCTTGATGTTGATGTTTCACATTTGCGGGAGTGTCCCGCATGCGGCCCCCCGCAGTGCACGCAAGTGGGGAGATGGAGAATTGTCACTCGGATAAACTTGCGCCGCGCATTTTGCGCAAGTTGTCAAGACACGGCAAGAGTTCGTACTGTGCCCCCAGGCTAGCTGCGTCGGCGTACCTCTCCAAGGGGAAAGAGGCGAACCCCTTTCTCACCTGTGGGAAGGTGATGTTCTCAGTGACCTTGATGTTGATGTTTCACATTTGCGGGAGTGTCCCGCATGCGGCCCCCCGCAGTGCACGCAAGTGGGGAGATGGAGAATTGTCACTCGGATAAACTTGCGCCGCGCATTTTGCGCAATTTGTCAAGACACGGCAAGAGTTCGTACTGTGCCCCCAGGCTAGCTGCGTCGGCGTACCTCCCCAAGGAGAAAGAGGCGAACGTCTTTCTCACCTGTGGGAAGGTGATGTTCTCAGTGACCTTGATGTTGATGTTTCACCATTGCGGGAGTGTCCCGCATGCGGCCCCCCGCAGTGCACGCAAGTGGGGAGATGGAGAATTGTCACTCGGATAAACTTGCGCCGCGCATTTTGCGCAAGTTGTCAAGACACGGCAAGAGTTCGTACTGTGCCCCCAGGCTAGCTGCGTCGGCGTATCTCCCCAAGGGGAAAGAGGCGAACGTCATTCTCATCTGTGGGAAGGTGATGTTCTCAGTGACCTTGATGTTGATGTTTCACATTTGCGGGAGTGTCCCGCATGCGGCCCCCCGCAGTGCACGCAAGTGGGGAGATGGAGAATTGTCACTCGGATAAACTTGCGCCGCGCATTTTGCGCAAGTTGTCAAGACACGGCAAGAGTTCGTACTGTGCCCCCAGGCTAGCTGCGTCGGCGTACATGCCCAAGGGGAAAGAGGCGAACCCCTTTCTCACCTGTGGGAAGGTGATGTTCTCAGTGACCTTGCTGTTGATGTTTCACATTTGCGGGAGTGTCCCGCATGCGGCCCCCCGCAGTGCACGCAAGTGGGGAGATGGAGAATTATAACTCGGATAAACTTGCACCGCGCATTTTGCGCAAGTTTTCAAGACACGGCAAGAGTTCGTACTGTGTCCCCAGGCTAGCTGCGTCGGCGTACCTCCCCGAGGGGATAGAGGCGAACGCCTTTCTCACCTGTGGGAAGGTGATGTTCTCAGTGATCTTGATGTTGATGTTTCACATTTGCGGGAGTGTCCCGCATGCGGCCCCCCGCAGTGCACGCAAGTGGGGAGATGGAGAATTATCACTCGGATAAACTTGCACCGCGCATTTTGCGCAAGTTGTCAAGACACGGCAAGAGTTCGTACTGTGCCCCCAGGCTAGCTGCGTCGGCGTACCTCCCCAAGGGGAAAGAGGCGAACCCCTTTCTCACCTGTGGGAAGGTGATGTTCTCAGTGACCTTGATGTTGATGTTTCACATTTGCGGGAGTGTCCCGCATGCGGCCCCCCGCAGTGCACGCAAGTGGGGAGATGGAGAAATATCACTCGGATAAACTTGCACCGCGCATTTTGCGCAAGTTGTCAAGACACGGCAAGAGTTCGTACTGTGCCCCCAGGCTAGCTGCGTCGGCGTACCTCCCCAAGGGGAAAGAGGCGAACCCCTTTCTCACCTGTGGGAAGGTGATGTTCTCAGTGACCTTGATGTTGATGTTTCACATTTGCGGGAGTGTCCCGCATGCGGCCCCCCGCAGTGCACGCAAGTGGGGAAATGGAGAATTGTCACTCGGATAAACTGGCACCGCGCATTTTGCGCAAGTTTTCAAGACACGGCAAGAGTTCGTACTGTGCCCCCAGGCTAGCTGCGCTGGCGTACCTCCCCAAGGGGAAAGAGGCGAACCCCTTTCTCACCTGTGGGAAGGTGATGTTCTCAGTGACCTTGATGTTGATGTTTCACATTTGCGGGAGTGTCCCGCATGCGGCCCCCCGCAGTGCACGCAAGTGGGGAGATGGAGAAATATCACTCGGATAAACTTGCACCGCGCATTTTGCGCAAGTTGTCAAGACACGGCAAGAGTTCGTACTGTGCCCCCAGGCTAGCTGCGTCGGCGTACCTCCCCAAGGGGAAAGAGGCGAACCCCTTTCTCACCTGTGGGAAGGTGATGTTCTCAGTGACCTTGATGTTGATGTTTCACATTTGCGGGAGTGTCCCGCATGCGGCCCCCCGCAGTGCACGCAAGTGGGGAGATGGAGAATTGTCACTCGGATAAACTTGCACCGCGCATTTTGCGCAAGTTTTCAAGACACGGCAAGAGTTCGTACTGTGCCCCCAGGCTAGCTGCGTCGGCGTACCTCTCCAAGGGGAAAGAGGCGAACCCCTTTCTCACCTGTGGGAAGGTGATGTTCTCAGTGACCTTGATGTTGATGTTTCACATTTGCGGGAGTGTCCCGCATGCGGCCCCCCGCAGTGCACGCAAGTGGGGAGATGGAGAATTGTCACTCGGATAAACTTGCGCCGCGCATTTTGCGCAAGTTGTCAAGACACGGCAAGAGTTCGTACTGTGCCCCCAGGCTAGCTGCGTCGGCGTATCTCCCCAAGGGGAAAGAGGCGAACGTCATTCTCACCTGTGGGAAGGTGATGTTCTCAGTGACCTTGATGTTGATGTTTCACATTTGCGGGAGTGTCCCGCATGCGGCCCCCCGCAGTGCACGCAAGTGGGGAGATGGAGAATTGTCACTCGGATAAACTTGCGCCGCGCATTTTGCGCAAGTTGTCAAGACACGGTAAGAGTTCGTACTGTGCCCCCAGGCTAGCTGCGTCGGCGTACCTCTCCAAGGGGAAAGAGGCGAACCCCTTTCTCACCTGTGGGAAGGTGATGTTCTCAGTGACCTTGATGTTGATGTTTCACATTTGCGGGAGTGTCCCGCATGCGGCCCCCCGCAGTGCACGCAAGTGGGGAGATGGAGAATTGTCACTCGGATAAACTTGCGCCGCGCATTTTGCGCAAGTTGTCAAGACACAGCAAGAGTTCGTACTGTGCCCCCAGGCTAGCTGCGTCGGCGTATCTCCCCAAGGGGAAAGAGGCGAACGTCATTCTCACCTGTGGGAAGGTGATGTTCTCAGTGACCTTGATGTTGATGTTTCACATTTGCGGGAGTGTCCCGCATGCGGCCCCCCGCAGTGCACGCAAGTGGGGAGATGGAGAATTGTCACTCGGATAAACTTGCGCCGCGCATTTTGCGCAAGTTGTCAAGACACGGCAAGAGTTCGTACTGTGCCCCCAGGCTAGCTGCGTCGGCGTACCTGCCCAAGGGGAAAGAGGCGAACCCCTTTCTCACCTGTGGGAAGGTGATGTTCTCAGTGACCTTGCTGTTGATGTTTCACATTTGCGGGAGTGTCCCGCATGCGGCCCCCCGCAGTGCACGCAAGTGGGGAGATGGAGAATATAACTCGGATAAACTTGCGCCGCGCATTTTGCGCAAGTTGTCAAGACACGGCAAGAGTTCGTACTGTGCCCCCAGGCTAGCTGCGTCGGCGTATCTCCCCAAGGGGAAAGAGGCGAACGTCATTCTCATCTGTGGGAAGGTGATGTTCTCAGTGACCTTGATGTTGATGTTTCACATTTGCGGGAGTGTCCCGCATGCGGCCCCCCGCAGTGCACGCAAGTGGGGAGATGGAGAATTGTCACTCGGATAAACTTGCGCCGCGCATTTTGCGCAAGTTGTCAAGACACGGCAAGAGTTCGTACTGTGCCCCCAGGCTAGCTGCGTCGGCGTACCTGCCCAAGGGGAAAGAGGCGAACCCCTTTCTCACCTGTGGGAAGGTGATGTTCTCAGTGACCTTGCTGTTGATGTTTCACATTTGCGGGAGTGTCCCGCATGCGGCCCCCCGCAGTGCACGCAAGTGGGGAGATGGAGAATTATAACTCGGATAAACTTGCACCGCGCATTTTGCGCAAGTTTTCAAGACACGGCAAGAGTTCGTACTGTGTCCCCAGGCTAGCTGCGTCGGCGTACCTCCCCGAGGGGATAGAGGCGAACGCCTTTCTCACCTGTGGGAAGGTGATGTTCTCAGTGATCTTGATGTTGATGTTTCACATTTGCGGGAGTGTCCCGCATGCGGCCCCCCGCAGTGCACGCAAGTGGGGAGATTGAGAATTATCACTCGGATAAACTTGCACCGCCCATTTTGCGCAAGTTTTCAAGACACGGCAAGAGTTCGTACTGTGTCCCCAGGCTAGCTGCGTCGGCGTACCTCCCCGAGGGGATAGAGGCGAACGTCTTTCTCACCTGTGGGAAGGTGATGTTCTCAGTGATCTTGATGTTGATGTTTCACATTTGCGGGAGTGTCCCGCATGCGGCCCCCCGCAGTGCACGCAAGTGGGGAGATGGAGAATTATCACTCGGATAAACTTGCACCGCGCATTTTGCGTAAGTTGTCAAGACACGGCAAGAGTTCGTACTGTGCCCCCAGGCTACCTGCGTCGGCGTACCTCCCCAAGGGGAAAGAGGCGAACCCCTTTCTCACCTGTGGGAAGGTGATGTTCTCAGTGACCTTGATGTTGATGTTTTACATTTGCGGGAGTGTCCCGCATGCGGCCCCCCGCAGTGCACGCAAGTGGGGAGATGGAGAAATATCACTCGGATAAACTTGCACCGCGCATTTTGCGCAAGTTGTCAAGACACGGCAAGAGTTCGTACTGTGCCCCCAGGCTAGCTGCGTCGGCGTACCTCCCCAAGGGGAAAGAGGCGAACCCCTTTCTCACCTGTGGGAAGGTGATGTTCTCAGTGACCTTGATGTTGATGTTTCACATTTGCGGGAGTGTCCCGCATGCGGCCCCCCGCAGTGCACGCAAGTGGGGAGATGGAGAAATATCACTCGGATAAACTTGCACCGCGCATTTTGCGCAAGTTGTCAAGACACGGCAAGAGTTCGTACTGTGCCCCCAGGCTAGCTGCGTCGGCGTACCTCCCCAAGGGGAAAGAGGCGCACCCCTTTCTCACCTGTGGGAAGGTGATGTTCTCAGTGACCTTGATGTTGATGTTTCACATTTGCGGGAGTGTCCCGCATGCGGCCCCCCGCAGTGCACGCAAGTGGGGAAATGGAGAATTGTCACTCGGATAAACTGGCACCGCGCATTTTGCGCAAGTTTTCAAGACACGGCAAGAGTTCGTACTGTGCCCCCAGGCTAGCTGCGCTGGCGTACCTCCCCAAGGGGAAAGAGGCGAACCCCTTTCTCACCTGTGGGAAGGTGATGTTCTCAGTGACCTTGATGTTGATGTTTCACATTTGCGGGAGTGTCCCGCATGCGGCCCCCCGCAGTGCACGCAAGTGGGGAGATGGAGAATTGTCACTCGGATAAACTTGCGCCGCGCATTTTGCGCAAGTTGTCAAGACACGGTAAGAGTTCGTACTGTGCCCCCAGGCTAGCTGCGTCGGCGTACCTCTCCAAGGGGAAAGAGGCGAACCCCTTTCTCACCTGTGGGAAGGTGATGTTCTCAGTGACCTTGATGTTGATGTTTCACATTTGCGGGAGTGTCCCGCATGCGGCCCCCCGCAGTGCACGCAAGTGGGGAGATGGAGAATTGTCACTCGGATAAACTTGCGCCGCGCATTTTGCGCAAAGTGTCAAGACACGGCAAGAGTTCGTACTGTGCCCCCAGGCTAGCTGCGTCGGCGTATCTCCCCAAGGGGAAAGAGGCGAACGTCATTCTCATCTGTGGGAAGGTGATGTTCTCAGTGACTTTGATGTTGATGTTTCACATTTGCGGGAGTGTCCCGCATGCGGCCCCCCGCAGTGCACGCAAGTGGGGAGATGGAGAATTGTCACTCGGATAAACTTGCGCCGCGCATTTTGCGCAAGTTGTCAAGACACGGTAAGAGTTCGTACTGTGCCCCCAGGCTAGCTGCGTCGGCGTACCTCTCCAAGGGGAAAGAAGCGAACCCCTTTCTCACCTGTGGGAAGGTGATGTTCTCAGTGACCTTGATGTTGATGTTTCACATTTGCGGGAGTGTCCCGCATGCGGCCCCCCGCAGTGCACGCAAGTGGGGAGATGGAGAATTGTCACTCGGATAAACTTGCGCCGCGCATTTTGCGCAAGTTGTCAAGACACGGCAAGAGTTCGTACTGTGCCCCCAGGCTAGCTGCGTCGGCGTATCTCCCCAAGGGGAAAGAGGCGAACGTCATTCTCATCTGTGGGAAGGTGATGTTCTCAGTGACCTTGATGTTGATGTTTCACATTTGCGGGAGTGTCCCGCATGCGGCCCCCCGCAGTGCACGCAAGTGGGGAGATGGAGAATTGTCACTCGGATAAACTTGCGCCGCGCATTTTGCGCAAGTTGTCAAGACACGGCAAGAGTTCGTACTGTGCCCCCAGGCTAGCTGCGTCGGCGTACCTGCCCAAGGGGAAAGAGGCGAACCCCTTTCTCACCTGTGGGAAGGTGATGTTCTCAGTGACCTTGCTGTTGATGTTTCACATTTGCGGGAGTGTCCCGCATGCGGCCCCCCGCAGTGCACGCAAGTGGGGAGATGGAGAATTATAACTCGGATAAACTTGCACCGCGCATTTTGCGCAAGTTTTCAAGACACGGCAAGAGTTCGTACTGTGCCCCCAGGCTAGCTGCGTCGGCGTACCTCCCCAAGGGGAAAGAGGTGAACCCCTTTCTCACCTGTGGGAAGGTGATGTTCTCAGTGACCTTGATGTTGATGTTTCACATTTGCGGGAGTGTCCCGCATGCGGCCCCCCGCAGTGCACGCAAGTGGGGAGATGGAGAATTATAACTCGGATAAACTTGCACCGCGCATTTTGCGCAAGTTTTCAAGACACGGCAAGAGTTCGTACTGTGTCCCCAGGCTAGCTGCGTCGGCGTACCTCCCCAAGGGAAAAGAGGCGAACGTCTTTCTCACCTGTGGGAAGGTGATGTTCTCAGTGACCTTGATGTTGATGTTTCACATTTGCGGGAGTGTCCCGCATGCGGCCCCCCGCAGTGCACGCAAGTGGGGAGATTGAGAATTATCACTCGGATAAACTTGCACCGCCCATTTTGCGCAAGTTTTCAAGACACGGCAAGAGTTCGTACTGTGTCCCCAGGCTAGCTGCGTCGGCGTACCTCCCCGAGGGGATAGAGGCGAACGTCTTTCTCACCTGTGGGAAGGTGATGTTCTCAGTGATCTTGATGTTGATGTTTCACATTTGCGGGAGTGTCCCGCATGCGGCCCCCCGCAGTGCACGCAAGTGGGGAGATGGAGAATTATCACTCGGATAAACTTGCACCGCGCATTTTGCGTAAGTTGTCAAGACACGGCAAGAGTTCGTACTGTGCCCCCAGGCTAGCTGCGTCGGCGTACCTCCCCAAGGGGAAAGAGGCGAACCCCTTTCTCACCTGTGGGAAGGTGATGTTCTCAGTGACCTTGATGTTGATGTTTCACATTTGCGGGAGTGTCCCGCATGCGGCCCCCCGCAGTGCACGCAAGTGGGGAGATGGAGAAATATCACTCGGATAAACTTGCACCGCGCATTTTGCGCAAGTTGTCAAGACACGGCAAGAGTTCGTACTGTGCCCCCAGGCTAGCTGCGTCGGCGTACCTGCCCAAGGGGAAAGAGGCGAACCCCTTTCTCACCTGTGGGAAGGTGATGTTCTCAGTGACCTTGCTGTTGATGTTTCACATTTGCGGGAGTGTCCCGCATGCGGCCCCCCGCAGTGCACGCAAGTGGGGAGATGGAGAATTATAACTCGGATAAACTTGCACCGCGCATTTTGCGCAAGTTTTCAAGACACGGCAAGAGTTCGTACTGTGCCCCCAGGCTAGCTGCGTCGGCGTACCTCCCCAAGGGGAAAGAGGTGAACCCCTTTCTCACCTGTGGGAAGGTGATGTTCTCAGTGACCTTGATGTTGATGTTTCACATTTGCGGGAGTGTCCCGCATGCGGCCCCCCGCAGTGCACGCAAGTGGGGAGATGGAGAATTATAACTCGGATAAACTTGCACCGCGCATTTTGCGCAAGTTTTCAAGACACGGCAAGAGTTCGTACTGTGTCCCCAGGCTAGCTGCGTCGGCGTACCTCCCCAAGGGAAAAGAGGCGAACGTCTTTCTCACCTGTGGGAAGGTGATGTTCTCAGTGACCTTGATGTTGATGTTTCACATTTGCGGGAGTGTCCCGCATGCGGCCCCCCGCAGTGCACGCAAGTGGGGAGATTGAGAATTATCACTCGGATTAACTTGCACCGCCCATTTGCGCAAGTTTTCAAGACACGGCAAGAGTTCGTACTGTGTCCCCAGGCTAGCTGCGTCGGCGTACCTCCCCGAGGGGATAGAGGCGAACGTCTTTCTCACCTGTGGGAAGGTGATGTTCTCAGTGATCTTGATGTTGATGTTTCACATTTGCGGGAGTGTCCCGCATGCGGCCCCCCGCAGTGCACGCAAGTGGGGAGATGGAGAATTATCACTCGGATAAACTTGCACCGCGCATTTTGCGTAAGTTGTCAAGACACGGCAAGAGTTCGTACTGTGCCCCCAGGCTAGCTGCGTCGGCGTACCTCCCCAAGGGGAAAGAGGCGAACCCCTTTCTCACCTGTGGGAAGGTGATGTTCTCAGTGACCTTGATGTTGATGTTTCACATTTGCGGGAGTGTCCCGCATGCGGCCCCCCGCAGTGCACGCAAGTGGGGAGATGGAGAAATATCACTCGGATAAACTTGCACCGCGCATTTTGCGCAAGTTGTCAAGACACGGCAAGAGTTCGTACTGTGCCCCCAGGCTAGCTGCGTCGGCGTACCTCCCCAAGGGGAAAGAGGCGAACCCCTTTCTCACCTGTGGGAAGGTGATGTTCTCAGTGACCTTGATGTTGATGTTTCACATTTGCGGGAGTGTCCCGCATGCGGCCCCCCGCAGTGCACGCAAGTGGGGAGATGGAGAATTGTCACTCGGATAAACTTGCACCGCGCATTTTGCGCAAGTTTTCAAGACACGGCAAGAGTTCGTACTGTGCCCCCAGGCTAGCTGCGTCGGCGTACCTCTCCAAGGGGAAAGAGGCGAACCCCTTTCTCACCTGTGGGAGGTGATGTTCTCAGTGACCTTGATGTTGATGTTTCACATTTGCGGGAGTGTCCCCGCATGCGGCCCCCCGCAGTGCACGCAAGTGGGGAGATGGAGAATTGTCACTCGGATAAACTTGCGCCGCGCATTTTGCGCAAGTTGTCAAGACACGGCAAGAGTTCGTACTGTGCCCCCAGGCTAGCTGCGTCGGCGTATCTCCCCAAGGGGAAAGAGCGAACGTCATTCTCACCTGTGGAAGGTGATGTTCTCAGTGACCTTGATGTTGATGTTTCACATTTGCGGGAGTGTCCCGCATGCGGCCCCACGCAGTGCACGCAAGTGGGGAGATGGAGAATTGTCACTCGGATAAACTTGCGCCGCGCATTTTGCGCAAGTTGTCAAGACACGGTAAGAGTTCGTACTGTGCCCCCAGGCTAGCTGCGTCGGCGTACCTCTCCAAGGGGAAAGAGGCGAACCCCTTTCTCACCTGTGGGAAGGTGATGTTCTCAGTGACCTTGATGTTGATGTTTCACATTTGCGGGAGTGTCCCGCATGCGGCCCCCCGCAGTGCACGCAAGTGGGGAGATGGAGAATTGTCACTCGGATAAACTTGCGCCGCGCATTTTGCGCAAGTTGTCAAGACACAGCAAGAGTTCGTACTGTGCCCCCAGGCTAGCTGCGTCGGCGTATCTCCCCAAGGGGAAAGAGGCGAACGTCATTCTCACCTGTGGGAAGGTGATGTTCTCAGTGACCTTGATGTTGATGTTTCACATTTGCGGGAGTGTCCCGCATGCGGCCCCCCGCAGTGCACGCAAGTGGGGAGATGGAGAATTGTCACTCGGATAAACTTGCGCCGCGCATTTTGCGCAAGTTGTCAAGACACGGCAAGAGTTCGTACTGTGCCCCCAGGCTAGCTGCGTCGGCGTACCTGCCCAAGGGGAAAGAGGCGAACCCCTTTCTCACCTGTGGGAAGGTGATGTTCTCAGTGACCTTGCTGTTGATGTTTCACATTTGCGGGAGTGTCCCGCATGCGGCCCCCCGCAGTGCACGCAAGTGGGGAGATGGAGAATTATAACTCGGATAAACTTGCACCGCGCATTTTTCGCAAGTTTTCAAGACACGGCAAGAGTTCGTACTGTGTCCCCAGGCTAGCTGCGTCGGCGTACCTCCCCAAGGGGAAAGAGGCGAACGTCTTTCTCACCTGTGGGAAGGTGATGTTCTCAGTGACCTTGATGTTGATGTTTCACATTTGCGGGAGTGTCCCGCATGCGGCCCCCCGCAGTGCACGCAAGTGGGGAGATGGAGAAATATCACTCGGATAAACTTGCACCGCGCATTTTGCGCAAGTTGTCAAGACACGGCAAGAGTTCGTACTGTGCCCCCAGGCTAGCTGCGTCGGCGTACCTCCCCTAGGGGAAAGAGGCGAACCCCTTTCTCACCTGTGGGAAGGTGATGTTCTCAGTGACCTTGATGTTGATGTTTCACATTTGCGGGAGTGTCCCGCATGCGGCCCCCCGCAGTGCACGCAAGTGGGGAGATGGAGAATTGTCACTCGGATAAACTTGCACCGCGCATTTTGCGCAAGTTTTCAAGACACGGCAAGAGTTCGTACTGTGCCCCCAGGCTAGCTGCGTTGGCATACCTCCCCAAGGGGAAAGAGGCGAACCCCTTTCTCACCTGTGGGAAGGTGATGTTCTCAGTGACCTTGATGTTGATGTTTCACATTTGCGGGAGTGTCCCGCATGCGGCCTCCCGCAGTGCACGCAAGTGGGGAGATGGAGAATTGTCACTCGGATAAACTTGCGCCGCGCATTTTGCGCAAGTTGTCAAGACACGGTAAGAGTTCGTACTGTGCTCCTGGCTAGCTGCGTCGGCGTACCTCTCCAAGGGGAAAGAGGCGAACCCCTTTCTCACCAGTGGGAAGGTGATGTTCTCAGTGACCTTGATGTTGATGTTTCACATTTGCGGGAGTGTCCCGCATGCGGCCCCCCGCAGTGCACGCAAGTGGGGAGATGGAGAATTGTCACTCGGATAAACTTGCGCCGCGCATTTTGCGCAAAGTGTCAAGACACGGCAAGAGTTCGTACTGTGCCCCCAGGCTAGCTGCGTCGGCGTATCTCCCCAAGGGGAAAGAGGCGAACGTCATTCTCATCTGTGGGAAGGTGATGTTCTCAGTGACCTTGATGTTGATGTTTCACATTTGCGGGAGTGTCCCGCATGCGGCCCCCCGCAGTGCACGCAAGTGGGGAGATGGAGAATTGTCACTCGGATAAACTTGCGCCGCGCATTTTGCGCAAGTTGTCAAGACACGGTAAGAGTTCGTACTGTGCCCCCAGGCTAGCTGCGTCGGCGTACCTCTCCAAGGGGAAAGAGGCGAACCCCTTTCTCACCTGTGGGAAGGTGATGTTCTCAGTGACCTTGATGTTGATGTTTCACATTTGCGGGAGTGTCCCGCATGCGGCCCCCCGCAGTGCACGCAAGTGGGGAGATGGAGAATTGTCACTCGGATAAACTTGCGCCGCGCATTTTGCGCAAGTTGTCAAGACACGGCAAGAGTTCGTACTGTGCCCCCAGGCTAGCTGCGTCGGCGTATCTCCCCAAGGGGAAAGAGGCGAACGTCATTCTCATCTGTGGGAAGGTGATGTTCTCAGTGACCTTGATGTTGATGTTTCACATTTGCGGGAGTGTCCCGCATGCGGCCCCCCGCAGTGCACGCAAGTGGGGAGATGGAGAATTGTCACTCGGATAAACTTGCGCCACGCATTTTGCGCAAGTTGTCAAGACACGGCAAGAGTTCGTACTGTGCCCCCAGGCTAGCTGCGTCGGCGTACCTGCCCAAGGGGAAAGAGGCGAACCCCTTTCTCACCTGTGGGAAGGTGATGTTCTCAGTGACCTTGCTGTTGATGTTTCACATTTGCGGGAGTGTCCCGCATGCGGCCCCCCGCAGTGCACGCAAGTGGGGAGATGGAGAATTATAACTCGGATAAACTTGCACCGCGCATTTTGCGCAAGTTTTCAAGACACGGCAAGAGTTCGTACTGTGCCCCCAGGCTAGCTGCATCGGCGTACCTCCCCAAGGGGAAAGAGGTGAACCCCTTTCTCACCTGTGGGAAGGTGATGTTCTCAGTGACCTTGATGTTGATGTTTCACATTTGCGGGAGTGTCCCGCATGCGGCCCCCCGCAGTGCACGCAAGTGGGGAGATGGAGAATTATAACTCGGATAAACTTGCACCGCGCATTTTGCGCAAGTTTTCAAGACACGGCAAGAGTTCGTACTGTGTCCCCAGGCTAGCTGCGTCGGCGTACCTCCCCAAGGGAAAAGAGGTGAACGTCTTTCTCACCTGTGGGAAGGTGATGTTCTCAGTGACCTTGATGTTGATGTTTCACATTTGCGGGAGTGTCCCGCATGCGGCCCCCCGCAGTGCACGCAAGTGGGGAGATTGAGAATTATCACTCGGATAAACTTGCACCGCCCATTTTGCGCAAGTTTTCAAGACACGGCAAGAGTTCGTACTGTGTCCCCAGGCTAGCTGCGTCGGCGTACCTCCCCGAGGGGATAGAGGCGAACGTCTTTCTCACCTGTGGGAAGGTGATGTTCTCAGTGATCTTGATGTTGATGTTTCACATTTGCGGGAGTGTCCCGCATGCGGCCCCCCGCAGTGCACGCAAGTGGGGAGATGGAGAATTATCACTCGGATAAACTTGCACCGCGCATTTTGCGTAAGTTGTCAAGACACGGCAAGAGTTCGTACTGTGCCCCCAGGCTAGCTGCGTCGGCGTACCTCCCCAAGGGGAAAGAGGCGAACCCCTTTCTCACCTGTGGGAAGGTGATGTTCTCAGTGACCTTGATGTTGATGTTTCACATTTGCGGGAGTGTCCCGCATGCGGCCCCCCGCAGTGCACGCAAGTGGGGAGATGGAGAAATATCACTCGGATAAACTTGCACCGCGCATTTTGCGCAAGTTGTCAAGACACGGCAAGAGTTCGTACTGTGCCCCCAGGCTAGCTGCGTCGGCGTACCTCCCCAAGGGGAAAGAGGCGAACCCCTTTCTCACCTGTGGGAAGGTGATGTTCTCAGTGACCTTGATGTTGATGTTTCACATTTGCGGGAGTGTCCCGCATGCGGCCCCCCGCAGTGCACGCAAGTGGGGAGATGGAGAATTGTCACTCGGAAAAACTTGCACCGCGCATTTTGCGCAAGTTTTCAAGACACGGCAAGAGTTCGTACTGTGCCCCCAGGCTAGCTGCGTCGGCGTACCTCTCCAAGGGGAAAGAGGCGAACCCCTTTCTCACCTGTGGGAAGGTGATGTTCTCAGTGACCTTGATGTTGATGTTTCACATTTGCGGGAGTGTCCCGCATGCGGCCCCCCGCAGTGCACGCAAGTGGGGAGATGGAGAATTGTCACTCGGATAAACTTGCGCCGCGCATTTTGCGCAAGTTGTCAAGACACGGCAAGAGTTCGTACTGTGCCCCCAGGCTAGCTGCGTCGGCGTATCTCCCCAAGGGGAAAGAGGCGAACGTCATTCTCACCTGTGGGAAGGTGATGTTCTCAGTGACCTTGATGTTGATGTTTCACATTTGCGGGAGTGTCCCGCATGCGGCCCCCCGCAGTGCACGCAAGTGGGGAGATGGAGAATTGTCACTCGGATAAACTTGCGCCGCGCATTTTGCGCAAGTTGTCAAGACACGGTAAGAGTTCGTACTGTGCCCCCAGGCTAGCTGCGTCGGCGTACCTCTCCAAGGGGAAAGAGGCGAACCCCTTTCTCACCTGTGGGAAGGTGATGTTCTCAGTGACCTTGATGTTGATGTTTCACATTTGCGGGAGTGTCCCGCATGCGGCCCTCCGCAGTGCACGCAAGTGGGGAGATGGAGAATTGTCACTCGGATAAACTTGCGCCGCGCATTTTGCGCAAGTTGTCAAGACACAGCAAGAGTTCGTACTGTGCCCCCAGGCTAGCTGCGTCGGCGTATCTCCCCAAGGGGAAAGAGGCGAACGTCATTCTCACCTGTGGGAAGGTGATGTTCTCAGTGACCTTGATGTTGATGTTTCACATTTGCGGGAGTGTCCCGCATGCGGCCCCCCGCAGTGCACGCAAGTGGGGAGATGGAGAATTGTCACTCGGATAAACTTGCGCCGCGCATTTTGCGCAAGTTGTCAAGACACGGCAAGAGTTCGTACTGTGCCCCCAGGCTAGCTGCGTCGGCGTACCTGCCCAAGGGGAAAGAGGCGAACCCCTTTCTCACCTGTGGGAAGGTGATGTTCTCAGTGACCTTGCTGTTGATGTTTCACATTTGCGGGAGTGTCCCGCATGCGGCCCCCCGCAGTGCACGCAAGTGGGGAGATGGAGAATTATAACTCGGATAAACTTGCACCGCGCATTTTGCGCAAGTTTTCAAGACACGGCAAGAGTTCGTACTGTGTCCCCAGGCTAGCTGCGTCGGCGTACCTCCCCAAGGGGAAAGAGGCGAACGTCTTTCTCACCTGTGGGAAGGTGATGTTCTCAGTGACCTTGATGTTGATGTTTCACATTTGCGGGAGTGTCCCGCATGCGGCCCCCCGCAGTGCACGCAAGTGGGGAGATGGAGAAATATCACTCGGATAAACTTGCACCGCGCATTTTGCGCAAGTTGTCAAGACACGGCAAGAGTTCGTACTGTGCCCCCAGGCTAGCTGCGTCGGCGTACCTCCCCTAGGGGAAAGAGGCGAACCCCTTTCTCACCTGTGGGAAGGTGATGTTCTCAGTGACCTTGATGTTGATGTTTCACATTTGCGGGAGTGTCCCGCATGCGGCCCCCCGCAGTGCACGCAAGTGGGGAGATGGAGAATTGTCACTCGGATAAACTTGCACCGCGCATTTTGCGCAAGTTTTCAAGACACGGCAAGAGTTCGTACTGTGCCCCCAGGCTAGCTGCGTTGGCATACCTCCCCAAGGGGAAAGAGGCGAACCCCTTTCTCACCTGTGGGAAGGTGATGTTCTCAGTGACCTTGATGTTGATGTTTCACATTTGCGGGAGTGTCCCGCATGCGGCCTCCCGCAGTGCACGCAAGTGGGGAGATGGAGAATTGTCACTCGGATAAACTTGCGCCGCGCATTTTGCGCAAGTTGTCAAGACACGGTAAGAGTTCGTACTGTGCTCCTGGCTAGCTGCGTCGGCGTACCTCTCCAAGGGGAAAGAGGCGAACCCCTTTCTCACCTGTGGGAAGGTGATGTTCTCAGTGACCTTGATGTTGATGTTTCACATTTGCGGGAGTGTCCCGCATGCGGCCCCCCGCAGTGCAGGCAAGTGGGGAGATGGAGAATTATCACTCGGATAAACTTGCACCGCGCATTTTGCGCAAGTTTTCAAGACACGGCAAGAGTTCGTACTGTGTCCCCAGGCTAGCTGCGTCGGCGTACCTCCCCAAGGCGAAAGAGGCGAACGTCTTTCTCACCTGTGGGAAGGTGATGTTCTCAGTGACCTTGATGTTGATGTTTCACATTTGCGGGAGTGTCCCGCATGCGGCCCCCTGCAGTGCACGCAAGTGGGGAGATGGAGAATTGTCACTCGGATGAACTTGCGCCGCGCATTTTGCGCAAGTTGTCAAGACACGGTAAGATTTCGTACTGTGCCCCCAGGCTAGCTGCGTCGGCGTACCTCCCCAAGGGGAAAGAGGCGAACCCCTTTCTCACCTATGGGAAGGTGATGTTCTCAGTGACCTTGATGTTGATGTTTCACATTTGCGGGAGTGTCCCGCATGCGGCCCCCCGCAGTGCACGCAAGTGGGGAGATGGAGAATTATCACTGGGATAAACTTGCACCGCGCATTTTGCGCAAGTTTTCAAGACACGGCAAGAGTTCGTACTGTGTCCCCAGGCTAGCTGCGTCGGCGTACCTCCCCAAGGGGAAAGAGGCGAACCCCTTTCTCACCTGTGGGAAGGTGATGTTCTCAGTGACCTTGATGTTGATGTTTCACATTTGCGGGAGTGTCCCGCATGCGGTCCCCCGCAGTGCACGCAAGTGGGGAGATGGAGAATTGTCACTCGGATAAACTTGCGCCGCGCATTTTGCGCAAGTTGTCAAGACACGGTAAGAGTTCGTACTGTGCCCCCAAGCTAGCTGCGTCGGCGTACCTCCCCAAGGGGAAAGAGGCGAACCCCTTTCTCACCTGTGGGAAGGTGATGTTCTCAGTGACCTTGATGTTGATGTTTCACATTTGCGGGAGTGTCCCGCATGCGGCCCCCCGCAGTGCACGCAAGTGGGGAGATGGAGAATTGTCACTCGGATAAACTTGCGCCGCGCATTTTGCGCAAGTTGTCAAGACACGGTAAGAGTTCGTACTGTGCCCCCAGGCTAGCTGCGTCGGCGTACCTCCCCAAGGGGAAAGAGGCGAACCTCGTTCTCACCTGTGGGAAGGTGATGTTCTCAGTGACCTTGATGTTGATGTTTCACATTTGCGGGAGTGTCCCGCATGCGGCCCCCCGCAGTGCACGCAAGTGGGGAGATGGAGAATTATCACTCGGATAAACTTGCACCGCGCATTTTGCGTAAGTTTTCAAGACACGGTAAGAGTTCGTACTGTGCCCCCAGGCTAGCTGCGTCGGCGTACCTCCCCAAGGGGAAAGACGCGAACCCCTTTCTCACCTGTGGGAAGGTGATGTTCTCAGTGACCTTGATGTTGATGTTTCACTTTTGCGGGAGTGTCCCGCATGCGGCCACCCGCAGTGCACGCAAGTAGGGAGATGGAGAATTGTCACTCGGATGAACTTGCGCCGCGTATTTTGCGCAAGTTGTCAAGACACGGTAAGAGTTCGTACTGTGCCCCCAGGCTAGCTGCGTCGGCGTACCTCCCCAAGGGGAAAGAGGCGAACCCCTTTCTCACCTGTGGGAAGGTGATGTTCTCAGTGACCTTGATGTTGATGTTTCACATTTGCGGGAGTGTCCCGCATGCGGCCCCCCGCAGTGCACGCAAGTGGGGAGATGGAGAATTGTCACTCGGATAAACTTGCGCCGCGCATTTTGCGCAAGTTTTCAAGACACGGCAAGAGTTCGTACTGTGCCCCCAGGCTAGCTGCGTCGGCGTACCTCCCCAAGGGGAAAGAGGCGAACCCCTTTCTCACCTGTGGGAAGGTGATGTTCTCAGTGACCTTGATGTTGATGTTTCACATTTGCGGGAGTGTCCCGCATGCGCCCCCCCGCAGTGCACGCAAGAGGGGAGATGGAGAATTGTCACTCGGATAAACTTGCGCCGCGCATTTTGCGCAAGTTGTCAAGACACGGTAAGAGTTCGTACTGTGCCCCCAGGCTAGCTGCGTCGGCGTATCTCCCCAAGGGGAAAGAGGCGAACGTCATTCTCACCTGTGGGAAGGTGATGTTCTCAGTGACCTTGATGTTGATGTTTCACATTTGCGGGAGTGTCCCGCATGCGGCCCCCCGCAGTGCACGCAAGTGGGGAGATGGAGAATTGTCACTCGGATAAACTTGCGCCGCGCATTTTGCGCAAGTTGTCAAGACACGGCAAGAGTTCGTACTGTGCCCCCAGGCTAGCTGCGTCGGCGTACCTGCCCAAGGGGAAAGAGGCCAACCCCTTTCTCACCTGTGGGAAGGTGATGTTCTCAGTGACCTTGCTGTTGATGTTTCACATTTGCGGGAGTGTCCCGCATGCGGCCCCCCGCAGTGCACGCAAGTGGGGAGATGGAGAATTATAACTCGGATAAACTTGCACCGCGCATTTTGCGCAAGTTTTCAAGACACGGCAAGAGTTCGTACTGTGTCCCCAGGCTAGCTGCGTCGGCGTACCTCCCCAAGGGGAAAGAGGCGAACGTCTTTCTCACCTGTGGGAAGGTGATGTTCTCAGTGACCTTGATGTTGATGTTTCACATTTGCGGGAGTGTCCCGCATGCGGCCCCCCGCAGTGCACGCAAGTGGGGAGATGGAGAAATATCACAAGGATAAACTTGCACCGCGCATTTTGCGCAAGTTGTCAAGACACGGCAAGAGTTCGTACTGTGCCCCCAGGCTAGCTGCGTCGGCGTACCTCCCCTAGGGGAAAGAGGCGAACCCCTTTCTCACCTGTGGGAAGGTGATGTTCTCAGTGACCTTGATGTTGATGTTTCACATTTGCGGGAGTGTCCCGCATGCGGCCCCCCGCAGTGCACGCAAGTGGGGAGATGGAGAATTGTCACTCGGATAAACTTGCACCGCGCATTTTGCGCAAGTTTTCAAGACACGGCAAGAGTTCGTACTGTGCCCCCAGGCTAGCTGCGTTGGCATACCTCCCCAAGGGGAAAGAGGCGAACCCCTTTCTCACCTGTGGGAAGGTGATGTTCTCAGTGACCTTGATGTTGATGTTTCACATTTGCGGGAGTGTCCCGCATGCGGCCTCCCGCAGTGCACGCAAGTGGGGAGATGGAGAATTGTCACTCGGATAAACTTGCGCCGCGCATTTTGCGCAAGTTGTCAAGACACGGTAAGAGTTCGTACTGTGCTCCTGGCTAGCTGCGTCGGCGTACCTCTCCAAGGGGAAAGAGGCGAACCCCTTTCTCACCTGTGGGAAGGTGATGTTCTCAGTGACCTTGATGTTGATGTTTCACATTTGCGGGAGTGTCCCGCATGCGGCCCCCCGCAGTGCAGGCAAGTGGGGAGATGGAGAATTATCACTCGGATAAACTTGCACCGCGCATTTTGCGCAAGTTTTCAAGACACGGCAAGAGTTCGTACTGTGTCCCCAGGCTAGCTGCGTCGGCGTACCTCCCCAAGGCGAAAGAGGCGAACGTCTTTCTCACCTGTGGGAAGGTGATGTTCTCAGTGACCTTGATGTTGATGTTTCACATTTGCGGGAGTGTCCCGCATGCGGCCCCCTGCAGTGCACGCAAGTGGGGAGATGGAGAATTGTCACTCGGATGAACTTGCGCCGCGCATTTTGCGCAAGTTGTCAAGACACGGTAAGATTTCGTACTGTGCCCCCAGGCTAGCTGCGTCGGCGTACCTCCCCAAGGGGAAAGAGGCGAACCCCTTTCTCACCTATGGGAAGGTGATGTTCTCAGTGACCTTGATGTTGATGTTTCACATTTGCGGGAGTGTCCCGCATGCGGCCCCCCGCAGTGCACGCAAGTGGGGAGATGGAGAATTATCACTGGGATAAACTTGCACCGCGCATTTTGCGCAAGTTTTCAAGACACGGCAAGAGTTCGTACTGTGTCCCCAGGCTAGCTGCGTCGGCGTACCTCCCCAAGGGGAAAGAGGCGAACCCCTTTCTCACCTGTGGGAAGGTGATGTTCTCAGTGACCTTGATGTTGATGTTTCACATTTGCGGGAGTGTCCCGCATGCGGTCCCCCGCAGTGCACGCAAGTGGGGAGATGGAGAATTGTCACTCGGATAAACTTGCGCCGCGCATTTTGCGCAAGTTGTCAAGACACGGTAAGAGTTCGTACTGTGCCCCCAAGCTAGCTGCGTCGGCGTACCTCCCCAAGGGGAAAGAGGCGAACCCCTTTCTCACCTGTGGGAAGGTGATGTTCTCAGTGACCTTGATGTTGATGTTTCACATTTGCGGGAGTGTCCCGCATGCGGCCCCCCGCAGTGCACGCAAGTGGGGAGATGGAGAATTGTCACTCGGATAAACTTGCGCCGCGCATTTTGCGCAAGTTGTCAAGACACGGTAAGAGTTCGTACTGTGCCCCCAGGCTAGCTGCGTCGGCGTACCTCCCCAAGGGGAAAGAGGCGAACCTCTTTCTCACCTGTGGGAAGGTGATGTTCTCAGTGACCTTGATGTTGATGTTTCACATTTGCGGGAGTGTCCCGCATGCGGCCCCCCGCAGTGCACGCAAGTGGGGAGATGGAGAATTATCACTCGGATAAACTTGCACCGCGCATTTTGCGTAAGTTTTCAAGACACGGTAAGAGTTCGTACTGTGCCCCCAGGCTAGCTGCGTCGGCGTACCTCCCCAAGGGGAAAGACGCGAACCCCTTTCTCACCTGTGGGAAGGTGATGTTCTCAGTGACCTTGATGTTGATGTTTCACTTTTGCGGGAGTGTCCCGCATGCGGCCACCCGCAGTGCACGCAAGTGGGGAGATGGAGAATTGTCACTCGGATGAACTTGCGCCGCGTATTTTGCGCAAGTTGTCAAGACACGGTAAGAGTTCGTACTGTGTCCCCAGGCTAGCTGCGTCGGCGTACCTCCCCAAGGGGAAAGAGGCGACCGTCTTTCTCACCTGTGGGAAGGTGATGTTCTCAGTGACCTTGATGTTGATGTTTCACATTTGCGGGAGTGTCCCGCATGCGGCCCCCCGCAGTGCACGCAAGTGGGGAGATGGAGAATTATCACTCGGATAAACTTGCACCGCGCATTTTGCGCAAGTTTTCAAGACACGGCAAGAGTTCGTACTGTGTCCCCAGGCTAGCTGCGTCGGCGTACCTCCCCAAAGTGATAGAGGCGAACGTCTTTCTCACCTGTGGGAAGGTGATGTTCTCAGTGACCTTGATGTTGATGTTTCACATTTGCGGGAGTGTCCCGCATGCGGCCCCCCGCAGTGCACGCAAGTGGGGAGATGGAGAAATGTCACTCGGATAAACTTGCGCCGCGCATTTTGCGCAAGTTGTCAAGACACGGTAAGAGTTTGTACTGTGCCCCCAGGCTAGCTGCGTCGGCGTACCTCTCCAAGGGGAAAGAGGCGAACCCCTTTCTCACCTGTGGGAAGGTGATGTTCTCAGTGACCTTGATGTTGATGTTTCACATTTGCGGGAGTGTCCCGCATGCGGCCCCCCGCAGTGCACGCAAGTGGGGAGATGGAGAATTATCACTGGGATAAACTTGCACCGCGCATTTTGCGCAAGTTTTCAAGACACGGCAAGAGTTCGTACTGTGTCCCCAGGCTAGCTGCGTCGGCGTACCTCCCCAAGGGGAAAGAGGCGAACCCCTTTCTCACCTGTGGGAAGGTGATGTTCTCAGTGACCTTGATGTTGATGTTTCACATTTGCGGGAGTGTCCCGCATGCGGTCCCCCGCAGTGCACGCAAGTGGGGAGATGGAGAATTGTCACTCGGATAAACTTGCGCCGCGCATTTTGCGCAAGTTGTCAAGACACGGTAAGAGTTCGTACTGTGCCCCCAGGCTAGCTGCGTCGGCGTACCTCCCCAAGGGGAAAGAGGCGAACCCCTTTCTCACCTGTGGGAAGGTGATGTTCTCAGTGACCTTGATGTTGATGTTTCACATTTGCGGGAGTGTCCCGCATGCGGCCCCCCGCAGTGCACGCAAGTGGGGAGATGGAGAATTGTCACTCGGATAAACTTGCGCCGCGCATTTTGCGCAAGTTGTCAAGACACGGTAAGAGTTCGTACTGTGCCCCCAGGCTAGCTGCGTCGGCGTACCTCCCCAAGGGGAAAGAGGCGAACCTCTTTCTCACCTGTGGGAAGGTGATGTTCTCAGTGACCTTGATGTTGATGTTTCACATTTGCGGGAGTGTCCCGCATGCGGCCCCCCGCAGTGCACGCAAGTGGGGAGATGGAGAATTATCACTCGGATAAACTTGCACCGCGCATTTTGCGTAAGTTTTCAAGACACGGTAAGAGTTCGTACTGTGCCCCCAGGCTAGCTGCGTCGGCGTACCTCCCCAAGGGGAAAGACGCGAACCCCTTTCTCACCTGTGGGAAGGTGATCTTCTCAGTGACCTTGATGTTGATGTTTCACTTTTGCGGGAGTGTCCCGCATGCGGCCCCCCGCAGTGCACGCAAGTGGGGAGATGGAGAATTGTCACTCGGATGAACTTGCGCCGCGTATTTTGCGCAAGTTGTCAAGACACGGTAAGAGTTCGTACTGTGCCCCCAGGCTAGCTGCGTCGGCGTACCTCCCCAAGGGGAAAGAGGCGAACCCCTTTCTCACCTGTGGGAAGGTGATGTTCTCAGTGACCTTGATGTTGATGTTTCACATTTGCGGGAGTGTCCCGCATGCGGCCCCCCGCAGTGCACGCAAGTGGGGAGATGGAGAATTGTCACTCGGATAAACTTGCGCCGCGCATTTTGCGCAAGTTTTCAAGACACGGCAAGAGTTCGTACTGTGCCCCCAGGCTAGCTGCGTCGGCGTACCTCCCCAAGGGGAAAGAGGCGAACCCCTTTCTCACCTGTGGGAAGGTGATGTTCTCAGTGACCTTGATGTTGATGTTTCACATTTGCGGGAGTGTCCCGCATGCGCCCCCCCGCAGTGCACGCAAGAGGGGAGATGGAGAATTGTCACTCGGATAAACTTGCGCCGCGCATTTTGCGCAAGTTGTCAAGACACGGTAAGAGTTCGTACTGTGCCCCCAGGCTAGCTGCGTCGGCGTACCTCCCCAAGGGGAAAGAGGCGAACCCCTTTCTCACCTGTGGGAAGGTGATGTTCTCAGTGACCTTGATGTTGATGTTTCACATTTGCGGGAGTGTCCCGCATGCGGCCCCCCGCAGTGCACGCAAGTGGGGAGATGGAGAATTGTCACTCGGATAAACTTGCGCCGCGCATTTGGCGCAAGTTGTCAAGACACAGCAAGAGTTCGTACTGTGCCCCCAGGCTAGCTGCGTCGGCGTACCTACCCAAGGAGAAAGAGGTGAACCCCTTTCTCACCTGTGGGAAGGTGATGTTCTCAGTGACCTTGATGTTGATGTTTCACATTTGCGGGAGTGTCCCGCATGCGGCCCCCCGCAGTGCACGCAAGTGGGGAGATGGAGAATTATAACTCGGATAAACTTGCACCGCGCATTTTGCGCAAGTTTTCAAGACACGGCATGAGTTCGTACTGTGTCCCCAGGCTAGCTGCGTCGGCGTACCTCCCCAAGGGGAAAGAGGCGAACGTCTTTCTCACCTGTGGGAAGGTGATGTTCTCAGTGACCTTGATGTTGATGTTTCACATTTGCGGGAGTGTCCCGCATGCGGCCCCCCGCAGTGCACGCAAGTGGGGAGATTGAGAATTATCACTCGGATAAACTTGCACCGCGCATTTTGCGCAAGTTTTCAAGACACGGCAAGAGTTCGTACTGTGACCCCAGGCTAGCTGCGTCGGCGTACCTCCCCGAGGGGATAGAGGCGAACGTCTTTCTCACCTGTGGGAAGGTGATGTTCTCAGTGACCTTGATGTTGATGTTTCACATTTGCGGGAGTGTCCCGCATGCGGCCCCCCGCAGTGCACGCAAGTGGGGAGATGGAGAATTATCACTCGGATAAACTTGCACCGCGCATTTTGCGCAAGTTGTCAAGACACGGCAAGAGTTCGTACAGTGCCCCCAGGCTAGCTGCGTCGGCGTACCTCTCCAAGGGGAAAGAGGCGAACCCCTTTCTCACCTGTGGGAAGGTGATGTTCTCAGTGACCTTGATGTTAATGTTTCACATTTGCGGGAGTGTCCCGCATGCGGCCCCCCGCAGTGCACGCAAGTGGGGAGATGGAGAAATATCACTCGGATAAACTTGCACCGCGCATTTTGCGCAAGTTGTCAAGACACGGCAAGAGTTCGTACTGTGCCCCCAGGCTAGCTGCGTCGGCGTACCTCCCCTAGGGGAAAGAGGCGAACCCCTTTCTCACCTGTGGGAAGGTGATGTCCTCAGTGACCTTGATGTTGATGTTTCACATTTGCGGGAGTGTCCCGCATGCGGCCCCCCCGCAGTGCACGCAAGTGGGGAGATGGAGAATTGTCACTCGGATAAACTTGCACCGCGCATTTTGCGCAAGTTTTCAAGACACGGCAAGAGTTCGTACTGTGCCCCCAGGCTAGCTGCGTTGGCATACCTCCCCAAGGGGAAAGAGGCGAACCCCTTTCTCACCTGTGGGAAGGTGATGTTCTCAGTGACCTTGATGTTGATGTTTCACATTTGCGGGAGTGTCCCGCATGTGGCCTCCCGCAGTGCACGCAAGTGGGGAGATGGAGAATTGTCACTCGGATAAACTTGCGCCGCGCATTTTGCGCAAGTTGTCAAGACACGGTAAGAGTTCGTACTGTGCTCCTGGCTAGCTGCGTCGGCGTACCTCTCCAAGGGGAAAGAGGCGAACCCCTTTCTCACCTGTGGGAAGGTGATGTTCTCAGTGACCTTGATGTTGATGTTTCACATTTGCGGGAGTGTCCCGCATGCGGCCCCCCGCAGTGCAGGCAACAAGGGAGATGGAGAATTATCACTCGGATAAACTTGCACCGCGCATTTTGCGCAAGTTTTCAAGACACGGCAAGAGTTCGTACTGTGTCCCCAGGCTAGCTGCGTCGGCGTACCTCCCCAAGGGGAAAGAGGCGAACGTCTTTCTCACCTGTGGGAAGGTGATGTTCTCAGTGACCTTGATGTTGATGTTTCACATTTGCGGGAGTGTCCCGCATGCGGCCCCCTGCAGTGCACGCAAGTGGGGAGATGGAGAATTGTCACTCGGATGAACTTGCGCCGCGCATTTTGCGCAAGTTGTCAAGACACGGTAAGAGTTCGTACTGTGCCCCCAGGCTAGCTGCGTCGGCGTACCTCCCCAAGGGGAAAGAGGCGAACCCCTTTCTCACCTATGGGAAGGTGATGTTCTCAGTGACCTTGATGTTGATGTTTCACATTTGCGGGAGTGTCCCGCATGCGGCCCCCCGCAGTGCACGCAAGTGGGGAGATGGAGAATTATCACTGGGATAAACTTGCACCGCGCATTTTGCGCAAGTTTTCAAGACACGGCAAGAGTTCGTACTGTGTCCCCAGGCTAGCTGCGTCGTCGTACCTCCCCAAGGGGAAAGAGGCGAACCCCTTTCTCACCTGTGGGAAGGTGATGTTCTCAGTGACCTTGATGTTGATGTTTCACATTTGCGGGAGTGTCCCGCATGCGGTCCCCCGCAGTGCACGCAAGTGGGGAGATGGAGAATTGTCACTCGGATAAACTTGCGCCGCGCATTTTGCGCAAGTTGTCAAGACACGGTAAGAGTTCGTACTGTGCCCCCAGGCTAGCTGCGTCGGCGTACCTCCCCAAGGGGAAAGAGGCGAACCCCTTTCTCACCTGTGGGAAGGTGATGTTCTCAGTGACCTTGATGTTGATGTTTCACATTTGCGGGAGTGTCCCGCATGCGGCCCCCCGCAGTGCACGCAAGTGGGGAGATGGAGAATTGTCACTCGGATAAACTTGCGCCGCGCATTTTGCGCAAGTTGTCAAGACACGGTAAGAGTTCGTACTGTGCCCCCAGGCTAGCTGCGTCGGCGTACCTCCCCAAGGGGAAAGACGCGAACCCCTTTCTCACCTGTGGGAAGGTGATGTTCTCAGTGACCTTGATGTTGATGTTTCACTTTTGCGGGAGTGTCCCGCATGCGGCCCCCCGCAGTGCACGCAAGTGGGGAGATGGAGAATTGTCACTCGGATGAACTTGCGCCGCGTATTTTGCGCAAGTTGTCAAGACACGGTAAGAGTTCGTACTGTGCCCCCAGGCTAGCTGCGTCGGCGTACCTCCCCAAGGGGAAAGAGGCGAACCCCTTTCTCACCTGTGGGAAGGTGATGTTCTCAGTGACCTTGATGTTGATGTTTCACATTTGCGGGAGTGTCCCGCATGCGGCCCCCCGCAGTGCACGCAAGTGGGGAGATGGAGAATTGTCACTCGGATAAACTTGCGCCGCGCATTTTGCGCAAGTTTTCAAGACACGGCAAGAGTTCGTACTGTGCCCCCAGGCTATCTGCGTCGGCGTACCTCCCCAAGGGGAAAGAGGCGAACCCCTTTCTCACCTGTGGGAAGGTGATGTTCTCAGTGACCTTGATGTTGATGTTTCACATTTGCGGGAGTGTCCCGCATGCGGCCCCCCGCAGTGCACGCAAGAGGGGAGATGGAGAATTGTCACTCGGATAAACTTGCGCCGCGCATTTTGCGCAAGTTGTCAAGACACGGTAAGAGTTCGTACTGTGCCCCCAGGCTAGCTGCGTCGGCGTACCTCCCCAAGGGGAAAGAGGCGAACCCCTTTCTCACCTGTGGGAAGGTGATGTTCTCAGTGACCTTGATGTTGATGTTTCACATTTGAGGGAGTGTCCCGCATGCGGCCCCCCGCAGTGCACGCAAGTGGGGAGATGGAGAATTATCACTCGGATAAACTTGCACCGCGCATTTTGCGTAAGTTTTCAAGACACGGTAAGAGTTCGTACTGTGCCCCCAGGCTAGCTGCGTTGGCGTACCTCCCCAAGGGGAAAGACGCGAACCCCTTTCTCACCTGTGGCAAGGTGATGTTCTCAGTGACCTTGATGTTGATGTTTCACTTTTGCGGGAGTGTCCCGCATGCGGCCCCCCGCAGTGCACGCAAGTGGGGAGATGGAGAATTGTCACTCGGATGAACTTGCGCCGCGTATTTTGCGCAAGTTGTCAAGACACGGTAAGAGTTCGTACTGTGCCCCCAGGCTAGCTGCGTCGGCGTACCTCCCCAAGGGGAAAGAGGCGAACCCCTTTCTCACCTGTGGGAAGGTGATGTTCTCAGTGACCTTGATGTTGATGTTTCACATTTGCGGGAGTGTCCCGCAGTGCACGCAAGTGGGGAGATGGAGAATTGTCACTCGGATAAACTTGCGCCGCGCATTTTGCGCAAGTTGTCAAGACACGGAAAGAGTTCTTACTGTGCCCCCAGGCTAGCTGTGTCGGCGTACCTCCCCAAGGGGAAAGAGGCGAACGTCTTTCTCACCTGTGGGAGGGTGATGTTCTCAGTGACCTTGATGTTGATGTTTCACATTTGCGGGAGTGTCCCGCATGTGGCCCCCCGCAGTGCACGCAAGTGGGGAGATGGAGAATTGTCACTCGGATAAACTTGCACCGCGCATTTTGCGCAAGTTTTCAAGACACGGCAAGAGTTCGTACTGTGCCCTCAGGCTAGCTGCGTCGGCGTACCTCTCCAAGGGGAAAGAGGCGAACCCCTTTCTCACCTGTGGGAAGGTGATGTTCTCAGTGACCTTGATGTTGATGTTTCACATTTGCGGGAGTGTCCCGCATGCGGCCCCCCGCAGTGCACGCAAGTGGGGAGATGGAGAATTATCACTCGGATAAACTTGCACCGCGCATTTTGCGCAAGTTGTCAAGACACGGCAAGAGTTCGTACTGTGCCCCCAGGCTAGCTGCGTCGGCGTACCTCCCCAAGGGGAAAGAGGCGAACGTCTTTCTCACCTGTGGGAAGGTGATGTTCTCAGTGACCTTGATGTTGATGTTTCACATTTGCGGGAGTGTCCCGCATGTGGCCCCCCGCAGTGCACGCAAGTGGGGAGATGGAGAATTGTCACTCCGATAAACTTGCGCCGCGCATTTTGCGCAAGTTGTCAAGACACGGTAAGAGTTCGTACTGTGCCCCCAGGCTAGCTGCGTTGGCGTACCTCCCCAAGGGGAAAGAGGCGAACCCCTTTCTCACCTGTGGGAAGGTGATGTTCTCAGTGACCTTGATGTTGATGTTTCACATTTGTGGGAGTGTCCCGCATGCGGCCTCCCGCAGTGCACGCAAGTGGGGAGATGGAGAAATATCACTCGGATAAACTTGCACCGCGCATTTTGCGCAAGTTGTCAAGACACGGTAAGAGTTCGTACTGTGCCCCCAGGCTAGCTGCGTTGGCGTACCTCCCCAAGGGGAAAGAGGCGAACCCCTTTATCACCTGTGGGAAGGTGATGTTCTCAGTGACCTTGATGTTGATGTTTCACATTTGCGGGAGTGTCCCGCATGCGGCCCCCCGCAGTGCACGCAAGTGGGGAGATGGAGAATTATCACTCGGATAAACTTGCACCGCGCATTTTGCGCAAGTTGTCAAGACACGGCAAGAGTTCGTACTGTGCCCCCAGGCTAGCTGCGTTGGCGTACCTCCCCAAGGGGAAAGAGGCGAACCCCTTTCTCACCTGTGGGAAGGTGATGTTCTCAGTGACCTTGATGTTGATGTTTCACATTTGTGGCAGTGTCCCGCATGCGGCCTCCCGCAGTGCACGCAAGTGGGGAGATGGAGAAATATCACTCGGATAAACTTGCACCGCGCATTTTGCGCAAGTTGTCAAGACACGGCAAGAGTTCGTACTGTGCCCCCAGGCTAGCTGCGTTGGCGTACCTCCCCAAGGGGAAAGAGGCGAACCCCTTTCTCACCTGTGGGAAGGTGATGTTCTCAGTGACCTTGATGTTGATGTTTCACATTTGTGGGAGTGTCCCGCATGCGGCCTCCCGCAGTGCACGCAAGTGGGGAGATGGAGAAATATCACTCGGATAAACTTGCACCGCGCATTTTGCGCAAGTTGTCAAGACACGGCAAGAGTTCGTACTGTGCCCCCAGGCTAGCTGCGTTGGCGTACCTCCCCAAGGGGAAAGAGGCGAACCCCTTTCTCACCTGTGGGAAGGTGATGTTCTCAGGGACCTTGATGTTGATGTTTCACATTTGCGGGAGTGTCCCGCATGCGGCCCCCCGCAGTGCACGCAAGTGGGGAGATGGAGAATTATCACTCGGATAAACTTGCACCGCGCATTTTGCGCAAGTTTTCAAGACACGGCAAGAGTTCGTACTGTGCCCCCAGGCTAGCTGCGTCGGCGTACCTCCCCAGAGGGATAGAGGCGAACGTCTTTCTCACCTGTGGGAAGGTGATGTTGTCAGTGACCTTGATGTTGATGTTTCACATTTGCGGGAGTGTCCCGCATGCGGCCCCCCGCAGTGCACGCAAGTGGGGAGATGGAGAATTGTCACTGGGATAAACTTGCACCGCGCATTTTGCGCAAGTTGTCAAGACACGGTAAGAGTTCGTACTGTGCCCCCAGGCTAGCTGCGTCGGCGTACCTCTCCAAGGGGAAAGAGGCGAACCCCTTTCTCACCTGTGGGAAGGTGATGTTCTCAGTGACCTTGATGTTGATGTTTCACATTTGCGGGAGTGTCCCGCATGCGGACCCCGCAGTGCACGCAAGTAGGGAGATGGAGAATTATAACTCGGATAAACTTGCACCGCGCATTTTGCGCAAGTTTTCAAGACACGGCAAGAGTTCGTACTGTGTCCCCAGGCTAGCTGCGTCGGCGTACCTCCCCAATGGGAAAGAGGCGAACGTCTTTCTCACCTGTGGGAAGGTGATGTTCTCAGTGACCTTGATGTTGATGTTTCACATTTGCGGGAGTGTCCCGCATGCGGCCCCCCGCAGTGCACGCAAGTGGGGAGATTGAGAATTATCACTCGGATAAACTTGCACCGCGCATTTTGCGCAAGTTGTCAAGACATGGCAAGAGTTCGTACTGTGCCCCCAGGCTAGCTGCGTCGGCGTACCTCCCCAAGGGGAAAGAGGCGAACCCCTTTCTCACCTGTGGGAAGGTGATGTTCTCAGTGACCTTGATGTTGATGTTTCACATTTGCGGGAGTGTCCCGCATGCGGCACCCCGCAGTGCACGCAAGTGGGGAGATGGAGAATTGTCACTCGGATAAACTTGCACCGCGCATTTTGCGCAAGTTTTCAAGACACGGCAAGAATTCGTACTGTGCCCCCAGGCTAGCTGCGTTGGCGTTCCTCCCCAAGGGGAAAGAGGCGAACCCCTTTCTCACCTGTGGGAAGGTGATGTTCTCAGTGACCTTGATGTTGATGTTTCACATTTGCGGGAGTGTCCCGCATGCGGCCCCCCGCAGTGCACGCAAGTGGGGAGATGGAGAATTATCACTCAGATAAACTTGCACCGCGCATTTTGCGCATGTTTTCAAGACACGGCAAGAGTTCGTACTGTGTCCCCAGGCTAGCTGCGTCGGCGTACCTCCCTAAGGGGAAAGAGGCGAACGTCTTTCTCACCTGTGGGAAGGTGATGTTCTCAGTGACCTTGATGTTGATGTTTCACATTTGCGGGAGTGTCCCGCATGCGGCCCCCCGCAGTGCACGCAAGTGGGGAGATGGAGAATTGTCACTCGGATAAACTTGCGCCGCGCATTTTGCGCAAGTTGTCAAGACACGGCAAGAGTTCGTACTGTGCCCCCATGCTAGCTGCGTCGGCGTACCTCCCCAAGGGGAAAGAGGATAACCCCTTTCTCACCTGTGGGAAGGTGATGTTCTCAGTGACCTTGATGTTGATGTTTCACATTTGCGGGAGTGTCCCGCATGCGGCCCCCTGCAGTGCACGCAAGTGGGAAGATGGAGAATTGTCACTCGGATGAACTTGCGCCGCGCATTTTGCGCAAGTTGTCAAGACACGGTAAGAGTTCGTACTCTGCCCCCAGGCTAGCTGCGTCGGCGTACCTCCCCAAGGGGAAAGAGGCGAACCCCTTTCTCACCTGTGGGAAGGTGATGTTCTCAGTGACCTTGATGTTGATGTTTCACATTTGCGGGAGTGTCCCGCATGCGGCCCCCCGCAGTGCACGCAAGTGGGGAGATGGGGAATTATCACTCAGATAAACTTGCACCGCGCATTTTGCGCATGTTTTCAAGACACGGCAAGAGTTCGTACTGTGTCCCCAGGCTAGCTGCGTCGGCGTACCTCCCCAAGGGGAAAGAGGCGAACGTCTTTCTCACCTGTGGGAAGGTGATGTTCTCAGTGACCTTGATGTTGATGTTTCACATTTGCGGGAGTGTCCCGCAGTGCACGCAAGTGGGGAGATGGAGAATTGTCACTCGGATAAACTTGCGCCGCGCATTTTGCGCAAGTTTTCAAGACACGGCAAGAGTTCGTACTGTGCCCCCAGGCTAGCTGCGTCGGCGTACCTCCCAATGGGGAAAGAGGCGAACCCCTTTCTCACCTGTGGGAAGGTGATGTTCTCAGTGACCTTGATGCTGATGTTTCACATTTGCGGGAGTGTCCCGCATGCGGCCCCCCGCAGTGCACGCAAGTGGGGAGATGGAGAATTGTCACTCGGATAAACTTGCGCCGCGCATTTTGCGCAAGTTGTCAAGACACGGTAAGAGTTCGTACTGTGCCCCCAGGCTAGCTGCGTCGGCGTACCTCCCCAAGGGGAAAGAGGCGAACGTCTTTCTCACCTGTGGGAAGGTGATGTTCTCAGTGACCTTGATGTTGATGTTTCACATTTGCGGGAGTGTCCCGCATGTGGCCCCCCGCAGTGCACGCAAGTGGGGAGATGGAGAATTGTCACTCGGATAAACTTGCGCCGCGCATTTTGCGCAAGTTGTCAAGACACGGTAAGAGTTCGTACTGTGCCCCCAGGCTAGCTGCGTCGGCGTACCTCTCCAAGGGGAAAGAGGCGAACCCCTTTCTCACCTGTGGGAAGGTGATGTTCTCAGTGACCTTGATGTTGATGTTTCACATTTGTGGGAGTGTCCCGCATGCGGCCTCCCGCAGTGCACGCAAGTGGGGAGATGGAGAAATATCACTCGGATAAACTTGCACCGCGCATTTTGCGCAAGTTGTCAAGACACGGCAAGAGTTCGTACTGTGCCCCCAGGCTAGCTGCGTTGGCGTACCTCCCCAAGGGGAAAGAGGCGAACCCCTTTCTCACCTGTGGGAAGGTGATGTTCTCAGTGACCTTGATGTTGATGTTTCACATTTGTGGGAGTGTCCCGCATGCGGCCTCCCGCAGTGCACGCAAGTGGGGAGATGGAGAAATATCACTCGGATAAACTTGCACCGCGCATTTTGCGCAAGTTGTCAAGACACAGCAAGAGTTCGTACTGTGCCCCCAGGCTAGCTGCGTTGGCGTACCTCCCCAAGGGGAAAGAGGCGAACCCCTTTATCACCTGTGGGAAGGTGATGTTCTCAGTGACCTTGATGTTGATGTTTCACATTTGCGGGAGTGTCCCGCATGCGGCCCCCCGCAGTGCACGCAAGTGGGGAGATGGAGAATTATCACTCGGATAAACTTGCACCGCGCATTTTGCGCAAGTTGTCAAGACACGGCAAGAGTTCGTACTGTGCCCCCAGGCTAGCTGCGTTGGCGTACCTCCCCAAGGGGAAAGAGGCGAACCCCTTTCTCACCTGTGGGAAGGTGATGTTCTCAGTGACCTTGATGTTGATGTTTCACATTTGTGGCAGTGTCCCGCATGCGGCCTCCCGCAGTGCACGCAAGTGGGGAGATGGAGAAATATCACTCGGATAAACTTGCACCGCGCATTTTGCGCAAGTTGTCAAGACACGGCAAGAGTTCGTACTGTGCCCCCAGGCTAGCTGCGTTGGCGTACCTCCCCAAGGGGAAAGAGGCGAACCCCTTTCTCACCTGTGGGAAGGTGATGTTCTCAGTGACCTTGATGTTGATGTTTCACATTTTTGGGAGTGTCCCGCATGCGGCCTCCCGCAGTGCACGCAAGTGGGGAGATGGAGAAATATCACTCGGATAAACTTGCACCGCGCATTTTGCGCAAGTTGTCAAGACACGGCAAGAGTTCGTACTGTGCCCCCAGGCTAGCTGCGTTGGCGTACCTCCCCAAGGGGAAAGAGGCGAACCCCTTTCTCACCTGTGGGAAGGTGATGTTCTCAGGGACCTTGATGTTGATGTTTCACATTTGCGGGAGTGTCCCGCATGCGGCCCCCCGCAGTGCACGCAAGTGGGGAGATGGAGAATTATCACTCGGATAAACTTGCACCGCGCATTTTGCGCAAGTTTTCAAGACACGGCAAGAGTTCGTACTGTGCCCCCAGGCTAGCTGCGTCGGCGTACCTCCCCAGAGGGATAGAGGCGAACGTCTTTCTCACCTGTGGGAAGGTGATGTTGTCAGTGACCTTGATGTTGATGTTTCACATTTGCGGGAGTGTCCCGCATGCGGCCCCCCGCAGTGCACGCAAGTGGGGAGATGGAGAATTGTCACTGGGATAAACTTGCGCCGCGCATTTTGCGCAAGTTGTCAAGACACGGTAAGAGTTCGTACTGTGCCCCCAGGCTAGCTGCGTCGGCGTACCTCTCCAAGGGGAAAGAGGCGAACCCCTTTCTCACCTGTGGGAAGGTGATGTTCTCAGTGACCTTGATGTTGATGTTTCACATTTGCGGGAGTGTCCCGCATGCGGCCCCCCGCAGTGCACGCAAGTAGGGAGATGGAGAATTATAACTCGGATAAACTTGCACCGCGCATTTTGCGCAAGTTTTCAAGACACGGCAAGAGTTCGTACTGTGTCCCCAGGCTAGCTGCGTCGGCGTACCTCCCCAATGGGAAAGAGGCGAACGTCTTTCTCACCTGTGGGAAGGTGATGTTCTCAGTGACCTTGATGTTGATGTTTCACATTTGCGGGAGTGTCCCGCATGCGGCCCCCCGCAGTGCACGCAAGTGGGGAGATTGAGAATTATCACTCGGATAAACTTGCACCGCGCATTTTGCGCAAGTTGTCAAGACATGGCAAGAGTTCGTACTGTGCCCCCAGGCTAGCTGCGTCGGCGTACCTCCCCAAGGGGAAAGAGGCGAACCCCTTTCTCACCTGTGGGAAGGTGATGTTCTCAGTGACCTTGATGTTGATGTTTCACATTTGCGGGAGTGTCCCGCATGCGGCACCCCGCAGTGCACGCAAGTGGGGAGATGGAGAATTGTCACTCGGATAAACTTGCACCGCGCATTTTGCGCAAGTTTTCAAGACACGGCAAGAATTCGTACTGTGCCCCCAGGCTAGCTGCGTTGGCGTTCCTCCCCAAGGGGAAAGAGGCGAACCCCTTTCTCACCTGTGGGAAGGTGATGTTCTCAGTGACCTTGATGTTGATGTTTCACATTTGCGGGAGTGTCCCGCATGCGGCCCCCCGCAGTGCACGCAAGTGGGGAGATGGAGAATTATCACTCAGATAAACTTGCACCGCGCATTTTGCGCATGTTTTCAAGACACGGCAAGAGTTCGTACTGTGTCCCCAGGCTAGCTGCGTCGGCGTACCTCCCTAAGGGGAAAGAGGCGAACGTCTTTCTCACCTGTGGGAAGGTGATGTTCTCAGTGACCTTGATGTTGATGCTTCACATTTGCGGGAGTGTCCCGCATGCGGCCCCCCGCAGTGCACGCAAGTGGGGAGATGGAGAATTGTCACTCGGATAAACTTGCGCCGCGCATTTTGCGCAAGTTGTCAAGACACGGCAAGAGTTCGTACTGTGCCCCCATGCTAGCTGCGTCGGCGTACCTCCCCAAGGGGAAAGAGGATAACCCCTTTCTCACCTGTGGGAAGGTGATGTTCTCAGTGACCTTGATGTTGATGTTTCACATTTGCGGGAGTGTCCCGCATGCGGCCCCCTGCAGTGCACGCAAGTGGGAAGATGGAGAATTGTCACTCGGATGAACTTGCGCCGCGCATTTTGCGCAAGTTGTCAAGACACGGTAAGAGTTCGTACTGTGCCCCCAGGCTAGCTGCGTCGGCGTACCTCCCTAAGGGGAAAGAGGCGAACCCCTTTCTCACCTGTGGGAAGGTGATGTTCTCAGTGACCTTGATGTTGATGTTTCACATTTGCGGGAGTGTCCCGCATGCGGCCCCCCGCAGTGCACGCAAGTGGGGAGATGGAGAATTATCACTCAGATAAACTTGCACCGCGCATTTTGCGCATGTTTTCAAGACACGGCAAGAGTTCGTACTGTGTCCCCAGGCTAGCTGCGTCGGCGTACCTCCCCAAGGGGAAAGAGGCGAACGTCTTTCTCACCTGTGGGAAGGTGATGTTCTCAGTGACCTTGATGTTGATGTTTCACATTTGCGGGAGTGTCCCGCAGTGCACGCAAGTGGGGAGATGGAGAATTGTCACTCGGATAAACTTGCGCCGCGCATTTTGCGCAAGTTTTCAAGACACGGCAAGAGTTCGTACTGTGCCCCCAGGCTAGCTGCGTCGGCGTACCTCCCCATGGGGAAAGAGGCGAACCCCTTTCTCACCTGTGGGAAGGTGATGTTCTCAGTGACCTTGATGCTGATGTTTCACATTTGCGGGAGTGTCCCGCATGCGGCCCCCCGCAGTGCACGCAAGTGGGGAGATGGAGAATTGTCACTCGGATAAACTTGCGCCGCGCATTTTGCGCAAGTTGTCAAGACACGGAAAGAGTTCTTACTGTGCCCCCAGGCTAGCTGTGTCGGCGTACCTCCCCAAGGGGAAAGAGGCGAACGTCTTTCTCATCTGTGGGAGGGTGATGTTCTCAGTGACCTTGATGTTGATGTTTCACATTTGCGGGAGTGTCCCGCATGTGGCCCCCCGCAGTGCACGCAAGTGGGGAGATGGAGAATTGTCACTCGGATAAACTTGCACCGCGCATTTTGCGCAAGTTTTCAAGACACGGCAAGAGTTCGTACTGTGCCCTCAGGCTAGCTGCGTCGGCGTACCTCTCCAAGGGGAAAGAGGCGAACCCCTTTCTCACCTGTGGGAAGGTGATGTTCTCAGTGACCTTGATGTTGATGTTTCACATTTGCGGGAGTGTCCCGCATGCGGCCCCCCGCAGTGCACGCAAGTGGGGAGATGGAGAATTATCACTCGGATATACTTGCACCGCGCATTTTGCGCAAGTTGTCAAGACACGGCAAGAGTTCGTACTGTGCCCCCAGGCTAGCTGCGTCGGCGTACCTCCCCAAGGGGAAAGAGGCGAACGTCTTTCTCACCTGTGGCAAGGTGATGTTCTCAGTGACCTTGATGTTGATGTTTCACATTTGCGGGAGTGTCCCGCATGTGGCCCCCCGCGGTGCACGCAAGTGGGGAGATGGAGAATTGTCACTCGGATAAACTTGCGCCGCGCATTTTGCGCAAGTTGTCAAGACACCGTAAGAGTTCGTACTGTGCCCCCAGGCTAGCTGCGTCGGCGTACCTCCCCAAGGGGAAAGAGGCGAACGTCTTTCTCACCTGTGGGAAGGTGATGTTCTCAGTGACCTTGATGTTGATGTTTCACATTTGCGGGAGTGTCCCGCATGTGGCCCCCCGCAGTGCACGCAAGTGGGGAGATGGAGAATTGTCACTCGGATAAACTTGCGCCGCGCATTTTGCGCAAGTTGTCAAGACACGGTAAGAGTTCGTACTGTGCCCCCAGGCTAGCTGCGTCGGCGTACCTCTCCAAGGGGAAAGAGGCGAACCCCTTTCTCACCTGTGGGAAGGTGATGTTCTCAGTGACCTTGATGTTGATGTTTCACATTTGTGGGAGTGTCCCGCATGCGGCCTCCCGCAGTGCACGCAAGTGGGGAGATGGAGAAATATCACTCGGATAAACTTGCACCGCGCATTTTGCGCAAGTTGTCAAGACACGGCAAGAGTTCGTACTGTGCCCTAAGGCTAGCTGCGTTGGCGTACCTCCCCAAGGGGAAAGAGGCGAACCCCTTTCTCACCTGTGGGAAGGTGATGTTCTCAGTGACCTTGATGTTGATGCTTCACATTTGTGGGAGTGTCCCGCATGCGGCCTCCCGCAGTGCACGCAAGTGGGGAGATGGAGAAATATCACTCGGATAAACTTGCACCGCGCATTTTGCGCAAGTTGTCAAGACACGGCAAGAGTTCGTACTGTGCCCCCAGGCTAGCTGCGTTGGCGTACCTCCCCAAGGGGAAAGAGGCGAACCCCTTTCTCACCTGTGGGAAGGTGATGTTCTAAGTGAGCTTGATGTTGATGTTTCACATTTGAGGGAGTGTCCCGCATGCGGCCCCGGCAGTGCACGCAAGTGGGGAGATGGAGAATTATCACTCAGATAAACTTGCACCGCGCATTTTGCGCATGTTTTCAAGACACGGCAAGAGTTCGTACTGTGTCCCCAGGCTAGCTGCGTCGGCGTACCTCCCTAAGGGGAAAGAGGCGAACGTCTTTCTCACCTGTGGGAAGGTGATGTTCTCAGTGACCTTGATGTTGATGTTTCACATTTGCGGGAGTGTCCCGCATGCGGCCCCCCGCAGTGCACGCAAGTGGGGAGATGGAGAATTGTCACTCGGATAAACTTGCGCCGCGCATTTTGCGCAAGTTGTCAAGACACGGCAAGAGTTCGTACTGTGCCCCCGTGCTAGCTGCGTCGGCGTACCTCCCCAAGGGGAAAGAGGATAACCCCTTTCTCACCTGTGGGAAGGTGATGTTCTCAGTGACCTTGATGTTGATGTTTCACATTTGCGGGAGTGTCCCGCATGCGGCCCCCTGCAGTGCACGCAAGTGGGAAGATGGAGAATTGTCACTCGGATGAACTTGCGCCGCGCATTTTGCGCAAGTTGTCAAGACACGGTAAGAGTTCGTACTGTGCCCCCAGGCTAGCTGCGTCGGCGTACCTCCCCAAGGGGAAAGAGGCGAACCCCTTTCTCACCTGTGGGAAGGTGATGTTCTCAGTGACCTTGATGTTGATGTTTCACATTTGCGGGAGTGTCCCGCATGCGGCCCCCCGCAGTGCACGCAAGTGGGGAGATGGAGAATTATCACTCAGATAAACTTGCACCGCGCATTTTGCGCATGTTTTCAAGACACGGCAAGAGTTCGTACTGTGTCCCCAGGCTAGCTGCGTCGGCGTACCTCCCCAAGGGGAAAGAGGCGAACGTCTTTCTCACCTGTGGGAAGGTGATGTTCTCAGTGACCTTGATGTTGATGTTTCACATTTGCGGGAGTGTCCCGCAGTGCACGCAAGTGGGGAGATGGAGAATTGTCACTCGGATAAACTTGCGCCGCGCATTTTGCGCAAGTTTTCAAGACACGGCAAGAGTTCGTACTGTGCCCCCAGGCTAGCTGCGTCGGCGTACCTCCCCATGGGGAAAGAGGCGAACCCCTTTCTCACCTGTGGGAAGGTGATGTTCTCAGTGACCTTGATGCTGATGTTTCACATTTGCGGGAGTGTCCCGCATGCGGCCCCCCGCAGTGCACGCAAGTGGGGAGATGGAGAATTGTCACTCGGATAAACTTGCGCCGCGCATTTTGCGCAAGTTGTCAAGACACGGAAAGAGTTCTTACTGTGCCCCCAGGCTAGCTGTGTCGGCGTACCTCCCCAAGGGGAAAGAGGCGAACGTCTTTCTCACCTGTGGGAGGGTGATGTTCTCAGTGACCTTGATGTTGATGTTTCACATTTGCGGGAGTGTCCCGCATGTGGCCCCCCGCAGTGCACGCAAGTGGGGAGATGGAGAATTGTCACTCGGATAAACTTGCACCGCGCATTTTGCGCAAGTTTTCAAGACACGGCAAGAGTTCGTACTGTGCCCTCAGGCTACCTGCGTCGGCGTACCTCTCCAAGGGGAAAGAGGCGAACCCCTTTCTCACCTGTGGGAAGGTGATGTTCTCAGTGACCTTGATGTTGATGTTTCACATTTGCGGGAGTGTCCCGCATGCGGCCCCCCGCAGTGCACGCAAGTGGGGAGATGGAGAATTATCACTCGGATAAACTTGCACCGCGCATTTTGCGCAAGTTGTCAAGACACGGCAAGAGTTCGTACTGTGCCCCCAGGCTAGCTGCGTCGGCGTACCTCCCCAAGGGGAAAGAGGCGAACGTCTTTCTCACCTGTGGCAAGGTGATGTTCTCAGTGACCTTGATGTTGATGTTTCACATTTGCGGGAGTGTCCCGCATGTGGCCCCCCGCAGTGCACGCAAGTTGGGAGATGGAGAATTGTCACTCGGATAAACTTGCGCCGCGCATTTTGCGCAAGTTGTCAAGACACGGTAAGAGTTCGTACTGTGCCCCCAGGCTAGCTGCGTCGGCGTACCTCCCCAAGGGGAAAGAGGCGAACGTCTTTCTCACCTGTGGGAAGGTGATGTTCTCAGTGACCTTGATGTTGATGTTTCACATTTGCGGGAGTGTCCCGCATGTGGCCCCCCGCAGTGCACGCAAGTGGGGAGATGGAGAATTGTCACTCGGATAAACTTGCGCCGCGCATTTTGCGCAAGTTGTCAAGACACGGTAAGAGTTCGTACTGTGCCCCCAGGCTAGCTGCGTCGGCGTACCTCTCCAAGGGGAAAGAGGCGAACCCCTTTCTCACCTGTGGGAAGGTGATGTTCTCAGTGACCTTGATGTTGATGTTTCACATTTGTGGGAGTGTCCCGCATGCGGCCTCCCGCAGTGCACGCAAGTGGGGAGATGGAGAAATATCACTCGGATAAACTTGCACCGCGCATTTTGCGCAAGTTGTCAAGACACGGCAAGAGTTCGTACTGTGCCCCCAGGCTAGCTGCGTTGGCGTACCTCCCCAAGGGGAAAGAGGCGAACCCCTTTCTCACCTGTGGGAAGGTGATGTTCTCAGTGACCTTGATGTTGATGTTTCACATTTGTGGGAGTGTCCCGCATGCGGCCTCCCGCAGTGCACGCAAGTGGGGAGATGGAGAAATATCACTCGGATAAACTTGCACCGCGCATTTTGCGCAAGTTGTCAAGACACGGCAAGAGTTCGTACTGTGCCCCCAGGCTAGCTGCGTTGGCGTACCTCCCCAAGGGGAAAGAGGCGAACCCCTTTCTCACCTGTGGGAAGGTGATGTTCTCAGTGACCTTGATGTTGATGTTTCACATTTGTGGGAGTGTCCCGCATGCGGCCTCCCGCAGTGCACGCAAGTGGGGAGATGGAGAAATATCACTCGGATAAACTTGCACGCGCATTTTGCGCAAGTTGTCAAGACACGGCAAGAGTTCGTACTGTGCCCCCAGGCTAGCTGCGTTGGCGTACCTCCCCAAGGGGAAAGAGGCGAACCCCTTTCTCACCTGTGGGAAGGTGATGTTCTCAGTGACCTTGATGTTGATGTTTCACATTTGTGGGAGTGTCCCGCATGCGGCCTCCCGCAGTGCACGCAAGTGGGGAGATGGAGAAATATCACTCGGATAAACTTGCACCGCGCATTTTGCGCAAGTTGTCAAGACACGGCAAGAGTTCGTACTGTGCCCCCAGGCTAGCTGCGTTGGCGTACCTCCCCAAAGGGAAAGAGGCGAACCCCTTTCTCACCTGTGGGAAGGTGATGTTCTCAGGGACCTTGATGTTATGTTTCACATTTGCGGGAGTGTCCCGCATGCGGCCTCCCGCAGTGCACGCAAGGGGGGGGATGGAGAATTGTCACTCGGATAAACTTGCGCCTCGCATTTTGCGCAAGTTGTCAAGACGCGGTAAGAGTTCGTACTGTGCTCCTGGCTAGCTGCGTTGGCGTACCTCTCCAAGGGGAAAGAGGCGAACCCCTTTCTCACCTGTGGGAAGGTGATGTTCTCAGTGACCTTGATGTTGATGTTTCACATTTGCGGGAGTGTCCCGCATGCGGCCCCCCGCAGTGCACGCAAGTGGGGAGATGGAGAATTATCACTCGGATAAACTTGCACCGCGCATTTTGCGCAAGTTTTCAAGACACGGCAAGAGTTCGTACTGTGCCCCCAGGCTAGCTGCGTCGGCGTACCTCCCCAAAGGGATAGAGGCGAACGTCTTTCTCACCTGTGGGAAGGTGATGTTGTCAGTGACCTTGATGTTGATGTTTCACATTTGCGGGAGTGTCCCGCATGCGGCCCCCCGCAGTGCACGCAAGTGGGGAGATGGAGAATTGTCACTGGGATAAACTTGCGCCGCGCATTTTGCGCAAGTTGTCAAGACACGGTAAGAGTTCGTACTGTGCCCCCAGGCTAGCTGCGTCGGCGTACCTCTCCAAGGGGAAAGAGGCGAACCCCTTTCTCACCTGTGGGAAGGTGATGTTCTCAGTGACCTTGATGTTGATGTTTCACATTTGCGGGAGTGTCCCGCATGCGGCCCCCCGCAGTGCACGCAAGTGGGGAGATGGAGAATTGTCACTCGGATAAACTTGCGCCGCGCATTTTGCGCAAGTTGTCAAGACACGGCAAGAGTTCGTACTGTGCCCCAGGCTAGCTGCGTCGGCGTACCTCCCCAAGGGGAAAGAGGCGAACGTCTTTCTCACCTGTGGGAAGTTGATGTTCTCAGTGACCTTGATGTTGATGTTTCACATTTGCGGGAGTGTCCCGCATGCGGCCCCCCGCAGTGCACGCAAGTGGGGAGATGGAGAATTGTCACTCGGATAAACTTGCGCCGCGCATTTTGCGCAAGTTGTCAAGACACGGCAAGTGTTCGTACTGTGCCCCCAGGCTAGCTGCGTCGGCGTACCTCCCCAAGGGGAAAGAGGTGAACCCCTTTCTCACCTGTGGGAAGGTGATGTTCTCAGTGACCTTGATGTTGATGTTTCACATTTGCGGGAGTGTCCCGCATGCGGCCCCCCGCAGTGCACGCAAGTAGGGAGATGGAGAATTATAACTCGGATAAACTTGCACCGCGCATTTTGCGCAAGTTTTCAAGACACGGCAAGAGTTCGTACTGTGTCCCCAGGCTAGCTGCGTCGGCGTACCTCCCCAAGGGGAAAGAGGCGAACGTCTTTCTCACCTGTGGGAAGGTGATGTTCTCAGTGACCTTGATGTTGATGTTTCACATTTGCGGGAGTGTCCCGCATGCGGCCCCCCGCAGTGCACGCAAGTGGGGAGATTGAGAATTATCACTCGGATAAACTTGCACCGCGCATTTTGCGCAAGTTGTCAAGACATGGCAAGAGTTCGTACTGTGCCCCCAGGCTAGCTGCGTCGGCGTACCTCCCCAAGGGGAAAGAGGCGAACCCCTTTCTCACCTGTGGGAAGGTGATGTTCTCAGTGACCTTGATGTTGATGTTTCACATTTGCGGGATTGTCCCGCATGCGGCCCCCCGCAGTGCACGCAAGTGGGGAGATGGAGAATTGTCACTCGGATAAACTTGCACCGCGCATTTTGCGCAAGTTTTCAAGACACGGCAAGAATTCGTACTGTGTCCCCAGGCTAGCTGCGTTGGCGTTCCTCCCCAAGGGGAAAGAGGCGAACCCCTTTCTCACCTGTGGGAAGGTGATGTTCTCAGTGACCTTGATGTTGATGTTTCACATTTGCGGGAGTGTCCCGCATGCGGCCCCCCGCAGTGCACGCAAGTGGGGAGATGGAGAATTATCACTCAGATAAACTTGCACCGCGCATTTTGCGCATGTTTTCAAGACACGGCAAGAGTTCGTACTGTGTCCCCAGGCTAGCTGCGTCGGCGTACCTCCCTGAGGGGAAAGAGGCGAACGTCTTTCTCACCTGTGGGAAGGTGATGTTCTCAGTGACCTTGATGTTGATGTTTCACATTTGCGGGAGTGTCCCGCACGCGGCCCCCCGCAGTGCACGCAAGTGGGGAGATGGAGAATTGTCACTCGGATAAACTTGCGCCGCGCATTTTGCGCAAGTTGTCAAGACACGGCAAGAGTTCGTACTGTGCCCCCATGCTAGCTGCGTCGGCGTACCTCCCCAAGGGGAAAGAGGATAACCCCTTTCTCACCTGTGGGAAGGTGATGTTCTCAGTGACCTTGATGTTGATGTTTCACATTTGCGGGAGTGTCCCGCATGCGGCCCCCTGCAGTGCACGCAAGTGGGAAGATGGAGAATTGTCACTCGGATGAACTTGCGCCGCGCATTTTGCGCAAGTTGTCAAGACACGGTAAGAGTTCGTACTGTGCCCCCAGGCTTGCTGCGTCGGCGTACCTCCCCAAGGGGAAAGAGGCGAACCCCTTTCTCACCTGTGGGAAGGTGATGTTCTCAGTGACCTTGATGTTGATGTTTCACATTTGCGGGAGTGTCCCGCATGCGGCCCCCCGCAGTGCACGCAAGTGGGGAGATGGAGAATTATCACTCAGATAAACTTGCACCGCGCATTTTGCGCATGTTTTCAAGACACGGCAAGAGTTCGTACTGTGTCCCCAGGCTAGCTGCGTCGGCGTACCTCCCCAAGGGGAAAGAGGCGAACGTCTTTCTCACCTGTGGGAAGGTGATGTTCTCAGTGACCTTGATGTTGATGTTTCACATTTGCGGGAGTGTCCCGCATGCGGCCCCCCGCAGTGCACGCAAGTGGGGAGATGGAGAATTGTCACTCGGATAAACTTGCGCCACGCATTTTGCGCAAGTTGTCAAGACACGGCAAGAGTTCGTACTGTGCCCCCATGCTAGCTGCGTCGGCGTACCTCCCCAAGGGGAAAGAGGATAACCCCTTTCTCACCTGTGGGAAGGTGATGTTCTCAGTGACCTTGATGTTGATGTTTCACATTTGTGGGAGTGTCCCGCATGCGGCCTCCCGCAGTGCACGCAAGTGGGGAGATGGAGAATTGTCACTCGGATAAACTTGCGCCGCGCATTTTGCGCAAGTTGTCAAGACACGGCAAGAGTTCGTACTGTGCCCCCATGCTAGCTGCGTCGGCGTACCTCCCCAAGGGGAAAGAGGATAACCCCTTTCTCACCTGTGGGAAGGTGATGTTCTCAGTGACCTTGATGTTGATGTTTCACATTTGCGGGAGTGTCCCGCATGCGGCCCCCTGCAGTGCACGCAAGTGGGAAGATGGAGAATTGTCACTCGGATGAACTTGCGCCGCGCATTTTGCGCAAGTTGTCAAGACACGGTAAGAGTTCGTACTGTGCCCCCAGGCTTGCTGCGTCGGCGTACCTCCCCAAGGGGAAAGAGGCGAACCCCTTTCTCACCTGTGGGAAGGTGATGTTCTCAGTGACCTTGATGTTGATGTTTCACATTTGCGGGAGTGTCCCGCATGCGGCCCCCCGCAGTGCACGCAAGTGGGGAGATGGAGAATTATCACTCAGATAAACTTGCACCGCGCATTTTGCGCATGTTTTCAAGACACGGCAAGAGTTCGTACTGTGTCCCCAGGCTAGCTGCGTCGGCGTACCTCCCCAAGGGGAAAGAGGCGAACGTCTTTCTCACCTGTGGGAAGGTGATGTTCTCAGTGACCTTGATGTTGATGTTTCACATTTGCGGGAGTGTCCCGCATGCGGCCCCCCGCAGTGCACGCAAGTGGGGAGATGGAGAATTGTCACTCGGATAAACTTGCGCCACGCATTTTGCGCAAGTTGTCAAGACACGGCAAGAGTTCGTACTGTGCCCCCATGCTAGCTGCGTCGGCGTACCTCCCCAAGGGGAAAGAGGATAACCCCTTTCTCACCTGTGGGAAGGTGATGTTCTCAGTGACCTTGATGTTGATGTTTCACATTTGCGGGAGTGTCCCGCATGCGGCCCCCTGCAGTGCACGCAAGTGGGAAGATGGAGAATTGTCACTCGGATGAACTTGCGCCGCGCATTTTGCGCAAGTTGTCAAGACACGGTAAGAGTTCGTACTGTGCCCCCAGGCTAGCTGCGTCGGCGTACCTCCCCAAGGGGAAAGAGGCGAACCCCTTTCTCACCTGTGGGAAGGTGATGTTCTCAGTGACCTTGATGTTGATGTTTCACATTTGCGGGAGTGTCCCGCATGCGGCCCCCCGCAGTGCACAGAAGTAGGGAGATGGAGAATTATAACTCGGATAAACTTGCACCGCGCATTTTGCGCAAGTTTTCAAGACACGGCAAGAGTTCGTACTGTGTCCCCAGGCTAGCTGCGTCGGCGTACCTCCCCAAGGGGAAAGAGGCGAACGTCTTTCTCACCTGTGGGAAGGTGATGTTCTCAGTGACCTTGATGTTGATGTTTCACATTTGCGGGAGTGTCCCGCATGCGGCCCCCCGCAGTGCACGCAAGTGGGGAGATTGAGAATTATCACTCGGATAAACTTGCACCGCGCATTTTGCGCAAGTTGTCAAGACATGGCAAGAGTTCGTACTGTGCCCCCAGGCTAGCTGCGTCGGCGTACCTCCCCAAGGGGAAAGAGGCGAACCCCTTTCTCACCTGTGGGAAGGTGATGTTCTCAGTGACCTTGATGTTGATGTTTCACATTTGCGGGAGTGTCCCGCATGCGGCCCCCCGCAGTGCACGCAAGTGGGGAGATGGAGAATTGTCACTCGGATAAACTTGCACCGCGCATTTTGCGCAAGTTTTCAAGACACGGCAAGAATTCGTACTGTGCCCCCAGGCTAGCTGCGTTGGCGTTCCTCCCCAAGGGGAAAGAGGCGAACCCCTTTCTCACCTGTGGGAAGGTGATGTTCTCAGTGACCTTGATGTTGATGTTTCACATTTGCGGGAGTGTCCCGCATGCGGCCCCCCGCAGTGCACGCAAGTGGGGAGATGGAGAATTATCACTCAGATAAACTTGCACCGCGCATTTTGCGCATGTTTTCAAGACACGGCAAGAGTTCGTACTGTGTCCCCAGGCTAGCTGCGTCGGCGTACCTCCCCAAGGGGAAAGAGGCGAACGTCTTTCTCACCTGTGGGAAGGTGATGTTCTCAGTGACCTTGATGTTGATGTTTCACATTTGCGGGAGTGTCCCGCATGCGGCCCCCCGCAGTGCACGCAAGTGGGGAGATGGAGAATTGTCACTCGGATAAACTTGCGCCGCGCATTTTGCGCAAGTTGTCAAGACACGGCAAGAGTTCGTACTGTGCCCCCATGCTAGCTGCGTCGGCGTACCTCCCCAAGGGGAAAGAGGATAACCCCTTTCTCACCTGTGGGAAGGTGATGTTCTCAGTGACCTTGATGTTGATGTTTCACATTTGCGGGAGTGTCCCGCTTGCGGCCCCCTGCAGTGCACGCAAGTGGGAAGATGGAGAATTGTCACTCAGATGAACTTGCGCCGCGCATTTTGCGCAAGTTGTCAAGACACGGTAAGAGTTCGCACTGTGCCCCCAGGCTAGCTGCGTCGGCGTACCTCCCCAAGGGGAAAGAGGCGAACCCCTTTCTCACCTGTGGGAAGGTGATGTTCTCAGTGACCTTGATGTTGATGTTTCACATTTGCGGGAGTGTCCCGCATGCGGCCCCCCGCAGTGCACGCAAGTGGGGAGATGGAGAATTGTCACTCGGATAAACTTGCGCCGCGCATTTTGCGCAAGTTGTCAAGACACGGTAATAGTTCGTACTGTGCCCCCAGGCTAGCTGCGTCGGCGTACCTCCCCAAGGGGAAAGAGGTGAACCCCTTCCTCACCTGTGGGAAGGTGATGTTCTCAGTGACCTTGATGTTGATGTTTCACATTTGCGGGAGTGTCCCGCATGCGGCCCCCCGCAGTGCACGCAAGTGGGGAGATTGAGAATTATCACTCGGATAAACTTGCACCGCGCATTTTGCGCAAGTTGTCAAGACACGGCAAGAGTTCGTACTGTGCCCCCAGGCTAGCTGCGTCGGCGTACCTCCCCAAGGGGAAAGAGGCGAACCCCTTTCTCACCTGTGGGAAGGTGATGTTCTCAGTGACCTTGATGTTGATGTTTCACATTTGCGGGAGTGTCCCGCATGCGGCCCCCCGCAGTGCACGCAAGTGGGGAGATGGAGAATTGTCACTCGGATAAACTTGCACCGCGCATTTTGCGCAAGTTTTCAAGACACGGCAAGAGTTCGTACTGTGCCCCCAGGCTAGCTGCGTTGGCGTTCCTCCCCAAGGGGAAAGAGGCGAACCCCTTTCTCACCTGTGGGAAGGTGATGTTCTCAGTGACCTTGATGTTGATGTTTCACATTTGCGGGAGTGTCCCGCATGCGGCCCCCCGCAGTGCACGCAAGTGGGGAGATGGAGAATTATAACTCGGATAAACTTGCACCGCGCATTTTGCGCAAGTTTTCAAGACACGGCAAGAGTTCGTACTGTGTCCCCAGGCTAGCTGCGTCGGCGTACCTCCCCAAGGGGAAAGAGGCGAACGTCTTTCTCACCTGTGGGAAGGTGATGTTCTCAGTGACCTTGATGTTGATGTTTCACATTTGCGGGAGTGTCCCGCATGCGGCCCCCCGCAGTGCACGCAAGTGGGGAGATTGAGAATTATCACTCGGATAAACTTGCACCGCGCATTTTGCGCAAGTTGTCAAGACATGGCAAGAGTTCGTACTGTGCCCCCAGGCTAGCTGCGTCGGCGTACCTCCCCAAGGGGAAAGAGGCGAACCCCTTTCTCACCTGTGGGAAGGTGATGTTCTCAGTGACCTTGATGTTGATGTTTCACATTTGCGGGAGTGTCCCGCATGCGGCCCCCCGCAGTGCACGCAAGTGGGGAGATGGAGAATTGTCACTCGGATAAACTTGCACCGCGCATTTTGCGCAAGTTTTCAAGACACGGCAAGAATTCGTACTGTGCCCCCAGGCTAGCTGCGTTGGCGTTCCTCCCCAAGGGGAAAGAGGCGAACCCCTTTCTCACCTGTGGGAAGGTGATGTTCTCAGTGACCTTGATGTTGATGTTTCACATTTGCGGGAGTGTCCCGCATGCGGCCCCCCGCAGTGCACGCAAGTGGGGAGATGGAGAATTATCACTCAGATAAACTTGCACCGCGCATTTTGCGCATGTTTTCAAGACACGGCAAGAGTTCGTACTGTGTCCCCAGGCTAGCTGCGTCGGCGTACCTCCCCAAGGGGAAAGAGGCGAACGTCTTTCTCACCTGTGGGAAGGTGATGTTCTCAGTGACCTTGATGTTGATGTTTCACATTTGCGGGAGTGTCCCGCATGCGGCCCCCCGCAGTGCACGCAAGTGGGGAGATGGAGAATTGTCACTCGGATAAACTTGCGCCGCGCATTTTGCGCAAGTTGTCAAGACACGGCAAGAGTTCGTACTGTGCCCCCATGCTAGCTGCGTCGGCGTACCTCCCCAAGGGGAAAGAGGATAACCCCTTTCTCACCTGTGGGAAGGTGATGTTCTCAGTGACCTTGATGTTGATGTTTCACATTTGCGGGAGTGTCCCGCTTGCGGCCCCCTGCAGTGCACGCAAGTGGGAAGATGGAGAATTGTCACTCGGATGAACTTGCGCCGCGCATTTTGCGCAAGTTGTCAAGACACGGTAAGAGTTCGCACTGTGCCCCCAGGCTAGCTGCGTCGGCGTACCTCCCCAAGGGGAAAGAGGCGAACCCCTTTCTCACCTGTGGGAAGGTGATGTTCTCAGTGACCTTGATGTTGATGTTTCACATTTGCGGGAGTGTCCCGCATGCGGCCCCCCGCAGTGCACGCAAGTGGGGAGATGGAGAATTGTCACTCGGATAAACTTGCGCCGCGCATTTTGCGCAAGTTGTCAAGACACGGTAATAGTTCGTACTGTGCCCCCAGGCTAGCTGCGTCGGCGTACCTCCCCAAGGGGAAAGAGGTGAACCCCTTCCTCACCTGTGGGAAGGTGATGTTCTCAGTGACCTTGATGTTGATGTTTCACATTTGCGGGAGTGTCCCGCATGCGGCCCCCCGCAGTGCACGCAAGTGGGGAGATTGAGAATTATCACTCGGATAAACTTGCACCGCGCATTTTGCGCAAGTTGTCAAGACACGGCAAGAGTTCGTACTGTGCCCCCAGGCTAGCTGCGTCGGCGTACCTCCCCAAGGGGAAAGAGGCGAACCCCTTTCTCACCTGTGGGAAGGTGATGTTCTCAGTGACCTTGATGTTGATGTTTCACATTTGCGGGAGTGTCCCGCATGCGGCCCCCCGCAGTGCACGCAAGTGGGGAGATGGAGAATTGTCACTCGGATAAACTTGCACCGCGCATTTTGCGCAAGTTTTCAAGACACGGCAAGAGTTCGTACTGTGCCCCCAGGCTAGCTGCGTTGGCGTTCCTCCCCAAGGGGAAAGAGGCGAACCCCTTTCTCACCTGTGGGAAGGTGATGTTCTCAGTGACCTTGATGTTGATGTTTCACATTTGCGGGAGTGTCCCGCATGCGGCCCCCCGCAGTGCACGCAAGTGGGGAGATGGAGAATTATCACTCAGATAAACTTGCACCGCGCATTTTGCGCATGTTTTCAAGACACGGCAAGAGTTCGTACTCTGTCCCCAGGCTAGCTGCGTCGGCGTACCTCCCCAAGGGGAAAGAGGCGAACGTCTTTCTCACCTGTGGGAAGGTGATGTTCTCAGTGACCTTGAAGTTGATGTTTCACATTTGCGGGAGTGTCCCGCATGCGGCCCCCCGCAGTGCACGCAAGTGGGGAGATGGAGAATTGTCACTCGGATAAACTTGCGCCGCGCATTTTGCGCAAGTTGTCAAGACACGGCAAGAGTTCGTACTGTGCCCCCATGCTAGCTGCGTCGGCGTACCTCCCCAAGGGGAAAGAGGATAACCCCTTTCTCACCTGTGGGAAGGTGATGTTCTCAGTGACCTTGATGTTGATGTTTCACATTTGCGGGAGTGTCCTGCATGCGGCCCCCTGCAGTGCACGCAAGTGGGAAGATGGAGAATTGTCACTCGGATGAACTTGCGCCGCGCATTTTGCGCAAGTTGTCAAGACACGGTAAGAGTTCGTACTGTGCCCCCAGGCTAGCTGCGTCGGCGTACCTCCCCAAGGGGAAAGAGGCGAACCCCTTTCTCACCTGTGGGAAGGTGATGTTCTCAGTGACCTTGATGTTGATGTTTCACATTTGCGGGAGTGTCCCGCATGCGGCCCCCCGCAGTGCACGCAAGTGGGGAGATGGAGAATTGTCACTCGGATAAACTTGCGCCGCGCATTTTGCGCAAGTTGTCAAGACACGGCAAGAGTTCGTACTGTGCCCCCAGGCTAGCTGCGTCGGCGTACCTCCCCAAGGGGAAAGAGGTGAACCCCTTTCTCACCTGTGGGAAGGTGATGTTCTCAGTGACCTTGATGTTGATGTTTCACATTTGCGGGAGTGTCCCGCATGCGGCCCCCCGCAGTGCACGCAAGTGGGGAGATGGAGATTATAACTCGGATAAACTTGCACCGCGCATTTTGCGCAAGTTTTCAAGACACGGCAAGAGTTCGTACTGTGTCCCCAGGCTAGCTGCGTCGGCGTACCTCCCCAAGGGGAAAGAGGCGAACGTCTTTCTCACCTGTGGGAAGGTGATGTTCTCAGTGACCTTGATGTTGATGTTTCACATTTGCGGGAGTGTCCCGCATGCGGCCCCCCGCAGTGCACGCAAGTGGGGAGATTGAGAATTATCACTCGGATAAACTTGCACCGCGCATTTTGCGCAAGTTTTCAAGACACGGCAAGAGTTCGTACTGTGTCCCCAGGCTAGCTGCGTCGGCGTACCTCCCCAAGGGGATAGAGGCGAACGTCTTTCTCACCTGTGGGAAGGTGATGTTCTCAGTGACCTTGATGTTGATGTTTCACATTTGCGGGAGTGTCCCGCATGCGGCCCCCCGCAGTGCACGCAAGTAGGGAGATGGAGAATTATAACTCGGATAAACTTGCACCGCGCATTTTGCGCAAGTTTTCAAGACACGGCAAGAGTTCGTACTGTGTCCCCAGGCTTGCTGCGTCGGCGTACCTCCCCAGGGGGAAAGAGGCGAACGTCTTTCTCACCTGTGGGAAGGTGATGTTCTCAGTGACCTTGATGTTGATGTTTCACATTTGCGGGAGTGTCCCGCATGCGGCCCCCCGCAGTGCACGCAAGTGGGGAGATTGAGAATTATCACTCGGATAAACTTGCACCGCGCATTTTGCGCAAGTTGTCAAGACACGGCAAGAGTTCGTACTGTGCCCCCAGGCTAGCTGCGTCGGCGTACCTCCCCAAGGGGAAAGAGGCGAACCCCTTTCTCACCTGTGGGAAGGTGATGTTCTCAGTGACCTTGATGTTGATGTTTCACATTTGCGGAAGTGTCCCGCATGCGGCCCCCCGCAGTGCACGCAAGTGGGGAGATGGAGAATTGTCACTCGGATAAACTTGCACCGCGCATTTTGCGCAAGTTTTCAAGACACGGCAAGAGTTCGTACTGTGCCCCCAGGCTAGCTGCGTTGGCGTTCCTCCCCAAGGGGAAAGAGGCGAACCCCTTTCTCACCTGTGGGAAGGTGATGTTCTCAGTGACCTTGATGTTGATGTTTCATATTTGCGGGAGTGTCCCGCATGCGGCCCCCCGCAGTGCACGCAAGTGGGGAGATGGAGAATTATCACTCAGATAAACTTGCACCGCGCATTTTGCGCATGTTTTCAAGACACGGCAAGAGTTCGTACTGTGTCCCCAGGCTAGCTGCGTCGGCGTACCTCCCCAAGGGGAAAGAGGCGAACGTCTTTCTCACCTGTGGGAAGGTGATGTTCTCAGTGACCTTGATGTTGATGTTTCACATTTGCGGGAGTGTCCCGCATGCGGCCCCCCGCAGTGCACGCAAGTGGGGAGTTGAGAATTGTCACTCGGATAAACTTGCGCCGCGCATTTTGCGCAAGTTGTCAAGACACGGCAAGAGTTCGTACTGTGCCCCCATGCTAGCTGCGTCGGCGTACCTCCCCAAGGGGAAAGATGATAACCCCTTTCTCACCTGTGGGAAGGTGATGTTCTCAGTGACCTTGATGTTGATGTTTCACATTTGCGGGAGTGTCCCGCATGCGGCCCCCTGCAGTGCACGCAAGTGGGAAGATGGAGAATTGTCACTCGGATGAACTTGCGCCGCGCATTTTGCGCAAGTTGTCAAGACACGGTAAGAGTTCGTACTGTGCCCCCAGGCTAGCTGCGTCGGCGTACCTCCCCAAAGGGAAAGAGGCGAACCCCTTTCTCACCTGTGGGAAGGTGATGTTCTCAGTGACCTTGATGTTGATGTTTCACATTTGCGGGAGTGTCCCGCATGCGGCCCCCCGCAGTGCACGCAAGTGGGGAGATTGAGAATTATCACTCGGATAAACTTGCACCGCGCATTTTGCGCAAGTTTTCAAGACACGGCAAGAGTTCGTACTGTGTCCCCAGGCTAGCTGCGTCGGCATACCTCCCCGAGGGGATAGAGGCGAACGTCTTTCTCACTCGTGGGAAGGGGATGTTTTCAGTGACCTTGATGTTGATGTTTCACATTTGCGGGAGTGTCCCGCATGCGGCCCCCCGCAGTGCACGCAAGTGGGGAGATGGAGAATTATCACTGGGATAAACTTGCACCGCGCATTTTGCGCAAGTTCTCAAGACACGGCAAGAGTTCGTACTGTGTCCCCAGGCTAGCTGCGTCGGCGTACCTCCCCAAGGGGAAAGAGGCGAACCCCTTTCTCACCTGTGGGAAGGTGATGTTCTCAGTGACCTTGATGTTGATGTTTCACATTTGCGGGAGTGTCCCGCATGCGGCCCCCCGCAGTGCACGCAAGTGGGGAGATGGAGAATTGTCGCTCAAATAAACTTGCGCCGCGCATTTTGCGCAAGTTGTCAAGACACGGTAAGAGTTCGTACTGTGCCCCCAGGCTAGCTGCGTCGGCGTACCTCCCCAAGGGGAAAGAGGCGAACCCCTTTCTCACCTGGGAGAAGGTGATGTTCTCAGTGACCTTGATGTTGATGTTTCACATTTTTGGGAGTGTCCCGCATGCGGCCCCCCGCAGTGCACGCAAGTGGGGAGATGGAGAATTGTCACTCGGATAAACTTGCGCCGCGCATTTTGCGCAAGTTTTCAAGACACGGCAAGAGTTCGTACTGTGCCCCCAGGCTAGCTGCGTCGGCGTACCTCCCCAAGGGGAAAGAGGCGAACCCCTTTCTCACCTGTGGGAAGGTGATGTTCTCAGTGACCTTGATGTTGATGTTTCACATTTGCGGGAGTGTCCCGCATGCGGCCCCCCGCAGTGCACGCAAGTGGGGAGATGGAGAATTGTCACTCGGATAAACTTGCGCCGCGCATTTTGCGCAAGTTGTCAAGACACGGTAAGAGTTCGTACTGTGCCCCCAGGCTAGCTGCGTCGGCGTACCTCCCCAAGGGGAAAGAGGCGAACCCCTTTCTCACCTGTGGGAAGGTGATGTTCTCAGTGACCTTGATGTTGATGTTTCACATTTGCGGGAGTGTCCCGCATGCGCCCCCCCGCAGTGCACGCAAGTGGGGAGATGGAGAATTGTCACTCGGATGAACTTGCGCCGCGCATTTTGCGCAAGTTGTCAAGACACGGTAAGAGTTCGTACTGTGCCCCCAGGCTAGCTGCGTCGGCGTACCTCCCCAAGGGGAAAGAGGCGAACCCCTTTCTCACCTGTGGGAAGGTGATGTTCTCAGTGACCTTGATGTTGATGTTTCACATTTGCGGGAGTGTCCCGCATGCGGCCCCCCGCAGTGCACGCAAGTGGGGAGATTGAGAATTATCACTCGGATAAACTTGCACCGCGCATTTTGCGCAAGTTTTCAAGACACGGCAAGAGTTCGTACTGTGTCCCCAGGCTAGCTGCGTCGGCGTACCTCCCCAAGGGGATAGAGGCGAACGTCTTTCTCACCTGTGGGAAGGTGATGTTCTCAGTGACCTTGATGTTGATGTTTCACATTTGCGGGAGTGTCCCGCATGCGGCCCCCCGCAGTGCACGCAAGTAGGGAGATGGAGAATTATAACTCGGATAAACTTGCACCGCGCATTTTGCGCAAGTTTTCAAGACACGGCAAGAGTTCGTACTGTGTCCCCAGGCTAGCTGCGTCGGCGTACCTCCCCAAGGGGAAAGAGGCGAACGTCTTTCTCACCTGTGGGAAGGTGATGTTCTCAGTGACCTTGATGTTGATGTTTCACATTTGCGGGAGTGTCCCGCATGCGGCCCCCCGCAGTGCACGCAAGTGGGGAGATTGAGAATTATCACTCGGATAAACTTGCACCGCGCATTTTGCGCAAGTTGTCAAGACACGGCAAGAGTTCGTACTGTGCCCCCAGGCTAGCTGCGTTGGCGTTCCTCCCCAAGGGGAAAGAGGCGAACCCCTTTCTCACCTGTGGGAAGGTGATGTTCTCAGTGACCTTGATGTTGATGTTTCACATTTGCGGGAGTGTCCCGCATGCGGCCCCCCGCAGTGCACGCAAGTGGGGAGATGGAGAATTATCACTCAGATAAACTTGCACCGCGCATTTTGCGCATGTTTTCAAGACACGGCAAGAGTTCGTACTGTGTCCCCAGGCTAGCTGCGTCGGCGTACCTCCCCAAGGGGAAAGAGGCGAACGTCTTTCTCACCTGTGGGAAGGTGATGTTCTCAGTGACCTTGATGTTGATGTTTCACATTTGCGGGAGTGTCCCGCATGCGGCCCCCCGCAGTGCACGCAAGTGGGGAGATGGAGAATTGTCACTCGGATAAACTTGCGCCGCGCATTTTGCGCAAGTTGTCAAGACACGGCAAGAGTTCGTACTGTGCCCCCATGCTAGCTGCGTCGGCGTACCTCCCCAAGGGGAAAGAGGATAACCCCTTTCTCACCTGTGGGAAGGTGATGTTCTCAGTGACCTTGATGTTGATGTTTCACATTTGCGGGAGTGTCCCGCATGCGGCCCCCTGCAGTGCACGCAAGTGGGAAGATGGAGAATTGTGACTCGGATGAACTTGCGCCGCGCATTTTGCGCAAGTTGTCAAGACACGGTAAGAGTTCGTACTGTGCCCCCAGGCTAGCTGCGTCGGCGTAGCTCCCCAAGGGGAAAGAGGCGAACCCCTTTCTCACCTGTGGGAAGGTGATGTTCTCAGTGACCTTGATGTTGATGTTTCACATTTGCGGGAGTGTCCCGCATGCGGCCCCCCGCAGTGCACGCAAGTGGGGAGATGGAGAATTGTCACTCGGATAAACTTGCGCCGCGCATTTTGCGCAAGTTTTCAAGACACGGCAAGAGTTCGTACTGTGTCCCCAGGCTAGCTGCGTCGGCGTACCTCCCCAAGGGGAAAGAGGCGGACGTCTTTCTCACCTGTGGGAAGGTGATGTTCTCAGTGACCTTGATGTTGATGTTTCACATTTGCGGGAGTGTCCCGCATGCGGCCCCCCGCAGTGCACGCAAGTGGGGAGATTGAGAATTATCACTCGGATAAACTTGCACCGCGCATTTTGCGCAAGTTTTCAAGACACGGCAAGAGTTCGTACTGTGTCCCCAGGCTAGCTGCGTCGGCGTACCTCCCCGAGGGGATAGAGGCGAACGTCTTTCTCAGCTGTGGGAAGGTGATGTTCTCAGTGACCTTGATGTTGATGTTTCACATTTGCGGGAGTGTCCCGCATGCGGCCCCCCGCAGTGCACGCAAGTGGGGAGATGGAGAATTATCACTCGGATAAACTTGCACCGCGCATTTTGCGCAAGTTGTCAAGACACGGCAAGAGTTCGTACTGTGCCCCCAGGCTAGCTGCGTCGGCGTACCTCCCCAAGGGGAAAGAGGCGAACCCCTTTCTCACCTGTGGGAAGGTGATGTTCTCAGTGACCTTGATGTTGATGTTTCACATTTGCGGGAGTGTCCCGCATGCGGCCCCCCGCAGTGCACGCAAGTGGGGAGATGGAGAAATATCACTCGGATAAACTTGCACCGCGCATTTTGCGCAAGTTGTCAAGACACGGGAAGAGTTCGTACTGTGCCCCCAGGCTAGCTGCGTCGGCGTACCTCCCCAAGGGGAAAGAGGCGAACCCCTTTCTCACCTGTGGGAAGGTGATGTTCTCAGTGACCTTGATGTTGATGTTTCACATTTGCGGGAGTGTCCCGCATGCGGCCCCCCGCAGTGTACGCAAGTGGGGAGATGGAGAATTGTCACTCGGATAAACTTGCACCGCGCATTTTGCGCAAGTTGTCAAGACACGGCAAGAGTTCGTACTGTGCCCCCAGGCTAGCTGCGTCGGCGTACCTCCCCAAGGGGAAAGAGGATAACCCCTTTCTCACCTGTGGGAAGGTGATGTTCTCAGTGACCTTGATGTTGATGTTTCACATTTGCGGGAGTGTCCCGCATGCGGCCCCCCGCAGTGCACGCAAGTGGGGAGATGGAGAAATATCACTCGGATAAACTTGCACCGCGCATTTTGCGCAAGTTGTCAAGACACGGGAAGAGTTCGTACTGTGCCCCCAGGCTAGCTGCGTCGGCGTACCTCCCCATGGGGAAAGAGGCGAACCCCTTTCTCACCTGTGGGAAGGTGATGTTCTCAGTGACCTTGATGCTGATGTTTCACATTTGCGGGAGTGTCCCGCATGCGGCCCCCCGCAGTGCACGCAAGTGGGGAGATGGAGAATTGTCACTCGGATAAACTTGCGCCGCGCATTTTGCGCAAGTTGTCAAGACACGGAAAGAGTTCTTACTGTGCCCCCAGGCTAGCTGTGTCGGCGTACCTCCCCAAGGGGAAAGAGGCGAACGTCTTTCTCACCTGTGGGAGGGTGATGTTCTCAGTGACCTTGATGTTGATGTTTCACATTTGCGGGAGTGTCCCGCATGTGGCCCCCCGCAGTGCACGCAAGTGGGGAGATGGAGAATTGTCACTCGGATAAACTTGCACCGCGCATTTTGCGCAAGTTTTCAAGACACGGCAAGAGTTCGTACTGTGCCCTCAGGCTAGCTGCGTCGGCGTACCTCTCCAAGGGGAAAGAGGCGAACCCCTTTCTCACCTGTGGGAAGGTGATGTTCTCAGTGACCTTGATGTTGATGTTTCACATTTGCGGGAGTGTCCCGCATGCGGCCCCCCGCAGTGCACGCAAGTGGGGAGATGGAGAATTATCACTCGGATAAACTTGCACCGCGCATTTTGCGCAAGTTGTCAAGACACGGCAAGAGTTCGTACTGTGCCCCCAGGCTAGCTGCGTCGGCGTACCTCCCCAAGGGGAAAGAGGCGAACGTCTTTCTCACCTGTGGCAAGGTGATGTTCTCAGTGACCTTGATGTTGATGTTTCACATTTGCGGGAGTGTCCCGCATGTGGCCCCCCGCAGTGCACGCAAGTTGGGAGATGGAGAATTGTCACTCGGATAAACTTGCGCCGCGCATTTTGCGCAAGTTGTCAAGACACCGTAAGAGTTCGTACTGTGCCCCCAGGCTAGCTGCGTCGGCGTACCTCCCCAAGGGGAAAGAGGCGAACGTCTTTCTCACCTGTGGGAAGGTGATGTTCTCAGTGACCTTGATGTTGATGTTTCACATTTGCGGGAGTGTCCCGCATGTGGCCCCCCGCAGTGCACGCAAGTGGGGAGATGGAGAATTGTCACTCGGATAAACTTGCGCCGCGCATTTTGCGCAAGTTGTCAAGACACGGTAAGAGTTCGTACTGTGCCCCCAGGCTAGCTGCGTCGGCGTACCTCTCCAAGGGGAAAGAGGCGAACCCCTTTCTCACCTGTGGGAAGGTGATGTTCTCAGTGACCTTGATGTTGATGTTTCACATTTGTGGGAGTGTCCCGCATGCGGCCTCCCGCAGTGCACGCAAGTGGGGAGATGGAGAAATATCACTCGGATAAACTTGCACCGCGCATTTTGCGCAAGTTGTCAAGACACGGCAAGAGTTCGTACTGTGCCCCCAGGCTAGCTGCGTTGGCGTACCTCCCCAAGGGGAAAGAGGCGAACCCCTTTCTCACCTGTGGGAAGGTGATGTTCTCAGTGACCTTGATGTTGATGTTTCACATTTGTGGGAGTGTCCCGCATGCGGCCTCCCGCAGTGCACGCAAGTGGGGAGATGGAGAAATATCACTCGGATAAACTTGCACCGCGCATTTTGCGCAAGTTGTCAAGACACGGCAAGAGTTCGTACTGTGCCCCCAGGCTAGCTGCGTTGGCGTACCTCCCCAAGGGGAAAGAGGCGAACCCCTTTCTCACCTGTGGGAAGGTGATGTTCTCAGTGACCTTGATGTTGATGTTTCACATTTGTGGGAGTGTCCCGCATGCGGCCTCCCGCAGTGCACGCAAGTGGGGAGATGGAGAAATATCACTCGGATAAACTTGCACGCGCATTTTGCGCAAGTTGTCAAGACACGGCAAGAGTTCGTACTGTGCCCCCAGGCTAGCTGCGTTGGCGTACCTCCCCAAGGGGAAAGAGGCGAACCCCTTTCTCACCTGTGGGAAGGTGATGTTCTCAGTGACCTTGATGTTGATGTTTCACATTTGTGGGAGTGTCCCGCATGCGGCCTCCCGCAGTGCACGCAAGTGGGGAGATGGAGAAATATCACTCGGATAAACTTGCACCGCGCATTTTGCGCAAGTTGTCAAGACACGGCAAGAGTTCGTACTGTGCCCCCAGGCTAGCTGCGTTGGCGTACCTCCCCAAGGGGAAAGAGGCGAACCCCTTTCTCACCTGTGGGAAGGTGATGTTCTCAGGGACCTTGATGTTGATGTTTCACATTTGCGGGAGTGTCCCGCATGCGGCCTCCCGCAGTGCACGCAAGGGGGGGGATGGAGAATTGTCACTCGGATAAACTTGCGCCTCGCATTTTGCGCAAGTTGTCAAGACGCGGTAAGAGTTCGTACTGTGCTCCTGGCTAGCTGCGTTGGCGTACCTCTCCAAGGGGAAAGAGGCGAACCCCTTTCTCACCTGTGGGAAGGTGATGTTCTCAGTGACCTTGATGTTGATGTTTCACATTTGCGGGAGTGTCCCGCATGCGGCCCCCCGCAGTGCACGCAAGTGGGGAGATGGAGAATTATCACTCGGATAAACTTGCACCGCGCATTTTGCGCAAGTTTTCAAGACACGGCAAGAGTTCGTACTGTGCCCCCAGGCTAGCTGCGTCGGCGTACCTCCCCAAAGGGATAGAGGCGAACGTCTTTCTCACCTGTGGGAAGGTGATGTTGTCAGTGACCTTGATGTTGATGTTTCACATTTGCGGGAGTGTCCCGCATGCGGCCCCCCGCAGTGCACGCAAGTGGGGAGATGGAGAATTGTCACTGGGATAAACTTGCGCCGCGCATTTTGCGCAAGTTGTCAAGACACGGTAAGAGTTCGTACTGTGCCCCCAGGCTAGCTGCGTCGGCGTACCTCTCCAAGGGGAAAGAGGCGAACCCCTTTCTCACCTGTGGGAAGGTGATGTTCTCAGTGACCTTGATGTTGATGTTTCACATTTGCGGGAGTGTCCCGCATGCGGCCCCCCGCAGTGCACGCAAGTGGGGAGATGGAGAATTGTCACTCGGATAAACTTGCGCCGCGCATTTTGCGCAAGTTGTCAAGACACGGCAAGAGTTCGTACTGTGCCCCAGGCTAGCTGCGTCGGCGTACCTCCCCAAGGGGAAAGAGGCGAACGTCTTTCTCACCTGTGGGAAGTTGATGTTCTCAGTGACCTTGATGTTGATGTTTCACATTTGCGGGAGTGTCCCGCATGCGGCCCCCCGCAGTGCACGCAAGTGGGGAGATGGAGAATTGTCACTCGGATAAACTTGCGCCGCGCATTTTGCGCAAGTTGTCAAGACACGGCAAGTGTTCGTACTGTGCCCCCAGGCTAGCTGCGTCGGCGTACCTCCCCAAGGGGAAAGAGGTGAACCCCTTTCTCACCTGTGGGAAGGTGATGTTCTCAGTGACCTTGATGTTGATGTTTCACATTTGCGGGAGTGTCCCGCATGCGGCCCCCCGCAGTGCACGCAAGTAGGGAGATGGAGAATTATAACTCGGATAAACTTGCACCGCGCATTTTGCGCAAGTTTTCAAGACACGGCAAGAGTTCGTACTGTGTCCCCAGGCTAGCTGCGTCGGCGTACCTCCCCAAGGGGAAAGAGGCGAACGTCTTTCTCACCTGTGGGAAGGTGATGTTCTCAGTGACCTTGATGTTGATGTTTCACATTTGCGGGAGTGTCCCGCATGCGGCCCCCCGCAGTGCACGCAAGTGGGGAGATTGAGAATTATCACTCGGATAAACTTGCACCGCGCATTTTGCGCAAGTTGTCAAGACATGGCAAGAGTTCGTACTGTGCCCCCAGGCTAGCTGCGTCGGCGTACCTCCCCAAGGGGAAAGAGGCGAACCCCTTTCTCACCTGTGGGAAGGTGATGTTCTCAGTGACCTTGATGTTGATGTTTCACATTTGCGGGAGTGTCCCGCATGCGGCCCCCCGCAGTGCACGCAAGTGGGGAGATGGAGAATTGTCACTCGGATAAACTTGCACCGCGCATTTTGCGCAAGTTTTCAAGACACGGCAAGAATTCGTACTGTGTCCCCAGGCTAGCTGCGTTGGCGTTCCTCCCCAAGGGGAAAGAGGCGAACCCCTTTCTCACCTGTGGGAAGGTGATGTTCTCAGTGACCTTGATGTTGATGTTTCACATTTGCGGGAGTGTCCCGCATGCGGCCCCCCGCAGTGCACGCAAGTGGGGAGATGGAGAATTATCACTCAGATAAACTTGCACCGCGCATTTTGCGCATGTTTTCAAGACACGGCAAGAGTTCGTACTGTGTCCCCAGGCTAGCTGCGTCGGCGTACCTCCCTGAGGGGAAAGAGGCGAACGTCTTTCTCACCTGTGGGAAGGTGATGTTCTCAGTGACCTTGATGTTGATGTTTCACATTTGCGGGAGTGTCCCGCACGCGGCCCCCCGCAGTGCACGCAAGTGGGGAGATGGAGAATTGTCACTCGGATAAACTTGCGCCGCGCATTTTGCGCAAGTTGTCAAGACACGGCAAGAGTTCGTACTGTGCCCCCATGCTAGCTGCGTCGGCGTACCTCCCCAAGGGGAAAGAGGATAACCCCTTTCTCACCTGTGGGAAGGTGATGTTCTCAGTGACCTTGATGTTGATGTTTCACATTTGCGGGAGTGTCCCGCATGCGGCCCCCTGCAGTGCACGCAAGTGGGAAGATGGAGAATTGTCACTCGGATGAACTTGCGCCGCGCATTTTGCGCAAGTTGTCAAGACACGGTAAGAGTTCGTACTGTGCCCCCAGGCTTGCTGCGTCGGCGTACCTCCCCAAGGGGAAAGAGGCGAACCCCTTTCTCACCTGTGGGAAGGTGATGTTCTCAGTGACCTTGATGTTGATGTTTCACATTTGCGGGAGTGTCCCGCATGCGGCCCCCCGCAGTGCACGCAAGTGGGGAGATGGAGAATTATCACTCAGATAAACTTGCACCGCGCATTTTGCGCATGTTTTCAAGACACGGCAAGAGTTCGTACTGTGTCCCCAGGCTAGCTGCGTCGGCGTACCTCCCCAAGGGGAAAGAGGCGAACGTCTTTCTCACCTGTGGGAAGGTGATGTTCTCAGTGACCTTGATGTTGATGTTTCACATTTGCGGGAGTGTCCCGCATGCGGCCCCCCGCAGTGCACGCAAGTGGGGAGATGGAGAATTGTCACTCGGATAAACTTGCGCCACGCATTTTGCGCAAGTTGTCAAGACACGGCAAGAGTTCGTACTGTGCCCCCATGCTAGCTGCGTCGGCGTACCTCCCCAAGGGGAAAGAGGATAACCCCTTTCTCACCTGTGGGAAGGTGATGTTCTCAGTGACCTTGATGTTGATGTTTCACATTTGCGGGAGTGTCCCGCATGCGGCCCCCTGCAGTGCACGCAAGTGGGAAGATGGAGAATTGTCACTCGGATGAACTTGCGCCGCGCATTTTGCGCAAGTTGTCAAGACACGGTAAGAGTTCGTACTGTGCCCCCAGGCTAGCTGCGTCGGCGTACCTCCCCAAGGGGAAAGAGGCGAACCCCTTTCTCACCTGTGGGAAGGTGATGTTCTCAGTGACCTTGATGTTGATGTTTCACATTTGCGGGAGTGTCCCGCATGCGGCCCCCCGCAGTGCACGCAAGTGGGGAGATGGAGAATTGTCACTCGGATAAACTTGCGCCGCGCATTTTGCGCAAGTTGTCAAGACACGGCAAGTGTTCGTACTGTGCCCCCAGGCTAGCTGCGTTGGCGTTCCTCCCCAAGGGGAAAGAGGCGAACCCCTTTCTCACCTGTGGGAAGGTGATGTTCTCAGTGACCTTGATGTTGATGTTTCACATTTGTGGGAGTGTCCCGCATGCGGCCTCCCGCAGTGCACGCAAGTGGGGAGATGGAGAAATATCACTCGGATAAACTTGCACGCGCATTTTGCGCAAGTTGTCAAGACACGGCAAGAGTTCGTACTGTGCCCCCAGGCTAGCTGCGTTGGCGTACCTCCCCAAGGGGAAAGAGGCGAACCCCTTTCTCACCTGTGGGAAGGTGATGTTCTCAGTGACCTTGATGTTGATGTTTCACATTTGTGGGAGTGTCCCGCATGCGGCCTCCCGCAGTGCACGCAAGTGGGGAGATGGAGAAATATCACTCGGATAAACTTGCACCGCGCATTTTGCGCAAGTTGTCAAGACACGGCAAGAGTTCGTACTGTGCCCCCAGGCTAGCTGCGTTGGCGTACCTCCCCAAGGGGAAAGAGGCGAACCCCTTTCTCACCTGTGGGAAGGTGATGTTCTCAGGGACCTTGATGTTGATGTTTCACATTTGCGGGAGTGTCCCGCATGCGGCCTCCCGCAGTGCACGCAAGGGGGGGGATGGAGAATTGTCACTCGGATAAACTTGCGCCTCGCATTTTGCGCAAGTTGTCAAGACGCGGTAAGAGTTCGTACTGTGCTCCTGGCTAGCTGCGTTGGCGTACCTCTCCAAGGGGAAAGAGGCGAACCCCTTTCTCACCTGTGGGAAGGTGATGTTCTCAGTGACCTTGATGTTGATGTTTCACATTTGCGGGAGTGTCCCGCATGCGGCCCCCCGCAGTGCACGCAAGTGGGGAGATGGAGAATTATCACTCGGATAAACTTGCACCGCGCATTTTGCGCAAGTTTTCAAGACACGGCAAGAGTTCGTACTGTGCCCCCAGGCTAGCTGCGTCGGCGTACCTCCCCAAAGGGATAGAGGCGAACGTCTTTCTCACCTGTGGGAAGGTGATGTTGTCAGTGACCTTGATGTTGATGTTTCACATTTGCGGGAGTGTCCCGCATGCGGCCCCCCGCAGTGCACGCAAGTGGGGAGATGGAGAATTGTCACTGGGATAAACTTGCGCCGCGCATTTTGCGCAAGTTGTCAAGACACGGTAAGAGTTCGTACTGTGCCCCCAGGCTAGCTGCGTCGGCGTACCTCTCCAAGGGGAAAGAGGCGAACCCCTTTCTCACCTGTGGGAAGGTGATGTTCTCAGTGACCTTGATGTTGATGTTTCACATTTGCGGGAGTGTCCCGCATGCGGCCCCCCGCAGTGCACGCAAGTGGGGAGATGGAGAATTGTCACTCGGATAAACTTGCGCCGCGCATTTTGCGCAAGTTGTCAAGACACGGCAAGAGTTCGTACTGTGCCCCAGGCTAGCTGCGTCGGCGTACCTCCCCAAGGGGAAAGAGGCGAACGTCTTTCTCACCTGTGGGAAGTTGATGTTCTCAGTGACCTTGATGTTGATGTTTCACATTTGCGGGAGTGTCCCGCATGCGGCCCCCCGCAGTGCACGCAAGTGGGGAGATGGAGAATTGTCACTCGGATAAACTTGCGCCGCGCATTTTGCGCAAGTTGTCAAGACACGGCAAGTGTTCGTACTGTGCCCCCAGGCTAGCTGCGTCGGCGTACCTCCCCAAGGGGAAAGAGGTGAACCCCTTTCTCACCTGTGGGAAGGTGATGTTCTCAGTGACCTTGATGTTGATGTTTCACATTTGCGGGAGTGTCCCGCATGCGGCCCCCCGCAGTGCACGCAAGTAGGGAGATGGAGAATTATAACTCGGATAAACTTGCACCGCGCATTTTGCGCAAGTTTTCAAGACACGGCAAGAGTTCGTACTGTGTCCCCAGGCTAGCTGCGTCGGCGTACCTCCCCAAGGGGAAAGAGGCGAACGTCTTTCTCACCTGTGGGAAGGTGATGTTCTCAGTGACCTTGATGTTGATGTTTCACATTTGCGGGAGTGTCCCGCATGCGGCCCCCCGCAGTGCACGCAAGTGGGGAGATTGAGAATTATCACTCGGATAAACTTGCACCGCGCATTTTGCGCAAGTTGTCAAGACATGGCAAGAGTTCGTACTGTGCCCCCAGGCTAGCTGCGTCGGCGTACCTCCCCAAGGGGAAAGAGGCGAACCCCTTTCTCACCTGTGGGAAGGTGATGTTCTCAGTGACCTTGATGTTGATGTTTCACATTTGCGGGAGTGTCCCGCATGCGGCCCCCCGCAGTGCACGCAAGTGGGGAGATGGAGAATTGTCACTCGGATAAACTTGCACCGCGCATTTTGCGCAAGTTTTCAAGACACGGCAAGAATTCGTACTGTGTCCCCAGGCTAGCTGCGTTGGCGTTCCTCCCCAAGGGGAAAGAGGCGAACCCCTTTCTCACCTGTGGGAAGGTGATGTTCTCAGTGACCTTGATGTTGATGTTTCACATTTGCGGGAGTGTCCCGCATGCGGCCCCCCGCAGTGCACGCAAGTGGGGAGATGGAGAATTATCACTCAGATAAACTTGCACCGCGCATTTTGCGCATGTTTTCAAGACACGGCAAGAGTTCGTACTGTGTCCCCAGGCTAGCTGCGTCGGCGTACCTCCCTGAGGGGAAAGAGGCGAACGTCTTTCTCACCTGTGGGAAGGTGATGTTCTCAGTGACCTTGATGTTGATGTTTCACATTTGCGGGAGTGTCCCGCACGCGGCCCCCCGCAGTGCACGCAAGTGGGGAGATGGAGAATTGTCACTCGGATAAACTTGCGCCGCGCATTTTGCGCAAGTTGTCAAGACACGGCAAGAGTTCGTACTGTGCCCCCATGCTAGCTGCGTCGGCGTACCTCCCCAAGGGGAAAGAGGATAACCCCTTTCTCACCTGTGGGAAGGTGATGTTCTCAGTGACCTTGATGTTGATGTTTCACATTTGCGGGAGTGTCCCGCATGCGGCCCCCTGCAGTGCACGCAAGTGGGAAGATGGAGAATTGTCACTCGGATGAACTTGCGCCGCGCATTTTGCGCAAGTTGTCAAGACACGGTAAGAGTTCGTACTGTGCCCCCAGGCTTGCTGCGTCGGCGTACCTCCCCAAGGGGAAAGAGGCGAACCCCTTTCTCACCTGTGGGAAGGTGATGTTCTCAGTGACCTTGATGTTGATGTTTCACATTTGCGGGAGTGTCCCGCATGCGGCCCCCCGCAGTGCACGCAAGTGGGGAGATGGAGAATTATCACTCAGATAAACTTGCACCGCGCATTTTGCGCATGTTTTCAAGACACGGCAAGAGTTCGTACTGTGTCCCCAGGCTAGCTGCGTCGGCGTACCTCCCCAAGGGGAAAGAGGCGAACGTCTTTCTCACCTGTGGGAAGGTGATGTTCTCAGTGACCTTGATGTTGATGTTTCACATTTGCGGGAGTGTCCCGCATGCGGCCCCCCGCAGTGCACGCAAGTGGGGAGATGGAGAATTGTCACTCGGATAAACTTGCGCCACGCATTTTGCGCAAGTTGTCAAGACACGGCAAGAGTTCGTACTGTGCCCCCATGCTAGCTGCGTCGGCGTACCTCCCCAAGGGGAAAGAGGATAACCCCTTTCTCACCTGTGGGAAGGTGATGTTCTCAGTGACCTTGATGTTGATGTTTCACATTTGCGGGAGTGTCCCGCATGCGGCCCCCTGCAGTGCACGCAAGTGGGAAGATGGAGAATTGTCACTCGGATGAACTTGCGCCGCGCATTTTGCGCAAGTTGTCAAGACACGGTAAGAGTTCGTACTGTGCCCCCAGGCTAGCTGCGTCGGCGTACCTCCCCAAGGGGAAAGAGGCGAACCCCTTTCTCACCTGTGGGAAGGTGATGTTCTCAGTGACCTTGATGTTGATGTTTCACATTTGCGGGAGTGTCCCGCATGCGGCCCCCCGCAGTGCACAGAAGTAGGGAGATGGAGAATTATAACTCGGATAAACTTGCACCGCGCATTTTGCGCAAGTTTTCAAGACACGGCAAGAGTTCGTACTGTGTCCCCAGGCTAGCTGCGTCGGCGTACCTCCCCAAGGGGAAAGAGGCGAACGTCTTTCTCACCTGTGGGAAGGTGATGTTCTCAGTGACCTTGATGTTGATGTTTCACATTTGCGGGAGTGTCCCGCATGCGGCCCCCCGCAGTGCACGCAAGTGGGGAGATTGAGAATTATCACTCGGATAAACTTGCACCGCGCATTTTGCGCAAGTTGTCAAGACATGGCAAGAGTTCGTACTGTGCCCCCAGGCTAGCTGCGTCGGCGTACCTCCCCAAGGGGAAAGAGGCGAACCCCTTTCTCACCTGTGGGAAGGTGATGTTCTCAGTGACCTTGATGTTGATGTTTCACATTTGCGGGAGTGTCCCGCATGCGGCCCCCCGCAGTGCACGCAAGTGGGGAGATGGAGAATTGTCACTCGGATAAACTTGCACCGCGCATTTTGCGCAAGTTTTCAAGACACGGCAAGAATTCGTACTGTGCCCCCAGGCTAGCTGCGTTGGCGTTCCTCCCCAAGGGGAAAGAGGCGAACCCCTTTCTCACCTGTGGGAAGGTGATGTTCTCAGTGACCTTGATGTTGATGTTTCACATTTGCGGGAGTGTCCCGCATGCGGCCCCCCGCAGTGCACGCAAGTGGGGAGATGGAGAATTATCACTCAGATAAACTTGCACCGCGCATTTTGCGCATGTTTTCAAGACACGGCAAGAGTTCGTACTGTGTCCCCAGGCTAGCTGCGTCGGCGTACCTCCCCAAGGGGAAAGAGGCGAACGTCTTTCTCACCTGTGGGAAGGTGATGTTCTCAGTGACCTTGATGTTGATGTTTCACATTTGCGGGAGTGTCCCGCATGCGGCCCCCCGCAGTGCACGCAAGTGGGGAGATGGAGAATTGTCACTCGGATAAACTTGCGCCGCGCATTTTGCGCAAGTTGTCAAGACACGGCAAGAGTTCGTACTGTGCCCCCATGCTAGCTGCGTCGGCGTACCTCCCCAAGGGGAAAGAGGATAACCCCTTTCTCACCTGTGGGAAGGTGATGTTCTCAGTGACCTTGATGTTGATGTTTCACATTTGCGGGAGTGTCCCGCTTGCGGCCCCCTGCAGTGCACGCAAGTGGGAAGATGGAGAATTGTCACTCGGATGAACTTGCGCCGCGCATTTTGCGCAAGTTGTCAAGACACGGTAAGAGTTCGCACTGTGCCCCCAGGCTAGCTGCGTCGGCGTACCTCCCCAAGGGGAAAGAGGCGAACCCCTTTCTCACCTGTGGGAAGGTGATGTTCTCAGTGACCTTGATGTTGATGTTTCACATTTGCGGGAGTGTCCCGCATGCGGCCCCCCGCAGTGCACGCAAGTGGGGAGATGGAGAATTGTCACTCGGATAAACTTGCGCCGCGCATTTTGCGCAAGTTGTCAAGACACGGTAATAGTTCGTACTGTGCCCCCAGGCTAGCTGCGTCGGCGTACCTCCCCAAGGGGAAAGAGGTGAACCCCTTCCTCACCTGTGGGAAGGTGATGTTCTCAGTGACCTTGATGTTGATGTTTCACATTTGCGGGAGTGTCCCGCATGCGGCCCCCCGCAGTGCACGCAAGTGGGGAGATTGAGAATTATCACTCGGATAAACTTGCACCGCGCATTTTGCGCAAGTTGTCAAGACACGGCAAGAGTTCGTACTGTGCCCCCAGGCTAGCTGCGTCGGCGTACCTCCCCAAGGGGAAAGAGGCGAACCCCTTTCTCACCTGTGGGAAGGTGATGTTCTCAGTGACCTTGATGTTGATGTTTCACATTTGCGGGAGTGTCCCGCATGCGGCCCCCCGCAGTGCACGCAAGTGGGGAGATGGAGAATTGTCACTCGGATAAACTTGCACCGCGCATTTTGCGCAAGTTTTCAAGACACGGCAAGAGTTCGTACTGTGCCCCCAGGCTAGCTGCGTTGGCGTTCCTCCCCAAGGGGAAAGAGGCGAACCCCTTTCTCACCTGTGGGAAGGTGATGTTCTCAGTGACCTTGATGTTGATGTTTCACATTTGCGGGAGTGTCCCGCATGCGGCCCCCCGCAGTGCACGCAAGTGGGGAGATGGAGAATTATAACTCGGATAAACTTGCACCGCGCATTTTGCGCAAGTTTTCAAGACACGGCAAGAGTTCGTACTGTGTCCCCAGGCTAGCTGCGTCGGCGTACCTCCCCAAGGGGAAAGAGGCGAACGTCTTTCTCACCTGTGGGAAGGTGATGTTCTCAGTGACCTTGATGTTGATGTTTCACATTTGCGGGAGTGTCCCGCATGCGGCCCCCCGCAGTGCACGCAAGTGGGGAGATTGAGAATTATCACTCGGATAAACTTGCACCGCGCATTTTGCGCAAGTTGTCAAGACATGGCAAGAGTTCGTACTGTGCCCCCAGGCTAGCTGCGTCGGCGTACCTCCCCAAGGGGAAAGAGGCGAACCCCTTTCTCACCTGTGGGAAGGTGATGTTCTCAGTGACCTTGATGTTGATGTTTCACATTTGCGGGAGTGTCCCGCATGCGGCCCCCCGCAGTGCACGCAAGTGGGGAGATGGAGAATTGTCACTCGGATAAACTTGCACCGCGCATTTTGCGCAAGTTTTCAAGACACGGCAAGAATTCGTACTGTGCCCCCAGGCTAGCTGCGTTGGCGTTCCTCCCCAAGGGGAAAGAGGCGAACCCCTTTCTCACCTGTGGGAAGGTGATGTTCTCAGTGACCTTGATGTTGATGTTTCACATTTGCGGGAGTGTCCCGCATGCGGCCCCCCGCAGTGCACGCAAGTGGGGAGATGGAGAATTATCACTCAGATAAACTTGCACCGCGCATTTTGCGCATGTTTTCAAGACACGGCAAGAGTTCGTACTGTGTCCCCAGGCTAGCTGCGTCGGCGTACCTCCCCAAGGGGAAAGAGGCGAACGTCTTTCTCACCTGTGGGAAGGTGATGTTCTCAGTGACCTTGATGTTGATGTTTCACATTTGCGGGAGTGTCCCGCATGCGGCCCCCCGCAGTGCACGCAAGTGGGGAGATGGAGAATTGTCACTCGGATAAACTTGCGCCGCGCATTTTGCGCAAGTTGTCAAGACACGGCAAGAGTTCGTACTGTGCCCCCATGCTAGCTGCGTCGGCGTACCTCCCCAAGGGGAAAGAGGATAACCCCTTTCTCACCTGTGGGAAGGTGATGTTCTCAGTGACCTTGATGTTGATGTTTCACATTTGCGGGAGTGTCCCGCTTGCGGCCCCCTGCAGTGCACGCAAGTGGGAAGATGGAGAATTGTCACTCGGATGAACTTGCGCCGCGCATTTTGCGCAAGTTGTCAAGACACGGTAAGAGTTCGCACTGTGCCCCCAGGCTAGCTGCGTCGGCGTACCTCCCCAAGGGGAAAGAGGCGAACCCCTTTCTCACCTGTGGGAAGGTGATGTTCTCAGTGACCTTGATGTTGATGTTTCACATTTGCGGGAGTGTCCCGCATGCGGCCCCCCGCAGTGCACGCAAGTGGGGAGATGGAGAATTGTCACTCGGATAAACTTGCGCCGCGCATTTTGCGCAAGTTGTCAAGACACGGTAATAGTTCGTACTGTGCCCCCAGGCTAGCTGCGTCGGCGTACCTCCCCAAGGGGAAAGAGGTGAACCCCTTCCTCACCTGTGGGAAGGTGATGTTCTCAGTGACCTTGATGTTGATGTTTCACATTTGCGGGAGTGTCCCGCATGCGGCCCCCCGCAGTGCACGCAAGTGGGGAGATGGAGAATTGTCACTCGGATGAACTTGCGCCGCGCATTTTGCGCAAGTTGTCAAGACACGGTAAGAGTTCGCACTGTGCCCCCAGGCTAGCTGCGTCGGCGTACCTCCCCAAGGGGAAAGAGGCGAACCCCTTTCTCACCTGTGGGAAGGTGATGTTCTCAGTGACCTTGATGTTGATGTTTCACATTTGCGGGAGTGTCCCGCATGCGGCCCCCCGCAGTGCACGCAAGTGGGGAGATGGAGAATTGTCACTCGGATAAACTTGCGCCGCGCATTTTGCGCAAGTTGTCAAGACACGGTAATAGTTCGTACTGTGCCCCCAGGCTAGCTGCGTCGGCGTACCTCCCCAAGGGGAAAGAGGTGAACCCCTTCCTCACCTGTGGGAAGGTGATGTTCTCAGTGACCTTGATGTTGATGTTTCACATTTGCGGGAGTGTCCCGCATGCGGCCCCCCGCAGTGCACGCAAGTGGGGAGATGGAGAATTATCACTCAGATAAACTTGCACCGCGCATTTTGCGCATGTTTTCAAGACACGGCAAGAGTTCGTACTGTGTCCCCAGGCTAGCTGCGTCGGCGTACCTCCCCAAGGGGAAAGAGGCGAACGTCTTTCTCACCTGTGGGAAGGTGATGTTCTCAGTGACCTTGAAGTTGATGTTTCACATTTGCGGGAGTGTCCCGCATGCGGCCCCCCGCAGTGCACGCAAGTGGGGAGATGGAGAATTGTCACTCGGATAAACTTGCGCCGCGCATTTTGCGCAAGTTGTCAAGACACGGCAAGAGTTCGTACTGTGCCCCCATGCTAGCTGCGTCGGCGTACCTCCCCAAGGGGAAAGAGGATAACCCCTTTCTCACCTGTGGGAAGGTGATGTTCTCAGTGACCTTGATGTTGATGTTTCACATTTGCGGGAGTGTCCCGCATGCGGCCCCCTGCAGTGCACGCAAGTGGGAAGATGGAGAATTGTCACTCGGATGAACTTGCGCCGCGCATTTTGCGCAAGTTGTCAAGACACGGTAAGAGTTCGTACTGTGCCCCCAGGCTAGCTGCGTCGGCGTACCTCCCCAAGGGGAAAGAGGCGAACCCCTTTCTCACCTGTGGGAAGGTGATGTTCTCAGTGACCTTGATGTTGATGTTTCACATTTGCGGGAGTGTCCCGCATGCGGCCCCCCGCAGTGCACGCAAGTGGGGAGATGGAGAATTGTCACTCGGATAAACTTGCGCCGCGCATTTTGCGCAAGTTGTCAAGACACGGCAAGAGTTCGTACTGTGCCCCCAGGCTAGCTGCGTCGGCGTACCTCCCCAAGGGGAAAGAGGTGAACCCCTTTCTCACCTGTGGGAAGGTGATGTTCTCAGTGACCTTGATGTTGATGTTTCACATTTGCGGGAGTGTCCCGCATGCGGCCCCCCGCAGTGCACGCAAGTGGGGAGATGGAGAATTATAACTCGGATAAACTTGCACCGCGCATTTTGCGCAAGTTTTCAAGACACGGCAAGAGTTCGTACTGTGTCCCCAGGCTAGCTGCGTCGGCGTACCTCCCCAAGGGGAAAGAGGCGAACGTCTTTCTCACCTGTGGGAAGGTGATGTTCTCAGTGACCTTGATGTTGATGTTTCACATTTGCGGGAGTGTCCCGCATGCGGACCCCCGCAGTGCACGCAAGTGGGGAGATTGAGAATTATCACTCGGATAAACTTGCACCGCGCATTTTGCGCAAGTTTTCAAGACACGGCAAGAGTTCGTACTGTGTCCCCAGGCTAGCTGCGTCGGCGTACCTCCCCAAGGGGATAGAGGCGAACGTCTTTCTCACCTGTGGGAAGGTGATGTTCTCAGTGACCTTGATGTTGATGTTTCACATTTGCGGGAGTGTCCCGCATGCGGCCCCCCGCAGTGCACGCAAGTAGGGAGATGGAGAATTATAACTCGGATAAACTTGCACCGCGCATTTTGCGCAAGTTTTCAAGACACGGCAAGAGTTCGTACTGTGTCCCCAGGCTTGCTGCGTCGGCGTACCTCCCCAGGGGGAAAGAGGCGAACGTCTTTCTCACCTGTGGGAAGGTGATGTTCTCAGTGACCTTGATGTTGATGTTTCACATTTCCGGGAGTGTCCCGCATGCGGCCCCCCGCAGTGCACGCAAGTGGGGAGATTTAGAATTATCACTCGGATAAACTTGCACCGCGCATTTTGCGCAAGTTGTCAAGACACGGCAAGAGTTCGTACTGTGCCCCCAGGCTAGCTGCGTCGGCGTACCTCCCCAAGGGGAAAGAGGCGAACCCCTTTCTCACCTGTGGGAAGGTGATGTTCTCAGTGACCTTGATGTTGATGTTTCACATTTGCGGAAGTGTCCCGCATGCGGCCCCCCGCAGTGCACGCAAGTGGGGAGATGGAGAATTGTCACTCGGATAAACTTGCACCGCGCATTTTGCGCAAGTTTTCAAGACACGGCAAGAGTTCGTACTGTGCCCCCAGGCTAGCTGCGTTGGCGTTCCTCCCCAAGGGGAAAGAGGCGAACCCCTTTCTCACCTGTGGGAAGGTGATGTTCTCAGTGACCTTGATGTTGATGTTTCATATTTGCGGGAGTGTCCCGCATGCGGCCCCCCGCAGTGCACGCAAGTGGGGAGATGGAGAATTATCACTCAGATAAACTTGCACCGCGCATTTTGCGCATGTTTTCAAGACACGGCAAGAGTTCGTACTGTGTCCCCAGGCTAGCTGCGTCGGCGTACCTCCCCAAGGGGAAAGAGGCGAACGTCTTTCTCACCTGTGGGAAGGTGATGTTCTCAGTGACCTTGATGTTGATGTTTCACATTTGCGGGAGTGTCCCGCATGCGGCCCCCCGCAGTGCACGCAAGTGGGGAGTTGAGAATTGTCACTCGGATAAACTTGCGCCGCGCATTTTGCGCAAGTTGTCAAGACACGGCAAGAGTTCGTACTGTGCCCCCATGCTAGCTGCGTCGGCGTACCTCCCCAAGGGGAAAGATGATAACCCCTTTCTCACCTGTGGGAAGGTGATGTTCTCAGTGACCTTGATGTTGATGTTTCACATTTGCGGGAGTGTCCCGCATGCGGCCCCCTGCAGTGCACGCAAGTGGGAAGATGGAGAATTGTCACTCGGATGAACTTGCGCCGCGCATTTTGCGCAAGTTGTCAAGACACGGTAAGAGTTCGTACTGTGCCCCCAGGCTAGCTGCGTCGGCGTACCTCCCCAAAGGGAAAGAGGCGAACCCCTTTCTCACCTGTGGGAAGGTGATGTTCTCAGTGACCTTGATGTTGATGTTTCACATTTGCGGGAGTGTCCCGCATGCGGCCCCCCGCAGTGCACGCAAGTGGGGAGATTGAGAATTATCACTCGGATAAACTTGCACCGCGCATTTTGCGCAAGTTTTCAAGACACGGCAAGAGTTCGTACTGTGTCCCCAGGCTAGCTGCGTCGGCGTACCTCCCCGAGGGGATAGAGGCGAACGTCTTTCTCACTCGTGGGAAGGGGATGTTTTCAGTGACCTTGATGTTGATGTTTCACATTTGCGGGAGTGTCCCGCATGCGGCCCCCCGCAGTGCACGCAAGTGGGGAGATGGAGAATTATCACTGGGATAAACTTGCACCGCGCATTTTGCGCAAGTTTTCAAGACACGGCAAGAGTTCGTACTGTGTCCCCAGGCTAGCTGCGTCGGCGTACCTCCCCAAGGGGAAAGAGGCGAACCCCTTTCTCACCTGTGGGAAGGTGATGTTCTCAGTGACCTTGATGTTGATGTTTCACATTTGCGGGAGTGTCCCGCATGCGGCCCCCCGCAGTGCACGCAAGTGGGGAGATGGAGAATTGTCGCTCAAATAAACTTGCGCCGCGCATTTTGCGCAAGTTGTCAAGACACGGTAAGAGTTCGTACTGTGCCCCCAGGCTAGCTGCGTCGGCGTACCTCCCCAAGGGGAAAGAGGCGAACCCCTTTCTCACCTGGGAGAAGGTGATGTTCTCAGTGACCTTGATGTTGATGTTTCACATTTTTGGGAGTGTCCCGCATGCGGCCCCCCGCAGTGCACGCAAGTGGGGAGATGGAGAATTGTCACTCGGATAAACTTGCGCCGCGCATTTTGCGCAAGTTTTCAAGACACGGCAAGAGTTCGTACTGTGCCCCCAGGCTAGCTGCGTCGGCGTACCTCCCCAAGGGGAAAGAGGCGAACCCCTTTCTCACCTGTGGGAAGGTGATGTTCTCAGTGACCTTGATGTTGATGTTTCACATTTGCGGGAGTGTCCCGCATGCGGCCCCCCGCAGTGCACGCAAGTGGGGAGATGGAGAATTGTCACTCGGATAAACTTGCGCCGCGCATTTTGCGCAAGTTGTCAAGACACGGTAAGAGTTCGTACTGTGCCCCCAGGCTAGCTGCGTCGGCGTACCTCCCCAAGGGGAAAGAGGCGAACCCCTTTCTCACCTGTGGGAAGGTGATGTTCTCAGTGACCTTGATGTTGATGTTTCACATTTGCGGGAGTGTCCCGCATGCGCCCCCCCGCAGTGCACGCAAGTGGGGAGATGGAGAATTGTCACTCGGATGAACTTGCGCCGCGCATTTTGCGCAAGTTGTCAAGACACGGTAAGAGTTCGTACTGTGCCCCCAGGCTAGCTGCGTCGGCGTACCTCCCCAAGGGGAAAGAGGCGAACCCCTTTCTCACCTGTGGGAAGGTGATGTTCTCAGTGACCTTGATGTTGATGTTTCACATTTGCGGGAGTGTCCCGCATGCGGCCCCCCGCAGTGCACGCAAGTGGGGAGATTGAGAATTATCACTCGGATAAACTTGCACCGCGCATTTTGCGCAAGTTTTCAAGACACGGCAAGAGTTCGTACTGTGTCCCCAGGCTAGCTGCGTCGGCGTACCTCCCCAAGGGGATAGAGGCGAACGTCTTTCTCACCTGTGGGAAGGTGATGTTCTCAGTGACCTTGATGTTGATGTTTCACATTTGCGGGAGTGTCCCGCATGCGGCCCCCCGCAGTGCACGCAAGTAGGGAGATGGAGAATTATAACTCGGATAAACTTGCACCGCGCATTTTGCGCAAGTTTTCAAGACACGGCAAGAGTTCGTACTGTGTCCCCAGGCTAGCTGCGTCGGCGTACCTCCCCAAGGGGAAAGAGGCGAACGTCTTTCTCACCTGTGGGAAGGTGATGTTCTCAGTGACCTTGATGTTGATGTTTCACATTTGCGGGAGTGTCCCGCATGCGGCCCCCCGCAGTGCACGCAAGTGGGGAGATTGAGAATTATCACTCGGATAAACTTGCACCGCGCATTTTGCGCAAGTTGTCAAGACACGGCAAGAGTTCGTACTGTGCCCCCAGGCTAGCTGCGTTGGCGTTCCTCCCCAAGGGGAAAGAGGCGAACCCCTTTCTCACCTGTGGGAAGGTGATGTTCTCAGTGACCTTGATGTTGATGTTTCACATTTGCGGGAGTGTCCCGCATGCGGCCCCCCGCAGTGCACGCAAGTGGGGAGATGGAGAATTATCACTCAGATAAACTTGCACCGCGCATTTTGCGCATGTTTTCAAGACACGGCAAGAGTTCGTACTGTGTCCCCAGGCTAGCTGCGTCGGCGTACCTCCCCAAGGGGAAAGAGGCGAACGTCTTTCTCACCTGTGGGAAGGTGATGTTCTCAGTGACCTTGATGTTGATGTTTCACATTTGCGGGAGTGTCCCGCATGCGGCCCCCCGCAGTGCACGCAAGTGGGGAGATGGAGAATTGTCACTCGGATAAACTTGCGCCGCGCATTTTGCGCAAGTTGTCAAGACACGGCAAGAGTTCGTACTGTGCCCCCATGCTAGCTGCGTCGGCGTACCTCCCCAAGGGGAAAGAGGATAACCCCTTTCTCACCTGTGGGAAGGTGATGTTCTCAGTGACCTTGATGTTGATGTTTCACATTTGCGGGAGTGTCCCGCATGCGGCCCCCTGCAGTGCACGCAAGTGGGAAGATGGAGAATTGTGACTCGGATGAACTTGCGCCGCGCATTTTGCGCAAGTTGTCAAGACACGGTAAGAGTTCGTACTGTGCCCCCAGGCTAGCTGCGTCGGCGTAGCTCCCCAAGGGGAAAGAGGCGAACCCCTTTCTCACCTGTGGGAAGGTGATGTTCTCAGTGACCTTGATGTTGATGTTTCACATTTGCGGGAGTGTCCCGCATGCGGCCCCCCGCAGTGCACGCAAGTGGGGAGATGGAGAATTGTCACTCGGATAAACTTGCGCCGCGCATTTTGCGCAAGTTGTCAAGACACGGTAAGAGTTCGTACTGTGCCCCCAGGCTAGCTGCGTCGGCGTACCTCCCCAAGGGGATAGAGGCGAACCCCTTTCTCACCTGTGGGAAGGTGATGTTCTCAGTGACCTTGATGTTGATGTTTCACATTTGCGGGAGTGTCCCGCATGCGGCCCCCCGCAGTGCACGCAAGTGGGGAGATGGAGAATTATAACTCGGATAAACTTGCACCGCGCATTTTGCGCAAGTTTTCAAGACACGGCAAGAGTTCGTACTGTGTCCCCAGGCTAGCTGCGTCGGCGTACCTCCCCAAGGGGAAAGAGGCGGACGTCTTTCTCACCTGTGGGAAGGTGATGTTCTCAGTGACCTTGATGTTGATGTTTCACATTTGCGGGAGTGTCCCGCATGCGGCCCCCCGCAGTGCACGCAAGTGGGGAGATTGAGAATTATCACTCGGATAAACTTGCACCGCGCATTTTGCGCAAGTTTTCAAGACACGGCAAGAGTTCGTACTGTGTCCCCAGGCTAGCTGCGTCGGCGTACCTCCCCGAGGGGATAGAGGCGAACGTCTTTCTCAGCTGTGGGAAGGTGATGTTCTCAGTGACCTTGATGTTGATGTTTCACATTTGCGGGAGTGTCCCGCATGCGGCCCCCCGCAGTGCACGCAAGTGGGGAGATGGAGAATTATCACTCGGATAAACTTGCACCGCGCATTTTGCGCAAGTTGTCAAGACACGGCAAGAGTTCGTACTGTGCCCCCAGGCTAGCTGCGTCGGCGTACCTCCCCAAGGGGAAAGAGGCGAACCCCTTTCTCACCTGTGGGAAGGTGATGTTCTCAGTGACCTTGATGTTGATGTTTCACATTTGCGGGAGTGTCCCGCATGCGGCCCCCCGCAGTGCACGCAAGTGGGGAGATGGAGAAATATCACTCGGATAAACTTGCACCGCGCATTTTGCGCAAGTTGTCAAGACACGGGAAGAGTTCGTACTGTGCCCCCAGGCTAGCTGCGTCGGCGTACCTCCCCAAGGGGAAAGAGGCGAACCCCTTTCTCACCTGTGGGAAGGTGATGTTCTCAGTGACCTTGATGTTGATGTTTCACATTTGCGGGAGTGTCCCGCATGCGGCCCCCCGCAGTGTACGCAAGTGGGGAGATGGAGAATTGTCACTCGGATAAACTTGCACCGCGCATTTTGCGCAAGTTGTCAAGACACGGCAAGAGTTCGTACTGTGCCCCCAGGCTAGCTGCGTCGGCGTACCTCCCCAAGGGGAAAGAGGATAACCCCTTTCTCACCTGTGGGAAGGTGATGTTCTCAGTGACCTTGATGTTGATGTTTCACATTTGCGGGAGTGTCCCGCATGCGGCCCCCCGCAGTGCACGCAAGTGGGGAGATGGAGAAATATCACTCGGATAAACTTGCACCGCGCATTTTGCGCAAGTTGTCAAGACACGGGAAGAGTTCGTACTGTGCCCCCAGGCTAGCTGCGTCGGCGTACCTCCCCAAGGGGAAAGAGGCGAACCCCTTTCTCACCTGTGGGAAGGTGATGTTCTCAGTGACCTTGATGTTGATGTTTCACATTTGCGGGAGTGTCCCGCATGCGGCCCCCCGCAGTGTACGCAAGTGGGGAGATGGAGAATTGTCACTCGGATAAACTTGCACCGCGCATTTTGCGCAAGTTGTCAAGACACGGCAAGAGTTCGTACTGTGCCCCCATGCTAGCTGCGTCGGCGTACCTCCCCAAGGGGAAAGAGGATAACCCCTTTCTCACCTGTGGGAAGGTGATGTTCTCAGTGACCTTGATGTTGATGTTTCACATTTGCGGGAGTGTCCCGCATGCGGCCCCCTGCAGTGCACGCAAGTGGGAAGATGGAGAATTGTCACTCGGATGAACTTGCGCCGCGCATTTTGCGCAAGTTGTCAAGACACGGTAAGAGTTCGTACTGTGCCCCCAGGCTAGCTGCGTCGGCGTACCTCCCCAAGGGGAAAGAGGCGAACCCCTTTCTCACCTGTGGGAAGGTGATGTTCTCAGTGACCTTGATGTTGATGTTTCACATTTGCGGGAGTGTCCCGCAGGCGGCCCCCCGCAGTGCACGCAAGTGGGGAGATTGAGAATTATCACTCGGATAAACTTGCACCGCGCATTTTGCGCAAGTTTTCAAGACACGGCAAGAGTTCGTACTGTGTCCCCAGGCTAGCTGCGTCGGCGTACCTCCCCGAGGGGATAGAGGCGAACGTCTTTCTCACCTGTGGGAAGGTGATGTTCTCAGTGACCTTGATGTTGATGTTTCACATTTGCGGGAGTGTCCCGCATGCGGCCCCCCGCAGTGCACGCAAGTGGGGAGATGGAGAATTATCACTGGGATAAACTTGCACCGCGCATTTTGCGCAAGTTTTCAAGACACGGCAAGAGTTCGTACTGTGTCCCCAGGCTAGCTGCGTCGGCGTACCTCCCCAAGGGGAAAGAGGCGAACCCCTTTCTCACCTGTGGGAAGGTGATGTTCTCAGTGACCTTGATGTTGATGTTTCACATTTGCGGGAGTGTCCCGCATGCGGCCCCCCGCAGTGCACGCAAGTGGGGAGATGGAGAATTGTCACTCGGATAAACTTGCGCCGCGCATTTTGCGCAAGTTGTCAAGACACGGTAAGAGTTCGTACTGTGCCCCCAGGCTAGCTGCGTCGGCGTACCTCCCCAAGGGGAAAGAGGCGAACCCCTTTCTCACCTGGGGGAAGGTGATGTTCTCAGTGACCTTGATGTTGATGTTTCACATTTGCGGGAGTGTCCCGCATGCGGCCCCCCGCAGTGCACGCAAGTGGGGAGATGGAGAATTGTCACTCGGATAAACTTGCGCCGCGCATTTTGCGCAAGTTTTCAAGACACGGCAAGAGTTCGTACTGTGCCCCCAGGCTAGCTGCGTCGGCGTACCTCCCCAAGGGGAAAGAGGCGAACCCCTTTCTCACCTGTGGGAAGGTGATGTTCTCAGTGACCTTGATGTTGATGTTTCACATTTGCGGGAGTGTCCCGCATGCGGCCCCCCGCAGGGCACGCAAGTTGGGAGATAGAGAATTGTCACTCGGATAAACTTGCGCCGCGCATTTTGCGCAAGTTGTCAAGACACGGTAAGAGTTCGTACTGTGCCCCCAGGCTAGCTGCGTCGGCGTACCTCCCCAAGGGGAAAGAGGCGAACCCCTTTCTCACCTGTGGGAAGGTGATGTTCTCAGTGACCTTGATGTTGATGTTTCACATTTGCGGGAGTGTCCCGCATGCGGCCCCCCGCAGTGCACGCAAGTGGGGAGATGGAGAATTATCACTCGGATAAACTTGCACCGCGCATTTTGCGTAAGTTTTCAAGACACGGTAAGAGTTCGTACTGTGCCCACAGGCTAGCTGCGTCGGCGTACCTCCCCAAGGGGAAAGACGCGAACCCCTTTCTCACCTGTGGGAAGGTGATGTTCTCAGTGACCTTGATGTTGATGTTTCACATTTGCGGGAGTGTCCCGCATGCGCCCCCCCGCAGTGCACGCAAGTGGGGAGATGGAGAATTGTCACTCGGATGAACTTGCGCCTCGCATTTTGCGCAAGTTGTCAAGACACGGTAAGAGTTCGTACTGTGCCCCCAGGCTAGCTGCGTCGGCGTACCTCCCCAAGGGGAAAGAGGCGAACCCCTTTCTCACCTGTGGGAAGGTGATGTTCTCAGTGACCTTGATGTTGATGTTTCACATTTGCGGGAGTGTCCCGCATGCGGCCCCCCGCAGTGCACGCAAGTGGGGAGATGGAGAATTATCACTGGGATAAACTTGCACCGCGCATTTTGCGCAAGTTTTTAAGACACGGCAAGAGTTCGTACTGTGTCCCCAGGCTAGCTGCGTCGGCGTACCTCCCCAAGGGGAAAGAGGATAACCTCTTTCTCACCTGTGGGAAGGTGATGTTCTCAGTGACCTTGATGTTGATGTTTCACATTTGCGGGAGTGTCCCGCAAGCGGCCCCCCGCAGTGCACGCAAGTGGGGAGATGGAGAATTGTCACTCGGATAAACTTGCGCCGCGCATTTTGCGCAAGTTGTCAAGAGACGGTAAGAGTTCGTACTGTGCCCCCAGGCTAGCTGCGTCGGCGTACCTCCCCAAGGGGAAAGAGGCGAACCCCTTTCTCACCTGTGGGAAGGTGATGTTCTTAGTGACCTTGATGTTGATGTTTCACATTTGCGGGAGTGTCCCGCATGCGGCCCCCCGCAGTGCACGCAAGTGGGGAGATGGAGAATTGTCACTCGGATAAACTTGCGCCGCGCATTTTGCGCAAGTTGTCAAGGCACGGAAAGAGTTCGTACTGTGCCCCCAGGCTAGCTGTGTCAGCGTACCTCCCCAAGGGGAAAGAGGCGAACGTCTTTCTCACCTGTGGGAAGGTGATGTTCTCAGTGACCTTGATGTTGATGTTTCACATTTGCGGGAGTGTCCCGCATGTGGCCCCCCGCAGTGCACGCAAGTGGGGAGATGGAGAATTGTCACTCGGATAAACTTGCGCCGCGCATTTTGCGCAAGTTTTCAAGACACGGCAAGAGTTCGTACTGTGCCCCCAGGCTAGCTGCGTCGGCGTACCTCCCCAAGGGGAAAGAGGCGAACCCCTTTCTCACCTGTGGGAAGGTGATGTTCTCAGTGACCTTGATGTTGATGTTTCACATTTGCGGGAGTGTCCCGCATGCGGCCCCCCGCAGGGCACGCAAGTGGGGAGATGGAGAATTGTCACTCGGATAAACTTGCGCCGCGCATTTTGCGCAAGTTGTCAAGACACGGTAAGAGTTCGTACTGTGTCCCCAGGCTAGCTGCGTCGGCGTACCTCCCCAAGGGGATAGAGGCGAACGTCTTTCTCACCTGTGGGAAGGTGATGTTCTCAGTGACCTTGATGTTGATGTTTCACATTTGCGGGAGTGTCCCGCATGCGGCCCCCCGCAGTGCACGCAAGTAGGGAGATGGAGAATTATAACTCGGATAAACTTGCACCGCGCATTTTGCGCAAGTTTTCAAGACACGGCAAGAGTTCGTACTGTGTCCTCAGGCTAGCTGCGTCGGCGTACCTCCCCAAGGGGAAAGAGGCGAACGTCTTTCTCACCTGTGGGAAGGTGATGTTCTCAGTGACCTTGATGTTGATGTTTCACATTTGCGGGAGTGTCCCGCATGCGGCCCCCCGCAGTGCACGCAAGTGGGGAGATTGAGAATTATCACTCGGATAAACTTGCACCGCGCATTTTGCGCAAGTTGTCAAGACACGGCAAGAGTTCGTACTGTGCCCCCAGGCTAGCTGCGTTGGCGTTCCTCCCCAAGGGGAAAGAGGCGAACCCCTTTCTCACCTGTGGGAAGGTGATGTTCTCAGTGACCTTGATGTTGATGTTTCACATTTGCGGGAGTGTCCCGCATGCGGCCCCCCGCAGTGCACGCAAGTGGGGAGATGGAGAATTATCACTCAGATAAACTTGCACCGCGCATTTTGCGCATGTTTTCAAGACACGGCAAGAGTTCGTACTGTGTCCCCAGGCTAGCTGCGTCGGCGTACCTCCCCAAGGGGAAAGAGGCGAACGTCTTTCTCACCTGTGGGAAGGTGATGTTCTCAGTGACCTTGATGTTGATGTTTCACATTTGCGGGAGTGTCCCGCATGCGGCCCCCCGCAGTGCACGCAAGTGGGGAGATGGAGAATTGTCACTCGGATAAACTTGCGCCGCGCATTTTGCGCAAGTTGTCAAGACACGGCAAGAGTTCGTACTGTGCCCCCATGCTAGCTGCGTCGGCGTACCTCCCCAAGGGGAAATAGGATAACCCCTTTCTCACCTGTGGGAAGGTGATGTTCTCAGTGACCTTAATGTTGATGTTTCACATTTGCGGGAGTGTCCCGCATGCGGCCCCCTGCAGTGCACGCAAGTGGGAAGATGGACAATTGTGACTCGCATGAACTTGCGCCGCGCATTTTGCGCAAGTTGTCAAGACACGGTAAGAGTTCGTACTGTGCCCCCAGGCTAGCTGCGTCGGCGTACCTCCCCAAGGGGAAAGAGGCGAACCCCTTTCTCACCTGTGGGAAGGTGATGTTCTCAGTGACCTTGATGTTGATGTTTCACATTTGCGGGAGTGTCCCGCATGCGGCCCCCCGCAGTGCACGCAAGTGGGGAGATGGAGAATTGTCACTCGGATAAACTTGCGCCGCGCATTTTGCGCAAGTTGTCAAGACACGGTAAGAGTTCGTACTGTGCCCCCAGGCTAGCTGCGTCGGCGTACCTCCCCAAGGGGAAAGAGGCGAACCCCTTTCTCACCTGTGGGAAGGTGATGTTCTCAGTGACCTTGATGTTGATGTTTCACATTTGCGGGAGTGTCCGGCATGCGGCCCCCCGCAGTGCACGCAAGTGGGGAGATGGAGAATTATAACTCGGATAAACTTGCACCGCGCATTTTGCGCAAGTTTTCAAGACACGGCAAGAGTCCGTACTGTGTCCCCAGGCTAGCTGCGTCGGCGTACCTCCCCAAGGGGAAAGAGGCGAACGTCTTTCTCACCTGTGGGAAGGTGATGTTCTCAGTGACCTTGATGTTGATGTTTCACATTTGCGGGAGTGTCCCGCATGCGGCCCCCCGCAGTGCACGCAAGTGGGGAGATTGAGAATTATCACTCGGATAAACTTGCACCGCGCATTTTGCGCAAGTTTTCAAGACACGGCAAGAGTTCGTACTGTGTCCCCAGGCTAGCTGCGTCGGCGTACCTCCCCGAGGGGATAGAGGCGAACGTCTTTCTCACCTGTGGGAAGGTGATGTTCTCAGTGACCTTGATGTTGATGTTTCACATTTGCGGGAGTGTCCCGCATGCGGCCCCCCGCAGTGCACGCAAGTGGGGAGATGGAGAATTATCACTCGGATAAACTTGCACCGCGCATTTTGCGCAAGTTGTCAAGACACGGCAAGAGTTCGTACTGTGCCCCCAGGCTAGCTGCGTCGGCGTACCTCCCCAAGGGGAAAGAGGCGAACCCCTTTCTCACCTGTGGGAAGGTGATGTTCTCAGTGACCTTGATGTTGATGTTTCACATTTGCGGGAGTGTCCCGCATGCGGCCCCCCGCAGTGCACGCAAGTGGGGAGATGGAGAAATATCACTCGGATAAACTTGCACCGCGCATTTTGCGCAAGTTGTCAAGACACGGGAAGAGTTCGTACTGTGCCCCCAGGCTAGCTGCGTCGGCGTACCTCCCCAAGGGGAAAGAGGCGAACCCCTTTCTCACCTGTGGGAAGGTGATGTTCTCAGTGACCTTGATGTTGATGTTTCACATTTGCGGGAGTGTCCCGCATGCGGCCCCCTGCAGTGCACGCAAGTGGGAAGATGGAGAATTGTCACTCGGATGAACTTGCGCCGCGCATTTTGCGCAAGTTGTCAAGACACGGTAAGAGTTCGTACTGTGCCCCCAGGCTAGCTGCGTCGGCGTACCTCCCCAAGGGGAAAGAGGCGAACCCCTTTCTCACCTGTGGGAAGGTGATGTTCTCAGTGACCTTGATGTTGATGTTTCACATTTGCGGGAGTGTCCCGCAGGCGGCCCCCCGCAGTGCACGCAAGTGGGGAGATTGAGAATTATCACTCGGATAAACTTGCACCGCGCATTTTGCGCAAGTTTTCAAGACACGGCAAGAGTTCGTACTGTGTCCCCAGGCTAGCTGCGTCGGCGTACCTCCCCGAGGGGATAGAGGCGAACGTCTTTCTCACCTGTGGGAAGGTGATGTTCTCAGTGACCTTGATGTTGATGTTTCACATTTGCGGGAGTGTCCCGCATGCGGCCCCCCGCAGTGCACGCAAGTGGGGAGATGGAGAATTATCACTGGGATAAACTTGCACCGCGCATTTTGCGCAAGTTTTCAAGACACGGCAAGAGTTCGTACTGTGTCCCCAGGCTAGCTGCGTCGGCGTACCTCCCCAAGGGGAAAGAGGCGAACCCCTTTCTCACCTGTGGGAAGGTGATGTTCTCAGTGACCTTGATGTTGATGTTTCACATTTGCGGGAGTGTCCCGCATGCGGCCCCCCGCAGTGCACGCAAGTGGGGAGATGGAGAATTGTCACTCGGATAAACTTGCGCCGCGCATTTTGCGCAAGTTGTCAAGACACGGTAAGAGTTCGTACTGTGCCCCCAGGCTAGCTGCGTCGGCGTACCTCCCCAAGGGGAAAGAGGCGAACCCCTTTCTCACCTGGGGGAAGGTGATGTTCTCAGTGACCTTGATGTTGATGTTTCACATTTGCGGGAGTGTCCCGCATGCGGCCCCCCGCAGTGCACGCAAGTGGGGAGATGGAGAATTGTCACTCGGATAAACTTGCGCCGCGCATTTTGCGCAAGTTTTCAAGACACGGCAAGAGTTCGTACTGTGCCCCCAGGCTAGCTGCGTCGGCGTACCTCCCCAAGGGGAAAGAGGCGAACCCCTTTCTCACCTGTGGGAAGGTGATGTTCTCAGTGACCTTGATGTTGATGTTTCACATTTGCGGGAGTGTCCCGCATGCGGCCCCCCGCAGGGCACGCAAGTTGGGAGATGGAGAATTGTCACTCGGATAAACTTGCGCCGCGCATTTTGCGCAAGTTGTCAAGACACGGTAAGAGTTCGTACTGTGCCCCCAGGCTAGCTGCGTCGGCGTACCTCCCCAAGGGGAAAGAGGCGAACCCCTTTCTCACCTGTGGGAAGGTGATGTTCTCAGTGACCTTGATGTTGATGTTTCACATTTGCGGGAGTGTCCCGCATGCGGCCCCCGCAGTGCACGCAAGTGGGGAGATGGAGAATTATCACTCGGATAAACTTGCACCGCGCATTTTGCGTAAGTTTTCAAGACACGGTAAGAGTTCGTACTGTGCCCACAGGCTAGCTGCGTCGGCGTACCTCCCCAAGGGGAAAGACGCGAACCCCTTTCTCACCTGTGGGAAGGTGATGTTCTCAGTGACCTTGATGTTGATGTTTCACATTTGCGGGAGTGTCCCGCATGCGGCCCCCCGCAGTGCACGCAAGTGGGGAGATGGAGAATTATCACTGGGATAAACTTGCACCGCGCATTTTGCGCAAGTTTTTAAGACACGGCAAGAGTTCGTACTGTGTCCCCAGGCTAGCTGCGTCGGCGTACCTCCCCAAGGGGAAAGAGGATAACCTCTTTCTCACCTGTGGGAAGGTGATGTTCTCAGTGACCTTGATGTTGATGTTTCACATTTGCGGGAGTGTCCCGCAAGCGGCCCCCCGCAGTGCACGCAAGTGGGGAGATGGAGAATTGTCACTCGGATAAACTTGCGCCGCGCATTTTGCGCAAGTTGTCAAGAGACGGTAAGAGTTCGTACTGTGCCCCCAGGCTAGCTGCGTCGGCGTACCTCCCCAAGGGGAAAGAGGCGAACCCCTTTCTCACCTGTGGGAAGGTGATGTTCTTAGTGACCTTGATGTTGATGTTTCACATTTGCGGGAGTGTCCCGCATGCGGCCCCCCGCAGTGCACGCAAGTGGGGAGATGGAGAATTGTCACTCGGATAAACTTGCGCCGCGCATTTTGCGCAAGTTGTCAAGGCACGGAAAGAGTTCGTACTGTGCCCCCAGGCTAGCTGTGTCAGCGTACCTCCCCAAGGGGAAAGAGGCGAAAGTCTTTCTCACCTGTGGGAAGGTGATGTTCTCAGTGACCTTGATATTGATGTTTCACATTTGCGGGAGTGTCCCGCATGTGGCCCCCCGCAGTGCACGCAAGTGGGGAGATGGAGAATTGTCACTCGGATAAACTTGCGCCGCGCATTTTGCGCAAGTTTTCAAGACACGGCAAGAGTTCGTACTGTGCCCCCAGGCTAGCTGCGTCGGCGTACCTCCCCAAGGGGAAAGAGGCGAACCCCTTTCTCACCTGTGGGAAGGTGATGTTCTCAGTGACCTTGATGTTGATGTTTCACATTTGCGGGAGTGTCCCGCATGCGGCCCCCCGCAGGGCACGCAAGTGGGGAGATGGAGAATTGTCACTCGGATAAACTTGCGCCGCGCATTTTGCGCAAGTTGTCAAGACACGGTAAGAGTTCGTACTGTGCCCCCAGGCTAGCTGCGTCGGCGTACCTCCCCAAGGGGAAAGAGGCGAACCCCTTTCTCACCTGTGGGAAGGTGATGTTCTCAGTGACCTTGATGTTGATGTTTCACATTTGCGGGAGTGTCCCGCATGCGGCCCCCCGCAGTGCACGCAAGTGGGGAGATGGAGAATTATCACTCGGATAAACTTGCACCGCGCATTTTGCGTAAGTTTTCAAGACACGGTAAGAGTTCGTACTGTGCCCCCAGGCTAGCTGCGTCGGCGTACCTCCCCAAGGGGAAAGACGCGAACCCCTTTCTCACCTGTGGGAAGGTGATGTTCTCAGTGACCTTGATGTTGATGTTTCACATTTGCGGGAGTGTCCCGCATGCGCCCCCCCGCAGTGCACGCAAGTGGGGAGATGGAGAATTGTCACTCGGATGAACTTGCGCCGCGCATTTTGCGCAAGTTGTCAAGACACGGTAAGAGTTCGTACTGTGCCCCCAGGCTAGCTGCGTCGGCGTACCTCCCCAAGGGGAAAGAGGCGAACCCCTTTCTCACCTGTGGGAAGGTGATGTTCTCAGTGACCTTGATGTTGATGTTTCACATTTGCGGGAGTGTCCCGCATGCGGCCCCCCGCAGTGCACGCAAGTGGGGAGATGGAGAATTATCACTGGGATAAACTTGCACCGCGCATTTTGCGCAAGTTTTTAAGACACGGCAAGAGTTCGTACTGTGTCCCCAGGCTAGCTGCGTAGGCGTACCTCCCCAAGGGGAAAGAGGATAACCTCTTTCTCACCTGTGGGAAGGTGATGTTCTCAGTGACCTTGATGTTGATGTTTCACATTTGCGGGAGTGTCCCGCATGCGGCCCCCCGCAGTGCACGCAAGTGGGGAGATGGAGAATTGTCACTCGGATAAACTTGCGCCGCGCATTTTGCGCAAGTTGTCAAGACCCGGTAAGAGTTCGTACTGTGCCCCCAGGCTAGCTGCGTCGGCGTACCTCCCCAAGGGGAAAGAGGCGAACCCCTTTCTCACCTGTGGGAAGGTGATGTTCTCAGTGACCTTGATGTTGATGTTTCACATTTGCGGGAGTGTCCCGCATGCGGCCCCCCGCAGTGCACGCAAGTGGGGAGATGGAGAATTGTCACTCGGATAAACTTGCGCCGCGCATTTTGCGCAAGTTTTTAAGACACGGCAAGAGTTCGTACTGTGTCCCCAGGCTAGCTGCGTCGGCGTACCACCCCAAGGGGAAAGAGGATAACCTCTTTCTCACCTGTGGGAAGGTGATGTTCTCAGTGACCTTGATGTTGATGTTTCACATTTGCGGGAGTGTCCCGCATGCGGCCCCCTGCAGTGCACGCAAGTGGGAAGATGGAGAATTGTGACTCGGATGAACTTGCGCCGCGCATTTTGCGCAAGTTGTCAAGACACGGTAAGAGTTCGTACTGTGCCCCCAGGCTAGCTGCGTCGGCGTACCTCCCCAAGGGGAAAGAGGCGAACCCCTTTCTCACCTGTGGGAAGGTGATGTTCTCAGTGACCTTGATGTTGATGTTTCACATTTGCGGGAGTGTCCCGCATGCGGCCCCCCGCAGTGCACGCAAGTGGGGAGATGGAGAATTGTCACTCGGATAAACTTGCGCCTCGCATTTTGCGCAAGTTGTCAAGACACGGTAAGAGTTCGTACTGTGCCCCCAGGCTAGCTGCGTCGGCGTACCTCCCCAAGGGGAAAGAGGCGAACCCCTTTCTCACCTGTGGGAAGGTGATGTTCTCAGTGACCTTGATGTTGATGTTTCACATTTGCGGGAGTGTCCCGCATGCGGCCCCCCGCAGTGCACGCAAGTGGGGAGATGGAGAATTATAACTCGGATAAACTTGCACCGCGCATTTTGCGCAAGTTTTCAAGACACGGCAAGAGTTCGTACTGTGTCCCCAGGCTAGCTGCGTCGGCGTACCTCCCCAAGGGGAAAGAGGCGAACGTCTTTCTCACCTGTGGGAAGGTGATGTTCTCAGTGACCTTGATGTTGATGTTTCACATTTGCGGGAGTGTCCCGCATGCGGCCCCCCGCAGTGCACGCAACTGGGGAGATGGAGAATTATCACTGGGATAAACTTGCACCGCGCATTTTGCGCAAGTTTTCAAGACACGGCAAGAGTTCGTACTGTGTCCCCAGGCTAGCTGCGTCGGCGTACCTCCCCAAGGGGAAAGAGGCGAACCCCTTTCTCACCTGTGGGAAGGTGATGTTCTCAGTGACCTTGATGTTGATGTTTCACATTTGCGGGAGTGTCCCGCATGCGGCCCCCCGCAGTGCACGCAAGTGGGGAGATGGAGAATTGTCACTCGGATAAACTTGCGCCGCGCATTTTGCGCAAGTTGTCAAGACACGGTAAGAGTTCGTACTGTGCCCCCAGGCTAGCTGCGTCGGCGTACCTCCCCAAGGGGAAAGAGGCGAACCCCTTTCTCACCTGGGGGAAGGTGATGTTCTCAGTGACCTTGATGTTGATGTTTCACATTTGCGGGAGTGTCCCGCATGCGGCCCCCCGCAGTGCACGCAAGTGGGGAGATGGAGAATTGTCACTCGGATAAACTTGCGCCGCGCATTTTGCGCAAGTTTTCAAGACACGGCAAGAGTTCGTACTGTGCCCCCAGGCTAGCTGCGTCGGCGTACCTCCCCAAGGGGAAAGAGGCGAACCCCTTTCTCACCTGTGGGAAGGTGATGTTCTCAGTGACCTTGATGTTGATGTTTCACATTTGCGGGAGTGTCCCGCATGCGGCCCCCCGCAGGGCACGCAAGTGGGGAGATGGAGAATTGTCACTCGGATAAACTTGCGCCGCGCATTTTGCGCAAGTTGTCAAGACACGGTAAGAGTTCGTACTGTGCCCCCAGGCTAGCTGCGTCGGCGTACCTCCCCAAGGGGAAAGAGGCGAACCCCTTTCTCACCTGTGGGAAGGTGATGTTCTCAGTGACCTTGATGTTGATGTTTCACATTTGCGGGAGTGTCCCGCATGCGGCCCCCCGCAGTGCACGCAAGTGGGGAGATGGAGAATTATCACTCGGATAAACTTGCACCGCGCATTTTGCGTAAGTTTTCAAGACACGGTAAGAGTTCGTACTGTGCCCCCAGGCTAGCTGCGTCGGCGTACCTCCCCAAGGGGAAAGACGCGAACCCCTTTCTCACCTGTGGGAAGGTGATGTTCTCAGTGACCTTGATGTTGATGTTTCACATTTGCGGGAGTGTCCCGCATGCGCCCCCCCGCAGTGCACGCAAGTGGGGAGATGGAGAATTGTCACTCGGATGAACTTGCGCCGCGCATTTTGCGCAAGTTGTCAAGACACGGTAAGAGTTCGTACTGTGCCCCCAGGCTAGCTGCGTCGGCGTACCTCCCCAAGGGGAAAGAGGCGAACCCCTTTCTCACCTGTGGGAAGGTGATGTTCTCAGTGACCTTGATGTTGATGTTTCACATTTGCGGGAGTGTCCCGCATGCGGCCCCCCGCAGTGCACGCAAGTGGGGAGATGGAGAATTATCACTGGGATAAACTTGCACCGCGCATTTTGCGCAAGTTTTTAAGACACGGCAAGAGTTCGTACTGTGTCCCCAGGCTAGCTGCGTAGGCGTACCTCCCCAAGGGGAAAGAGGATAACCTCTTTCTCACCTGTGGGAAGGTGATGTTCTCAGTGACCTTGATGTTGATGTTTCACATTTGCGGGAGTGTCCCGCATGCGGCCCCCCGCAGTGCACGCAAGTGGGGAGATGGAGAATTGTCACTCGGATAAACTTGCGCCGCGCATTTTGCGCAAGTTGTCAAGACCCGGTAAGAGTTCGTACTGTGCCCCCAGGCTAGCTGCGTCGGCGTACCTCCCCAAGGGGAAAGAGGCGAACCCCTTTCTCACCTGTGGGAAGGTGATGTTCTCAGTGACCTTGATGTTGATGTTTCACATTTGCGGGAGTGTCCCGCATGCGGCCCCCCGCAGTGCACGCAAGTGGGGAGATGGAGAATTGTCACTCGGATAAACTTGCGCCGCGCATTTTGCGCAAGTTTTTAAGACACGGCAAGAGTTCGTACTGTGTCCCCAGGCTAGCTGCGTCGGCGTACCACCCCAAGGGGAAAGAGGATAACCTCTTTCTCACCTGTGGGAAGGTGATGTTCTCAGTGACCTTGATGTTGATGTTTCACATTTGCGGGAGTGTCCCGCATGCGGCCCCCTGCAGTGCACGCAAGTGGGAAGATGGAGAATTGTGACTCGGATGAACTTGCGCCGCGCATTTTGCGCAAGTTGTCAAGACACGGTAAGAGTTCGTACTGTGCCCCCAGGCTAGCTGCGTCGGCGTACCTCCCCAAGGGGAAAGAGGCGAACCCCTTTCTCACCTGTGGGAAGGTGATGTTCTCAGTGACCTTGATGTTGATGTTTCACATTTGCGGGAGTGTCCCGCATGCGGCCCCCCGCAGTGCACGCAAGTGGGGAGATGGAGAATTGTCACTCGGATAAACTTGCGCCTCGCATTTTGCGCAAGTTGTCAAGACACGGTAAGAGTTCGTACTGTGCCCCCAGGCTAGCTGCGTCGGCGTACCTCCCCAAGGGGAAAGAGGCGAACCCCTTTCTCACCTGTGGGAAGGTGATGTTCTCAGTGACCTTGATGTTGATGTTTCACATTTGCGGGAGTGTCCCGCATGCGGCCCCCCGCAGTGCACGCAAGTGGGGAGATGGAGAATTATAACTCGGATAAACTTGCACCGCGCATTTTGCGCAAGTTTTCAAGACACGGCAAGAGTTCGTACTGTGTCCCCAGGCTAGCTGCGTCGGCGTACCTCCCCAAGGGGAAAGAGGCGAACGTCTTTCTCACCTGTGGGAAGGTGATGTTCTCAGTGACCTTGATGTTGATGTTTCACATTTGCGGGAGTGTCCCGCATGCGGCCCCCCGCAGTGCACGCAACTGGGGAGATGGAGAATTATCACTGGGATAAACTTGCACCGCGCATTTTGCGCAAGTTTTCAAGACACGGCAAGAGTTCGTACTGTGTCCCCAGGCTAGCTGCGTCGGCGTACCTCCCCAAGGGGAAAGAGGCGAACCCCTTTCTCACCTGTGGGAAGGTGATGTTCTCAGTGACCTTGATGTTGATGTTTCACATTTGCGGGAGTGTCCCGCATGCGGCCCCCCGCAGTGCACGCAAGTGGGGAGATGGAGAATTGTCACTCGGATAAACTTGCGCCGCGCATTTTGCGCAAGTTGTCAAGACACGGTAAGAGTTCGTACTGTGCCCCCAGGCTAGCTGCGTCGGCGTACCTCCCCAAGGGGAAAGAGGCGAACCCCTTTCTCACCTGGGGGAAGGTGATGTTCTCAGTGACCTTGATGTTGATGTTTCACATTTGCGGGAGTGTCCCGCATGCGGCCCCCCGCAGTGCACGCAAGTGGGGAGATGGAGAATTGTCACTCGGATAAACTTGCGCCGCGCATTTTGCGCAAGTTTTCAAGACACGGCAAGAGTTCGTACTGTGCCCCCAGGCTAGCTGCGTCGGCGTACCTCCCCAAGGGGAAAGAGGCGAACCCCTTTCTCACCTGTGGGAAGGTGATGTTCTCAGTGACCTTGATGTTGATGTTTCACATTTGCGGGAGTGTCCCGCATGCGGCCCCCCGCAGGGCACGCAAGTGGGGAGATGGAGAATTGTCACTCGGATAAACTTGCGCCGCGCATTTTGCGCAAGTTGTCAAGACACGGTAAGAGTTCGTACTGTGCCCCCAGGCTAGCTGCGTCGGCGTACCTCCCCAAGGGGAAAGAGGCGAACCCCTTTCTCACCTGTGGGAAGGTGATGTTCTCAGTGACCTTGATGTTGATGTTTCACATTTGCGGGAGTGTCCCGCATGCGGCCCCCCGCAGTGCACGCAAGTGGGGAGATGGAGAATTATCACTCGGATAAACTTGCACCGCGCATTTTGCGTAAGTTTTCAAGACACGGTAAGAGTTCGTACTGTGCCCCCAGGCTAGCTGCGTCGGCGTACCTCCCCAAGGGGAAAGAGGCGAACCCCTTTCTCACCTGTGGGAAGGTGATGTTCTCAGTGACCTTGATGTTGATGTTTCACATTTGCGGGAGTGTCCCGCATGCGGCCCCCCGCAGTGCACGCAAGTGGGGAGATGGAGAATTATAACTCGGATAAACTTGCACCGCGCATTTTGCGCAAGTTTTCAAGACACGGCAAGAGTTCGTACTGTGTCCCCAGGCTAGCTGCGTCGGCGTACCTCCCCAAGGGGAAAGAGGCGAACGTCTTTCTCACCTGTGGGAAGGTGATGTTCTCAGTGACCTTGATGTTGATGTTTCACATTTGCGGGAGTGTCCCGCATGCGGCCCCCCGCAGTGCACGCAAGTGGGGAGATGGAGAATTATCACTGGGATAAACTTGCACCGCGCATTTTGCGCAAGTTTTCAAGACACGGCAAGAGTTCGTACTGTGTCCCCAGGCTAGCTGCGTCGGCGTACCTCCCCAAGGGGAAAGAGGCGAACCCCTTTCTCACCTGGGGGAAGGTGATGTTTTCAGTGACCTTGATGTTGATGTTTCACATTTGCGGGAGTGTCCCGCATGCGGCCCCCCGCAGTGCACGCAAGTGGGGAGATGGAGAATTATCACTCGGATAAACTTGCACCGCGCATTTTGCGTAAGTTTTCAAGACACGGTAAGAGTTCGTACTGTGCCCCCAGGCTAGCTGCGTCGGCGTACCTCCCCAAGGGGAAAGAGGCGAACCCCTTTCTCACCTGTGGGAAGGTGATGTTCTCAGTGACCTTGATGTTGATGTTTCACATTTGCGGGAGTGTCCCGCATGCGGCCCCCCGCAGTGCACGCAAGTGGGGAGATGGAGAATTATAACTCGGATAAACTTGCACCGCGCATTTTGCGCAAGTTTTCAAGACACGGCAAGAGTTCGTACTGTGTCCCCAGGCTAGCTGCGTCGGCGTACCTCCCCAAGGGGAAAGAGGCGAACCCCTTTCTTACCTGTGGGAAGGTGATGTTCTCAGTGACCTTGATGTTGATGTTTCACATTTGCGGGAGTGTCCCGCATGCGGCCCCCCGCAGTGCACGCAAGTGGGGAGATGGAGAATTGTCACTCGGATAAACTTGCGCCGCGCATTTTGCGCAAGTTGTCAAGACACGGTAAGAGTTCGTACTGTGCCCCCAGGCTAGCTGCGTCGGCGTACCTCCCCAAGGGGAAAGAGGCGAACCCCTTTCTCACCTGGGGGAAGGTGATGTTTTCAGTGACCTTGATGTTGATGTTTCACATTTGCGGGAGTGTCCCGCATGCGGCCCCCCGCAGTGCACGCAAGTGGGGAGATGGAGAATTGTCACTCGGATAAACTTGCGCCGCGCATTTTGCGCAAGTTTTCAAGACACGGCAAGAGTTCGTACTGTGCCCCCAGGCTAGCTGCGTCGGCGTACCTCCCCAAGGGGAAAGAGGCGAACCCCTTTCTCACCTGTGGGAAGGTGATGTTCTCAGTGACCTTGATGTTGATGTTTCACATTTGCGGGAGTGTCCCGCATGCGGCCCCCCGCAGGGCACGCAAGTGGGGAGATGGAGAATTGTCACTCGGATAAACTTGCGCCGCGCATTTTGCGCAAGTTGTCAAGACACGGTAAGAGTTCGTACTGTGCCCCCAGGCTAGCTGCGTCGGCGTACCTCCCCAAGGGGAAAGAGGCGAACCCCTTTCTCACCTGTGGGAAGGTGATGTTCTCAGTGACCTTGATGTTGATGTTTCACATTTGCGGGAGTGTCCCGCATGCGGCCCCCCGCAGTGCACGCAAGTGGGGAGATGGAGAATTATCACTCGGATAAACTTGCACCGCGCATTTTGCGTAAGTTTTCAAGACACGGTAAGAGTTCGTACTGTGCCCCCAGGCTAGCTGCGTCGGCGTACCTCCCCAAGGGGAAAGACGCGAACCCCTTTCTCACCTGTGGGAAGGTGATGTTCTCAGTGACCTTGATGTTGATGTTTCACATTTGCGGGAGTGTCCCGCATGCGGCCCCCCGCAGTGCACGCAAGTGGGGAGATGGAGAATTATCACTGGGATAAACTTGCACCGCGCATTTTGCGCAAGATTTTAAGACACGGCAAGAGTTCGTACTGTGTCCCCAGGCTAGCTGCGTAGGCGTACCTCCCCAAGGGGAAAGAGGATAACCTCTTTCTCACCTGTGGGAAGGTGATGTTCTCAGTGACCTTGATGTTGATGTTTCACATTTGCGGGAGTGTCCCGCATGCGGCCCCCCGCAGTGCACGCAAGTGGGGAGATGGAGAATTGTCACTCGGATAAACTTGCGCCGCGCATTTTGCGCAAGTTGTCAAGACCCGGTAAGAGTTCGTACTGTGCCCCCAGGCTAGCTGCGTCGGCGTACCTCCCCAAGGGGAAAGAGGCGAACCCCTTTCTCACCTGTGGGAAGGTGATGTTCTCAGTGACCTTGATGTTGATGTTTCACATTTGCGGGAGTGTCCCGCATGCGGCCCCCCGCAGTGCACGCAAGTGGGGAGATGGAGAATTGTCACTCGGATAAACTTGCGCCGCGCATTTTGCGCAAGTTTTTAAGACACGGCAAGAGTTCGTACTGTGTCCCCAGGCTAGCTGCGTCGGCGTACCTCCCCAAGGGGAAAGAGGATAACCTCTTTCTCACCTGTGGGAAGGTGATGTTCTCAGTGACCTTGATGTTGATGTTTCACATTTGCGGGAGTGTCCCGCATGCGCCCCCTGCAGTGCACGCAAGTGGGAAGATGGAGAATTGTGACTCGGATGAACTTGCGCCGCGCATTTTGCGCAAGTTGTCAAGACACGGTAAGAGTTCGTACTGTGCCCCCAGGCTAGCTGCGTCGGCGTACCTCCCCAAGGGGAAAGAGGCGAACCCCTTTCTCACCTGTGGGAAGGTGATGTTCTCAGTGACCTTGATGTTGATGTTTCACATTTGCGGGAGTGTCCCGCATGCGGCCCCCCGCAGTGCACGCAAGTGGGGAGATGGAGAATTGTCACTCGGATAAACTTGCGCCTCGCATTTTGCGCAAGTTGTCAAGACACGGTAAGAGTTCGTACTGTGCCCCCAGGCTAGCTGCGTCGGCGTACCTCCCCAAGGGGAAAGAGGCGAACCCCTTTCTCACCTGTGGGAAGGTGATGTTCTCAGTGACCTTGATGTTGATGTTTCACATTTGCGGGAGTGTCCCGCATGCGGCCCCCCGCAGTGCACGCAAGTGGGGAGATGGAGAATTATAACTCGGATAAACTTGCACCGCGCATTTTGCGCAAGTTTTCAAGACACGGCAAGAGTTCGTACTGTGTCCCCAGGCTAGCTGCGTCGGCGTACCTCCCCAAGGGGAAAGAGGCGAACCCCTTTCTCACCTGTGGGAAGGTGATGTTCTCAGTGACCTTGATGTTGATGTTTCACATTTGCGGGAGTGTCCCGCATGCGGCCCCCCGCAGTGCACGCAAGTGGGGAGATGGAGAATTGTCACTCGGATAAACTTGCGCCGCGCATTTTGCGCAAGTTGTCAAGACACGGTAAGAGTTCGTACTGTGCCCCCAGGCTAGCTGCGTCGGCGTACCTCCCCAAGGGAAAAGAGGCGAACCCCTTTCTCACCTGGGGGAAGGTGATGTTCTCAGTGACCTTGATGTTGATGTTTCACATTTGCGGGAGTGTCCCGCATGCGGCCCCCCGCAGTGCACGCAAGTGGGGAGATGGAGAATTGTCACTCGGATAAACTTGCGCCGCGCATTTTGCGCAAGTTTTCAAGACACGGCAAGAGTTCGTACTGTGCCCCCAGGCTAGCTGCGTCGGCGTACCTCCCCAAGGGGAAAGAGGCGAACCCCTTTCTCACCTGTGGGAAGGTGATGTTCTCAGTGCCCTTGATGTTGATGTTTCACATTTGCGGGAGTGTCCCGCATGCGGCCCCCCGCAGGGCACGCAAGTGGGGAGATGGAGAATTGTCACTCGGATAAACTTGCGCCGCGCATTTTGCGCAAGTTGTCAAGACACGGTAAGAGTTCGTACTGTGCCCCCAGGCTAGCTGCGTCGGCGTACCTCCCCAAGGGGAAAGAGGCGAACCCCTTTCTCACCTGTGGGAAGGTGATGTTCTCAGTGACCTTGATGTTGATGTTTCACATTTGCGGGAGTGTCCCGCATGCGGCCCCCCGCAGTGCACGCAAGTGGGGAGATGGAGAATTATCACTCGGATAAACTTGCACCGCGCATTTTGCGTAAGTTTTCAAGACACGGTAAGAGTTCGTACTGTGCCCCCAGGCTAGCTGCGTCGGCGTACCTCCCCAAGGGGAAAGAGGCGAACCCCTTTCTCACCTGTGGGAAGGTGATGTTCTCAGTGACCTTGATGTTGATGTTTCACATTTGCGGGAGTGTCCCGCATGCGGCCCCCCGCAGTGCACGCAAGTGGGGAGATGGAGAATTATAACTCGGATAAACTTGCACCGCGCATTTTGCGCAAGTTTTCAAGACACGGCAAGAGTTCGTACTGTGTCCCCAGGCTAGCTGCGTCGGCGTACCTCCCCAAGGGGAAAGAGGCGAACGTCTTTCTCACCTGTGGGAAGGTGATGTTCTCAGTGACCTTGATGTTGATGTTTCACATTTGCGGGAGTGTCCCGCATGCGGCCCCCCGCAGTGCACGCAAGTGGGGAGATGGAGAATTATCACTGGGATAAACTTGCACCGCGCATTTTGCGCAAGTTTTCAAGACACGGCAAGAGTTCGTACTGTGTCCCCAGGCTAGCTGCGTCGGCGTACCTCCCCAAGGGGAAAGAGGCGAACCCCTTTCTCACCTGGGGGAAGGTGATGTTTTCAGTGACCTTGATGTTGATGTTTCACATTTGCGGGAGTGTCCCGCATGCGGCCCCCCGCAGTGCACGCAAGTGGGGAGATGGAGAATTATCACTCGGATAAACTTGCACCGCGCATTTTGCGTAAGTTTTCAAGACACGGTAAGAGTTGGTACTGTGCCCCCAGGCTAGCTGCGTCGGCGTACCTCCCCAAGGGGAAAGAGGCGAACCCCTTTCTCACCTGTGGGAAGGTGATGTTCTCAGTGACCTTGATGTTGATGTTTCACATTTGCGGGAGTGTCCCGCATGCGGCCCCCTGCAGTGCACGCAAGTGGGGAGATGGAGAATTATAACTCGGATAAACTTGCACCGCGCATTTTGCGCAAGTTTTCAAGACACGGCAAGAGTTCGTACTGTGTCCCCAGGCTAGCTGCGTCGGCGTACCTCCCCAAGGGGAAAGAGGCGAACCCCTTTCTTACCTGTGGGAAGGTGATGTTCTCAGTGACCTTGATGTTGATGTTTCACATTTGCGGGAGTGTCCCGCATGCGGCCCCCCGCAGTGCACGCAAGTGGGGAGATGGAGAATTGTCACTCGGATAAACTTGCGCCGCGCATTTTGCGCAAGTTGTCAAGACACGGTAAGAGTTCGTACTGTGCCCCCAGGCTAGCTGCGTCGGCGTACCTCCCCAAGGGGAAAGAGGCGAACCCCTTTCTCACCTGGGGGAAGGTGATGTTCTCAGTGACCTTGATGTTGATGTTTCACATTTGCGGGAGTGTCCCGCATGCGGCCCCCCGCAGTGCACGCAAGTGGGGAGATGGAGAATTATCACTGGGATAAACTTGCACCGCGCATTTTGCGCAAGTTTTTAAGACACGGCAAGAGTTCGTACTGTGTCCCCAGGCTAGCTGCGTCGGCGTACCTCCCCAAGGGGAAAGAGGATAACCTCTTTCTCACCTGTGGGAAGGTGATGTTCTCAGTGACCTTGATGTTGATGTTTCACATTTGCGGGAGTGTCCCGCATGCGGCCCCCCGCAGTGCACGCAAGTGGGGAGATGGAGAATTGTCACTCGGATAAACTTGCGCCGCGCATTTTGCGCAAGTTGTCAAGACACGGTAAGAGTTCGTACTGTGCCCCCAGGCTAGCTGCGTCGGCGTACCTCCCCAAGGGGAAAGAGGCGAACCCCTTTCTCACCTGTGGGAAGGTGATGTTCTCAGTGACCTTGATGTTGATGTTTCACATTTGCGGGAGTGTCCCGCATGCGGCCCCCCGCAGTGCACGCAAGTGGGGAGATGGAGAATTGTCACTCGGATAAACTTGCGCCGCGCATTTTGCGCAAGTTGTCAAGACACGGAAAGCGTTCGTACTGTGCCCCCAGGCTAGCTGCGTCGGCGTACCTCCCCAAGGGGAAAGAGGATAACCTCTTTCTCACCTGTGGGAAGGTGATGTTCTCAGTGACCTTGATGTTGATGTTTCACATTTGCGGGAGTGTCCCGCATGCGGCCCCCCGCAGTGCACGCAAGTGGGGAGATGGAGAATTATCACTGGGATAAACTTGCACCGCGCATTTTGCGCAAGTTTTTAAGACACGGCAAGAGTTCGTACTGTGTCCCCAGGCTAGCTGCGTAGGCGTACCTCCCCAAGGGGAAAGAGGATAACCTCTTTCTCACCTGTGGGAAGGTGATGTTCTCAGTGACCTTGATGTTGATGTTTCACATTTGCGGGAGTGTCCCGCATGCGGCCCCCCGCAGTGCACGCAAGTGGGGAGATGGAGAATTGTCACTCGGATAAACTTGCGCCGCGCATTTTGCGCAAGTTGTCAAGACCCGGTAAGAGTTCGTACTGTGCCCCCAGGCTAGCTGCGTCGGCGTACCTCCCCAAGGGGAAAGAGGCGAACCCCTTTCTTACCTGTGGGAAGGTGATGTTCTCAGTGACCTTGATGTTGATGTTTCACATTTGCGGGAGTGTCCCGCATGCGGCCCCCCGCAGTGCACGCAAGTGGGGAGATGGAGAATTGTCACTCGGATAAACTTGCGCCGCGCATTTTGCGCAAGTTGTCAAGACACGGTAAGAGTTCGTACTGTGCCCCCAGGCTAGCTGCGTCGGCGTACCTCCCCAAGGGGAAAGAGGCGAACCCCTTTCTCACCTGGGGGAATGTGATGTTCTCAGTGACCTTGATGTTGATGTTTCACATTTGCGGGAGTGTCCCGCATGCGGCCCCCCGCAGTGCACGCAAGTGGGGAGATGGAGAATTATCACTGGGATAAACTTGCACCGCGCATTTTGCGCAAGTTTTTAAGACACGGCAAGAGTTCGTACTGTGTCCCCAGGCTAGCTGCGTCGGCGTACCTCCCCAAGGGGAAAGAGGATAACCTCTTTCTCACCTGTGGGAAGGTGATGTTCTCAGTGACCTTGATGTTGATGTTTCACATTTGCGGGAGTGTCCCGCATGCGGCCCCCCGCAGTGCACGCAAGTGGGGAGATGGAGAATTGTCACTCGGATAAACTTGCGCCGCGCATTTTGCGCAAGTTGTCAAGACACGGTAAGAGTTCGTACTGTGCCCCCAGGCTAGCTGCGTCGGCGTACCTCCCCAAGGGGAAAGAGGCGAACCCCTTTCTCACCTGTGGGAAGGTGATGTTCTCAGTGACCTTGATGTTGATGTTTCACATTTGCGGGAGTGTCCCGCATGCGGCCCCCCGCAGTGCACGCAAGTGGGGAGATGGAGAATTGTCACTCGGATAAACTTGCGCCGCGCATTTTGCGCAAGTTGTCAAGACACGGAAAGCGTTCGTACTGTGCCCCCAGGCTAGCTGCGTCGGCGTACCTCCCCAAGGGGAAAGAGGATAACCTCTTTCTCACCTGTGGGAAGGTGATGTTCTCAGTGACCTTGATGTTGATGTTTCACATTTGCGGGAGTGTCCCGCATGCGGCCCCCCGCAGTGCACGCAAGTGGGGAGATGGAGAATTATCACTGGGATAAACTTGCACCGCGCATTTTGCGCAAGTTTTTAAGACACGGCAAGAGTTCGTACTGTGTCCCCAGGCTAGCTGCGTAGGCGTACCTCCCCAAGGGGAAAGAGGATAACCTCTTTCTCACCTGTGGGAAGGTGATGTTCTCAGTGACCTTGATGTTGATGTTTCACATTTGCGGGAGTGTCCCGCATGCGGCCCCCCGCAGTGCACGCAAGTGGGGAGATGGAGAATTGTCACTCGGATAAACTTGCGCCGCGCATTTTGCGCAAGTTGTCAAGACCCGGTAAGAGTTCGTACTGTGCCCCCAGGCTAGCTGCGTCGGCGTACCTCCCCAAGGGGAAAGAGGCGAACCCCTTTCTCACCTGTGGGAAGGTGATGTTCTCAGTGACCTTGATGTTGATGTTTCACATTTGCGGGAGTGTCCCGCATGCGGCCCCCCGCAGTGCACGCAAGTGGGGAGATGGAGAATTGTCACTCGGATAAACTTGCGCCGCGCATTTTGCGCAAGTTTTTAAGACACGGCAAGAGTTCGTACTGTGTCCCCAGGCTAGCTGCGTCGGCGTACCTCCCCAAGGGGAAAGAGGATAACCTCTTTCTCACCTGTGGGAAGGTGATGTTCTCAGTGACCTTGATGTTGATGTTTCACATTTGCGGGAGTGTCCCGCATGCGCCCCCTGCAGTGCACGCAAGTGGGAAGATGGAGAATTGTGACTCGGATGAACTTGCGCCGCGCATTTTGCGCAAGTTGTCAAGACACGGTAAGAGTTCGTACTGTGCCCCCAGGCTAGCTGCGTCGGCGTACCTCCCCAAGGGGAAAGAGGCGAACCCCTTTCTCACCTGTGGGAAGGTGATGTTCTCAGTGACCTTGATGTTGATGTTTCACATTTGCGGGAGTGTCCCGCATGCGGCCCCCCGCAGTGCACGCAAGTGGGGAGATGGAGAATTGTCACTCGGATAAACTTGCGCCTCGCATTTTGCGCAAGTTGTCAAGACACGGTAAGAGTTCGTACTGTGCCCCCAGGCTAGCTGCGTCGGCGTACCTCCCCAAGGGGAAAGAGGCGAACCCCTTTCTCACCTGTGGGAAGGTGATGTTCTCAGTGACCTTGATGTTGATGTTTCACATTTGCGGGAGTGTCCCGCATGCGGCCCCCCGCAGTGCACGCAAGTGGGGAGATGGAGAATTATAACTCGGATAAACTTGCACCGCGCATTTTGCGCAAGTTTTCAAGACACGGCAAGAGTTCGTACTGTGTCCCCAGGCTAGCTGCGTCGGCGTACCTCCCCAAGGGGAAAGAGGCGAACCCCTTTCTCACCTGTGGGAAGGTGATGTTCTCAGTGACCTTGATGTTGATGTTTCACATTTGCGGGAGTGTCCCGCATGCGGCCCCCCGCAGTGCACGCAAGTGGGGAGATGGAGAATTGTCACTCGGATAAACTTGCGCCGCGCATTTTGCGCAAGTTGTCAAGACACGGTAAGAGTTCGTACTGTGCCCCCAGGCTAGCTGCGTCGGCGTACCTCCCCAAGGGGAAAGAGGCGAACCCCTTTCTCACCTGGGGGAAGGTGATGTTCTCAGTGACCTTGATGTTGATGTTTCACATTTGCGGGAGTGTCCCGCATGCGGCCCCCCGCAGTGCACGCAAGTGGGGAGATGGAGAATTGTCACTCGGATAAACTTGCGCCGCGCATTTTGCGCAAGTTTTCAAGACACGGCAAGAGTTCGTACTGTGCCCCCAGGCTAGCTGCGTCGGCGTACCTCCCCAAGGGGAAAGAGGCGAACCCCTTTCTCACCTGTGGGAAGGTGATGTTCTCAGTGACCTTGATGTTGATGTTTCACATTTGCGGGAGTGTCCCGCATGCGGCCCCCCGCAGGGCACGCAAGTGGGGAGATGGAGAATTGTCACTCGGATAAACTTGCGCCGCGCATTTTGCGCAAGTTGTCAAGACACGGTAAGAGTTCGTACTGTGCCCCCAGGCTAGCTGCGTCGGCGTACCTCCCCAAGGGGAAAGAGGCGAACCCCTTTCTCACCTGTGGGAAGGTGATGTTCTCAGTGACCTTGATGTTGATGTTTCACATTTGCGGGAGTGTCCCGCATGCGGCCCCCCGCAGTGCACGCAAGTGGGGAGATGGAGAATTATCACTCGGATAAACTTGCACCGCGAATTTTGCGTAAGTTTTCAAGACACGGTAAGAGTTCGTACTGTGCCCCCAGGCTAGCTGCGTCGGCGTACCTCCCCAAGGGGAAAGAGGCGAACCCCTTTCTCACCTGTGGGAAGGTGATGTTCTCAGTGACCTTGATGTTGATGTTTCACATTTGCGGGAGTGTCCCGCATGCGGCCCCCCGCAGTGCACGCAAGTGGGGAGATGGAGAATTATAACTCGGATAAACTTGCACCGCGCATTTTGCGCAAGTTTTCAAGACACGGCAAGAGTTCGTACTGTGTCCCCAGGCTAGCTGCGTCGGCGTACCTCCCCAAGGGGAAAGAGGCGAACGTCTTTCTCACCTGTGGGAAGGTGATGTTCTCAGTGACCTTGATGTTGATGTTTCACATTTGCGGGAGTGTCCCGCATGCGGCCCCCCGCAGTGCACGCAAGTGGGGAGATGGAGAATTATCACTGGGATAAACTTGCACCGCGCATTTGCGAAAGTTTTCAAGACACGGCAAGAGTTCGTACTGTGTCCCCAGGCTAGCTGCGTCGGCGTACCTCCCCAAGGGGAAAGAGGCGAACCCCTTTCTCACCTGGGGGAAGGTGATGTTTTCAGTGACCTTGATGTTGATGTTTCACATTTGCGGGAGTGTCCCGCATGCGGCCCCCCGCAGTGCACGCAAGTGGGGAGATGGAGAATTATCACTCGGATAAACTTGCACCGCGCATTTTGCGTAAGTTTTCAAGACACGGTAAGAGTTCGTACTGTGCCCCCAGGCTAGCTGCGTCGGCGTACCTCCCCAAGGGGAAAGAGGCGAACCCCTTTCTCACCTGTGGGAAGGTGATGTTCTCAGTGACCTTGATGTTGATGTTTCACATTTGCGGGAGTGTCCCGCATGCGGCCCCCTGCAGTGCACGCAAGTGGGGAGATGGAGAATTATAACTCGGATAAACTTGCACCGCGCATTTTGCGCAAGTTTTCAAGACACGGCAAGAGTTCGTACTGTGTCCCCAGGCTAGCTGCGTCGGCGTACCTCCCCAAGGGGAAAGAGGCGAACCCCTTTCTTACCTGTGGGAAGGTGATGTTCTCAGTGACCTTGATGTTGATGTTTCACATTTGCGGGAGTGTCCCGCATGCGGCCCCCCGCAGTGCACGCAAGTGGGGAGATGGAGAATTGTCACTCGGATAAACTTGCGCCGCGCATTTTGCGCAAGTTGTCAAGACACGGTAAGAGTTCGTACTGTGCCCCCAGGCTAGCTGCGTCGGCGTACCTCCCCAAGGGGAAAGAGGCGAACCCCTTTCTCACCTGGGGGAAGGTGATGTTCTCAGTGACCTTGATGTTGATGTTTCACATTTGCGGGAGTGTCCCGCATGCGGCCCCCCGCAGTGCACGCAAGTGGGGAGATGGAGAATTATCACTGGGATAAACTTGCACCGCGCATTTTGCGCAAGTTTTTAAGACACGGCAAGAGTTCGTACTGTGTCCCCAGGCTAGCTGCGTCGGCGTACCTCCCCAAGGGGAAAGAGGATAACCTCTTTCTCACCTGTGGGAAGGTGATGTTCTCAGTGACCTTGATGTTGATGTTTCACATTTGCGGGAGTGTCCCGCATGCGGCCCCCCGCAGTGCACGCAAGTGGGGAGATGGAGAATTGTCACTCGGATAAACTTGCGCCGCGCATTTTGCGCAAGTTGTCAAGACACGGTAAGAGTTCGTACTGTGCCCCCAGGCTAGCTGCGTCGGCGTACCTCCCCAAGGGGAAAGAGGCGAACCCCTTTCTCACCTGTGGGAAGGTGATGTTCTCAGTGACCTTGATGTTGATGTTTCACATTTGCGGGAGTGTCCCGCATGCGGCCCCCCGCAGTGCACGCAAGTGGGGAGATGGAGAATTGTCACTCGGATAAACTTGCGCCGCGCATTTTGCGCAAGTTGTCAAGACACGGAAAGCGTTCGTACTGTGCCCCCAGGCTAGCTGCGTCGGCGTACCTCCCCAAGGGGAAAGAGGATAACCTCTTTCTCACCTGTGGGAAGGTGATGTTCTCAGTGACCTTGATGTTGATGTTTCACATTTGCGGGAGTGTCCCGCATGCGGCCCCCCGCAGTGCACGCAAGTGGGGAGATGGAGAATTGTCACTCGGATAAACTTGCGCCGCGCATTTTGCGCAAGTTGTCAAGACACGGTAAGAGTTCGTACTGTGCCCCCAGGCTAGCTGCGTCGGCGTACCTCTCCAAGGGGAAAGAGGCGAACCCCTTTCTCACCTGTGGGAAGGTGATGTTCTCAGTGACCTTGATGTTGATGTTTCACATTTGCGGGAGTGTCCCGCATGCGGCCCCCCGCAGTGCACGCAAGTGGGGAGATGGAGAATTATCACTCGGATAAACTTGCACCGCGCATTTTGCGCAAGTTGTCAAGACACGGCAAGAGTTCGTACTGTGCCCCCAGGCTAGCTGCGTCGGCGTACCTCCCCAAGGGGAAAGAGGCGAACCCCTTTCTCACCTGTGGGAAGGTGATGTTCTCAGTGACCTTGATGTTGATGTTTCACATTTGCGGGAGTGTCCCGCATGCGGCCCCCCGCAGTGCACGCAAGTGGGGAGATGGAGAAATATCACTCGGATAAACTTGCACCGCGCATTTTGCGCAAGTTATCAAGACACGGCAAGAGTTCGTACTGTGCCCCCAGGCTAGCTGCGTCGGCGTACCTCCCCAAGGGGAAAGAGGTGAACCCCTTTCTCACCTGTGGGAAGGTGATGTTCTCAGTGACCTTGATGTTGATGTTTCACATTTGCGGGAGTGTCCCGCATGCGGCCCCCCGCAGTGTACGCAAGTGGGGAGATGGAGAATTGTCACTCGGATAAACTTGCGCCGCGCATTTTGCGCAAGTTGTCAAGACACGGTAAGAGTTCGTACTGTGCCCCCAGGCTAGCTGCGTCGGCGTACCTCCCCAAGGGGAAAGAGGCGAACCCCTTTCTCACCTGTGGGAAGGTGATGTTCTCAGTGACCTTGATGTTGATGTTTCACATTTGCGGGAGTGTCCCGCATGCGGCCCCCCGCAGTGCACGCAAGTGGGGAGATGGAGAATTATCACTGGGATAAACTTGCACCGCGCATTTTGCGCAAGTTTTTAAGACACGGCAAGAGTTCGTACTGTGCCCCCAGGCTAGCTGCGTCGGCGTACCTCCCCAAGGGGAAAGAGGATAACCTCTTTCTCACCTGTGGGAAGGTGATGTTCTCAGTGACCTTGATGTTGATGTTTCACATTTGCGGGAGTGTCCCGCATGCGGCCCCCCGCAGTGCACGCAAGTGGGGAGATGGAGAATTGTCACTCGGATAAACTTGCGCCGCGCATTTTGCGCAAGTTGTCAAGACACGGTAAGAGTTCGTACTGTGCCCCCAGGCTAGCTGCGTCGGCGTACCTCTCCGAGGGGAAAGAGGCGAACCCCTTTCTCACCTGTGGGAAGGTGATGTTCTCAGTGACCTTGATGTTGATGTTTCACATTTGCGGGAGTGTCCCGCATGCGGCCCCCCGCAGTGCACGCAAGTGGGGAGATGGAGAATTATCACTCGGATAAACTTGCACCGCGCATTTTGCGCAAGTTGTCAAGACACGGCAAGAGTTCGTACTGTGCCCCCAGGCTAGCTGCGTCGGCGTACCTCCCGAAGGGGAAAGAGGCGAACCCCTTTCTCACCTGTGGGAAGGTGATGTTCTCAGTGACCTTGATGTTGATGTTTCACATTTGCGGGAGTGTCCCGCATGCGGCCCCCCGCAGTGCACGCAAGTGGGGAGATGGAGAAATATCACTCGGATAAACTTGCACCGCGCATTTTGCGCAAGTTATCAAGACACGGCAAGAGTTCGTACTGTGCCCCCAGGCTAGCTGCGTCGGCGTACCTCCCCAAGGGGAAAGAGGTGAACCCCTTTCTCACCTGTGGGAAGGTGATGTTCTCAGTGACCTTGATGTTGATGTTTCACATTTGCGGGAGTGTCCCGCATGCGGCCCCCCGCAGTGTACGCAAGTGGGGAGATGGAGAATTGTCACTCGGATAAACTTGCGCCGCGCATTTTGCGCAAGTTGTCAAGACACGGTAAGAGTTCGTACTGTGCCCCCAGGCTAGCTGCGTCGGCGTACCTCCCCAAGGGGAAAGAGGCGAACCCCTTTCTCACCTGTGGGAAGGTGATGTTCTCAGTGACCTTGATGTTGATGTTTCACATTTGCGGGAGTGTCCCGCATGCGGCCCCCCGCAGTGCACGCAAGTGGGGAGATGGAGAATTATCACTGGGATAAACTTGCACCGCGCATTTTGCGCAAGTTTTTAAGACACGGCAAGAGTTCGTACTGTGTCCCCAGGCTAGCTGCGTAGGCGTACCTCCCCAAGGGGAAAGAGGATAACCTCTTTCTCACCTGTGGGAAGGTGATGTTCTCAGTGACCTTGATGTTGATGTTTCACATTTGCGGGAGTGTCCCGCATGCGGCCCCCCGCAGTGCACGCAAGTGGGGAGATGGAGAATTGTCACTCGGATAAACTTGCGCCGCGCATTTTGCGCAAGTTGTCAAGACACGGTAAGAGTTCGTACTGTGCCCCCAGGCTAGCTGCGTCGGCGTACCTCCCCAAGGGGAAAGAGGCCAACCCCTTTCTCACCTGTGGGAAGGTGATGTTCTCAGTGACCTTGATGTTGATGTTTCACATTTGCGGGAGTGTCCCGCATGCGGCCCCCCGCAGTGCACGCAAGTGGGGAGATGGAGAATTGTCACTCGGATAAACTTGCGCCGCGCATTTTGCGCAAGTTTTTAAGACACGGCAAGAGTTCGTACTGTGTCCCCAGGCTAGCTGCGTCGGCGTACCTCCCCAAGGGGAAAGAGGATAACCTCTTTCTCACCTGTGGGAAGGTGATGTTCTCAGTGACCTTGATGTTGATGTTTCACATTTGCGGGAGTGTCCCGCATGCGGCCCCCTGCAGTGCACGCAAGTGGGAAGATGGAGAATTGTGACTCGGATGAACTTGCGCCGCGCATTTTGCGCAAGTTGTCAAGACACGGTAAGAGTTCGTACTGTGCCCCCAGGCTAGCTGCGTCGGCGTACCTCCCCAAGGGGAAAGAGGCGAACCCCTTTCTCACCTGTGGGAAGGTGATGTTCTCAGTGACCTTGATGTTGATGTTTCACATTTGCGGGAGTGTCCCGCATGCGGCCCCCCGCAGTGCACGCAAGTGGGGAGATGGAGAATTGTCACTCGGATAAACTTGCGCCGCGCATTTTGCGCAAGTTGTCAAGACACGGTAAGAGTTCGTACTGTGCCCCCAGGCTAGCTGCGTCGGCGTACCTCCCCAAGGGGAAAGAGGCGAACCCCTTTCTCACCTGTGGGAAGGTGATGTTCTCAGTGACCTTGATGTTGATGTTTCACATTTGCGGGAGTGTCCCGCATGCGGCCCCCCGCAGTGCACGCAAGTGGGGAGATGGAGAATAATAACTCGGATAAACTTGCACCGCGCATTTTGCGCAAGTTTTCAAGACACGGCAAGAGTTCGTACTGTGTCCCCAGGCTAGCTGCGTCGGCGTACCTCCCCAAGGGGAAAGAGGCGAACGTCTTTCTCACCTGTGGGAAGGTGATGTTCTCAGTGACCTTGATGTTGATGTTTCACATTTGCGGGAGTGTCCCGCATGCGGCCCCCCGCAGTGCACGCAAGTGGGGAGATGGAGAAATATCACTCGGATAAACTTGCACCGCGCATTTTGCGCAAGTTGTCAAGACACGGCAAGAGTTCGTACTGTGTCCCCAGGCTAGCTGCGTAGGCGTACCTCCCCAAGGGGAAAGAGGATAACCTCTTTCTCACCTGTGGGAAGGTGATGTTCTCAGTGACCTTGATGTTGATGTTTCACATTTGCGGGAGTGTCCCGCATGCGGCCCCCCGCAGTGCACGCAAGTGGGGAGATGGAGAATTGTCACTCGGATAAACTTGCGCCGCGCATTTTGCGCAAGTTGTCAAGACACGGTAAGAGTTCGTACTGTGCCCCCAGGCTAGCTGCGTCGGCGTACCTCCCCAAGGGGAAAGAGGCCAACCCCTTTCTCACCTGTGGGAAGGTGATGTTCTCAGTGACCTTGATGTTGATGTTTCACATTTGCGGGAGTGTCCCGCATGCGGCCCCCCGCAGTGCACGCAAGTGGGGAGATGGAGAATTGTCACTCGGATAAACTTGCGCCGCGCATTTTGCGCAAGTTGTCAAGACACGGAAAGCGTTCGTACTGTGCCCCCAGGCTAGCTGCGTCGGCGTACCTCCCCAAGGGGAAAGAGGATAACCTCTTTCTCACCTGTGGGAAGGTGATGTTCTCAGTGACCTTGATGTTGATGTTTCACATTTGCGGGAGTGTCCCGCATGCGGCCCCCCGCAGTGCACGCAAGTGGGGAGATGGAGAATTGTCACTCGGATAAACTTGCGCCGCGCATTTTGCGCAAGTTGTCAAGACACGGTAAGAGTTCGTACTGTGCCCCCAGGCTAGCTGCGTCGGCGTACCTCTCCGAGGGGAAAGAGGCGAACCCCTTTCTCACCTGTGGGAAGGTGATGTTCTCAGTGACCTTGATGTTGATGTTTCACATTTGCGGGAGTGTCCCGCATGCGGCCCCCCGCAGTGCACGCAAGTGGGGAGATGGAGAATTATCACTCGGATAAACTTGCACCGCGCATTTTGCGCAAGTTGTCAAGACACGGCAAGTGTTCGTACTGTGCCCCCAGGCTAGCTGCGTCGGCGTACCTCCCGAAGGGGAAAGAGGCGAACCCCTTTCTCACCTGTGGGAAGGTGATGTTCTCAGTGACCTTGATGTTGATGTTTCACATTTGCGGGAGTGTCCCGCATGCGGCCCCCCGCAGTGCACGCAAGTGGGGAGATGGAGAAATATCACTCGGATAAACTTGCACCGCGCATTTTGCGCAAGTTATCAAGACACGGCAAGAGTTCGTACTGTGCCCCCAGGCTAGCTGCGTCGGCGTACCTCCCCAAGGGGAAAGAGGTGAACCCCTTTCTCACCTGTGGGAAGGTGATGTTCTCAGTGACCTTGATGTTGATGTTTCACATTTGCGGGAGTGTCCCGCATGCGGCCCCCCGCAGTGTACGCAAGTGGGGAGATGGAGAATTGTCACTCGGATAAACTTGCGCCGCGCATTTTGCGCAAGTTGTCAAGACACGGTAAGAGTTCGTACTGTGCCCCCAGGCTAGCTGCGTCGGCGTACCTCCCCAAGGGGAAAGAGGCGAACCCCTTTCTCACCTGTGGGAAGGTGATGTTCTCAGTGACCTTGATGTTGATGTTTCACATTTGCGGGAGTGTCCCGCATGCGGCCCCCCGCAGTGCACGCAAGTGGGGAGATGGAGAATTATCACTGGGATAAACTTGCACCGCGCATTTTGCGCAAGTTTTTAAGACACGGCAAGAGTTCGTACTGTGTCCCCAGGCTAGCTGCGTAGGCGTACCTCCCCAAGGGGAAAGAGGATAACCTCTTTCTCACCTGTGGGAAGGTGATGTTCTCAGTGACCTTGATGTTGATGTTTCACATTTGCGGGAGTGTCCCGCATGCGGCCCCCCGCAGTGCACGCAAGTGGGGAGATGGAGAATTGTCACTCGGATAAACTTGCGCCGCGCATTTTGCGCAAGTTGTCAAGACACGGTAAGAGTTCGTACTGTGCCCCCAGGCTAGCTGCGTCGGCGTACCTCCCCAAGGGGAAAGAGGCCAACCCCTTTCTCACCTGTGGGAAGGTGATGTTCTCAGTGACCTTGATGTTGATGTTTCACATTTGCGGGAGTGTCCCGCATGCGGCCCCCCGCAGTGCACGCAAGTGGGGAGATGGAGAATTGTCACTCGGATAAACTTGCGCCGCGCATTTTGCGCAAGTTTTTAAGACACGGCAAGAGTTCGTACTGTGTCCCCAGGCTAGCTGCGTCGGCGTACCTCCCCAAGGGGAAAGAGGATAACCTCTTTCTCACCTGTGGGAAGGTGATGTTCTCAGTGACCTTGATGTTGATGTTTCACATTTGCGGGAGTGTCCCGCATGCGGCCCCCTGCAGTGCACGCAAGTGGGAAGATGGAGAATTGTGACTCGGATGAACTTGCGCCGCGCATTTTGCGCAAGTTGTCAAGACACGGTAAGAGTTCGTACTGTGCCCCCAGGCTAGCTGCGTCGGCGTACCTCCCCAAGGGGAAAGAGGCGAACCCCTTTCTCACCTGTGGGAAGGTGATGTTCTCAGTGACCTTGATGTTGATGTTTCACATTTGCGGGAGTGTCCCGCATGCGGCCCCCCGCAGTGCACGCAAGTGGGGAGATGGAGAATTGTCACTCGGATAAACTTGCGCCGCGCATTTTGCGCAAGTTGTCAAGACACGGTAAGAGTTCGTACTGTGCCCCCAGGCTAGCTGCGTCGGCGTACCTCCCCAAGGGGAAAGAGGCGAACCCCTTTCTCACCTGTGGGAAGGTGATGTTCTCAGTGACCTTGATGTTGATGTTTCACATTTGCGGGAGTGTCCCGCATGCGGCCCCCCGCAGTGCACGCAAGTGGGGAGATGGAGAATTATAACTCGGATAAACTTGCACCGCGCATTTTGCGCAAGTTTTCAAGACACGGCAAGAGTTCGTACTGTGTCCCCAGGCTAGCTGCGTCGGCGTACCTCCCCAAGGGGAAAGAGGCGAACGTCTTTCTCACCTGTGGGAAGGTGATGTTCTCAGTGACCTTGATGTTGATGTTTCACATTTGCGGGAGTGTCCCGCATGCGGCCCCCCGCAGTGCACGCAAGTGGGGAGATGGAGAAATATCACTCGGATAAACTTGCACCGCGCATTTTGCGCAAGTTGTCAAGACACGGCAAGAGTTCGTACTGTGCCCCCAGGCTAGCTGCGTCGGCGTACCTCCCCAAGGGGAAAGAGGCGAACCCCTTTCTCACCTGTGGGAAGGTGATGTTCTCAGTGACCTTGATGTTGATGTTTCACATTTGCGGGAGTGTCCCGCATGCGGCCCCCCGCAGTGTACGCAAGTGGGGAGATGGAGAATTGTCACTCGGATAAACTTGCACCGCGCATTTTGCGCAAGTTGTCAAGACACGGCAAGAGTTCGTACTGTGCCCCCAGGCTAGCTGCGTCGGCGTACCTCCCCAAGGGGAAAGAGGCGAACCCCTTTCTCACCTGTGGGAAGGTGATGTTCTCAGTGACCTTGATGTTGATGTTTCACATTTGCGGGAGTGTCCCGCATGCGGCCCCCCGCAGTGTACGCAAGTGGGGAGATGGAGAATTGTCACTCGGATAAACTTGCGCCGCGCATTTTGCGCAAGTTGTCAAGACACGGCAAGAGTTCGTACTGTGCCCCCATGCTAGCTGCGTCGGCGTACCTCCCCAAGGGGAAAGAGGATAACCCCTTTCTCACCTGTGGGAAGGTGATGTTCTCAGTGACCTTGATGTTGATGTTTCACATTTGCGGGAGTGTCCCGCATGCGGCCCCCTGCAGTGCACGCAAGTGGGAAGATGGAGAATTGTCACTCGGATGAACTTGCGCCGCGCATTTTGCGCAAGTTGTCAAGACACGGTAAGAGTTCGTACTGTGCCCCCAGGCTAGCTGCGTCGGCGTACCTCCCCAAGGGGAAAGAGGCGAACCCCTTTCTCACCTGTGGGAAGGTGATGTTCTCAGTGACCTTGATGTTGATGTTTCACATTTGCGGGAGTGTCCCGCAGGCGGCCCCCCGCAGTGCACGCAAGTGGGGAGATTGAGAATTATCACTCGGATAAACTTGCACCGCGCATTTTGCGCAAGTTTTCAAGACACGGCAAGAGTTCGTACTGTGTCCCCAGGCTAGCTGCGTCGGCGTACCTCCCCGAGGGGATAGAGGCGAACGTCTTTCTCACCTGTGGGAAGGTGATGTTCTCAGTGACCTTGATGTTGATGTTTCACATTTGCGGGAGTGTCCCGCATGCGGCCCCCCGCAGTGCACGCAAGTGGGGAGATGGAGAATTATCACTGGGATAAACTTGCACCGCGCATTTTGCGCAAGTTTTCAAGACACGGCAAGAGTTCGTACTGTGTCCCCAGGCTAGCTGCGTCGGCGTACCTCCCCAAGGGGAAAGAGGCGAACCCCTTTCTCACCTGTGGGAAGGTGATGTTCTCAGTGACCTTGATGTTGATGTTTCACATTTGCGGGAGTGTCCCGCATGCGGCCCCCCGCAGTGCACGCAAGTGGGGAGATGGAGAATTGTCACTCGGATAAACTTGCGCCGCGCATTTTGCGCAAGTTGTCAAGACACGGTAAGAGTTCGTACTGTGCCCCCAGGCTAGCTGCGTCGGCGTACCTCCCCAAGGGGAAAGAGGCGAACCCCTTTCTCACCTGGGGGAAGGTGATGTTCTCAGTGACCTTGATGTTGATGTTTCACATTTGCGGGAGTGTCCCGCATGCGGCCCCCCGCAGTGCACGCAAGTGGGGAGATGGAGAATTGTCACTCGGATAAACTTGCGCCGCGCATTTTGCGCAAGTTTTCAAGACACGGCAAGAGTTCGTACTGCGCCCCCAGGCTAGCTGCGTCGGCGTACCTCCCCAAGGGGAAAGAGGCGAACCCCTTTTTCACCTGTGGGAAGGTGATGTTCTCAGTGACCTTGATGTTGATGTTTCACATTTGCGGGAGTGTCCCGCATGCGGCCCCCCGCAGGGCACGCAAGTGGGGAGATGGAGAATTGTCACTCGGATAAACTTGCGCCGCGCATTTTGCGCAAGTCGTCAAGACACGGTAAGAGTTCGTACTGTGCCCCCAGGCTAGCTGCGTCGGCGTACCTCCCCAAGGGGAAAGAGGCGAACCCCTTTCTCACCTGTGGGAAGGTGATGTTCTCAGTGACCTTGATGTTGATGTTTCACATTTGCGGGAGTGTCCCGCATGCGGCCCCCCGCAGTGCACGCAAGTGGGGAGATGGAGAATTATCACTCGGATAAACTTGCACCGCGCATTTTGCGTAAGTTTTCAAGACACGGTAAGATTTCGTACTGTGCCCCCAGGCTAGCTGCGTCGGCGTACCTCCCCAAGGGGAAAGACGCGAACCCCTTTCTCACCTGTGGGAAGGTGATGTTCTCAGTGACCTTGATGTTGATGTTTCACATTTTGCGGGAGTGTCCCGCATGCGGCCCCCCGCAGTGCACGCAAGTGGGGAGATGGAGAATTATCACTGGGATAAACTTGCACCGCGCATTTTGCGCAAGTTTTCAAGACACGGCAAGAGTTCGTACTGTGTCCCCAGGCTAGCTGCGTCGGCGTACCTCCCCGAGGGGATAGAGGCGAACGTCTTTCTCACCTGTGGGAAGGTGATGTTCTCAGTGACCTTGATGTTGATGTTTCACATTTGCGGGAGTGTCCCGCATGCGGCCCCCCGCAGTGCACGCAAGTGGGGAGATGGAGAATTATCACTGGGATAAACTTGCACCGCGCATTTTGCGCAAGTTTTCAAGACACGGCAAGAGTTCGTACTGTGTCCCCAGGCTAGCTGCGTCGGCGTACCTCCCCAAGGGGAAAGAGGCGAACCCCTTTCTCACCTGTGGGAAGGTGATGTTCTCAGTGACCTTGATGTTGATGTTTCACATTTGTGGGAGTGTCCCGCATGCGGCCCCCCGCAGTGCACGCAAGTGGGGAGATGGAGAATTGTCACTCGGATAAACTTGCGCCGCGCATTTTGCGCAAGTTGTCAAGACACGGTAAGAGTTCGTACTGTGCCCCCAGGCTAGCTGCGTCGGCGTACCTCCCCAAGGGGAAAGAGGCGAACCCCTTTCTCACCTGGGGGAAGGTGATGTTCTCAGTGACCTTGATGTTGATGTTTCACATTTGCGGGAGTGTCCCGCATGCGGCCCCCCGCAGTGCACGCAAGTGGGGAGATGGAGAATTGTCACTCGGATAAACTTGCGCCGCGCATTTTGCGCAAGTTTTCAAGACACGGCAAGAGTTCGTACTGCGCCCCCAGGCTAGCTGCGTCGGCGTACCTCCCCAAGGGGAAAGAGGCGAACGTCTTTCTCACCTGTGGGAAGGTGATGTTCTCAGTGACCTTGATGTTGATGTTTCACATTTGCGGGAGTGTCCCGCATGCGGCCCCCCGCAGTGCACGCAAGTGGGGAGATGGAGAAATATCACTCGGATAAACTTGCACCGCGCATTTTGCGCAAGTTGTCAAGACACGGCAAGAGTTCGTACTGTGCCCCCAGGCTAGCTGCGTCGGCGTACCTCCCCAAGGGGAAAGAGGCGAACCCCTTTCTCACCTGTGGGAAGGTGATGTTCTCAGTGACCTTGATGTTGATGTTTCACATTTGCGGGAGTGTCCCGCATGCGGCCCCCCGCAGTGTACGCAAGTGGGGAGATGGAGAATTGTCACTCGGATAAACTTGCACCGCGCATTTTGCGCAAGTTGTCAAGACACGGCAAGAGTTCGTACTGTGCCCCCAGGCTAGCTGCGTCGGCGTACCTCCCCAAGGGGAAAGAGGCGAACCCCTTTCTCACCTGTGGGAAGGTGATGTTCTCAGTGACCTTGATGTTGATGTTTCACATTTGCGGGAGTGTCCCGCATGCGGCCCCCCGCAGTGTACGCAAGTGGGGAGATGGAGAATTGTCACTCGGATAAACTTGCGCCGCGCATTTTGCGCAAGTTGTCAAGACACGGCAAGAGTTCGTACTGTGCCCCCATGCTAGCTGCGTCGGCGTACCTCCCCAAGGGGAAAGAGGATAACCCCTTTCTCACCTGTGGGAAGGTGATGTTCTCAGTGACCTTGATGTTGATGTTTCACATTTGCGGGAGTGTCCCGCATGCGGCCCCCTGCAGTGCACGCAAGTGGGAAGATGGAGAATTGTCACTCGGATGAACTTGCGCCGCGCATTTTGCGCAAGTTGTCAAGACACGGTAAGAGTTCGTACTGTGCCCCCAGGCTAGCTGCGTCGGCGTACCTCCCCAAGGGGAAAGAGGCGAACCCCTTTCTCACCTGTGGGAAGGTGATGTTCTCAGTGACCTTGATGTTGATGTTTCACATTTGCGGGAGTGTCCCGCAGGCGGCCCCCCGCAGTGCACGCAAGTGGGGAGATTGAGAATTATCACTCGGATAAACTTGCACCGCGCATTTTGCGCAAGTTTTCAAGACACGGCAAGAGTTCGTACTGTGTCCCCAGGCTAGCTGCGTCGGCGTACCTCCCCGAGGGGATAGAGGCGAACGTCTTTCTCACCTGTGGGAAGGTGATGTTCTCAGTGACCTTGATGTTGATGTTTCACATTTGCGGGAGTGTCCCGCATGCGGCCCCCCGCAGTGCACGCAAGTGGGGAGATGGAGAATTATCACTGGGATAAACTTGCACCGCGCATTTTGCGCAAGTTTTCAAGACACGGCAAGAGTTCGTACTGTGTCCCCAGGCTAGCTGCGTCGGCGTACCTCCCCAAGGGGAAAGAGGCGAACCCCTTTCTCACCTGTGGGAAGGTGATGTTCTCAGTGACCTTGATGTTGATGTTTCACATTTGCGGGAGTGTCCCGCATGCGGCCCCCCGCAGTGCACGCAAGTGGGGAGATGGAGAATTGTCACTCGGATAAACTTGCGCCGCGCATTTTGCGCAAGTTGTCAAGACACGGTAAGAGTTCGTACTGTGCCCCCAGGCTAGCTGCGTCGGCGTACCTCCCCAAGGGGAAAGAGGCGAACCCCTTTCTCACCTGGGGGAAGGTGATGTTCTCAGTGACCTTGATGTTGATGTTTCACATTTGCGGGAGTGTCCCGCATGCGGCCCCCCGCAGTGCACGCAAGTGGGGAGATGGAGAATTGTCACTCGGATAAACTTGCGCCGCGCATTTTGCGCAAGTTTTCAAGACACGGCAAGAGTTCGTACTGCGCCCCCAGGCTAGCTGCGTCGGCGTACCTCCCCAAGGGGAAAGAGGCGAACCCCTTTTTCACCTGTGGGAAGGTGATGTTCTCAGTGACCTTGATGTTGATGTTTCACATTTGCGGGAGTGTCCCGCATGCGGCCCCCCGCAGGGCACGCAAGTGGGGAGATGGAGAATTGTCACTCGGATAAACTTGCGCCGCGCATTTTGCGCAAGTCGTCAAGACACGGTAAGAGTTCGTACTGTGCCCCCAGGCTAGCTGCGTCGGCGTACCTCCCCAAGGGGAAAGAGGCGAACCCCTTTCTCACCTGTGGGAAGGTGATGTTCTCAGTGACCTTGATGTTGATGTTTCACATTTGCGGGAGTGTCCCGCATGCGGCCCCCCGCAGTGCACGCAAGTGGGGAGATGGAGAATTATCACTCGGATAAACTTGCACCGCGCATTTTGCGTAAGTTTTCAAGACACGGTAAGATTTCGTACTGTGCCCCCAGGCTAGCTGCGTCGGCGTACCTCCCCAAGGGGAAAGACGCGAACCCCTTTCTCACCTGTGGGAAGGTGATGTTCTCAGTGACCTTGATGTTGATGTTTCACATTTTGCGGGAGTGTCCCGCATGCGGCCCCCCGCAGTGCACGCAAGTGGGGAGATGGAGAATTATCACTGGGATAAACTTGCACCGCGCATTTTGCGCAAGTTTTCAAGACACGGCAAGAGTTCGTACTGTGTCCCCAGGCTAGCTGCGTCGGCGTACCTCCCCGAGGGGATAGAGGCGAACGTCTTTCTCACCTGTGGGAAGGTGATGTTCTCAGTGACCTTGATGTTGATGTTTCACATTTGCGGGAGTGTCCCGCATGCGGCCCCCCGCAGTGCACGCAAGTGGGGAGATGGAGAATTATCACTGGGATAAACTTGCACCGCGCATTTTGCGCAAGTTTTCAAGACACGGCAAGAGTTCGTACTGTGTCCCCAGGCTAGCTGCGTCGGCGTACCTCCCCAAGGGGAAAGAGGCGAACCCCTTTCTCACCTGTGGGAAGGTGATGTTCTCAGTGACCTTGATGTTGATGTTTCACATTTGTGGGAGTGTCCCGCATGCGGCCCCCCGCAGTGCACGCAAGTGGGGAGATGGAGAATTGTCACTCGGATAAACTTGCGCCGCGCATTTTGCGCAAGTTGTCAAGACACGGTAAGAGTTCGTACTGTGCCCCCAGGCTAGCTGCGTCGGCGTACCTCCCCAAGGGGAAAGAGGCGAACCCCTTTCTCACCTGGGGGAAGGTGATGTTCTCAGTGACCTTGATGTTGATGTTTCACATTTGCGGGAGTGTCCCGCATGCGGCCCCCCGCAGTGCACGCAAGTGGGGAGATGGAGAATTGTCACTCGGATAAACTTGCGCCGCGCATTTTGCGCAAGTTTTCAAGACACGGCAAGAGTTCGTACTGCGCCCCCAGGCTAGCTGCGTCGGCGTACCTCCCCAAGGGGAAAGAGGCGAACCCCTTTTTCACCTGTGGGAAGGTGATGTTCTCAGTGACCTTGATGTTGATGTTTCACATTTGCGGGAGTGTCCCGCATGCGGCCCCCCGCAGGGCACGCAAGTGGGGAGATGGAGAATTGTCACTCGGATAAACTTGCGCCGCGCATTTTGCGCAAGTCGTCAAGACACGGTAAGAGTTCGTACTGTGCCCCCAGGCTAGCTGCGTCGGCGTACCTCCCCAAGGGGAAAGAGGCGAACCCCTTTCTCACCTGTGGGAAGGTGATGTTCTCAGTGACCTTGATGTTGATGTTTCACATTTGCGGGAGTGTCCCGCATGCGGCCCCCCGCAGTGCACGCAAGTGGGGAGATGGAGAATTATCACTCGGATAAACTTGCACCGCGCATTTTGCGTAAGTTTTCAAGACACGGTAAGATTTCGTACTGTGCCCCCAGGCTAGCTGCGTCGGCGTACCTCCCCAAGGGGAAAGACGCGAACCCCTTTCTCACCTGTGGGAAGGTGATGTTCTCAGTGACCTTGATGTTGATGTTTCACATTTGCGGGAGTGTCCCGCATGCGGCCCCCCGCAGTGCACGCAAGTGGGGAGATGGAGAAATATCACTCGGATAAACTTGCACCGCGCATTTTGCGCAAGTTGTCAAGACACGGCAAGAGTTCGTACTGTGCCCCCAGGCTAGCTGCGTCGGCGTACCTCCCCAAGGGGAAAGAGGCGAACCCCTTTCTCACCTGTGGGAAGGTGATGTTCTCAGTGACCTTGATGTTGATGTTTCACATTTGCGGGAGTGTCCCGCATGCGGCCCCCCGCAGTGTACGCAAGTGGGGAGATGGAGAATTGTCACTCGGATAAACTTGCGCCGCGCATTTTGCGCAAGTTGTCAAGACACGGTAAGAGTTCGTACTGTGCCCCCAGGCTAGCTGCGTCGGCGTACCTTCCCAAGGGGAAAGAGGCGAACCCCTTTCTCACCTGTGGGAAGGTGATGTTCTCAGTGACCTTGATGTTGATGTTTCACATTTGCGGGAGTGTCCCGCATGCGGCCCCCCGCAGTGCACGCAAGTGGGGAGATGGAGAATTATCACTGGGATAAACTTGCACCGCGCATTTTGCGCAAGTTTTTAAGACACGGCAAGAGTTCGTACTGTGCCCCCAGGCTAGCTGCGTCGGCGTACCTCCCCAAGGGGAAAGACGCGAACCCCTTTCTCACCTGTGGGAAGGTGATGTTCTCAGTGACCTTGATGTTGATGTTTCACATTTGCGGGAGTGTCCCGCATGCGCCCCCCCGCAGTGCACGCAAGTGGGGAGATGGAGAATTGTCACTCGGATGAACTTGCGCCGCGCATTTTGCGCAAGTTGTCAAGACACGGTAAGAGTTCGTACTGTGCCCCCAGGCTAGCTGCGTCGGCGTACCTCCCCAAGGGGAAAGAGGCGAACCCCTTTCTCACCTGTGGGAAGGTGATGTTCTCAGTGACCTTGATGTTGATGTTTCACATTTGCGGGAGTGTCCCGCATGCGGCCCCCCGCAGTGCACGCAAGTGGGGAGATGGAGAAATATCACTCGGATAAACTTGCACCGCGCATTTTGCGCAAGTTATCAAGACACGGCAAGAGTTCGTACTGTGCCCCCAGGCTAGCTGCGTCGGCGTACCTCCCCAAGGGGAAAGAGGTGAACCCCTTTCTCACCTGTGGGAAGGTGATGTTCTCAGTGACCTTGATGTTGATGTTTCACATTTGCGGGAGTGTCCCGCATGCGGCCCCCCGCAGTGTACGCAAGTGGGGAGATGGAGAATTGTCACTCGGATAAACTTGCGCCGCGCATTTTGCGCAAGTTGTCAAGACACGGTAAGAGTTCGTACTGTGCCCCCAGGCTAGCTGCGTCGGCGTACCTCCCCAAGGGGAAAGAGGCGAACCCCTTTCTCACCTGTGGGAAGGTGATGTTCTCAGTGACCTTGATGTTGATGTTTCACATTTGCGGGAGTGTCCCGCATGCGGCCCCCCGCAGTGCACGCAAGTGGGGAGATGGAGAATTATCACTGGGATAAACTTGCACCGCGCATTTTGCGCAAGTTTTTAAGACACGGCAAGAGTTCGTACTGTGTCCCCAGGCTAGCTGCGTAGGCGTACCTCCCCAAGGGGAAAGAGGATAACCTCTTTCTCACCTGTGGGAAGGTGATGTTCTCAGTGACCTTGATGTTGATGTTTCACATTTGCGGGAGTGTCCCGCATGCGGCCCCCCGCAGTGCACGCAAGTGGGGAGATGGAGAATTGTCACTCGGATAAACTTGCGCCGCGCATTTTGCGCAAGTTGTCAAGACACGGTAAGAGTTCGTACTGTGCCCCCAGGCTAGCTGCGTCGGCGTACCTCCCCAAGGGGAAAGAGGCCAACCCCTTTCTCACCTGTGGGAAGGTGATGTTCTCAGTGACCTTGATGTTGATGTTTCACATTTGCGGGAGTGTCCCGCATGCGGCCCCCCGCAGTGCACGCAAGTGGGGAGATGGAGAATTGTCACTCGGATAAACTTGCGCCGCGCATTTTGCGCAAGTTGTCAAGACACGGAAAGCGTTCGTACTGTGCCCCCAGGCTAGCTGCGTCGGCGTACCTCCCCAAGGGGAAAGAGGATAACCTCTTTCTCACCTGTGGGAAGGTGATGTTCTCAGTGACCTTGATGTTGATGTTTCACATTTGCGGGAGTGTCCCGCATGCGGCCCCCCGCAGTGCACGCAAGTGGGGAGATGGAGAATTGTCACTCGGATAAACTTGCGCCGCGCATTTTGCGCAAGTTGTCAAGACACGGTAAGAGTTCGTACTGTGCCCCCAGGCTAGCTGCGTCGGCGTACCTCTCCGAGGGGAAAGAGGCGAACCCCTTTCTCACCTGTGGGAAGGTGATGTTCTCAGTGACCTTGATGTTGATGTTTCACATTTGCGGGAGTGTCCCGCATGCGGCCCCCCGCAGTGCACGCAAGTGGGGAGATGGAGAATTATCACTCGGATAAACTTGCACCGCGCATTTTGCGCAAGTTGTCAAGACACGGCAAGAGTTCGTACTGTGCCCCCAGGCTAGCTGCGTCGGCGTACCTCCCGAAGGGGAAAGAGGCGAACCCCTTTCTCACCTGTGGGAAGGTGATGTTCTCAGTGACCTTGATGTTGATGTTTCACATTTGCGGGAGTGTCCCGCATGCGGCCCCCCGCAGTGCACGCAAGTGGGGAGATGGAGAAATATCACTCGGATAAACTTGCACCGCGCATTTTGCGCAAGTTATCAAGACACGGCAAGAGTTCGTACTGTGCCCCCAGGCTAGCTGCGTCGGCGTACCTCCCCAAGGGGAAAGAGGTGAACCCCTTTCTCACCTGTGCGAAGGTGATGTTCTCAGTGACCTTGATGTTGATGTTTCACATTTGCGGGAGTGTCCCGCATGCGGCCCCCCGCAGTGTACGCAAGTGGGGAGATGGAGAATTGTCACTCGGATAAACTTGCGCCGCGCATTTTGCGCAAGTTGTCAAGACACGGTAAGAGTTCGTACTGTGCCCCCAGGCTAGCTGCGTCGGCGTACCTCCCCAAGGGGAAAGAGGCGAACCCCTTTCTCACCTGTGGGAAGGTGATGTTCTCAGTGACCTTGATGTTGATGTTTCACATCTGCGGGAGTGTCCCGCATGCGGCCCCCCGCAGTGCACGCAAGTGGGGAGATGGAGAATTATCACTGGGATAAACTTGCACCGCGCATTTTGCGCAAGTTTTTAAGACACGGCAAGAGTTCGTACTGTGTCCCCAGGCTAGCTGCGTAGGCGTACCTCCCCAAAAGGAAAGAGGATAACCTCTTTCTCACCTGTGGGAAGGTGATGTTCTCAGTGACCTTGATGTTGATGTTTCACATTTGCGGGAGTGTCCCGCATGCGGCCCCCCGCAGTGCACGCAAGTGGGGAGATGGAGAATTGTCACTCGGATAAACTTGCGCCGCGCATTTTGCGCAAGTTGTCAAGACACGGTAAGAGTTCGTACTGTGCCCCCAGGCTAGCTGCGTCGGCGTACCTCCCCAAGGGGAAAGAGGCCAACCCCTTTCTCACCTGTGGGAAGGTGATGTTCTCAGTGACCTTGATGTTGATGTTTCACATTTGCGGGAGTGTCCCGCATGCGGCCCCCCGCAGTGCACGCAAGTGGGGAGATGGAGAATTGTCACTCGGATAAACTTGCGCCGCGCATTTTGCGCAAGTTTTTAAGACACGGCAAGAGTTCGTACTGTGTCCCCAGGCTAGCTGCGTCGGCGTACCTCCCCAAGGGGAAAGAGGATAACCTCTTTCTCACCTGTGGGAAGGTGATGTTCTCAGTGACCTTGATGTTGATGTTTCACATTTGCGGGAGTGTCCCGCATGCGGCCCCCTGCAGTGCACGCAAGTGGGAAGATGGAGAATTGTGACTCGGATGAACTTGCGCCGCGCATTTTGCGCAAGTTGTCAAGACACGGTAAGAGTTCGTACTGTGCCCCCAGGCTAGCTGCGTCGGCGTACCTCCCCAAGGGGAAAGAGGCGAACCCCTTTCTCACCTGTGGGAAGGTGATGTTCTCAGTGACCTTGATGTTGATGTTTCACATTTGCGGGAGTGTCCCGCATGCGGCCCCCCGCAGTGCACGCAAGTGGGGAGATGGAGAATTGTCACTCGGATAAACTTGCGCCGCGCATTTTGCGCAAGTTGTCAAGACACGGTAAGAGTTCGTACTGTGCCCCCAGGCTAGCTGCGTCGGCGTACCTCCCCAAGGGGAAAGAGGCGAACCCCTTTCTCACCTGTGGGAAGGTGATGTTCTCAGTGACCTTGATGTTGATGTTTCACATTTGCGGGAGTGTCCCGCATGCGGCCCCCCGCAGTGCACGCAAGTGGGGAGATGGAGAATTATAACTCGGATAAACTTGCACCGCGCATTTTGCGCAAGTTTTCAAGACACGGCAAGAGTTCGTACTGTGTCCCCAGGCTAGCGGCGTCGGCGTACCTCCCCAAGGGGAAAGAGGCGAACGTCTTTCTCACCTGTGGGAAGGTGATGTTCTCAGTGACCTTGATGTTGATGTTTCACATTTGCGGGAGTGTCCCGCATGCGGCCCCCCGCAGTGCACGCAAGTGGGGAGATGGAGAAATATCACTCGGATAAACTTGCACCGCGCATTTTGCGCAAGTTGTCAAGACACGGCAAGAGTTCGTACTGTGCCCCCAGGCTAGCTGCGTCGGCGTACCTCCCCAAGGGGAAAGAGGCGAACCCCTTTCTCACCTGTGGGAAGGTGATGTTCTCAGTGACCTTGATGTTGATGTTTCACATTTGCGGGAGTGTCCCGCATGCGGCCCCCCGCAGTGTACGCAAGTGGGGAGATGGAGAATTGTCACTCGGATAAACTTGCACCGCGCATTTTGCGCAAGTTGTCAAGACACGGCAAGAGTTCGTACTGTGCCCCCAGGCTAGCTGCGTCGGCGTACCTCCCCAAGGGGAAAGAGGCGAACCCCTTTCTCACCTGTGGGAAGGTGATGTTCTCAGTGACCTTGATGTTGATGTTTCACATTTGCGGGAGTGTCCCGCATGCGGCCCCCCGCAGTGTACGCAAGTGGGGAGATGGAGAATTGTCACTCGGATAAACTTGCGCCGCGCATTTTGCGCAAGTTGTCAAGACACGGCAAGAGTTCGTACTGTGCCCCCATGCTAGCTGCGTCGGCGTACCTCCCCAAGGGGAAAGAGGATAACCCCTTTCTCACCTGTGGGAAGGTGATGTTCTCAGTGACCTTGATGTTGATGTTTCACATTTGCGGGAGTGTCCCGCATGCGGCCCCCTGCAGTGCACGCAAGTGGGAAGATGGAGAATTGTCACTCGGATGAACTTGCGCCGCGCATTTTGCGCAAGTTGTCAAGACACGGTAAGAGTTCGTACTGTGCCCCCAGGCTAGCTGCGTCGGCGTACCTCCCCAAGGGGAAAGAGGCGAACCCCTTTCTCACCTGTGGGAAGGTGATGTTCTCAGTGACCTTGATGTTGATGTTTCACATTTGCGGGAGTGTCCCGCAGGCGGCCCCCCGCAGTGCACGCAAGTGGGGAGATTGAGAATTATCACTCGGATAAACTTGCACCGCGCATTTTGCGCAAGTTTTCAAGACACGGCAAGAGTTCGTACTGTGTCCCCAGGCTAGCTGCGTCGGCGTACCTCCCCGAGGGGATAGAGGCGAACGTCTTTCTCACCTGTGGGAAGGTGATGTTCTCAGTGACCTTGATGTTGATGTTTCACATTTGCGGGAGTGTCCCGCATGCGGCCCCCCGCAGTGCACGCAAGTGGGGAGATGGAGAATTATCACTGGGATAAACTTGCACCGCGCATTTTGCGCAAGTTTTCAAGACACGGCAAGAGTTCGTACTGTGTCCCCAGGCTAGCTGCGTCGGCGTACCTCCCCAAGGGGAAAGAGGCGAACCCCTTTCTCACCTGTGGGAAGGTGATGTTCTCAGTGACCTTGATGTTGATGTTTCACATTTGCGGGAGTGTCCCGCATGCGGCCCCCCGCAGTGCACGCAAGTGGGGAGATGGAGAATTGTCACTCGGATAAACTTGCGCCGCGCATTTTGCGCAAGTTGTCAAGACACGGTAAGAGTTCGTACTGTGCCCCCAGGCTAGCTGCGTCGGCGTACCTCCCCAAGGGGAAAGAGGCGAACCCCTTTCTCACCTGGGGGAAGGTGATGTTCTCAGTGACCTTGATGTTGATGTTTCACATTTGCGGGAGTGTCCCGCATGCGGCCCCCCGCAGTGCACGCAAGTGGGGAGATGGAGAATTGTCACTCGGATAAACTTGCGCCGCGCATTTTGCGCAAGTTTTCAAGACACGGCAAGAGTTCGTACTGCGCCCCCAGGCTAGCTGCGTCGGCGTACCTCCCCAAGGGGAAAGAGGCGAACCCCTTTTTCACCTGTGGGAAGGTGATGTTCTCAGTGACCTTGATGTTGATGTTTCACATTTGCGGGAGTGTCCCGCATGCGGCCCCCCGCAGGGCACGCAAGTGGGGAGATGGAGAATTGTCACTCGGATAAACTTGCGCCGCGCATTTTGCGCAAGTCGTCAAGACACGGTAAGAGTTCGTACTGTGCCCCCAGGCTAGCTGCGTCGGCGTACCTCCCCAAGGGGAAAGAGGCGAACCCCTTTCTCACCTGTGGGAAGGTGATGTTCTCAGTGACCTTGATGTTGATGTTTCACATTTGCGGGAGTGTCCCGCATGCGGCCCCCCGCAGTGCACGCAAGTGGGGAGATGGAGAATTATCACTCGGATAAACTTGCACCGCGCATTTTGCGTAAGTTTTCAAGACACGGTAAGATTTCGTACTGTGCCCCCAGGCTAGCTGCGTCGGCGTACCTCCCCAAGGGGAAAGACGCGAACCCCTTTCTCACCTGTGGGAAGGTGATGTTCTCAGTGACCTTGATGTTGATGTTTCACATTTTGCGGGAGTGTCCCGCATGCGGCCCCCCGCAGTGCACGCAAGTGGGGAGATGGAGAATTATCACTGGGATAAACTTGCACCGCGCATTTTGCGCAAGTTTTCAAGACACGGCAAGAGTTCGTACTGTGTCCCCAGGCTAGCTGCGTCGGCGTACCTCCCCGAGGGGATAGAGGCGAACGTCTTTCTCACCTGTGGGAAGGTGATGTTCTCCGTGACCTTGATGTTGATGTTTCACATTTGCGGGAGTGTCCCGCATGCGGCCCCCCGCAGTGCACGCAAGTGGGGAGATGGAGAATTATCACTGGGATAAACTTGCACCGCGCATTTTGCGCAAGTTTTCAAGACACGGCAAGAGTTCGTACTGTGTCCCCAGGCTAGCTGCGTCGGCGTACCTCCCCAAGGGGAAAGAGGCGAACCCCTTTCTCACCTGTGGGAAGGTGATGTTCTCAGTGACCTTGATGTTGATGTTTCACATTTGTGGGAGTGTCCCGCATGCGGCCCCCCGCAGTGCACGCAAGTGGGGAGATGGAGAATTGTCACTCGGATAAACTTGCGCCGCGCATTTTGCGCAAGTTGTCAAGACACGGTAAGAGTTCGTACTGTGCCCCCAGGCTAGCTGCGTCGGCGTACCTCCCCAAGGGGAAAGAGGCGAACCCCTTTCTCACCTGGGGGAAGGTGATGTTCTCAGTGACCTTGATGTTGATGTTTCACATTTGCGGGAGTGTCCCGCATGCGGCCCCCCGCAGTGCACGCAAGTGGGGAGATGGAGAATTGTCACTCGGATAAACTTGCGCCGCGCATTTTGCGCAAGTTTTCAAGACACGGCAAGAGTTCGTACTGCGCCCCCAGGCTAGCTGCGTCGGCGTACCTCCCCAAGGGGAAAGAGGCGAACCCCTTTTTCACCTGTGGGAAGGTGATGTTCTCAGTGACCTTGATGTTGATGTTTCACATTTGCGGGAGTGTCCCGCATGCGGCCCCCCGCAGGGCACGCAAGTGGGGAGATGGAGAATTGTCACTCGGATAAACTTGCGCCGCGCATTTTGCGCAAGTCGTCAAGACACGGTAAGAGTTCGTACTGTGCCCCCAGGCTAGCTGCGTCGGCGTACCTCCCCAAGGGGAAAGAGGCGAACCCCTTTCTCACCTGTGGGAAGGTGATGTTCTCAGTGACCTTGATGTTGATGTTTCACATTTGCGGGAGTGTCCCGCATGCGGCCCCCCGCAGTGCACGCAAGTGGGGAGATGGAGAATTATCACTCGGATAAACTTGCACCGCGCATTTTGCGTAAGTTTTCAAGACACGGTAAGATTTCGTACTGTGCCCCCAGGCTAGCTGCGTCGGCGTACCTCCCCAAGGGGAAAGACGCGAACCCCTTTCTCACCTGTGGGAAGGTGATGTTCTCAGTGACCTTGATGTTGATGTTTCACATTTGCGGGAGTGTCCCGCATGCGGCCCCCCGCAGTGCACGCAAGTGGGGAGATGGAGAAATATCACTCGGATAAACTTGCACCGCGCATTTTGCGCAAGTTGTCAAGACACGGCAAGAGTTCGTACTGTGCCCCCAGGCTAGCTGCGTCGGCGTACCTCCCCAAGGGGAAAGAGGCGAACCCCTTTCTCACCTGTGGGAAGGTGATGTTCTCAGTGACCTTGATGTTGATGTTTCACATTTGCGGGAGTGTCCCGCATGCGGCCCCCCGCAGTGTACGCAAGTGGGGAGATGGAGAATTGTCACTCGGATAAACTTGCGCCGCGCATTTTGCGCAAGTTGTCAAGACACGGTAAGAGTTCGTACTGTGCCCCCAGGCTAGCTGCGTCGGCGTACCTTCCCAAGGGGAAAGAGGCGAACCCCTTTCTCACCTGTGGGAAGGTGATGTTCTCAGTGACCTTGATGTTGATGTTTCACATTTGCGGGAGTGTCCCGCATGCGGCCCCCCCGCAGTGCACGCAAGTGGGGAGATGGAGAATTATCACTGGGATAAACTTGCACCGCGCATTTTGCGCAAGTTTTTAAGACACGGCAAGAGTTCGTACTGTGCCCCCAGGCTAGCTGCGTCGGCGTACCTCCCCAAGGGGAAAGACGCGAACCCCTTTCTCACCTGTGGGAAGGTGATGTTCTCAGTGACCTTGATGTTGATGTTTCACATTTGCGGGAGTGTCCCGCATGCGCCCCCCCGCAGTGCACGCAAGTGGGGAGATGGAGAATTGTCACTCGGATGAACTTGCGCCGCGCATTTTGCGCAAGTTGTCAAGACACGGTAAGAGTTCGTACTGTGCCCCCAGGCTAGCTGCGTCGGCGTACCTCCCCAAGGGGAAAGAGGCGAACCCCTTTCTCACCTGTGGGAAGGTGATGTTCTCAGTGACCTTGATGTTGATGTTTCACATTTGCGGGAGTGTCCCGCATGCGGCCCCCCGCAGTGCACGCAAGTGGGGAGATGGAGAATTATCACTGGGATAAACTTGCACCGCGCATTTTGTGCAAGTTTTTAAGACACGGCAAGAGTTCGTACTGTGTCCCCAGGCTAGCTGCGTCGGCGTACCTCCCCAAGGGGAAAGAGGATAACCTCTTTCTCACCTGTGGGAAGGTGATGTTCTCGGTGACCTTGATGTTGATGTTTCACATTTGCGGGAGTGTCCCGCATGCGGCCCCCCGCAGTGCACGCAAGTGGGGAGATGGAGAATTGTCACTCGGATAAACTTGCGCCGCGCATTTTGCGCAAGTTGTCAAGACACGGTAAGAGTTCGTACTGTGCCCCCAGGCTAGCTGCGTCGGCGTACCTCCCCAAGGGGAAAGAGGCGAACCCCTTTCTCACCTGTGGGAAGGTGATGTTCTCAGTGACCTTGATGTTGATGTTTCACATTTGCGGGAGTGTCCCGCATGCGGCCCCCCGCAGTGCACGCAAGTGGGGAGATGGAGAATTGTCACTCGGATAAACTTGCGCCGCGCATTTTGCGCAAGTTGTCAAGACACGGAAAGAGTTCGTACTGTGCCCCCAGGCTAGCTGTGTCAGCGTACCTCCCCAAGGGGAAAGAGGCGAACGTCTTTCTCACCTGTGGGAAGGTGATGTTCTCAGTGACCTTGATGTTGATGTTTCACATTTGCGGGAGTGTCCCGCATGTGGCCCCCCGCAGTGCACGCAAGTGGGGAGATGGAGAATTGTCACTCGGATAAACTTGCGCCGCGCATTTTGCGCAAGTTGTCAAGACACGGTAAGAGTTCGTACTGTGCCCCCAGGCTAGCTGCGTCGGCGTACCTCTCCAAGGGGAAAGAGGCGAACCCCTTTCTCACCTGTGGGAAGGTGATGTTCTCAGTGACCTTGATGTTGATGTTTCACATTTGCGGGAGTGTCCCGCATGCGGCCCCCCGCAGTGCACGCAAGTGGGGAGATGGAGAATTATCACTCGGATAAACTTGCACCGCGCATTTTGCGCAAGTTGTCAAGACACGGCAAGAGTTCGTACTGTGCCCCCAGGCTAGCTGCGTCGGCGTACCTCCCCAAGGGGAAAGAGGCGAACCCCTTTCTCACCTGTGGGAAGGTGATGTTCTCAGTGACCTTGATGTTGATGTTTCACATTTGCGGGAGTGTCCCGCATGCGGCCCCCCGCAGTGCACGCAAGTGGGGAGATGGAGAAATATCACTCGGATAAACTTGCACCGCGCATTTTGCGCAAGTTGTCAAGACACGGCAAGAGTTCGTACTGTGCCCCCAGGCTAGCTGCGTCGGCGTACCTCCCCAAGGGGAAAGAGGCGAACCCCTTTCTCACCTGTGGGAAGGTGATGTTCTCAGTGACCTTGATGTTGATGTTTCACATTTGCGGGAGTGTCCCGCATGCGGCCCCCCGCAGTGTACGCAAGTGGGGAGATGGAGAATTGTCACTCGGATAAACTTGCGCCGCGCATTTTGCGCAAGTTGTCAAGACACGGTAAGAGTTCGTACTGTGCCCCCAGGCTAGCTGCGTCGGCGTACCTTCCCAAGGGGAAAGAGGCGAACCCCTTTCTCACCTGTGGGAAGGTGATGTTCTCAGTGACCTTGATGTTGATGTTTCACATTTGCGGGAGTGTCCCGCATGCGGCCCCCCGCAGTGCACGCAAGTGGGGAGATGGAGAATTATCACTGGGATAAACTTGCACCGCGCATTTTGCGCAAGTTTTTAAGACACGGCAAGAGTTCGTACTGTGTCCCCAGGCTAGCTGCGTAGGCGTACCTCCCCAAGGGGAAAGAGGATAACCTCTTTCTCACCTGTGGGAAGGTGATGTTCTCAGTGACCTTGATGTTGATGTTTCACATTTGCGGGAGTGTCCCGCATGCGGCCCCCCGCAGTGCACGCAAGTGGGGAGATGGAGAATTGTCACTCGGATAAACTTGCGCCGCGCATTTTGCGCAAGTTGTCAAGACACGGTAAGAGTTCGTACTGTGCCCCCAGGCTAGCTGCTTCGGCGTACCTCCCCAAGGGGAAAGAGGCGAACCCCTTTCTCACCTGTGGGAAGGTGATGTTCTCAGTGACCTTGATGTTGATGTTTCACATTTGCGGGAGTGTCCCGCATGCGGCCCCCCGCAGTGCACGCAAGTGGGGAGATGGAGAATTGTCACTCGGATAAACTTGCGCCGCGCATTTTGCGCAAGTTGTCAAGACACGGAAAGAGTTCGTACTGTGCCCCCAGGCTAGCTGCGTCGGCATACCTCTCCAAGGGGAAAGAGGCGAACCCCTTTCTCACCTGTGGGAAGGTGATGTTCTCAGTGACCTTGATGTTGATGTTTCACATTTGAGGGAGTGTCCCGCATGCGGCCCCCCGCAGTGCACGCAAGTGGGGAGATGGAGAATTGTCACTCGGATAAACTTGCGCCGCGCATTTTGCGCAAGTTGTCAAGACACGGTAAGAGTTCGTACTGTGCCCCCAGGCTAGCTGCGTCGGCGTACCTCCCCAAGGGGAAAGAGGCGAACCCCTTTCTCACCTGTGGGAAGGTGATGTTCTCAGTGACCTTGATGTTGATGTTTCACATTTGCGGGAGTGTCCCTCATGCGGCCCCCCGCAGTGCACGCAAGTGGGGAGATGGAGAATTATCACTCGGATAAACTTGCACCGCGCATTTTGCGTAAGTTTTCAAGACACGGTAAGAGTTCGTACTGTGCCCCCAGGCTAGCTGCGTCGGCGTACCTCCCCAAGGGGAAAGACGCGAACCCTTTCTCACCTGTGGGAAGGTGATGTTCTCAGTGACCTTGATGTTGATGTTTCACATTTGCGGGAGTGTCCCGCATGCGCCCCCCCGCAGTGCACGCAAGTGGGGAGATGGAGAATTGTCACTCGGATGAACTTGCACCGCGCATTTTGCGCAAGTTGTCAAGACACGGCAAGAGTTCGTACTGTGCCCCCAGGCTAGCTGCGTCGGCGTACCTCCCCAAGGGGAAAGAGGCGAACCCCTTTCTCACCTGTGGGAAGGTGATGTTCTCAGTGACCTTGATGTTGATGTTTCACATTTGCGGGAGTGTCCCGCATGCGGCCCCCCGCAGTGCACGCAAGTGGGGAGATGGAGAAATATCACTCGGATAAACTTGCACCGCGCATTTTGCGCAAGTTGTCAAGACACGGGAAGAGTTCGTACTGTGCCCCCAGGCTAGCTGCGTCGGCGTACCTCCCCAAGGGGAAAGAGGCGAACCCCTTTCTCACCTGTGGGAAGGTGATGTTCTCAGTGACCTTGATGTTGATGTTTCACATTTGCGGGAGTGTCCCGCATGCGGCCCCCCGCAGTGTACGCAAATGGGGAGATGGAGAATTGTCACTCGGATAAACTTGCGCCGCGCATTTTCCGCAAGTTGTCAAGACACGGTAAGAGTTCGTACTGTGCCCCCAGGCTAGCTGCGTCGGCGTACCTCCCCAAGGGGAAAGAGGCGAACCCCTTTCTCACCTGTGGGAAGGTGATGTTCTCAGTGACCTTGATGTTGATGTTTCACATTTGCGGGAGTGTCCCGCATGCGGCCCCCCGTAGTGCACGCAAGTGGGGAGATGGAGAATTATCACTGGGATAAACTTGCACCGCGCATTTTGCGCAAGTTTTTAAGACACGGCAAGAGTTCGTACTGTGTCCCCAGGCTAGCTGCGTCGGCGTACCTCCCCAAGGGGTAAAGAGGCGAACGTCTTTCTCACCTGTGGGAAGGTGATGTTCTCAGTGACCTTGATGTTGATGTTTCACATTTGCGGGAGTGTCCCGCATGCGGCCCCCCGCAGTGCACGCAAGTGGGGAGATTGAGAATTATCACTCGGATAAACTTGCACCGCGCATTTTGCGCAAGTTTTCAAGACACGGCAAGAGTTCGTACTGTGTCCCCAGGCTAGCTGTGTCAGCGTACCTCCCCGAGGGGAAAGAGGCGAACGTCTTTCTCACCTGTGGGAAGGTGATGTTCTCAGTGACCTTGATGTTGATGTTTCACATTTGCGGGAGTGTCCCGCATGTGGCCCCCCGCAGTGCACGCAAGTGGGGAGATGGAGAATTGTCACTCGGATAAACTTGCGCCGCGCATTTTGCGCAAGTTGTCAAGACACGGTAAGAGTTCGTACTGTGCCCCCAGGCTAGCTGCGTCGGCGTACCTCTCCAAGGGGAAAGAGGCGAACCCCTTTCTCACCTGTGGGAAGGTGATGTTCTCAGTGACCTTGATGTTGATGTTTCACATTTGCGGGAGTGTCCCGCATGCGGCCCCCCGCAGTGCACGCAAGTGGGGAGATGGAGAATTATCACTCGGATAAACTTGCACCGCGCATTTTGCGCAAGTTGTCAAGACACGGCAAGAGTTCGTACTGTGCCCCCAGGCTAGCTGCGTCGGCGTACCTCCCCAAGGGGAAAGAGGCGAACCCCTTTCTCACCTGTGGGAAGGTGATGTTCTCAGTGACCTTGATGTTGATGTTTCACATTTGCGGGAGTGTCCCGCATGCGGCCCCCCGCAGTGCACGCAAGTGGGGAGATGGAGAAATATCACTCGGATAAACTTGCACCGCGCATTTTGCGCAAGTTGTCAAGACACGGCAAGAGTTCGTACTGTGCCCCCAGGCTAGCTGCGTCGGCGTACCTCCCCAAGGGGAAGGAGGCGAACCCCTTTCTCACCTGTGGGAAGGTGATGTTCTCAGTGACCTTGATGTTGATGTTTCACATTTGCGGGAGTGTCCCGCATGCGGCCCCCCGCAGTGTACGCAAGTGGGGAGATGGAGAATTGTCACTCGGATAAACTTGCGCCGCGCATTTTGCGCAAGTTGTCAAGACACGGTAAGAGTTCGTACTGTGCCCCCAGGCTAGCTGCGTCGGCGTACCTTCCCAAGGGGAAAGAGGCGAACCCCTTTCTCACCTGTGGGAAGGTGATGTTCTCAGTGACCTTGATGTTGATGTTTCACATTTGCGGGAGTGTCCCGCATGCGGCCCCCCGCAGTGCACGCAAGTGGGGAGATGGAGAATTATCACTGGGATAAACTTGCACCGCGCATTTTGCGCAAGTTTTTAAGACACGGCAAGAGTTCGTACTGTGTCCCCAGGCTAGCTGCGTAGGCGTACCTCCCCAAGGGGAAAGAGGATAACCTCTTTCTCACCTGTGGGAAGGTGATGTTCTCAGTGACCTTGATGTTGATGTTTCACATTTGCGGGAGTGTCCCGCATGCGGCCCCCCGCAGTGCACGCAAGTGGGGAGATGGAGAATTGTCACTCGGATAAACTTGCGCCGCGCATTTTGCGCAAGTTGTCAAGACACGGTAAGAGTTCGTTCTGTGCCCCCAGGCTAGCTGCTTCGGCGTACCTCCCCAAGGGGAAAGAGGCGAACCCCTTTCTCACCTGTGGGAAGGTGATGTTCTCAGTGACCTTGATGTTGATGTTTCACATTTGCGGGAGTGTCCCGCATGCGGCCCCCCGAAGTGCACGCAAGTGGGGAGATGGAGAATTGTCACTCGGATAAACTTGCGCCGCGAATTTTGCGCAAGTTGTCAAGACACGAAAAGAGTTCGTACTGTGCCCCCAGGCTAGCTGCGTCGGCGTACCTCTCCAAGGGGAAAGAGGCGAACCCCTTTCTCACCTGTGGGAAGGTGATGTTCTCAGTGACCTTGATGTTGATGTTTCACATTTGCGGGAGTGTCCCGCATGCGGCCCCCCGCAGTGCACGCAAGTGGGGAGATGGAGAATTGTCACTCGGATAAACTTGCGCCGCGCATTTTGCGCAAGTTGTCAAGACACGGTAAGAGTTCGTACTGTGCCCCCAGGCTAGCTGCGTCGGCGTACCTCCCCAAGGGGAAAGAGGCGAACCCCTTTCTCACCTGTGGGAAGGTGATGTTCTCAGTGACCTTGATGTTGATGTTTCACATTTGCGGGAGTGTCCCTCATGCGGCCCCCCGCAGTGCACGCAAGTGGGGAGATGGAGAATTATCACTCGGATAAACTTGCACCGCGCATTTTGCGTAAGTTTTCAAGACACGGTAAGAGTTCGTACTGTGCCCCCAGGCTAGCTGCGTCGGCGTACCTCCCCAAGGGGAAAGACGCGAACCCCTTTCTCACCTGTGGGAAGGTGATGTTCTCAGTGACCTTGATGTTGATGTTTCACATTTGCGGGAGTGTCCCGCATGCGCCCCCCCGCAGTGCACGCAAGTGGGGAGATGGAGAATTGTCACTCGGATGAACTTGCACCGCGCATTTTGCGCAAGTTGTCAAGACACGGCAAGAGTTCGTACTGTGCCCCCAGGCTAGCTGCGTCGGCGTACCTCCCCAAGGGGAAAGAGGCGAACCCCTTTCTCACCTGTGGGAAGGTGATGTTCTCAGTGACCTTGATGTTGATGTTTCACATTTGCGGGAGTGTCCCGCATGCGGCCCCCCGCAGTGCACGCAAGTGGGGAGATGGAGAAATATCACTCGGATAAACTTGCACCGCGCATTTTGCGCAAGTTGTCAAGACACGGCAAGAGTTCGTACTGTGCCCCCAGGCTAGCTGCGTCGGCGTACCTCCCCAAGGGGAAAGAGGCGAACCCCTTTCTCACCTGTGGGAAGGTGATGTTCTCAGTGACCTTGATGTTGATGTTTCACATTTGCGGGAGTGTCCCGCATGCGGCCCCCCGCAGTGTACGCAAATGGGGAGATGGAGAATTGTCACTCGGATAAACTTGCGCCGCGCATTTTCCGCAAGTTGTCAAGACACGGTAAGAGTTCGTACTGTGCCCCCAGGCTAGCTGCGTCGGCGTACCTCCCCAAGGGGAAAGAGGCGAACCCCTTTCTCACCTGTGGGAAGGTGATGTTCTCAGTGACCTTGATGTTGATGTTTCACATTTGCTGGAGTGTCCCGCATGCGGCCCCCCGTAGTGCACGCAAGTGGGGAGATGGAGAATTATCACTGGGATAAACTTGCACCGCGCATTTTGCGCAAGTTTTTAAGACACGGCAAGAGTTCGTACTGTGTCCCCAGGCTAGCTGCATCGGCGTACCTCCCCAAGGGGAAAGAGGATAACCTCTTTCTCACCTGTGGGAAGGTGATGTTCTCAGTGACCTTGATGTTGATGTTTCACATTTGCGGGAGTGTCCCGCATGCGGCCCCCCGCAGTGCACGCAAGTGGGGAGATGGAGAATTGTCACTCGGATAAACTTGCGCCGCGCATTTTGCGCAAGTTGTCAAGACACGGTAAGAGTTCGTACTGTGCCCCCAGGCTAGCTGCGTCGGCGTACCTCCCCAAGGGGAAAAAGCGAACCCCTTTCTCACCTGTGGGAAGGTGTTGTTCTCAGTGACCTTGATGTTGATGTTTCACATTTGCGGGAGTGTCCCGCATGCGGCCCCCCGCAGTGCACGCAAGTGGGGAGATGGAGAATTGTCACTCGGATAAACTTGCGCCGCGCATTTTGCGCAAGTTGTCAAGACACGGAAAGAGTTCGTACTGTGCCCCCAGGCTAGCTGTGTCAGCGTACCTCCCCAAGGGGAAAGAGGCGAACGTCTTTCTCACCTGTGGGAAGGTGATGTTCTCAGTGACCTTGATGTTGATGTTTCACATTTGCGGGAGTGTCCCGCATGTGGCCCCCCTCAGTGCACGCAAGTGGGGAGATGGAGAATTGTCACTCGGATAAACTTGCGCCGCGCATTTTGCGCAAGTTGTCAAGACACGGTAAGAGTTCGTACTGTGCCCCCAGGCTAGCTACGTCGGCGTACCTCTCCAAGGGGAAAGAGGCGAACCCCTTTCTCACCTGTGGGAAGGTGATGTTCTCAGTGACCTTGATGTTGATGTTTCACATTTGCGGGAGTGTCCCGCATGCGGCCCCCTGCAGTGCACGCAAGTGGGAAGATGGAGAATTGTCACTCGGATGAACTTGCGCCGCGCATTTTGCGCAAGTTGTCAAGACACGGTAATAGTTCGTACTGTGCCCCCAGGCTAGCTGCGTCGGCGTACCTCCCCAAGGGGAAAGAGGCGAACCCCTTTCTCACCTGTGGGAAGGTGATGTTCTCAGTGACCTTGATGTTGATGTTTCACATTTGCGGGAGTGTCCCGCATGCGGCCCCCCGCAGTGCACGCAAGTGGGGAGATGGAGAATTGTCACTCGGATAAACTTGCGCCGCGCATTTTGCGCAAGTTGTCAAGACACGGTAATAGTTCGTACTGTGCCCCCAGGCTAGCTGCGTCGGCGTACCTCCCCAAGGGGAAAGAGGTGAACCCCTTTCTCACCTGTGGGAAGGTGTTGTTCTCAGTGACCTTGATGTTGATGTTTCACATTTGCGGGAGTGTCCCTCATGCGGCCCCCCGTAGTGCACGCAAGTGGGGAGATGGAGAATTATCACTGGGATAAACTTGCACCGCGCATTTTGCGCAAGTTTTTAAGACACGGCAAGAGTTCGTACTGTGTCCCCAGGCTAGCTGCATCGGCGTACCTCCCCAAGGGGAAAGAGGATAACCTCTTTCTCACCTGTGGGAAGGTGATGTTCTCAGTGACCTTGATGTTGATGTTTCACATTTGCGGGAGTGTCCCGCATGCGGCCCCCCGCAGTGCACGCAAGTGGGGAGATGGAGAATTGTCACTCGGATAAACTTGCGCCGCGCATTTTGCGCAAGTTGTCAAGACACGGTAAGAGTTCGTACTGTGCCCCCAGGCTAGCTGCGTCGGCGTACCTCCCCAAGGGGAAAAAGCGAACCCCTTTCTCACCTGTGGGAAGGTGTTGTTCTCAGTGACCTTGATGTTGATGTTTCACATTTGCGGGAGTGTCCCGCATGCGGCCCCCCGCAGTGCACGCAAGTGGGGAGATGGAGAATTGTCACTCGGATAAACTTGCGCCGCGCATTTTGCGCAAGTTTTCAAGACACGGAAAGAGTTCGTACTGTGCCCCCAGGCTAGCTGTGTCAGCGTACCTCCCCAAGGGGAAAGAGGCGAACGTCTTTCTCACCTGTGGGAAGGTGATGTTCTCAGTGACCTTGATGTTGATGTTTCACATTTGCGGGAGTGTCCCGCATGTGGCCCCCCGCAGTGCACGCAAGTGGGGAGATGGAGAATTGTCACTCGGATAAACTTGCGCCGCGCATTTTGCGCAAGTTGTCAAGACACGGTAAGAGTTCGTACTGTGCCCCCAGGCTAGCTGCGTCGGCGTACCTCTCCAAGGGGAAAGAGGCGAACCCCTTTCTCACCTGTGGGAAGGTGATGTTCTCAGTGACCTTGATGTTGATGTTTCACATTTGCGGGAGTGTCCCGCATGCGGCCCCCTGCAGTGCACGCAAGTGGGAAGATGGAGAATTGTCACTCGGATGAACTTGCGCCGCGCATTTTGCGCAAGTTGTCAAGACACGGTAATAGTTCGTACTGTGCCCCCAGGCTAGCTGCGTCGGCGTACCTCCCCAAGGGGAAAGAGGCGAACCCCTTTCTCACCTGTGGGAAGGTGATGTTCTCAGTGACCTTGATGTTGATGTTTCACATTTGCGGGAGTGTCCCGCATGCGGCCCCCCGCAGTGCACGCAAGTGGGGAGATGGAGAATTGTCACTCGGATAAACTTGCGCCGCGCATTTTGCGCAAGTTGTCAAGACACGGTAATAGTTCGTACTGTGCCCCCAGGCTAGCTGCGTCGGCGTACCTCCCCAAGGGGAAAGAGGTGAACCCCTTTCTCACCTGTGGGAAAGTGATGTTCTCAGTGACCTTGATGTTGATGTTTCACATTTGCGGGAGTGTCCCGCATGCGGCCCCCCGCAGTGCACGCAAGTGGGGAGATGGAGAATTATAACTCGGATAAACTTGCACCGCGCATTTTGCGCAAGTTTTCAAGACACGGCAAGAGTTCGTACTGTGTCCCCAGGCTAGCTGCGTCGGCGTACCTCCCCAAGGGGTAAAGAGGCGAACGTCTTTCTCACCTGTGGGAAGGTGATGTTCTCAGTGACCTTGATGTTGATGTTTCACATTTGCGGGAGTGTCCCGCATGCGGCCCCCCGCAGTGCACGCAAGTGGGGAGATTGAGAATTATCACTCGGATAAACTTGCACCGCGCATTTTGCGCAAGTTTTCAAGACACGGCAAGAGTTCGTACTGTGTCCCCAGGCTAGCTGCGTCGGCGTACCTCCCCGAGGGGATAGAGGCGAACGTCTTTCTCACCTGTGGGAAGGTGATGTTCTCAGTGACCTTGATGTTGATGTTTCACATTTGCGGGAGTGTCCCGCATGCGGCCCCCCGCAGTGCACGCAAGTGGGGAGATGGAGAAATATCACTCGGATAAACTTGCAGCGCGCATTTTGCGCAAGTTGTCAAGACACGGCAAGAGTTCGTACTGTGCCCCCAGGCTAGCTGCGTCGGCGTACCTCCCCAAGGGGAAAGAGGCGAACCCCTTTCTCACCTGTGGGAAGGTGATGTTCTCAGTGACCTTGATGTTGATGTTTCACATTTGCGGGAGTGTCCCGCATGCGGCCCCCCGCAGTGTACGCAAGTGGGGAGATGGAGAATTGTCACTCGGATAAACTTGCGCCGCGCATTTTGCGCAAGTTGTCAAGACACGGTAAGAGTTCGTACTGTGCCCCCAGGGTAGCTACGTCGGCGTACCTCCCCAAGGGGAAAGAGGCGAACCCCTTTCTCACCTGTGGGAAGGTGATGTTCTCAGTGACCTTGATGTTTATGTTTCACATTTGCGGGAGTGTCCCGCATGCGGCCCCCCGCAGTGCACGCAAGTGGGGAGATGGAGAATTATCACTCGGATAAACTTGCACCGCGCATTTTGCGCAAGTTGTCAAGACACGGTAAGAGTTCGTACTGTGCCCCCAGGCTAGCTTCGTCGGCGTACCTCCCCAAGGGGAAAGAGGCGAACGCCTTTCTCACCTGTGGGAAGGTGATGTTCTCAGTGACCTTGATGTTGATGTTTCACATTTGCGGGAGTGTCCCGCATGCGGCCCCCCGCAGTGCACGCAAGTGGGGAGATGGAGAATTATCACTCGGATAAACTTGCACCGCGCATTTTGCGCAAGTTTTCAAGACACGGCATGAGTTCGTACTGTGTCCCCAGCCTAGCTGCGTCGGCGTACCTCCCCAAGGGGAAAGAGGCGAACCCCTTTCTCACCTGTGGGAAGGTGATGTTCTCAGTGACCTTGATGTTGATGTTTCACATTTGCGGGAGTGTCCCGCATGCGGCCCCGCGCAGTGCACGCAAGTGGGGAGATGGAGAATTATCACTCGGATAAACTTGCACCGCGCATTTTGCGCAAGTTGTCAAGACACGGCAAGAGTTCGTACTGTGCCCCCAGGCTAGCTGCGTCGGCGTACCTCCCCAAGGGGAAAGAGGCGAACCCCTTTCTCACCTGTGGGAAGGTGATGTTCTCAGTGACCTTGATGTTGATGTTTCACATTTGCGGGAGTGTCCCGCATGCGGCCCCCCGCAGTGCACGCAAGTGGGGAGATGGAGAATTGTCACTCGGATAAACTTGCGCCGCGCATTTTGCGCAAGTTGTCAAGACACGGTAAGAGTTCGTACTGTGCCCCCAGGCTAGCTGCGTCGGCGTACCTCTCCAAGGGGAAAGAGGCGAACCCCTTTCTCACCTGTGGGAAGGTGATGTTCTCAGTGACCTTGATGTTGATGTTTCACATTTGCGGGAGTGTCCCGCATGCGGCCCCCCGCAGTGCACGCAAGTGGGGAGATGGAGAATTGTCACTCGGATAAACTTGCACCGCGCATTTTGCGCAAGTTGTCAAGACACGGTAAGAGTTCGTACTGTGCCCCAGGCTAGCTGCGTCGGCGTACCTCCCCAAGGAGAAAGAGGCGAACCTCTTTCTCACCTGTGGGAAGGTGATGTTCTCAGTGACCTTGATGTTGATGTTTCACATTTGCGGGAGTGTCCCGCATGCGGCCCCCCGCAGTGCACGCAAGTGGGGAGATGGAGAATTGTCACTCGAATAAACTTGCGCCGCGCATTTTGCGCAAGTTGTCAAGACACGGCAAGAGTTCGTACTGTGCCCCCAGGCTAGCTGCGTCGGCGTACCTCCCCAAGGGGAAAGAGGCGAACCCCTTTCTCACCTGTGGGAAGGTGATGTTCTCAGTGACCTTGATGTTGATGTTTCACATTTGCGGGAGTGTCCCGCATGCGGCCCCCCGCAGTGCACGCAAGTGGGGAGATGGAGAATTGTCACTCGGGTAAACTTGCGCCGCGCATTTTGCGCAAGTTGTCAAGACACGGCAAGAGTTCGTACTGTGCCCCAACCGCTGCCACTTGAAACAGGGCCGTGGGTTCGGAGGTAGTGACGGATAGAGCACCGAATAAAGCCTGCATATACATGTGGAGGAACTGCGCGGTAAAAAAGTCAAGGTGATGTGCTTTGTGCGAATTTCTTTGTCATCTCTGCGAATTGTGATGTGTCTCACTGCAGTGACTCCCTGGCCCTTCAAGCCCACAAGGGATCCGCATCCGTTTCGTTCAAAAGATCTTTCTCGGATATCGCACCCTGAGAGCTGTTGAGGCTCGAATGGAGTGTGACCCTGATCTTTAGATCAGCCAGTCTAGTTTGGGCTACGAGCTTTGTGGACTGCTCCTTGTCACTTGCCTCGATGAGGAATTCACCAGAAATTTGTTTTTTGGCCTTATACGATTTTCCTAATATGGATTCAAGATATTTTGCGATCAAGAAGACTGACTGCGATGCAAGAGCATGAACTGGATGGAGGGATTCTATGACAAGAAATCAAGAGAAATGCTCTGGTTCAGGAACGGTCACCGATGGAAATGGGGGAAAAGATACATCGGTGCAGCCCCTTTTCAGGACCGATGATGTTTTAAGGGGCTTTTGAAAATATCATATAGCATAGGATAAAAGCCGGAGACGGGATTACTTTCTTCTCAATCCTTAAACTTATAGCTTGAGAACTGCTGAAGCTCCCTGCATGGTAAACAGGCAGGGAGCCCATCTGCCAGTACTTTACCTGGACTCCGACGGCCAGCGTTTTAGGTTTTTATTATTCACCTTAAAAAAACAACAGCACGGTAGGCTACAGCTGATGTTGGTGGCTCGGATCCTGTGGTGTCGCCTATACTGTCACCCAGTATACTTAAGGTGCCCCTTGCGGGGGTCACCCATTTCTATAAATTCTTGCGGCTCAAACTCTACAAAAGCAAACTAAAAAGAAATAACAATGCAATATGCGGTATTGGAAACTTCAGTTTAAATTTACCCGCGAAATATTCGCCGATTTGACCGCTGGCAAAAACCGAAAAACCGAATAAATTACAGTGGACAAATGCAACGGTATCAGTTGCCATTTCATTTGAACAATGTAGCATACATATATAGGAATGTTCATGTATCATCCGTTTCATGTGTGTGAGTGTTTTGTTGTACCCATAACTGGGCAAAGTTTATGCAGCTAACTCAAATTCACTCACAATGTTTTTTCTTCAAATCACAACTCATTTAAACTCAGACTCAATGCTGAGCACTACATCTGCACTCACTCAAACTCACATCGAGCACAAAACTCAGAACTCACTCGAACTCAAAACTCAAATTGTAATCAGAACACAACACGTACTCGCAACTCAAAATGTACTGAAACTCAAAATGTACTCAAAACTCAATATGTACTCATACTCAAAATGTACTCTAAACTCAAAATGTACCCGAACTCAAAATATACTCAAAACACAAAATGTACTGAAAACTCAAAATGTACTCAAATCAAAATGGCCACAAAGTGTACTCAAACTCAAAATGCACTCAAAACTCAAAATGTACTAAAACTCAAAATGGACTCAATATCAAAATGTACTCAAAACTCAAAATGTACTCTCAAACTCAAAACGTACTCAAAACTCAAAATGTACTCAAAACTAAAAATGTACTCAGAACCCAAAATGTGCTCAAACTCAAAATGTTCTCAAACTAAAAAATCACTCAAAACTCAAAATGTACTCAAAACTCAAAATGAACTCAGAGCTCGAAATGCGCTGAGAACTGAAAATGATTTCACAAATAAAATGGCCTACAACTATCAAGTGCTAAGAATTTACTTGGGCTTAGATGACCTCTGATTTACTTAGCATCCAGTGCTTTCAAATTCACGCGTGGGGAAAATATTACAGGCACAAATTCGTGAGCGCAAACTCCTGCATTCACAACGACATGACACCGTAGATCGTGTTTGGTCGGAAACAATCGTCGGTGCACATTTATTACTGCTATACCTGCTGCGCATGATCACTAGCGCTGATTGCAAGCAATTGTACGTATATAATAGATACCAAACTCTTGATGTAGCTAATGTGTTCGCGTTCATGACAGAGGTGTCCAGACACAATGGTGTGCTGGGTCCCTGGGTCGAAACAATCGAGATTGGGTGAGGGGACGTGCACTCACTGCTCCGTTAATTTACGTCCAAGCTGTTTAGTGTTACGGTTCCGTGAATTCTTGCTCTGCATCCTGAAAAAAAAAACCCTTGTGTCAAAGCTAACTGTGCCCGTGAATCTCTGAAGCGCGAGGAGTTCATGAATGTGCCTTTGCTTTTTTATTGTGAAGCATTCTTTGCCGAGTACCATCCTTAGCTCCCCCACCAGGATCGTGTAACACCCTGCAATTAAACAAAAAGCAGATATCACAGATCACAGTAGTTCAACCTGTAATCATTATTAAAAAAGCCTAAATGTGGAGAATTGGTTATTAAAAATATCGAAAATGTAGAACCTTGTAACACGTGCGTGATGGATAGCCTCAGATTTTGGTAAAATTTTGAGTTGTGGCGCTGAGGAATCTGGGGTACGTAATTGAGGGTATCTAGGAGGGAAATCACGCTGAACAAACAGAAAGTGCCTCGTTATTTGCTGAGACACATGTACTAGTTTTTGTTAAAATTACCTTGGTGGGATGAGCCCTCGTATCTCGGAAAAGCACAACGCTATCGTTGTAAGCAATTACCGCCACCGTACCCAGCTGTTAAATTCCAGCTTGCACGCGTGCGCGTGTGCGAGTGCGAGTTCGTGTGCACGTGCGTGTGCGCGTGCGTGTGCGCGTGTGTGTGTACCTGCGTGTTGCGTCAGTCATCCGTTCTTTAATTGTGTTTGACATGTAGTCGTTGAAGACCTGCAGATTCCGAGTTAATTTTTTTCCTTCGCATTGTTATCATGTGCTAGTTTTGATGTTTTGCGCTTAATTCTTATTGTAATAAAATCAGTCGGAGCGCACATACAAACTCCGTTTTCTAATTTTTATAGGTGTTATGTTCAGTCGCAAAGTCTGATTATGTCTTGGTGGCTCTGTTGCCTCTCCATCTCCTACACTCTTGCAATGAGTTAATGTCTCGCATGTAATTGGCCAATTCTGGTTTCGAGTGCACGTTGGGACAATGTGGGAAGGAAATTGCGGACACGAAACATTGCGGTGCTCACTCAACCTGAAACTCACGCGTGAGTTTTAAACCAATTGAGTCTGAGGGAGTGCACCCATCAGGGAGTTAGTCAACCTCTGGGTGTACCATGTGTGTGAATTTATGATGTACTATGAGTGCTAATCAACCAGGACGTTACATGATTATAAATTTTGTCTGTTTTGGTTCAATCTGCTTTACATAGGGGCAGAAAGCCCTCTGAAGCCCTTTCTGAAGCTTTTTGTTCACGGTACTCAGTGCTTTGTGTTGGAATAAACTGATTAGATTTGCGTTAGCAATAAGAACCGGTACATCCAAGGAACAACAGCATCGCCAAAGGAACTGAATAATCAAGTGGAATGCCTGAAAGGGGCACTGGTTCATAATCCTGAATTGACTGGAAGCTTTAAATTCAATCTTTTATATAAGACCGCGAATTCTACCAATTTGCACACTCATCGGGTAAATTAGGCCCGCTAGCGAAGTTGTGCTCAGATATAGGTCATTTAACGTTGAAAATAACCATACTACAACCACTTCAGGAACCAAAGAAGGAAAGAAACGGATATGTGGACAGGCACAGATACTTTTAGTTAGAGTGCAGGGTTTGAGGAAGAAAATCATGAGCGTCTGGAAGAAGAGGCGCCATTTTACAGCGGGATGTTGCTTTGGTGCTTCTATTGAGCACTGCTGGTTAGAATAACCAACCCGACTCATCAACTATGCTGGGTAGCTGAAAATATCTCTTTTGCTGGAGCCTAACATGCCTTGAAGCCTAAATGTTTTTATAGAAATATGGTAAGCAGAAAATCGAGCAAGTCGCAAAGAAATTGTGCAGACTGAAGCTCGTACACATACTTGTTTCCAAAAATTATTTTTTGAGTTGACAAAATTCCAATAGCATTAGTAGTGGTGAAGAGTGCGGAGAAAAAGTCTGGGTTTTTAGACATGAAGAAAACAAATTGTGTTACTTTTTAGGGGTGGTAGTAAAGTATCATCGGCGAGGACCTGAAAAACTGTACCTTTGTGGCTGTGCGCTGCATAGCCGCCTAAGAATGACAACTGACACATTCAAAGAATAAAAGCGTTGCCTACTGAACTGATTATTGTAGTTCTGTGTCGAAAGATCGAGTGTTGCTAATACTACAACTAACAGGAAAGATCAGCAATTATGTTTGTGTGGTACAAAGAAAAAGACTGCACCGAAAAGTCATTGTGTATATTAAACCCCGGGAATACAATTGTGCTCACAAATTTTTACATTATTTACAAACATAACTTAACATACGCCAACTGGAGCCAAAGAAGAAGACATAGCTTGAGTATAGGAAAGGCAGATAAGAAACTCTTAGTCTAAAGGGGTGGCAGAGGAGTATAATTTGTCATGACAAAAAAATAAGGAAATAGCATAAGTTATAGGAAAGGCACATAAAAAACTCTGTTAGTCTGAAGGGGTGGCAGAACCGTATAACTTGAAAAAAAATGCGCACCTTCCTAGCACTGGGATGTATACGGCTTAGACAAGGTGCACCGATACTCCCAAAGAAAAACCGCATCGCTAACTGAACTGAACTATCAGGTTCATTCCCTGAAAGGGGCAACATGAGCTGAATTCAAAAGGATCGTCTATTCCCAGCCAGACGCGATCATGATTGGTTCATGCCTAGCGCCAATGTTAGCAGACATTGACGCTAGGCCATTAGGAAAATTGGGATGTAAAGCTTTTCAAGGTGTTGGCACTACTTGGTATAACATATGTTTCCGCTATGTTTTTTATTTTTTGCGTATGAATTTCTTTGCCAACGTGCTTTGTTCCGGCCTTCCCTAAAATTATGGAACAGTTCCGTGAGTTGCATCTGGGGCTTGAATTCACACCCGAAAACACCAAAAAACTGCCTCAAATTTCTGGTCCTGCTTCTAATAGAATAAGAATTGCACACATGTTGGTCCTGTAGCACGACAGGTGAAAACGAACTACAGTATTATGGCTTTCCGCAAACCCCACTCATAAAGGGAGGAATTGTAATCCTCCAGCATTACACAAGCGTTAAACAATTGTGCTGACACAGTGAGCGACAGCCTAGATCGCCAATGTCCAAAGCAACAAAACAATGGTTTCCCGAAACCTCCTTGCATCGATGGCAGACAAAGTGCAGAAAAACTTGAAATGCAGGCGCTACCCTTGGATGAATAAGAAAAGATCTATAAAGTTTAGTGTTTTCATCCACTACATTCATAGGATTTCACACAGGCTAAAAACATGAGCATCAAGTAACATATTGTGGTGTTGTTTCTAGCTCGAATAAAATAAATTGATTGTGCAAGACTGTAAAAGAAAAGGAAAAAAAAGATTTCTAATTTGGAACAGGGCAAAGGCGCACCTACGCAGATGGCATTGTTTATGGGATTCGTGGCAGTTGTGGTAGATCTTACGGACATCAATCACACCACTGTCTTAGTTGCAGATTAAGAGAACAAAAGAACAACCGTGCACCACTGGTGATAAATGTAAATTTGGGCGGGCCTGCTCTTTGCTCTGATAAGAGTTGTTCGATAGTAGCTCCGAACACTCCTTAATACGAAGAGAAAAAAATATAATACAATAAACCGCAGAGGCCTTGTTAAAAATGTGGAAGACGTATGCGAAATACGGCATGCTAATCCACCAAGGTATTGTGTGTTCAGAAAGCAAATTTGAATTCCAACCACACGTTTCTCGAATAGTTACCTGGTATACAGAAAGGACAGGGATGGCTGGACACACTCTTTTGAACGTGTGGCTGTAACCGTCCGGAAATCCTTAGCGTGCAACCCTGTCACTTTGAAAACTATCCTTGACGCTCTAGCAATTCGCACAATATTATTCAGTAGGTTGATAACGATATGTTCCAAATACATTCCCCTTGATATTTCCCTTTCCAGCTCTGAGTTGGAGGCGCTGGTCGACAAGCTGCCCGAACAATATATTCTAACAGGCGACCTTATTGCAAGTAAGGTGAAAAGAACTCCATCGAACTACCGTCCGATTTCTTTAACAAGCGTCCCGTGCAAAATTATGTAACATGTCATCTATTCTCACCTTGTAAACTTCATATATTTTAACAACTTTTTCACGCCTGCCAGCAATGATTTAGGGAAGGATTTTCGTGTGAAACACAACTAGCAATATTTCTTCACCATCTCCCTGCTAACCTTGCAAACAACTTACAAACTAACGCAATCTTTCTAGATTACTCAAAGGCATTTGAAACAATACCCCACCAAAGCATAATGATAATAATATCACTGTTAAACTTAGACCCAAGTGTACTAAATTGGGTAAAGGCATTTCTAACTAACCTTTCTCAGTTCGCGCATATCAATAATAAATCTTCCGAGTATCTCTAAGTGACATCAGGTGTACCTCCAGGTTCGCTTCTTCGCCCCCTCCTGTTAACTACTTATGTTAACTACTTATGTTAACTACTTACCAATCAGCGTTTCCTGCAAAATACGCATGTTTGCAGGGGACTGTGTGATCGATCAAAGAGTAAGTAACACTCACGATCAAACTCTTCTCCAGAAAGATGTTAAGCATACTCAAGAATGTTGCGATAATTGGCTTCTCTCTCTTAGCCCTAACAAATGCAAACTTCCTTCTATTTTCGCGTAAAAATCTTTTCATTTCTTATATCATACCGTGAATGTCCCTGTACAGTTGCAGGCACCCTTCAAGTATCTAGGCGTCACATTGTCTTGCGATCTTAGTTGGAATGCGCATAATAGTAACATCAATTCATCGGCAAATAAAACTATGGGCTTCTTGAAGCGTCAACTACGCCATGCACCCCAACATGTGAAGTTGCTGGCATATCAGTCCCTTATCAGATCGAAACTCGAATATGCATCCCCCATATAGAACCCGCCCCAAACATATCTGATAAACGACCTCGAATCTATCCAAAGTCGCCCCATTCGATTAATTCACTCAAAGTACTCGTACGACATCAGCGTTTTATACCTAAAGGCGCTATCCGGTTTATCGCCCCTGTAAGTTCGCCGCCGTGTCGCCGCCCTTTTCCTCTTTCTATAATGTTTTTCATTCTTCCCTCAACGCAGCTTCTTACAGGATTCACCCAACATACATTTCACACCGAACAAGCCGTCAACTTCATGTGCCCCGTCATCGCAACAAAACTCACTTTTTCCGCTTCCTTTTTTCCCCGCGCCGTCAAGGATTGGAACGACCTTCCCTGCTTTATTGTTTCACCCACCTGCCAATCATCCTTCATAAGAAGTGTTACAGATCACCTGTGCTGCGAAAATATAGTGCTCAAATGTTTTCTTTTCCTGTATATCCAACCCATTTTTAATAACCCCAGTGGGGTACTTAAGGAAGTAAAATATAACAAATGAAACATTGAAAAATATACATTCGGGCTCTTGGTGAACCGATGCCCGCGGTTGCCTGGTAGAGAAATTCCTTACATCTTCAGGAGCATGCCTTTTCAACAACACCGCCCACATACGTTAATATAGGACACAACACATACTCATATATTGACTTGGAGATTGGTTCCGCAGTTCTCTTTCCCCTTCTTGAGTGGGGTGTGGGCAGTGACCAATATGGTAGTGAACACTTCCCCTCTCACTAACATATATAGATAAAGGGCCATGCAGTCAACCTTTTCAAAACAGGTTCAGTGAAGCAAGAGCTAACTGGAATACATTTACAGAGACAACCAAACTACACCACACATCCATCGGACACCTACATGTTGAAGAAGCTACCCAACTCCTCACTGCGCACATCCTCCACGCTGCCAAGAAGTCCATCCCCCACGCCTTTGGTGCCCCATGCAACCGGACGAGGCCGTGGTGGAATAAGGAGTGTAAGCGGGCGGCAGAGGCCTTGAACAAGGCGTGGGGTGTCCTTCGTCGGTACCCCATGTCGGGTAACCTTATTTTGTTCAAACGGGCCAAGGAGTTTGGAAAACGCGCGCGCCATGAGGCAAAACGAGAGAGTTGACACACTTTCTTGACATCCATTAGTCATACACGGACGCACACAAAGTCTGGACACATATATGTAAGCTTAAAGGACAACACACATACAGCCTGACCTTGGTTAGCTAAACAGGGAACGCACTCAAAGACCAAGCTAACCCTCTTGCACAACACTTCGAACACGTGTCCAGTTCAGCACACTACACAAACACTTTCATGATACACAAATCGTCTGCGGAAAAGACGTCCCTGCGTGATATCAAGAAGTCGCACGTTTCCTACAATTCTCTTTTTTCAATTCATGAGCTGAAGGCAGCCCTGACGCCATGTAAGGTTTCAGCTCCAGGTGCAGACAAGGTCACATAAGGGATAATACAACACCTACAATCAGACACCCTTGGAACACTTCAACGTCTATACAGTAAAATGTGGCTTTTGGGGCACATTCAACACTCTTAAAGGGATGCCGTACTAGTGGATTCCCCGAAAGAAGGGAAGGACACTTCCTATCCTGCCAGTTACCGTCCCATTGCTTTGACAAGCTGCTTGTGCAAGCTCCTCGAGGACATGATTAACACGAGTATCGTGTACTTTCTTGAGTGCAATGGCCTTCTCGACTGCGGCCAGGCAGGCTTCCGGGCAGGGCGATTTACTAACGACCAACTCGTCGCGCTCGAGTCTTTCCAAAAGGTTGCATTTATTCGTAAACAGTTTTGCGCAACGTGGTTTTTTTACCTTGAGAAGGCCTATGGCACCGCCTGGTGCTACGGGATCGTCAGTTACCTCAAGTCATTTGGTGTCTCAGGCAACCTAATGAACACTCTTGCTAATTTTTTGTCCGAAAGAACATTTCTTGTGAGAGTTTGTAGCAAACTCTCAAGGGTTGATATGCAAGAAAACGGTGTTCCACAAAGTGGAGTTCTCAGCTGCAGTTTGTACATAGTTAAGATGAGCTCCCTTGGGAACGCATTGCCACCTACAATTTCTTATTCAATTCATGTAGGCGACATCGAGGTATCTTTTAAATCATGCAATATGTCCATTTGTGAGCGTCAAGTTCAGCTGGGTGTCAAAAAACTTGTCAGATGGGCACAAAATAGCGGTTTTAAACTTACCGAGAAAAATAACCTGTGTTGTCTTCTCCAGGAAGCGTGGGATCCATCCTGACCCAGACATTACCCTTATTGGTGTTTCGATTCCTGTGAGGAAGGAACACAAGTTTTTAGGGGTGGTGTTGGATGAGAACTTGCGTTTAGCCCTCACATAAACAATTGGAACATAAATGTCTAAACGCTCTCCACATTCTTAAAATCTTGTCACACCAGTCCTAAGAAACCGACAAGCAAGTCCTCTTGGGTATTTTAACAAGCCTAGTGGGGTCTCAATTGTAATATGGAAGCGTCGTTTATGGGTGTGCAACGTAAACGTCACTGAAAATCGTCGACCCAGTGCTGCATCTGGTGCTTCGGCTTGCATGTGGCGCTTTTCGCACTAGCCAAGTCGAGAGCCTCTACGCCGAGTGGGATATATGGTCCTTATATCCCCAAAGGATTTACATGGACTTGTTGCATGCCTCGAAAATCATGGTCCTGACTAACCAACCTTTTAATTCCAGCATTAATATTACATCATCACCAGTGTTTTTAAATCTTCTTTACATCGCTCTGCCTTTTTCACTCATGATAAGAGAGGGCTTTTTCACTCATGGTAAGAGGGCACAAGGTCCTCTTTTTTGACATTCACACGACACCCATCACTGATTTTATACCACCTTGGCGCCCAGTGATGTGTGACATGTCTTAACGCAGCTTCATCAGAACAAGGCAACAAGAATGGCTATTCCGCAGAATTTTTATGTATTTGCAGCATAAATACAGTGTGGCAGAGTTTTTAGTTGATGCTTCGAAAACGTTCACTGCGGTGTCTTGTGCTGCCGATGGACTCAATTTTGAGGCAGGTATAACCATGAATGGAAAGATAAGTATTTTTGCCCAAAGGGATATGGCATCTTTCCGGTTGTACGTCACATAGTTGAACATCATATTCTTAAATCCATCATCTCTACAGATTCGCTGAGCGTTGTCCGTGAGTTGTCATGCGTAAATTCATTTAAAAGCCATGTCTTTATTCTTGTATTGAAATCAAATATGGTAGCTTATTCTTCAACCCTTGCGGCGACTGTGTGTTGGGTTCCAGGCCACTCTCGCATTGGCGGAAATCAACTGGCGGATGAAATGACCACCAAAGCTGCACTCCGAAACACAGTAGACAAGGCAACACTATATTACACAGACCTTAAGCCACGCATTAGACAATTCTGTAAAACGTGGTAAGCAGATTAGAGCGAACAGACAGACAACAAACTACACGTAATAAAATCACACTTGGGACAATACACTACTGACCCTCACAACAGGCACTTTGAAGTGACCTTAGCAGGGTTACGGATAGGCCATATACACGCCACGCAATCGCACCTTCTTACGGGATCTCCAAAACAACTGTGTGGCAGGTGTGGTGAGGGCCTATCAGTGATACACATGGTTATTCAATGCAAGGCACTCGACATTCCACGACGCAAACACTTCAGAGAACTCCACAGACAACATATTCCATTACATTCGTCATATATTTAAGGAGACGATGCCTTGTTTTGTGTTCACTGCACCTTTAGGTTCCTATCAGAAGTTCAGTTCTTACAACTCATCTCACACCACCCATAGTTTTACCCCTGGTCCTGTACACCAGTCACCTTATTTATCTTTTAACCACTCAGTCTTAATCCTGGCCCTTTACACCAGCCGTGCTCATAGTTTTTAACTGATTTTATTCGTGTTTGCACTAAGCAATTTTAATTGTCATCTATTCAATAACAAACTTTTTTGGCGCTTTTTGCCCTAGCGGGCCTTGCATGATTAACCTTCAAACATCATGTCGATGAGCCAAAATGCACAACTCTTTTGCGCCTTTTTAGCGGCTCCCAAATAAACATAGCGCCTGCACCTTGTAATAGGTACCCTAACCTATCGGAAAGTATTGCGCCGTAACTCTGACACCCTTTTGTAAACCTGCATAAATTGAAACGCGTCGCCGGGATATGCATGAAAATATGGTCACCCTGTGACCTTATAAGATTTTAACAGAAACGCTTCGCTCACGTGCTCTGTCATTAAAAGATATTCCTGTTTAACTAATGTACATTTTTGTGCAGGTCAAAGTAATTTTGTAGACAACGCCACAAAGGCACGTCGTGTAGTATTTTTGTGGCTTTTTTAATACGCAACGAGCTGACCATTGTATTCTTTACGGTTTTACCCAGGTTTTAACAATTTAATTTATGAGGGAATTTCAAAGCGGTTCCAGAACTCATTGAAGGGCTCATCGAAATTTACTTTCACAACTAGACCGGAATTATTAACGAGCAGTTTATTGAGCTCCTTGCCTTCCCCACCACCATGAGCCCAGTCGCATTTGGCGTTTTGTCCCGCTTGTTGAGCATGCGTATCGACCATTGTCCTCGTTGATTATTCAAAGTTAACTGACCACATTGAACAAGTTCCGATCCTTGACACTGAAATTCAGTTTACCTGTCTACGCACCTCTTGGTCTACGCACCTCTTAGCGAGCATTGTACAGTCTCTAAACAACAGGATAATTTCTACGTTCAAAAATCAGGCTTGTGCGTAGGTTCTTCAATCGCTCAAGTTCTTTCTGATTATTACTTAGCGTCGTTTGACAATGACCTCGAAGGGGAATATAAACGTCGTGGAGATGTAAAGGGATAATATGCTTTTTCAGAATGTTTTGGCCCACGGCTACTGCGGCCAGAGCGGGCACGCGGCCGAGCATGGGCGTGTTGCGACTGGCCATCCGAACGCAGTCACTGGTGTAGCGACGTTGTCTTGCTACGTCCGGTATCGACGCGGCGCAGAGAAGATAGATGAAGTTCTCGACCCGACGAAAATTTGAAGAAACATTTATACACAGTAAGTGCAAGGGTAAGCAAACGTTACATGGCTCACACAAAGGCGACAGTACGTCTCCACTCGGGGCATCCGAAATGTGGCGCCGAAGAATGCCGCCGGAGAATGTCACCAGTGTCTGGCGCCCTCCAAACCTGATATTCGTTGGACGCTAAGTTCAGTGGCCCCACCAGGCTTGGTTGGCGAATACACACCGGCTGGCGAATAAACACCGCGAGCTGCTGTGCTCGTCGGTCAGTCACCGTCGCCACCACCACGCTGCAGGTCGTCACTTGGCTGGAGGGTACCCCGACCTTCCCAGGTTCACGAATGCGAGCCAAATCATACTACTGGCGCCGACGGAAGAAGCCCGCGGAACGGCCGAAGCCACCGTGAGCGCCGCCATCGAGAACGCCAAGACACCGCCCCCAGATGCCGGCCGCCATTACACCACTCCGCTGTACGGGACGCTCGAACCATTCGACGGTGAAGGGTCCACGTGGACGGTCTACAAGGAACAAGTCGGCGTGCTTTTTCGGGCGAACGACAAAACCGAGGCAAAACAGCGCGACATCTTCCTGGCCAGCTTTGGGACCCGCGTCTTTATTATCTTGCTCGACCTCCCCAAGCCGGTCACGCCGCATGACAAGTCGCTGGGTGAGCTGCTCGCGACGCTACGCTCGCACTTCAGCCCGGTTCCGTCGACGTTAATGGAGCGGTTCCGCTTTAACAACCGGAGCCACCGAGAAGGTGAGACGCTCGGGCAGGTCGTCGCAGCGCGGCGAGGATTAGCGAGGGGCTTCGTCTTCGGGGACCACATCGAGTTGCTTCTACGTTACCGTTTTGTCTGCAGCATCAACGACCCCGCCATGCAGACGCGACTCCTGGAACTTCCTTACCCTTCGCTGGACGATGCCGTGAAGGCAGCGCTGGCAATGGATGCTGCGAACAAGGACGCAGGCGAGATAGCGCGTGCGGCCGGCTCACCGTCGACGGAAGCGGCCGTGAACAAGATGGCAACACGGCGTGGCAGGTGAAGTCGCTGCAGTGGAGACCACCTCCTCTCAGAGTGTCACTTGCGCAAGCGGGCACATTGCTCGGGCTTGCCGAGGGGAACGGCAAACGGACGGAAGCAGCAGCCGGCGTCGAGAACATGTACCGCGCCAGCCAACGGCAAAGCGAGTCGGCACAAAGGTAGGCGGACGGCGCGTGAAGCAGCAGCTTCGGGTGCAACGGCTAGGCTTCACGTCGTGGCCGAAGACCCGCAGATTTTTAAATGTGGCACAAGGACATGCGTCAGTCGTCTGTGCCGCCGTATATGCTTACCGTAGAAGTCTGCGGGCGTCCCATCTCCGTGGAGCTGGACACAGGGTCCACTGTATCGGTCATGGCCGAGAAAGTCTTCAAACGCACCTTCTCTGGCGTGTCCGTCGAGGCATCGGGCGTCATGCTGCGCAGCTACTCTGGACAGATCCCGGAAGTCGAGGCTCATGCGCAGGTCAGCATTCGCCTTAGCGACAGGGAGGCAACCCTGCCCCTGTTCTTGAACAAGGGGCCATCACCGACGCTGCTGCGCTAGAACTGGATTCAGGCGTTGGGCTTGCGGCTGCCAGAGTACCAGGGCACAGTGCAGGGGGTGGAAGGCGTCCCGAGCTTCCTCATCAAGTTCGAGGCCCTGTTCCACCCAAGGTGGGTACATTCACCGGCACGGCAGCAAGCATACATGTCCAAGAGGGAGCCCTGCCCGGGTTTTTCAAGCTGTGCCCACTGCCGTTCGCCCTAAAGGAGGGGGTCACCCAAGAGCTGCAACGGTTGCAGCGTGCCGACATCCTGGTGCCCGTCAATTCGTCTGAGTGGGCCATTCCCATCGTACCAGTCCTGAAGCAAGGTGAGCGGTGTAAGGATCTGCGGGGACTTCAAGGTTACCATCAACTCCGTCGTTACCATGGAAAAGTACCCCCCGCCCCGGATTGAAGATTTCTGGTCAGCTTTGCACGGGGGACAGAAGTTCACCAAGCTCTACCTCTGAGATGCGCACCAGCAGCTGGTGCTCCAGGACTCGTCCCGGAAGTATGTTACCATGTCGAGAACGCTGGGACTCTTCCAGTACACGCGCCTACCGTTCGGCGTGGCCTCAGCACCTGCAGTATTCCAGAGGGAGATGAACAACCTCTTCAGGGGCATGGGGCACGTGACGGTGTATTTGGACGACATCCTGGTGACCGGTACGGACGACGAGGACCATCTGCTGAACCTACACAACGTCCTCGCACGATTGCAGGATGCTGGGACAAAGCTCAAGCTGAAGAAATGCATTTTCTTGGCCCCCAGAGTTCAGTACCTGTTCCACGTCATTTCCCAGGCAGGCGTGGCCTCTGCACCCCACAAGTTTGAAGCTGTGCTCAAGGCGCCCCTATCCCCAGAACAAGAAGGAGCTGCAGAGCTACCTGAGCTTCATCAACATCTGCAGGAGCTTCCTGCCCAACCTGTCGTAGGTTCTTCTGCTTCGAAATGGACAGCTGGGCTTGGAAAAAGGAACAGGACTTGGCCTTCCAGCGGAGCAGGACTTGGCGTTCCATCACTAACGCTCCGGTGCTGCGGCACTTCGATCCGGCCAAGCCTGTCATCCTGACTGTAGAAGCGTCGCCGTACAGCGTTGGAGCCGTCCTGGCCCACCGTGAGAATGGCCAGGAAGGTCCTGTATCGTTTGCGTCCCGTAGGCTCCATGCGGCAGAGATGCGGTACAGCCAGCTGGACAAGGAAGGCATGGCCCTCATGTTCGTGGTTGGGCGCTTCCACCAGTACCTGTGGGGCCGTAAATTCGGGGTGGTCACGGATAACAAGCCACTGCTGGGACTTGGGGCCTGACAAGGCGGTCCTAGTGCAGCCATCGCCTCGATTGGTGGGCTTGGCCTTGAGGCTCGCGGCCTACAGCTACCGGCTGCTATAATGTTAGCGTAAGGACCTTGCACCTGCTGACGCCCTGAGCCGACTGCCTCTGCCGGAGCTGCCTGCTGCTATTCCCGAACCTGCCGAAGTGTTCATGCTGGACCACGCTTACCCGGAGGTGCTGTCCATATCGGCAGTGTCGCAGGCGACCAGGCGGGACCCAGCGCTCTCGAGGGTCATCAAGGTGGTGTCTTGAGGGGAGGAGCTGGTGGAGCGTACGTACAGCCAGAAGGCCGTGGAGCTGAGCCTGCAGCAGGGCTGCCTGCTGTGGGGTTTCATGGTGGTGATTCCACAGAGCCTGCGGTCCAGGGTTGGGCAGTTGCTCCATGTGGGTCATCTAGGCGTGGAGAAGACCAAGATGGTGTCCGGGTCCCACGTTTGGGGGCGTGGACTGGGCCACGACATTGCTCGCATGGTGCAGAGCGGCCAAGTCTGCCAGGAGAACCAGTGAGCATCGCGTCACGTGGCGATCACACCCTGGCCGTTGCCGGAGCGACCCTGGTCCTGTTTGCACGTGGACTTCAGGGCCCCTTCAAGGCCCACTACTTCCGGGTGGTGGTGGACGCCTTTTCCAAGTGGGTGAGGTACTGCCAGTCACCACTCACTCGGCAGCAGAAACCATTGCGGCGTTACGGCAAGTCTTCCCAGCCCAGGGGTGGCCGGACGTGATCGTGTTCGACAACAGTCCCGCTTTCGCCAGTGAGGAGTACCTGGCCTGGCTGACAAAGAACAGAATCTGTCGGGTGATGGTTCCACCCCACCCCCCTGAGTCGAATGGTGCTGCCCAGTGGGTTGTGCAAGCGGTGAAAGACAAGCTGAAGAAGACCAAGGCTGGGGATTCCCGGACGCAGGTAGCCAGAGTCCAGTTTCAGTACAGGACCACACCCCACAACGTCACGGGCCGTGCCCCCTCCGAGCTCCTGTTGGGCCGGATGATTAAGACACCGTTGGCGGTGTTGCACCCAGACCTACGGTCCACAGCGCTCCTGAAGCAGCTCAAGCAGAAGCTGGCGGCTAGCCGAGGTTACCCTCCTGGGCCCTGGCCGGGTATGGGTCTCCGGTCTGCAGGGAACTTCCGGCCTGGTCCAGCGTGGTCCGCCGGGCATGTGGTCTTTCGTGCAAGTGCGTCATCATTGATCGTTCGCATGTCGGACGAGACCACGTGGCACCGGCACGCGAACGATGTCAGGCATCGCCTGGAACCTCAGCTGCCCCTTCAGGAAGCCAGCAGGCAGGTGAGCAAGCTACACCGGCCGCGGCCAGCACAGCACCAGTGGCTGTGCTGGCCGCGGCCGTTACTCGCCGGGGTGACAGGTGTAGTTTTGTTTTTGCGTTGGACGAAGAAACTTGCGGTTGAGGGGTGTGACAAGTGTGTGGCGCCACCAACCCTGATATTCGTTGGCAGCTAAGTTCAGTGGCCCCACCAGACTCGGTGGGCAACATTTATTTATTTATTTATTTATTACACGTCCCTGCATCGCCCATTGGGCATTGTTGTAGGGGGGTTACAGTAGAAAATAGAATACAAACAGCCAAATTACAACTGAAATCCAATCATGCATAACATTTTACATAAAAAATTTAAACACTTGCCGTACAGCAACATAACAAAAAGTACAAAACACGGGATTATACAACGAAAGCAGTAATTATACATACCAAGATTCAACAACCAAGAGAAGTACAAAGCCAACGTAAAATATATGGGTTATTTCAGCAACTCAAAATGCTGCTTCAATGACTGTTAGGAAATTAGAATCAGAGAATATTGGTATTTTTAGCGCAATGCAGTCACTGATAGAGTTTGGAAAGAAAGAGTATTTAAGGACATTCAATCGACGGGTATATTGTCTCATTTTATATAAGTAACCTTTCTTTTAGGACATATAACTGGGCGTCTTTATATGCCGCTCTTTATTTATTCCAGTCTTACTATGATATAAATTATAAAAAATTTCAAGTCTTTGAACTTTCTGTCGTCCACAAAGGGGTTTCCATCCCAAGGCCTGAAGAATTCCAGAAGTCCGTATTCTAAAATGGGAATTATCTGTAACAAACCTGGCAGCTTTCTCTGCACTCTTTAACTTTTCTTTCAGTACATCCGTGAAATGGTCGCAAGAAACACAAGCATACTCTAGAATTGGGCGGACATTTGTAATATAGAGGGTTTCCTTGAGTGTTTGCGGGGCGTCGATGAAATTTCTTTAGAAAAATGAATTTAGCGCGAAGCCTTGGCTGTGACTAGATCTACGTGACTGCCGTGTTGCCATGAATGTTACGCCGAGATACTTAACTTGATCTACCTTTTCGTACTGCGCAGGAATTGAAGTAATAAGACCTAGATGCTACCTAATTGTTAGTGAATTGCAAATGAAAACATTTATTTTGGTTTAAACTAATTTGCAACTGAGCACTCCAAGACACGATCTTATCGAGGTCAGACTGCAGTACTGCGGTGTCATCAAAACACTTTGCTAGGCAATACAAAACACAATCATCAGCGTAAAGCCTCACTGTTGATTTCAAACCCAGTGGAAAATCATTGATAAAAATAAAAAACGAAGCGGCCCCAGAACGAGCCCTTGTGGCACCCCGGACAGCACATCAGCTGTTGATGAAGACAGACCATTTATCACAACACATTGCTTACGGCAGCTGAGATAATCCTGAATCCATTCTATGAGGGTTTTAGGAATACCAAGAAACGACAACTTATGCAGCAAAAGACTGTGGGGGACGACATCAAAAGCTTTTTTGAGGTCCCAAAATACAGCGTCCAATTAAATGCCCTGGTCGAATGATGAAGCGACGTCATGTACGAATTCGGTTAACTGTGTAACACAAGAAAGGACTGCGCGAAAGCCACGTTGAGACGGAGTGGAAAAATTATTATCTTGAAGGTGTTTTATAAGGCAAGAATAAATTATGTGTTCTAGTGTCTTGAAACTGATGGGGGTTAGCGATACTGGTTTATAGTTAGATACTTTATTTCGGTCGCCGGATTTGTGCAAATGCGTGATATTGGCTCACTTCCGCTTTCGTGGCAATTGTTCGCACCTTATTGATACATCATACAATCCGGCTAGAAATGGAGCTATGTGATCTACACAACGTTTTAGAATGTCGTTTGAAATACGGTCAGGACCATGCGCATTGTGTATGGCTGGCGAAAAAACACCGCGAGCTGCTGTGCTCGTCGGTCAGTCACCGTTGCGACCAGCACGCTGTAGGTCTTCACTCAACTGTAAGGTACCCCGACAATCCAAGGTTCACAAATGCGGGCCGAATCATGAGAACACTCACGATACTCGATCCGGGCGTGTTTTTATACCCCTGGAAGGTCATTGAAGCCCCGAAAAGTTTGAATCACTCAATCAGGGCTCTCGCTGGCTCTAGTATGAAATCCGGCGAATGGAAGCGAAACGGTGAGTCAGCCGTGACGCCCAGATGGGGAAAGGAAGGGCGACGTCCAAGTCGTCTCCATGACCTCGCCTCCAGGCGAGTAGCGACAAGCCCGTTGGGGTCGTTCACCCGTTGTCGGATCTGGCCGAGCCGCCGCGACGTTAAAGGAGAGGCGCCTCTGCGGCGGTGCGTGTTTCCGCTTGTCAACAGTGGGCGGTTTGGTCTGGTTGGGACGATTCGTGAATCGGCCCCACTCTCGGCTCGTCACCTCGTGAAATGCATTTGGGCTGGCCGCTCTGACACAACAGGCGCTGCACTTGACGCTGTAAACTGGTTACGCGGCTAAAGCGAGTGAGGGGAAGTGGCCGGCTTCCTGTCGTAGTATGGCTGGCGTGATAAGTACCGCGGGACCGGTTTCTCAAAGTAGGCGCACTTCGCTTCAGAGAAGGCACTCCGTGCAGCACTTACACGCCGGACACAATACCTAAGTAAGAGCGAAAATTTCCCTCCCTCTCTATAGCCGCGCAACCAGCCCACAGCTGCAAGCGCTGCGCCCCTGATTGAGCGCTTGCCCGCTGCGGCCCAGAAAAGTTTGACAAAGACTGTACTAAGTTATGTCAATGGCTAGCAGAAAATATCCCAAGGGTCTTTCCTTCCCTTTTCTCTCCCGCCAACCACAAACAACAACTACATTGTGTTTGTGTCAAATACCCTTAAAACATACTTTCAAGTCGAGGAGAGATAAATTATTTACGGTTTATTTCTGCCTCTGACGGACTTAAATTTGCCCATTAAATGGGTCAAAACAACCGTCTGCAGTTTTTACATTCAAGTATCAGCCTCAGAGATAACATTAGCTGGCAATATGAGCCAAGATCAAAAGAAGGACCTTTGCACTACAACAGTGCACATTGTTCACTGGTTGTTAGTGGTCTTGCTATGAATTGTGGTCATTCCACTATTTCGTTGTCATGCCAGCATAAATAGTCTGAAAGATTCAAAGCTCAAGTGTTACCCTTTCAGTTAGCACCTTATCATTTGTTGTTTCTTGTTAGCGTATACGAATCGCATTTTCAGAAAACAATGCGGCAATTTCACAAAAGCAACCGCAAGAAGGTAAAACTACACACCCGCACATCATGACGTATATGCACCGAGTGTCGAACACCATTAAAAAGTTGCAAGCTGGTTTAATGTTAGTGTCCTTTTTCAGTTCCTTGTAACCATTCAAAACTTTGTTTATTATTATGTAAACGAAAAAACGTTCCTTGTGAAGAAAGACACTGAAAATGCTACACGCGGCGCATTTCAAGCGTACTCTACAAAATCCCTTTGACTATCAAATAAGTGTACAATGGCCAAACCAGAAGTTGTTTTAAAAAGAAAGCGCGTGAGCACAATCTTTTATTTGAAACACATTCTGGGTGGGCATCTTGCTATGCATTGCAAAACCTGCGGATGGGTTGTGCCGAAAATACTACACAAGGCGCATTCCCAGTGTAATCTAGAAAACGCCTTTGACCGGCAAATAAGTGTACATTGGCCAAACCAGAAGTTGTTTTTAAAAGAAAGGGCGTCAGCACAATCTTTTATTTGAAACACATTCTGGGTGGGCATCTTGCTATGCATTGCAAAACCTGCGGATGGGTTGTGCCGAAAATACTACACAAGGCGCATTCCCAGTGTAATCTAGAAAACGCCTTTGACCGGCAAATAAGTGTACATTGGCCAAACCAGAAGTTGTTTTTAAAAGAAAGCGCGTGAGCACAATCTTTTATTTGAAACACATTCTGGGTGGGCATCTTGCTATGCATTGCAAAACCTGCGGATGGGTTGTGCCGAAAATACTACACAAGGCGCATTCCCAGTGTAATCTAGAAAACGCCTTTGACCGGCAAATAAGTGTACATTGGCCAAACCAGAAGTTGTTTTTAAAAGAAAGGGCGTCAGCACAATCTTTTATTTGAAACACATTCTGGGTGGGCATCTTGCTATGCATTGCAAAACCTGCGGATGGGTTGTGCCGAAAATACTACACAAGGCGCATTCCCAGTGTAATCTAGAAAACGCCTTTGACCGGCAAATAAGTGTACATTGGCCAAACCAGAAGTTGTTTTTAAAAGAAAGCGCGTGAGCACAATCTTTTATTTGAAACACATTCTGGGTGGGCATCTTGCTATGCATTGCAAAACCTGCGGATGGGTTGTGCCGAAAATACTACACAAGGCGCATTCCCAGTGTAATCTAGAAAACGCCTTTGACCGGCAAATAAGTGTACATTGGCCAAACCAGAAGTTGTTTTTAAAAGAAAGGGCGTCAGCACAATCTTTTATTTGAAACACATTCTGGGTGGGCATCTTGCTATGCATTGCAAAACCTGCGGATGGGTTGTGCCGAAAATACTACACAAGGCGCATTCCCAGTGTAATCTAGAAAACGCCTTTGACCGGCAAATAAGTGTACATTGGCCAAACCAGAAGTTGTTTTTAAAAGAAAGGGCGTCAGCACAATCTTTTATTTGAAACACATTCTGGGTGGGCATCTTGCTATGCATTGCAAAACCTGCGGATGGGTTGTGCCGAAAATACTACACAAGGCGCATTCCCAGTGTAATCTAGAAAACGCCTTTGACCGGCAAATAAGTGTACATTGGCCAAACCAGAAGTTGTTTTTAAAAGAAAGGGCGTCAGCACAATCTTTTATTTGAAACACATTCTGGGTGGGCATCTTGCTATGCATTGCAAAACCTGCGGATGGGTTGTGCCGAAAATACTACACAAGGCGCATTCCCAGTGTAATCTAGAAAACGCCTTTGACCGGCAAATAAGTGTACATTGGCCAAACCAGAAGTTGTTTTTAAAAGAAAGGGCGTCAGCACAATCTTTTATTTGAAACACATTCTGGGTGGGCATCTTGCTATGCATTGCAAAACCTGCGGATGGGTTCTGCCGAAAATACTACACAAGGCGCATTCCCAGTGTAATCTAGAAAACGCCTTTGACCGGCAAATAAGTGTACATTGGCCTAACCAGAAGTTGTTTTTAAAAGAAAGCGCGTGAGCACAATCTTTTATTTGAAACACATTCTGGGTGGGCATCTTGCTATGCATTGCAAAACCTGCGGATGGGTTGTGCCGAAAATACTACACAAGGCGCATTCCCAGTGTAATCTAGAAAACGCCTTTGACCGGCAAATAAGTGTACATTGGCCAAACCAGAAGTTGTTTTTAAAAGAAAGGGCGTCAGCACAATCTTTTATTTGAAACACATTCTGGGTGGGCATCTTGCTATGCATTGCAAAACCTGCGGATGGGTTGTGCCGAAAATACTACACAAGGCGCATTCCCAGTGTAATCTAGAAAACGCCTTTGACCGGCAAATAAGTGTACATTGGCCAAACCAGAAGTTGTTTTTAAAAGAAAGGGCGTCAGCACAATCTTTTATTTGAAACACATTCTGGGTGGGCATCTTGCTATGCATTGCAAAACCTGCGGATGGGTTGTGCCGAAAATACTACACAAGGCGCATTCCCAGTGTAATCTAGAAAACGACTTTGACCGGCAAATAAGTGTACATTGGCCAAACCAGAAGTTGTTTTTAAAAGAAAGGGCGTCAGCACAATCTTTTATTTGAAACACATTCTGGGTGGGCATCTTGCTATGCATTGCCAAACCTGCGGATGGGTTGTGCCGAAAATACTACACAAGGCGCATTCCCAGTGTAATCTAGAAAACGCCTTTGACCGGCAAATAAGTGTACATTGGCCAAACCAGAAGTTGTTTTTAAAAGAAAGCGCGTGAGCACAATCTTTTATTTGAAACACATTCTGGGTGGGCATCTTGCTATGCATTGCAAAACCTGCGGATGGGTTGTGCCGAAAATACTACACAAGGCGCATTCGCAGTGTAATCTAGAAAACGCCTTTGACCGGCAAATAAGTGTACATTGGCCAAACCAGAAGTTGTTTTTAAAAGAAAGGGCGTCAGCACAATCTTTTATTTGAAACACATTCTGGGTGGGCATCTTGCTATGCATTGCAAAACCTGCGGATGGGTTCTGCCGAAAATACTACACAAGGCGCATTCCCAGTGTAATCTAGAAAACGCCTTTGACCGGCAAATAAGTGTACATTGGCCTAACCAGAAGTTGTTTTTAAAAGAAAGCGCGTGAGCACAATCTTTTATTTGAAACACATTCTGGGTGGGCATCTTGCTATGCATTGCAAAACCTGCGGATGGGTTGTGCCGAAAATACTACACAAGGCGCATTCCCAGTGTAATCTAGAAAACGCCTTTGACCGGCAAATAAGTGTACATTGGCCAAACCAGAAGTTGTTTTTAAAAGAAAGGGCGTCAGCACAATCTTTTATTTGAAACACATTCTGGGTGGGCATCTTGCTATGCATTGCAAAACCTGCGGATGGGTTCTGCCGAAAATACTACACAAGGCGCATTCCCAGTGTAATCTAGAAAACGCCTTTGACCGGCAAATAAGTGTACATTGGCCTAACCAGAAGTTGTTTTTAAAAGAAAGCGCGTGAGCACAATCTTTTATTTGAAACACATTCTGGGTGGGCATCTTGCTATGCATTGCAAAACCTGCGGATGGGTTCTGCCGAAAATACTACACAAGGCGCATTCCCAGTGTAATCTAGAAAACGCCTTTGACCGGCAAATAAGTGTACATTGGCCAAACCAGAAGTTGTTTTTAAAAGAAAGGGCGTCAGCACAATCTTTTATTTGAAACACATTCTGGGTGGGCATCTTGCTATGCATTGCAAAACCTGCGGATGGGTTCTGCCGAAAATACTACACAAGGCGCATTCCCAGTGTAATCTAGAAAACGCCTTTGACCGGCAAATAAGTGTACATTGGCCTAACCAGAAGTTGTTTTTAAAAGAAAGCGCGTGAGCACAATCTTTTATTTGAAACACATTCTGGGTGGGCATCTTGCTATGCATTGCAAAACCTGCGGATGGGTTGTGCCGAAAATACTACACAAGGCGCATTCCCAGTGTAATCTAGAAAACGCCTTTGACCGGCAAATAAGTGTACATTGGCCAAACCAGAAGTTGTTTTTAAAAGAAAGGGCGTCAGCACAATCTTTTATTTGAAACACATTCTGGGTGGGCATCTTGCTATGCATTGCAAAACCTGCGGATGGGTTGTGCCGAAAATACTACACAAGGCGCATTCCCAGTGTAATCTAGAAAACGCCTTTGACCGGCAAATAAGTGTACATTGGCCAAACCAGAAGTTGTTTTTAAAAGAAAGGGCGTCAGCACAATCTTTTATTTGAAACACATTCTGGGTGGGCATCTTGCTATGCATTGCAAAACCTGCGGATGGGTTGTGCCGAAAATACTACACAAGGCGCATTCCCAGTGTAATCTAGAAAACGCCTTTGACCGGCAAATAAGTGTACATTGGCCTAACCAGAAGTTGTTTTTAAAAGAAAGCGCGTGAGCACAATCTTTTATTTGAAACACATTCTGGGTGGGCATCTTGCTATGCATTGCAAAACCTGCGGATGGGTTGTGCCGAAAATACTACACAAGGCGCATTCCCAGTGTAATCTAGAAAACGCCTTTGACCGGCAAATAAGTGTACATTGGCCAAACCAGAAGTTGTTTTTAAAAGAAAGGGCGTCAGCACAATCTTTTATTTGAAACACATTCTGGGTGGGCATCTTGCTATGCATTGCAAAACCTGCGGATGGGTTGTGCCGAAAATACTACACAAGGCGCATTCCCAGTGTAATCTAGAAAACGCCTTTGACCGGCAAATAAGTGTACATTGGCCTAACCAGAAGTTGTTTTTAAAAGAAAGCGCGTGAGCACAATCTTTTATTTGAAACACATTCTGGGTGGGCATCTTGCTATGCATTGCAAAACCTGCGGATGGGTTCTGCCGAAAATACTACACAAGGCGCATTCGCAGTGTAATCTAGAAAACGCCTTTGACCGGCAAATAAGTGTACATTGGCCAAACCAGAAGTTGTTTTTAAAAGAAAGGGCGTCAGCACAATCTTTTATTTGAAACACATTCTGGGTGGGCATCTTGCTATGCATTGCAAAACCTGCGGATGGGTTGTGCCGAAAATACTACACAAGGCGCATTCCCAGTGTAATCTAGAAAACGCCTTTGACCGGCAAATAAGTGTACATTGGCCTAACCAGAAGTTGTTTTTAAAAGAAAGCGCGTGAGCACAATCTTTTATTTGAAACACATTCTGGGTGGGCATCTTGCTATGCATTGCAAAACCTGCGGATGGGTTGTGCCGAAAATACTACACAAGGCGCATTCCCAGTGTAATCTAGAAAACGCCTTTGACCGGCAAATAAGTGTACATTGGCCAAACCAGAAGTTGTTTTTAAAAGAAAGGGCGTCAGCACAATCTTTTATTTGAAACACATTCTGGGTGGGCATCTTGCTATGCATTGCAAAACCTGCGGATGGGTTGTGCCGAAAATACTACACAAGGCGCATTCCCAGTGTAATCTAGAAAACGCCTTTGACCGGCAAATAAGTGTACATTGGCCAAACCAGAAGTTGTTTTTAAAAGAAAGGGCGTCAGCACAATCTTTTATTTGAAACACATTCTGGGTGGGCATCTTGCTATGCATTGCAAAACCTGCGGATGGGTTGTGCCGAAAATACTACACAAGGCGCATTCCCAGTGTAATCTAGAAAACGCCTTTGACCGGCAAATAAGTGTACATTGGCCTAACCAGAAGTTGTTTTTAAAAGAAAGCGCGTGAGCACAATCTTTTATTTGAAACACATTCTGGGTGGGCATCTTGCTATGCATTGCAAAACCTGCGGATGGGTTCTGCCGAAAATACTACACAAGGCGCATTCGCAGTGTAATCTAGAAAACGCCTTTGACCGGCAAATAAGTGTACATTGGCCAAACCAGAAGTTGTTTTTAAAAGAAAGCGCGTGAGCACAATCTTTTATTTGAAACACATTCTGGGTGGGCATCTTGCTATGCATTGCAAAACCTGCGGATGGGTTGTGCCGAAAATACTACACAAGGCGCATTCCCAGTGTAATCTAGAAAACGCCTTTGACCGGCAAATAAGTGTACATTGGCCTAACCAGAAGTTGTTTTTAAAAGAAAGCGCGTGAGCACAATCTTTTATTTGAAACACATTCTGGGTGGGCATCTTGCTATGCATTGCAAAACCTGCGGATGGGTTGTGCCGAAAATACTACACAAGGCGCATTCCCAGTGTAATCTAGAAAACGCCTTTGACCGGCAAATAAGTGTACATTGGCCAAACCAGAAGTTGTTTTTAAAAGAAAGGGCGTCAGCACAATCTTTTATTTGAAACACATTCTGGGTGGGCATCTTGCTATGCATTGCAAAACCTGCGGATGGGTTCTGCCGAAAATACTACACAAGGCGCATTCCCAGTGTAATCTAGAAAACGCCTTTGACCGGCAAATAAGTGTACATTGGCCTAACCAGAAGTTGTTTTTAAAAGAAAGCGCGTGAGCACAATCTTTTATTTGAAACACATTCTGGGTGGGCATCTTGCTATGCATTGCAAAACCTGCGGATGGGTTCTGCCGAAAATACTACACAAGGCGCATTCCCAGTGTAATCTAGAAAACGCCTTTGACCGGCAAATAAGTGTACATTGGCCAAACCAGAAGTTGTTTTTAAAAGAAAGGGCGTCAGCACAATCTTTTATTTGAAACACATTCTGGGTGGGCATCTTGCTATGCATTGCAAAACCTGCGGATGGGTTCTGCCGAAAATACTACACAAGGCGCATTCCCAGTGTAATCTAGAAAACGCCTTTGACCGGCAAATAAGTGTACATTGGCCTAACCAGAAGTTGTTTTTAAAAGAAAGCGCGTGAGCACAATCTTTTATTTGAAACACATTCTGGGTGGGCATCTTGCTATGCATTGCAAAACCTGCGGATGGGTTGTGCCGAAAATACTACACAAGGCGCATTCCCAGTGTAATCTAGAAAACGCCTTTGACCGGCAAATAAGTGTACATTGGCCAAACCAGAAGTTGTTTTTAAAAGAAAGGGCGTCAGCACAATCTTTTATTTGAAACACATTCTGGGTGGGCATCTTGCTATGCATTGCAAAACCTGCGGATGGGTTGTGCCGAAAATACTACACAAGGCGCATTCCCAGTGTAATCTAGAAAACGCCTTTGACCGGCAAATAAGTGTACATTGGCCAAACCAGAAGTTGTTTTTAAAAGAAAGGGCGTCAGCACAATCTTTTATTTGAAACACATTCTGGGTGGGCATCTTGCTATGCATTGCAAAACCTGCGGATGGGTTGTGCCGAAAATACTACACAAGGCGCATTCCCAGTGTAATCTAGAAAACGCCTTTGACCGGCAAATAAGTGTACATTGGCCTAACCAGAAGTTGTTTTTAAAAGAAAGCGCGTGAGCACAATCTTTTATTTGAAACACATTCTGGGTGGGCATCTTGCTATGCATTGCAAAACCTGCGGATGGGTTGTGCCGAAAATACTACACAAGGCGCATTCCCAGTGTAATCTAGAAAACGCCTTTGACCGGCAAATAAGTGTACATTGGCCAAACCAGAAGTTGTTTTTAAAAGAAAGGGCGTCAGCACAATCTTTTATTTGAAACACATTCTGGGTGGGCATCTTGCTATGCATTGCAAAACCTGCGGATGGGTTGTGCCGAAAATACTACACAAGGCGCATTCCCAGTGTAATCTAGAAAACGCCTTTGACCGGCAAATAAGTGTACATTGGCCTAACCAGAAGTTGTTTTTAAAAGAAAGCGCGTGAGCACAATCTTTTATTTGAAACACATTCTGGGTGGGCATCTTGCTATGCATTGCAAAACCTGCGGATGGGTTCTGCCGAAAATACTACACAAGGCGCATTCGCAGTGTAATCTAGAAAACGCCTTTGACCGGCAAATAAGTGTACATTGGCCAAACCAGAAGTTGTTTTTAAAAGAAAGGGCGTCAGCACAATCTTTTATTTGAAACACATTCTGGGTGGGCATCTTGCTATGCATTGCAAAACCTGCGGATGGGTTCTGCCGAAAATACTACACAAGGCGCATTCCCAGTGTAATCTAGAAAACGCCTTTGACCGGCAAATAAGTGTACATTGGCCTAACCAGAAGTTGTTTTTAAAAGAAAGCGCGTGAGCACAATCTTTTATTTGAAACACATTCTGGGTGGGCATCTTGCTATGCATTGCAAAACCTGCGGATGGGTTGTGCCGAAAATACTACACAAGGCGCATTCCCAGTGTAATCTAGAAAACGCCTTTGACCGGCAAATAAGTGTACATTGGCCAAACCAGAAGTTGTTTTTAAAAGAAAGGGCGTCAGCACAATCTTTTATTTGAAACACATTCTGGGTGGGCATCTTGCTATGCATTGCAAAACCTGCGGATGGGTTGTGCCGAAAATACTACACAAGGCGCATTCCCAGTGTAATCTAGAAAACGCCTTTGACCGGCAAATAAGTGTACATTGGCCAAACCAGAAGTTGTTTTTAAAAGAAAGGGCGTCAGCACAATCTTTTATTTGAAACACATTCTGGGTGGGCATCTTGCTATGCATTGCAAAACCTGCGGATGGGTTGTGCCGAAAATACTACACAAGGCGCATTCCCAGTGTAATCTAGAAAACGACTTTGACCGGCAAATAAGTGTACATTGGCCAAACCAGAAGTTGTTTTTAAAAGAAAGGGCGTCAGCACAATCTTTTATTTGAAACACATTCTGGGTGGGCATCTTGCTATGCATTGCCAAACCTGCGGATGGGTTGTGCCGAAAATACTACACAAGGCGCATTCCCAGTGTAATCTAGAAAACGCCTTTGACCGGCAAATAAGTGTACATTGGCCAAACCAGAAGTTGTTTTTAAAAGAAAGCGCGTGAGCACAATCTTTTATTTGAAACACATTCTGGGTGGGCATCTTGCTATGCATTGCAAAACCTGCGGATGGGTTGTGCCGAAAATACTACACAAGGCGCATTCGCAGTGTAATCTAGAAAACGCCTTTGACCGGCAAATAAGTGTACATTGGCCAAACCAGAAGTTGTTTTTAAAAGAAAGGGCGTCAGCACAATCTTTTATTTGAAACACATTCTGGGTGGGCATCTTGCTATGCATTGCAAAACCTGCGGATGGGTTGTGCCGAAAATACTACACAAGGCGCATTCCCAGGGTAATCTAGAAAACGCCTTTGACCGGCAAATAAGTGTACATTGGCCAAACCAGAAGTTGTTTTTAAAAGAAAGGGCGTCAGCACAATCTTTTATTTGAAACACATTCTGGGTGGGCATCTTGCTATGCATTGCAAAACCTGCGGATGGGTTGTGCCGAAAATACTACACAAGGCGCATTCCCAGTGTAATCTAGAAAACGCCTTTGACCGGCAAATAAGTGTACATTGGCCAAACCAGAAGTTGTTTTTAAAAGAAAGGGCGTCAGCACAATCTTTTATTTGAAACACATTCTGGGTGGGCATCTTGCTATGCATTGCAAAACCTGCGGATGGGTTGTGCCGAAAATACTACACAAGGCGCATTCCCAGTGTAATCTAGAAAACGCCTTTGACCGGCAAATAAGTGTACATTGGCCAAACCAGAAGTTGTTTTTAAAAGAAAGGGCGTCAGCACAATCTTTTATTTGAAACACATTCTGGGTGGGCATCTTGCTATGCATTGCAAAACCTGCGGATGGGTTGTGCCGAAAATACTACACAAGGCGCATTCCCAGTGTAATCTAGAAAACGCCTTTGACCGGCAAATAAGTGTACATTGGCCAAACCAGAAGTTGTTTTTAAAAGAAAGGGCGTCAGCACAATCTTTTATTTGAAACACATTCTGGGTGGGCATCTTGCTATGCATTGCAAAACCTGCGGATGGGTTGTGCCGAAAATACTACACAAGGCGCATTCCCAGTGTAATCTAGAAAACGCCTTTGACCGGCAAATAAGTGTACATTGGCCAAACCAGAAGTTGTTTTTAAAAGAAAGGGCGTCAGCACAATCTTTTATTTGAAACACATTCTGGGTGGGCATCTTGCTATGCATTGCAAAACCTGCGGATGGGTTGTGCCGAAAATACTACACAAGGCGCATTCCCAGTGTAATCTAGAAAACGCCTTTGACCGGCAAATAAGTGTACATTGGCCAAACCAGAAGTTGTTTTTAAAAGAAAGCGCGTGAGCACAATCTTTTATTTGAAACACATTCTGGGTGGGCATCTTGCTATGCATTGCAAAACCTGCGGATGGGTTGTGCCGAAAATACTACACAAGGCGCATTCCCAGTGTAATCTAGAAAACGCCTTTGACCGGCAAATAAGTGTACATTGGCCAAACCAGAAGTTGTTTTTAAAAGAAAGGGCGTCAGCACAATCTTTTATTTGAAACACATTCTGGGTGGGCATCTTGCTATGCATTGCAAAACCTGCGGATGGGTTGTGCCGAAAATACTACACAAGGCGCATTCCCAGTGTAATCTAGAAAACGCCTTTGACCGGCAAATAAGTGTACATTGGCCAAACCAGAAGTTGTTTTTAAAAGAAAGCGCGTGAGCACAATCTTTTATTTGAAACACATTCTGGGTGGGCATCTTGCTATGCATTGCAAAACCTGCGGATGGGTTGTGCCGAAAATACTACACAAGGCGCATTCCCAGTGTAATCTAGAAAACGCCTTTGACCGGCAAATAAGTGTACATTGGCCAAACCAGAAGTTGTTTTTAAAAGAAAGCGCGTGAGCACAATCTTTTATTTGAAACACATTCTGGGTGGGCATCTTGCTATGCATTGCAAAACCTGCGGATGTGTTGTGCCGAAAATACTACACAAGGCGCATTCCCAGTGTAATCTAGAAAACGCCTTTGACCGGCAAATAAGTGTACATTGGCCAAACCAGAAGTTGTTTTTAAAAGAAAGGGCGTCAGCACAATCTTTTATTTGAAACACATTCTGGGTGGGCATCTTGCTATGCATTGCAAAACCTGCGGATGGGTTGTGCCGAAAATACTACACAAGGCGCATTCCCAGTGTAATCTAGAAAACGCCTTTGACCGGCAAATAAGTGTACATTGGCCAAACCAGAAGTTGTTTTTAAAAGAAAGCGCGTGAGCACAATCTTTTATTTGAAACACATTCTGGGTGGGCATCTTGCTATGCATTGCAAAACCTGCGGATGGGTTGTGCCGAAAATACTACACAAGGCGCATTCCCAGTGTAATCTAGAAAACGCCTTTGACCGGCAAATAAGTGTACATTGGCCAAACCAGAAGTTGTTTTTAAAAGAAAGCGCGTGAGCACAATCTTTTATTTGAAACACATTCTGGGTGGGCATCTTGCTATGCATTGCAAAACCTGCGGATGGGTTGTGCCGAAAATACTACACAAGGCGCATTCCCAGTGTAATCTAGAAAACGCCTTTGACCGGCAAATAAGTGTACATTGGCCAAACCAGAAGTTGTTTTTAAAAGAAAGGGCGTCAGCACAATCTTTTATTTGAAACACATTCTGGGTGGGCATCTTGCTATGCATTGCAAAACCTGCGGATGGGTTGTGCCGAAAATACTACACAAGGCGCATTCCCAGTG